>NC_133412.1:106760000-107989642 GCF_049350105.2 Macaca mulatta
TTCTTCAGCACCCCCCCACACAGAGATTTGAGTGGGTCCTTATTTATAACATTTTTTTTTTTTTTTACCTCTGTGGATCCAGAAACTCCACCAGAGGTATAGAGTAATCAGCAGCAATGACTCAGGCAGCAAAGATTCTTGTTCATGTGCCTACATTGTGATAGCAACAAGAAGATAGTGTTTTACAGTAGGAGCTGTCTTGTAGTATCAGCTGTCCTTGAAGTAATGGATTTCAATACTTTTGAAACAAAAGTGCTGTTGATCAAAATGATGTGAAAGTCAAGTATATTATTTTCTCATGGAAGCAATGTTTATGTCCTTAGGCCCAACTGTGTGATATGAATGACCACACACTAACTTGCTTAATGAACTAGATAGTCTAAGTATCCTCAGAGCATAAATCCTTCTAAAATGCCTCAAATGGCATAGCACAGTAAGCAATTTGATACACTTATTCAGTTTATTACATCTTCTTTCTCTCTCTCTCTCTCTCTCTCTCATATATATATATATATATATATATATATATATATATATATATAGCTACATGATGAAGAAACACCTCTGTATCATCATGGAAAGAAGGCTTCTTTAGTAATATTTTTGACCAGCATCTTCGAAGTGTATTAGGATCACTTGATCACTCTTTGATATACTTATGCTGCCTTCTGTTTCTTACTATTTTGTCCCCATAACAAACAAAAGCAGTTACGATCTAGTCGTTGGTCATTCTGTTGTATTTAGAAATGGCAGGTCTTCATTCTTTCCTGAACTATCATCTCATTAACACCAGTTGTTTCACCTTGAACCAGTTTGATTTTAAATGCATGAAACAACTGCTGTTTACACTGAAATTTTTACCCTCTGACTCAGCATCACTTTGTTATTTCACAATGTCAAGGATGCCTCCCAGTTGTGGCTTAAGTAGTAGCCAGATTCGAAGCATTCAGGGGTGACTCAGTCCTGAATCACAAAATCTCCCACCATTCCATCCCAGGTCACATCTTGCATGTTCCAGTATATATAGAGTTGGTTTCAGCTGCTTTTTCCTTCCACTAATATATTTTTAATTCTAGAACTCATGTACTCAGATAAACATGTAAACCTATAGACATATTCTCTCAAATGGCAGTCCCATTGTATAGAACATTTTACTAACTCCTCTTTTGAAATTACCTTGAAAAGTAATTGCCCAGCTTCATAACAAAGATGGATTTATTAATTTATAGTCACTGAACACTCTTCCTTGTTGATAACCTATTTAACCTCCCCTGCTACCCTTTCTTCTCTCTCACCCATCTCAGTTTGATTTTGCCCCCAGGTTACAAGAAAGGCTTAGAACTCTGTAGAGTAGAGAAGGGGACAGATCAAGACTAGCAGCCTGTGGGACTCTTCTGCTGAACCCACCAGGAAGCAAAGTTACTGAGATGAATTTATCTATCAGGGGCTGTCTGCCAACTACAGGAACAGAAGCTGATATCGTGGGTGTGACCGACTTTGTGTTGTGAATGTAAATCATTCCATTTCAAATTGCTACAAGCCAACTTTAGGTCCATTGAAAACTTGGGTCCAAAGAATAGTCCTGCATATACACAAAAGTATAGTCTTCCAATTGTGTCACTTTTTGAAAATAACTTGTGCATGTACCATTTACATCCCTAACCTATGTAATGTTTTAAAACATTTTTCACAGAAAATTTGTTTAATATTAAACTCCTAGAAAGGAAGGCCTTATGGAAATCTAAGAAAAACTGCCTAAAAATAATCTTTGAAGGCCCAACTGATAGAATTCCAAGTCAATATAAACATACATTTTCTGCTTGCTAATGAACTGACATAGTTTGGCTTACAGGGACAGCACAAAGTATTTCTATCCTCTGGGTTGGCATAGAGTTGAGCACATCCCAGTGCGTATGTGAAGCCAGGCTCAGAGGACAGTGATGTCCTCACATCTCGCCCCCGGGTACAGGAAGACAGCCTGCTCTCCTTTTTCAGTGGTCATTTGACTAAACCACTTTCATGTAGCCTCATAGTCCATCATCACCAGTGAAGCCCTCCAGAATCTCACTTGCCATTGTCTCTGTTCTAAATTTACTCTAGTTTGTCAACATTCCATTGGTGCTGAGGAGCACAGTGTGGCCTCATGCTGCCCCCCAGAATTCTAGCTGAACAGCAGCGAATTGTGAGGGTCCTTGCCTTGCAGTTTTCCTCTGTTGAGGAACTTATCCTGTGAAAGTACCCATTTACCAAGAACTTACCATTGGGAGGTAGAGGGAAGCACCCTATACAGGCAGTAACTCAAATTTGAGTTCATTCTAACCAAAACTGGCCTTCTTTGTTTCCATTCTTCAAAGGAACACACAATGCCCTATAGGCTGTGTATTCATTCAAATGACAATCCCAGTATACAAAACTTGCTTGTCTCTCTCTCCATGCACCTCCTGTCCTAAATGAAGTGGACAGTTAACACCTGTTCCCAAATACTCACGTATGAGGTTATTTAACTGAAATAAGGTACTTACAGCAGCTGACCAGATGTCTTCACCTCAAAAAGATGGTTTCACCCTGCCAGTTAACAAAACTGGCTCAAGAGACATGATGCTGGAAACCAGCATAGTTACCCCATCGAGGGCTGCAAGCCCTTCAAAATCAGACTTAGTGTGTCTGGGAGGCCAACAGTATGGTGCTGTAACAAATGTATAAAAGATACTATTCCCATCTCAGGTCACAAAATAGACATTTTTATCATAGAACTTGGCTATTAATATTTTATCATAGATTGTTTTATATACTCCATTGTAAGTTGGTTATTGTATCAGATGCATACTTTGAAGCTTAACTTTTTTAGTTCCTACATAAGGAAAGCTTCATGAGGTGGAAGAACTGAACTCAATTTTACTAATTTGGTAAGCAATAAGAAGGAAGGCCAAAAAGGGGAGTAGGCAGGGAAGGGGGATAGGGTATGAAGAAGACAAGCTAAATCAGAAAACTCTAAGAAACAGAGTGCGTATAATAAAGGAAATGATGAATACAGCATTGGGGATGACAACAGAAATAATGAAGTCATCACAGTGGGTTGACTGCAGAGAGAGAAACCAAATTTGACCAAAGTGGTTGTAGTGTGGAAGGCAGGAAGGGCCAGGGAAGAGGTCCTTAAAGAATAAATTTTCTGGCAAAGGTCAAGCCACCCAACCAATAGCTTTCAGACTTTCACAGGCGAAGAATATCCTGGGATTCCTATTTAGAATACAGATTGCCTGGCCCCATCCCAGGACAGACTGATTTAGTGCCTTAATTGGGACCAGGAGGATGTGTTTTTAAGAAGGTCAACTAATTCTGCATTTTGTACAGACACAGGTAATACTCAGACCTCACTTTGAGAAAACTCTATAAGGAAAGCAAAGAAAATCTTGCACATTTTAACAGCAGCAACTTATTAGAAGAGAACAGAGGTTGCTTGTAGGTAGGGAATATGCTACATTAATGCAACCAGGAAACAAGGCAAATTGACATAGAATTATTGCTGCACAGACAGACAGGATGTTTGAGATGCTGCAGGGATAGTGGAGCAAGAGAACACATTTCTTATTTCCCGGATGTAAATCAGCCTTTGCCCTTTGTAGCTAAAGATATCCCTCACCCCAATTGAAGAAAAAAAAAAACCCTCAAAGAAACCTTTGAAAATAATTAAGCATGATAATTCTGGATTATCCTTAATTAGAGGGAAGCTCTAGCGAGCTCCGAGCTTTGGAGGGTCATCATACATTTGTTACATGTGATCTGTCACTGTTCCACGTGCACATTATTCATCCCTTCACCTCTGATCTTCCCGTCCTCTGAGCACAGCCCTCTGCAAGGACCCTGCACTTAAGGCTGCAGAATAAAAGACATCCCCTCACACAGCTCCTGCTGCCACTATAGATGACATGTCTCTTCTGGGGAGCTTTAAGAGGGAGAAAATCTTTTCCTCTCTCTCTTTCATTCTGTGCTGACTCCTCGGTGTCAGGCCCATGCCTCTGCCAGGAGCAGCAGCCTGTCCCTCATGGTGAACCCTTCAAAGGACTTGGGTCCTTGTTGCAGGAGGAGGAGCAGGACCTAGGCCAGAACCAACAGACTTGAAGCAGCTCTGATGCCTGTTGTAGGTCTGAGGATTCCAGCCACGTGGAACAAGAAGAGGGAAAGCGAGGGAAAGCAAGGGAGTAAGGAAGGGAGGCTTGGCAAGAGAACAGGAAAAAGCCAGATCAAACACAAAGGGAAAAAAGGAGCCACACAAAGACTGCAGTCATCCCCTCTTCTTCTAAGAAAGACAGGCCTACAACCATCTCTCTGCCTGTTTCTGACTTTGTTCACAAGGCCCATGCAGAAATCATCACACCTCCTACAACTTAGGCTGTGAAGCCTTTTTCACGCCATGCAGTGCCATCTTCCTTTCTCCCGCCGAAGTGCTACCTTCTGCCTTTGTACAGGGACGTGCCGCTCGGCATCAGTTAGTTGGTTATATGTCCACTTTTCAGTTAGCACAGATCTGTCTTCCTCCTGGCACCCGGACCGCACATAGGACATCACTGTTCGTAGGTTAGGTGGGCAATAAGTACTTATTGAGTTTTCAAAGTTAGATCATTCTTTTCTCCCTGGATCCAGTTCCTTAAGTTGTTTAGCTTTATATTAAGGAAGTCCCTGAAGACTCTCTTTTAGGTTAGGGAAATTGAAATGCGTTTTAAATAAGTACCATCTCAATTGATATAGCAAAATTAGAATAGAAATTATGTAAAAAAGATTTTTAAAAAAGCACAAGTAGGCCGGGCGCGGTGGCTCAAGCCTGTAATCCCAGCACTTTGGGAGGCCGAGACGGGCGGATCACGAGGTCAGGAGATCGAGACCATCCTGGCTAACACGGTGAAACCCCGTCTCTACTAAAAAATACAAAAAAAAACTAGCCGGGCGAGGTGGCGGGTGCCTGTAGTCCCAGCTACTCGGGAGGCTGAGGCAGGAGAATGGCGTGAACCCGAGAGGCGGAGCTTGCTGTGAGCCGAGATCTGGCCATTGCACTCCAGCCTGGGTGACACAGCAAGACTCCGTCTCAAAAAAAAAAAAAAAAAAAAAAAAAAAGCACAAGTATATAGCTTTGAGGTCAGATCTGGGTCTGTAGTCCAGCTCTGTCACTAATTACTTGGTTAAAGTCAGGAGACTTGTACCTCCTCTCTATACCTCTGTTTCCTCTATTTGTACATTAAGGATAATAATACCCCCTTTCTATAAGATCATTATGAAGAAGAAAAAAACTGGTATAAAAGTACCTGATAGATGTAAATGCTCAATAAATGTTAGTTTGGTTTGTTTCCTTCCCTTTTAATTTTGGAGTAAGCTACTTTTGGTGGCTTATTTTTCTTTTCCTAGAAATAACATTTTTAGTGGGCAAAAATATTAATAACATAGCACCTAGTGATTCCATTAATAACATTAACAACATGTTAAAGTTTAAAAATGATAAGGCTTATCATGGCAGCCTGCTACCCATACAACCAGCCATGAGGCGTTCCACATCTCAGCCCTGCCTGCTTTTATTTCATTTTGATTTGTTTATTAATCATCAGCTGAGATTTTTGACAAATATGGTTAAAAATCAAAAGCTATGCTTTGGAGACATTCATGCTACTTTTACTTGTATTAAATTTGCAAGGAAAATTTATGTGTAAATATGAAAACTGTGAATCACTGTGAGTATTTGTATGTATTCTCATAAAATTATCTTGGCATCCTTATATTTTGTTGTAATGGGTGTCAAGGACTTCTCTTTGCGCTAAATGGGAATATTTACTGATCAAGAGCTTGCTGTTGCATTCTCCTCTGCTATAACCTGAGGAAACAGCACCTTTTCACCTTTGAAACCAGCGTTTCCATATTACTCATGCCAGTCTTTTCTCACTAATTTTATGATTATAATGAGGCAGTGGTGCACTAGTTAGCACAGATGACCTTCTAATTGAAAGACTGTAAATTCAATCTCCATCGCTGGGCACCGACAGAAATTTAAATAAATATAGCTCCTAAAACCCTTGTGATGGGCTGGCCTAGTGACCAGGGGCTAGCAGAGCCCAAGTCATATGTCACAGGGGACCGCCGGCAACTTCTGGGTGTTAACTACAGGAGTCATTAAAAGTAGGTTGCCCTCACGAAGCAAAACGAGATGAGGGACTTTTCCCTGGCTTTGATTCAGGCACCATGCCTTGGTTTTCTGTAACATATGCCGAGTTGCTTTTTTGTCAAAATGCTTCCTAAAACTGGAGTCTGAACACGAGGGGAAGCTCCATTCTCAAATTGGACTTAAGCAGACAAGAAAAGTCTTATCTATCAGGCCACCTTTTGTCCACTGCCATTTATAGATTTAGATGCAGTAAGCTGTCCAGGGCTATGTTGACTTCATCCCCTCGCTTGCTGTATTCACCCCCATTTTTCACCCCCATGACCTTAGACAGCAATCCAATTCAGGTTTCCAGAATGAACTGCCCTGAGGATCAAGATGGGTGTGGAAAGCTGTTTTAATGGTCAGTCCGAGGAAGGAATCCTTGGAGCTGTAATGCTGGCAACATTTGTACCAAATAATTGAGCACTTGCCCTTGATATATTTTTGACCTTCCATTTTGCCGTTAACACTGTTACTTGTGTGTATATGTCTCTTGTTGTGAGTCACCTTGAATCTCTTTGGGAACCAAGTTGCATATAATTTTTTAAACTAACTAGCTGCTTTAAAATAGGTCCCTGGACCTTGACAACAGCTACCTAAAAATGGCCCCATATTGCTGACAATGCCTTAAAGCTGGTGATTGGGTTGTCGGCATGGTGCATCTTTATCCTGTGTATATCACACAAACACAATGGAAATTTCCCATTGCCTTTAAAGTTTTGCATTCTGTATATTTGGTTGTTAGACAAATAGAGCAAGCTTTGCCGACTTCATTTTCATTCTTGGCAGCATGTTTTTATCATAAGGCAGATAGTCATTAATTTACAGAATCAACGCTGGGAACAGCTTTTGTGATCTCATATTAAATTTTCCCCTGAATCCGCCCCTTGGCAAAAATTACTCACATCGTTAAAAAATATTTAATTAGGCTGTAGTTTATACCCAGCTCACTGGGGAAATGTTGGAATTAATATGATTTGCATGAATTCTGTTTCTCTTTTTCTGTCAGAGATTAGTTTTGAATTCAGTTCAGAGGGTCGTTGACACTGCCAAGGACTCACAATCGTGAAGGTCAAACAGGTAGCAAATACTTCCCCTGGGTAGGTTCCCTGAAAAGACAGCTCAAAATTGCTTTTAATTATGGGTTACCTGAAAGGCCACTTGCTGTTTTTATTTTTCCACAGATCTCTGAAACACTGCATGATTGGAAGTTTTAGGTAAACCATTTTATTCCTAACTAAAACAGGCCCGTTATTGTGTAGAAATAGATGTGCCTAAAGGTATGGTCCCCAAATAATTTTCCTCGTAACTCATTGATTTCTGTGGTTTGTTCACAAAAAAGAAAGTCTCCCCACCTTGAACTGGGGTGTAGAGATGCTGGATAAAGGTAGTCTTTTAAGACAGCCAGCAGTGAGTAAATTTTCTACATAGTAATGCATCTGCTTGCTTAATTATCTTTCAAAAGATAAGATACAATGTTTAGTTATGCATTTCCTTGTTTATTCTTCCATGGGTTAGGAAATAAACCTTAGGGAATCCACAATCCTATGCCATTTTTTTTTTTCAAAAGAAAATTTAATGGAATATTTAATTAATAATCTAATCAATCAATTAATCTCAGTTACATAAGTGTTGAAATCTAATTCTTTTTCACAGCTATATCAATAAAAGAAGTGAAATGGCTGCCCACTTATCAGGATAATAGGAAGCCATTGCAGACACAAAGAAGAATTGAAATTGTATTAATTCTGCTGCACTGGTTCTGATTTGCCAGTGTTAACAAAGTCTTTGCATTTTAGACAAGTTTCGGTTCACCTGCTGGGACCACCAGGTATACATTTTATGTCCTAACCTTTTCCAGTGGTGGAAAAAAGTGACAATTAGATTTTTTTAAAGAAAAATTCCCAAAAACTTAGGCTCTGCAGCTCTAAGTAAAGGCGCATTCCAAATAATAAAAGGACGTTTAACCTCTTTAGACATTACCTCTGTCTTTATTGTTAAGTTTAAAAATTACAAACCATCTGCCTTCAAAACATGTATAGACCACAGCATGCTGCTGACTAGCCAACTGTTGATGCATAAATATTTATATCCCAAGTGATTTCTATGGGGCTTCTTTCAACACTAGAAAGATGAGATGCAGTTTGACCCTCACTTCAAAAAATCCTGAGTCAAGTCACTCACAGGGAGTGTGGATCTATTGCAGTCATAGCTCTATTTGATGACACGGCTCATGAATATCACCACGTGTTCCAGATTACGAAGTGTTCTAAATTGGAGGAAACTTAAAATGGGAGAAAGGAGGAAGACTAGAACTTTCTGAATACATATACCCTGCTGGACACTGCTGTAGGTGATTTACACACACAATCTCATTCAATCTTCAAAACACCCTGCAAGGTGGATGTAACTGCCTCCATTGTACAGATGAGGAAGATAAAGTTCAAAGAAGCAGAGTAGATACATAGATAGATCTTTTCAATTCATCCCCTTCTTTTCATACATGAACCTGGAGGGAATAATATCCACAAAATCAACACAGTGAGGTAATCTCAAAGCTGAGACTAGAACCCAGTTCTCCTAACTACCTGCATAGCCCTCAGGCATGTGTCTGTATTTTCCCAAATACACCGTGACCAGCTCAAGCTAACAAAAGTATTAAATAAAAACTAGCACAGCTTTTTCTCTATATACCTTTGGTTCTTTTTTTTTTTTTTTTTAACGGCAAGTCAACTCTTTTGCTTTTCCCAGAGAAATCCAAGCATGCGTGTGGCTTTGTGAAATCTTTTACACAACAGGGCAATGTATATCCAGCTAACTGTCAGAAGGCAATTCATATAAAAACGTAACAGTACTTTTCTAGTATTCTTGCCTGAATATATGAAAAACAAAATATATGACTGTAAATGAATGGGTGAGAGAGAACAGTGTTTACATTACTAGAAATTTTACAAATGCACATAGCACTAGGGACATTAACTCAGCTTGGAAGAAAGGAAGTGGATGACTCAGGAAGCCCACAGAATCCTTTTCCATTTAGTTTTCTGCACTGTTGTTTGCTTTTGCCTTGTTGTTGTTTTTTGGGGGTTTTTGTTTTGTTTTGCTTTTCTGGGAGTGGCCTTTTTGAAGAGTACAAGACTGCAAGAACTTGTACCTCCTCATATCTCTTCAAGGTAGTAAATCTCGATATTTCATCCCATAGTCTCAAAAAACCACAAAATTGGCTAAAAGTCATACCGTTTGCATTGAGTTTTCTATTTATTTGCAAACAAACATCCTCTTTTACTTCACTCTGAGCAGAAATAAATTATGGAAATAGCTCTTGAGGCCACAGTCTAAATAGGGACATTCTGAGGCCACCAGTTTTCTTACTTGGTGGTTCTGCCCCACCGCATTATCAGATGCCTCCCTTGTCTCTATTCCTACTGCTGTGCTAATGAAGCAAAAAATAAGTTTAGTATCGAACTTCTGTTTAATCAGACTTTCCACAGCTAGTCCTACTTGAAAAGCATTGTGTTTGAGGTACACTGCAAACGTAAGACTAGTAGTTTAGGGACTTTCTTAATGATTGGCACAATAAAGTACTACGCTAACTGTGTGGCATGTATTGGTTTCTCTTATCAATTCTGATTCAGGGCAAGGAGTACACGTGGGTAATGATTGTTGTTGTTATTATTACAGCTGCCCTTTATTAGCTGCCTAGCGTATGCCAATCACATTATTAATCTTATTTAATTCTCTCAACAACCCAAGAGTAAGTTGTAAAAGTCCCATTTTACAGACGAGAAGATGGAGGCTTACAGTCAGAAAGTAGGAGAGCTGAGATTCCAACTCTGGCCTTTACAACTCCAAAGTCAAAATGCACCCTGCTTTCAACCAAAGCAATGTCTCAAACAAAGATCACTGGAATGTGAGATAGACTGATTTCTTCTTTTTAAAATGTTTTAAATTGAAATTGTGTGTATTTAAGGTGTGTAGCATGATGTTTTGATATACGTATTCATAATGAACTTAGTGAGCTGAGATTACTCTAGTCCAACTAGAGTTAACATCTCTTTTCACAGTTAACTTTTTTTGGTGGTGAGAGCACTTAAGATCTACTCTTTGCAAATTTTAAATATACAATACAGTATTATTAACTATAGTCTCCATGCTGTACACTAGATCTCTAGAACTTATTCTGTGTAACTAAAACTTTGTATACTGTAACCAAAATCTCCCATTTCCTTCACTTCCTCACCCCTTATCCAAAGAAAATGAAATTAGTATGTCAAAGAGAAATCTGCCCTTTCATGTTCATTGCAACCTTATTCACAGGAGCCAAGATATGGAATCAACCTAAGGGTTTATCAATAGATGAATGGATAATGAAATACACAAACACAGAAGAATATTATTTGCCCTTAGAAAGGTGGATCCTGCCATTTATAATGCGAATGAACATGGAGGACATTGTGCTAAGTGAAATACACCAGACACAGAAAGACAAATACTTCTATGTCAAATATACAAAAGTCAAATTCATAGAAACAGACTGATTTATAGCCTTGATTGTGCATCTGATGCAGCTGTGAGATTGTAACAAGCCCCTTAAGTTCTGAATCTCAGGTCTTTAGTCTGACATACAAATGATAACAATGCAGGATCCCAAAGAGGAGAAAGGCCACATACAGAAAAGCCTTCTAAGGTCATCGGTTTAATCAAACCAACAAGTATTTATTGAGCACAGTACTAGGTGTCTTGGGAACTATAATGATGAATAGGATATCATCCTAGACATAAAGAAGCCTGAATTCTAGAAAAGACTTTAATATGAGTATACAGTTAGCTAAGTAGAAAGTATTAAGTTTCTTAAGTTCCTGGAACAAGTCATTTCCATTTCTTCTCCAATTACAACATTTTTGATACTGAAGGAAAAAGGAGATGAAAATTGATTAGAGAAAGTTTTCCTACAGCATGTATGTTTTAATAAAGAGGGGGAGAGGGAGTGGGAGTCAGGCTCTCTTTCCACATTACTATTAATACTTCCCTAGACCCGGTCGCTGGTGACTCAACACTGTTCTGGCTGCCCTTGGCAGGAATAGTCCTCATGGATTTATTTTTCACATAAAATTGTTCAAATACACAAGCATTAATTATGCAGATTATGTAAAAAAAAGATAATTGTGTTACTCTTGCAGTAGGAGTGGGGTGCGTTGCAGTCAGTGGATAGCATCTAGTTCTAGGTGAGGGATGTCAAATTGACTGCAGACAGTGATAGAAATGCCGACTTTTCCAAGTAAATATTGCCACTTACTCCAAGTGCACACTCCTTAAAGCTCCTGCAAATCTTAGATATGTCGATTTTCTGGGATGCCAACCACACTCCTTTCCCGTGTCTCTGCCTGAAACGGCAGCAAGCCTTGCCCAAGCTCTTTCTGCCATGGTTCCTATCACCTTTGTGGCTTCCACTCTTGTATAAGCAGACACTGTAGAAATTGAGGGGAATTGTTTATGTACTTAGAAGATTTTATAGGTGTTTCCTAATTCATTCTCCTCATCAGAGGAAGCAAAGATTGCCTCTTCAAGACAACAAGTTAAAAACTGGAGAGACAGAAAAGGTACAGTGACTTATCCACCCTCATTTCAAGAATCAGTGGTGAAGACAGAGGAGCAACAAGAACAGACTTTTGTTTCCCAGGCTAACATTGAAGCCAGTAGTTTATATTATGCCTTTTTATATTAACAGTGTCACCTTAACTTAGTTGGTCTTTCTGTTTCTGTCCTTTTCTTCTGTTTTGAAAACTGATTAATGCAGTATGCCAACAAGTCTAACACAGTGGTTCTCCCTCTATTTTCATCAATGAAGTATGTTCTTTAAGCTAAACCTTCTGGAATGACCAAAACCAAATAAAACATGCCAGTATAGAGCTGCTCTAGTTGGAAAGTGAGAGAGAGAGGCCTCAGAGGTATCCCAGGGACTCCTTAACCTGGAGCCCACAGGTAGGCTCATGCCATCTATAATTTCCTCAAATGACTTGCAATGTCAGGGGGAGGATGGGGAAGGAAACGATACTGTTCATCAGAGATGCAAAGAATCTGTGATCCCTGTGGATCAAAGGCAGCTGTCTTTTGGTTCAGCATGAAACCCATCTTCATCTCCCACTAATCGTGTATTAATAATGCTTCTGAATCAAGTTCAAGTGGTTTTGAGTTTCTAATGGCTATGCCATACTTTTGACTCTTAAGTCTCAAAAGATCAGATTCAACAGCCCAGCTATGGGCTTCTGTTAATATAATCAATAGGTAGGCATAATGGATAAACCACCATATTACTCTGGGACCCCAAATACATAGCAAACCCTTCTGAATCACCTCATTCCTCAATACAATTTCAATGCCATTTTTTCACTTACTTGCTCATTCATTCAATTAATATATATAGAACATTTTCTATGCACCAGGGTTTGTAGAAATGAATTAGATATGGCTGCTGCTCTGAAGAAGCTTACAGTCTAGTGAATGAATATACACTTACACTTAATATATGCCAGGTTTGCTTTTGTTTTACACATTGTATGCATTACCTCATTTAATTTTAACCGCAGGAAGGTAGATACCATTATTACCTTTACTTTATAACTGAGTAAACAGTAGAGTAACTTGCCCAAAGTGGGTAATGGTTTCAATCCCAAACCATTTGCCTCTAGAGTCTACATTAATGACCAGTACCCTCTATCAGGAACATGTAAAAGTGTTAGAAAACCTCCCAGGACATAGCTCATTGTGTCTATACAATTAGCCATAAAACTGGACCTGGCTATCCCAGAACCCAACCAAATATTCTAGTCCAACAAATGCACCTTGTTTGTCTGGCTATCCTGGGAAGTCCCTTTTAGCAAACAGAGCGAGAACTTATTAGCCTCAAAGACGGAACTTCATTTCTAAATGACACAGTTAAAACTAGAACAAGAGACTTAATAATAATTGTGTACAGTTAGCGAAAGCCATTAGATCGTAAGGAAGGGCTGACTGTCAGTTCTACTAATAGGTTACTAGAAACCATACCTTTAATAATCTCTATTTCATCTAAGGAAGCACACACACAGAAAAAGTAGCATTGGAGTGATAATGACTCATTAGTGACTTGAAATTGGAAGTCTGTTTCTTTGTTTTGCGTTGTGCTTATGTAGTGCTGTTCAGACAATAGAATAGATCTCGGAAAATCAAAGGATGGTCAATGGTAGAAACAAAAAGAATCCCCAGGTATAAAGGAACCAAATGGAGTTCACTAAATGAAAACCCCTGAGCATTTTGCATGAAGAATATGTAATCACCCCAGCGCCCCCCAGGACCACTCTCCTGAGGCTCACGGAGGGTTGGTTGTTCTACATGGAAGAAATGCATGAGAACAGTAAAGTGTATCCAAATTACAAGAGGGACAGACTTTCTAGCCTGAAGTCTAGAATGAAAAAATGTTAAGGTAAAAAGGGAGAAATAAATAGCTGGGTGCTAATAAAAATGGACAGTTTGCCCATTGCTTCAGTGATGCCAAATGGATGAGCTAAGAAAACATGCTGTGTTCTCTCATGAAGTCCCTGATCCTCATTAAAGAAAATGGGTATGAGCTAATCAACTCTAACAACTAAGTCTGCCAGGTCCAAGCCATCTCCATCAGTTCCTTCTCCAGCTTTTATTTCTCATAACTCATTTCTAAACACTGAAACTGTTATTCCTAAGGCTTCCTTGTTCTTTTGTGGATACAGAAAGAGCTACAGTTTAGTCTTCACAAACGTTGCCCGTAAATCCTTGAGTCATCCTTGTTTTGATTTTGTTTTGTGTTTTTCTATCCCTCTTGGTATGGATTGCATGAAATTTTCCATTTGCAAAAGGGTTTAATCAACAGTAAATGTTTTGAATCAGATTAAAAACATAAATACTTTAAGGGCTATGTATTTATTCTGTCCTGCTAGATGCCGTCATTTTATCTTGTTTCTGGAGGGCAATGCAAAGCCATAGACGCTCTAATGAATTCCTTGCAACAGGCAGGTACACTGATGGTTAATAGTAATTAATGTTTATCTTAAAATATCCCGGGTTCTTCTCCCGAATTCTTCCCCTTCTCCTTGACACATCAAAAATGGGAAATCATCTATGAGACTCTTTTATTTGTCTCTGTTTTCGGACAGCACATTTACATACTCTCGAAAGCAATCAATACCAGCAAGCCCAGGTCTTCCAAGAGTCCTTAATTATACGCCTAAGAATGCATATGTATTCACATGTAATACTTATGTTTCTTCAGTGTTTCCCCCACCTTTTTAGCTGACATGTGTTAAGAGTCTTTGAAAGCGAAGAGTAATATAAAGAGAATAACAAGAAAATACACAATGTGTTGTTAAATGTGATGGCAAAATAATTTTTTTTTTAAAAAAAAGCTTCAGTCAGTATGATCAGTAAAAGGAAAAAAAAAAAAGACAGCCGGCAAACTGTCTATCATGTGATGAAATTTGACAGTAGGGATTATGGCTTTGATGGACCAGAACAGCTAATAGAAGAAGCTGACATTTTTGAAACCCTGCTAATTAAGGGTTCCTTCCTTAATATTAAAATAAAGTCTTTGTCTGGGTTTTATGGTTGGAGAATCAGGTGTTTTCATTAATATATGCCAGTCAGTCTTAATAAGCTTGGAGGGCAGAGGAAGTTATTATTGAGTGACCTTCTACAAAATAAGCATGTTGCTAAGGGCTCTAACCCTGCCCCGTTCAGACTGATGAATCTCATTTCCAATGCAAAAGCTTCACAAGAAATCCAAGTATTCTCTGTGCAATCACAGAAAATAATCCTTGTGTCTCTTGTAATGTCCAGAATTGCCACTTACTACACTACTACTGTACAATGAATATTACAATACATATTATTTTTCTACCACAATTGTCTACATTTCTGAATTGCCCAGAATAGGAAAACTTATTGTGAAGACACTTGTATTGAAAAGTCAGCTCATTTTAATACTTTTCAAATAGTCATCTACTCTGTTCATGAATTATAATGCTCAGAATACATCTGACAATACTGGCTTTGAAAAGGAGATATGTCTATATTATTACATATTCATTTTCAAATAGATTTCAAACAGATTTTAAACCATTCATTGAAATTCATTGAAATGATAAATTCACAGTTGGATTTTGATTGACTCTTAATCCAATTTTACTTTTGATAAGTTTTCACCCCTTTCTTCCCACCCACTCCCAGGGACCTTTCTCAACCAATGCATTTTTGCTCTTCTGTTGGCTTTTAAAGCAAAACTGAAGGGGTTTGGTAAAACTGGAAGGTTTTGATAACCACATGTAAAGCTCGTAAAAATGAATTGGTAAATTTAATTAAATTCAGAAGGCACAACCCTATAGGTGATTTTGATTTTTCTGGCTGATTTCCAATGTACCAGTGCTGTCTTACAGAAGCAAGGTTTTTGGTAGCTGGCTGTTGGTTCACAACCTAAAGCAAAACTTTGAAAGAGTCTTTCAGTCACTAAGCCATACCAACGTATCTAGACGGCATGGAAATGCGCAGTTAGACAAGGTATTTGGTGTTGGGATAGTAGATCACACAGGTTGAGGTTTTGTGGTTGCCCAATTAAAAGAGCATTATTGAAATACTCTTCACCTTGAGCTCTTTCTACCTGCCCTAGGAAGAAAAGTTGGTTAGCACCACTGTTGTTGGACTTGTGGTTGAGTAAAAAGACAACAACCCTACTGGGAGAAGAAAGAAGCTAGATTAAAAATTCCAAAGTGTGGTTCCATATGAAAGTTAAAGTAGTTTTTTCTAATTCTGTGAAGAAAGTCAATGGTAGCTTGATGGGGATAGCATTGAATCTATAAATTATTTTGGGCAGTATGGCCATTTTCACAATATTGATTCTTCCTATCTATGAGCATAGAATGTTTTTCCATTTGCTTGTGTCCTCTCTTATTTCCTTGAGCAGTGGTTTGTAGTTGTCCTTGAAGAGGCCTTTCACATCCCTTGTAGGTTGTATTCCTAGGTATTTTATTCTATTTGTAGCAGTTGTGAATGGGAGTTCACTCATGATTTGGGTCTTTGTTTGTCTATTATTGGTGTATAAGAATTCTTGTAATTTTTGCACATTTATTTTGTATCCTGAGACTTTGCTGAAGTCGCTTATCAACTTGAGGAGATTTGGGGCTGAGATGATGGGGTTTTCTTTTTTTTTTTTTTTCTTTTCTTTCTTTTTTTTTTTTCTTTTCTTTCTTTTCTTTTTTTTTTTTTTTTCCCATGCAGGCTGGAGTGCAGTGGTGTGATCTCAGCTCACTGCAAGCTCCGCCTCCTGGGTTCATGCCATTCTCCTGCCTCAGCCTCCTGAATGGGGTTTCTAAATATACAGTCATGTCATCTGCAGACAGACAATTTGACTTCCTCTCTTCCTATTTGAATACCTGTTATTTCTTTCTGTTGCCTGATTGCCCTGGCCAGAACTTCCAATACTATGTTGAACAGGAGAGAAGGCATCCTTGTCTTGTGCCAGTTTTCAAAGGGAATGCTTCCAGCTTTTGCCCATTCAGTGTGATATTGACTGTGGGTTTGTCATAAATAGCCCTTATTATTTTGAGATACATTCCATCAATACCTAGTTTATTGAGAATTTTTAGCAGGAAGGGGTATTGAATTTTATCGAAGGCCTTTATCTATTGAGATAATGAGGTTTTTGTCATTGGTTCTGTTTATGTGATGGATTATATTTATTGATTTGTGTATGTTGAACCAGCCTTGCATCCCAGGGATGAAGCCAACTTGATCGTGGTGGATAAGCTTTTTGATGTGCCGCCGGATTCGGTTTGCCAGTACTTTATTGAGCATTTTCATATCGATGTTCATCAGAGATATTGGCCTGAAATTTTCTTTTGTTGTTGTGTCTCTGCCAGGTTTTGGTATCAAGATGAGTTAGGGAGGAGTCCCTCTTTTTCTATTGTTTGGAATAGTTTCAGAAGGAATGGTACGGGCTCCTCTTTGTTCCTCTGGTAGAATTCGGCTGTGAATCCATCTGGTCCTGGGTTTTGTTTTTTTGTTTTTTTTTTTTTTTTTTGGTTAGTAGGCTATTAATTACTGCCTCAATTTCAGAACTTGTTATTGGTCTATTCAGGGATTCTACTTCTTCCTGGTTTAGTCTTGGGAGGGTGTATGTGTCCAGGAATTTAACCATTTCTTCTACATTTTCCAGTTTATTTGCATAGAAGTGTTTGTAGTATTTTATGTTTTTTGTTTTTTGTTTTTTGTTTTTTGTTTTGAGACGGAGTCTGGCTCTGTCGCCCAGGCTGGGGTGCAGTGGCCAGATCTCAGCTCACTGCAAGCTCTGCCTCCTGGGTTTATGCCATTCTCCTGCCTCAGCCTCCCGAGTAGCTGGAACTACAAGCGCCCACCACCTCGCCCGGCTAGTTTTTTGTATTTTTTAGTAGAGACGGGGTTTCACCATGTTAGCCAGGATGGTCTCGATCTCCTGACCTCGTGATCTGCCCGTCTCGGCGTCCCAAAGTGCTGGGATTACAGGCTTGAGCCACCGCACCCGGCCAAGTGTTTGTAGTATTTTCTGATGGTAGTTTGTATTTCTGTGGGATCAGTGGTGATATCCCCTTTACATTTTTTATTGCATCTATCTGATTCTTCTCTCTTTTCTTCTTTATTAGTCTGGCTAGTGGTCTATTTTGTTAATCTTTTCAAGGAAAAACAAGCTCCTGCATTCATTTATTTTTTGAAGGGTTTTTCATGTCTCTATCCCAAAAAAAGAGCCCATATAGCCAAGACAATCCTAAGCAAAAAGAACAAAGCTGGAGACATCATGCCACCTGACTTCAAACTATACTACAAGGCTACAGTAACCAAAACAGCATGGTACTGGTACCAAAACAGATATAGAGATCAATGGAACAGAACAGTGGCCTCAGAAATAATGCTGCATATCTACAACCATCTGATCTTTGACAAACCTGACAAAAGCAAGTAATGGGGAAAGGATTCCCTATTTAATAAATGGTGTTGAGAAAACTGGCTAGCCATATGCAGAAAACTGAAACTGGACCCCTTCCTTACACCTTATACAAAAATTAAATCAAGATGGAATAAAGACTTAAATGTAAGACCTAAAAGCATAAAAACCCTAGAAGAAAACCTAGGCAATACCATTCAGGACATAGGCATGGGCAAAGACTTCATGACTAAAACACCAAAAGCAATGGCAACAAAGCCAAAATTGACAAATGGGGTCCAATTAAACTAAAGAGCTTCCACACAGCAAAATAAACTACCATCAGAGTGAACAGGCAACCTACAGAATGGGAGACAATTTTTACAATCGGTTCATCTGACAAAGAGCTAATATCCAGAATCTACAAGGAACTCAAACAAATTTACAAGAAAAAAAAACCCCATTAAAAAATGGGCAAAGGCTATGAACAGACACTTCTCAAAAGAAGACATGTATGCAGCCAACAAACATATGAAGAAAGGCTCAACATCACTGGTCATTAGAGAAATGCAAATCAAAACCACAATGAGATACCATCTCACACCAGATAGAATAGCGATTATTAAAACATCAAGAAACAACAGATCCTAGTGAGGATGTGGAGCAATAGGAATGCTTTTACTCTGTTGGTGGGAGTATAAACTAGTTCTACCATTGTGGAAGACAGTGTGGCGATTCCTCAAGGATCTAGAACCAGAAATACCATTTGACCCAGCCATCCCATTACTGGAGATATACCCAAAGGATTATAAATCATTCTACTATAAAGACATGCACACATATGTTTACTGCGGCACTATTCACAACAGCAAAGACTTGGAACTGACCCAAATGCCCATCAATGATAGGCTGGATAAAGAAAATGTGGCACATATACACCATAGAATACTATGCAGCCATAAAAATGATGAGTTCATGTCCTTTGCAGGGACATGGATGAAGCTGGAAACCATCATTCTCAGCAAACTAACACAGGAACGGAAAACCAAATACCACATATTCTCACTCATAAGTGGGAGTTGAACAATGAAAACACATGGACACAGGGAGGGGAACATCACACACCCGGGACAGCCAGCGGGTGGGAGGCTAGGGGAGGGATAGCATTAGGAGAAATACCTAATGTAGATGACATGTTGATGGATGCAGCAAACCACCATGGTACGTGTATACCTTTGTAACAAACCTGCATGTTCTGCACATGTATCCCAGAACTTAAAGTATAATTTAAAAAAACAAACAAAGAAAAAACATGATGACTTTGAACAGATCTTTTCCATAAAAGGTGACATTCAGTAATTACATTGTTTGTAACTCAGAGGATAAATGCTTGAGGGAATTGCAACCCCATTCTCTGTGATATGCTCATTTCACATTGCATGCCTGTAGCAAAACATCACGTGCACCCCATGAATATATACATTTACTCTGTAGCAACAAAAAATTTTAAAAATCATTTTAAAGGTTTTTTTTAAAGTTAACACTCAAACCCCCTGCTTAAAAAGACTTACAAATAAATTCTTCAAAATTAAACTTCAAAAAAAAAAAAAAAAGATTCCAAACTGTGGTTAACAGAGCAAATCCTGTCTCTAATTAATTAATTAAAATTACAAAATACACCATAGGTTTTGTGTTCACCTATTGGGGGAAAAAAAAATCATTCACCATAAACTGAGATCATTCCAGTGTGGCATATACAGGAACAAATGAGATAAAAATCATGGGTCCAGAGCTTAAATATGTAGGACAAGAAGTTAGCTCAAAGTGTGCCAATTATCTAGGCCTGTGTCTACAATGAGACAATTGTCCTTGAGGTACCAACCTGAGAAGAAAAATGAGATATGACAGTTCCTATAAATGATTACTTGAACCTGTTCTTTAGTATTTTAAAAGGAAGCGGAAAACGGTTAATGAACACTAGCATGGATCTATCTCTTTAGGGCCTAAATCAATCACTTAGTGTTTATTGAACCTCTGCCTAATGCTTCCCCAACATCCTAGGCCTAATCCAAGAACAGTGTAATATACCACCCCTGCTCTTATAAGCTCCAGTGCAGTTAGTTAAAACCCTGTTGTGTCCTGGATTGCTCCCATCTTTTCGTCCAAGCCACCTGTCCTTTCTCATTCTTTTCTGTGAGGAGTCAGAATGGGAGTTGCTGTCCCAGATACTTTTGGTTCACAACCACGTCTGGGTGCAGACAGACTAGTGCTACTCAATGTGTGAATCGTGAACTAGCAGGTTCAGCATCACCCAGGAGCTTCCTAAATGCAGGATGTTGGCCCCTACCCCAGATCTCTGGAGCCAGAATCTCTGGGAGTCCATGCTGCATTTTAAGGAAATTCTAAAGAATCTGGAGAAATTTGAGAGGCAGTGATCTACAGTACTCATGTCAAAAATTAATCGTCTACTACATTGTGTTTGTTGTCATATATTTTTCTCATATTATTTGACTTTGTATGTGTTTTTCTTCTCTCTTCAAAGTGGACTGTAAGCTACTTGGGGGCAGGTGCTGGGTTGTAATGTTTCTTGTAATTCCTAAAATCCCAAATACAGTGTGTTACAGAGAGAGTAAATGATCAATAAATATATGATTGACTAATTAAATGTACTATTTCAGTTCTTTTATTCCTTGGGCATTTCTTTATTTCTGTTATCTTTTACTGTCTTATACCTCTTCCCTTTCATGTCATTTTCATGTTCTACTCCAAGAATTCTTGCTTCTAGATCACCACTGTTCAACAGAAACATATTGCAAACCCACATGGGTAATTTTAAATTTTCCTAGTAGCCACATTTTAAAAAGTAAAAACAAGTGAGAAGAATTTTAATGATTTGCTATTTTATTCAGTTTCACGTATCTAAAATATTTTTTAGCATGCAATCAATATAAAACATATGATGGTTTGCATTCTTTATATTTTTGTACAAAGTCTTTAAAACCTGGTGTTAATGTATACTTATAGCATATTACAAATCAGAGCAGCCATATTCCAAGCGCTCAGTAGCAACACCTGACTCGCACCTTCCATATTGGTCAGTACAGCTCTAGAGACTATTCCTGGGTAAACAGCAAAGGTGCCTGAAACTCCTGAAATAAAACGCCAGATTACATGTGTGTGATTACAGCATTGTCTGGTGAGACAAGACATAGAACCTATCAGGTTCTCAAAAGGGTTTGCTCCCTCACCACCACCATAGTCCTCTCAAAATACCCTAAGATATACAGGCAGGCTTTTAGCCTCTGGAATGAGTCATTTCTTTCTTTTGACCCATTTTTTCCTACTTGCCAGTTCTATTTACATTCTCTATCCGAGACTAACTCAGTCTGTTATTAAACAGTTGTGAATTTAACTTATTCCTTTAAAATAGCACCTAGAGAGTGTTCAGGGTATTGACTTGCTTTCATAGAAGATAACCTCAAACACTACCACAGTTAGTAGTTACAATAGCCAAAATAAAAATAGCAGTATATTAGGCCTTTTTCTTATGGTAATTCACTAGAAATAAATTACGCACCATGGCCATGGTGCGCACATGGTATTCGGGAGGGTCAGTGATTAATCATGGCATGAAGAATTTTGTTCCTTCTTGTTCTCTTATTGGATTAACTCCCCAAATAATTTCTTAACATGGGCTAACCACCCATATTCTACAGTGGCTGAGATATTTTAGTATACTTTGTGGTTTTCTAAGGTTTTTTTTAGGTTCTGGGGTACATGTGCAGGATGTGCAGGTTACAGAGGTAAACATGTGTCATGGTGGTTTACTGCACCTATCAACCCATTAGGTAAGATTTTTAAAGACCCCTCATGGGGACATGGAGAAGGAGAGCCAGTTGTTTCAAATACAGCAGCAACAGCATTGACATGATGCTCCAGTCCAAGCAAGATCCTCCTTTGGTTTTGCTTTCTCTTAAAGAGTTCTTGAGGTATACAAACAAATTATCTTTGTTAAATCTTTCTGGTTTTGCTGTTGTTTTTTTCACCCAACAGTATCAGTTAAACATTGTGACTTCACTCCTGGTGGGAAGCGCTGTTGCTGATCTTCCACTATACAGTAGCCCCTTTGAAAACACTCAGGAATGACTAATTGTATGATTTGTGCATTTTATTATTTATTATTATTTGGGCGTGTAATTGTTATATGGGTGCATTAAGCATATCTAAGGTTTTAGTCATATAAACCACATTATTTTATCGTGACCAGAGTAAAATTACTCTGTAGCTTTCAAAACATAAATGGAAAAATCATCCCCAGAATTATTATAGTTTTCCTAATCCAGTTACCTTTCCTTAAAATATCAGAGCTGGGCTGGCGAGCTGGCTCATGCCTGTAATCCCAGCACTTTGGGAGGTTGAGGCAGGCTGATAACTTGAGGCCAGCAGTTTGAGACCAGCATGGGCAACATGGCAAAACCCCGTCTCTACTAAAAATCCAAAAAAATTAGCCAGGCACAGTAGCTCATACCTATAATCCCAACTAACTACTCCAGAGGCTGAGACTGGAGGATCGCTTGAGCCTAGGAGGCGGAGGTTGCAGAGAGCTGAGATCATGCCACTGCACTCCAACCTGGGTGACAGGGCGAGACCCTGTCTCAAAATAAAATGGCTGTTTAGAATCAGGGAAATATTTCAATTTCAATCTTACAAGCATTTTCCATTCTTTCTTGTTCATGTAATCAAAGAAGGACAAAATTCATTATGAGAATAACAAAAATTGAGATGTATTGATACTGAAGTCTGGCTATGCATAACACACATCCAGCTTTAAATGACACATACTGAAACATGTAAAATTTGAGGATAATGGATTAACTATGCCAATATCAAGTATTTTATGTTGATTGGTGTCCTTATCACCAAGGTAATGAAGAAGCTTTGAAAGTGACATCTTACTATTCATTTGATCTCCAGAAAAAAAGAGACTGACTTCAGTTACTTTTAAGATTGTTAATGTTTCTTTCTTGGCATCGTTTCACTTTTTGCTATGATGTAACCTCTAACGGCATCCTTTTTCCTTCTCAGCACTGTGATAAATACTAAAAAGTTGGCCTTTTCTCCCCTACAGACACTTGAAAAATTTAAAACTATAGGAACCTTGTAAAACAAGGTTTTAAAATTTCTTGATTTAGTCACTTTCACAAATCCCTGGGCTCATTCCTGTGATGTAATATCCCCACAGTATTAAGGCATTCTCTAGGTTCTTCTTTTAACTGATGTCTCTTAATGAAAAGAAAAGGGATATTGACACATCAATACTGTTCTAAAACCACTGCTTCCATAGTATGGTGTGATGGAGGTATACCTGATCTAAGATTACAAGAATTAAATACAGCGTATAATTTATTCTTAGAACAAAAATGGGGGAGACCTTCAAAGAGTTTGTGGATCTGTTTTATACACAGACTATTTCCAGAAGTATTTAAACGTGCTGACTTCCAAATAACTGTGCCCGTCTCAATTAGTAGCTGCAGTTTGTTCTTTATTTCCTCTTTGACTCTATTTCCCCAACAGTCTGCTTTTTTCTTTTTCTTCTCTGAGAACTAGGAGATCCACTGATCCCCTGGAATTATCTCCTGGCATGTCTTAAAGTTCAGACCTGGTTATGCAGTATCTATTGTTTTTTTTGTTTTTTGGGGGTTGTTTTTGTTTTTGTTTTTTTGAAATGGAGTCTCACTCTTGTCGCCCAGGCCGAAGTGCAATGTCGTGATCTCAGCTCACTGCAACCTCTGCCTCCTGGGCTCAAGCAATTCTCCTGCCTCAGCCTCCCATATGCAGTGTCTCTTTGGGTGCTGCTGTTGGAATTCTCAAGTCAGGCACGCCAGGGGTGATAGAAAAATGTATGTAAAACAAAAAAAGTACTTCATGGATTCCCACGGGAGTCAAAATGTTTATTTTTGAAGATAAACACATGATGTGGTATCTTTTAGCTAAAATTCTTCTAAGGGAAGCCTCTGTTAACATATCTGTAGAAAGAGAGTGGATTCGTGTTATTTGATGACACTGGAAGGATTTTTCATTCTATCTCATCGTTCTGTATAGAACCTTTCTTCTTGTTCTACTAATTTATACACGTATTTCTGTAACAGACCCAATGCTTTTATGCGGTTTTCTTCAGATAAGTCAGCAAATACATAGAATGAGACAGAGCAGTAAAGAACATCAAGTTTCTGTCAAAACAGTTCATAAATATTCAGTGGAATTCTGCAACACGTAGGAAGTCATGAAGATGGCATTAAGATACCAGTAAATCCAAAGAAAACCTATGCTAATCAAGCTATCATATCTTATTATATTTTATTCTCTTATCACTTTATTATCCTTCAATAATATAAATGTGACCCCCCCCCCAAAAAAAAAATACAAATCCTGACCTGCTGTGGTGAGATAGAACTTCCACCTCATCCTGGGGCAGGATTTTCTAACCGGGATGTCAGGGTCTCTTGGGTAGATCTGAAAGCCTCACCTGGGAGTTTAGTTTCTGGGCCACTTACCACAAACAGAGTCCTCTCTCAGGAATGGCCTTTTATTCAGATATTGCTAGCATTCCCTAAGGGAGTGGAGCCTGGATGCAAAAGGACTCCTGAGAAAGAGGTTGACTAAGAGCCCCTGCAGTAACCTCAATGCCCTCAAAGTATTTTTTAATAGCAGCCTTACAAAAGGTTTATGACATTCTACCTTAAATAGGTTTTAAATGACCCTTTCTATTGATAAAAATCAACTTTGTATTGTTCCTAAGACTGAAATAGTCTAAAAGAAAGAAATATCTTGAAAACAGATGTATGGCCTTTCTTTATCAAAGTATTCTCTTAAGTTGTTCCAATATGGAGATAACTTACAAGATCACTGCCTACTCCTCATCTGCACCAAACCCCTTCAATCAAAGAAGCACTGAATTCAATGAGTTGCACTGTTAGTACATCACTCTGGTTAAAAAGTATTGCTCACTCCAGGGGGCCAAGCAAAGGCTATTGACATGCTTGCTTGATGTATGAAAAGACAAATTAGTCCCCCATCCTATCTACCAGCAGGGTACAGTGACCTGACATGGAAAAGTCAACTCAAACCACTGTATAATATATTTACATTTTTTTCCAGGAAACTTCAGAGTTACCAAATCAGCTGTGTCTAGTGTGCAAATTACATGCAAGCTAACAGAATGTGAAATAAATTTGACAAAGGCTATGTGGTTTAGCTTGACTATAGGATATGCTGGATGGCACAAGTGACTATGGCTTGTCCTGGAGGAATCTATGGTAACACTGGGCAAAAGGCAGGAAAAAAAGAGTTTAAACAAAATGCTGTTTCTGGATGTGATTATTTATTACTTGTTGCCTATCTGCTGCCCCTGATGCATTCTCAGCTGTTTTGTAGTACACTAAGCAACGTGAGAGAGTAAGTTCTCTTCTAGAGTTATTCAGCTGGAGTAAAGTTAGACCAAGTGGGTGAAGTTGGAAACAGTCATGCTTTTTTCTTCTTCTGCTAGAGAAACAGTTCAAAGATCAATGGGTCTGTTATCTTGAGTTTCATAAACAGAACATGTATTTTTGAAGTTCTCACAGTTGCCTTAGAACGCCATTTGCACTAATCAGAAGAACACATTATTGGAGGGGGAAAGCTCTACTTTTCCATTAGATCATTATTAAGGATTGAGAATAGGACCAATAATTAACATAAAATGAAATTTCTCTGAATTTCTACTATTGGTGATTTGAAGGGAGAGTTAAGAACAAATACTAATTTTTTATGGAACTATGTTACAGATCAGATCCTGAGGACATAAGGGTGTGAACACTGGAAACTAACCAGTTAAACAGAGTTTTGCCATAGATTGGAAACAAGTGGATTATGAAAGATGGACACTATTCTCTTAAAGAGTTTCTTAAAACCTGTCCCTTCCTGGCACTCATAGAATCCCATCCTCAGTTAAGCTCAAGGACTTAATGTGAATAAATATATTATGATGCTATATTATAATACATTTTAAGGAGTAAATAATGTTATCATTACAATGCCATTATAGTAACATAAAAGAACCGACTTAAACTTTTCCAAATCAAGTACAAGTAAAAGAAAATTTTTTCAGGCGTAAATATCCATTCTTTATTCATTCAACAAAACATTTGTAATATAGCTACTAAATATAACAGACTAGTCCTAGTTCTCAGCAGGCACATGTTTTGGAAGAGGTGGTAACTGAAGATTTAAAGGTACCTAATTAGCATTGGATTGGAGCTCTATTTGTTTTTCCAACCTGAAGCTAACATGAAGTAATGTCTGTTCATCAAGCAAAAAATTCTCCGTCTTGCTGTCTGTAGTCTATTTTGAGGCACAGAATTTAGTGGCAGGAAACATGAGTTCTAGTGTGTCTCACCTGGTGAGTATCCATAAGAGAGAAAAAAAAATCAGACAAGGGTTTAGTGGGAAAAGTGGTGGACTGAGAATTAGACAGTTGGGCTCACAGCCCTGTTTCTACCACTAAACAGCTGGGTAAACTTGAACATGCATTTGAACTTCTCAGAACTGTAGGGCTTTTTCCCATTAAGTAAGGAGATGCTAAAAGATGGTTTTTAAGGTGTCTTCTGGCTCTAAAATTTAAGTGAAATGAAGTCAAAGCAGTATGAGAAATGTTGAAAGTGTTGGATACATGTAAGATGTGATGATAATGATGATGACGACTCAGGTGCATATGTAAGTTGACCTTTGTCTAATCCTACTTGTATTTTGGTTTAGTACACCTCCTTTAGTGCCTTGTTTTGGCCCAAGAGTTCCATGGGAAAACATCTCCAGCTCCAGGGGATTGGCAGTCTGCCTGCCCTCAGCCTCCTCCCTTCATGGTGCTCAGTGTTCTTTCCTGAATAAAGCAAGCTGAAGCACAGGGGAATTCAGAGGTCTCTCTGGCTGCCAGTGCTACTACCTGAGGGGTGATAGGTCAAGTGGGCTTTGAACCAAATTCTGTTTCCACCCTTGGCCTTTTCCAGTATTCAGGTTCTTTTGTAAACGGGACATGATCATACCAGTTCAAAAGATTGTTATGAGGATTAATCAAAGCAAAGCACAAAAATTAATACTTTTTGCACATAGTAGGTAACTGCCAGTATTGTTATTAAGGCTGAAAGCATGTATCACCCCTGCTGTACAGTGATGTCCCAAAGTGAGGAAACAAAGGTACACAATAATATACATTTCTTCATGTCATTCATCCTGATCCACCAAACAGCAACAACAACAAGACGTGTTTGTGGTGCTTATTTCTCACAAAGTGATTCCTTCTGCATAGTTTCACTGGATTTTCAAAATTAGGCTGAGAGGCAGGTTAACCAAGTCTTGTTTTCTTCCCAGCTCTCAGGGCCACAGCCTTGCACCATTCCCAAGAAACAAAACTCCAGGGGAGCATCCATGTGGAATATAATGTGGGTGGTTCTCCTAGGGCCCTGCAGAGCAGCAATGCTGCCACTTTCAGAAGAGGAAACTGAAGCCCAGGGAGGTTAAATTAATTGTCCAAGGTCACACAGCTGAGGAGGAAAATTCTGATCTTGAAGTCAGGTTATGACTCCAAGTAGTGGGGCTTTCCTCCACACTGCGCGGCCTTAACTACAGTATACATATAAACACTATGTTAATGTCAAACTCTCAGTGCCCACCTCGCCCTCATCATTAAGCTTTGAGGTATGTTGGAGGTATGTTGGTGGGAAATCCCATGAGGCCACAGGGAAAAAAAGTCCTCACCATGCCCTAGTGCTCTGTGGCACATCGATACTCAGTCCTGCCCTAGATGTGCCATACTCCAGACATTATTTTATGGGAAGGAAGTATCTGCACATCCAAGCAAATCAGGATGTGGAGAGAGTGGCCAGTTTCTGCTCTCTATAAGACTGGTTTACATGAATATTCAATAACCAGCTCCCCTAAAAAAATCTATTTTATCTCCCATTTGTGTTGTCATCCTATCACAATCTATGGTCGGTGCCAAAAGGCACACTGAAGTATTAAAGAAAAAAATCAGTTGGAGAAAAGTGACAGAAATATTTATGAAAGTGCTACAATTGGACTCCATGCAAAACGAGAGTGACTTCCTCATATTCACTAATCTCCAAACAAAATAACCATCAAGAAATATTAAAACACACATTTTATTAGTTTCATTTAATTTCTTAATTGCTCAAAGTCAGTTTACCCATTTATTACTGTGTGAAGTGCTTAGAGGCAAGGTGCACATTAAAGGGATTATTTCCATGTAATCCCCCCCTCCCAGAGGGTAAGAGCTGATCACTGTGAATCCCTTTACGCTCTGTAACAATACCAAATGGAGGAAATAGGGATTGTAAAATGATATAGTCAGTGGTTGGGTGATACAGTAGGAGAGTGCAATTTAATAGCAAGAGAAAAGTACCTCATTTTCCGTAAAAGTTATGCAAGCCTTTTTCAGGAATAGCTATTAACCAAACTGAATTTAGCCTCCTGTTTTTCTGACTTATACCTATGTTAATTGGTAGATGTTGAAGATCTGCAGCCTGTTAAGATGTTAATCAAATGGAGTCTGGGAGTAGATGTGATCATGTTACTGAGACTTGGAGTTCTGGGGACAAGAATTGCTCTGAGTATTACACTCTCTGTGACAGTTTTTCCACCGCCAGTCTTCCTTCTTGGCATGAAAGGGTGCAGGCATGCAGGTGGAATCTGGAAGGATGCTGGAAATTATCCTGGAAAGGGAAATGAGGTAGGCAGGGGTTCTAGGTAAATATCCACCAAGAAACTTGTGACAGTCTGAAGCTCTGGCAGCTTCCATGGTATGTCATAGCTGGCCTGAAACCATTGCACTCCAGAGGACCGGGAAACCCATTAGTGACCTGGGAAAGAGCTTTTGCTTGTCCTATTGCTGACACATCTCTCCCTGTTGTATGTTAGGAGCATTACCACTATTCTTAGGAGATAACTTAGAGCATTAGAGGAGTACAGAGGTAAGGCCAGTCCTTACCAGCAATTTCTGCCCCCTCAGGTGGCGCATGACCCAGATGCAGGGGTCATGCCTGACAGCATTAAAATACTCAGTGCCTCTATTTCAGGCTGAAACAGTTCTGATATTTGATATTCATTCTCTGCCTTTAGAGTTAGCCTGATTCAAAGAGTACACAAAATAAAACATTTTTTTAAAAAGCCCTCAAGGAGATTTGTACTATGTATCCTTTTTAGATTGAAGGCAAAACAAGCTGATTGCAGCAGAAAAAAAAATATGGCTGCTTCAGACCCCAGCTGACCTCTTTTATATGGAAAATCCCTCATACGATTATAGAGCTAATGAGTAATTTTTAATGAAAACATTATGCCTTTGCATATATTTGTAAGCAGCCCTCCTTACATTTAAATTTACATGGAAATCAGATGATATGTATAAAAACACATCTTGGAAATCTGTGTATTTTAAGGAAAATACTCGACTGCTATCTCCGGCTGTTTCTATAGCTGTTCCTATCCAAAACTCAAACTTCTCAATAAGAAAACTGTAGAATTCAGTCAATCATCTGGTTGACACCAAACATGCAAGTATTTGATGATGCGTGGATAAAACAGTTGAATACAAGGCAGACTCGTCCACATTTCACAGAATGTTTTGGCTTTATGCAAACAACAGCGTGTAAGGAAGAAAAAAAAACTGAGCTTAACAATTGCTAAATAAATACATGTGAAAACATCTTTCTCTTTCACCTCAAGAATCCTTAAGTATTTGAAGATGAAGACAGAACCAGGATTGTTTCTGGGACCTGGATGTATTTTCTTTTCTACTCAGAATCTGAATCACTGTGTTGAATTTGAAAATGGAGAAGCCTATGTAATGCCTTTCCTTTCTACCCTTTCTCTCCCCCTCTAGGTGGAGCTGACAGGCAGCAGTGTCTTTGACTATGTCCACCCCGGAGACCACGTGGAGATGGCTGAGCAGCTGGGCATGAAGCTCCCCCCTGGGCGGGGTCTCCTGTCGCAGGGCACTGCTGAGGATGGAGCCAGCTCAGCATCTTCCTCCTCTCAGTCGGAGACCCCCGAGCCAGGTGGGAATTGCAAACCCAATGTGTGGGTTGGTGGGCAGGACCTTTGCCAAATGAGTGTGCTCAAGTTACCCATGTGAAGAGACTATAAATAGGTCTAAGGGTACTTAACAATTCCATGCAGCTTCCAGTCCCATGCAGTAATTAAATAAGGAAGAGATTTGAAAATAAGGAGACATTTTAATAAGTATAATCCAGAGATCTAATTTCAGTTGAACAATACATGTAGAAGGTACTAGTTCCTTTAGTTTCTCTTTCAAATTACTAGAGGGAAAAGCTTCCGATTTGGAATACCCTCTTCATTTTATTGTTACTATGGCTAAATGTAATGCATTTATTTATTATTCAGCAAAATCTATGGCAGAGGAATTCCAAATATTAGCTTGTGGAGAATTAAAAGTATTAGGGACTTGCAGAAATCTTGGTTTCTTTATTTTTTTTTTAAGCATCAGAAGGTACTTGAAAGATGTGAACGATAAATTAAGGCTAAAAAGAAAACAGAAATGGCTACATTTTAAACTGCCTTTCTACCCTCAGTATTTAATTAGATCAATTGTATAGAGGAATGAACAGAGGTGACATTCCTCATTGGGATTCCTTCCAGGACTCTTATAGACTTTGCATTCAGAATGTTCCCATTTTCATTGTGTTGTACTGATGATAATTTAAGTATTAGGGGAAAATCCATTTATAAATTAAACAAAATGACTTGATATCCATCAGTCCCCTAGTTCATCAAGCTGTTCAAACACGGGGAAGATTGGCTGGTCGGCCTGGGTCTTCCGAGAGCGCTGGTAATTAGATCTGCGAAGGATTTATTCTTTGCTGATTGGGGCTTTAAATTAATTGAAGTTCCACATTTGTGGTTTTGTCCTTTTTGTACTTTTTTAGAGGAGATATTTCATATTCTTGTGTGGTGGAGTGCTTGGCCAAGCAGCAGTGGTTTAAATGTTAATTTTTCTCATGAGAAGTTTAAGATTTTTTAATGAATCAAGGCCTGATTTGAAGTGCAAAGTTGTATTTACTTACTTGGAAAATTATTTTTTCACTCTTCAAAGATGCTTGTACTTTACTTGATCTGTTGTTTTAAAATAGATTCGTAATACAAAAGCATTTTATTAGCAAGAAAAATAGAAAAACCTATGTTAAGATTAACGTTAAAATAACTCATCGTACTTCCAAGAAAATTATTTGGCCTGCCTAGAAGTAATCACAATGTTTTCTCACACAGAAGGAAAAAAAAAAAATTTGACTCTTGGAAGTATTTAATCCATTTTCCTCAGTGAAGTTAACTGTAGTTTCTAGGGCATTCATTATTCTTAGCATTGGTGATCATCCTTCTCCAGTGAGCCCCACACATGAGAAAAGAGAATATTTAAGATTATTCTTTACCTTTTAAAAATGAAAATATTTTTGTTCAGGTGGGGAAGTGATATATTCTTATACCATAACTCACTGACTTTACTGGGCAAATATGTCAGTGAGATAATTGGGACTGTTTTTTAGTCAATAGAATGTTCCTATCTGGGCATATTTGAGAAACAGCACATGCAAATGGTTTTCTACTCTTTCATCCTGATGTTGGATTGGAGAACCTCTTCCTCATGACTCAAACACACAGCATGACAGAATTTAAGTTTTAAGCCTTTGTATGAGGAAAGGTCTTAGAAAAGTTTGTTTCCTTGAATCACAAATGCTCAAGTTTGAAAGGATCTTCATGATCCTTTTATCCAACCTCCAACATACGCAGCCAACTCTACAGCAAAACCAGCAGGTAACCTTTCCAGTCTCTGCTAGATCCTGCCCCAATAGGAAGCTCATGAACTTGCAAGGCTGCCCACTCCCTTGTTGAGTAGTTCTCATAGTTATTCCTGACAGGGATCCCAAAGCTACTTGGCTGCAACTTCCCACTGATCCAAGGTCTGCCCTCTGGGACCACGTTTCTGATTTACTCCTTCTTCCCTATCATAGCTTCTCATATATGTGAAGTCAGACACATCAGATCCCCCCTTCCTCCTGCCATCCTTCTCCTTTCCAGGTCAAACAGTGCTAATTCCACAACCCTTATTCAATGGCATGTTCCTAAGAGCCTCACCATCCTAGTCATCCTGCCCTGGCTGTACTTCCGTTTGTAGGGAACCCTGTAAAAATATGGTGAAGAGAATAGCACAGCCCTCTAGATATGTTCTGATTAGTGCAAAGCAGAGGAACTGTCACCTTTCTCAGGATAGGCTACTATGCTTCTCTTAATGCAGCCTGAGGTTAAGTTTGGTCTTCTCGGAAGCTAGGTCATCCTGTCAATTCATACTGAGCTTGATGTCTCCCCAAATGCATGTTGACAGTGAGACTTTGGGAGGAAAAACAAATCCATAGCCTGTAAACCAGTTCTGCTAGAGTATCCTAGGCTAGAGTCTAAATACAACAGTAAGCCCAAATAAATATGTCAATATAAGAACTCTCATAAATCCCATGCCTTCTATGAAGTCCTAGCAAGCATAAAATAACCCTAGGTACACTAATAGAACACAGTTCTTACAGATTATTACTTCTAGATTATAGGAGAATATATATCTCCTTCAACTGTTAACTCTCTCCTTTAAAGTTACTCTATCATTTAACATTGAAGTGTGATTGACAGACACTATAAATTTACTTAGGTTTCCCTCACCAGCCTTCCTTTAGTCATCCTTGCTAGTGAGATTGAAAACTCTGCCTTCCACATCACTTAACTTGGGCTCATTAGCTACACTTGCATAAGAAAGAGGCTCTCTTCCTTGATGGTGAATGTGACTCTCACCAGTAGAGAACATTAAGCTACCTTAACCTTCAAAGTCTGCAGTGTTGGTTATTTTCTACCTTTGGCTTAAAAAAGCAATTAGATTGACTGCTCAAATACTGAAAAGCAGTGTAGGGTGCTACCTTGAATGAAATATCTTCACTAATGCAGATAATCGCTCCAAGGGAATTACTTTAAAAGTTCATGTCAGGCACTACATCACAAAGCTGCTTATGTTTCTTAAAAGCTGAAAGAATTTTAACAAGATTTCCTAATTCTTAATAACATGAAGGAACATTTTTGAAGACTGTTGTTCATTGCATCATAATCTCTTAAACTCTGATAAAACACAGATTCTTTTTAAAATAGTGGTGTAATTTAGTTGGAAAAGGGATATTGATATATGGTTATTATGAAAATGAAAGGACTATTAGGTATGGAATTTTTCAGAAGCCCTGATGTGTTCAGCACAGCATCACCAAATGACTGAACTCTAAATAACATTTGGCATTATAATAAAGGAAATAAGTGACTAAACCGGCCTAAGAGGCAGTGATACTATGCCCCAATAGGAATTCTGTTTCTTTGAACTGCCAGCCCTGAGATTGTCTTGTCCTGACTCAGGCTCAGGATAATGGAGGAGAAAAAAAGATCCGTTGACTGTACAGCAAACCCAAATAAACATTTTATATGTATGCACATTTCTTAACAGTTTAGTAAATGTATTATCTCAGAGAAATCTTAAGTCAGGCAAAAGATAAATGAGTGGCGTTGTTTAAAATGTTATAAAGTCCGAGCGTGCCTATTTAGGGGTTGACTGGAACATTTTGGAAGAGACTGCCCTTTGCTGTCCTGCAGGCTCCTGCAGCATGAGAAGCACAGAACCTCTGACAAATGGCATTTGGAGGGTTTTCTTTTTGTGGATCTGCTTGTGCCTTTTCATGATTACTCCTAATGATTCTGCCATCTTGGGGTTATGAGTATTATCCTCATCTTTTTCATAAATTTCAGTGCCATGCCTTTTAAATGCTTAGTAAACAGAAAAGCAACTCCCTTAAAAAATCCTGGAGGAACTTTAAAATTCTTCCTGTGTTGAAGGCAAATAGTAATATTCCCTATATTAGGCTGTAAAATTGTTGTGTTTTACTCCTTCTTAGTAAACAGCTTTATTTTTTCCAATTACAAAATTAATTCAGGCCCACTGCAAAAAATTCAGAGAATTCAGAGAAAAAGGAGTAAAGACCACCACCATCTAGAAATAACCATTATTCATATATATGCACTACGTACCCTCCTAGATTTTATTTCTGTTCCTGTGTATGTATGTACATTTGTTGAGTGTTTGGTGCGGCTTTCTGTATTTCTTTCTAAATTAAGATTATAATGTATATGCTCCTGGTAACTAGCTTTTTCATTTTCACGTTTCTCTAAGATAAAATTCCCTTTCTGTCTCCAGTGGTTTGCTTGCCACCAGCTAGTGATCAGTTTCTTCTGTAGGACCCCTGTCAGGAAGAACATACCTGGATCCTGCTTCAGAGAGAACTCAGCCAGGGCAACGGGCTCTTGTGGCTTTTTGAGTGGATGTGAGCTCATAGAAGGGAAAATCAATACTGTACCAGGATTTAGACAATTTAGGAACATGCATGAGGCAGTACTTTGGATGATGAATAACTACAGCTGCATGGCTAACCCACTGGTTGTCTCAAATATGGGTTATCATGTTTTGTCTAAATTTTCAGGCAGAATCTAACCTGTTTTGTGGCATTAGGATCATCATTATAGTAGTATGATCTTTATGCTATTATACCTACACTATGTCCCGAATGTTTTAAAGGCCAGCAAAATGGAAACAGTAGAATACTTGACTGAATGGAAATAATCTTCAGTTTCAACTTATGCCTCTGTGCTGTGGTAAGTTGGTATCTATTCCTGATTCTACAGAAACAGGAGCTCAATTCCTCTGACATCATTAGATGATTTTCACAGTAAGTGGTATAATTAGATGAACAAATGTTTAGGAATAACCATAAAGAATGTAAAAATTTATCTGAGGATCAATGTTTTGTATTTAAAAACTGCTTGGATATGAGATACACTTGTATGGCTGAATTATTTACCATCTGGTATATTGTTGTGGAGGGGTTTTATGTATTGGGTCAAGATTTCTATCAATGAACTGAATTTAGAAGTTAGGCAAGGGAAACCATCTTACTAACCCCACATCCAACCCCAGTCCCTAGACAATGTGACTGTATCTACAGCACTTTCTGCTGTACTGCAAATGTCAAACAGAAGGTGTAATGGATTTAATATTAGCGCTGGCCAAGGTGTTGAGGGAGCTGTTAATAATGTCACTCTAGTTATTGATCTGAAGCCTTTAAAAATCAGGGAAAAGTGAGAGATCCCCTACTGGGGAAAGGCATACAGTGACTGATTTTTATTGCCAATATATCTACATATAGAGTAGCAACTTTCTGGAATTATGTTATCACCATTAATCCCATTAATAACTGAGATTTTTGGAGTCATTTTATGGTGAGATAATATCATGGAGACTGCTCAGCATGCTAATACTAAAATATCGGACCAAGTTCTTTTATACATAAATAGAGCTCAAAATTCACATGGTGAGTACAGCATTCATACAAAGTGTCAAATGATAGAAAGTTCATTCACACTAGATTTATACTTGATGACAGAGTTGGAGCTATTGGAAGGGTAAGTGACAAAGAGTGTAGTCAGTAGGAAGAGTAATATGCTACTTTTGCCTCTCCAAAATTCTGAATACAAACAGTGTGGGGACTAACTTAAGATAGAAATGGATTTTGTTCAATTAGTGTTACCTTTTCAGGACATTGCTAATCCTTCAGTCTGAATGGCAGTTTGTATGCAATGAAATTCCTGCTTTCCATAGTCCCCAACTAATAAATGAAATTAAAATGTGTAATTTATGATGAATGTTTATCAAACTGTAAACACACATTTAATTTTTTTCCATATTCATATACTATAGGCAAAGATAAATCCATCAGATAAAGTACCATAGTGATCTCTGATGGATTGATTTAAAATGCATCCCTACTGGGGCTGTAGCAATGATTGGGACAAGTTCACGATTCCCCCAAATCGGTCTGACTTCTGTTAATACCCAGGTGTGCCTGTACGTGGCAAATCTAGTAGTCAGAAAGCAGCCTCACTACTAATCCTTTTGTGTAACCCAAAGAGATCATCATTCAGGCATAAACACAACTTTTATCCAAAATTACCTATGTTTCTTAACTATGTCATCATTAAGAACTTACCTTCTTGCCAATCCTGAAATGAAGATGATGGGTGCACTCCAAAAGCAAGCCAGTGCTCTTACAAGGACTGCCTTGCCAAACCTAGAATGATTCTTTTGCCTCAAAAAAGCCACCTTGATGCAGTACCATTTTTTCATGAGCAAAGTAGGCTATTTTTAAATGTCACCTTTATCCCCAGCTAAGCTAAACAAGATCCCCTGGAACTGCCACAGAAGGGAAAAATATTCTCCATTGCTTTTTTCTGGTATGCAAGACCTAGGCATACTTATCACCTTAATTTGTGTGTGTTCACACTTTGGTGTACTTGTGTGTAAAATGAGAACATTTGCAAAGCAAACTGTACTTCTAGAATCTTGCCTGAGGGAGCTAAAGAGAAATAAAGTAAAATCTCTCCTTCCCACCAGACTCTCCTGGCCCAATAGCTGAGCTCCACCCTTCTAGGCCAGTTCCCAGAAGGCACAGCTGCAACCCCAGGAATCCATTGGGACCTAATTCCTTGACCCACATGTTGATGACGCAACTAGCTACAAAAGGGCAGCCTCCCTTTTGTTCCCAGAAAAGATGTTGGATCTTGGCACAGTTCTGCATGCCATTCTGAAACTAACTTTCTCTTTCAAAATTTAAATCACAGTGGTTACAACTTAGAAAACAAAATACAGCTTTTATATAAATTAATACAATGATATTTGCAGGGTAGCAAATGTTTTGTTCAATAATAGAAGCACAGGCCTCTTATCAAAATATACAGTAGGTTCTCTCAGTTTATATGCAGCATTCTTTTTCCAAATCTTCTATTGAAGGTTTAGGAAATCAATTTTTTAAACCCATTATTTTTAACAGTTTTTCCATATAGCTTTCTAGGTCACAATTTTGACTTCTCTTTGCCAATAGTGATAGGGATATATTTTTCAGGTTTCTAAAAGGAAACCCAAGACAAGCTGTTAATTATGACCTGTTTTTCCTCATTTCAAAAAAAAAAAAAAAGAAAAGGTGGCCGTCTTTGTCATTGGATAATTAAAAATTATAAATTCTATTTCTATAGCTCTTGCCTTGAACAAAGTACAAGTTATTTGCTTTTAATATATACCACTGCACAGAAATCTCATCCCTGTCCAAATTATACCATTCTGAATTCTTCATCTGCACTAAACAGCAGACTTACGAAGGATCAGTTACCTGGCATTGACTGAGCTTTGCAGGGTGCACAGATCAGAAGAGGCAGAACTGGCTGGAAACCATTTCCACCCCTAGTGAGCAATTTACTCATGATTGCTTGGGGAAAATACTGGAAATATTGCTTCTGTGTAAAGTTTGCAACTTCCAGTTGTCAGCTCTTTGCCAACAGTTATTCCCAAGTATAGCTTTAGCAACAACGCTTACCCAGGCCACTGTGATAATGGTTGGCATTCATATCCTCTTGGTGTATGCAGAGCACAGAAACCACTAATTACAGCAGTTAATTCACACCACATCCCTCTGAGGCAGGTCAGTGTGTTATCCTTGTCTTACAGCTGGAGGAAAAAGTGATGGAAATTCTAAGTGGCTCGCCCCAAGCTTCACAGGTTAGTTTCATGGCCAAGATTAGAGGAAAGGGTACAGTATTAGGGTTGCAGCAGGTGGGAAGCCTAGGAACTAGATGGAGAAAGAAGATAGGTCCCTGGTAGGAATTGAACCACAGGAATTTTCTCCAAGGGGATTCTGAAGTTCAGAGAGAAACCTAACTATCCTCTTATGCACATATTTCATTGTGCTGTTTTTTGTTGTTTGTTTTTTTTTTTAACACAGTCTCTTACTTAAAACTAAAATAATCTATTTTTTTTTTTTTTTTTTTTTTTTGAGATGGAGTCTTTCTCTGTCTGCCAGGCTGGAGTACAGTGGTGCAATCTTGGCTCACTGCAACCTCTGCCTCCCAGGCCCAAGTGATTCTCCTGCCTCAGCCTCCCAAATAGCTGGGACTATAGGTGCATACCACCACACCTGGCTGATTAGAGATGGGGTTTCACCATGTTGGCCAGGCTGGTCTTGAACTCCTGACCTCAGGTGATCTGCCCGCCTTGGCCTCCCAAAGTGCTGGGATTATAGGCATAAGCCACCGCACCCCCTTTGCTCTCATTCTTCCATTTAAACACATACCACAGTGATCAGTAAGTACCATCTGAATACATTATAGGCACAGTTCAACCCTAAGTCACTTGGTCTGCATCAGCCATATGCCCCCCGAGCCAGGATCATAGCCAACATCACCCATGTACACTTGGCCTCTGCTCTGTGTTGGCCAACACTGGGCCAGATTCCGGGCAGTTTCTCCAGGCTCTGTCTTTCAGAGCCAGTCTTCCAAGGCAGGTGTGAGATGAAAAAGAGCAGGCAGAGCAGAGGAATGGTGTGCATCAGGAGGTGGACATATCCCACTGGAGGGATCGATCTGCTCATGAAACACAATCATGGTTTCTTGGGACCCATGGGAAACACTGCCCATCTTCTATTAGCAGAAGAATTAGCTTGAGGGAAGAACTCATATCTTTTCTCTAGTTGTTATTAACTGGAATGAATTTTCATTCAAGATTCAGGCCCACTTGCTAACGGGGATTGTGTAGATTATTCAACCACCATTGATTGAATGTCCACCAGGTGTCAGACATACAAAACACCAAGGAAACGTTGACGAGGCTCCCCACCTCCCAGGAGCTGACCATCACGTGAGGGGGACAGATGAGTAACACAATGCGGGAGCATGGTAATGAGGATCAGGACACTATGGTGTGTAAGTAGGATAGCATCATAGCACACACCACCGCGGCCAGCAGTCTTGGCAGAGCTATCTCAGGCTTAAAACTTCAACCCTAAAATTAGTAGCCCAGAAATATTGCTTCTTTGGGAACACATTGCTTTGACGTGCCCAAACATGTCAAAACCACGATTATAAGCGACTGATGGACGTTATCAAGAGTTTTTGTTCATTTGTTTAATTAGCCTAAAAATTGCCTAACACTGCATCTGCTGCATGATAGGTTCACAGAAATACTAGTTCCTCTGCCTGTTGCTTTTTCTGGCTCTGCAGGAGTGTCCTGAGTAAGAAGTACCCCAAACAGCCTCCCTTCCATTTATATAGGGCAGATCTCACTAACTGAAATTCAGGAAATTCTAACTTTGGAAAACAGTACTGATGCTTTCAGCTTTGTCTACTCAAGGTATAATTTGTTGCAAATATTCTGATAACATTAATGATATAGTAATAGTTTTCATTATCTTTTACCTCTATGTTCCGATTACAGCAGCGGGCATTTATAAGTAATTCATTTTTCAAAGTGACCCTACACCAAGGTTAGAGATGGTAGAGAACTTGCCCCCACACCAGAGCAGACACTGGACCCAAGGTTTGAACTCAGGCCATGTTTTTATTGTAAGCACTTTGCTGTGTGCTTATAGAGAACAGGAGAGGTAGATGTGACACCTTCCATGAGGAAATGGACTATTATCATAGAAGAGTTATCTGTAGTCGACAACTAGAGAAGAAAGGAGATAGTTCTGCTATCCTCAATTGTGGCATAAATATTTTAAAGAAATCAGGGAGCAGCTCAATGATTACAGGCTGGCCTTGATGAGGAGAGATGACCTACATGGCCTGCATGAAAACCAACCTAAGAGCAAAAGGGTAGAGATGATCTCCCAGGAGACTCATCCCAGTAGCACAGTGGGAGTGAGCATGCTGCATTTGGGAGGCAGGAAGGAGCCCTGTCTTCCTCACTGAGGCAAAGGTGCATGCTTATCCAGAATGGGCCCAGATCAGGGAGGAGCTGGGGTGCCAGGGTAAAGAATCTAAGATCCATGTGCTAAGTTCTGAGTATGACTCATTGAAGAGAGCAGTGACCCAATGAAAACATTATTTTATTACTTATAAATACAAAAAAAAAGTTTAAAAGGAACCTTCTTTGAAGATCATATTTTACGAGTGCCCAAGAATTCCTGAATCCGTTAGTCAACGCGATTGCCGTTACTCATTGACTACTTGCCCATGTCAGGCACTTTGCTAAGCCCATTATTTTCATCACCTCATTTATTTCTCACAAAACACTGTTGAAGATGTTATGATTTTTCCCATTTTACAGATGAGGGGCCTAAGAAAAGAACAGTTTTTTTAAATTGTAAAAGTCATACAGATAGAATTTGAACCCATGCAGGCTGGCACCAGAGCCCCCATACTTAACCCTTCCTGCAGTGTGCTTCTAAATAGCCCATCTAGAACCGCTGTCCAAGCCCTGCACCTGAGACCACCAGCTAGGGATGCTTGCCATCCTTCCCAGGCAGTTCTATTTGAGCAGTCTTCCCTATAACACAGGAAACTTATGTTCACTGGACTTGATACTGGCTCATTTATTTTCATAAAAATGTACAGGATGGGTTGAACAGAGGAGACCAGAAACAAAAAACAAAAGTCATTTAAGAGATTATTTCTATAATCCAGAAGTGAGTGAGTAGACCTTGAGAAGAAACGTTTTTGAGAGGCCTTGCAAAGGAAGAAATGATGATTTGGAATTAAGATTAACATTTAGAAAAAGAAATATGCCTGTGGTCAGTCTTTAGCCAGGAGCTAATTATTAACGCTCTAGAAACTGTGGAGGTCTTAAGCTTTCACACATGATTGGAATTGATGATGCCGTCTGTCCACTGACACTTTTTTAAATAAAAATCAACGGGTAATAAAATTTGGAAAATTTTGAAAATTACAAAATTACATATGCTATTGATCATGAACTATTAATATGTAAATATGCTTAGAGTTCAAAGCTGTTCCTTTACATTTTATTCAAGTACATTGTATGTCTTTGGTAAAACATCAGTCTGCTAGCCAGTGCCTCTCAGTCGTCAGAGGCTATCCTCTCCAAATAAAAACACTGACAAGAACATTCATAAAACTGATGGCAACAGAAAGAATTTAAAGTCTACTTACTCTCCTGTGCCCAGCCATCTCTTTATTAGACACAGCAGGGGTTGATGTTAGAGGGGAATAAAAAGTATCAATTGATTGCCCAAATTACTGTTACTAAAAATTCGGTAGAAACTTAGTTGATGACTTAAAAGTGAATTTAAAATGTGACCAATATTTAGGAAAATACTTCCCATTTCACAGAATGGGAAATTTTACATTTCACATGTAAAAACATAGTTGCATGTCTATAGTTTAGATACACAAAACATTCATTCATTCTTTTGTTTATTCTTTACTCATTTAATTTATTGCAAATGCATGCGCCAGGCTTTGTCCTAGATTCTGGGATGGGGTCGTTACCAAAAATGTCTCTGCTCTCCCAGAACCTGTAGCCACATAAACCACCTCCCAATAGGAGTCAAAAAATTCTCTGTGGAGAGATTCAGTTAATAGAAGTCTCCATTTTATACACGCTAGGTAAATCTATGTATCAGTTTGTAATGAACCACTTCGTCTTCTCTGCTTTCTAAAATGCACAGCTGATGTAAAGTCTAATACAGCACTTCCGAAATACATTCCTCCTCATAACTGCTCTGCAAGATGAACTTTTTTTTCCCAACTCTTATTTTAGGTTCAGAGGGTACATGTGCAGGTTACATGGGTAAATTACATGTCACTGAGGTTTGGTGTACAAATGATCTCATCACCTAGGTAGTAAGCATAGTACCCAATAGGTAGTTTTTCAACCGTTCCCCAGAAAAAGCATTCCCCAGTTAAACGGCAAAGGAAAAAACTTGATAGTACATGTTCTTACTGGAAATTAACAATGAATGTTAGCTTAGCGAAAATTTGAAATTCATGTAAAATCAATAAACCTATGTTTTGAAACTAGCCTTTCTCAATGTGTTTGACTGTGGGAAACTTTTTTTAAGAGAAACTCTTACTAATACCCCAAAAGCACATGATTGAGCACTGTACATGATCTTGTTTCTACTAGGCTGGATGCCACCTTCCCGCATCCATGCCACTCTCTTCCTCCAAGACCCACTGCAAGCAGAGTCACAGATGGGCCACTCTATTCCGAGGTTAAATTTTCCAGTTCATTTGGTAAATCTCCCAAAGGTTTCTCATCAGTCCTCAGGGTGCACTTCAAGCTTTCCCAAAAGTGAGCTCCTAGATGAATCTAGTAACTAACTGCCAAGTTTTAAGACAAGACTTGTCAACTCCAAGTTGCACGGTTTTTAGTGCAGTCCTAAGCTTTGATCTGAAGGCTCTCATATCTCTTTTCCACCCTGTCCTACCTATTCTTCATTTACATAGGCAGAGCACAAAAGTCTCTGGTGTTTTCATCCGTAACAGTACACCAGGAGATTTTGGTGCAAAGATATGATTGTGGCCGCCCAGAGCAGTGCAGTGGTGGTAATCAGTTACTGGGTTGTTCTGTCTGATTTGTAGGAATTCAGTTAAATTGCACTGCCTATATTACAGACTTTTAAAATCTGCAGTCTGGTTGACTTGCAGGTTACCCTAATAATTGAGAGTTACTGTATATGAAGATGACAATCCTGACCGACATTTTAGGACATACTCCTTAAGCTAGCTCTGCATCAGGTGCAAATTTATAGTACCTAGGGCCTTAGGACCAGACAGCCCATGTTGTGTTCACCTCCTGACTCTGTCACTTACTATATATGTGACCTTGCTAGTTAATTAACTTATATGTGCCTCAGTTTTCCCATTATAAATGTTTAGCCCTCTGGTCTAGATTGGAGAATAATGTAGGAATGATCACCTGTTGGTTTTATCTGAATTAATATAGTAACACATCTCATAAGACTATAATGAGTTTAATACATATAAAATGCTTAAAACAGTAGTACAGCACAGAGTCAGTGTTCAATTAGTATTATTATAAATTCTGTTGAACTGAGCATCCTCTTATTACCAAGTTTATTCCTTACGGAAAGGCTGGCCAGGGGTTGATAGGAAATTGGCATCTATGCATGAAAAGCTTAAATTTGGGCTTCACTGACACAATGCTCCAGTTACCTCACTTGAAGGGTCCAAATTCTGTATGAATCGCAGTACCCAAAAGATATGCTTCTGAAAAAACACAGACCCATAGACATACCCACAGATACACACATACACCCTACAAGAGGTGCTTTTGTAAAGACTCCATTTAAGAGGAAATACTCTTCTGGTAACTGATAATTTACCTCTCCCTAACCTCTATAATGTACAAATTCTGTTTTGCAGATTCACATTTTTTGTATACTCAGTTTTCTTACAGCTTAACAGAGATGCATAATGCTTATTCTCAGAGGTCCATCCCACTGCTGCTAGCTTCAGCACACTAAGATACGCCTGCTGACTTCCCTTTTTCTAAGGCTAGCTTGGAGGCTGGCCAGTTCCACTTTAGAAGAGACCTTGATGTTAGTCTCCAAGGGTTTGCAGCTTCTAGCCCGGCCTATTAAAATGTGTTCTGGTTATAACCCAGTAATTTAGCTGATGAATAGCATATATGACGTACTTGACTGATATTTTCCCTTTTTATCTGGCTGGGCCATTGTGATATGACCACAGCCACAACGTGGGTTATGCACCATGAAAGACTAAGCAACCCAGAATTGGACATTGGGTCTCCACAACCTACGGCTCCTTTACTATCAAATCAGCTTTCATGCAGCGTTCCGGTCTGTGCTGGAGAATGGTGTGGCGGTACTCAGTATTGGTTTGAACTTTACGTGAATCAATTTATTTTGTGTAGGAGGAGTTCAGTTCATCACTAATCTTGAGAACTAAAATGAGTGTAGATCTGGTGGAATGCATCTGTAAAAGCAAGAGAGATGCCCAAATGCCCTGGCCATAGGCACTATATATGGGCTTAAATAAATAAATTAAGAAACTCATTTCACATAGGCCACCAAGCAGTCATGAGATGTTAATGACTTTTAGTCACTGCCAACCTGGACAAAATTCAAGCCAATGACCTATGGGTGAAAGGCTCTATATATCCCATTACCAATCCCCTGAGCCATCCAGTCGCCCCTGACAAGGTATTTTATCATACCGAGTACAGTGCGGTACAATAGTCCAAATTCCTATACTGTCAGAAAATCTTCTACTATTTAAAATAAAAGAGACCATGTTGAAGAGAGGCAGAAACCCTAGTTTTTCAAATACAAGAGTCATTTCAATTAAAAAACATTTGGAAGAAGGAGACGAGTATGTATACACGCATATATAGTGTTGAAAATTTTAATTCTAGTATTTTTTCATCATGTTTACTCCACTGAATATTTGATTCTGCCTCTGGATATTCAGTAAACTGTCATATTTTGGAATTCCATTAAAAAAGTCATTATTTTTAGTTTAACATTTGAAAAAAATAAATAAAACGGATTCGTTAAGCCCATGGTGCTTTCTTTCCTAGCTTGTTTTTAAGTGTCATAAATAAATGACTTAAACGTCCCACAAGACGAATGTGCTTTAATCATCTAATGCACTCATTTATCCTAAGCCTTAACCTTAGTCCTAAATTAAGTCTGTTGCAAAAACATAACTTCATCTAAAAACACCCATCAATCCTACATGGTTTTGATAAGCACATTTTAAAAACATAAACAATCAGACAGTTGTCAATCTGGGTGAAGCCCAGTTCCATTTAAGAGTTATTCACCAGCAGCTATATTTTACGCCCACACCACCAACAGAATTATAAAAAAGAATTGCTGGTATTTGGGCCTTTGCTGGGAGTTTATATTGTGAAATTGTGGGATGTGGAAGTACAGTTTATAAGAATATAAAATGAAACAAAGACTAGACAAAAGATGATCCTCATTCCAAATCAGATACATTCTGTTTTTGTTTTTGGAAAGTATTAATAATTTGACAGTGCTGTAAATACATTAAAATTTTATGATCCCATATTTAATAAATTGCATGTCATGCCTTTGATTAATTTTCATTTGTTCATGGTCCTAAAAATCTGTCAAAGAATCTGGCTGCTCAGAGCTCATACATGAGTAATGATCACCGAAAGGTTTGGTGTAAGGAGAAATGAAGTGAAAATGTCATGGAATAAACACTTGACTAAATTGGGTACTTAATATCTCATAACTAAGAATTCACGGAATTTGGTGAAATCTTAGCTTTGACGGGTGCCCACTTTAATTTCAAATTAATTCTTATGTCTTTCATTTGCCAACGGTACAACTTTCACAGTAGGGCAAAGAAAACCTTCCCATTTTCCACTGGCTTCCTTGGGTTCTGTAGAATGATTACCACAGAGCCCCTTGGGGTATTGAATGCTTCCCTCAACCCCCAACTGGGGCTTTAAAATTTTTTAAAAATAGATAAGAGCATTCAGCAAATAGCTACATTGAGAATAAACTCAAAAATTATCACCGAGGCCCTTCCTCTGCCACAATTTGTCAAATCTGCTGATAGGAAACAAATTCTATTCATAAAGATTTTATTTGGAGGGGGGGTGCTCTTGTGATTTGGTAGCAATTCAATTATAGTTTTGTGAGATAGTGAGCCCAGAGAGGGAATCCAGACTGACAAGAAATATGACAGGACAGTTACAGAGTGTTTATGCAATTAAACTTTCACTGACAATACCTGCAGAATGATGAATGCGTGGGCGGAGGTATGTGAGCGCAGGCAATGCCCCACAAGTATTGCCCATTTTTCATTATTATACAACTGTTCAGATCTTTCAAGAACAGACTGAAGGGAGGTGGAAAAGAGAGTGCTGTTCTGCAGCATGTTAACCAAATGCCTTTTTAAAAATCCCCTCCCTCCAATGGGTCTTGATGTGCCAGGTGATAAAAGAACATCTATTTTAGAAAAATGTTTCGAAAAGATTAAGATTTACCCTGAGCTTGACATATATTAATTTTGGATACCAAAAGAGGTTTTTATTCTTTTTTCTGTCTGCAACTTTATATCACTTCCCAACTGATAGAATAGTGCATAATTAAACTGTTGAGTTATTCATTTTATGCAAGCAGGTGCAAAGGGCACTATAAAAGTAGGATTTTACTGATGGTAGATTAAGAAAGAAAGGAGAAACTTAAAAGCCTTTTGTAGAGAACCACAAAAGCTTACAGACAAGATTAATTTGGTTGGGCAAAATCTGTATTATATGCCTTGGTCTTCCAAAGATATATGAAATCAGGAAAGTTGCAGGATTGCAGAGCCTCTAGGAGACTAAGCAGAGGTTTTCAAGTTAACAACCCTTATTTGGGGTCTTTGTGTGAGACTATCAGTTTTTGGTGAGCTTTGGGGTTTTTTAAAACAAGGTTTTTAAAACAAGTGTTTAGCCCAATGTCTTAAAAAAAAAAAAAAAAAAAAAAAAACAGCTTTGAGTTAATTTGTGTAGACTTTATCATAGCAAAATCAGCAGTGCCCAGAATAACAACTGAACTTGTAGCAAAGTGAATTCTTTCAGATCCCAGAGCTTGGATGATTCATTGTGTGGAAATGAGAGCAAAAACAGTTCTAGCTTGTGGCACAGAAATGCAGAGCGCTGAAGTGAAAAAACACATCTTCCTTAATATTTATGCATAGATTGAAATTAATGAGATTTACTGGAGTAAAGGAATTATATCCATCCTTCAACTGTCCATTCACTGATTTTGACCCTGGTAAGCTACTTTGTTGTTTTTGTTTTGTTTTGCTTAATGATTTATGCTTCTTTGTTAACATTCTTATTACTTTGAGGGACTCTAAAAGTCTTGAATTTTTACATGGAAATAATCATCTGTTATGACCAATCCCTGTTTTTGCTTTCTGTAGTTGGGTCCAGACCCAAAGTCAGAAGCTACAGTTGCATGCCTACCTAGATGACTGTTTTCCTGGACTGAGTTTGTGGTTCATTGTTGACCTTTCACATACCCTTGTGGAGATCATTACAGATCAGATTCATATCTAGAGACTATGTTTACATGATCCCATCAATGTGGCAAATTCAGTGAAATAACTAGTCACTTCAATAGCAACAAAACTCAGTCAACCTTATTGTACTAGGAGTTGACCAGCCATTTCTATCAAAATGATCAATCCAGAAGTCCCACACAAACAGTAGCATACAGACCAGTTTCTTGTAATTATCTCTTTTGCCCAAAGAGCTGCACTCTGACAGCCAAAAAAGGGCCCGATTTTGTCAGCTGTGATTCTTAATATGCACTAAAATTGACAGTTAAAAAATATTGTTTTCACATTACTTAGGTGTTAAAATTACACAGTGGTGTTCCTTTATTTTCAAAAACCAAACCTAATCCTGTTAATTCAAAGTGAATAACAAACAGGACTAAGACTTTTTCCCAAGTTGTTACATTTATTCAACCTGCTTGTGTTTTGTTCTTCATCATAATTATTTCCAAGTCAAATCTGCACTGATTTCCTTGCGGACCTGCGTACCTCTGACTAACTTAAAGAATTGAGCTGGGATAATTCACACAATTCCTCAGGGGTCATGTTCACTGTTTTTTTTCAAGGACATTTTTATTACAAAGCTGATGAAATTTGCATATTAATTCATTTCTTTCAATTTTTTAAGATTAAATGTTGTCAACATGTATCAGTGCAAGGCTCTGACAGTGCTGATGAAATGGGTCAGTCAAGCTTGAACATTTAGAGTAATGCAGCCATCTGCAACCCCCTCGCCCCTTGTGGAGTTCCGTGCTACCATTGCAACTTGATTAAAAAAAGTTTTATTCAATGCAGGATATTAAAACATTATCTAAGAAATGATATGTGTTAGTCTTTCCATTTACTCAGAAAGTGAATTTGACAACAAAACTGATCTAAGGAGAGCTGTGCTGATTTGGAGTTAGTGTTCTGTCAATCTTAATTAAATAACAGCCAAAAAGCCCCCCAAAAAGTTTTAAATTTAGTGAAAGGACCTTAGGAGGGAACCTGCGTATAACATTTCCTCTCCTGGTGTGATTTAGTAGTCAAAGGAGCTCTTCCCATTGGTATTCTATGCAAGAAGTGATAATGGGGAAGCTGATAAAATGTATAGAATGTCAAAGATTTGCTGTAACTTATTTCTTCACGGGTAGACCTGCCCTTTATTTTTTTTACAAAGCTAGTAAACATGAACATGCATTGGTCAGATCTAAAGCTGTCACAAAATGGTGCCAGCGTTTACATGGAGATCTTCATTTCTGTCTACATTCCCAATTTGAACATTAAGTTACATTGATTTATCCAATTTCCTTACAGTCAAAACAACATCTTTTCATCAGATACTCTGAAACAGCAAGACCACCTAAATGAGGAATCCCTTTAAGTGTTACATCGCCTTTCTACGTGACCCCCGATGGCTTTTCCAGATCATTTCTTTCTCTGTGTCTGCTTGTATGATAGAAGCCTCTTTGTGGCTTCATGTACATCTTCTACCATCGTGTATATGATGCCTTTAATAGCTTCCAAAGGCCTTGCAAAGAAAAATATTGCCTGGCTGTTGAGTTTAGGCAACAAGGAATCCTACCACCACATCAGTTCTGGCCATACAACTAACTGAAGTACCTCCACATCACAAAAGGTTACTTCCTGTACTTTGAGGTTCTTCTGCGACGACCTCACAGAACCACATCACCCAACTTTTTGATTCCTAACTCTGCTTTCAGATGGTCACCCTCGAGGGAGCTTCCATAATAATTCACAGTATTTTTTAAAGTATTTTCTTTGAATATAATTTATATGTAAATCTGGTCATATACAACCATATGAGAGACTCTGACTTTCAAGGCTGTTACCCTTTACCAATACACATCCACTGTTTAATTCCTAGTTGTAGCCTTGTTATATAACAACGTTAGTTAGAAAACTTTGTTTCCCAAAGTGAAAATAATACACTGTCTAGTATTAAGAGAACAACAGAAAAAGGTGGTCTCAAAAATGGTTTTATCTTGATTTTGAATTAAACTCCAAAACTCATATTGGATTGAAAAATCAAAATCAGACTTCACATTGTCAAGTTGGAAAATGTCAGATATGAAATATTTAAACTGTGGAATGCAGTCTTCGACTTTGGGTTATAAAACTTTAATTTTGTGAGTTGGTAGCACTCCAATAGTTCAATATTTTTAATTCTACAAATCCATGTTTATTAACTTTCAAGGTTTAAACAGTATCACCAAGTCTATTGAAACTAAATTATTCTGAGTTGTGAGAGCTATAGGGTAGCTATAATTTGTTTTCTATTTCTACATAAGTGACAAAGACAAAAGAAAGAACAAATAAAAGGAATTGATTGCCACAGCAATCCCTTTTTATACTTTCAAAATGACCTAAAACTTTAGCTGATCATTAAAGCAAAGATTCAGGTCTGCATAGGTAGACCTGAATTTAACTGTGAGGTTTCCCTGCATAAGTCAGGTAGCACTTAATGTAGGGTTACCCTATGTCGTTAAAAAATGACTTCTATTATCTTATTGTTGAGCAGTTGACTGTATTCCTCTCGAAGAAGAAATACTACTTTCTTTTCTTCTCTTTATTTAGGAACAGTTTTGAAAACCTCTACCTTGATATCATGATTAGAGTACCAAAATTCCTTGTTAATAGCAGTAATAACTATTCATCTTCCTCCAGTTAGTACTCTTTCTCGTAACTCCCCAGATTTTAGTATTTTTCTATTCCTAATGGTTATCTAACCTGTCGCTGTTCATTTGTTAATGTATTTAGCATTTGCTCACCACCTACTATGTGCTAAGTAAATGAAATCTTTTAATGAGACAATAGTGGTGGCCCAAAAAGAACCCTGGACTAGAAAAGTAACCCGCATTCCACTTCTGGTTCTGTCTCTGCCAACTGGCTTGCCTTAAGAATGTACTTTAAACACTTTGAGCCCACCTTCTTCACCCACAAAATGAAACAAGTATTTATTCACATGGTTGTTGGGCCGTCAACAGACATAATAAACACAAGAGTGCTTTAAAAAACATGAAGGTTTCATTTTAAAAGCTCAGTAGCGTCACATTCAGTAAATAGTGCAGCATTATTATTTGGGGGTTGTCTTGTGATTTTTATGTTTTCATAGGTGGACAGCAGCCTCCTGGATTTTTATACTCTAATACCATATCCATAGCAGCTGCTGTTGACTTCAACATCCAAGTTAGATTATCCGATGAAATTCATTCCTCCACCTAACTGAATTTCTATATAATTTAGTTTGCTTCCAGGAAAGGAAAGTACATTTGCTGTAAACCCAAAGTCCTGGTTGCTAGTAAGAACATTCGGTATGTTTTGTTTCTTGCTTTTGTTTCATATATAATATATATGACTTCATGATGATTTGTTCAGGGAAGAGAAGTTGAGGAGTTATCCCTGCATCTAGAATCTGCTGAACGTGCGCTACAAAAGCATTACTTACTTCTGAGTTGCCCAAATCAATTTGGAATACCAAGTGACTCTCCTAAGGGCTGTTTCTCCACAAATTTATGAACTACCAGTTCATGTTTCTTTTTTAATGATACATTCAGTGATGGGCCTTTTCTGAGCTTTACAAAGCCTGCTCTTTCTTCTACTTCGTGTCTATAAAGCCAGCTACGGCTGCCTGTTGGCCTATTCTGGGTCTGAAGTTCTTCAACTTTAGAATGCAGGAAAATCTTGCCAAATTAAAGATTCTTGTCACCACCCCTCGATATCCAGATGCCGGGTGACATCACTGAGACTTTTCTGAGCTGTCCTTGCCATCTAAATAAGCCTGCTACCTATGTCTGTCAGACAGCAATACTGTTCAAATTCAAGGCTGAATTTGCCCCCAGGCAGCTTGGACTCGCTCAGCCAGAGCTTACATAACAGAGAATAATATCATCCAGGGGGTTGGCAGAACTTTTGTTCTTGATTAGGATGATCACAAGTTAAGTTGAACCGGTTTTGAATGATTTATTCTCCAAAACAGAAGAGGCTTGCCTTCATTTTTCAACATATAATTTAATTATGAGGGCCGGGGAAAAGTTGGGGGCAATGTGTTTATGGCACCAATACAAATAAGAGTTCAGTCTTTACTAACATGCTAGTTAAATAAGCAACTAACCCGCTCTCCAAAAATAACTAGATCAGATTGAACCTTTAATCAGTCTTCTTAAATGGTGATGAGAAACTACAGTAACCTGATACCCAAGATGACTGAAGAGAAGCGTGTCTCGAAGTTGTCACTTATCTGCTGACTGTCTAAAGCTTCCTAAAGAATTATACATTCATGTACATTACAAATTTTCTTCCTTTTTTCCACCCAGTATTTATAGACTTCAATATTAATCATGACGAGTGAGATTTTAATAATAGATTGTTAAACGTGCTAAAGAACTGTGTAGCTAGTTCTTTAACCTAGCATAGGCAGGGTTATTAGACATTCTGGTTTTTCTCCTCAATGTGTCTTTCTCTCAAATGGGTCCAATTATAAGTGATGAAAAGAAATTTCCATTCTGGAAGAATTCTATAGTCTTAATATTTGAGAAGGGTATCTTCTTTCTTCTATACTTTCAGTGGATAGAGACTCTTGCAGCTCATGCATCCGATGGTCTGCAAAGCCCTGGCCAGAGCTGGGCAGGCCACAGTGAAGAGCTCAGATGCAGACCTGCCCTCGAGGAGCAAGGGTTCTGGTGAGGCACTGACAGTAAATGACAAGTCGTCACTCAACCGTCACAGGTCTAGGAAAGATAACTACAGGTACCAAGAGACATATAGCATATGACCTCCAGAATTTTCAGAAGATAAATATTAAACATTTTTATTCTGCTTTAGGAACACAAAGGTTTTTTAAAATTATGTGAGTAAACAGTCTGTGGCTTTTGCTATGAAACTGGGTGGTTTCCATGTTCTTTTGAAGGGGAATGTGAAGTCTTGGTTATCTCATTTATCATAGCTTAACTTCTTTCGAGAGAGAGATCACATTAAAGCTTTTGCCTCGCCAGCCCTCAGAAGATGCTCACAGGGTGCTCCAGGAATATCTTACGTTGTAAAATAATTTCACTCCCGAAGAAGATAAATCACATTTTCAGAACTCAAACATTTTCTCATCATTTTCAGTGTCCACATCCACCTTGTTTTTTAGGTCATTCTGAATTAGTAATACCTTCCCCTAAATGTTAGCTTTAAAAACCCCTGCCATACTTCCTTTCCTCAGACAGGTTTCACAAAGGAAACTGAAATATTCTACCAAAATTCCCTATTTAAAATAATCCTTTGCATAAAGAACATTTATAAGAAACTCCATTGTAATGTTCAATTGAATTGATCTATAATTAATCAATAGTGGAGACTTGGCTAAATAAATGAAGGTAAACCATAGGTTAAAATATTATGCTGCCATTAAAAAGAATGCTGAGGATGTACATGTTCAGATATGGAAGCCGGTTTTCAAGCTATCCAGCAGAAAAGGGCAGAACACATATTGGTTGCTGTCATTTATGCACCAAGTGAAAGCAGGTGCAGACACATGTGCTGGCATGTGGATAAGAATCTCTGCAGGGACACATAGGAAACACAGAGGTGGCCTGTGAGACGGACCCTAGGAAATCTCAGGTGAGAGTTGGGAGGGAGGCTTGTTCTCGCCGTATACACCGCTGTGCAGTTTTAACGTTTTTTCAAAAACATGTGCATGTGTTAACTTTCATTTTAACTTTTTTAATTGTTAGAAAATATCAAACATTTAAAAACTGGAACAATCAATAAATCATTTTAAAATAAATATCATTAAAACCAACCAATCAAGTAAAAGGGAGATAATTTTCTTAATTATATTTTTATCTCACGGTGGATCCTTTTGTGATGAAAACAACCCCGCTAAATGGGAAATTTGCATTGGCAATAGATCGGTTTTTCTGAAACCAAAGTGCGGCTCTCTGAGTAAGTTCTGGGAGCTCAGGAAAAATTATTTGCACTGAATCACCAAGCAGTTAGCTCCTCCAGCCTTGAAGACAGAAAAGGCGCCAGGAAAGAGGCTGCATTCGTGGACAAGGAGAAAAGCGAATCAGAATGCAGCCCTGTAACCTCTGGCAACAAATAGTACTCAATGTGAAATGGGCACTAATAGAACATTCAATGCTGAAACCCTTTGCCTCGGCCAGAGTAATTAGAACTGTAATTCAGATTTGGGATTTTTCTCCAAGGTTTCACAGCTTATGAAGTCAGCAGAACAGGGTTATTAAATCATAGCCTAGTACCAAGTCAAAGACATTTTTTTAAATGTAGAAGGCAGGGAAAATGCAAGCAGCAGCTGAGCAGTCCTGTGGGTGAGGCGATGAACCCACACACGGCACAGCTAATGACCTGTTTTAGGGGCACAGCTCATATATTCCAAATAACAGGGGGGAAAGAATTCCAAATAGCTTAACATCATTAAACCCAAAATGCTATTGGATCCTTCCTCTGTGGCATCATAAAATACCTTATCCAAGTGGAGAAGGGATACGCTTACTGTAAATCATGGAAAGTTTATGCCACCCCAGATGCAAACTTCATACTAACTTGTTCACTCTGGGGAAGGTTCATGGGTTTGCTTTGTTTGGGGGTTTGGCTTGTTTTTTTTAAAGCAATAATAGTCTTTGTAGGATGGCTGCCGTGTCAGCATTTATCTTGAAACTCATGGATATGAGTTCTGACTGGAGTCACCTTTCTGACAAGTGTTATTGCGACTGTGTTTTATATCCCTGTTCAGAATGGTTTCTAATGATAATGCTCTGTCTACCTCGCTGCTTCACACTAAATTATAGATGCCACGATGACAGGGCAAACTGCATCCCAGCGCAGAGCTCGACTCCCTCTGTGTGATGTCAGTGCCTCCACCCTTCTGTGCCTGGAATTAAAAATGGGGAGCAAAGATATGCAAAACATTTGTGCTTAAAAATAATGTTCTGTCAGTTATTAAACAAGTGATATTTCATTTAATCAGCTCAAGGGATTATTTTAAATGAAAAGGCAGAGAGGATGATTTTATTAACACATTCCTGCCCTAGAGTCCTACTGTAATAATTCTTTACCTGCCTAAATTAAAAAGTTATAATTCAGTCTGTCTACAGGACGAAGTTCTGGGTGATTGGATTTTATTAGTTCTTTGATTTTTAGTTGCTTGCAAATGGAGGTAAAGGCTGAAAAGCTTATCCTATAGCAGTGAGAATGTTTTAGCTACTTAATAAATCACCCCTTCTCTAGACAGTGATTGTGTCCAGGACTTATAAAGCAAGTGTGCTTCTGAACGCAGTATTTTATTGAAATGGGGTTGGTCTGACCAATCCAGGTATATATTTGAACTTCCCTGCAATTCATTCCACCACATGTTTAAACCCAGTGTGGAGGATTTAGCTACTATCCAAAATATGTTTCTTAATGTTATTTAATTGTCAAGTACCTATAAAGCACCATCTAGGATCTGGAGGAAAAAGAGATATAAATGAGTACAATTACATTCCTGACCTTAGTGGAGCTTATAGTCTAGTAGGAGAAGCATACATGTGAACAAAGAATTTAAGGGCATCTGTGAAACAAAGGGAAGAGGAGAGGAGAATGAAATAGCTGATTTGCGGGTTCCATTACCTACCCTGTCCTAGTGCAAGGCAGCACCATCACTGTAATACCTTTCATGAATATGGTGCTGCACAGCCTACCAAGTATTTTCGAATACATGCTCATGTTTGTCCATTTGAGTTCCAATCAACCCTGTGAAGTTAGGACTGTCTTTATTATTTCCATTTTACAAATGAGAAAACTTCAAAAACAGAGAAATAACATAATTTTGCTTGATCATTGATCTCATGATTTAAACCTGAACTTCAAAGTCTGTCCTCATTAAAGCATAGATTGTTAACCTGCAGGTCTGTTTGGCCATCCCGTATCGAGAGGAACACTATATGCAAAACTGTGTATGGATGTGTCATTGTTCTTGAAAAAGGGATTTGCTCAAATTCTCAGAGTGGACCCTGACTCTAAAAGACAGTGGGAATTACTGTTTCAGTAGAATCCTTCATTAATTTTTAGATCCTTGGCTTTTCATTAATGTCACTAATTTGTTTTAATTTTTTCTAGAGAGTGGGGAAGATGTTACAACAATTTTGGTTTGTTTCGTATTCAGACACAGTTCAGCTCCCACCCACCTTTTGTGTTACAATTTCTACACAGGAGTATTTAGGGCAACTCTTTAAAGGCCTGTTCCTTCACTCATTCATTCATTTATCCATTTAACAAGTTTTTGAGTATTTCCAGTGCTCATACTAAATCAGTCTCTGCCATGAGGTACAGTTTGCGATTAGGTCATTGGTTCATTTGTTTATTTAACCCAAATTCTGTGTGCAAAGATATCTACCAAATGCTTTGGAGGCTACAAAGATGAATAAGAAATGGTATCTGCCCTCAGGGATCTTACAATCTAGTAAGAGATGGATGTAGAACCAACTATATCGGAAGCAAAACAAAATTGAGATGCTGTGGTAGAAAAAAAGTAGATTATCAAACTGTTCAGCCTTCTAGAAAAGATGTAAGATAAAAACTGGAGAACTTTCTGGAAAAGTGCCTAAAAGGAGTATTTTCAGTTCCTTTCAGAAGTAGCTCTCTAGAGAGGCTGTCCTCTGTTCCATGTTAATTGTGATGCTCTTTCAAATTCTCTTTAAACATGCAAATGGCATTGGTCATCCAGTTATTGCTCTCACCCAGTATCAATAGTTATCCCTGTCCCTTGGACAGAATTATCTTGGCTATGTAAGAAGGGAATTCAGCCAAAAATGCAATTGGTGGGAGAGTGGCTTTCTATTGCATTTGGAACATACTCCTATCATTTTCACTCATTTTCAGTGCTTTTGATGGATCTCTCCAGTTGGAAAGAACTCAAAACCAATTTCAGTGCAGATGCAAATAATCCTAACAAATTATTCTATAAATACACCACAAATAGCAATACTTTGTGAGGTTAATAGCTCTTACTTATCAAATAAGGGAACTGAAAAACAGAAGTTGGGTCCATGTGAGGAAAGTAGATTGACTCTGAATCCAGAGACCTGTTTGGTTCTTCTGGTCGACATGACTTTTCTATGTATAACCTAGAAGAACACTAACATTCAATGGATTGACTCATAATTCACAGGGGTTCTTATCTTTTTAAGAGTAACTTGTCATTTGCTTGCTCCTGTTCTAGATATGTATGTGGAACCTGAAGGGGAGAGGGTGGGAGGGCAAGGAGATAGAGACCTCATCTAACCCACATTAGACAAGGAGTGAGAATAGAATCAACTGCCTAAATGGCAGACTTGTGTTACAACCACTCTTGTCAATAAGGATTGAAGGAGCTGGGGGTGCGAGTTGATGTACATTTTCTTCTTTGAAAATAAGCCCTACGTTGATAATTCTGGGTGTAAAATATCCACCTGACAATTTCCACTAAAACTAGAAGATATAAGCCACATTATATGGCTTTATATATATATCTATATCTCTCAAACTTTCCAATTGAATTAGGACTTTTAGTTTAATACAGCAGATAATGAAATGCAAACTCCATCCTGAGTCAATATATTTCCTTTGGAAATCGCATTAGATGGAGGAGGGAGTGGGGGAACAGGATTGGGGCAGAAGAATTCCTGTACTATTTAATGTACAGCTTGCAAAATTATAGTCAAAAGATACATGTTCTTTTTTTTTTTTTTTTTTTTTTTTTGAGACGGAGTCTCGCTCTGTTGCCCAGGCTGGAGTGCAGTGGCTGGATCTCAGCTCACTGCAAGCTCCGCCTCCCGGGTTCACGCCATTCTCCTGCCTCAGCCTCCCGAGTAGCTGAGACTACAGGTGCCCGCCACCTCGCCCGGCTAGCTTTTTGTTTTTGGTAGAGACGGGGTTTCACCCTGTTAGCCAGGATGGTCTCGATCTCCTAACCTTGTGATCCGCCCGTCTCGGCCTCCCAAAGTGCTGGGATTACAGGCTTGAGCCACCCCGCCCGGCCAAAAAGATACATGTTCTAATGAATAGTGTTATGACATTAAATTCCCCTTGGCTGGGCGCAGTGACTCATGCCCATGATCCCAGCACTTTTGGAGGGTGAGGTGGGATTGCCAGAGACCAGGAGTTTAAGACTAGCCTGTGCAATATAGTGAGACCCCATGTCTACAAAAAAATAATAATAATTTTTAATTTAAACAATTTTCAGGCTTGGTGGCATGTACTTGTAGTCCCAGCTACTTGAAAGGCTGAGGCAGGAGGACTGCCTAAGCCTGGGAAGTTGAGGCTACAGTGAGCCGTGATCATACTGCTGCACTTCAGCTTGGGCAACACAGCAAGACCCTATCTCTTAAATAAATCATTGATTCATTCACTTAATCATTTATTCTCATAAGTCTTAATTTTTCCGGGATCAGGGGAGTTGCTTTCCAGGTTAAGAAAATCCTGGTTTAAATTATAATGTTATCATTTATAATGGTTAAAATCTACAACTATCATGAATGGGACGCAATAATACATGATGATAAAATTAACAACAACAACAATAATGGCAACACACAGGGAGACCTTCCCTTGTGCCAGGCCCTGTACATGTATTATCTGGTTCGTGCCAGGCCCTGTACATGTATTATCTGGTTTAATTCTTACCAAATCCTTTGAGGTAGGAACTATTATTAACCCCATTTTACACGTGAGTAAAAAGTCTCAAAAAGGCTAAATAACTCATCTTAAGATCACACACCGGTAAGCAAGAGGGCCAGGATTTCAACCCAGTAGCCTGGCCCCAGAACCCGTGTTCTCCTCCACCACTCTGTACCAAGAGCAGGGACTCTAAAGTCAGGTACACTTGACTTTGAATCTCATCTCAGAGCTGGGAAACCTTGGACAAGTTATTTTACTTTCTAAGCCTCCATATCTTTATCTGTAAAATGGATATACAGTAATAAGACCCACTTCAAAGGACTATGTGAGGATGAAAGAAAACCCATAGAAAAGCACAAAGTAAAACCGCGTATTATGGCCCATTACCTTGCATACAAATATTCAGTGAAATCTAGAGAATCTTTAGGAATAAAGAATGGAGTCGTGTGATAACAAATTGAAGTGACAAACTAGATGGCTAATAAAAGTTATGAAAGTGTGTGTACATATAAATTGTAATGTGTGTGTACATATAATTTTTATCTCTGCAGATTACTCAACTTTTTTAAGTTCTTATAGCAATAGAATTGTAACTAAAAATTGTTAAGTGTGAATTTAAAAATTTAACATGGGATTAACTGACTAGATCAGTCTCAGAATTTAGAAATTGGAGGTAAGGCTATGGTTGTAGTTAAGACGTTATTTTACTTCTCCATTGCATTACAATTGATTGTGTAAAAAAATCTCAAATATAAAAATAAAAAGTAGTTCATGCATAAAGCATGATGCCCTCAAGCATATTAGATCTGTTTATCTCTTTGTTTAAAATGAATGCTACCTGGTATAGTTTACATAACATGGCAGGGATCAGTTTGATAAAGTGTTTATATCACCTGGGGAACACACTGGCTCATTTTCTCAACACCTTTCCACATGACTAGCTTGCCAGCAAGTATAATAGCAAACAAAGTTTTAATAGGTCAAGAGCAGAGTAACTGCTCACATTAACAGGAGGGAGAGAGCGGCTTGATGTGCACCAAGGCTAATAACTGACACTTTCAGCATGCATTTTTGAGTGCTGGTTAATGGAGAGCTTAGAAGAAAAGACTTTTATAAAAGCCTGACATAACTTCTAAGCTTTGGGTGGAAAGAAGAGAAAAAATAGAGTGGCATCACTGTGCACCCACACTTGAAAATATGGGTGCAGTTTCAGGCAGGTGGCTCATAAACCATTTCTCCATCACTTGTCTGCCTTAGCAACTCACAATTAACTCCATTATTAAGCTTAAGGATTTATTGCATCTCTTCCACTTTTTTAAAGCTGTCCAATAGGGATAGCGTTCTCATTTTTATTTGTTTGTTGTCTAAGTGAAGCTGCTACTTAGAGACTGTTTCTGTCATATCACATCAGTTTTGCTGAAAGGTGCAACAATACAGATAAACATGATCTATTTTAGAACCTTTTTTTCACCTACCAGGAGAGAAAAGGGGGTTGTACATCCTCTCGTTCCTTCCTTCCAGCTTTGTCTTCCTAGGGCAGTGTGACTATCTGTGAGGTTAGTAGCATCTACAGAGTTCATTGGCTCCCTTTTCCCCTAGAAGCATGCACAATAATACATTTCAATAAAGTTTTGGGAGTGTTGAGATGAAGATATGTTGCTAACCCTGGCTTTGGCAGTCCATAAATGGCAAACTTTGTTCAATATTTAATTTTTCCTTTCCACACTACCAAGAGAGAGGCGAAATTGGCTGCTGTATTTAAACGGAAGAATGAAAAAGACTGTCTTTTGTTGCAAAACCTGCGTCTTTTGTGGACATTCTAGAGTTGAAACCTCTAATAATACAGGGCATGGAGAAGCTATGTTCCTTAGATACTAGCCACTGTGGCAAATAGGAAACTTTGTCACTATGTATCCAGGCTCCTGTGGGATACAGATCAGTAACTGAATCATAGGTAAATAGATAGATTAGATATGGCAGTGGTGGGAAATACATACTGAAAAACAAATCCACAAGAACAATTTTACAGGGCTTGTCTTCTATTTTCATAAGGAAACTAAGCCAAATAATCTGACAAGGGTGGAAATCAAATCATCTGTCAAGTTCCTCTACCTTTCATTTATCACACAGTTTAATACCATAATGAAAAATAGCAAATGAAAAACGAAGTGAATGACCAACAAAAAATGCATTCTCTAAGGATACAGTGATGTGTTATTAGCCTAAATCTTCCACCCCTGTACACATATAACTGCTAGGGGAGGCCCTGTGGCCACACAACCCATTTCATTCAAGTATGACAAATCCTGGGATGACATTAGCACCATGGTTGGGAGAGCCCTCAGTACATAAAAGCTTCCCTTTCCTTGTATTCCTCTCAGCCTCCTACATTTCTTTATCCCTTCTTTACACCAAAATATGAGCTAGTAGGGGGTTTCTGTATGTAAGCAGAGGCCCAGAAATTCCATACTCAGCAAAGAAATCGAGTGGTAGAGAGGGAGGATGGAGCTACCATTCACTGGGTGTTCACTACATACCAAAGATTTATCTTTAGAATATCCATGTAAGGGATTATGAATCCCATTTTCACAGCAGCAGAAACTGAAAATCAGAACAATTAAAGTCATTCGTCCAAACCCTAGAAATGGTGCAGCCACAGTTTGGACCAAGGCCTAGTTGACACCAAACCCCATGCCTGCCCCCATAGATCTGGCTGTTTCTCATGATCCAAGAAGATAAAGGGTCTGAGAAAGTGGACGCTGGGGCACCTGGATAAGAGTAAAAAGAATAAAAAGGAACTTTTTATTGGGTAGCCTTAAATATAAAATCTAAACAATAATGGCTAACATGTGCCAAGCATTTTCAAAGTATTATATTACTTTGAAACTATGTGTGCCAAGCATGAACTTATTCAATCCTCTCAGTAATCCTAGGAGTGCATATTATTGGTAATCCCATTTTCAGATGATGGACTTGAGGGCTCAGAGACGCCAGTAAGTTGGCCCAAAGTTCCACAGCCAGCAAGTGGCACAGCCAGGAAGCAGCCCTGAGCGGCTGATTCAGACCCCCACCCCCCCACCCCCCACCCCCCACAAGGCTCCGTCTCACTGTCTTTTCAGCCTAACCTCAAAGAAAGAAACAAGAACTTGCCTGGGACAAAAACGCTCCAATGGCAGCCTCTTGGTTCATCCTATCTTCTTAAAGGCTATCTTTAAGAAAATCGCTTCAGGAACAGCAATGAAATAGCTCCATTTAAATAATACACCCATTAAAATAAAATATTATTTGTCCTCTATCTTCCTGTCTAAACAGTGTAAGCTTGTGGGAGAGATAACATTTATTTTACACACTTGGTAAAGTCTAGCAGATTGTGGGGACTCCAATCAGTCTCCTACTCCTAAGCCAAGATGATTAATAAGGCAGAATATATTTATTTCTAAGGAGCAGAGGAGTTGATTCTGATTTAGACAGTATGTGCTGTTGAGCTGCAAAACAAAATTGACCTCAGCATAATTAAGTTGGACACTGGTGGAGTGAGGACTTGAACACAAATAGTTCTATTTTGACAAGCAGAATTCAAGAGCGGCTGGTTTCTTTTTCTTCTTTTTTTTCAAAAGGAGAATAATGATTATTTAATATTTGTTGAGTGCCAACAGTGTACTCAGCGCTGCGCAAGACCCAGGAACTGGATGTTGGAAACTGCCTGAAGGGAACTTTAGCAAATTAAAATCCATAGAATCAGCATGAAGGCAGCTGAGGAATACCTGATTAGAGGAAGAATCTCTTTGCCTGTCCCAGAACAACAACAAGAAGAAAGGAAGCGATAGGCGAGAAATAAAAACCTGTATGGTTCAAATTGCAGGAATGCAGTCGGGTGGAAAAGTATGCTTTAAAAGAGAGAATTCCTGCCTGAGTGAAGCTAATAGAAAGGAACATAAACTTCAGCAGGCAAGATGGAGGGCAGGAGAAGGAAGAATAAATTCAAAGAACAAAGACATCAAGGCAAATTATCAGCCTTTCCTCTAGTCCTTCCAGAGAAAGAGGCCTGGAGGAAAGGCAGCCCCATAGGTCAGGGTGTCGGGAGAAGCTGGAGGATCTGCAGAGCACAGCTAAATTATCACTTTGCCTGCATGCGTGGCACACAGCACAGTGAGTCAATATCTGAACCGGGGGTGGTGAGGGAAGGTACGCTTTTGGTGGTGAATGTGACGTTGTGTCCTAGATGTGGGGACATTGAAGAAAGCCACAGTAGAAATTATATTTTATTACCTCACCAGGAGCTGGTGGTCCTTACTTGGCAAGTCACAGAGCAGCCAAAAAAACAAAACAGCAGCAGCAGCTGGCCACCATCAACACCTCACCGTGTTCATGGCTGCAGCAGCTGCCCTAGCCTAGGCAGGCTTCGCAGCAGCCACCCAGCCCTGGGACAGTGAGCCCAGAACAGACCTCTCAATGAGCGAGCTGGTGTCCTGGGAAGAAACCGCACAGTGATAGAATAATAGCAAATTGGAGAAGACTTAGGTGTTTTAGAATCCTTTGAAGAAGTCCCCAAAACCATGGATAAAAGAGAGTACTGGTGGGTGTGATACCTTTTGACTTTCAAAGGACTTTAGGTAGGAAAGAAAGAAAAAATAATAATAATAATCCTTGCAAGAGGCTATTAAGCCAATGTGGTAACCATGGGGCAGGTGTTAAAATTCTGTTACATCTTAAAAACTAGTTAAGAGATGGAAGGCAATGAATAGGAATAAAAGGCCATTTCTTTCTGTAGAAAGAAGTTAATTGTGGGGAGCCCAGGGGAGAAAACCAATACAGGCTTTATTCAGAGTCTTAATAACGACATGGAAGAGGAAGATGAAAAGCAAGATGGCAAAACTTGTTGATGAAAAAGAATTATTTAAAAGTATTTGAGTTATGGAAGAGTCAGAGAGTCCAGAAAACACAGACACATGGAGGTGGGGGGAGCGGGACGGGAAAATTAAAAATAACCCAGCAAGTAAAAATTCAGTCGAAGGAGGCCAAGGGCAATGCATCTCTAAAAGGAGGAGGAGCCCAGGTCCTTCCAGGGCTCAGCATACGGGGCACTGTTGTCCTGAGTGTCTGTGGGCCTTTGGTAGGATTGACTGAGACTAGGGGTTGGTCATGCTTATCTGCCTCTACTAGACCTGAGCACCTCAGTATTTCATTTTCTCCACTTGCAAAGTAAGGACAAGAAAATTGGCTTCATTTGTAGGTACACTGAAAGATTGGATCTATTCCTGATTGAAAATGGACTGGAAAGCCCAAGTGAGATGGTGTTACCCCCATATATTTATTGATTGAGTGAGTGGACCGTTCTCCAAACACCCAAGTGGCTTTTGTATTCCACTCTTCTGCCTGCCTGTGGCACATAACTGAAGCTCTTTTCTATTCACAAAAATAGCTGCTTTATTTCTACAGATGGCACCAAAGCATACCCTGCGTGCGTAAGTCAGTCATTGTCCCCTGGAGAAAGGTGGTTGTTCATGAATAGGAAGTTAATCAGCTTCTTATAAGATAAATTCTAGCTATTTCAAATTTAAAGGAAAAACCGTCCCACCCCGAAGGCTGATGAATAATATCACAGGATGCCAGGAGAGACAGAAGTGAATTCATCCTCTCTGCTACTTCCCGCCCCCATTCTCCCATCCCTGGCCATCTGGAGAACAGAGCCTACCCTCTGAATAAATAACTCGGGAGGGCAAGAGTTTAGGTTGACTTTGTGGCTGAATTGGATGATGTCAGAGAATAATAGCATAAGGAAAGTTTGGGGAGTTGATATGATGAGTAACATTTGCTAAGTTCCTCACAGTGTGAGAAGTGCTTTCACATCCATTGTTGTGTTTGATTCTCACAAGGACCAGCCCTGTGTGGGAGTCCACATATCACCATTTTATAGATGAGAACACTGAACCCTGCGAAGGTTTACTGCCTGCTAATGAACAGCCAAGCCCAGCTTCACCGTGGCTGTTCTAACTACAAACCCAATTCTTTCTGCTTCACTAAATAAGAGGAGGAAGAAAATAAGCCTACCCTTCCTCAGGACTTAAATATCCCCCATGCATGTGGGATGGTTGATATGTATCTTGCCTGGGATTTTTACGGACCCCTCCCTTACCCTCCCACCCACTCTGCACACAGCCCCATGCCCAGCCTGGAGATCAGTGAAGGTAAATGGAAGTGGCGACTTCAACACTCACACTTGTGTTTGCAAGAGCAAACCACTAGAGAGATGTGTTTACACATTCAACATTACCCCTAGGGAGTCTGTGGAGATTGTGATTTCTATTTGCACTCATCTTATGTTAGTGATTTTCATATTACATTAGCAAATTTAATTTCTGCTAATGTGATAGGAAGTTACTAACACAATACGACTTGATTTAACAACTTTCAGGCTTTGGTGGCAAAGGCAAAACTTGTGAGCAGAACGCAAATTCCAATCTCTAATTAAAAAATAAATCAGAACACAGAGACATCCGCAGTTCCCATATTTGAGATCTATAATAGAGCCAAAGTTGAGGGTAAAGAGTTTGGATCTGAGAAACTTGTGAATGGGGACAAATAGCTTGAGGAATCACTGCTAGGCTTGAGATCTTATCTTTGTCGTCCTGAGTTAATAGAAGGTAATTTGTGAACCACGTAGCTTCTTATCCACCAGACTCACTAGAACCTCAGCGAAGTGTGGGTGCTGAAATCACCAGAATAATGATCAAATTTCACTCTATTAAGCTGAGGCTGCATTCTTCTCCCACAAGCCCTTACCCTAGTGGCTGGAAAACAAATGGCTTAGTCTCATCAGGCGTGCCCTGCTCCTGACCACTCTGCTGTCAGTGCCGACAAGGGGAGACACATCCAGACAGTGGGCCCCTGAAGAAAGGAAAAAGGAGTGCCCCAAGTGAGGGACTGGCCTCAGGACATTGTGCTATAGGCTGAGTGTCCCTAGGACATTCCGAGAACTAACTCTAGTACTAACTTTTATTTATTCTAGGCTTCCATAACGCAGCCACAGAAATTGAGACTGCTTTAGAATCGTGGTAATAAGCCAGAGAAATTTGAACATATCTTACAAACAAAACTTTATTTCTGTTATGTACATGAGAAGTATGTAATTTATATTACCAGGTAGCCAGATATACTGAGATCCAGAAATTCATACAAAGTGCCAAGGTTCTCAGGTCATAACCCAATCTTATGCCAAACACAGAACTTCTCGAATATTTGCTTTAAAAGTTCTGCTGGGAGCAAGCGCAGAATTCCAACTCTCTCACCTTCGTGACTGAAGCCCTTCTACTATTATTATTTTTCTTTTTACCAGACGAGGATTTATTGCTGTAATACATACGTGCATGCACTGTATAATAAAACTTTCCTGATTATCTTATAACTGCACATTAAAAATTTACTAAGATAAAATTAATGTGATTTTAATAATATTGTTTTAATATACAGAATGTCAGGTGACAGGGGAAAAAATCTATTTTGAATTCAGCATGCAGTATGCCTCTTTTGCAGCACGTTCATAACAATAGCTGAACTGGCAGACAAGTGTTGTCTGTTAAGATTTCTGATACGCACGTCCCAGGGGAGATGGCTGAAGTTGGGGCCTTTTAAAATGCAACCGGACAATGCTTTTGAGACTATAACATAGAAAACTTCCCTGCATGACAGAGAGACCGGGCCAAATAAATGTAGATAGAATGTTGTTTCCTGTACACTTTTCTGTAAGATTCAGCCAGAGAACATAACTTCAAAGAATCTTTTGATGGAGAAAAAATGTTTTCATTCGCCCGTTTTATGATAGTGCTGCAGGATACTTACAGTTGATTTACTATAATGACAGGACCTAGATACGGTCCCAAAGGAAAAGAAATCCCACTTTTCTTCTGCCACCTACCCATCACATTTATTATTCCCAGCTGGGGGTATGGACAGGCAAGTGTCAGGTTAAAGGGAAAGATGGTCAGAACATGGTGAGCAGCGATCATTAGATTCCTACCAGGGTCATTCGCACAAGGCCTGTGACTCAGGGCAGTAACGTTCCCATGGTCAGGTGCCTGCTCACTCCAAACTCCCAATAAAGAGAGCAGACCTCCCAGTTCTGCACGGCTGCTTAGGGGATTTGAGGGGCCAGGGAGAAGTAACAGTCTGGCTTCTACCCCGTTGGGCAGAGACTCAGCCAAAGGAAGTGCCAGGACACTGTGCTGACCCACTTCGAGCCCTTCCTCTCCATTTGTTCTCGGGCAGAAGAGATACAAAAGCATCACTATGGCATGGTGAAAAGTTGGAGAAGCATTCTACAAATTGACATGCAAATAAGCACTCCAAGTACTCCACTTTGTTCTAAAAATTCCCATCACTGGGAGCTGTAAAAAACACCAATCAGAAGAGGGGCAGTGATGGGAAGGACCTGGTGGTTTTGCAACCGGAGTCTCCCCCTTGGAGGGATTACTTCTGTACCATGTTCTAGCCTGAGCTGGCACAGGTGAAGCTAAACACCAAAGGACCAAGAAGCCACCAGATTTAGATGTAACTGATCTGTATTCTATAATAACACACACGCATTCAAGTGGCATCTGCTATGAATGATATTAGCTGTCCACACAAGCAAATAAGATGCAAGCATGCTTCATACCGGAGGTTCATGAAGAGAAGCCAACTATATCAAATGAAACAAAGGCAACTGTCTCCACAAAGCCAGTTCCTGCACTTTGAGCAAAGGCACAACTTTTTAGTGTAAGGACATTCAAGTTTGAGACAAAGGTCTCAAGACAAAATCCCTGCCTTTATCACGTAATCACTGTTTTTTAAATCACCACTGCCTCCAATAACCTAGATGTCAAGACCCCACCAGCAGTTCCTATGGCACACTATGTGCAATGCTAAATGAAGTCAAGTATCACCAGGAAGGTGAAGTCTCTGACTTATTAATGGGCTACACCAGGCTGCAGAATGTCTTTATGGCCTAATTCATGATATACACTAGAACCTGAGAAAGCCAGTTCGTTCTTACAGTGGGCAGTGCAGGTCATGCCTAAACAAGGTGTAGCACATGGGAGGGGAAGGAGAGGTGTTAAAGGAAATGCTCCAAAAGCTAGGCTCTTTACTGGGAAACTAGAAGATTAATTCTAATTACAAACCTGCCTCTTTTTTTTTTTTTTTGAGACGGAGTCTCGCTCTCTCCCAGGCTGGAGTGCAGTGGCGCGATCTCGGCTCACTGCAAGCTCCACCTCCCGGGTTGACGCCATTCTCCTGCCTCAGCCTCCCGAGTAGCTGGGACTACAGGTGCCCGCCACCTCACCCGGCTAGTTTTTTGTATTTTTTAGTAGAGATAGGGTTTCACCATGTTAGCCAGGATGGTCTCGATCTCCTGACCTCGTGATCCGCCCACCTCGGCCTCCCAAAGTGCTGGGATTACAGGCGTGAGCCACCGCGCCTGGCAAACCTATCATTTATAATGTGTCCTGCTCATCAACAGGAGGCACTTTCTCTATGCTGTGTGGGGTCATTTTGCCTTGTTCATCTCTTACTCCTCCCAGTCATCCCAAAGCCAACCTTTCTGAAAATGATCATCCCTCCTTCTCCCTTACTGGAGGTTTCTTTGTCAGGAAAGCCAAGCCACATACTCAAAGTCCTGAGTTTTGTTCAATTTTATCATCTATCTGCCAACAGAGATTAGTTCAATTCTGTAATCAACTCAATTGATGTACAAGGTCTCATATGGTAAGTCCAGAGTTAGTACAACCCCAAGGCTTGTTAATTAAATGGCCCAACAAAAAAACAGGTTCCTTCCATCGTGCTACTCTTGCCCCCTCAGCATATGAGTCTCATCCTCAGCCTTATCCCTTAGTTAAGTTGGCAGCAATCATAGCCTCACAGCCATGACCAGATGAAGACAAGGCATCTTTGCTTTTTGCAGGGAGGAGGGGTCTCTTTTTAAGTTTAAGCAAGACTTCTCCCAAAAGCCCCATCTGGCAGACTTCCCTAACTTCTCATGGTAGAATTGCATCAGTGCCTATGCAGTCACCTTTGGAGGCATGCTTGATGCTTGACATCTATCTTCCTCTGACATCCACATTCAGTCCACTAGCATGTGCTGTCAGCTGTTGCTTCGAGATACATCTTGAATCTGACCTCATCTCACTACTGTCACCACCACCATCTCACGCTGCACTGTGGCAGCAGCCTCCTTGATTGTGCTCCCACACTCTGTCCTTTAATCTCACACAAGAGCCAGATCATGCCTCAGCTCTCCTGAAAACTCCCATGAGGTTTTTGTCATCATATTTAGAGTAAAATCCAACGTTCTTCAGGGCCATACCTGTGATACGTCCATAGAACACATCTCAGCATCTCTCTGCCTTTATCCCTATCACTTTTCCTCCCAAACTGTGTCCACACTGGCCTCCTTGCTATTTCTCAAACACATGGTATTCCTGCCTCTGGACTATTGGACAGGCTGTTTCTTCTTCCTGGAACACTATCCCACTGGTTATCCAAAAGGGTCACGACATTACTTCCTTCAAGTCTATAATCAGATGCTCCCTTCTCAGAGAGGTCTTTTCTGGCCACGTTATTTAAAATTACCACTCACTCCCTCAGCATTTCCTATGTTAATCCTCTGTCTTCTTTATCCCCACAGCATTTCATACCATCTAGCACACTAGATGTCTTTTTTCTAAATCTTCTAATGGAATGTAAGCTCTATTAGGGAGACATTTTTTTCTTTCTCCCCCCACTCCTCACTCTCCTACTCTAACTTCAAAACCTAGAACGGTGACTGGAACCAGTAGAATTTCATTAAATACTTGTTAACTGAATAAATTCTGACACCAGTTGTGGGCAACTGGACCCCATGATGGCTTACACCAATCACGATCCATACTTGGAACTGAGCTTGCTTTCCCTGAAGAATGTAGCTGGGCATAGGAAGATGGATATGTGGGGGGCAATAAGTGCCTGGGGGAAAATTGAGTCTTTCATAGGAAAATAAAGAAGAAAGGAAGACTTTGGGTAAGAAGTCAACAGTACTAACTGTATTTTCTTTATTTCTCCTTTCAAAAGCAAGACAGATGATTATCAAATTTATCCTGGAGTCATGAAAAATACCTTAGGTCACTGATTCTATTTCTTTTTTTTTTTTTTTTCCACATTTTAACATCTCTGACTTTGGAGTGCATCTTACAATCACTGCCATCCAATGATCCTATAACTGGCAGTGATGTTTTCTTTCTTGGTGCTTCACAAAAGGATGGGACATCTTAAAATGGATGGGGTCTTAGAAATCTCACTTCTGATGTACAAAGTGATGCTACAGAAAAAAGAAAATCACCATCATTGTCCATAGACATGTAAAGCTGGCAGTTATGAAATAGGCCAGTCTTGACATATCTCATGATTCCCAGGAAAACTAGACATTCTCTTTTTCTCTTGCCTTCATATTGAGAAGCTTTGATTTAAGATAATGTCTGAGCAGAGAAGCTTTGTTCAGCAGTGTCATTTGACCCAGATTGTATGTTTTTATAGCTTGAACCAATTAGTTAAAGTGACTTTGACTATAATAGGGACCTGTGACTTTCCTCAGTATTATTGCATTAGTCACCCTGGAACGGTTTCTGGCTTGTGTTTATAATCTGGCTCTGATTGTGCCTTTCTCATTCTGATATTTATATGATTTGTTGCTGTCCTATAAAATAATGACCTTTGAGTCCTTGAAAGTAAACCCTCTCTGATTCTCTTTATTTCAATAAGTCCTTGGCACTTGATGGCATAGTGTGAATCACATTTACTGTCCTGATTACTAATTGAAGTGGGTTGTTTTTCAGTATTTTAAATCTATATTAATTAAATGAGCATTGGGCTGGGAGTGACGAGACTCCTCAGAGTTGTACTCCCAACTCTGTTCCTGGGGAACAGGATAAACCTGGGGAGGCCGCTTACTCTCCCCTGCTCTTGCCTGTACATAGGGAGATTGTTCTAGATCAGCTAGCTCTATACACCTGTGCTGAATGGGCTTATGGTGCCAGTCCCAGTGTATGCTTAATTTGGGCTACGATTCCAGCCCCCGTCGCAAGTCTGGGCCTCATTAAATGTACTAATTTATCTACAAAATAAAGTTTAATAAACACGTGTGATATGGTTCGGCTGTGTCCACACTCAAATCTCATCTTAATTGTAGCTCTCATAATCCCCACATGTCATGCGAGGTACCCAGTGGGAGGTAACTGAATCATGGGGGTGGGTTTTTCGTGTGCTGTTTCCTCATGGTAGTTGAATAAGTCTCACATGATTTGATGGTTTTATAAAGAGTGGTTCCACTACGCATGTTCTTTTGCTTTCTGCCATGTAAGTCATGCCTTTGCTTGTCCTTCACCTTCCACCATGATTGTGAGGCCTCCTCAGCCATGTGGAACTGTGAGTCCATTACACCTCTATTTCTTTATAAATTACCCATGAACTCCTTGGGGGAAGACACTATCTTATTGGTCTTTGTAACCTGTCTCCACATAGATACTACTTGAGATGAGAGACAGTATCCATACAATTCACTTCTGTATCCCAACTGCCCAGCAGAGTGTCAGTGCTTCATGCATATCTGGTGAATGATCAATAATGGGAATGTGGTACTCCAGCAACTGTTTCCTCTTAGCCATGATGGAAACCACAGCTTTTCATTCTTTCCATCCTTTGTATCATGATTCTTCCCTATCTTGTTTTTCCTTCTCTGTGTCTACTTTTGCATTTATTTTCTTTTTTTCTGTTTTTTGTCTCATTAGTCTGTCATGTTTCATTAGCATATGTTCTAGTCCCTTTTTGTGGTAAAATATACATGACATAAAAGTTGTCATTTTGCCATTTTTAAGTGTACATTTCGGTGGCATTAAGTACATTCATATTGTTGTGCAACCACCACCGCTATCTCTAGAACTTCATCATCATCCTAAACTGAAACTCTGTACCCATTAAACAGTAACTTCCCATTGTTCCTGCTGGAAATCCCTGGTAATCTTTATTCTACTTTCTGCCCCTATGAGTTTGCCTATTCTAGATACATCATATAAGCGAATTCTCATCCTTTTTTGTGTTTTGGGGTATTTTCCTGGTCATTCTGCCCCTTCTTTTAGTCTGCATTTCCTTTTTGTTGCTGTTGTTTCTGAGCACTGCCCCCACCCAGTGATGGCTCATTTTATCTATCTTTCTCTGCACCCTCAGCTGCCATCAACTGTGTAGCATTTCCTTTACATTTTCTCATTTCTTATGTCCATATATAATCTTCAGATTTTTTTTTTTTTTTTTTTTTTTTTTTTTTTTTTTTTTGAGACAGAGTCTCGCTCTGTTGCACAGGCTGGAGTGCAGTGGCACAATCTTGGCTCACTGCAAGCTCCGCCTCCCAGATTCACACCATTCTCCTGCCTCGGCCTCCCGAGTGGCTGGGACTACAGGTGTCTGCCACCATGCCCAGCTAATTTTTTGTATTTTTAGTAGAGACGGGGTTTCACTGTGTTCACCAGGATGGTCTCGATCTCCCGACCTCATGATCCACCCGCCTCGGCCTCCCAAAGTGCTGGGATTACAGGCGTGAGCCACCGCGCCCGGCGATCTTTAGATTTTTAATTCATTCTTTTAAAAAATGTTGTGTTGCATTTAAATGTTATAAAAGGTTTAATGGAAGAAATATGACTTTAAAATGTTTTGAAAGCAGGTTTCTGTAAAGGGCTAGCTCCTAAAATGACAGCACTCAAAGGAGGCACTGAGTAGAGAGGGAATGGGAGTTCATGTTGTTAGAAGGGGTTTTGCCAGAGAAACGTTTTCCTGCTTGAAAACCACTGTATGATTTACATAAACTTATTAATTATGTAAGTTTGTGAATAACCTAAGCATTCTTGGACTTTTTCCATCTGATCATGGCCAAAAACAAACAAACAAAATCTCAAGGAGAGGAAAACCAGTTTCCTCAATGACAAAAGGTAGGAAGGAGTCCTAGAGTTCAGTGACATAGGCACAATGATTCCTTTTCTTCTGAGAAGGAATAAGTTAAGCACTCTTAATTGATGTTCAATAGCAACTTCTCCCTGAAATCTGAACTGTTCAGAGCAGGGTGAAAGTGAGTATTTCAGGGAAGTTTTGGATAATGCAAGTACCAACCCCTTAAACACACAAACCTAAGAACATAGAGATAGATTCTATTATAGAATAATAAATACTCATTTCATAAAATCTGGAAAATAAAGTAAAAATTAAAATCACCCCAAATTCCTACCATCTTTTTGCCTGCATTCTCATATATTTCTTTCTATGCGCAAAGAAGGACTGTGAAATATGTTGCAGGAGAGATGACAAAAAGCTAAAGATTTATAAGTGAATTACAGTGAATAAATCTAGATTCCGTTTAGGCCGTGCTATATAAGCAACAGTGGGTGTTTTAAAGTACGTGGTCATAGACAACAGATCCTCTTTAAAATAGGGAAAATAAAGGTGCTTATCTCAAAGAGTGCTGTGACAACTAAATTAAATGTGCATGTAAATCACCTGGCATTAATCCTAATCCCCTCTACCTCAAAGCTGGTATACACAAAATAACATGGCTATTGAGAAAGTCTAGTCAGTCACCCAGCTTTGAAGTTTAAAATTATAATGGTTGCAAATTTTGGAATACCTGGTTTTGTAATCTTTTTTTTTTTTTTTTTTTTAAGTGAGTACCCAAATACATGTTGATTCATGCTTTTCCAGTTTTCTAGGCCTGAGAAAAGCACAGGTCTTTGGCACATGCAACCCAGAACCAGCAGCTGCTGACTTGCAAACTCAAGCTATGATGTGGTTATAAGAATAGCTTTCCTGTTCTTTTCATTCTTCTTTTTCCCTTTATTTCCTTAATGTGCCTGGGTTCCTGTTTTGTATATTTTGTTGTCACTTTGTCTGTGTAATTTTTATGTATTTTTCTCATCCCTCTTAGTCCTTTGTCTTTATCTTGTCAGTCTTCTCTAGTTTCTTTCTTACTACCCTACATCTTTCTTCTTCATCATTTTTATTTCTTGCATAATTCCTTTTTTTTTTTTTGCATTTACATTTTCTCATGTTCACATTTATTCTGCACCATTTTCTAGTAAAACCTGTGACTATAAAATTTTCTTACTATCTTATAGTCAGGTTCGCGATACCTATCCATTTCTGAAATTTATCAGCCTAGAAATCTGTTACCCAAAGTCATGTTGATGATAGCATAAACTGAAGTATTAGCGCACACCTGAATTTTGAGAACAAAATAGTAATGTATATACATAGATTGTTTTTCCAGTATTAATCAGATTCACATGTGATATGGTATTACAGTGCCGGGTACCTAAGAAGCGCTCAACAAAGGTTTGCTGGTCAAATTTAACTTACATTTATCAAACTTTACCTTCACCTGGATTTATTTGATTGTACAGCCTCTGAAAGTTAGGCAAGTCACATAATATTATGTCCTTCTTAGGGAAAAGGGAATGGTTGGTGAAGAGACGCATAACTGACGTAAGGCTGTAAAGCTGCTGCCAGGTGTGGTGGCTCATGCCTGTAATGACAGCACTTTGGGACGCCAAGGTGGGAGGATCAGTTGAGCCCAAGAGTTCAAGACTAGCCTGGGTAACATAGAAAGACCCCCATCTCTACGAAAAATACAAAAAATTAGCCAGGTGTGGTGGTGTGCATCTGTAGTCAAAGCTACTTGGGAGGCTGAGGTTGGAGGACTGTTTGATCCCAGGAGATTAGGGCTACAGTGAGCCGTGTTTACACCACTGCACTACAACCTTGGTGACAGAGCGAGACTGTAGAGCTGTCCCTAGTTGCTAAGCCTGACCTACAGCCCAAACTTCCCAGTTCCGTGGCAAATGTCCAACTCCCGTGCACACTGCTGCTCTCCATATCTGTGGTCATCATCCTGCCCAGTGGTACCCCTGTTGTTATTCCAGGATGGGATTTGCTGCTCTGAGACTCAGCAGACTATTGAGCGTTACTATCCTTTCCTGTTCCTTCATCCACCCAGTACGCCTAAAAACAGATGTCAGAAATAGCTGTGGAGATATTAGCAATACCAACTACAACCATGAAAGCTTACATTTACTGGGTGTTTATCATGTGCCAAGCTAAGTGATTTACATGGATTAGTTCATATATTCCACTGTAAATGGTTACTCAAAGCAAATACATTAGAGCTTTCTAAATACATATATTTTCTAAATACATATGCTATATATGCCTTACCAAACAGTGCCAAAACTGTCTAACAGAGAAAATATAGCCACATATTTAAAGAGAAAAGAAGCAGAGTCTTAAGGAGATTAAAATAAAATGGAAGTTGAACCAACAAACCTGGTTCCAAGTCCTTTCCTTCTCTTCAGCGAATCACCAGTCTGTACCATTTGCCTTTCTGATGGACTCGTCTCAAACTCACACTGAGCTAGTGACATTCGGGAAGTGAACCGTCACATGGTAAAGATTGTCTTGCTCTTTGTCCTCAATGCTAAAGGTCTTCTTCCCATAGAAAGGCACTCTTTCTCCTCAAGGTATTTGCAAAACCTCCTTGTAAGACCCTCCTGGTTGCCTGTGTTCATTGTTGGGGTATCATTGGCAGATAACAACAGAATTTGGGAGTTTTATAATAAGAAAATAAAACGATTTCATGTCTAAAAAAAAGAAAAGCTAGTGTAGAAATTACATTGAGAGGAAGAAATCTCATGGCCAAATATAAGTTCCAAAGAAGATAGCCATTACAGTAATATTATTATTACCAATAAAAGAGAAAAAAGCTTAGTTGTAAGTACGTTGAAAACTTTCCCTTTTGTGCTGAGTGATTCTTCTCTAGAGCCTCCCAGGAGTACAAGGCTATAATTTTAATTATATCTTGGCATTCTCATAAAGCAAACAGCCTGCTCAGGTAGTATTTATTACCTGTTAGGAAGAATACTTATGAATATGCTTCACAGATTCCAACTGCAGTGATTGGCAATGGGCCTTTTCAAGGACAGAAGGGGTGAGTTGGAACACACATAAGAGAAAAGTTGCTCATTAAGGGAAGGTTTGTTATCCAGGAACGTATAATTAAGGTGACGGTCCCAGCTTCTGTGACAGCCAACACTCGGGTAGTTGTTTGATTGCTACGTGGGTCAGGGATCAGCTCCTGCTACAAGATGTAGCCACATTAGTGTGTTAGTGAACAGGTTAGAAAGTAAATTACAGCTGCCTTTCTCACGCACATTACTGTCGGTCTTCATTGTATTGTTTTGACTGTACATCAGCAGGACTGTGGCTTCTGAAGACTTTGTGTGACAGGTTAGGCATTTCATCCTTTGAGTAAACAGTAATCATGGTGTGAAGAAAGTGGGGCATTGGAGAATTTTTCCTATTCTTTGAGAATTCTACTCTTCCTTTTTAGTTTGCTCCAAGGGCTCATTGGGGACACATATATTAAGCCCTTTAAATAGTTCATAATAAATCTTTGTCTCAGGCTGATTCTGACAGTTTTTTAAAGAGTCTTTTAAGAGAGAATCCTCAATCATTTGTTAATCCATGGGGTGATCTTCAGACTTCAGGAAAAAAAAATAACAGCCTGGGCTCTTGGGTAGAGAAAATACAATGTAGGGAAAAAAATATATAAATATGGAAAATCCTGAGATTACATGTGCTGCATGTATCTAAATGTCTTCTTTCTTCCCCAACAAGCCAAAAGTAAAGTGGAAAATAATTGTCAAAATAGTAAGAATTTCTATTGTTATTTTTATATTTTTGAACTTACGTGCATCTCCTAAAATGGGAGACTTCAAATCATACAGGAGAGAATACTCTTTTTTAAAGTAAGTGAATTATTTTGGTAGAAAGATAATTTCTTTCTTTCCCTTCTTTCACCTTTAAGACCACCTCTGTCTTCCCCTAAATTACTTACATACACACTGCTATTTTACCTGGTCAGGGAGAGGCATTCTGTTAATGAAAGGATTGCAGATATTGGTTGTTGGCATCAACAACAACAAAAAACCTTGAAGGGCAAGACATAGCTTTCAGAATAAGGACCTTTCTAGGTTGGGTTTACGTATTTTACTTTCTGCTTTAGATATGGGCTCGTTGGTCAATTATATTAGATGTTCATAATTTAAAGAATATAGACTTGTGATTTTAGCATGCATCATTTTAACACCCCAAAAAATCACATAAAACACTTACCGGAAGAGAGTAAAAGCAATATTGTCTCTCATGTAGACAGTTAACATTAGTAGTAATCGTAATACCTGTGTATTATTTGCACAATGAATCAAAAATATTTTAAAGGGAAGAAAAGTGTACTCTCTCTGAAGTGTTTTATGTGTAAATCATTGACTATTTCAAGAAAATTTATTTAGGTTTCATTTTGCTTGTAACTGAAATGATTAAGACGGAAACTAAAGAATGGAGGCCATAGCTTTGAGAGAAACATGAGGATAAGCACCACGTATATGATCTGAACCTTTATGTCATTTCCAAAATGCAGCTTCTCAAGCTGTTGAAAAATACGGAGAACTTTACTAATGACATGCAAATGAAGTTTGTTAGGGATAAATGCAATAATGAAATGGAGAAATGGGCAAAGGACAGCCTACTGTTACTGATGGATTCATTCTCACGTCAGGTCAAATAATTGAAGACCCAGAGCAAGGGCAACCATAAATACCTGGAGTCCCTGCCGTTGAGAGGATTAACCAAAAACAATTATGACAAATGCAGTGGGAGCATTCAGCTCCCAGGCAACAAGGGATGTGTCGTGCCAGTTTTAAAAATACTTATTTGGCATTATAGAATATACAGTTTAGACCCAGAAGCCATTCAACATAACACTGAAGTGTTGATGGTAAAAAACATCAAGTATGTCATTGGAAAGCTATATTTGAAGAGATCACTTTGTTTCATGAAGCAGGAAAAAGGGAAATAATTAACATCAACAAATTTGCTTTGCCCCTGGTTTGAGAAAAGGCTGCTTCAACCCTATTTTCCCCATCACCATCAGCAATATCCTTTATCTTTTTTAACTGAAGGAAAGGAGGGTAATTCTAGAGCGAGAATAACTGCAAGCTATATAAATGGACGTTTTTAATGACTGCTTTTTATCCCCTCCACTAGGGAAGAGTATGCATAGCCTTCAAGAAAATATACAAATGACCTAACGTCGAGTTCAGATATGGAAATGATGCCTACACATATATTAGCTGACCAAGATTATAATGATGAAGTCCTGTTTTAAAGCAGAGCTACTTCTTGCAAAAGATTAGATGACTTTGTTTAGGTATTAAGATGGAGCAGTGGTCATTGAAACTTATTAGGATCATGAGAGAAAGGAAAATTAGCTTAATTAAAGATGTCAAAAATAGAGATTCATTAGCAAAATAACAGATATAGATAATTATTGGGTTATCTCTCATTTCTGGCTTCTCTAAATTATCACAAAGTATAAATAATGTTACTAAGAATATGCTCCAATAAATAACCCTCAATTCTTTATTGATGATAGATTTAATATGGAACTTCTAACTAAAAACATTTGAAAAATAACCATTTCAAGATGTGCTGGAATTGAGCCATAATAAAACCAACAAATCCTAGCCACCCGGTCAAATTTCTCACATATGAAAAAATTAATTAATTAACAGAAGATACTGATTCAGGAGATATTTGTGGAGACCTGGCAACCTGAGACCCTTTCTATCTCCAGAATATACACACTCACACGGGAAAATTAAAATTGGCCATTGTGTCAGACCCCATACCTAAGATGGCAAATTTGAAAAAGCCATATCATCACACCAGATTTCACGTGAATTCTCAATAATTGTGTAGTTCTCTAGTACCTTCCAGTGAGAAAGCTCCAGTCATTCAACATTCACTCCATTAAAGAAATGTATCTCAGGTCAATCTTCTAAACTCTTCCATTTGTCATCCCTGTTAAACATATGACTGCACTCATGCAAAACCCTTCCTCTGGGTCACATTAAATCTTTATTCTTGTAGGAAAAGGGCTGCCAGATTTACCAAATATAGGATTCCCCGTTCAATTTGGAATTTATATGCAATATTTGGATCATAGTACAAAAATTCATTTGTTGTTTACCTGAAATTCAAATGTAATGGGGTATCCTGTATTTTATTCAGCAAGGCTAATTAGGTGTAAACTCTCCGTAGCCACTGACTTTTCCACAAGCCTCACATCTGCCTCTTCATCCTCACTGAGACCTTTCTCCCTTGGAAGCCACTACTCTCTAACCCTCTCCAGTGCAACTGTCCAGTTCAGAGTCCTATGTCCCTGTATGAAAGAGAAGTGGTCATCATGCACCGCTTCTGCTGCCACTTCCACACTATTTCCCTAAGATCTTTGCTTAAATACTTCCTCTAAAAAAATTAATTAATTAAAATTTTTTTTTAAAAAAAGCATTCTTTCTCTGTTCTTAATGCCATTGGCTATCAACACTCACATCACTCTCTGACCTTCCTCAGAGATGTCAGCTCATGCTCTGCAGCCTTCCTGTGAACCCCTCAGCTCAAGGAGGCAAACAGATGTAAGAATGAGAGTTTCCATGATGGGTAACCATTCAACACATAGTTCCTTGACTGCCAAAACTTTTAAAAATATGTATCAATTTTTTTATCTTACCTTTAGCACTCTTAGCACGATCAAACCTTGGACTTTAACCAGGCTTCGTTTTCAAAATCTCAAACACCTGTTAAAAAATTTGAGCAAAAGTCACAAAGGAAAAAAGGTATAGACTACTCAATATAAAATTTTAGAACATATGCATTTATGTATATCATAAACAAAAGGCAAAAAAATGGGATGTACTTGCAAGAAATATGTCAGAGTTAATATCCTTAATATATATGTAGTTCATTCAGATTGATCAGGAAAACACTAAAAACCCAATTACAAAATAGAGAACATAAATATGTGAATAAAAAATTCAACTGGCCAATAAATATGTATTAAAACATAATCCATCCTCAATAGAAATAAAAATGCCAATTGCCAGGTGTGGCAGCTCATGTCTGTAATCCTAGCATTTTGGGAGACCAAGGCAGGTGGATCCCTTGAGCCCAGGAGTTCAAGACCAGCCTGGGCAACATGATGAAACCCTGTCTCTTCAAAAAAAAACACAAAAAGTAGCCAGGCATGGTGGCGCCCACCTCTAGTCCCAGCTACTCGGGAGGCTGAAGCAGAGGATCACTTGAGCCTGGGAGGTCGAGGCTACAGCTAGCTGCCCTCTAGCCTGGGTGACAGAGTGAGACACCAATCTCAAAAATAAAAATAAAAAAATGCATATTAAAAACATGTGAGATGTTTTTACACATTTCTTATCACAGAGACCCTGGTAAATATGTTATCTTCTGGTAAATTAATGTTTACTCTCAAAAAAAAAAAAAACCAAATCTTTTAACGTGGCAATAATATGAACACCATTAAATATTACTGAGAGACATGCAAACTGGAATGGTGCAACTTTTCTGGAAATCAGTTTGTCTGTTTGTATTAAGAGCTTTTTTAAAAGCTCAGACCCAGACATACTCATTCTAGAAATTCACCCTAAGAGACAAGAAAGTTGAAAGAACATTAATTTCAAAGAAATCCATCACCATGCAATGAAATATTGCATAGCCACTAAAAAATAGTGTGTTTGAAAGTGATGTAATAATATGGACAAATACAGATACTGTAATGTTCTTTAAAAATTTGTTTAAAAACACTGATTTGCAGCTAAGGCCCCTAGAACCCCAGCATCCATTTATTGCCCTAACAGTGTCTAATAAAAGTACGGTTATTGCCACATAGTAAGCTATGACTTTTTAACATTAAAAGATGAGGCAGACACAGGTGTTATCCCAATTTTGTAATAAATTTATCAATAAATGGTAAATAAGACTGCAAGAAAACACATTGGGGTCACTAGTAATAGTGACTATAGCTGGGTAATAACATTATGGGGATTTTTTTTAAGTTTTCTTATTTATAGTTCATGTTTTCAAAATTTTCTATGAACATACGTATTTATACAAACTTTTTTCAAGCAGTAAATAATACTCAGAATTCACTCTCTGAATAAAGCCACTACTGCCTACCTCTCTCATGTCACCACACCCCTGTCCTGCCATCCTTTCCTAGTCTCCAGCTCATCATGTCACCAGTTTTCACTTGACTTAACCCTTTGGAATCCCTCATCCTGTTGCCTTTCATTCCCATTGTCATGGGTCCCATCTTTAGAAATTGAAGCCAGGCAACTTCTAGCTACTAAAAAATCTTAGTGCTTATTTTCTATTGATCCCAGGTGGTTTCCCTATACAGGCTGTTTCATAGCTTTCTTTGCTCTCAAAATCCTGTCCTTCTTCCACTTCCTTTATCTCAGCAAACAACTGTATTGAAATTTATTTACTTTATTGAAGGTAAGTTATTCAGAACCATTTCTGTCACATTCCTGTCTCTCTCCCTCCACCTCCCACCTTCTCTTATTCTTCCTTTTTATTTCCCCCATTTCAAAGGCTCACCTCACTTTCTCTGTTACTAATTCAATATCCCTTGGGGTTTAAATTCTTCAATTAGCATTTCCAATGTAGACAACTCTAAGCTCTGGCCTCTCCATCAGTAAACATACTCAACTCTCTATTTTCACCCCCCAAAATTCTCCAAAAAGAAGTGTATCATTTATTCACTGTATCCTTATCCCACTTTTTGACTGAAGCTGCTTTCTCTGGAGATCCCTAAAGACTTGAAAATCCCAGTGGGTACAGCTGAGAGCATTGGACACACTGATCCATCATGCCCATTAGTTATTTCCTTGGTGGCCTATATGTCAAGTCATATACTGAAGGCAAATAATTTAATCTTGGACAAAAATTCAAGACAACTTCTTTAGAATTTCACAGTCACTACTGCATAGCTATCCAACAAATAGCTTTCTGTAAAGCCTTTTACCAGTTTTGAGCCATAAATTTACCATGAGAATCATGAGCACAGAGATGGACGTGATTCCTTCACCCAGACATCCATGACTTGGTCTCCTCTGAGATGCCACCATGTCAGAGAGGCCCTTGTGACCACCCAACCAAAATGTGGCTCCCATCACTGTCTAGTCTCTTACTCGCTGTTATTGTTTATAGCATTAATCACCACCTGAAATTATTTTATTGTTGCTCTTCCCCTAAAAAAGGTAAGCACTGTTATGAATGGTTCCAGACCACTAGTTACTCAGCAAGTATTTTTTCAAATAACTGAACAAAGAAAAAGTGAGCTATAGTAAAACATTTGATGTGTGCTTACATGGGTTTCATTTCAATATTGTCTTCTAGGGTCATGTGCTGAGTAAGGGCAAGAAGTTCCAGGGACAGCCAGAAGATCAACCTTTAAAATATTAAAAGGTGCACTCTCAGTCCACATGCCTGCACGTGGAGAGTGATACTTGCGTACCAATGGTTTGAATCACTGCCTGATTTTTCACCCTGTGCTGTATAGCAGTTCCTCATCACATGGTATGGTAGTTAGTAATAAAGCTTTAAAGCAAGGAAAAGGCAGAATGCATGTGTATGTGTTTGCAAGTGCCTCTGTAACCAGACTCTTCTATCTAACTCCATTTTAAAATACGGTATGTGGGCAACATCTGTGCCTGAGATGGAGATTTGGCCAGAATGTTAAAAAAAATAAACATGGCGGTTCAGCTGGATACTGGCAACCAGCTACTGCCCCATGGATAGGCCGCACAGAAGATTCATGTATATAAAATAGTATATTAAAGTAAACTTACAAAAGCAAAGAGCAATCATTGCAACCATAATTTTTTCTTCCTCTTTGGGATTCTAATTTTAAAAGCATTAAAGGAGACAGCTGCTCATGCTGTGATATGCGCTAAACAGCCTGAAGGATAGAAAAAAATATATTTGTAGCTCATAATAACTATTGACCTTTCTGATATACAATGTTCTCTGTGTTAGCTATTCAGTTCTATCAACAGTGAAGATTGAACATGACTTTTTAATAGAAAACATGGGGTTTCGAGCTGCCTTCACAAAGGTGTTTATGTATTGTTATTTTGTATTGTAGTACAAAGACTAAGTCCTGATGCCCTTTGTCTGACATGGTGTTTGTCATTAAAAAAAAAAAAAAGAGAAAAGAAAAAGAAGGAAGGAAATAAAAGAAACAGAAAGGAGGGAAAGCCCTCAATGTTATTGACTATGTTTTATATGAAGAATTGGCTCATAACCACTTTATAGTTGTGATAAAAGCATTGCCACACTCGATCCCATATGCAATATTGGTAATGGAATCCACGCAGCATTGCGGGAGGACATGCTATATTTTTCTCCCAGAATAGATCCCTCAAGTGGCAACATTTATAGGGAGTTTCCAATAAGATTTAAAACACTCACTTGCAATATTCATGTGGCACATCCTTTGGAGTGCATAGCCTGCTGCAGAATGGGTCATATTGGATATCACGTACTCTCAAAGGCGATCTTTACAATACTCAGTTTTTCCCCCTTGAACTCTCCTGTTGCTTAGTAGTTGTGTATAGAAACACCCACTGGTAGCAGCTTGACTCTGACACTGTGTATATTTCCCCAGAGTGGTATCATCCAAACACCAACTGCTGAGCAGCAGGCAGCCAGCAAACACTCTCTTCTCCCTCAGGGGACAGTCTCACCAAGTAGTAACCCCTGCCAGGAGCAAGAAACCTGAAAGGCAACCTCATGCATTACGATTCTCATTCGAGACAGGCCAGATAGTGCCAGGGAGTTTATGCTGACAGGTGGCATTGGTTGGCAGATTATTATTTTCGTATTTTTAGGTGGGTTATTTTTAATGTTACTGTTAAAGAAGGTTATTACATCATTTTTGAATCACAATTCTTTTCACAGCTATGCTCTAGAGTTTCAGTTAATAATTCACAAGTTTGTAAACAATGCTGAAGACTCACAACTGGGTAGGGACAGGAATCAGCCCTAAGGAGATTTAAATATGTCAGACTTTTTTGTTGGACTCCAGAGCAAGCACCGAAGCTGATAGAGTCTGACTGCTGAGCCATAGTGGCTGCAACTGCATTGTCTGCAAAGGGCGGTATAAATTGTGACTGCAGAAAAAGGCACTGCCTCGCCACCAGTGGCCAAGGATCACACTCTAGTATACTAAGAGCCACTACCCGCTTCAGAATTGCCCTGGCACATGGTAGAAGTCAGGCCAGTGGGATGAAAACCAACTCTCAAAAGACAGAGAACAAAGTATTCTCTAACTCTGGGAGAAATCAGGCCAACCCCCCTTTAACTACCAAACCCACTGGCCTAGAACTCTCAAAAGAACACTTTGCAGAAAACACTTCCTTAGAGATGAATACAAGGAGAGGACTTAATGATCCCCTCCCCTCAAGAGAAAAAGCCTTCTTGGGACATGATATTGTTTGGTGTGTGAGAGAGTGACAGGGATAAAGTGAAGAATTCTTCTTAAAAGAAAGCATCTGAATGTCACTTTATTTTGACATGTGTAACTGAATGCCTAGTTATGTAAAGCACAATCCTAGGCACAAGGAAGACTGGAGAACAGTAAAGAGATACAACAAAAAACAAATAAGAAATCATTCCTTTCTTTCAATATCTCATAGTCTTGTACATGGCACTATCGATGACATCTTTTGCAAATTTCCCATTTTAAAAAAAATCAGTTGAGCATTTACCTTTGAAAATACAGACCCTACTTATAAAAATCAATATTTCAGGTAGTGTGCCCTACACATGTAAATTCAACCAGTTATTGACACACTGGGCCACATAGTTTTATCCATGAACATGATCATCACGTATCCAAAAAAGGCTATGATTTTTCCAAAAAGAGATTCTACATTAATGCTATATGAGTTGTCTGTTATTGGATAACAGATTACCCCCAAATAGTGACAGCTTTAAAAAAGCAAAGATATCTCACATAGGTTCTTCAGGTTAGCAATCTAGGAGCAGCTGATCTGTGTAGCTCTGGCTCAGGGTCTTTCATAAGGTTGCAATTGAGATGGCAGCCGAGGCAGTTATCTGAAGGCTCACCTAAAGCTGGATGATCCAGCTCTAAAATCACTGAAGTGACTGTTAGTAGGAAGCCTCAGTTCCTTGCTACATTGGCCCTTCCATAGGACTGACTGCCTAAGTGTCATCCCAACATCGCAACTGGTTTCCATCAGAGTGAATGACCCAAGAGAGCAAGGAGGGAGCTGCTGTGCTAATCATACACCATCAATTCCACCATATGCTCATTATTAAAAGCAGGTCACCAAGTTTAGCACACACCCACTCGAGGGGAGAAGTAATAGCTCCACCTTTTAGAAGGAAGAGTTTTGAAGAATTCATAGCATTTAAAAATTACCACAGATGTCATTCTGGATAACCATAAAATTCTCTGGGATAATTTCTATGAGAAAGATTTATTTTTACCATGCTTGGCCTGCTTTTCAGAAACTAGGTTGGGAAGATCTTATTAAATTCAGTATTTAGTGAATATTAGTTACTATATATACACAGACATACACACATATATAAATAGACATATAATAATAATACACCCAGAGTAAAGATTCTATCAATAGATAGATGTAGCTATCTGGATACATGTATAAAAGGAACCATGCTAAGTGCTATACAGCATCAAAGTTAGACTCATCTTAGCCCTGCTGCCCTCAAATATCTAGCAAGAGAGATTAAATGGAGATAAAATAAGTATATAAATAACTGTAAGAACAGGATATTGGCAACCTCATGACCTTTGGAGTCAAACATTTGTCATATTCTTGCTCTGCCCCTATCTGGGAGAACTTGGAAATATAACTGACTTAAATAAAGAATAAATAATAAAGACTTGGTATTTGTGTTAGTCAGTATGGGCTAACTTAATGCTACAGTAAAAAAAAAAAAATCCCCAAATTATAACAAAGATCTGTTTCAGTAAGGATTGGCAGGGGTCCTGCTTCACATTGTCTTCCAAGACTCAGGCTGGTGAAGTTGTTAATAGTCACCACGACAGAGGAAAAGAGAAAGCAGCCCATCATAACTGGCTCTTGAAAATTCCACCTGAAAGTGACACGTGGCTTTTGCTCACATTTCATTGACTAAAGCAAGCCATGCAAGCATCCCCAACTCCATGTGGCTGAGGAAGTGCAGTCCTCTCATGTATAAGGAAAAATTTTGTAAGGAAAAAACCAACTTGTCAAATCCCAGTGGATACATATTCATTCTAAAGTCCTAAACTGCATCCGTTTCTAGCAAGGCTGACAGCACATGCCAGTGGAACAATTTGGCTTTATCAGGATCATTGCAAAATGAACCCAACACCTCTCTTGCCTTGTGCAAGTCATTTTGGGTAATTGCTCTTCAGTTCGTCCTGTGTGCACAGAACACCTAAAAATGAAAAGATTCATTTAGGCAGTGACGTGCGAAAAGAATATGTTTAACTTCATGTCTTAACAATCTATGGCAACTCCACTTCTCCTTTAAAAGGAAAAATACCTTACTTACTTTTGAGGAATAACATTCTCTCAAAACTTTTTTTTTTTTCTCCCTCACACATCAGGATTTGGTGGCGATTGGAGGGTTCTGACACTTTAATTATAGTGAAAGTACTTGAAGCAAAGAAAGGCTCTTGGCTGGGCACGGTGGCTCACGTCTGTAATCTCAGCACTTAGAGAGGCCAAGGCTGGTGAATCCCTGGGCAACATGGTGAAACCCTATCTACAAAAAATACTAAAAAACATTTAAAAATTTAAAAATAGCCAGGTGTGGTGGCACGCAATTGTGGTCCCAGCTATTCAGGAGGCTGAGGCAGGAGAATAGCCTGAGTCCAGAAGGTTGAGGCTGCATTGACTTATGATCGCGCCACTGCACTCCAGCCTGAGTGACAGAGCAAGACCCTGACTCATTTTTTAAAAAAGACAGAGAGAGAGAAAAGGCCCTCTTTAAAGGCATTGGCTTCATACTCTTATAGAGACCCTGGAGAGAATACTGAAATTATTCCAAAGAAACCTGGCCCTAGTTTCAGCCCAGTGAGAACTAGATGGCTCTCAGACACCTCCTCTTTCTGTCTTCTTTACCTCCTCCTGCCCCTACATAATAAGAAGGGGAACAGCAACCACACCACCAGCTAGGGAATCATGAACAGATGTGGAGTAATTCAGATATCATTTCACATTATGGTGGCATTTGCCAACATAAAAATTATTACTACTTTTGCTGTAAATTTTCCTGTAAATTTTACAAAATATGCAAAAACTGACATTTCAAGAGCTGAGATAATTTAGGTTTATTAAAAAGTTGAGACCTTGAGATTGAGCCAAATACAGTATATTTCTTTATTCAGCTTTTAGTTGTGTACGTCTTTTTTTTTTTTTAAAGCTCCTAGTTTATAATTTATAGGGCAGAGCTGGGCACAACTGGGCTTTGACCACTTAATCCAGCTTTACCCGTAGATTTTTTCCTGTGTCTCAGGCAGCAGATACAACTTCTCTAAATCCCAGATTTCTTATCAGAGCATGCAACAATTATGACCTGCCTCAAAAAGTTGATAGAAAAGCATTTCATATCTAGAAAGCACTCTAAAATGCTTCTTAGACATAAACTGTTTCCACTGTCTTTATAGAGCACTATTCCTAAGGAGGCTTCTGTCACTACTCCATCTTCTCATCCACTCTTCGCCTCATCCTACACACATGCACGCATGCGCGCACACGCGCGCGCGCGCGCACACACACACACACTCTTTCTCTTCAGTGCCACAGTGGCATCGCACACCACCAAGGCTGTGCTGCCTTGGATCTCACCCAATAGAACCTTCCTCAAAATCACGCCTCTCACGTGAGACAGTTCAAAAGCATCTCTTCTAAAGCTGCTGCTCTCGTCTGTCACATGCAGATAATCTGTCTTTTCACATGGAGACACCATTGTCACAGCTGGGATAAACCAAGTGTATTTGCTAGCCCTTGAGAACCCATGACCATGGCGTGTGAGCTATGAATAACTTTATTATAATAAACGTGGCTTCTTACTTCTGCCCCTGTCCTCAGAAGTAGGAAGCCATATGGAATTTCAGTAGAAATTGTCATCAGAAATCAGTCTCTTTCTGGGTTGCCCTGTCTCCTTCTCTTGGACTCCCCATAACCCATGCTCTTGAAATAAAGCTTGAAGACTAGTTTTGATTTTAAATATCAGCTTCACTGGGGCAAAACCTGACCTTAACACTCCTCTTACACCAGTTGTCCTGGGTACAAATAACATTGCCCCTGTATGTTTAGGCAGTTACTGTTGCAACACGTGATATGGTGCCATACTCCTGCCTCATTCAGGGCACGATGCCGTGATCGGCTCCACAGCTCACGTGAAGCTTGTGTCTTCACCCAGCTGGAAGCATCCATGCTGTGGTCTCTAACATACCCTCTAAGTGTTTTACTGTGCAGTTCCATATAGAACACAATGATTTCTCACAATGCCTGCATTACCCACCCTTTCTACAAGTTTGGTAGTTCCTTCCTTACTGGGTCAGGAGCTCCAAGACCCCAGCCCTAAAACAGATTTCACTTCTCTGGGATGTTTCATTTTTCCTCAGCAATTGCAAACATGATCTTGCTGAACAGAGCTGAATTTTTAAGGCTGAGTTTGTGGTGTGGTTCTGATGGCTTCGTGTTAGTTCAAGTCTCTGAGGACCAGTGCCAATAAATGTGAAAGGAACAACAGTAGATTGGTATACTTTTCCATTTCCACCAGGATGAAAAAAACTGCTATAAATTAAGTCTAACCTTAAATGTATAATCTGTCCTTGGGAGGGAAAAAAAAAAAAAGAATATAGCATCTTCAAGCTCTCGGCATCCCTTACGAGAAAAAATTGGTTCTAAGGGTCTCTGATCTTGTGTTTTAGTAAAATAGAACTGCACGGCTGACTGACAGTTCTGATCTAAAGCATTTACGTTTAAGTTTTGATCTCTCTGCTTTTGATTAAAACTAATGAGCTCATTTAATTCAAAATGGGAATCTCTGATAAGAGAAATAAGGTTGATGTGATTGGATTAGAGGGGCAAATTAAACTCTTAGAGCAGAAGTTTGTGCTTATATAGTGTATTAAAAAGCTGTTGGCGTATTATGGCGTGTTAGATGATGAGAAAAATTTCATAGTAATTCATATTTAATCAGAAGAAATGAAAGTACTAAATATAACATGGCTCTGCTTTTCCCTCGAGTGATAAAAAGCTGTACATTTAAAATGACATCAGATTCATGCTCTCTAAAACAAAAAAAAAAAAAAAAGAGGAAAACCTTAAGAGAGACACATAAGGGACACTTGTCAGTGATTCCAATACCCCAGAATAGAAATGCCATAAAAATAGGAAAACATAGTCATGTTAAGATTAAAAACGATATAAGAAAAGTCCCAAACCACAGATAGCAAGGTTTCTGTTATTACAGTAACTCTCATTCATTCTTCTTTCATCTGAGCATCAAGTTTAATATGAAAGAGATTATTCACCCTTAGAAATATATGGAATGCATTTCATAACTTAAAATTTAAAACTTGTTTTGCCCATTTTTTCTGTTGTTAATAACTGTTTTCACATATACTTAATTCTTAAATCTCTTTGTTACACATATTTCTTTACCCCTACTCCAGAGAAAATAAGCGTTAGCATAGGGCTACTCAAAAGAAATCCTGTTTCTTGGACAATTTTTTTTTAACTTTTGAATAAGAAAAACTTTAAAATAGTATTTAAGAAGAGTACAAATTAGAGTATTTATTAGACTTAAAAACCCCAAAATTAATTTCTTTGCCAGAAAACACTTAAGTTTATAAAATACCTTGGAAGCTTGTTTTTAAAGAAAATAGATTTTTACATTGCCTTCTGACCTGTTTGCATAAAGGTGTTTTTACATCAGCAAGACTGCAAACTACCATTTTAAGTTTCATAAGCAAAAACATTCTACTTAGTCTAAAAGCTTATAAAAGGAAAGAGTGACTATCTTGTTTAAGAGAGGAAACAATTGTTTCCTCATATCAGAAGCAGAGAAGTGGAAAAACAGACTGTTTTCTATTTGGGGGGTTGGGGTTGAAAGCTGCTCTTAAGTGACAGGAATGGAAAGTTGATATCGTGAGTAGTTTTTGTTTCTGTCTACACATCCCATTCTTATCCCTCCATGTCTTATTTATGCTTCTTACTCCCCATGATGAAGAAAACCAGCTCCAAGGGGTGAGGACATTGGTCAGGACATGACTCTCCAGCCTTGAGAGTGAATCCCGAACTCCCAGTAGGCAAATGGCACAAGAATGGATTCTCGGGGAGAACAAAGAGCAAGCCTTCCTTACCCTTTATCAGAAGCATCTCTGCCTGTACCTTGGTTGAACTCATAAATCTACGGGTCCTTGTTTTTCATGACAGTTCTCTCCATGTGTACCAGCCCAGCCTCAAGTAAACTGCACTTACTTACGACTAGACCCCACTTAGGCAGCTGCTGCAAGTGAAAAGGCCTGAAAAGCTCTTGTTAGAAACTGGAACGAGGTTACTCTAGATACATTAATTTTTCTTTTTTATTTTCTGCAAAGTAAACATTTTCTAAATGAGGTAAATTGATTACTACTGCTCTTAGCACCCATCAGTCATTTATTTTTAGTGAACTCAAGGATTGCACCTGAGCTGTAGCTGTGAGGGGCTGTGTAAAGATCTAAATCATATGTGTCTGTATTTTTGTATTCCTCAGTGGAGTCAACCAGCCCCAGTCTGCTAACCACTGACAACACTCTTGAGCGTTCCTTTTTCATCCGAATGAAATCTACTCTGACCAAACGCGGTGTGCACATCAAATCATCAGGATATAAGGTAAGCTGGTTCCGGGAGGGGAGACATTGCTGTCTCAGGCCAGTCCTAGGTATTTTGCATTGAATTTTCCAGCTGCTTTAGGTCCATATAATGAACACATGTGATCTTGAGGAGCGCATAGGATTCCTAGTCATCTTCCTGACTCAAGGCAGGAGCTTCTTTACACCTCTCCTTCTCACTTCAGACATTGCTGGTGCACTGAAAGCCCCAATATAGTGTCTTTTCTTAAAACATTGATTAAAAATATGCCAAGTGCTTCAGCACCTGCTGGAAATTCACTTTAATGGAGAAGGTGAGCCAATTTCATATCAGTCCTTAAGATGAGTGCTCTAGAACTGCCACTTAGGAGAGTTCCACTTCTCTCGCTTTCCCCTTCAAATTCTCCCTTTCTCTTTAGAGAAAGGCTGTCCGTTTTAATAACATCTTAGCCACCGAGATTTATACACATAGACGAGAAAATCAGGTGGGATATTAGAAACCTGAATTTTGAAACTGTATTTATGGAACATGCAGTCACACCTTAGCATTCATAGAATACTCGATATACTTAAGTTCCTCACAAGCAAATACCAAGTCCACAGTCCAACTCTACATTATCATCATTTTAAGGTTAAGGATATAAAAGCTTTCTAATCTCAGGAAATTCCAATGTTTCAGTTACTATAGCAACATAAATTAAGACCTATGAAATTCATGAAATGCCTTTGGCAACCTGAATCTTATCAATTTTACAACACACTAACCAATCTCAAACAATATTGATTATCTGTGGGAAGGCAAACAGAAATGGCATATGCCATCAATGTGGCCAGCCGTTGTGACCTTCCCCAGCTTTAGAATTTAGAACTTCTGATAGTTCAGTTCTTTAAGGTGACTGTTGTGTTATCGGGGATGGTAACAGCCAGTATCATTAGGTCTTCAAAACCTTACCTAAGCCATCAGGAGACTAGCCAGCTGTATAAAAGTCAGAGTCGGGCACTTTCTTTGATATTAATTCTTCAGAAAAACAAGAGAGGTGGGGAAGCAGATCCTTCCAAGAACGACCTTTAGCTGAGCTGTCTTGGAGTCTAAAAGGCACAAGTGGAGTATCCTTAACCTTTAGCAGGTGCGATGCAGAGAAGAGCCAAGTGGGCAGCTCCACCTGCTGTAGCCCTACCCGATAGAGGCTTCTTACAAAGGAGTGCATTGAGGGAAAGAAAACAGACCCTATCCTTAGGACCATTTTCTATTGCCCTGCCTTGCTGCATTCATTAGTTTGGAATTCTATAAGCAGACCACAGATGTTGAGATTCTTGTTATTCTAATGCTAGAAAGACACATTCTTTGCATTTCAGATTTTAGGAACCACGGGGCTTCCTTTCGAACTGTTTCCTGTCTCTCAGCATTCTTTCTTCACGTTTATTCATTTTTACTGGTTTGGAGGGGGCACATCCCAGGAGGGAAGAAGGGTGAGAGGAGTGATATATAGTTTCAGAAAGCAATATTAAGTATAATTCAATATTGTTTGATAATTTAACACTGATTAAAATTTTTTTCATACCATAAACTAGAGATCAGAAAGTAATGATGCCTAAAATTAATAACAGCCGGTACTTAGGAACACTGCAATATGCTGGGTATGATATAGTTCACCTGTGTAAGACCTTACAGCATTCCCATTTTTGTTCCATTTTACACACAAACTAAGGATAGAAAACTAATTAGCATTCTCAATGTCACATGTTGAAGGAGCAGAGCCAGAGTTTGAACCTGGGGAGTCCAGCTCCATACCACATGCACTGCACCACTAGGCTATACTACTATGCAGACAGCAAAGAAAGGTAGTGTGAAGGGGCGGCTGATGAGACCAGGAAGCCACTTTAAATAGGAAGATCACAAAAGGTCACGCTGAGGAGGTGGGATGTCACCTGTGAGCAGTGAATGAGAAGGGACCATCATGCAAACAAATGGAAGAAAGATGTTTCTGAAGCCACTTGGGCTTAAGATTAAAGATGCCTTGCAGTAAGAATGGGCCTTCAATAAACAAAAGACTTAAAAGTGCAACCTTGAACATCCAAGATTGGAAAAGATTTAGGAGCTATTCCAGTTCCCATCAAATCATGTAACGTTAAAGTGACCATACTCCCCTGACACACCCTGTCAGCAGGTCTTTCTCAAGATACCATGGGAGTCTCCAGCTGATGCCCTACTCTCCTCCCCAGAACTACTACCAACAAAAGTTGATTCATCCTCTGTTCCCCAGTAAGATGAATCATCCAGCAGATCCAGCTCTTTCCCTCCTCCTCCTCCTCTGCAGTGAACTTCCCTCATTAATTAACCTTGTCTGAAAGTTAGTGGAAGAGCTGATGAGAGCCCATGGCATGACACAGCTGAATAACATCCCTATTTATCTGTTCATTCTCAGTAAGTAAATCTAGCAGCTTATAAAACATTCCAATAAAACTGGTAATCACCCCACCACCACACAATAAACACAAATAAAAAGAAACAGTGATGATCATTTCTCTGTACTCCCAATATTCCCCCTAATTTATTACCATTATATGCATCTTTTCCCATAGTTAAAGATCCTAAGATGTCAAACTTTGCTCACTGCAGGTCACTGTATTCTGTCCATTTTTCCTGTGATCTTGGCACATGGACCTTTCTAACTTTCTCCATCACTTTATCTGTTGTTGTTGTCATAGGAACAAAAGTACCACTTACTGAACATTGACTCTGTGGCAGCCCCTGTGCCACATGCTTTACACTTGTTTAATCCACACAACAGGATTATTTAAAATCCTTCTCTATGCCAGGCATTGTCCAAATGTTATATTCTATCATTATGCCCATTTTGCAGGTGATGAAACTGAGGTCTTAATAGGTGAAATACTTTGCCCATGTTCATACAGCCCTTAAGTAGCTACTGAAGCACCAGAATCAAATCCTCCAAGGCTGTCCCCTTAGCCTCTCTGCTTCACTGCTTAAAGGATTAAGTCCAAAGAATGGCTCAGCATGTGCTGACCTCAACATATGAAAAAGTAATTAACTTAAATTTTTAAAAGAAAAACTTCTTGCCTAATTAAGACCTTCCCTCTGGGGCTTACCATATCCCACTGCACTAGTGTATCAGTGCTTGGTGATTCCAATGCGCCCAAGGAGTTATGAAGATTTACTTCTTTTCCAGGACTCCATGCCTACTCACATTCCCCATCACCAAGAGTTCTAGCCAAAGAAATACCAACCTGCATCTGCTAATGTGAGTTGCTGTTGCAGAGTTTGCCACACCCCATTCCTCAGGAAAGTGCCCTCTCTCCAATGAAGTTTCCCAAATATGAGCTGACATCCAATTGTTTCTGTCCTCATTTGCTTTGAAATCCACAGTAGCATGTTATCTGGACCAGCCACTTTTTATGCCCCAGGGGCTTCCCTGTTGTTTAGGCCTCACTGTTAGTCACATAGCATAGCACAGCTCTCATTTAAATTGCATTGCACATAGATTCTGCCTTCTTGATTAGGTCTATGTCTGGGGGAACTTGCTAGGTATAGCACATGGGGTAAAAGAAGATATGTAATCAGGGAAATTAGAGAAGGGAAGACTAATTGGGTCGCCTCCTTAGCTCCCGTCTTTGGAGGATAGTTTCCTTTGGCATGGGACTTTCAGTTTTCTAATCTCTTCTTAAATGCCCACCAGCTCCACTGTCATTTCTGAAGTATTTATTCACACACATTATGATGTCCTCATTCTAATGGCACAGTAGACAGCCTAGACTGGCAAACATAGGCAAAAAGAGAAAATCTATCATGTTTACATAATGCTCAGAGTGTCTTCAAACTCTTCACAGTGGTGAAATCATCAAATACTGGAGTTCCTGCTATGATGTATGCAAACATATTACTAAGGGAGGGAGGATGCAAGAACTCAAGATCCTTAAAAATAGTGCCCCATCTGGGATGATTTGGGCATGGATTTGCCTGTAGCTAAGTATTAAGCTAAATGACTTCCGAAATCCTACCCAGTCTCCTTTATGACATAAAGAATTCTAAAGAAAAAATAATTGGTAGTTTCACTAGTTTATTAGGATCGCTGATATACTCTAGCTTTAAGAGTATCTGCATCTAAACATGAAGTAACAAAATTAACGAGAAGGTGCTAATTAGCTAAAGAAAATTATTTTGCCTTCTCTAAGCCCAAACATAGGTGTCTTTTAAATTAGAAACTTTTGTTACTAAAACTTCATAGTTGCATATGCTCTGTGGAAGAAGGTACACATGAAATTTTAACAGATTTGTTTTATTTGGGGTATCAAAGAGCCCTTTAAAGATTTGATAAAATCTATAGAGCCTCTCCCAAGGTAAATTCATTTTGCATCATTTTATCCATTGATTCCAGGTTACAAAACCCTATTTAACAGTATGATATCTTCAGCACTTATTAAGAAACCAAGTTAGTGCATCTTCCAGAACATATTCCATCAGTATCACAATAGCCCTTTCCCTTCCTCCTCATTTCTCCCTCCCATTTATCCATCCAGTGTTGATACATATTGAAGTCCTATGCCTTTCTGCCACACTTTCACCTGGAAAACTCTTACTCAACCAGTATGGCCCCACTCAAATATCACTTATTTTTTCATTTCCCCCAATGCATATAAGGAAAATTATCCCTTCTCTTCTATGCTAAAATAGCATTTTGAGATTTTACTTACATTCTCTGTGCCTCATTTTCTTACCTGTAAAAGGAAGCTATTAATAGTACCTAAACCAAAGATTTTTCCTACAGATAAAGTGAGATAACACAGGCTCAGCTAGGCATCTTTTTTCCACTGTATGATGTACTTTCATATAATTTCATCTGAACTTCACAACAATTATTTTAGGTAATTACCTGTTTCCTCAGTTTTGAAGATAAGTAAAATGGAGACATAGAAATACAAATTGACTTGTCTAAGTCAGATAAATGATAAATGGCAAGACTGAGAAGTATCCAGATCTTCTGATTTCAAATGCCTCCTAATGTCCAATACCCAACATTGGATACTGGGTACTTTGTTATCCTATTTTCTTCCCTCAGCACCTAGCACAGTATGCTGCACGTAGTTGTCATTCAATAAATGTTGATTTAAGTGAATTGCATGCTCTCTTTCCTTCTGAAATACCAATGAAAAATGTTGACAGCACCAAGCCCTATGGCATACCACTAGAGATCCTGCTAGTTGACATCAGTATCTTTTACATGTGACTGTTGGAATAGCTATGAACTCAAAATGATTGTACCATGATTTGGCTCACATTTCTCCATCTTGCCTACAAGGATATTGCACATCTTTATCGGTGCTTTACTAAAATTGATACATACTGGGTCCATAGTGTTCCCTTTAGCTATCAGTTGAAGATTCCATTCAGAAAATGAGAAATGAGTCATGTTAGCATCACCTATTTATCATGACTTCATGCTAGCCTCTGCTGATCACAATTTTTTATTAAATTATCTTTGAAGATTTTTTTTTTCTGGATATAAACCTGTTGGGGCTCTCTCTTTCTGAAAATTAGGATAATACTTGCCAGTATCCTGTCTTCTGGAAAAACTCCATGATTTCTCAGAGACTGCTAAGAATATGTGACATATTATAATAAGAATGCTGATTCTTATGGAGTTTTAATCATACCAGGAAAAGTATAGCCTGGAGGTATGCCCAGCACTAATGTGGGGAGCAATGTGGTAGTGGTCCTTCTCTGGAGATTTCTAAGACCGTACATTGAACCCATCAGTTAGGAGTCTCCTCCTCCTCCCAGACAAGTGTGGATGAACTAGTTGCCACCTGGATGTTTCTTCTTTATCTGAGATTCAGAGATGTTCCAGGTGTCCAGACATACCAATGCTTCTCCTGAAGCCTTTTGCTTCAGCTTTGTGTTGTCTTGAAATGATGACTACAGCATTCCAAGTTGTGCAAAATGTAACTGTCTTGTCAAATCAATAGATGAATTTTCAGAGACCAAAAATTCTGTCAGCCCATTCAGGGTTTCTAAGGCTATGCATTTATTGCCTTTCAATCAACCCAGATACCCAGGATAAATTGAAGGAGAAAAAATTTCCAGGGTGGAACTTACAGGCAGAGGTTATCCTGATGGAAAATGCAAATAGAGGAGAGAACCAATAAAATCAAATTTTTAAAATCCTATTACCTCGTTTTAGTCTCTGCTCACCTCTGCACAATTGTCCATTACAACGTGGTTTCCAGTGTCATTTTAAATACAGCCGACATTGTTTCTGATCTTAAAGAATTTATTTCCCATTACCAAGGCATGATAGTAGTTCCAGCTTTGGGTATGTCATTTCTGCTGGGACTAATCAGCTAGCTATTTTACCAACTAGAGGCATAATCACTAGCCACTCTGGGAAGTGTCTTTAAATTCTAAGTATGTCAGTGACTGCAGCCCAAGTATGTTGCTAACTTACAGATCCTTCATTTTGCACTACAGAGATTTAAGGAAGCAGGTAGGGAAGTTAACAGTATCTCTTCTCTGACTAAAGTTGCATCTTTTCAGATCAGTTTTCTGAGCCTTTGCTAGCTAAGAATAACAAAAGTGATGATCACTTTGAAAATGACATTGTTGATGAAAAAATTAACAAACTTTCCTATCTATAATGTCTTTTAACCAACTAATGCCCCTAAAAGTTATTGCTAATGCCTCTGTAAATACCTTCTCAACCTAATAGATTTATTTATATAATTATCACTATTATGAGACTTTGGCCTATTACAATTAGTTGTAAAACAGACCTAAGAACTAAAACACAAACACAAGCACAAGTCATTTTTCTTCAGGTCTTGTACTCTTTAACATACCGAGTTGTCCTAACAATAGCTGCAGAGACCCCAAATTTCTCTTTCACTAAAGTAATCTCTTGACCTGGTGGTCTGAAATAGCAGTTACTAAACTCTTTACAGAAATCAAAGTTTTCCAGATACAGGCATATCTTGGAGATACTGCAGGTTGGTTCTAACCATGGCAATAAAGCAAACATGGGAATAAATGAGTCACATGAATTTTTTGGTTTCCCAATGCAGATAATAGTTAAGTTTATACTGTAGTCTATTAAGTGTACAACAGCATTATTTCTAAAAAGGAATGTGCATATCTTAATTTAACAATAATTTATTGCTAAGAAACGCTAACAATCATCTGAGCCTTCAGTGAAGTTTTTGCTGGTAGAGGGTCTTGGCTCCATGTGAATGGCTGCTGACTGATCAGGGTGGTGGTTGCTGAAGGTTGGGGTGGCTGTGGCAAGTTTTAAAAATAAGACAACAATGAAGTTTGCCACATAGATTGACTCTTCCTCTCATGAAGATTTCTCTGTAACATGCAATGGTGTTTGATAATATTTTTCCTACAGTAGAACTTTCAAAACTGAAGTCAATCTTTTCAAACCCTTATCAATTAAGTTTATAGAATATTCTAAATCCTTTGTTATTTCAACAATGGCCACAGCTTCTTCACCAACAGTAAGTTCCATCTCAAGAAACCACTCTCTTTGTTCACCCATAAGCAGCAGCTACTCATCCATTTAAGTTTCATCACGAGACTACAGCAATTCAGTCACATCCTCATACTCTACTTCTGATTCTAGTTCTCCCGCCATTTCCACCATATATGCAGTTATTCCCTCCACTGAAGTCTTGAGCATCTCAGTCATCCATGAGGGTTAGAATACACTTCTTTCAAACTAATGTTTATGTTGATATTTTGACCTCTTCTCATGAATCACAAATGTTCTCAATGGCATTTTGAATGGTGAATTCCTTCCAGAAGGTTTTCAATTTTCTTTGCCCAGATTCATTAGAGGAAGCACTGCTTATGGCAGCGACAGCCTTACAAAACATGGTTCCTAAATAATAAGACTTGAAAGTCAAAATTACTCTTTAATCTATGGGTTGCAGTATGGATATTGTGTTAGCAGGCATGAAAACAACACTGACCCCCCTGTATGTTGCCATCAGAGTTCTTGGATGACTAGGTGCATTGTCAGTGAACAGTAATATTTTGAAAGGAGTATTTTTTTCTGAGCAGTAGGTCTCAACAGTGGGCTTAAAATATTCAGTAAACCATGCTAATATACAGATGTGCTGTCATCCAGGTTTTATTGTTCCACTTCTAAAGCATAGACAGAGTAGATTTAGCATAATTCTTAAGAGCCCTAGGATTTCCAGAATAAGTGAGCATTGGCTTCAACTTAAAGTCATCAGCTTCATTAGCTCCTCACAAGAAAATCCACCTGTCCTTTAAAGCCAGACATTGATGACTTCTCTCTAGCTATGAAAATCCTAGATGGCATCTTCTTCCAACAGAAGGCTGTTTTGTATCCATTAACAATCTGTTGTTTAATGTAGCTACCTTCATCAGTGATCTTAGCTAGATCTTCTGAAGAATTTGCTGCAGCTTCTACACCAGCAGTTGCTGTTTCATCTTGCACTTTTATGTTATGGAGATGGCTTCTTTCCTCAAACTTCATGAATTAACCTCTGCTAGCTTCCACTGTTTCTTCTGCAACTTCTTCATCTCTCTCAGCCTTTGTAGAATTGAAGAGAGATTGAACTAAAGGTCTTGCTCTGGATTAGGCTTTGGCATTATGGCTGGTTTGGTCTTCTATCGAGAACACTAGAACTTTCTCCATAACAGCAGTAAGGTTGTTTTACTTTCTTATCATTTGTGTGTTCACTAGAGTAGCACTTTTATTTTCTTTCAAGAACTTTTCCTTTGCATTCACAAGTTGGCTAACTGGCACCAAGAGGCTTTTGGCCAATCTCAGCTTTCAATATGCCTTCCTCACTAAGCTTCATCATTTCTAGCTTTTGATTTAAAGTTAGAGATGTGCAACTCTTCCTTTCACATGAACACTTAAAGGCCATGCTAGGGTTATTAATTAGCCTAATTTCAATATTGTTGTGTCACAGGGAATAAGGAGGCCTGAGGAGAGGGAGAGAGACTGGGGACAGCTGGTCACTGGAGCAGTCAGAACACGCACAGCATTTATCAATTAAGTTCATCTCTTATTTGAACCATGATTCGTGGCACCCCAAAACAATTATAATAGTAATATCAAAGATCACTGATCACAGATCACTACAACAGGTATAATAATAATGAACTTTGGGCCAGGCATGGTGGTTCACACCTGTAATCCCAGCATTCTGGGAGGCGAAGATGGAAGGATCGCTTGAATTCAGGAGTTCGAGACTAGCCTGAGCAACATGGCGAAACCCTGTCTACCAAATATACAAAAAAATTAGCCAGGCATAGTGGTGCTTGCCTGTGGTCTCAGCTACTCAGGAGGCTGAGGTGGGAGGATTGCTTGAGCCCAGGAGGCAGAGGTTGCGGTGAGCTGAGATTACACCACTGTACTCCAGCCTGGGCAACAGAGGGAGACCCCATCCCAAAAAAAGCAAATAATAATAATAATGAAGTATGAAATGTTGTAAGAGTTACAAAAATGTGATGCAGAGATGAAGTGAGCACATGCTATTGGAAAAATGGCAGCAATGAACTTGTTTGAAGCAGGATTGCCACAAACCTTCAATTTGTATAAAGCACAGTATCTAGACCATGTGCAGTGGCTCATACCTGTAATCCCAGCACTTTGGGAGGCTGAGGCAAGAGGACTGCTTGAGCCCAGGCGTTGAAGACCAGCCTGGGCAACACAGCAAGACCCCCTCTCTACAAAAATACAAAAATAAAAATACTTAGCCAGGCATGGTGGCACACTCCTATAGTCCTAGCTACTTAAGAGGCTGAGGCAGTAGGATCGCTCAAGCCCAGGAGTTCGAGGCTGCAGTGAGCCGTGACCGTGCTACTGCACTCCAGCCTGGGTGACAGAGCCAGACCAGAGAAGAACCACAGTATCTGGAAAGTGCAATAATGTGAAACACAATAAAACAGAAAACAAGGAATGTATGTTACCGTTTGACCTTTATTACCTCAAAATTACTCTACTGAAGAGTGACAACCAGAGTAGCTATGACATCAGACAGCTGAGGATTTGGACTTAGTCCTGCATTCCTGGGTCTGTGACTTTTATTTAACTTCTTTAAGCATCTGGATTTTTTCTTATAAAACGAGAGTACCAATACAACCGTCTTCATAAGGCTATTGTGAAATAAAATGAGATGTAGGTAAAGTGCTTACCACAATGCCTGGCCCATTGTGAACACATACAATCCATGTCTACATGTGAAATTTCATGTATGGAGGTGAATCTAGATTATACAAAACCTTAATTTCTACACCTCTGCAGATGCACCTGTACCTATGAAAAATAGTAATTCATCAGTAATATTTCAGATTATCTTCTGGAAGTTATATGAGCTCTAGAATAATAAATGATTTCTTCCAAATATAGAAAATGCATTTATTTCTGGGAAATTTCTTCTTGCTTAAGTGTCCTGAATATTGATTTGATTATAAGGGACAAAATATGACTGAAATACGTCATCTGTTCCTTTAACAAAAGAAGCACATACCAAATGGTTTTCTTTGGAATTGATTTAGTATCATGGGAAGACTAATACAGCCCTTAATGCAAGAAATGAAGTAGGGAAAGGACCAATTTGAGGTTGTTGATCTCTGGAATAAATGGAGCTTCTAAGCCTCCTATGTAGCCCATAAGTCTCCATGGTTTGATTAGAACATCTATATCCCAGAAACTGAACCTGCGGGGAAGGCAAACTGCCCCTGTGGCTTGAACGCTGCTGCACCCGAGAGATACTATGCGACATTCCTTAGGGGATTCTATCAACTCATATCACCTCATTCTTTTTTTTTTTTTTTTTTTTTTTTTTGAGATGGAATCTTTCTCTGTTGCCCAGGCTGGAGTGCAGTGGCACGATCTCAGCTCACTGCAACCTCTGCTTCCTGGGTTCAAATGATTCTCCTGCCTCAGCCTCCTGAGTAGCTGGGATTACAGGCGCCCACCACCATGCCCGGCTAATTTTTGTATTTTTAGTAGAGACAGGGTTTCACCATGTTGGCCAGGCTGGTCTCGAACTCCTGACCTCATGATCTGCCCACCTCGGCCTCCCAAAGTGCTAGGATTACAGACGTGAGCCACAGCTCCTGGCCCTCTACCCACTCATTCTAAGTAAAAGAAGAGAGCCAGGATTCTGGAGCTGATAGCTCCATCATAGTGGCTTTCCAGGGGACAAGGGAGCAATTTTATCTGCCCCATCCCTCTAGGGATACCCCTCATCCCACCATCAAATGAAAAGAATGACCTCATCACAACGTGATTTGAGTAACAAGACTCTGATTTAGACAAAAGAATCATCCGTGTAATCAAATTCTCAATCCTCTGTAGTTACATCTAGGGAAGAAGCTTTGGGCTGCTGCCTGGGCGGGTGTGTGTCTTATTGGAACTACCAGTGAGCAATTGATATCTCTAAGTGGCTATGTTGAAAACATCACCTTTGGCTCATAGTTGGGCAACTGTCTACGGAGACAATCCAAATAAGTTATCCCTTGACTTATAGCAGCATTTACATCTCTCTTCTACCAGGGCTTTCCCATCTGCTTTTAATTCTCTCTAAAGTATGTATTGTCCTGATATATTCCCATGGGTCATACCTGCATTTCACTCCGATTTCTGCTTAAACATCACTTTCCTCACCTCCCCATCTACAATATATCAAGTGTTCCTTCTGCACGCCATCATCTGCTTTATCCTGCTCCCTACTGTTCTTCATCACACTTAACACAACCTGACACTATTTTATAGATGTATTTGTACGTAGTTCTCCTCCCCTACTACAGTGTAACAGGAAATTCCTAGAACAGTTTCAGGCACACAGTAGAAATTCAATATAAACATTTGTTTTTTTAAAAATGAATGGATTTATAAATATTAGACATCATTTGTACTAAGCCAGAACATATTTCTTCCTTGGGTCATTGTTCTACATCTTCCTTCAGTCAGTGTTCTAGTCTCTTTAAAAGAAATTTAGAGATGAGAATATGTAGCCAGTGGAATTATACAAGTGTTTTTAGTATTGGGGCCCTGATGATAAGGATAAGATGATACTATAACTTTTCTGTTTAAAAAGCCTACACTAATGGGTGACACATTCTATGACATATTTTTTATGCTATCATATTCAGTTTTTAAAAAATCAATGTGTATTTAACTTGTGCCCCACTTGTACCCAATTCTAGGGGCTAGAGCTCTGGAAGTACAATCAAGAGATACTTGATTATTACTTGGTAGTTTTGAATATATTTAACAGTCCTCAACAGCCCCTTGTCAAATGTCCTTCAAACTCATGATTCCTTGTAGAAGTCATGAAAAACAGAGTGCCTTAATAGGGGAACACCTGGTGGGGAGAGTCAGAACATTTCATCCCACTACCAGCACTTTGCTTCTGACTTGCTCTGCAGTGTCGGACAAACAGCCTGATTATCCTGGGCCTCTATTTCCTTGATGAAAACAAAGCAAACAATTGACTTTGATGTCATTGATGGTTGGTTGACAGTACCTGCCTTTGAGCTCCACTCTGTGCATTAGTGCTTTAGCCACTTTGGGACATTCTGGGTAAAACGGAATAGAGGACTGGCCTACCCAGGAGCAGCCCCTGATTTCTGGGAAGAGGGAAATTAAAGTTTGCGCAGAAGTTCTCACAGGGTCAGAGTCACCAAGAACTGTCGTATTGCCTCGTGGTCAAGGCTAGTTTGAGAATCTGAAATATTCTAGGAAACATTTAACCAAATGAATGCCGCCAGGGGAAAGAGGTCTGGGAAGGATTTTGTAATTTTTAGGGAGGGGTCAGTGAACTTTTGTACCTTGCTCTTAGACTATGGATGGACTAAAACCAACCAGTCTCAGAAATTAATCTAGATCCTCAACTGAAGACAAAAAATAATGGTGATTAGAGAGAAATACTCCTTTGCTTTATTCCATAAACGGTGGCAAATTTCTTTTCCTCACTAACTTTAAACACAATATATACTCACCCCTCTGATTATACCAAATAACACACAGCATCATGTTCTTTTTAAATTTATCTATCTTCTTCTTTAATTATTTGCAGTTGGCTTATTGGTGAATACCTATGCCGCTGTTATCTGAAATGGGTGTACGTTTCCAGTTTTAGGGACTTGAAATGTTTAACCTGCCTAGAATAGCCCCATAGGCAGTTGAGTCTTGGGTAAATGCTCTTCTATGATGAGTGGAATTAACAATATTATAATTGTCAAACTCCTCAAAGAAAAATATCATAATAGGAATGTAAAATATTCTTGAATTTATTATGAACTACTATCTTCTCTATGAAATGTGGCTTTTCTTTATACTGAAATGATACAGAGAGTGATGCAATTTGCCCAACAACTCATAGTGGCCAGATCCCAAGCCCCTTGGCAGAGCAGAGGGATGTTAAGCTCTGTGGATTTGATCTCTAGGACACAAAGGTGGCAGTGCCTAGCACCTCCAGGTTCTCATGCACTCCAAGGACCCTAAAGTAGACACAGATTGATGCAGAGCACTCAGTAAGTAAAAAAGGGAGTGAAGCCCAGAACCAACACACCATACCATAACTGTCCCACACAGTGCTGACAGATTGCAAAGCCTAGAAAGGCCATTGTCCAATCTTCCTCCCCACACAGTGCTCCTCTTCTTGGGGAAAACATCAGTGGAGATGTGTCACAAGAGCCCATAGGACATTTTGGCCCCCAAAGAATCTTTTCTCTCTTGCATTCATAAATCACACGTCCTAATCATGCCATCCAGTCCTAAAAATTTTTAAAGGATGGTACTCTGCTAGTGAAAATTCATAGACACCTGCTCTTGATTTACTTCCTGCTTAGAAAAAAATTTACACAGCTGTGATATTGCAGAGTGACTCCGTTCAAAGTACCAAACAGTGAGGCTTTGTCAAGAAGGGCTATGTTGGATGCTTGGGTTATGATGATTTCAGCTGTTCATTTTTTTTTTTTACAGCATCATTAGTACTCTGTCATTCTAATAATAATAATTCCCTTTTGACATCATGGAGGTAAGAAGAAATCATCACTGACATCAAAAATGAGGTGATATTTCAGCAGTATTATTTCACCGGAGATAAAATGGAGAGCTTTATTACTCCCCATGCCTTTAAAGAAAGCTGAACAAGGCATATGCTGACCCTAGAGCTCATCTACTTCAGCTCCTTCCAGACTGATATGAAATAACTAATTTTAAGTATTCCAACTAGAGTTTTAGAATGTCGTTTTTTTCCCAAAGCTTTATTTACATCTACATAATGGAAAGTTTTTTGAAAACACGCTTTCTCAGTTGGTGATAACCTGAGAAAACAAAAGAGAAGTCTAGTGTAACCAAGAATGATCCATAACTTTCATTCTTCAGCATCACCCTTTGTTCAGAGTATTTAGGAATTGATTTCACTCAATCATGTGGTCAATACTGATTGTGTACCTGTTGTGTATTATACACTGTACTGGGTGCTGGGAAGACAAAGATGGATAAAACAGAGTCCTTGATCCAGAAAGTAGAGTCGAGACTTATGCAGGCACACAAAGAAGAGATAATGTGATATGTGCTATAATAGAGGTATGTTCCAAGGGCAATGGGATAAAGCAAATGATTCTATCTGGTGTAAAAAGAGAGGATCTCAAAGACAGCATCATGTTAGCCAGCTCTTAAGGGATAGGCTCACCTACAAAGATATGAAGGAAGGGAACTCTAAACAGAGGGAATGGTATCAGTAAAGAGATGAAGGCATCAAGTGTAGTGAGCAGAAGGAAATCTGGGTATCAGGAATAAAGATATGTAAGCTGAGCTGGCATATGTAGACAAGAGTAGGAACCTTCACATGGTATAATGCCAGCCCCATAGGCTAATCAATGTTTGGGGTCACAAGAATGAAGATAAAGAGTGTTTCATGTCAACAAAATTTTTTGGAATCATTGTAAGAGAAAGAGCATTATTTTCTAACAAGGAGAACATGAAGGCTGTTCTCAGCCTACTAGGTAAGAGAGTAAGTATATAGATTTTAAAAAGTCATTAAATCATCCTTTTGGAATTTTTTCCATTCATTTTTCCTTCTACCATTCTGCCAACACGAGTGCAGGGACTTTTTCCCCTTAATCTCAAATTGCTCATATAAATAGACATTTGGAGAAGAGGAATATGATCCTAGAACAAGTAACTCAAGGGAAAAAAAACTAAGACCTGTATGCACTGAAAGCTGGCATTGCAAAACACATCAGAGATACGAAGCACTGCATAGACCTCAATAACTTAGCACTTGGTCTACACACCATTAGGTATCTAGATTATTGGAAATATCTCTGTATTTGGTAAAATACAAGCAAAACCTACATTTCAAGCAGCCTTTGGTTTCCGTTGAATATACCATTTAGTAAAACCCCTGACCTTTCAAGATGATAACTGTCTCTCATTAGAAAAATTTTATTTGTTCTTCAACTCACTTAATGCTGATTTTGGTTGGCTATTCAGAATTTCTACTAATTATAGTAACCTTTGTAAACAGTGTTGTCTAAATACCCAATCCCTTTGTCCCAGTAAGATCTGTGCATGTCACATCAGTTACAACTGATCTGCAATTAAAACAACAGTTCTCAAGTGTAACTGATGACATAAAATATGAGTTTCATAACCATGCAAATATTCAATGTTATAAGTTTTTTTAAAAAAAAATCAAATACAGTATATGACTACTAGATTTTCAATAGGAGCAAATTTTCACCCCTTTCTCTCCTTCTCCCCAAAAAATAAACCTTTATATTCCTGGATTGAATGATTCCTTTTTAAAAAACATAATTTTCACAAAGAAAACAAAGAAAACCTCTCCCTTTCTAAATATTTTTGCAGCATCTGCATAGGCTTTACCTTTCTATAAAATATAATATGATGTGGGGAGGAGGGAGGGGGGAGGGATAGCATTAGGAGATATACCTAATGTAAATGACGAGTTAATGGGTGCAGCACACCAACATGGCACATGTATACATATGTAACAAACCTGCATGTTGTGCACATGTACCCTAGAACTTAAAATATAATTTAAAATATATATATATTCATATTTATATATATATATATATAAAATATGAAACTTTGGTGCTTTGTATTGCAGATCATGAGCTGAGTTGCTTTCAGCTGCTTGATTTTATTTTATTTTTTTCTTTCTCAAACATCTTTTTCTTCTCCAGATAATCAGTGCTCTCAACTGCTCTCAAATGCACCTACTTCTGCCACCACAAAGCTAGTGTAACCCCATGGAGTACACTCCCAAGCCATGCAAGAGCCATTTAAGAGTAGATATTTTTGTTTAAGTCAGATCTCAGGATAGAAGGGGACATCATCCCCAGTTGACTCTTGGCTCTTTTTCATATGCAGAAGCTAAAAAAGAGAACTGGACCAAGTTGGGTTTGGGTGTTTGGGCTTTTCGCATGTACTAAAGCAACACAGAGCTGATGCACAATAAACAAACATGCATTATGGGTTGTTTTCCATCACTTTATAGACATATGCATTCATAAATTTTGATACGGTTGTAAGAAGCTGACTTTGATGGGACCAAACTCACAGACGAGCTTTCGATCACTGGAGCAACCACAGTCTAACTTTATGTTGACAATTTATCAGCCCTTCTCCGTCAAGGAAAATTGTTTTTTAGTGCTTGCCTATTAGCAATCACATGCATAATATGAAATTGAGTTTTGGGGAGGACGGCCTACCATCTGTCTTTCTGATATTTTTTTTCAATGTTTCACGCTCAAGTTCAACTCTCTGTGTATCAGAATGCTGTAAAACAGGATTCACCCATAATATGGGCACTTAGCAAGAAAAATGGGCCAGATACCAATGTAATCTTTTAACTTGCTGACTTTTAAAAAGGAAAATCATTGATACCCCAATCTGTGCATTATCTTTTGAGTGCACTTCAAATTCTGCCTGCCTCTCAAAGCCAACTTTGGTACGGCTGATTCTTCTTAAAGAACAGTTCATTAGTGTGCTTCGAGAAGTGTTAAAACACTTTTACAAAAATAAAAATTCAAAGAGAAACTGGAAAGCAATGTGAAGTTGGAAAATGGAGCTCTAAAGGATTGGTGTGAAGAATGAAAAAGATGTATTTAGTTTCCCTTCCATGTTCCAATATGCTAAGATTTTTATCAATAATATTGTTTTTCTGCAACAATACCTGCCTTAGGGAAAATCTGCTCTGTAGCTGTCAGGATTATACTTCTCAAAATATGCTTAAGATGATTCTGTTAAATTGATTAAAAAAAAAAAAAAAAAAAAAAATGTACACTCCACAATGTAGAAGGATTGCTCAAAAGAACATTCCCAAGCCTTTCATGTGTAACTGCATTTGTGCGGCAGGGCATTTATTATGCTATAAATTCCATCACTGATTTTGGCCAGTTCAGATTGATTCTGCAGTAACTGTAAGTAATGAACCTTCCAGAGCCAAAGGGTGGAGGAAAAGAAGTAGCCAATACACTTGTGGCTGTGGGAATACAAATTGTAGGGTTCATTTAGTCACAGCTTTTATCAGATCATGCAGCCAATACCCTACAAAACAAGAAAATATATACCCAGAGAAATCTACAGGTTCCTTGATCTGACTTCAGCAGCTACAACAAGGCAAACACTATGAGAACACTTCTTGGGGAAAGTAAGTGATCTATTTCTTCCTAAGCTTTTATTTCCCAAATTTGTTCCCTCTCGTTTTCCCTGCCACCAAAGTACAGGCAAATGTCTGTGCTACAAGAGCAACAAAATACAGAGCTCTCTTTTCCTAGGGAAAAGTTAGCCATGCCTGAAGCTTGGCCTCCCTCAGTTCCCAGTGCCGGGGGCTTAAGGGATCCTCAGCACAGAAGAAGCTCCCAGGGGTTGAGATGTAGCAATCCTCTCTTCAGATAGTTGTAAAGAGGAAAATCAGTTTCCTCACAGTAGTTCCTGCCTGAGCCTGTTAAGAAAATAAGGTCCATCCTGGCTAACACGGTGAAACCCCGTCTCTACTTAAAAAATACAAAAAACTAGCCGGGCGAGGTGGCGGCGCCTGTAGTCCCAGCTACTCGGGAGGCTGAGGCAGGAGAATGGCGTGAACCCGGGAGGCGGAGCTTGCAGTGAGCTGAGATCCGGCCACTGCACTCCAGCCTGGGCGACAGAGCGAGACTCCATCTCAAAAAAAAAAAAAAAAAAAAAAAAGAAAAAGAAAGTAAGGTAACCAGTGAGATGCAAAGCAGGAGAAACATCCGCTTGAGGTGCCCCACGACCCCCCTGGGGTGGCGGCTGGAGAAAGAATTGGGTGAATGAAAGAAGCTACATTACAGACAGACAGTGACCTGTACTGCAGTAACGCATTGCTGTCTAATATTAGAGGGCTTCTTTCCCTTATATTCTTTAAAACTGAGCACTAAGGAAATAGGTGGGATGTGAGGGATGGAATAAAGTGTGATTTGGAATCCTGGGTATCAGAAGAGATACAGCAGAGTAAGAGCCTTTGACCAACAGGAGGGAGGAGAGGAATATGGAAATGGATGACATTCAAGACACATTTCGCCTACTAGGGAGGCCAAGGAAGTCCTCATTCCCTTCTTCCCCAGCTCCCTCTCCTCCCTGACCTCATGTTCATGGAATGCTTAGGAGCAGGGGAAGATAGTGGGCTACAGTCAGGCTCAGAGTGCTGGCTCTATGGCGGTAGCATGGTCAGAGGAAGACCATGGCTTCAGTGGAATGTGCAGGCAATATTTTATGCCAGTCCAGGGATCTGCATCCTCATCCCCATCCCACCGAATTTCCAGAAAGACAGAGGTACAGACAGGTAATCCATCTTAGAGAACAGCACACCAACTTTACTGTCCTTAGTCCCCAAGAACAAATACCACAAAATCTTTCAAGGTTCTCTCTCTCTCTTCTCCCTTTCCCTCTTAAAAATCATAGAATTGTAGAGCTCAAAAGCCTCTGTTTGACTATGGTGTTTGACTATTGTGAGGGATACCTGACAGAATAAACCTCAAAAGCCTGTAGACATGGTGTTTGACTATTGTGAGGTATACCTGACAGAATAAACCATTTGGGGCCTTTTTGAAACATCTGTATTTCTCACTGGACTGTTTGTTTGAAATTAATTGGGGTAACTGCCATGACATGTCTCATAGACCATACCACAGACACAGCAGGACAAATCTTTAGATAGGGGCAGTGAGAGTAAGTCAAATGGAGACACATATTGTTGTTTTGGATAACTCAGTAGAATGTAGAGAGCCCTGGCCTTAGGATCAACAGATACAGGTTTTAGTCCTCATTTTTGCCACTTGGTATATATTTGACCTTGGGGAACTCATTTAGCCTGCCTAAGTCTGTTGAAAGAGGATAATAGTACCCCTCCTGAAACATCATAGAGTTATTATGAGGTTAATGTAAGATAATATGAGTGAAAATATTCTGTAAACTCTAAGTTACTATGAATATCCAATATTATCTTTATTGGATTATAACTGTAAAATCTAGGGTTTTAACATTTCAGAATATATTGGCTTAGCTTATGTTTATCACAAGTAATTGATCTTCTCATTTTATTTCTATTTATTTTTGTGAAGAAAAGCCACTTTTAATAGAAACCTTCAGATTACCCATTTTATTTCTGAAGAGGGCAGAGGCAGAAGGTATGTTCATAAAATAAAAGTGGGAAAATAGCTGAAAGTTACTGCCATGACGCCATCCCTGCAGTGGGGTCTGTGGATTGCCCCAGGGGAAAGGATTATATAGGAGTGGCCATGAATCATGGCTGATGTGATTAGGCTGCACTCTAGACCAAGTGGGCCTGTGGGCCTTTCAGGACTCTTTCTTGTTGTTGCTCACTTAGGTTAAGATTAGCTGTCTGGTGTTATTTAATAATATTGTTGTCTTAGTCCATTCTGTATTGCTATGAAGGAATACCAGAGGCTGGGTATTTTATAAGGGAAAGAGGTTTATTTGGCTCATGGTTTTGCAGGCTATCTAGGAAGCATGGCTTCTGGTGAGACCTCAGGCTGCTTCCACTCATGGCAGAAGGGGTAGGGGAGCTGGCAGGTACAGTGATGCCATGGAAAGAGAGGAAGCAAGCAAGACAGTGGGAGGTGCCAGGTCTTTAACAACCAGCTCTCCTGAGATCTAATAGAGTGAGAACTCACTCACCCCTGAGGGAGAGCATTCATCTATTCATGAGGGTTCTGCCCCCATGACCCAAACACCTCCCACTATGTCCCACCTCCAACATTGAGGATCTAATTTCAACATGAAGTTTGGTGGGGATGAACACCCAAACATAGCAATTATCCAACTTTAAGTTTGATTTTTTTTTATTAGTAATTGAAACCTTTATGTATCCCTCTTTGCACTGAAATAAAGTAATCATTTATCAGAGTCAGTAATGAGTAATACAGAGACCATAAGTTTCTTGAGGGAGAAAGGGTAAGAGGGCCCAGATGAGCCAGACCCACCTACTACACAGTGAATGTGCTGGACATTTTCTGGAGTCCCAGTTGGGTGGCTTCTTGCAGTACCCAGTTGTATTCACGAAGTAACTAACCCCTAAGAAGAATCTTACTAATATGTTTTCTAAAGGGAATCTTATATTGAAAGGTTTTTGAAGTAAAAGGGAGAACCAGACAGATTTAGACTGCTCAGATGGATCAAAATAGCAATTGGGAGTGGCAAGAGATGCAAGGTGGTCTATGAAAGAGAGCACTGAGCTTGGAGGAATGTCAGAACTATATTTTAACTGTGTAATCGTAACCAAACACTTCATCTCTCTTAGCCTCCAGCTCCTTATTTATGGAAAGGAGATACTAATATGTGCTCTACCTACCTTAGAGGTTATTGTATGGATTTAAAAAAAAGAAAGAAAGTTAAGAGCTTTGTGAGGCTTCATGCAGTAGATAGATGTAGCATCTACGCAGTCAGTCATCCTGTAGTCTGGTCTTATGAGGTACACAGAGAAATAAAGGATGTATTCTGTGCCATCAGGAGAAAAACAGAGTCAGAGACAAAGGCAGAGACAGCGAGAGTGCAATCCCTGGTAGTACATAACTAGGTGCTGACTGGGTAGCCAAGACAATAGTAGGAATTCAAAGGGAAGAGGACAGCATTGGGCTAAAGTGTCCAAGAACAGGAAAAGGGCTTTGATATTGCCCTTGAAGAATAAATATTATTTCCACTGATGGTGGGGCATGAGGAAGGAATTCTGTGTCTGAAAGGTGATGTGAGAAAAGATATGGAGAAGATAAACACAAGGTAGATTCAGGAGATGCTGGACAAAGCATCTGGAGTCCGGGGAGGGAAGTCATGGAAGATAAGTCAAGTTGTCTTGGCTTGGGACTGAAGCTTGAGACTGAATGGACATAAGCTTTTCATGATGAGCTAAGTGGTCTGAATTTTATTCCAGAATCAATCAAGGCTCTTGAGTGGTGATAGTGACAACACTACAATTTGATTATCTACATGGTGCTACACCATTTTCAAGGCATTTTTAAATGCACCACCTCATTCAATTTTCTCAGCAATTGTGTAAGACATGGATGGAGAGGATGGTCACCGCTGTTTGATATATGGGGAACTGAGGCTCACAGAGGTCCTGCTGCTGCTCCAAAGTTATACAGGCAAATGTAGACCCTATAGCTCCTGGTCTACTTCCTTAAAGATGCTTTAGGAAGATGAATCTGACAGTAAATGCAGGATGGACCAGAGTGGAGAAAAATAAGATGGGGGAAAAAAATGAGAGAGACCAGTTAGGCAGCTGCCCACCCAATTGTCCAGATGTGAGATTACAAGAATTTGTATTATAGTAACGGCACTGGAAATGGATGTACCATCAGAAGTAAGAGAACATTCCTAGATCCTAGTGATTGACTGGATCTGGGAAATGAGAGAAAGAGGATCAAGGATGAGTCCAAGAGAATTGATGCACTCCCCTTTTCTGCCTTTGAATGCTGATGAAATGGAAGCATTAGCAGAAATAGAGTGGTCCGAGGTTGAAGCCTGAGTAGCCAGTTGGACACTAGTCCTACTGACATTCATTCTTTACCCTCATCTGGAGAGGCCATTCCTTTTATTCACCTTTCCGTTACAGCCCTGATCACACAATCATCAGGTCAACACAGACAGACTCTGAGCTCTTGGTAATTATGCCTCAGTGCCTGCACAGAGCAGTGCCTTATAAAGGTTAATTAAACATTGAATGAATGAGTGAATGAAAGCTCTCACAGTTTTCTTCCTAAATCTCAGATCCAGTCATATAATCCTTTCTTCAGAATTCTTCCTTGGTCCCCCCCTTGTCTGTAACACGAAGTCACAAGTCCTTTGTACAGCATTTGTAGCATTCCACAATCCAGCCCGCTTCACCTCCTCCAGCACCTCCCCACCTACTCCACTTTGTCCTCTCTGCACTCCTCTCCATTTCTGAACACAAAAAGCAGTTTTGTGTCTCTGTGCTTTTGCTTATAATAGTTCTCCGACCTAATGCCAGTCAAATCCTACTCACCCATAAAAATTTAACTCAAATGCTGCCTACTCCCTGAGAGGCTCGCCCTAGTGCCTTGTCAGGATGGCTCTCCTCTTTGCTACTTCTGCACGGGGCATCCCTCTGTAGGTCTCATGCAGGGCTTGGCCAATGTGTACAACTCCTGGACAAGCTGGCCCCATAGGGCCTAGCAAAGTGTTGACTCCTATTAAGGGTTTAAATAGGGGAGAATAAAGAAAAGCAAACAAAGAACTGTTTAGGGAAGAAGGCCATGAGCTTAATTTCTTTGTCATCTAATGAAAGTTACCTCTTTCCTAGAAATTCTTCTCAATGAAAAATAATATTCATTTAAACATTGCATATTTATACAAAGGAACTGCTTTTTTTTCTCTGCCTATTACGATGCAGGGTATTTCTACTTCAACATCCAAGGTTTTTCTTATTCCTTACTCAGCAGAAAAAGCCACTCAAACAAAAGGAAGAAACTGACATATTTTGGATTGACAGATTTCAAGGGACACTACCATCTAATTTCCTTGTTGATTAATTTGAAGGTAATTTCCTGGTAACCCAGGCTTCCAAAAATGTATTTTAAGTGGCATGTTGGTAAAAGAAAATTAATTTCTCTGTGTTAAACTTGCCAGCTTTTGAATTAATTGCATGAGCATAACAATCAATTAATAAATGTTAAGCAAACAAGGGAAAATCGGTCAATTAAAAATGACAAAATTGATTCCAAGGGTAGATAAACCCAAAGTTTGTCATAATGCCCACTTCTAAGTTTAGATCTCCTGCCTCTGTACAGTTTCCCTCCCGCTTTTCTATACAGCATTCAAACTGCTGATGCTTTATTATAATTTCTTATAAATAAATTACCACCTAAGCCCTCCTTGCTGCTTTATTGGGATTAAAGAAGCCAAACATACATAGCAGTCCTCCGGCAGCTATGGGAAGGTCATTGCTTTGGGAGAGTGTGCCACCCACAGTATTCTGCAGAAGTGTTTTTGAAAGGGAAGCCTTTTCAAAGTGGACCAACATTCTCTAAATATTTGCCAGTACATTCTATCAAGAGGAAGCTCTGTATATTGTAATCTTTTCTCCTGGTCATAAACTCAAATGTCTCCCAGAGATCAGGCAAAATGGGAAGTGGCAGGGCCTAAAGGGATTGTTTGCCCCATTGCAGAGCATTCATATGAAACATTCTCAAACACAGTGCTGTGTATACTTCCATATCTGGAGCTGAAGGTGACCTGGAATACACGGATTTATTCTTCAGCCCTGGATTTTGAATTTGTTTCTTCACTTGGAAAGCTAGGTGCTTTGGAAATAATGTTTTAAGAAAGTATATGAAAAATAAAATGTGTCTAGTAAAAGATCTTGCAGGCTGCATCGTCTTTATAACTGTAATGGAAGATTGTCATTATTTACCTGGCCTGCTTTTGCTTGTCTTTAGTCCTGACTGAGTAGTGTGTTTTATCACAAAATACTTCCAATTGTCCTTTTAGACATGGATTAAAAAGAAGTCAGAGATTATAACATGCACATCACAAATTTCTCCATTTTGCCAACGGCATTTAGCATAATGGATATGATAAAGTTTCTAGAATGATTTTTATTTAAGCATATATCAGATTTCCGAATAAAATTGGGAAAAAATATCAAGACTTCCTTAGTACACTTAAACTTCTAAGTCCAGCTGAATCTTCACTTGAATGTTGACAATTTCTCAATCTTAAGGTTGACCAAAACAAAACCCACGCCAAGACGTTTTGCCATCCACCTGCCCTTCCCATCTCAGTAAGTGGCACCACCCTCTGGCCAAAAGCTTAAGAGTGTCCTTTGATTCCATTCTTGCCACCTCACAACTAGTACAACAACAAGTGCTGTCAAGTTGACCTTCATGGGGTATCCAACACCCAACTAGGTGACAGCATTTCTTCTGTCTTTCCCAATTTTACTCGGGGCCCCAGAGCAGCCATTTAAATCAGCCAGAGATGTTTATCAGCGCTCATCTTTCCCCCTTTATGTGTCCTTTTCATTGCTGTATCCCCAGAATCTAAAATAGCGCCTGGCAATAAATTAATCTCAGAGATACTTTGGAATGAATGAAATTATGTAGTTTGGAAGAAGTACACAACATGATATAGGATCATTTGGACACTTGAAAAACATTATTTGACCATGTAGAGACCAGGAAAGAGTAGGACACCCACCCCTGAATGTGAGTAGTTCATACATCTGTCAATCAACTGCTCGCCTCATCCCTTCCTTCTAAAGTGTTATGGAAAAGCAGATATTGTGGGTGAGTGGGATCAGTTTGCCCATCCTGCCTAAAGCCTCTCCTTTGGGGGTTATGTCTGCCTAAACCAAAGAAGTAAAAAAAAAATCAAGTGCCGATTCCAGTTCTTTTAAACAGTTGCATACTTACTTGGCATAATATTATGATAGCACAAGTCACTCCAATAATCAAAAGAATCATTACTTGTTTTGCTAAAATCCCAGGGAAATAGCACAAGATATAATATTTCGGCACTAATGAGGTTGTGCCTGAAGAAGTGTGATTTTAATTATGATAGATTTGGAGAATCCATTGCAAAACTGCAGGAGAACAGCATGTTGTACCAGTTCCAGGGAAAGTGCATTAATATCCCATGTTTTTGTTTTATTCAGTCATCACTGGCTGTGTGGAGAATCACCTAAGGTAGTGGTAGAGCTACCAGGAACTACATCAAATTGAACGCTATATAGAAACTTTATTTTCTCCTCCCATACTATGGACAGAGCATGTACTACAGAGGAATATTTGTCTTGAATTGTCTTACAAGCTTACAAGATTGATTTGCTTGGCCACTGACAGTTTTGATCCTAACACAACCTTTCCAGCACCTTCCATCCTTCAAAGGTTGAAAGTCACCACTTTAGCACAGTGGCTCCCTAAGCCTTTACACCGGCAGAGAGAGGAAAGGAGTTTCTGTAGAATTTCACTTCGTTCAAAAGACTGATCTGGGTTGGGTTTGAAAGCTCCTGGTGGAAGTCTGCATATGAGCAGTGCACTGATTACTTCATTAGAACCCTGTGCACTTCAAGAGCCATATGCTTTCAAGTTTCTTTAAATGGTATTAGGGAAAAATATCCTCAAGGCATTATTTTTAAAGGGGACTTCAAACGTTCCCCAGGAAAAAAAAAAAAAAAAAGTATAGCACATTTGAACTCCGGGGGGTTGCAGGAGAAATCTTACTTAGCAAGACTGTGAAAACGGAACGATCTTTTCAGTTTCAGGGTAAAGTCAGTGTTGGTCACAATCAGGGATAAATTTGAAATGTGGATGGAGAAAGATGCAGAAAATCTCCAAATCCTTGAATCCTTACCATAAAATAGCAAAGAAGAAGATGACTTGAGGAAGGAAAATTTTAAAAAATATTTTTGTTCCTATATTCGAGGGGATAGGGAGAATTGAGTATCTTGCACAGTGCAAAAATTGATGAATTCTTCCCATTTCATTCCACACAGAAGACCCTTCTAAAATAATTCTCCACCCCCAACTTATGCTACATGTATTCAAACAAATTTAAAGACCCAGAAAGCCAGGCTACAGGTAGAAGTAAAGCTATTCATTTTGAGTTTTCCTGCAGAAGGTCTGCTCCAGAGGTCAAATCAAAGAGATGCTTCTCCAAATGTAAACTCTTCTTTTCTAAATAGATCCCAACCTGATCTCATTTAATGCATTGATGTGTAGTTTCTTAGGCATTATAGTTGCAGTATTACATACCAAAAGGACTCTTGAGAAATTCTCCCGAATTGATAATTCTAATTTCTTATGTATAACTACTCTATATTCACTCAGAGGACAACTGCATTGTATGCTAAACCATGAATCATAAAAATTGGTCCCTTTGTATGTAGGTTTGTATTAAATTGAGATGCTCTCTTTTTTTTTTCCCCTGTTTGTTCCCACACTTGAGTTCCTGATGTCAGTTTGTTTTTGGCTTCTTGAGCATATTAAAGTTTTTCTAGTGCTTATGATGTTCTTGCCAAGAGCACACTTGCAGCAATCTGCACTAGAACAGTCTTTGAGCCAATTACTTCAAAAAGTATTCTTTAAAATAAAAAGGGGGAGGGGGAGGACTTTTATTTCAGGGAACTTTCAGGTTATAGTGTGGTGGTTTCAATTTTAATTTTTAGAGTCAGTCTTCCTGAAATGATGACTTACAGGCTCTGGAATGCGCATCTTTGTTTTGGGGCTCTTTTTTTAAGCCTTTCTACAAAATGGAAATCCTGATAAAGACATACGAATAGCAGCGGGAATCAGTGGTATGGAGGAAACTGCTGTCGCTGCTGACACCACACCCTCATCTATTTAAACAGCTTTGGAAAGGAAACTGCTAGAAGCTTGTTAAGGAGTTTCCAAATGTGTGACTGTAAATGACTATCTCTAATCATGGCTGAATAAACCAAATGCAGCAAATGAGCTGGTGACACGCACAAAAGTCATATGAGTGTTTTGAATTGCATATGCTGAATAGATAATAACCTATGTCAGTGCCGTGGGGTCTTTTGAAGGTTAAAATCTTAAGTTTGATCGAATCATTTATATAGAGAGAAATAAGCACATTTGGGAAAACAGAAGAGGAAAATGGAAGGGGATATGTTCTCTGAAATGTACTACTGAATAGTAGAAAAATCGCTGGGCAAGAGATTAGGAGACCTCTTCTCTTCTTGTGTCTGCCACTAACTGGCCCCGCATCCTTGGGCAGGACATTTCACCTGCCCGGACCTCAGTCTTCACTTCTTTAATGTGGAAGGGTTAGCCAAGTGGCCTCCATGGCCCCTTCCAGCTCCAACTTGCTTGCGGTCTTTCTGGGATGCTGAACACAAGAGGTACTTGGCACCGCCACGGATTCATTCACTCCATAAAGCGAGACATTTCGAGAGGCATATTGTTACTAGAAATTATTCTCATTTAGGATGAAACATAGGGTCAAATTAAACAGCCTTTTAAAATATTATAGAATTAGAGCTTAAGAAACATGGAAGAAAATGTCCTGTGCTAATATTAAACACAGAACATCTGTGCCTAGCAAAGAGTGTAAACCAAGAAGAGAATGGAGATAGAAAGTTACAGAGGCTTAGGGTTTTAGTGATGGGTCAAGGCTTTGTGCTTAAAGAGATTGGATTCAAATACACCCTGCTAAGGAAGGGGTGGCCTCAGATGCAGTATAGTCAGGCTCACTCACTTTCCCAATGAAAAAATAGATGCTGAGAAAGGAGGTCCTTGCCATCAAACAAGAACTACATGTTGCCCAAGTATGCCAGGGAAAGTGTAATATTGACTTCCAGTCTGCATTCTTTCTTTCTCACACGTATTTGTGTCTAAAATGCCTTAAGAGAAGTCTCTTTGTCCTTTCATTACTTTAAAGAGTTCCAGATACCTACTGCAGCCTCTTGGAAATTGATCGTTTTTAGGTTTGATCACTAAGGAATTTCATATCTAAATTTGGGGAATATTGGGTTTTTGTTTTCCAAAATATATATGACCCACATGTTTGCTTTAAACAATTTTAAGAAATAGAATCACTATTATTTGTGGCTTCCCCTTTAAGGGGATGGCTTCTTTAAAAAAAATTTCACCTCAAGAGACAGCAGAGTTGCACTTCCCTAGGGCCGTTCTACCCATCTACATGGACAGTTGTCTTTACTTCTACATCCTCTAAAGCTGAGGAAGACAGGAGTGTCTGGTTTCACATTTTCCTTTATTATCAAAATACAATCATTTATTCTGCTAGAGCCCTTGAAGTTAAATGGGGGCACTGGGGAGGCTATCCTTCCATGGGTAGGCTATCCTGCCTTAACATTTTCTCACAGCAGCAGAATGCTCTCTAGGACTACCATCTTCGGCAGAGGGGTACATGGCTGTCTTTGAATATCTGTTGCATGTATTGCAGTTTAGTGTCTGTGTCCAAGTTCTGCTAGCAAACTCAAGAGAAACAAACAAAGAGAAACAAAGTTGAAGTACTAACTTAGAACAAGACTAGTTGGGAAATTCAGGACATTTAAGTAAAACACACATTCAACAAAGGTGTTAATCAAGAATAGGAAATAGAAAATATTTATATCTTTTCTAATAAGAGCTCAGGGGTTCTAAAGAAAGTGCATCAATATAGTATAGTACTTCTTCCTGGGGCCGTGCTAAGTAGGGGGAGTAGGGAAGCGGTTTTTCTTCCTTGCCTGACATGGGACTAGTTCTGAGTCTTTTTTTATATAATGTTGTTGGAAAATACAATTGCAGTCTGTAACATTGAGAAGAACTGCCTCTCTACCCTCAAGACAGTGACACTAAGCCACAAGGGGCTTCAGGGGGCCATGAAGGGCGACACCCCCCTCCTTCACATCCAGTAATAGAGGAATAAAAAAGTTCCCCTCCACAGTAGCACAATGGGCCTCTGTCCTTCTCTAGGAGACTTTAATAAAGTAACTGAATCAAATGAAATTTGATCAGATGTGTATAGTTCAGCCTTCTTGCTTTGCCCCTTAACAATTTATCGAGGTGTTTCTACCCATGGTCCTGTTTTATTAAATGATATTTGAAGTGTTCCACTCTCTGAGAAAATGTGGTTTATATCCTTGGCATACATTTACATAATCTCATTAAGGAGATCTCTCTAGCTTAGTTAAACTATCCCAATAAAAAAAAAAAAAAATCTTATCTTTGGTAGAAGAAAGACTATTTTCTCCAAAGGGAACAGGAAGCAAATGGGGGGGGGGGGTCAGGCACATTTTGAGAAGCTAAAGCTGTAATTATAGCTATATTTTTTATGTTATGTATGTGAAGTTTGTTAAGAGAGATGGATGGGAAATAATTGTTGTTTGGAGGATACAGTCATGTAAGAAGAGAACGCTGTGGCTAATGTATTTTAAATGTGGGTTTTAAAAATAATGTTTTATTTGCTCCCTTAGAAAATATTTCTGCGTAAAAAAAAAAAAAAAAACCAAGAGTGAAAAATTACCAGCAATCTCTCAGCTCCCTACTGGAGCCATCAAATGAAGGGTTAACCTCTCAGAATCCCCGGAATTAATCAGGAGCTCAGCCAGGGGCCGGCTGGGCTAGGGGGAGGGGATTGGCAGAGCTCAGCCTCCCCCAGAGGCTCACAGCGCTACAGTGCAGCGCACTGTGGTGTGGCCACTGAGAGAACGCAGACCTTTTCACAGATAAAGGAGCGTGCACAGGAAATATGCCCTGATCCCACATCAGCCAAGGGTTCCTGCTTCTCATGCACTGATCCTCCATTTTCAAAGAGCCAAAAGGCAACAAGTTATGTTCTACAGAGTAGGATTTTTTTTTTAAGTACAGCTTTAATCATAAATATATGTTCATCTATCTTTGCTCATTTAGAAGGCAGTCTGTGATGTGCACCTGGGTCATCTTTATTAAGATCTCTCAATTCATTCAGCTCTCCTGATGGAGAGGAAGCTGCAGCTGGGTGGATGGTATGTCCCGCCAGCCACTGTCATCCAGGACCCTTGGAGTTCTTGCTGTTATGCGGATTCCCAGGCCCCTCTCTCGATTTAGAAGATCTGAACTTTTGCGGCAGGAACCTGGGAGTCCACGTTATTAATAAGCTCTCCATGTGATTCTTGTGCACACTGAGATGTAAGAACCACTAACCCCAGAGGGTTTTTGTTTAAAAGAAATCCCTCACATCAGCATTAGGTGTTGTAGGCTTTCCAATTAAAGAACAAAATAGGTTTTCCCTCATGTGCCAGGCCCATTTAGTCATTTTAATAATTTGGGTGTTGAACAAAGTGAGCTGACTTCATGTGTAAGAGTAATACCCGTGTTCACATGCATACGTGTACCTGAAGTCTGCTTTCCTTCAGGACTTTAGTATGTCAGGTAGAGCACAGAAGTTAGCCCTTGATTTCTTTCCTTTTCCTGTGCCTTCCATAGTCTGGAATGTCCTTATGTATAACTTCAGATCTGTCCATTTCCTGAACCAAACTTCACTTAATCTCTTCAGGAATCAGACCAAGCATCAAACAGTGTGCTCCAATTACATCGCTCTTCCTGCTCACCTCATTCCCATTTAAAACAAGTGAAAGATCATGGAGTCCCTGAGAATTAACACTTATTATGTAATTGTAGACTTTTTATGTCATAGGACTGGTTTCTGCCAGCCTTCTTTCCTAACTTTGGCTAGGAGTGTCTCCCTGGACCCCAGTTTCACCTGCTCTCTTGTCCGTCACCAGAGCTGCCCTTAAGTAGAGCCTACCTGAAACCCTGACAACCTAATTCCTGCTGGTCTTCTATCCTTAAGTGCTGAATCTTACTCCCTTACTTCTGTCTAATATTGAATATCCCTGATCTTACAAGAATTTGGTTGGACAAACTCCCAGAAAGACCCCTACCATCCACTTGCTTCCTGAGTTAATAGCCATCTCCATACATAGCTCATGACAGCATTCCAGGACCACCTCTCACATTGCATCCTCCGTGGGCCCTGGAGGAGGTCTGCATTGTCACCCCCTCCCTGGATCTCACTTCCGCCTTGTGAGGTCAGCTTTTCCCTGTTCTGCCTTTTCTCATCCCCAACTGCTAAACTCCCATTGTGACTTACGACAAAGCCTATAGTTTTAGTAAAGCCTATAGTTTTTCTAAAGACTGACTTTAGAACTAAAATCTGAGATCCTGTAAGGGAAAGGAAATGTCATTCTACTGTGCTTCTGCCTCCCAGAGGGTCTAAAGACTCCTCCTTCAGTTATGAGCCTTCTTCTCCATGGTGCTTGCGTCTGTGGAAAAGCCCCTGGTTTCAGCTAAGGCTTGTTTTTATTGTTATTTGTTTTTTCAGGCCTTGTGCAAGGAAAGACCTAGGTGGCAAGAGTGAGACAGAAGCAGGTCTGCTAGGGCAGATTCTCCAGCCTATGAATAGGGTCTAAATCCTGGAAGCCACACTCCCTATAAATTTGCATGAAGTAATTTACACAAGGTTGATATTCTCATGCTGGTTCAGATTAAGTTGTTATGCTGTAGGCTAGATGTTTAGGTTCAGAAGACCCGGTTCAGCCCTTATCTTTCGGCAGGTTTCAGGCCACCTCAAAGCCCCCGTCACTTAAAAATAATTAGCTGACTCTCCCACCTGAGCTAGTGATTTGACGATCTGTATGCTAAACCAGACTTCTACAGAGGGAAAAAAAGAAAAGGGACCAGAGTGCCAGAAGGAAGCTTAATTTTTAAGGTAAATTTGGATTCCCTTAAAGGACAAGTGAAAAATCTCTGAAGATGCTCTAAACCCAGGGACTCTGTCGTTTTTTTTCATGCCTGCAGCCTTTTTTGTTCCCCTAGTTGCCTAGCCCTATTCTATACTCCACATTATATGTGGAAAATAATGCACAGAGTACTTGGCACTTCCTTTTGTTAAAGAGAACATTTTATATTACTAGAACTGAGATTTATTCCTAAAAGAAAGGAGAATAGCCTCCAGATGTATTTTTCCGTCATGGACTTTCTTTCCTCAAGTATTAACAGAGGAGAGGTTTTATCAAGCTCTTTGTGAAGGGCCTGTTTATAATGAGAGGGTATTAGTGGAGCACATCTAAGTGTGTATCACCAACAGAAAACAGAAAGGAGCATATGGCAGGAAGAGAAATATACATTTGCCCAAGTAATGTGGCTTGTTAACACTCCCACACTCATCCTAAACTCTGCGGACATGCATCTAACAGCATCACACACAGTCACTCCTTGTAGCAGAGATGAAAAATAAAAGAAAAAATAAAACAATGATTTCCTCACTATGGGATGATCAAGCAATGCTAATGTGGACATTTTTATCAAAGATGATGGGATTTCAACTCAGAAATCTTGTGCATTCTGCTTCACTGTTGTTGGCATCCGGGCAGTGCTGTGTAAGGAGTTTAGAAAAATATGAGCTTTAGCATTTTTGTACAGCTTTTTATGATAAAACAGGAACAATAAAAGGAAACATGAGGATCGAGCTCTTATGTAAGACTGAGCTCAGGGGCGAAGAATCTTTTAGTTCAGAAAGCTCTTCTGAAGAATGTCTGTAGATGAGATTTAAGACCAGACTAAGATGAACTTTTTGAACACTGAGGCAGCTTTTACCCAACATTGGCCAGAACCAAAGCTTATTTCAATTCAAGTATGATCCATAAGATCCCTATTAATGAATTATTAAAGTGCATTTATCAATTTGCAGCTGTATTCTGAAACTCCTGCCCCCACTATGGGACCATAAAGGAGGAGGTGGGGTAATGCTACAGCACAGGAAAGGCCACTCCATTAGGCATTTGGTTATAGAACTCTCTAGAAATGAGTGAGAATCGTAGGCATCATTGCCTGATTCTTTGACACCATTTTATACCTGAGGAAATCCTACCCTCGCCAAGCTAGAAGATTTGCCAAAGTTACCAGAACCAGGACTGAAAACAGATGTTCTGTTTCCCAATACAATGTTATTTTTACCCCCCACAATATTCCTTTCATTTTAAAGCAAGTAGATTATTTTTATAGTTTCATGGCTCTTGACATATTAGAATCTAGGCTTATATATTTGTATTCACCATCATTTTACATTCACCTACTTAACTTTACAAGGAAGCCATACCCATTCTTTGATATGTTAGCACTGGGATTGGTGGTGGTATGGGAAGCCTGGCATTTATGTTAGAATGGAATTGTGGGTAGAGAAAAAGGGTGCTTAAGAGCTTTCAGAAATGTTCTGGCTTTTTAATGAAATTATTATAGAGCAAGAGGACAATTTAGAGAATAACAAAAAACAAAAACATAAGTTGCCTGAGGCTTCAGCTACTCAAAGTGGAGAAGAATGCCTTTGGCACTCATGTATGTTTTCTCCATTGGCAATTCTATTGAATTTCTTGGTTTTACTTATCACGTCCAGGAAGAAAAAAAAATAACCTTCCAGAACTATACCTTCAACTGTCATCACTTAAGAGCCTAACTCTTATTTTCAACTATCCCCTGAACACCTTCTCCAGGATCTTCCCAGGCTGCTGAGTACAGACTGTTCACAGGGAAATCATCTTTGTCTCCACTGGTTACCATTTAGTTACCATTTACCATTTAGTCTATTGTCATCATCATCCTGTGAGACAGGCACAAAAATTATGATACCAGCCCTCCTCCTCAGGTCCCACTGCCAATTTCCATTGATTGTACCTGCCACCTTGGCCCCATCTCTGTCTTTTCTCCTGCTGACACCAACTGAAATGCTCCTGGATCCATTCAGCTGAAAGTATTTTCTTCCTACCCTGAACTCCTGAAGATCTTATTCCAAATCTTTCTTATGGAACATGCTTGTTAATTAATCAAACAGTATTTGTTGAACATATATTACATATCAGGCATTATACCAAGGCACTTTGCACACATTTTCATTCCCTCCAATCAGCCCTGTAAGACTTGGATTTTTTTTTTTTTTTTTTTTTTAAGACAAGATCTTGCTCTGTCATCCAGGCTGGCGTGCAGTGGTGAAATCATGGCTCACTGCAACCTCGATCTCCTAGGTTCAAGCAATCCTCTCACCTCAGCCTCCAAGTAGCTGGGGGCCAAAGACATGAACCAATATGCCCAGCTCATTTTTTAATTTTTTGTAGAGATGGGAGTCTCCCTATGTTGCCCAAGCTGGTCTTGAACTCCTGGGCTCAAGTGATCCTCCTCCCTGAGCCTCCCAAAGTACTGGGATTACAGGTGTGAGCCACAATGCCCAGCCTGGAAAACTATAAAAATGTCTATGAATATTGATGCCACTGCCCCAACACCTGAGATCCACATTTAACAACTCTCGGGTATAGCCTGGACAGGGGGACTTTTCAAGACACCCTGGTTGATTCCAATGTGTAGCCATGGTTGAGAACCACTGGTGTAACTCCAAACCCATTTGCCAGATATTCTCAGGTAGTTAGTATCACCTCTGAAGTTTTAAAACACAAACAAATCCTGGACCCTAACTCATTCCTATCAAATTAGAACTCTGGGGGAAAGAGTCTGGGAATTCACATGTTAACAAAGCTTCACAAGTGACTCCGTCACATAACCAGGATCAAAACCCACTTTCTTGATCAGATATGGAATCATCTCCCTCTTATGGCCGTATTAGAAATAATTATAGATGTCTTCCTCCTGCCCCCCCCAACTTAGAGTCTGTAAACTCTTTGAGGACAGATTTACATTTGATTTACCTTGGTCAGCTTCCCGGCACCTAGCAAGGTGCCTCATAGATTATGTGTTTCAGAAACTAAAGAACCAGGAAAATACCTTGTGTTAACTTTATTCAGAAAAAAAAAAAAAAGAACTGCCAGGCACAGTAATCCCAGCACTTTGGGAGGCCAAGGCGGGCATATCAATTGAGGTCAGGAGTTCAGGACCAGCCTGGCCAACATGGTAAAACCCAGTCTCTACTAAAAATACTAAAATTAGCTGTGCATGGTGGTGCATGGCTGTAATCCCAGCTACTCAGGAGGCTGAGGCAGGAGAACTGCTTGAACCTGGGAAATGGTGGATGCAGTAAGCTGAGATCGCACTGCTGCACTCCAACCCAGACTACAGAGTAAGACTCCATCTCAAAAAAAAAAAAAATATTGGCAGTGTACTTATTTTTTTGTTCTAGGTTTTAAATCTTTGATATACTAACCTGGAAACAAAGCAAGTCATTTCAATTGTCTTAGGATCATAGTTGTGTGGCTATTAAGTGCCAGAGCTAGGATTTGAACCCAGGCCATCTTGACAATATTCTTTTCTGTACATCTCAGGCCTTAAAAGCAACTATAAAATGAGAAATCCAGCTGTCTACATGTTTGGATACATGCTGTCAGACATGTTTCTGAAATTTGAACATAAACTGTCAGCTGGGGAAAAAAAGCTCTGTTGGCATTATGAAATGAATTTGGAAAAAATATGTTAATTTAAACCTAAAAATTGTGGGATCTAACAGATATCCCTTTCTTCTCTTCAATTCCACCCTCCCTGAAACCCACACGTACATACAGACAGACAAACACACCCTCTGATTGTTCTTTGACATTTCTTGACAACTATTTAGTTACTACTTTGGTAATTTTCTTAGTTTTCTTTTTAGTTTATGCTACTTCTCAAAGATTTTTCAAATAACTTGAGCTTCTAGTTATAAATGAAATCTTCTCAAAAGTTCATATACAGTTTACTTAATAAATTGGCATCTGGTATATATTTCTAATGTTTCATTCATTGTGAATACGCACACAGGTATAACTAAGTTGAAGTGACTCTTAAATAAGACATGGAAACCTGGGTTCTAGGCACTATTTGCCATTTACAAGCTAGGTGACTTTGGGCAGGGATGAGCTTTCTGGAGTCTCCTTCTTCACCTAAAAATAAAAAGGGAAAGGAGCGAAGATAGACCCTCCCAAATTTTCTTCCAAATGTGAAATTTTATGATCCTTTAAAATAGTAAGTCATTTATTAGACTTCTGAACAACACCAGATTAATACTTGGTCCTTGTCCTTACTGGTCGATATTTTTAAAGGCAAACAGAGACATAATAATTAAATGTGTAGAATTCTTTACAGTTTATAGTCACCATTAGCTCCATTTCACAGAAAAGAAAATTGAGACACAGAGAGGCTGCGTGACTTGCTGGTGGTAACAGAATCAGAAAATTGCAAGTCTAGACTCCTACTGGACCCAACTTTGACCCCCTTCAATACCATGAAGGCCACAGGCAAAGCTGGAGATCAGAGGCCAGGTCAATGTGACATGCCGACAGCTCCCTCCCAGTAGCCTGTCTGCCTTCCCCAAATGTTTTCCAACCCAGACGCCTTTAAATTGCTTTGGAATAGAATACCAAGTGGGGATTTATTTAGCATATCATTTCTGGATGTGTGTTTTCCTGAGCATTTATAGATCTGTGTTTTTCCAAGAAGCTGAGTGTTCCTGATAAAACAAGACAGATAATGATAAATGAGCATCTATGTAAGCCTAGCTGGGAGGAGGACCAGGGACTGTTAACACCCCTCCTGTGAAGTTAATCCCATTTCTTTTAGCTATTTCTTTATTAGTTAATGAGGTCTTGCAAAAATGTGTGTCTGTGATGGTGTTTTAGCATCCTTGCCTCTAGGAACATTTTCAAATATTCATAAAGTAGCTCATCTGACCAAAGCTTAAAGCAAAGGTGCATTAAGTATGAATTTAGTCAACTTCAAATGTGGGTGGTCGAAAAGCTGCCGCTGAAATAACCTAAATAATCCTCCTTATTGGTGCTTCCAGATCCACAGCTGTGGGCGCTAATGTGAAGGATGACAGGGAAAAGGTATTATTTAAAACAGCCAGGACTCTGAAGGGCAGCCCTGTAAGCTTTGATCCTGCTTCCTGACTGACAGTAGTGTGGGCCCACTATTGGAAAACCAAGTAACGTAAAAGAAACAAAAATAAAATGGAAAAGGAATTGCCAGTGGAGCCCCAGGAAGGAAAGCAGACCTAGATCATATTGTTCCTGGGAAGCAAGAGACCTACTTCCCACTCCAGTTCCTTATAGCAAAGGGGGAAAAGTAGAATCTCAAGATAGTTTGGCACTCGGTGATGCATTTGGAGCAGTAAAGCACATATGGAAACTCAGCTGGTAAACTGAGCTCCATGGTACTGTCAATCATGCCAGTATCTCCATTTCACATGCTTTGGAGGATTCCCCACACTGTAGCAGGGTCCTGGGAACACAGCTAGAGTTGACATGCACATGTGTGCACACCCCCCCCACCCAGCCCTTCCCTCTGCAACCTAAGGCATAGTGGCACAAATCCTTCCTATTTTTTACCCTTTTATGATTTTGTTTCCCCAGAGCATCATTTGAGAAAGTTGTCACTATGGCTCATCTATGTGCAGTTTATATGCAGAGGTTTGCTTGGTTCCGGGTGGCCTGGACTATTTTGGCCAAGAAACTGAAAATTACAGCCCAATATTTTCCTTCCTATTTCCAGGCAAATACCTCTGTGCTGCCACTAAGATGGTTCAAGTCTTCCTGACCCTACTTTAGTATGAGCTCCAGGGACAAATCACGGGCCAAAGTCCTCTGACCATCAACCCCATAGGGCACTGCAATAAATCACTGTATCACTGGGAATTCAGTGCTGCCTAACAGGAAATATCTATCCTCGAAAGAACCCATTCATGTCATTGCCACCGAGAGTTTTATTCATTGGAGTATTTGGCCTTTTGCAATATCAACCCCTGAATGAAGGAAGGCTCAGAGCCACACATCTGAAAGGAGATGGCCATATAATCCCACTCAAGTACAGACCTGGAGAGAGACAGACATCGTCCATTAATAAGGGCTAATAATGCATGTCCTTTTGCAGCTCAGTGCTCAACTTTTTGGTCATTTTATTTGGTTATGAGTTTTCCCTTAATGTGAAAAAAAAAAAAAAAGTCCTTTAAAAATAGCAACAGCACCATAAGAATGCTGCCTTGAGTAATGCTTGGAGTGTAATACTATCTTTTTTGTCTCTTGCCACAAGGACGCTGAGGGCATGCCGACAGCCATTATGATTACAGAAGATACAAGCTAATGTTGGTTGTTCCAGATGTAATTTTGCATTTCTTAAAAGAAATGCTGTTATATCTGGGATGTAAATTTGACTGCTGTCCTGTACTTAATGTTCTTTTACAGGTGATTCACATAACAGGCCGGCTACGCCTCAGAGTGTCGCTGTCCCACGGGAGGACCGTCCCCAGCCAAATCATGGGTCTCGTGGTTGTTGCGCATGCCTTGCCTCCCCCGACGATCAATGAAGTCAGAATTGACTGCCATATGTTTGTCACTCGAGTAAATATGGACCTCAATATCATTTACTGTGAAAATAGGTACTTTGTTTTTGTTTTCATTTGCCCTGTTGCACGTTGCACATTGGTGAGGGTTGTGTTTCAGCCGTCTGAAGGATGGTACTCTCCCAGTGAGGCTCATTCTAAATCCTGATCATGTTTTTAATGGCCACTTGGACTGACACCAAATGTGCTTTTTATTTAAAATTTACATTGCTGCCCTGATTTATGTTAGGGACAACAATTAAATGAATCGGGATACCCAGACATCCATATGGTATAAAGAAGGCCCTTTTTGGTTGAGAACCTAAGAAGAAAGCAGGGCTCAGACGCCATTGGCAAAATGATGCAGTAAAATGTATTGCCTGATGCCTCAGTGGCACCCACTTCTGCCTAATTCGAGGGCCCGGCCTCACAGTGGTCAGTGTTCACACAGACGCTAAGCACGGAAAGAACAAATGAGAATCTGAGGTCCACAGAGGAAAAAGGATGAAAAAGAAATTTGCAAAGCTATTAAATAAAACTTTGTCATCCTGAGGATTTCACTTTTATAAATTAAGAAAAAGATGACTCATCATATAAATGAGTTGGCAGTTCTTCCTCAAGACTAAGCTTTTATAAAAGGACTTTTTAGCCTCTAGTTAAAAAGTTCACTTTTTCCATTAAGCACAAAGCAAGGGACAAGGAAATGGGACATTGCCCCTTCAGACCTTTCACCTAGAAGTCAGCAGCCCATCATCAGACTGATTTGAAGAGGAAACCATGGGGTGCAGGGAGGGCGGTGGAGAGGAGCTGCCCACATACCAGGTGTGTGAAGGAAGCTCTGGCAATACTATCCTTCCCCGGGTGCCACAGGGAGAATTACTGCATCAATTTGGAGAGGATGCTTTTGCAGCACTGTTGTCAGGCTTGTTCACTGAGCCCCGTCAGTGCCTTCAGAGGAGAAACTTAAGAGCAGATTGGTCAAGTGACTTGGAGAACTGACCTCTCCAGAGACTAACCAAGAAGATAGCCCCTGCATTCAGTCCACCGGGAAGCACTGAAGATGTTGAAGTCAAGTTGGAAGCTGTCTATCATTTCTGACCAGGATCTGATTCAAAGGAAAGAATTCACCTTGGGAAAAGATACCTGAGCTATGAGTGTTCAATAGGGTAGAAGATCTCATGAACGTGTTGCTGTTATTTGATAAGAAACTCTGAATCTGCATTTCAAGTTTTGTTGGCATTTATTAAAATGTTTATGATCGTGACATCATGGGTATGTCTAAGGTATTCTGGAAGGGTCACAGAACATCAGGGAACATGCGTTAGCCAGGATGATCGCTGAAGTTGGCAGGTCCTAATAAAGATGGCTGGCATTTACTGATCACTTACTGCACACGGGCCCTGTGCAAAGCTCATCACCTGCACGATTTCACTTAAGCTTTAGGACAGTCCTGTGAGGCAGGTGCTGCTGCTGTCTCCATTGCCTTTGGGCAATTACAGCTAAGAGAGAAACGTTGACTGACTTGTCCTCAGCCAAGAGATTCAAAAGGCCATGTACTTAGCTACATCCTGTGGAGTCTCCCTGGAGTCTCTTCTTTTTCTTCAGAAGTCAGACTGAATGGCAAGCGACCAGAAAGAATAACCTCTGAGGGGGACTTTTCATACATATGTACCCATGAAAGAACCCAATTACAGCCCACAGAGCTATTTCTTCTCTAATTAAAAATGTAGAATGCTGGAGAAGGAGATCCAACCAGGGAAGACAGACGTCAAGTCAGAGGATGGACTATGGCTTTGCTTTTTTGAAAACACAAGTCAGCTCGCTTGATTTAGCTACCAGCCACCTCTCCCTCCAAAGAACAGGGCTTCGTCTTATTTACCAAACTTCCAATGATTGTCCTATCCCAAAACATCACTTAATTTTCATTCCCGTGATCAACTCATTAATTCTTTTGACAAGCTCCATGGACCCGAATGCCTCATGGTGCCACTCTAGTAATTGAGATCATTTTCTGTGACCTGCTTTTGGCGTTTTTCTTCCTCAAAAAAAAAAAAAAAAAAGCTTTCACAGTCCCCTTTATTAGCCAATACAATATAGCATTATTTCCCATCTGCAGATGATAGTAATTATGAAAAATACCTGTATGAAAGGTAATTGCATATTTGATCCGAGGAAAAGCATATTGTGTGCCAGGCACTATGCGATGTTAATTTCATTCCATTCATTCATCCCCTCACCAACCTTTCGGATTGTTTTCCAGAAGAAGAAACTGAGGCTCAGAGTAAAAGATGCCATCAGGATTCTGATCCTGATATAGGTCATCCAACTGGTCAGGTGCTTTCGAGATAGATGTTAAGACACCCTTAGACACCGGGCTAGTCACATTCACCACAGTAACAGGCTGTGCTACAGAGAAGGGCTTGGATCGTTTTGAAGGATTTAATTCAAGAAAAGAATAAACTAAAGAAATGCCTTCCCTGAAGAATGGAGTGGCTTTTTCCTGGGGTTTATTATTTAATTAGGGAATTGTTAACTAGAAACTAAGGCTTGCTCCTTGACTCTGCAGACCATTCTTCTCTGCATTCCCAAGGACGGCCTCAGGCAAAGCCGACATCTAATGCTTTCAGAGGAGCTGGCAAATTTCAGAAACACCAGTGAGGGAGGGTCTTTTAATGACATCCTTGTTCCCTCATTTGCAGAAAGGGGGTGTAACTGCGCTTGGAAGATAGCTAATGGTTTTAGAAAAACACCAGCTAATCTGTGTCAGACCTAAAACCCATGAAATCCTTAGAAAACCCTCCATTTTATGTCCCCAATTAATCTTATCTTACCAAAAATCCTAGTTCGGCCAAAAAATATTATTTGAATTGCTAGACACTGAGAAATTCACTCACTGGGTAATATATTTTAATTATGTTTCTTTTTTTGTTTGTTTTTCTTTCTTATTTCCCTGCCTTGGGGGCCAGAAAACTCTCTATGATCACATGTGTTTCTTAAATGTGTCATTTCTAAAGATTTACTTCATATTTGAATAGACCATATGCCATAAGTCATAAAATTTAAAAAAAAAAACAGGCATGAAGAGTAAAGAGAATAAATTAAACAAGAAATATATTCCACTTTGGACTGACCAAAAGGAATCTGCACTTGGTAATACGGAGGGTAACAAGCATGTTGACATGTTTGTGTCAACCAGGCAGATTCCCCCAACATGTTTTCCAATTTGGACTCTATTTTTCCATGCTCTGCCTGAGGACATCGACGTCTGGACAATCAGTGACAGAGGCTTACACACACGTACTGTCAAGCACAAGCCTGGAAGAGCTGCTGAAATGGTTTAAAAGTTTTTGTGCGGAATCCACCACAAAGTACCAGTTAAAAGGGCCAGGAGTGAAGCTGAGCTCCCAAATGACTAAGACTAAAAAAGATAATACCCCCAGGCATCTGTATGTCTCAGCATTTAAATTATATCCCTTGAAATGCCAATTTGGACTTTGTACCAAGAAGCTGCTGAAGCCCTTTTTCATGGAAATACCCAATAGAAGACCAATCTGTTTAAATGAAAGGTGTCTCTAATCATTTGGTATAAACATAACATGTTTTTATTTTATTATGTAACCTTGAATTATCTTGGCCTGTAATGAGGATCTTGCATTGTTACTGATTCTCAATAATTTCATGAAATTATGTTGTCTAAATGTGCATTCTTAATGCCAAAGAAAGAAAAACCTATCTAATTATTGAAACACAATCGCTTGATCTAACACATTTCCTACTTTTGAAAAAAGACGGTTACGTGTTAAAGAAATCATCTTATCTATAAAGGGCTTCCCTCACAGTGCCACCTCCTCACGGGTACAGTAGTATAATGAAATGTGTCAGTAGATCTGTTTCTACGTTATTTGACAGTTTCTTTCTATTTCTTCCTTTCTGAATTCCAGCCTGTGTTCTTCTCTTTGTAGGATTAGTGATTATATGGATCTGACCCCTGTAGATATCGTAGGGAAGAGATGCTACCACTTCATCCATGCTGAAGACGTGGAGGGCATCAGGCACAGTCACTTGGACTGTAAGTACCTCCTGTGCGGGGGAATAACCCCGGCTGGTGTCAGCTCTCTCTGAGGCTTGTTTGGTTTCAGTGCTGATTTTTCCCTTCATCTTTCCTGTGTACATTTCAGATGACTGTCAGTGTGCAGTGAGAAAAAGTGAGACATCAATCATTTCAACTCGTGTTAGAATTAGATTGAAAGTTGGACCTCGGGCCTAGAGAAATTGCTAGATCTTTAGGCACTCGCCCAGAATTCTGTGGTGTCTTGTGCTGTCTCTCCTATGAAGTGGTGGGGAAACCTTTGTCTTAAGTGCTTCCTTGACCCTTTCATTTTCTGGAGAGCAACTTCCACTCTGAAATTTGTGGTCTTAGTTTCAAAATACATGTGGGAGAAGACAAGTTCAAATAAGCCAGAGCCGTATAAAAATGCCTACTTGACCAGCCACAAAACTGGGGTGAGGGGCAAGCCAGGGAGATGGGGCAGAACACGTCGTGTGGACACAGCAGCTCTCGAACGCAGTGTTTTCGCTGTTTCTGGAAAGAGAGTTATTCAGAAGAGTAGCTATCTCCATCCTCCAACTCCTGGGGAAGAGAAACTTATCTCAGCTCTTTGAATATGGCTGCCAGCCCCTGAGCCACAGGCTGAACTCCAAAAGACCTTCTGTGCATGTGAGCAAAGCAGGAGCATCAGTGATGTGGCTGGCTCCAGCGACACACCAGCAGAATCGTGCAGGACCCCCCATCCAACCGCCCTAGCTGTTCACTCTTTCCATGGAAGGGATCTGACTAGAGCACTGGTCTGGTGGCCCTCTTCTGACCAGAGGTCCTTTATATGACCATTCAATAGACTCTTCCTGAAAAATGAGTACTCCCCCACCCCACCCACAGCTATGTCCCTAGAAGGTTCTAATCCCAGTTCAGACCTCTGAATTTAAATATAGTCACATGCTACTTAGCCATGTTTTGGTCAACTACCTACCACCTATACGATGGTGGTCCCATGAGATTATAATACTGTATTTTTACTGCACCTTTTCTGTGTTTAGATACACAAATACTTACCACTGTGTTACAGCTGCCTACCAGTATTCAGTAGAGTAACATGCTGTACAACTTTTGGTCCAGGAGCATTAGTCTATACCATATAGCCCATGTGTATAGTAGGCTACACCATCTAGGTTTGTGTCAGTGCACTCTGTGATATCCACACACTGATGAAATACCCTAGCGATGCATTTCTTAGAATGTATTCCCATCATTAAACAACACGTGCCTGTACACGCAGGGTGCCACAGATGAGATGGTACAGCCTAAAGTTGAAGCGTTTATGCAGAAAAAGCCAGCCAAGTGGCCTTTGTATTTACTTCCTCTCCCCTTTCTTATCATGGTCAAAGAGAGCTATTTCATATCTTTCCTGCCCTTTGCAATTATTTCTTCGTTTCAAACTCAGAAACATGGAGATGTTGAGCTAGCCAGCGTCTTAAAGTATGAACATCCTGTACTGTGTTTTTAACCCTGCGTTAGCAACACTGACATGAAACCAAGTTCAGTGTCAGAATGTGTATGCACCACGTCTCTGGAAAGAGTCTGCCTGCAAGACAGCAGATTCTACTCCCAACACGGAGCGTGTGTCTTGATACTGCACACCAGGGATTTAGGGAACACACTTGTTGCTGAGAATGAATGGGTGTTGTGTATCGTAGAAGCAGATGGCTCTTCAATTAATTGGGGAAAAAAATGATGTGGTTTCCTCAAAAGAAACATCAGGTTCTTTGTTACTCAGAGTTTAGAGAAAATGGAGAAAAAATCAGGATCTTTGGAAGAAGCCATGGATATATTTTCGGAATAATATAGGCTAGAGATCCAGACTTCACAAATGAATATATTGCTTTTAGGAACACTGTCATAGACCATGTGTGGAGAGGGGGATGCCTTCTCATTTTGGAATCTTAATTAAGGTCTAAATTCAGAAACCTGATGCTGACAAAAAAAAACAAAAAGAACTTTGTCTTCCTCAGTTATTATTTGGAAAACATCATGCTATCTCTCTGGGATTTGATTTACAGTTTGAAGAAACACAATTCCTCAGGAACAGTGAGCGAGGGCAGTTCATTTCTCCCCATTAAGCAAAGGTCTCCAACAAATATGTTTGATGCCTTTCTTTCCGATTTACTTTTATCTCATTTTCCGTACCCGGAATAATTTGAGAGTGCTGAAAATAAACCACTCCACCATTCACTATTGTGCTATTCTCCTAATTTTTCTGGTATCTTGCCAGCTAATAAACAGAGAAGGTATGCTTTCAAATTCTGATTTTTTTCATTACTTGATATTGACATACTGGCTATTGCTTTATGATTCAGCCTACTAACAATGATTGGGTTCATTCTTTTAACTCATACACATGACTTCTAATTTGGAGTTCTTTTAATAACCTTAAACACATGAAAAACAAATAGAATGAGCTGATAATTCTGCATAGTAAAATACACTTCACATATTTAGCTATCATGCTGTGGAATAACTCCACAATGTCAAGTAGCACACAATTAGTAAAACTGTAGGGGGAGGAAAAAGAGTGTTTTGATCCTGAAGAAGTTTGATCCTAATCAGATTGAAATTTCAGCGTTCTTGTAGTGCTTAATATCTTCAATCACACACAAAAAAAATCAAACTGATTCCAGTGTCAGGTTTTGCATTCTGTGACTGAAATAAAATGCTAAAATATACAAATGCATCTCGCTTTGTACAATAAACATTAACATCATTATAAAGTAAGATTGAGTCTAAAATTGTGTGATGGAATGTCTGATGTTTACCTAATTCTCAAACCAAAGCCAGCCCAGTAACAAAATGACAGACCATGTAATAAGTCTTGGTTGTATAAACACTGGAAGAAAAGGCAAAAAGCCAGCACAGCATCTTGCTTGTCCAAAGCCCTAGGCTATTACTGAAGGATGCCTCAACTGTGCCTTCTTGGCAGGAGAAGGTCATGGCGACACAGAATCAGGTCAAGAATAAGATAGAATTCTAAAACAAAGGGATGGTTAAAAAATAAACCACATTAACTATTTAGTTTTTCTTCCTAGAGCTATTGGCACAATTCCTGGTTCTGTCCTGAAAGATAGGTTGTAGTCATCTGATAATATTTCTGATTTTTAAATATCTGTCTTATGCCCCAGTTTGATAGAATGTTTTTTAAAAAGACTTAATAGTCTTTGATAACTAAAAATACTATCTTTATCACTTATATCTTTTTTCCTTGCCTAGGCATCTGTAAATCCATAAATGAACTTGTCTCTAGAATAAGAAAAGTAAAGAGGAATATCAGCTGTACCAGGATTACAACTCTGATAAATTGAACCAAGAACTTTAGAGCATCTACTCTTCCACTAAGTTAACATGAGATGACTGATAGTTCACTGGATTTCAACAGAAAGAAATCAGTAAGAATCACATTATTGACGCCAACATGGTAGGTTAGTGAAACTACACCGGAACTGTAAAACCAAGGGAGTTTTAGGGCCCCTTCTTTCACACTGTCACCAAAGATCTCTGTGATTTCTTTTGTTTAAAACCAGTTTCACCAATTCTTCAGGTCAAATCATCATTTAAAGGTTAGAATTTTAAACCATTCACATTAGTAATTACTGGAGCGTCTTCACCTCCTCTTCCCTCCAGTTCTCCATTGCTCAGGAGGTACAGACTTGGGAGATGATCACTCACAGTTACACACTCCAATTACCTATGGTGTCTGTGTGGCTCTTCAATTATGAGAGGTTTCAGTGCAGCCACCTACCACTCTACTTCTGCCTGTAGCCCCCCAAAAATAGAATGCTAAACCAAACAGATGCATGCTTTGCACTGCTCTTTATTCCCATTTAATCCAGCCCTTTGTCTAGAGAAAGAGCTGAATTTGTCTTAGATATCCCTAGGGTTCTTTGTGGGTCCAATCAGCAACAAGTTTCTAAAACCTTAACGAGTGGCCTAGAGGAAAACTTCCTTTCTCTTTATGAGGTTCTGCTCCACCAGCAAGGCTCAACGCTGTGGAGCTGTGGGGATTTCAGGGAAAAGGAGCCAGAGACTGTAGGTGTGGTGGCAGTTTTTTCCTTCCTAGCACCTGACCCAGTCTGAGAAAACTCTGGAAGAGTTATTTCAGAAAGACAGAAGGACTGCAGATTGCCTTTGAGATCACAGGCAGTTAAAAAGCATGGCCTATCCAATATACTTGAGGGTTTTTTTTTTTTTTAAAGTAGCTTAAGTGTTTATTTCTTAATTACAAACTTCTATACTTTCTAACAAAACTAATATACAGCTACCTGATATAATGCATTCCATGCTGTTTTGCATCAATAACCCCTACACTTCCCTCCTGAAGGCGTCTCATCGCCAAATGCAAGCAGACTGCTTAATGCAGGACTAATTAGTATATCCCCTTCCAGTCTGCAGGCCCTCCATTGTAATTCCTTCCCAGCTCATTTTTTTCCACAACCGAGCATCAATCAAAGTAAGTGCCCTGCCTGCCTAGGCAACACAAGATGTCCTCCATGCATTTGTCATCTGCCACACAAACAAAGGGGGAATTTAATTGTTGGTTTGGGTATGCAGCCACTGCACACAGAAACGGAAGCTGCAAGTGAAGGAAAGAGAAAAGGTGGAAAGTTTGATGGGTGGGCCAAATGCAGATAGCACGGGGGACTTTTTTCTGTTTTCTGATCTCAGCCCTTCTTCAGGGGTGGGTCTTCAGGGATTTAGCTGCAACCTGGTCATTGGCTGGACTTTTCCCAAAGCAAGTAAGCGTTCCCCTTCTGCCATATGAATATGAAAATCCCCATGAAAGGAAATGCGTGTAATAGCTACCATGTCTGACTTTCTTCAGAAGCCAAGTCAGCCTTCATCGTGTGCCTGGCCATTAACTGAAAAAACTGTCACAAGGAGACAAGATAAAGGCAGGTTTTTATGCAGGAATGAATTTGTATTATTTTGTCTTGTTTTTTTGGTTGGTTGTGGTTGTGTTTTTTTGTTTGTTTGTTTGTTTGTTTCTTTGGTGGGGAGGTACCGGCAGGGAGACAGTGCTTGTTTTGGCTTTTAAAGTCCATGGACAGACAAGCACAGAGACGAGAGACCAGCGAGAGGGTTGGGCTCCAGCGGCACATCCCTGCTGTGCTTACTACACTGTGCATCAGTGGGGCAGCGGCGTAGGCACCCCCTGGGAACTCAGAGACTCACGTTTTAAGGCCTTTTCCAATCAGAATCTGCAGTTAGCAAGATCCCCAGCTGACTCATATTCATGTGAAAGCTTGAAAAGTACAGACCATACTAGTATTTAGAAGGCACTGTTTTACATGACGTAAACAGTAAACACAAACTGAGTATCTGAAGGGTTGTCTTTTCCTCTCCAATCGGATGAATTCTGAGAACAGCAGCAGAAGGTGAGTAGTGAAATAACTCTTAGGGTGCTCCATCAATATTCAAATGAAACAAGAGTAGGATTAAGAAGCTGACTTCTTTACAAAGATGTAAAGTTTTAAATCTCAACGGGAAAAATTTAACAGAGTATACATAGTAATATCCAACCTAGTAAGCAAAAGATCTTACTTTTTTTTTTTCCCTTGGGCAAATATTTTCCTGTGTACTTGACTGTATGAGTGAATATGAGCAGTCGTTTTTTTCCTATTCAAGTTTACCTAACATTTGTGAGCACTTACTAATGCAAAGCCTGTGTCATTGCTGTGAGGTTTCAAAAACAACCAAGGTATGGTCTCCACCTTCGAGGAGCTTACATACTAGTAGAGGAGGCAGCATGAAACAGCCAATTCTGAATAGCTAGTATGAAATGAGGTCTGTTAAGATGTGCAAACAAAACACAGAAACCCCAGGGGTGAAAGCAACTAAGGGGAGGATGGAGAAAAAGCCCCAGAGGAGGCAGATTTTCCCTGGACTTTGAAAGAGGATGGCAAGAGAGATGGAGGAGTGTTCTAAGGCAGTGCAGGCTTAGAAGAGCATAGGAGAGACATAGAACACAAACACATGATCTGTTCTGTCTCCCCAGAGAGCAAGCCAGAACTTTGATTTGACTGACAAATTCTAATATAATTCTCACATGGATTCGCAAGCTTTTCCTTGTTATTATTTCAATTAGTAGCTGCTTTTAATTTTTTGTTATTTTTATTTATTTATTTATTTTTTGAGACAAAGTTTTGCTCTTGTTGCCCATGCTGGAGTGCAATGGCACGATCTCGGCTCACCGCAACTTCCACCTCCTGAGTTCAAGCGATTCTCCTGCCTCAGCCTCCCTAGTAGCTGGGATTACAGGCATGCGCCACCACGCCCAGCTAATTTGGTATTTTTAGTAGAGATGGGGTTTCTCCATGTTGGTCAGGCTGGTCTGAAACTCCTGACCTCAGGTGATCCACCCATCTGGGCCTCCCAAAGGGCTGGGATTACAGGCACGAGCCACTGCACCCTGCCTAGTAGCTGCTTTTATTATAGTTTTTTTAAAACCTTGTATTTGACAAAAATAATTATTTTTTTTATGTCATTGCTCTTATAAGGCAATGATCAGAAGAAGAAAAAAAAAACAAATACTTCTGGCCTGGCACGGTGGCTCATGCTTATAATCCCAGCACTTTGGGAGGCCAAGGTGGGTGGATCACAAGGTCAGGAGTTCAAGACCAACCTGGCCAACACAGTGAAACCTCATCTCCACTAAAAATACAAAAATTAGCTGGGTATGGTGGCAGGCACTTGTAATCCCAGCTACTTGGGAGGCTGAGGCAGGAGAATGGCGTGAACCTGGGAGGCGGAGCTTGCAGTGAGCCAAGATCACACCACTGCACTCCAGCCTGGGTGACAGAGTGAGACTCCGTCTCAAAAAAAAAAAAAAAAAATACTTCTGAGTCATCCATTTTAACCTAAATCAGTTAACCTAAATAAAATCAATTCCATTACTTCTTATTAATGGCATCTTGTTCTCAATGTTATACAAACTATTTTTTAAATTGTTTCCTGAAAACATTCAATGATACCCTGCATATCATCAAAAAACTTGTTTTAACTTAAATAAGTGGCATAGGATTGAATTCATGTATGTGTCTAACATACAACAGTTTTCCCACACATGCACCGTTAACTAAAGGTCAGGTCATTCAAACCTCTTCTTGAACTGCCACATCTTCTCTGGCTTCCTAGAACTTTTGGTGCGGCATATCAAGTAGAATGCACCTGGTTACACGTAACAGACAATCCCAGTAAAAATGACTTAACTTTCTCTTCATGATCAGAAGATCAAGATAGCATCCCCATCATCAGTTCCTCATGGGGCAATGTCCAAAGCGCGGAAGGGGTCAGTCGATGTTTTGTGTTCGTTCTGGAGTGCACAGAAAACATTCCCAGCAGCGCTTCCCCACCAGGGAGCAGGGAGAAGCCTCTTGTGTCTTCTAGTCCCATGTGTCATCGAGTACCCAAGCCTAAGCCACTCACTGGCAAGGGGGTAGAATTACTGTATCTGGCTTAAACAATCAAGGTTTATTCTCCTGGGATTTAGGAGGCGGCCGTCCAACACAAAACCCAAAATCAGACTTCTGTTGCCCAGAAGGAAGTGGCGGAATAGCTGTTGAGCAGATGACCAACAGTGACTGCTACATGGAAGAATCTATGTTTTCACAACAAAGTACTTGGATTTCTAAAAATCTACATAACAGATGAACAAATGGAATTTGTCTGGGCTCCTGGAAATATTTCTGACTATCTGAAACACTAGTTTTTATATACCTGTGCCTCACTACCTGTGTATTTCTTTTTAAAGATGTTTAGTGGACTTAACAAAATGATGGCCTCCAGAAGCACAGGGTCCACCAGAGACAAAATAAATCTGAGTATAAGGTCCACGTCATCCCTTTTGTCTGTTTTCACTTCTGCCTATGCCCTAATCAGATTAACTACTTCAGTACTTGATAACACTTAATTGTTGAAGGGAGGTGAAGAATGCACCCAGCTCAAGTCTGACCCCCTTGTGCTTTCATAGACCTACATACCACATGCCATACAGTTGTCACTGTTACAAACTTATTAGTGAGAATGATTGATAAGCATCTCTCTTTCTCATTCAAAGGCAAGTAGTGGTAAATCCCTATTTCCGGAGCGAATACAACTTTCAACAACCTCTCACAGAGAGACTTCCCACTTGAGTTTCATTGCCCAGTGTCTCATCATATTCCAAACCTAAACCAATCACTGACTAGGGGAATGCAGTTATCAAGACTGATGGAAATTAACGTAGGAGGACAGGCCCGTGACACATTTTGCACACTCTGATATCCTCTAGAGACTAGCACAGAGTAGGCACTCAAAAAAAAAAAAATGGATTGAATGAATAAATCCACCATTGTCCTCAGTTCCTAGCCTTAAATTTTTAAATTCCATGCTGAAGAGCCCACCGCTTCTAATTTATACAACAAATTCCCCCAAAAAGAGAAGGTATAGGTCCTAAAAAAAATACTCTATCCTTAACTATTTTAGGTTGAGAAGGGAATGAATGAGTGGGACTGAAATTCCCTGGTTGGGCTGAAAACAGCTTGTAAAATACTGTGATCTCAGATGTCCCTTGTGCCAACAATTATTTTGATTCTCCTTGTACTAGAACACTATCAGTGTTTAAAAGCCTTGTTCTCCAATTCAGTACGTTATCATGAAGAAAAGGGGAATTTATTTTTTAAACTTAACAAATTGACGCATTCTAAATCAAGGAAAAGTTTTCTGCATGATTCAATATTAACAGTTAATAAAAATCTATCAATTGGCAGTGGTATAGGAAAAAACCTCTCCTGAGGTTGTAAATCACACAGATAGCAATTCAAGCAGGGCCTGTCATTAGTGTATTAGGGGGGAAAATCCATAGATGATGCATACTCATTCACAAAACATCCACAGGTCTTCTGTCCTTAAGCTCATAACTCACAATAAGTATCAAATATCCTTCAATTCTACCAAATATTGCTCAGCATATAGATTTACAAAAAAAACTAAAAACCAATTTCTGGATGCCTGCTCTTTAAGACGTCTAGCTCACTAATTGCAAAATCTATAGAAAAGTCTGCACAGCATCAAAGCCTCAGTTGATCCTATGAGCAGTTCTAAATGAAAAACTGTCTCTTTTGCGAGTAAATAAAGCACTTAATGCAGTTTCTGGCTATAATTGTGTTTCTCCTGTGGGTTTTGAAAATGACCTTCCTGTAAGCATCAAGGACTGTAACTTTTTAGATAAGGAAACTTGTTCTTGTTTTAAGTCTATGTCAAGTTCATTCCCCTATAGCCCAGTTTTCAAAAGCCAAAGAAAAAGTAATCCAGAATTAAAAAAAAAAAAAAAAAGGAAAAAGAAAGAAAGAAAGTCCTGTTTCCAGAATGAAGTTCCCTGTCAGCCTGCCTTGGGCCTTAGGTGGAGAAGCAGAGATTAAAGAGTCAGTATTCTTTTTCATGTTTCATCTGCCAGTTTTGTGAATGTAGAAAGAGAACCAGTGGCTACAGCTAAGCACCCAACTGTGGTATTAAGTAGAAAGTGTGATTCTAGCACACCCCCCTCACTTACACACACAGATACACACTCTAGTGAATTCAAAAATAATTTTTGAGTTTCTAGCAGAAGGCACCTGCTCTCCGTTCTCTGCGGCCACTGATGAAGGTACCCCCAGGAGGGGGTGAATGGCGCCACAGATGCGTCCTCCTATCGCCATGACGATAATGAAGCTCTTTGTTCGGCTGTGTGAATGTGAAGTGTGGAATCTCCGATGATCTCACCATTTCCTATTTATTCTATACTTACCTGAATGCACCATGTCTTGCAGCTTTTTAATGCATATGCAAACCACTAAAATGTCCTTTTGTGAAACACTTTGCTAAAAGACCGCTTTTGATATGTGTTCTTCATCTCCTCTTCAAACTGAATTAGACTGCTTCCTTCTTTTTATGACACAACTAACTCACTATTTAGAATCTTTGGCTTTGATTTTGTAGAACAGCCCAACAGGAAGAGACCACGTTCTCTTTTTTTCTCCATATTTCTGAAGGCAAACTTGTACTGATTTGTTTTGATTTACTACCAGAATTATGTTCCCGCCACAGACACTGGCTTCCTTTATGTCCTTTCAGTCATCAGCCTGTTTTCCCAAGGAAAACTGAAATCCCTCTGTTGGTAACTGTGTGCAGGGCCACGGATGTGTGCCTCAGCAAAAAGTTCATCAGATTTGCAGGGAGAGGAATCATTCTCTCTAAGCAGTACATTTCTTATAGGCCAACCACTAAGCTCAAACCGAGACCAGGTGACATTTTAAAAAGATATTCAATAAAACTTAGCATCCAGTCTTGGGGGTGGAGGAGTGGCAGGGGAAAGGTATATTTGATGTAAAAGGTCACATGCTCTAAAATGTAAGCACTCTACAATTTTCTTTTGATTGAACTGTATTTGCAGCTTCCTTCACAGTTAGAGATGTGTAGTAGTACTATTTTGACTTCAATAGCCAAAGACACACTTATTCATGGTATTCTAATTGTAAGCTAAGCAAGGCTGGTACAGTTCAACCAGGATGATTTAAATCTCTCCCAGTTCATCTCTATAATATTCTTCTCACAAGTGGAGGTCACTTCTGTCCTCTTAAGAGCACAGCTTATAACTCTAAAGCACCTATAACTTGGAGGATGGGGTGGTGCCAACAACAACCTCCTGGCTTTCCTTCCAGCAACAACAGCCAAAAGCAACTGGTTACACCCTAGGCTTCAGAGGAGCAAGGAACATGTTCTTTTGTGCTAGCAGAGATGTTTCCAGTTATGTCTGGGGCCTTTCAAGATTCTCAGCTAACCTGTGCAGGTGTGTTCATCCTCTCTATGTCTTCAGGTTACTTTGTGAAATCTAAGAAGAGGTCATTTAAAAGTTTTGGGATCCTCGGCTGGGCGCAGTGGCTCATGCCTGTAATCCCAGCACTTTGGGAGGCTTGAGGCAGGCGGATCACAAGGTCAGGAGATCGAGACCATCCTGACTAACACAGCGAAACCCCCGTCTCTACTAAAAATACAAAAACATTAGCCGGGCGCGATGGCAGGCGCCTCTAGTCCCAGCTACTCGGGAGGCTGAGACAGGAGAATGGTGTGAACCTGGGAGACAGAGCTTGCAGTGAGCCGAGATCACGCCACTGCACTCCAGCCTGGGTGACAGAGCAGGACTCCGTCTCCAAAAAAAAAAAAAAAAAAAAGTTTTGGGATCCTCAAACTAAAAGTAATTGCTAGAGTACAACTTTAAAGACATAATTCTAGAGATGCTTTGACATGATCAGTGAATTCAACGAGAGACACACAGGCTGCTCGGCCCAAACATTTTGCAGAGCAGAAAGTAAACTTTGGAATAAACCAAAGAAAAGATGCCAGGTTACATGTTAGAGGTAACCAGACCATATGACAAGGATGTGATATTCAAATTAGAATCTCTCTCGCTCTAGTTCCTCTGCCTCTGTTCCTTTCCCTTTGTAGTTTGTAGACATCATTATGACTTTACTCCGAGGCTCATTGGTGTGATGAGTATCTACCTCTTTTCAAGGGACAATTAACCATCTTTTTAAGGACTTTCATATCAAGTAACTCACATGGTACTTATTTTTCTTTTTCCCCACAAAAGGAATTTTATGAAATAAACGTATTCAAATATTCTCTCCTTTCTCACTGCTTTCTAAACCTAAAACTTGAAAATAAAAAACAAGAGCCACTGGATTAAAAGAATCAAAAAAGTTTTTTCCGTGTTTTTCAAGTTCTCTAATTTATTACATACTAAAAATCTCTTTCAAACTGGCACCAAGGTGGCTTTTCTTCTTGAGCTGATTAGGACCACATGAGCTCAGGAAAAGCTGTCAGATCCTGCCTCTGGCGCAGCTGGAATGATTCAACTGATTTGCCAGTAGGGCTTTATTTTATTTTATTTTATTTTTATTTTTTTCAAGGAAAGAAGCTTCATCCCAAAGTCATAAATTTATATTCTGGAGGCCCAAGCAAAAAGTATTTCTTGTTCATTTTTTAAGGAAGTTAATTCCATTATGATTTCTTTTCTCTTTTTTTGAGTCAGAGTCTCACTTTGTCACCAGGCTGGAATTCAGTGGTGCAATCTCAGCTCACCGCAACCTCCGCCTCCCAGGCTCAAGCGATTCTTGTGCCTCAGCCTCCCTCGTAGCTGGGATTACAAGTGCACACAACCACACCTGGCTAATTTTTGGATTTTTAGTAGAGGCAGGGTGTCTCACCACATTGGCCAGGCTAGTCTCGAACTCCTGGCCTCAAGTGATCCATCCGCCTTGGCCTCCCAAACATTGATTTCTTTACGAGATAATTTGTGATATTTTGGGTGATATTTTGGTAAATATGTTGTCCTAACTCTGCACTGTATCTGTGGTTATCTAGATTCCCACTGGCGTGTGGGGGTCTCATTCAGAAAACACTAATCCCTAGGAAAGAGTCATGACCTAAGACCAAGCGAGATTGTCTACCCGTTAGGAATTCTGTCTGTCAGACTGGCCCACAGTAAAACCACAGGTCAGTCAAACTCGTCTCCTTCAACTGCCCACAGTGGGCTCCCGAACCTGCTTTGTGGTATTCACCACAGAAAGTCAGGGGCTATCAAGTGGCTCCCTGACTCCCCAAGGAAGCCTTGAGCAATTCCCTTCCCCTTTTACAGATAACCTCCTCACATCAGAAGTCACCTGTCCTGCCTCTCTCACATTTAACTCTCCTCTCTTGCTAGCTGACCCTTGGCCTGGGTGATAAAGAAAGCTGTATTGTTGTATTCATGGGCCCTAACAAATAAATGCTGGATTTATCTTCTCAGGAAACACAGATCCATTTAAGTAGACCCAGAGTTATCCTACTGTAATTCAAAAAGATGACACCATACAATCCCTTAGCAAAGGAGCGTTTCAGCCCCCTTCACTACACATATGTGCAGACCACCGGGGAGGCCAATCGTTTGGCTGGATATCCATTTCCAAACTGGGATTTTATTAAGAGAAAGTATTATCAGGAAGGAGGTGGGTGATCTTTACGTTGATTCTGCAGATTCTAAATTGATATTATAACTCCTTTATCCCTTTGCCCCTCTTGTATACTTTGTATACTGGAGATCATTCTTTTTAACATTTTGCCTGCTTTTGGTCAAATTCTAGTCTGGAACTCCCAGGTAGGCTGTGCTGATCTGGCCTGCCATCTCAATGTATTCTTCATGTGATTCTAAAAAGGGACTTCTTAGTCTCTTTGCCTTTGTTCAACATACTAGAACCATTTGGAATTTTTCCTCATTCCAGATACAAAGCGGACAGAATTATACCCCCAACCACTGATTGGGGTACTGTAAGTTTTCTCTGTGAAAACAGTGGACAGAATTATATAATCCATCGTTCCTCTATTAATAGTTAACCAGGTTGAGAGGATTTGAATAAAAGCACATCTTGTTGCATGCAACAATGGTTTGACAGAAGAGCTGTATGGCAGAGTTAGTATTTTACTGCTTTCAGCTTCACCACGCGGTTTTGTAGCCTGGGAAGCCATGCATGCAGAATGGCAGAACTTACAATTGCCTACAAAAGGAGGGTACAATGCGACCTGTGGAGCCACGCTACCAAGAGATGGTGACAGTTCCAGGCCTTCAAAACACCCTAAACTGGTGAGGAGTTTCAGAATGAAACTTGTTATGATTTGAAACACTCATCAGAGTAAGGTTTTTCCAAGTAACAGTTAAGATATAATTACCAGATTTTACAACCGTCCTGTTAGCGTGCTGCGAGAAAAAAAGGAGAATGGAAGAAAACCTTCAAAGTTTATATGTTTGTGGATATAATGGATGTGTGATTTTCGAGCACTTTGAGAACCAGGAAGAGTGGCTCAGGACAAGATGAGAAGAGCTTCCACAGCCTTAAACACAGCTCTTTTCCAAAGTGACTTCCCTTTACACCCATCCACCCCCCTCAAAAAAAAAAAAAAAAAATCTAAATGTACTTCATGAAACTATTGTATATGAAGCACTTATTAGCCGTAATTAAATGGACAATATGAATTTACTACGTCTTTAGGACTCTGGCTTGTTCTGGTTTAGAGCAAGATGATTAATGCAAATACATATTACTTGAGATAACCATTTAGCAGCTAATTTAGCCAAATTTATTACAGCAGTTAGAGGTTTTTCATTTTAGCAGACGGAGACAAGGACATGCCAAAAGTGGGCAACGTAGATGAGTGCACACTGCCCTCTAGTGGCCAACCTGCTGGTGAGCTTTTGCGGGGCGCCGAGTTGCTGCGATCCGTAGCCAAGTAGTAACAGCAGGTTTTCCACATTTCCGGCACCCTTTTAAACCATTCCCATCCACAGCACTTTATTTCAGGGGATGATTTACTGTGCTTTCCCCTTTTACTAGCTCAGGAGTACCCAGATACAAATCAAATCAATTTCAACTTGGCAAGATTTTGGTTAAAGTATCATTTTTAACATCTGCATTTTAAAGCTCTCTTCCAGTGGGTATTTAATGGCACCGTTTCACATTACTGATTGTTTTTACTTGTTCCTTCATTTGGGGCCATATTTCAGAGTCTGTGTGGAGCTGTCACTCTGTTTGGCTCCAGCCAAGTCAATTCTGTGCCTCCCTCAGGCCAGTGTTGCTCTCTGACTCCACTGGGGAATTTATTTTGTTCCAACATTCAGCGAAGTCTCATCAGAATCTCCCCTGACTGACCGGTGTAAATTTAGTTCATCCGAGGACTATAAATTCTGTTAGACAAGATCAAAAGGAACAGACATATAAGGACGCGGGTTGAGATTGCTCACACTGAGGAGAAATGATCAAAGACGAGGGGTAAAGCATCTTTGGAACCATTCAAATATCCAGAATCTCAAAGAGGTCTACCTCAAAGCTATGAATAAATCACATACAAATTTGCCTTTCTTACCATCTGATGTCAAACCCATTGACAATATCCACACCGCATTAGGTGTTCTGTGAGCCAAAAAGATTTGTAGTCCTTTTATTCTTTTCACACCATGGCTGCCCAAAACGGAATAAAGTCTTGCTACAAATGCCAGTAACCCTGGCTCCAGAGCTGCCACTCCACTGAATTGATTTCATTTGTCCTACTAATGGCATTCTATATTAAGCATACAGAGGGTCACCTGGCTTGGTGCAGGTCCATTTTTAGGCTTAAGGCTTTGCAGAGATTTAAAAACATTATTTGATCCCAGTCTTAATACAACGCCTTTGTTTTTCTTCCCCCAGTGCTGAATAAGGGTCAGTGTGTGACAAAGTACTATCGCTGGATGCAGAAGAACGGAGGATATATTTGGATACAGTCCAGTGCCACGATAGCTATTAATGCCAAGAATGCAAATGAAAAGAATATCATCTGGGTGAATTACCTTCTTAGGTATATTTTCTGCTTCTTTTCTATTTCTGTCCTGGTTATAAAATATGCAGCCCTATGGTTAATAGCTGACATGTTGTGAATATTATCTTTTGACAGTACCTGGTGTGGAATTTCATGGCAATTCTGCTATTCTTTCCACAAGATTCAAATAAATGTGAGAAGATCAAACTATGTTGAAAGGGACTTGCAGGAAAGATTTCAAGATTTTCAGTAATTCTCGGTCTGTCAGCATTTGGGCATCTCTGCAGAAGTTGCTTTGGTTTTCCCACAAATGCTTAGAAGAATACAGACTTCAGCCTACAGCTGAAACATTCAAAAAGCATCTCCTCTTCCCCTCCACAGACACACTCACACACTCCAGTTCTTGTGACAATTAAGTAAAACAGAATGAGAGAAAAGTGGCAGGGAACATTATATTCCTCTTATATTTCATTCATTTGATGCCCTTAGCATATTACATAGGGTTTGACTTCCTGGGCATTCAAGTTTTGGTAAACAAAGTGAGTTGCTTTGCCAGAATCAAACAATAGCAGTGTAAAAATGAAGGCAATCTTTTTTTTTTTTTTTTTTTTTTTTTTTTTTTGGCCCTCTGCTTTGACATCTTGGGCAAGCTTTACTGCTCTTAAAATGTGTCCTTAACATTCTATCTACAAGTGAGCCCAAGCTCAGCTGCTTCCTGAATTCCAGTGGGAGACACCATTTCTCTCCCTTCCCAATCTACATTCTGCCTTTGGATTCAAACTAGCAGAAAACTAACCAAGACCCACAGATTGGGTCATCTGAGTTTGGGGGCAGGCTTTCTGGGAGGTTCACGCCAATCCTGGCGTGACACTATCACAGCACTTGGCCTGGCTCCCTCCCACCCCCATCATTCTGGTCTTTGGCTTCTCCTGGCCTAAAGCCACCAAGCAGAGCCCACACGTGGTCTGAGTAGGAAAATTTCCAATAGGTCTTATGAATGGAAGTTGGTGCCCTTTGGCTGATCATTTAGACAGGGAGTACCTGAATCCCATTTTTCTTTGAGACAGCCAAATGGAGCTGAGAAGCTAACAACCGTGGCTCATCAGCACACTGGCCCTTCAGAGTGTGTTCACATACTTTGGTGATGACTTGAAGGCATGAATGTGCTTGCTACCAACAGCATATCAATCAGGCACTAATGATTATTGCTCTAGAGAGGGCCTTAATGTGCACCACTTAAAAGATTCTTCATTTATCTACTTTCTATTTCCTTTTTTTGACCTCTTCTGCTCTACATTAATTCTCTCTAAAGGTAAAAGTATGTGTATTGAATGTGGCCTTTCTCCAAGGCCTGATTTCTGTGCAAAGTCTCCCCTGTGTTTGTGATGTGTTCAAGATGAGTTCTGATATCACGGAATCCTTGCACATAGAGTTTTATGGAATAATTACTCTAGGAAATGCAGGTGGTTATGAAAACTCATATGCCAGACAGAAAATAGAATAAGGTCTTGTGGCACTGCCATTCTTTTGCTAGGCAAAATGATACTGTGGCAAGGAGACCCATCACCATTAAGAATGAAACGCTGGAAACAGGCACCCTAGGGCTAGCAGTGTCTGGCTCCCATGTTGATGAAACATAGGTACTGAAGTCATCTATGTGGTTGTTACTCCCATTCTGTGAGATTTCTTCCTATCTGGATCTTTCTCACTGCCTCATCAGCCTCATGACTTCCTCCTCTGCCTACAAATGCAAGGAGTAAGAAGAGCTAAGCAGTCAGTCTCTGAATACTATTGATCTAGCCTAGGATCAGATGGTACAAATTCATGAGTTTTGGTGATTCTATTCCATCAAATCCCATGTGGATAGGAAGGAAGTTTTGGTATCAAAGACCAGTCTTCAACCTCAAAAGTTTCAATCTCAGGCATAGAAGACCTGTTTCAGCTGACCTACAAACCCTCCCTGAAGTCAATGATAAAGGACTCTAAGTTGTAGGGCAAGTGATCTGTGAGCCCCCAAAGAAGACTAACGTCATGGGCTTTAGCAGGGGAAACTCCACCAAGACAGCCATTCACTGGCATCACTTCTATAGAGCAGAGATCTAGAAAGAAAATGACGTGGCCCTGGCAAAACAGCAACTGCAGAAGTTTGGTTTTCTTTCCCACATTCTTGTCTATTATTCTTCCCTGAGCAATCCTTTCACGTCACTTCTTCCTTCCCAGAACCCTTGCACCCAGGCCCCAATCCAGGCTTGTCCTTCCCTGTTCTGAAGCTACCGCTCCTCCAGTCTTCTTCCCATTCCCTTGTAACACTTAATAGAATTATAGACTCTTAGAGTATTCAGAGAAGGAGTCCATCTTCCCACCATTAGTCTCATCTGATTATCTAGAGAAAGCTTTGCTGCTGCAGCTAATTCACACTAAGGAGTAAATGCCTGATAATCCATTTTAGTGAATTACCCCTCCCAGGAACATTTGCAGTTTTGGAGTAGTTACTGAAATAGTGACTCTTTACTATAGGAATTTTGCTAGAGATTAGCAAATGAGTCAGTAATCATCAATTTTAAGTCTCTGCTTGGCTAGCCATCATGGAAAAATAGAAGAGGCATTTCCCATTTTGAAGCAGGAGGATTTCCTTGTGCCTTCAGATTACAGGAGCCTCCTCTCCTCATACATCAGGTGGCCTTGGAGTGGCATTTCCAGAAGACAGGTCAAACTGACTTAACATGCTCTCTCTTCCAAAAGAGCCTTGTTTCCAAACTAAAAATAGAACAAAAATTAAGCACATTTGTGCAAGTGAGGTTAGATCCCTTCTGTTAGGGCCTCTTTCACACTGGGACTCTCCCCACTGCAATCAGATTTCCAGCTAACAAGCCACAGGTGTACACCACATGAGCAGATGAAAATGTGATTGTAATGGGTGTGTTGACAGTTCGGTAGCCATAATCCATGCATCCCAAGGTGCACCTGTGCATCTGTCAGATAGGCACCAAGGGCTCTGCCACCCCACCAATAGCGTGGAAGCCATCTGAGCAGCTGAGAAGCTACATCAAGGACCCAAAACAAAGGTACTGAGGCCATGGACTCATCAGGAGCCCAAGAGAAGACAGGACACACCAGGAGGCATGGGAATTAATTGTTGAGAGTACTTCTCATCCTCCCTTCCCCCAGGTGTTACTCTGGGAGGACTGTCAAGCAGCACAGTTCCCTGGCCCCCAGTGGTACCTGATTATTTAAAAGCTTCTCTATGGCTTTCATGGAGCATTTGGGTATTCGATCATTGCAGCAGGGTGCACCTGGCACATGCAAGCCAAGCTTCCATAAAATCCCATGAAGAGCTGAGAAATGATTTCATGTTTAGTCTTTGAAACTTTCTAAACTCCAGAAGTCTGGGACAAAGAAGTGGGGGAGAAGATGGTCCAAACAAACCATGCAGAATGGGTGTCTGCACTCCTGACCAGTGCCTCCCTCCCACAGCAATCCTGAGTACAAGGACACACCCATGGACATCGCACAGCTCCCCCATCTGCCGGAGAAAACTTCCGAATCCTCGGAGACATCCGACTCTGAGTCAGACTCTAAAGACACCTCAGGTATTACAGGTATTATTCCTTCTTCTCCATGTTCTGCAGTGATGGCTTGCCCACCACACACGGGGGGTGGGCAATGGCCAGAGGGCCATCATCAGAGGCAAAGCAACTGGTCACATTTCAGAGAGACATATGTCATATCAAGTTATTACTGAGTCTCTGCCTCTCTCCACACACACATACATATAATTGTACACCAGTACATACCTGTATGTACTGTATATGTATATATATACACAATACATATAGATATGTAGTGCTGGATAAATACTTGTGTGTGTGTATATATATATGTATGTATATATGTTGTGTGTATATATACACACAGAAGAAAGAGATCTTTTGAGATCTGACAGATCTCTTTCTTTAAATATACAGAAAGAGATTGATTGCTATTAGCAATCATTTAATGTCAATCCACTGGCCATACAGAAGGAACCCCGCTCTAACCTCATAGCTAGCTCTCGACCTCTACTAGAGGCAGTACTAGGGCCAGCTCCAAGAGAGTCTGTGACTTTGAGCCCCAAATATTCACATTCCCACCAAGCTGGGACCGAGCCTCTAAAGTAGGATACTTAATGGCATTGATCAGTGCCCCTTTCAGGGTGCTGGACTGTTACTTATTTCCTGAGTCTATGCAGAACAAACTCATGCATTTTCATTTCTTTTGGGGAAGCAGACTTCCTGAGTAGTTCTTTGGGACACAGAAAATTAGTATAAAAATTTGCTTTTCCTGCCATCCCCAGCCCTCTTCCAGAGACACTCATAAGGCCAGGGAGCACCAAACTCGTAGGATTTTACAGCTGCAAGAAAATCCTAAACCTCTTCTAACCCTCCCTCTTCTGCTACAAAAGGGGAGGCAATGACCACAGCCTCTTGTCCAGGCTGCCAGTCAGGCTTCATCCCTCAATCTTCAGAGGTTGTGTTACTGGAAAAATCTATTCTCCCAAAAATGTGGCAGCTAGGTTTCCCTGACAACCCCCTATCATGATGGCACCTGAGCTCCAGCTCCTTGTTTACATGTACAAGGGGTACGGTACATGTAAACATGTATCCCTTCCTCCAGACCCAGCTTCAGGGAGGCAGAAGGAGGGCAGAGCACTCAAGGCAGATCTTCACTGTCTTCCTGTCCCTAAATTGCATTAATTCGAAAGTTCTTGACAAAGACATAAAAAGTCCTAGAATTGGTAGTCTCTGCCCCTTTTTAATATAGTGTATCGTTGTGAACAAAACAAAGAAAAATTCCTAGCCCCAGTGAGCTGATAATACTAGTAGGAGGAAGAGACAAGTCAATAAAACTAAAATATACAGTGAGGCAGCGCAGTGGCTCATGGCTGTAATCCCAGCACTTTGGGAGGCTGAGGTGGGTGCAATGCTTGAGTCCAGGAGTTTGAGACCGGCCTGGGCAACGTGGCAAGACCCTGTCTCTACAAAAAAAAAAAAAAAAAAATCAGCCATGTGTGGTGGTAGGCACCTGTGGTCTTAGCCACTCTGGAGGCCGAGGCAGGAGGATCACTTGAGCTGGGGAGGGCAAGGCTGCCGTGAGCGGTGACCATCCCGCTGTACTCCAGCGTAAGGCACAGAGGCAGACCCTGCCAAAAATAATAATAATAAATAATAAAAATAAAGCTATACAGTGAATCAGATGATGGTAAGTGCTGTGGGGGAGAATAACTTATGGAATGGAAAGAAGGAGAGTGGCTCTCAGTAATGAACAAAATATTCACCAAGGGAAAATGCAGACTCTTTAGAAAGTCACCTTGCATGTCATCATTTTTCTGTGCCACACCTTAATCCAGGTTATTTAACCTGACTTCCTGAGTATCCTTGTGGGACTTCTTAAACTTGAATGTGCCTGAGAATCACCTGCGGGTCATATTCCAATGCAGAACCTGATGCAGTCTATCTGGGTAGGAGCAGAGAGTCTGCATTTGCAACAGATGTCCAGATGATTGCCAGTGCCGCTGGTCCTCGGCCGGCACTTTTTAAGTAACCGTCCAGCTAATCCAGGCCCTCAGCAGAGAGAAAGCCCAGGCTTTAAGACCTCTGAAGGTGATGGAGAAGCCCGTGATGAGGACGGACACTTGCCCTGCTCCCCGCCCCAGCCCCTGCAGGTGACAGGCTGGGTCGCCCCGCTAACCTGGTGTCTTCTCTCTCTTCTCTCCCCATCCCCGCCACCGCCGGCCCCGGGCCCCACGCAGAGGACAACGAGAACTCCAAGTCCGACGAGAAAGGGAACCAGTCCGAGAACAGCGAAGACCCGGAGCCCGACCGGAAGAAGTCGGGCAACGCTTGTGACAACGACATGAACTGCAACGACGACGGCCATAGCTCCAGTAACCCGGACAGCCGCGACAGCGACGACAGCTTCGAGCACTCGGACTTTGAGAACCCCAAGGCGGGCGAGGACGGCTTCGGTGCGCTGGGCCCGATGCAGATCAAGGTGGAGCGCTACGTGGAGAGTGAGTCGGATCTGCGGCTGCAGAACTGCGAGTCACTCACGTCCGATAGTGCCAAGGACTCGGACAGCGCGGGCGAGACGGGTGCTCAGGCCTCCAGCAAGCACCAGAAGCGCAAGAAAAGGCGGAAACGGCAGAAGGGTGGCAGCGCCAGCCGCCGGCGCCTGTCCAGTGCGTCGAGCCCGGGCGGCCTGGACGCGGGCCTGGTGGAGCCCCCGCGGTTGCTGTCCTCCCCCAACAGTGCCTCGGTGCTCAAGATCAAGACGGAGATCTCGGAACCCATCAACTTCGACAACGACAGCAGCATCTGGAACTACCCGCCCAACCGGGAGATCTCCAGGAACGAGTCCCCCTACAGCATGACCAAGCCCCCCAGCTCCGAGCACTTCCCGTCCCCGCAGGGCGGCGGCGGTGGGGGTGGTGGCAGCGGGGGACTGCACGTGGCCATCCCCGACTCGGTCCTCACACCGCCCGGCGCCGACGGCGCGGCTGCCCGCAAGACTCAGTTCGGCGCCTCGGCCACCACAGCCCTGGCCCCCGTTGCCTCCGACCCACTGTCACCCCCGCTCTCGGCGTCCCCACGGGACAAGCACCCCGGGAACGGCGGCGGGGGCGGGGGCGGCGGGGGCGGGGGCGGCGGCCCCAGCGCGTCCAACTCCTTGCTGTACACTGGGGACCTAGAGGCGCTGCAGAGGTTGCAGGCGGGCAACGTCGTGCTCCCGCTGGTGCACAGGGTGACCGGGACCCTGGCCGCCACCAGCACGGCCGCACAGAGGGTCTACACCACGGGCACCATCCGCTACGCGCCCGCCGAGGTGACCCTGGCCATGCAGGGCAACCTGCTGCCCAACACGCACGCTGTTAACTTCGTGGACGTTAACAGCCCTGGCTTCGGCCTCGACCCCAAGACGCCCATGGAGATGCTCTACCACCACGTGCACCGGCTCAACATGTCAGGACCGTTCGGCGGCGCAGTGAGCGCAGCCAGCCTGACGCAGATGCCCGCCGGCAACGTGTTCACCACGGCCGAGGGACTCTTCTCCACGCTGCCCTTCCCCGTCTACAGCAACGGCATCCATGCGGCACAGACTCTGGAGCGCAAGGAGGACTGAGGCGCCGCCCGTCCTGGGCCCGGCCAGGCCCCGCTCGGAGGAGGCATCGTCGGCATTTTCGTTTAGACCTTTAATTCTAGCACTTTGAATTCGAGCAGGTCAGCGTCTTCTCTCGCCACGACGGTCCCCATTCCACCCCCTCTTTCTTTCACCTGACTTATTCTTTCGTGTAAAGATATGTTTATTTTTTGCCTTCAGAGGGTCAGACGACCAGTTGCCTGCCGTTTTGTCTTCTTCTAAGATGTGTGTTGGGTTGTTTTGCTTTCCTTTGCATCTTTATTAAGATGTCTTTCATGTGTATATGCCTCTGCCATAGAATACTCAGTCTTGTGGTCAAGAGAGTTCTCAAGTGACAACCATTGGGGTTTCTTCATAAAGATCTTGATATGATCAAGATGGAAAGAGACAAGCATAAACAATGTGCCCTGTTTGACTAAGTCAAATGAAATGGGGTGGTTTTTTGTTTCTGTTCCTAATTCCTTTAAAAAAAATAGGGGGAATAGTATTTTAGAATTTTATGCAGAATTTAATTCTCTTTTTACGGTTAAGATTTTAAGATTTTCTTACTTGCACATAAAAAATAATTTGGGTTCTTAAACTTAATTTCTGGCCTGTGACTAGAATGTTTAAAAAAAAAAAGTCGGACTAAATGTTAATTACTGAAACATTAACTTAATTTCTAAAACCATGGTGCTATCATTTATTAATCTGTAATGTCTTCATACAAAATGCAGCTCCTGGGCTGGGTTTTGGGGGAAAAAAAATTGTGTTCTGTCCTGGTCTGGAGTCCATTGCTGCAGTCTCCTTGGTTAGTTAAGACAAAGCCCTCATTAACGTTTGCTGCAGGACTTAAAATTTTTTACCTCCCAACTAACAAACATAGCCTCACATTAAATTTAATGGGTCAGTAAAGCCCTTTTTAAAGGGGCTGCTGGGAAACTCAATCAAACTGATTTGAGGAGCAGTTTAGGTACATACTGCCTTTTGTTTAGCTTTTTGTTTTCCTTACTCAGTCTAACTGAGGCTAATTTTGCAACTTCAATAACACTTCAGAGTAAAAGAAGGAAAATATTTAACATGTTTTTGGTTTTTTTCATTTCTTGCTTAAAAAAAGGAAGGTTGTATTTTGGGGGACTGATTTGATTGATGGAATTTCTTTCCCTTTGGTTCTTATTTCTGGGTTGAAACCAATAAGTTTTAAAACTAAAGAATGGGTTAATAAGCTTCAGACAGATAACTGCAACTGAAAACTGCACATTAAGTAAAAAAAAAAAAGAAAAAAAAGAAAAAAAAAGAAAAAGAAAAAGAAAAAAAATCCTATTTTGTCTTTGTTGCCAGAAATCAGTGTGGTGTCAAACACTCCAAATGACTGTCAAGTATAAATTCTTCTTCCACTTCATTTTTGGCAGCTGTTTGTTAAGGCATCTAATAACAGATGTGAGAACTGTAATGTGTACAATGTGTACGTGTCCTTGGCTGTCAGTCCCATTGCAGTTTCAATGTGTGTTTCTATATGCAGTATATACTAAGCTAATGTAGTTGTTTTGTCCTTTGTCTTATCTGTGCTCTATCTCTAGTCCGGAGTGGTACAGTCCCATTCCTGCAGTCCTAGTGAATCCAGTGATTCTTGGGGGTTAGTGGGTTTTGTGTGGTGGCCTTCCTCTGTAATGTCACCCTATGCTGCTTCTACTGTCTGTGAATCTTCCGTTTTACCTTTTAAAATTCCTGCTGTTGCTTTGCTGGTGTATATTCTCCCTACCTCTCCTCTCTTTCCCTCCCTTTCCCATCTCCCCCTCTCCCTCCTCTTCAGTCCTTCCCCATCCCCAAAATCTGTTTCATTCTCAGAGATAAAAAGACTCTTAACTAGCTCAAGGTTAATGGAGCCATTTTTCCCACAACGGAATTCTGGGTATGACTCTCTCTTCTGGAGTGCAACACAAAGCACTGAAGAATAATGCTCAGATATATTAAATAAATTGATGCCATATAGCCTCAGTTGTTAACATTCCCAGAGTCTCTTGTGCTCTACCTATAAGCAGTGGGTGCTTTTCTTTGGTTTCCTTTCAGGTTGGCTGATGGAGCAATATATAAAGCAATTACCAGTGAGACAGAAAATTCTTTCAAAGGTCAACCAACATTTTTAAGAAACAAAATAGGAGGGGATAATGGAATCTAGAATTGTCATATATATTTGTTTACTTGTGCAATGCTAATATAGTAACTTGGCTGTCCTTTGAATATCACTGTGTTGAGTAGGTTCCTCTAGGACCTTTGATTTCATGAGCTGGGCCCAAACCACGGTGGGATAATAACAAAAAGAAGTTAAATGCCGCAAATTTTAATAGTGAGCTTACTTGAAGGATTTAAGTAGGTTTAGAAGGTGAAGAAAGCCAACGGAGAAATTTACAGATTACTTTTGGAAGCTCTACTCTAGCTATCGAACAATCAAAGGAATGCACCTATCAGCTACAAAGAACAGCTAGACAGCTGTTTTTTTTTTCTTTTATAAATGTTTCTGTGTTGTGTCAAAATGATTTCTGGTGATTTAAACTAACAGATAATCACAGCTGCTGTCTAAATCCATAGTGTTGAAAATTACAAAATGAAAAAAAAAAAAAAACACTTCATTACCTGTGAAGACTGTGTCTGTGTTTTTAACTATTTCTTGTACAAATATATGAAAACTTTTATGAGGAGACTGGTGCCAAGTAGCTGAATAATGGGGAAAGGGATATTCTGTTCGTAAAAACCTTAGCAGTGTTACCAACTCTACGATATATATATAAAAAAATAATTAAAACGTTACAAAGCGACAGCTATGGTACATTTGTTTTGTGTGAAGCTAACCGGACCTAACTTCCTGAGTGCCTGGCTTATTTTGAAACATTTTTTTTCATTGACCATTGATAATGCTGCAAATCAGAAATGTACATACTTCATTTACAACAGGGTTCTTTTTATACTTTTGTAGATTCTCATACATGTCACATACATGGTTGTCTTTATGTAACTTAATTTTTTCATCCGCAGGTGCCATTTTCATAATAAACTTCTCTTGGATTTGTTACTATCTGGCATCATTTCTTTTACATGTAACCATCCTGACTAATGAATGCTGGTAGTATTTGTTTAAGCAGGTACCTTGGTCATTATTCTTTATTTAAAAAAAAAGAAAAAGTAAAAAAAAAAAAATGCATTCGTATTTTTGCTAGTTTTGGAAAAAAATATATAGCTTGTGTACCGATGAGGCTGACAAGGCACAGAATAAGATGCTAATCCAAATACTACACCAAACTTGCAACCATCCTAAATTTTCAGCTACCCCAATTCATTGTCATACTGAGCATTTTTATGCACATTATCAAAGCTGAACAGTGGGCCTGCAACATTAACCACTATGGGAAGTGTGCATTTTTTGATTAATGCACATTAAGTGATGACAGTTTTCATACATTAATCATTTAAAATGCACTCAATATTTTCATTTATTACAATCTATAATGTATAACCAACTGTTCCATTGCTTATATCTTCTTTTTATACTAAATATGTATTTTCTTTCTCCAGACAAGCTGATTAAGTCATGTTCATGCTGTATTATGGTTAGGGTAGCATGTGGCCTGTCATGTTTTAAGGCAGGTCAGCTGCTTACTCTTAAAAAAAAAAAAAAAAGGAAGTGTCACCCATTATCTCAAAGTTAAGGATAAGGTAGGTCAACTCTTAAGTCTGTGATCTCCAAAAACTGAAATATGAATGGGCTGAGCTGGGGGAGTTGGGGAGGGGAGGCAAACACTTTTGTCCAGAAGCTACCAAAACTAATAAATATCATTTCCCTAGTTTAAGTCTTCAGTGACATTAGCCAGTGTGGGGGTTGTTTTTTTATTAAAGGAAGAAAGCTTCAGACTGGCAAACATAGAAGTGTGGTTAGGGTTGGAGAGCTCTGGATTTCTCTACTATGCCCCAGATGGGTCTTCGGAATAAGTACTCAAAATAGGGAGAAGCTGATTGAGAACACAGAATTGGATATGCCAAACTACTTTCCTAAAATTTCTTCCCCTTTTGCTCTTTAGAGTCAGAAGGATATAGTATAGCAAGATTGGGAAGTCAAAAACTGACAGAGCTAGAATCTATGCTGAGTGGATTCTGGTGAGTGAGGAAGCCCGCTTACCCAAGGCACCCTGTCTGGTAGGTATCGATGGACCTGGCTGTGAGTGCAGGCTTTCAGAGCTCTGCATGGGGCAGGGTCTCATAATGCAGAGGGGTGCTTGTCTGAGTGTGGAAATGGCTAATGCTGTTGATCAGCCACAACACTTTTCTTCTGGACTTTCCTGCAGCCTTGTGATCTGGAGGTGGTAGCAATGAGGGTTGCAATGGGAAGCAGGACAGGTGATGGGTGAATTGAAATCCTCACAGTGTTTGGTGCTTCTGCAGTAGAAGTGGTGGAAATCCTGGATTCTTATCCCAACTCAAGCCTCTCTTAGCATTAGCAAGTTCCCTGTCCTTTATGTGTATCCATCAATGCTAAAATAGGTCACTAATGAAATAAAGAACATCTCTCAGCTTGAAAGACTGAGTGAGCTCTGGGCTCAGACTCATTGATAATCAGGAAGCCCTGCCACCTCCCCAGCCCCAGTGCTGGCAACCAGGCCAGAGCCCTGAGCTCCCCGGAAGTATAGGACTTCGTTGCCAGGCTGGCAGCGAGTCAACTGGTCAAGGCTCTAGTCTTCAGGTGACAGAATGAGGGCCAACAGCCAGCTCTCTGTAGCTCCTCCCTTCTTATTCCCAGCTGATACTTATACTAATTTATTTGGCAGTGAGGAACAAGACAATTTTTAAATAAAAACAGCAGGCAGGACAAGAGGGAACAAAAACATTCCAGTTGAGCACCAAAAAAACAACAACAAAAAAACCTGTTTTTAAGGCTGGGCGTGGCAGCTCATGCCTGTAATCCTAGCACTTTGGGAGGCTGAAGCAGGCAGACCATGAGGTCAGGAGTTCAAGACCAACCTGGCCAACGTGGTGAAACCCCATCTCTACTAAAAATGCAAAAATTAGCCTAGTGTGGTGGCAGGCACCCATAATCCCAGCTAGTTGGCTGAGGCAAGAGAATCGCTTGAACTCAGGAGGCGGAGGTTGCAGTGAGCCAAGATCATGCCGTTGCACTCCAGTTCTGGGCAACAGGGCAAGACTGTCTTGGAAAAAAAATAAATAAATAAAAATAAATAAACTGATTTTAGCCCTTGTGGACTATAATTCATACCTGTCCTTCCCCTATTCCTAGACAAAGTCTATTTAACATTGAGAATGTTTAAAGCAATTTGAAAATCAACTTGCCCTATGTATTATATTTAAGATAGGTGATAATATATCTCAAGCCCAGAAGATAGTCTGTTCAAGCCAGGATTATTACCCAGGTTCAAAAAGGAGAAAGGGTCAAAGATTTGGGAGAGAAGAAAGAATATCTTTGCCAACATTTCATATTATGTAGTTTAAAAAAAGGCAAACCTAATTCTTGAGCATAATTCCAAAAGATGGATGTCAACTAGCAGGCTTAAGAAACTCTCTGGGACACTGAGGTAAATGAATATCATTGGCTGCCTTCTGCTTTCCTGTGTCTCCTAGGAAACCAATATGAAGAAAGAGGGCTGATTTGGTAAGCTCTCCATAGGCATAAATCATCGCTTATTCATCTTCATAGTCTTCCAAGGTGCCTAGCTCAATGATTTACGGTAGTGTTGGCTTGGTAAAGATCAGCTGAATACTGATGGATGAAGATGTGAACAAATGAAACATGACTTGTCAAGAGGCAGAGATTCCACTGGAAATGTCCGGGTGGTTTGACAGGATAGCTGGAGTTTGTATCAAGAAAAGATTGTAAAAATGGATAAAGCAGCAAGTTCACTCATTCTTCCTTTCTTTTTTTTTTTTTTTTTTTTTTTTTTTTTTTTTTTTTTGAGACGGAGTCTCGCTCTGTCGCCCAGACTGGAGTGCAGTGGCGCGATCTCGGCTCACTGCAAGCTCCGCCTCCCGGGTTCACGCCATTCTCCTGCCTCAGCCTCCGGAGTAGCTGGGACTACAGGCGCCCGCCACCTCGCCCGGCTAGTTTCTTTTTGTATTTTTAGTAGAGACGGGGTTTCACCATGTTAGCCAGGATGGTCTCGATCTCCTGACCTCGTGATCCGCCCGCCTCGGCAAAGTGCTGGGATTACAGGCTTGAGCCACCGCGCCCGGCCTCTTCCTTTCTTGTGTAGTCCATATGGCTGACACAGAGTTGGCCATCCATAAATGTTGGAGGTGGGTGGGTGTGTCCATAATACGATCTACTCTGTATACAGCAACAGATTAGGTAAAGCAAATAGAGGAGGAGGAGGAAACAACCCCAACGGTTGGTAACCGACTCAGTTAACTGTGACATTGTATCCTATGGATAGCTAAGCAAATGGATTCACAAGAAAGCACCACTTAATAGCGTATCCTCACATATGAGCATATAATCACAATAGTGATCCAGAGAATCTTAGCAACTAAGAGGGACTCTCTGGTGTAGAAATCACATGTCCTTAATAATTCTAGCGCTGAGAGTCTTTCTAGCACACTGTTGAATTGTTCTGATTTTTAGAAGGTGTTGAGCTGAAATCTTACTTCTGGAGTTAAAGGGACTAAATCTAAACCCTTTTCCATTTGAAAAGACTTCAAAGATGTGAAGACAGATGTCAGGGTTTCAGTAAATCTCTAGGCTAAATGCCACATGCTTTGTCAATTTCCTCCACTGACATGGTGGCAGGATCCTTCACCATCCTAGTTACCATTATTTGAGTGCACCAGAATTTGCCAAGACCCTGTATTGGTTTCCTGGGTCTGCTTTATTAGCACAAACTGCTTAAAACAACAGAAATGTATTCTCTCACAGTTCTGGAGGCCAAAAGTCTGAAATCAAGGTGCCAGCAAGGTTAGTTCTTCTGGAAAGCTCTGAGGGAGTGTCTGTTCCATGCTTCTCTCCTAGCTCCTGGCAATCTTTGACATTCCTTAGCTTATAGATGCATCCCTCTGATCTCTGCCTCTGTCGCTTTATGGCCATCTTCTCCCTGTGTGTGTCTGTGTCTTCACATAGAGTTCTCCCCGACTGTGTCCCTCTCTCCTCTTATAAGGATATTAATCAGATTAGATTAAGGGCCCACCCTACTCCAGCATGACCTGATCGTAACTACCTACATCTACAACAACTCTACCGTAAGAAGGAAATGAAAGTAGGCTGGGCACAGTGGCTCATGCCTATAATCTCAGCACTTTGGGAGGCTGAAGTGAGCAGATCATTTGAGTTCAGGAGTTCGAGACCAGCCTGGCCAACATGGTGAAACCCTGTCTCCACTAAAAATTAAAATTTAAAAAAAAAAAAAGCCAGGCATGGTGGTGCACACCTGTAATCCCAGCTACTGTGGAGGCTGAGACAGGAGAATCGCTTGAACCTGAGAGGCGGAGGTTGCAGTGAGCCAAGACTGTGTCACTGCCCTCCAGCCTGGGTGACAGAGTGAGACTCCACCCCAAAAAACAAAAGAAATGAAAGTAAGGTCACATGCTGGGCACTGTCACATGCTGGGTGTTAAGAAACTGGGGATTAGGACTTCAGCTTTTGGAGGGGCACAATTCAGCCCATAACAGCTCCTATTCAAATGTGGCACCTTGGGCCAGTCACATGACTCCAGATGTGATCTGGTACTTGCATGGCATAGAAGTTCCATCTCATCTCTTCCTCAAGACTCTGAGCTCCTAGGTAAAACGGCCTGCAATTGCAGTCACATCTTAGCAGCCAGGTCAAATTACTATCTCATCCCAAGTCTCCAGTCAACCAGTTTGGGTCTTTTCACCAACTTTTGTGAAGGTAGGTCTCCCATCTTTCTCTGCATACGTAGCCCTCACATAATGCTGGCATGGGCTTGGGTGAAAAGTAACATAAAGAAAGCGGCTCATAACCATAGAAGGGGAGCAAGAACCTGAACCCCTGAAAACACATTTATCATTTTCATTGCATTTTATGTACCCTCTGAGACTGCTTCACACAACTCTGCTGGAAAGGAGTGACCTGGCTCCAATATTTGTGGAACACTGGGGTATAGGCACATAATAAATACAATAAATCCATAATAAACATTACCAGTGGACTACCCTCTTTTAAGTAAATTGAGTCAGAGAAAAAACAACCATAAGAAGGAAAGGGAAAGAATTAGAGATAGCTACTACCATATCAGCGATTTTATGGGAACAGAACTGGTGTGAGAGGTGTCAAGACTCCTGATATGTACATGTAAAACCCACTCAAAAGTCAAGAATTTCAAGACAAAATTCTTCAATTTTCTGAAAATAAGTGGCCCTCCCTTAATCCCTTTTAGGGACCAAAATCAAAGAGCCTGGGCCAAATATATTCACTGAGTGTATGTTCCATCTGGAATTAAAATTCATAATCCCTGAATTCCTCGCTATTGTCCTATGCACAGTTGTTTTCATTCTTCTGTCCACCTCTCCCTATTTGGAAATCACGGGATATACCACAAGGAATGACCCAGATAATGTGCCTATGTTAAAAAGAATTTTTCTGGGAAAATAAAATTAATTTCAGCCTTTAAAAATAATGTATGCCAACTATTAAAACTACTTTAAGAAAGAAAAAGGAGCAGAGAGTAAGGAGGTGGCACTTCCTTGCACTGAAGGAGTTCTCAGATTTATAGCGGAAGTGTCAGAAACAGGATGTAATATCCATATGACCCCCCCACCTCCCCCAAACAAAACCATTATACCCTTGATGAATTATTGACTTTAGAGTTTTATCTGTGCCATGAATAATCACAAACTTGGGAGTCTCAGGGCACAGTTCATAAACAAATAATTATATCACAATGATAATTTTTCAGGAATTGCAACATCAATCATGGCCATGTTATTATCAAGTACATTTTCTGGTTGCCTCTATTCATCAAACCCTCCTCCCTCTCCACCCTTCCGCATCACACAAGCAAAACTCATCACCAGATTGCCTCTTATTTACACATCACTCAAAGCAGGACAGAGCAGGCACACACAAAACGGGCCAACCCAGCGTTTATGAGGATGAGTTTTCATTAAGAAAGTTCAAATTAAACACACTGAGAAAGATGGAGGTGGGGGGAGATCATTAATTATTCCAGACTCCCCCACAGAAGCCATCTTTGAAAAGATCTCATTTAGAAGATAAAAATGAACGGAAGTTTTATTCCATTTCAGGCAGTACTAGAAAGGAGTTAGCCTCAGAAAGCCAAGGAAATGACAGCCCTACAGTAATGTGCCACTGTTTTCTTTTCACGGTGTTCACACACACAAAGCTCGGGTGCTGTCTACAGCCTCTATCTGCAGGTGGAAGAGGCAGGTGGAGGTGGGTACAGAACCTGGAAAGGGTATAAATACTTTATCCAAGTCTCTATGCAAATCAGTCATACAGCTGTCTGGGATGCTTAGGTCTGACCTAAACCGCTTTACTGTGACTGAAACAGAAGGCTGATATTTCCAAACAAGTAACAGCACAAAAGCACTCTTAGTCAAGCTACTTTACTGAGTGGTTTAATGTCACTTAAGGTCATAGGGCTACTCCTTGGATAACACGTTCCTCCTACAATTCAAAAGAAAAATAAATGACTAGCCAAGCAACATAAAGAAAGTACCCTCTTTAGATAAAAGATTGTGCAATCGGGTTAAATCCGTAACACAGTGGGGCTTGCCATGAACTCCTTACGCAAGAGAGCTCTCTCACTGGTCTCTGCTTCCTCACTGGCAAGCTACACAGGCAAAGCAATGTGAGTCTAAAATGACCAATAGGAATTTAGACTCCTCAAAAGGAGGTACCAACCCCAAGCATCTGAGACAATCCAGTCCCCTGGTAATGCCTCAGGACTCTTGAGGACAGCCCTTGAACGCATGCGGCTTCAGCTTAGATCAAATTCTGTCTTCCTTGGCATCAAAACATGTCTAGGCAAAGGTAGGGCTGGTGTCCCACAGTGGGCACCACAGGTATGGGAACTTAGCGGAGCTAGACCCAACCTGATCAGCCCCGAACAACCGCTACTCCATCAACCTGCAGGACAGCTGGAGGTTCCAAGTACACTGTACCACTTTATCCAAAACACTATCTTCCCTCTCTACTGCTCTTATTTTAAAATCTTTGAGTTTCCTGAATGTGCCTGGACTATGGTCAGCCCCCTTGCCTTAAGCTGACATTGTTTTTTTGTTTGTTTTGTTTTGTTTTGAGATGGAATTTCACTCTGGTGTCCAGGCTGGAGTGCAGTGCTCACCGCTACCTTCGCCTCCCGGGTTCAAGCGATTCTCCTGCCTCAGCCTCCCAAGTAGCTGGGATTACAGGCATGCGCCACCATGCCTGGCTAATTTTTGTGTTTTTAGTAGAAAAGGGGTTTTGCCATGTTGGCCAGGCTGGTCTCCGACTCCTGACGTCAGGTGATCTGCCCGCCTCAGCCTTCCGGGATTACAGGTGTGAGCCACTACACCCAGCCTAGGCCAATCTTAATATTTAAACTTATTATCCAACACCACTGGAAATGAGAAATAAAAAACAAATATAAATAAATGTGGCCAGGCGTGGTGGCTCACGCCTGTAATCCCAGTACCTTGGGAGGCCGAGGTGGGTAGATCACCTGAGGTCAGGAATTCGAGACCAGCCTGACCAACATGGTGAAACCCCGTCTCTACTACAAATACAAAAATTAGCCAGGCGTGGTGGCGGGCACCTGTAATCCCAGCTACTCAGGAGGCTGAGGCAGGAGAATCACTTGAACCCGGGAGGCAGAGGTTACAGTGAGCCGAGATTGCGCCACTGCACTCCAGCCTGGGCCACAGAGTGAGACTCTGTCTCAATAAATAAATAAATAAATAAATAAATAAATAAATAAATAAACAAACAAACAAACAAGCAAACTTATTAAAAGGAGGGAAAGTAGAGTCAGGGCAGAAAGACACACACAACTAGTCCATGGCCCAATAAAACTTCTAGATATCCCCTTCAAAGCATCTATCTCCCCAATACAATATTGTCTTCAGAGGCCAGCCAAATGTCTCCCCTCCTCCCTTCTCCCTGCCTACAGAGAAGCTGCCTCTCCAGTGGGTGTGGCCCTCCCTCTGTCTGGCCTTTTGCCTACGTCCTGCACCACGAGAGCTCCTCCGAGGTCTGTTTCCCTTTTTCTCCTGTGGGGCGGCTGGACCTCTCTTGTCTACTCCCAGACTCCTCTTCACCTGTCACCCCTCTCAGTGTGATGAGGCCCTCAGCTGGCCAATAAACCAAAGGCCCTTTCAGAAAATGTACTCTTTTTAGAAATCTGGGGAGAAAATGATGTAAATTTTTTAAATTTCAATTTTTGGATCATGTTAAAGCATCAAAAAGGTACACACAAACCAACAACATAACCTCCTTTCCAATCCCAAATCCTCTGGTGGAACTGCTGAGAGCCCTGAAATGAATTTGCCTAGATCCCTGCCTGTCCCGTCCCTGGTGGGGAACTCCCTTCTCACAGAGGGAAGTTAGGCAGTTTGGAGATAAAGGGAGAAAGTGAAGATCACATAAGCCATAAGTTAATAACCTGCTCCAGCGAAAGCGACAGCCATCCACCATGGCCAGAGTCCTCCTGGTCTCATCCGAGAGGCCAGGGTCCGCACATACCTGGAGTTCATACACCTCAACAGACACCTCTGCATCAGAGTCACATGGGAAAATAAAAGATTTATCATTTAGAAGACATTTTTCCAAAATACAAATGTAACTGCTATTTCTTTCATAGTATTTTCTAGGACGAGGACACTAGCAATTCTTTTTCATTTTGAACATTTTGAATAAAAGGAAGCTCAGATTTCTTTCTCTAGTTTTTCCACCTGACTTCCCTCCATGCTGCTCCGGATATTTACATAGAAGTTGCCCAAGTTAGAGACATTTTTCAGACATTGATTAATCTATAATTCTTTGAAGTAGGGAAACATTATTATCTCCACTTTACAGATGTGGAAACTAAGACACAGAAGTTAATGACTTGCCCAGAGGTCAAACATCCAGTCAATTGGAAACGTGGGTTTTAAATAGAAGCTCCCCTTTCTGCTCCTAGCTTAATTCAAGTTTGTTCTTAGCTCATCTGCCCTATTTACATCACAGCTGCCTCCCTTGTCTGGCCACCTCTTAAATTTTGCCTTAAGGCCCTTAATGTGCTTCTTGAAAGAGGAATGCTTGCTTCGCCTACTGTCAGCAGTTGCCCTCTTCCCATTCGTGCCTTTGCTTGTAAATAAGAAATGACAACTCCTTTCTGGAGTATTTTGTAATACTAAATAGTATTTTGTATAAATAGTATTTTGCATCACTAAATAGTACTATTATTTTCTTAAATTTTTTATTAACAAACAGAAGCCTGACAGTTCTTTCTAAACCTAGAATCTGTAATTTTGCTTAATTTCTAGTAGTGGCCTGTAATTAATTGAAGGGAAGAGCTACCCAAGCCACACCAGAAATATAAAGATGGATCAAGTCCTACCCTCCGTGCTCTAGTTCTTCACAGAATAGAAAGGGAGACAAATGTGAAAACTGATCATTACAATGGTATGACAAGTGGCATGACAGACATATTTATACACCCAGTGTTATGGGTCGCCTGAGTAATGGCAACGAATTCAGGCCCTGAGGGCAGAGAAGCTTCCCAAAAGGAGGGGATGCTTAAAGGGGGACTTGAAAAATAAGTAGGAGTTAACCACAGACGCTAGAGAAAGAATGATTCCTGGAAGGTATAAGCAACATCATAGAGGCAGGAGAGAACTTGCAAGTAATTCACTGTGTTGGAGTGATGGCTACACCTAGGAGATGTATGGAAAGGTCAGCTGACAAGTTCATGAAACTCAGTGTATGCTTTGCTAGCCAGCCCCGCCCCTAGTTCAGTGCTGCATCCTCCTAACAAAAGGAGTACCTTGCTCTCACGTAAAGGCCTGCGCCACTCACCACGCCCTCCTTCCACATTTGCTGGGCTGCATCTGCACAGAGGGGTCATCTTTTTCTCATTCATACAAAGAAGCCACAAAAAACAGCAGCCTTGTGAGTGACCTACCTTGAATGTTATATGTGGAATTTGAATGGTACCTCTAGGCAATGGGATGATCAATTTATTCAGAGAAGTATAACACTGGAGTTTTTGTATTTGAAAGGCCACTCTGATGGCATTTGAAGGATGAGCTGGATTAAATAGAGACAGGAGTGATATACCACATGACAAAGGATGAGAGTTGAGCAGGAGTAGAGTGGGTAGGTGGGTGGATTTGAGAGGGTTATGGGAGAAGTGACAGTGACTGGTTAGATATGGAGAGAGATGATGGAGAGGAAAGAGTAAAAGATGACTCAGGTTTCTGGCTTGGGTGTGTGGGTGTCATCAAACAGGACATGCAGAGAACACAGGAGCAAAGAAAGATTTAAAGGATGAGTAGGAGAAGTTGAAGAGCTCCATTTTAGACACAGTAAGTTTTAAGTGCTGATGGAAAATGCAAGAAATGTCCAGTGAGTGCGTGGAAAAATAGTTCTAGATCTCTGGAGAGAAATCCGTTGTAAAGGTAGCATCAGAAACATCAGCATTCATAGGAGAAGCCATGGGTCTAGACGACATTACACAGGAGAGAGGGTGTTGATGAGTAAACAGTCAAGAATGGGGTGCTAGCATGTGTCAAAGGAGTGATCAGAAGAATAAGAGCCCATGACAGAAATTTTTAAAAGAGCACAGAAGAATGAAAGGGATTGGTGTTACAGAAATCCGTTAAGAAAAAGGTTTCCAGAAGGCCAGGTAAGGACTGAAGTATTAAATGGACATGGCGAACAGAGACAGCATAAGATGGCTACCCCTTCCAGAAACTTGGCAGTGAAGGAAATGAAAGGGCCTCATTTCTAAGAAGCAACTTCTTTTTGTCACTGATTGGTATGATCTTTCTTTGAAAAACTGTAGTCCCTGCATCACTCATATTAAATGGCTACTGAACAAGAGGGCTTGAGGCAAAGTCTTGCCCTTACAGAATCTGTCTTGTCACCTTCTTCCCATGTGCCTCACATTGATTTGTCCCACAGCCTAGGCTCTGGCCCCAGAACTGCATTCAGAGAAGACACTGTGCAAGCATTAAGGTCAGGCACATAAGATGTTGTGCATGTTTCAAGGACTTTCTGTACTCTCAATTTCTCCCCATACTTTGTTTGGTATGACCTCTCTGATCATCCACAGTGGCTCTTGTGTGATATTCTATATTTTTAAAAAGAAATTCCTTCTAGGAAAGAGAAAGTAATGAAGTGTATGATTGGGGCTTTACTCAATGGAGAAAGAATAAGGTTGGTCCCAAACCTGTATCAGACTAGGATTGAATTGTGTGGAATCACTGACCCTAGTTAAGCCACTATAGTCGTGACAACAAAATTGTTGGTTGACTACCTGATATCTTTTTGTTTTTTCTCCTTGGTAATGGAAACCAAAACTTTTCTTAGCTAGGCACAGTGCTGCTTAGAATAAAATATTTTGGTTTTTAGCCTCTCTTGCAGCTGAATATAGCCACATGACAAAGTTCTAGCCCATGAAATCTTAACACAGAACGAGAATTTCCAAGAAAGCTGATACACTGTCTTTCCTTCTTATTCTAGGCCGCAACTCAGACATATGGCTGGAGTTCCAGCAGCCACACTGGATCATGAAATGACCTTAAAAATAAAAGCCATGAGCTAGGATGGGGGAGCGGAGCTTAGTTCTGGGGGCATTACTCTAGCCATGAACTACCTACTTCTGAACCACGTTTATATGAAACTGAATAAACTTCTATCTTGTTTAAGCCATGTCATTTTGGGAAGAGGGATTTATTTTGCTACTGAATGTAATTCTTAACTGATAGAACTATTAGATCAATTATAAATATCCTTTGGCTGTTCATTACTAAAGCAAGTTCCCTAGTTCTTTCCTACAGTTTGTCTTTTGACCTGCATTGCTCCTTACATATTCGAGCACAAGGATAGGAAATCATGAGAAATCAAATGTGGGAAAAGCTAGAAGCTTCAACATTGTATGAAGGATGCAAAGCAACATTGTATGAAGGAGGCAAAGAGGTCTTTAAACTCTAGCAAATGGTTGACAAGTGATGATTCTAGCTAACTCCACATATTCAGCGAGAAAGAATCCCACGGAAACAAAGAAGTACTTCACAGCCTAAAAAGAACCAATTCTGGCTGCACAGACAATGCATAGAAGTTCTATACCCCATTTGTTGCAAGGAGGTATCTTCTATGAAGCCACATATCTCAGAAGTATCATCTGAACTGTTCTTAAACACCAGGCACTGTCACAGCTCAAAGAAAAGGTTGGAAAAAACAGAAACAAAAACAAAAACAAACAAACAAAAAAAACTCTAGAGTAAACTTGGAGAATTAATAAGGCCATGCTTCATTTGTTGCGCATTACAGGGAGAAGGCTCATGCGCACACTGATACCTGGCAGGGATGGAACTGGAAAACTCTTATGGAAGCTGAACTAATAATGAGAATCTAAAATGATGCTACTAAGCAGCCACCAGTTACCTGGAGACCCACACGCTCCTAGCTGGGTGCTTTAAATATTATCTAATGTGAGGAACTAAAAATTCTGAGGACAACTCCAAACAAACCAGTCAGGCCATCACAAGATCACAAGATCATCACAGCCACCAATTACCATATGCCAAGCACTCTAGTAAGCACTCACTCAACTCACTGCATTCTCATAACCCAATAATGGTAGAAACTACTGTTATCACTATCGTAAGGTCCAGACACTGAGAATCCAAGAAGCTGGGTGACTTATACGTATTCTCTTAACTAATAATTGGTGGAGCCAAAATAATAACCCAAGCCTCCCTCGTTTCAAAGCTTGATTGATTTTTTAACCACTATGCTATAGGTTCCTCCCCACCTTAATGTTGAAGAGAGAATTATTCCTAAAAGTCATCTCACCTATTTTTTAATACTTTATAAAATGGAGATTTTTAAGACCAAAAAAAAAAAACACTGAAAATAAAAGGATTGTTTCATAATAAAATGTTTGATTCATCAGAAATTTATTAAAAATCACATTTGTATTCCCACATAACAGTCTAAAAATGTACAATGCTAAATAATTCAAAACCACAAGTTCAAATCTACAATCATGTTGGAAGATTTAAACATACCTCTCTCCTAGTCATCAGGCAGAAGCAAATATAAATCCCCCTGGAGGACATAATATATACCAGAGCATCACATTATCTCTTCAATTTTAAATACTCCATGGAACATTCAATCAAAATTAGCCATTCATATGGGTATGCAAAATAACAATGTGACCAAAAGTCAAAAGAAACAACAAACAATAAAAATAAACCTAAATGAAATCCAGAGAATGGAATTATCAAATACAGACATTAAGAATAATTCGTTTGAGGAGTGAACCGTCTATATTGAAAATTAAGGGAAATCTTCAAATTATAAAAGGACTGAATGGAAAAATTCTGTAGCCAAAGTTTTATAACTGAACTTAAACACTCAATGCATTTAACAGAAAATTAGATTATTTGAGGAGAATTCCTATTAGTAAACAGGTAGACAATATCCACAGCAAACTGCCAAGAGATGGAAGTCTAGAAAAACACAGGAAAGAGCATAAAGGTTATATGGGACAGGATGAAAGGGCCTGGCCTACATGTCATTGTCAGAGGAGAAACAAACAAGAATGAATCAGAAGAAAAATGTGAGGAGATAATGACTAAGAATTTTCCAAAACTGTTTAAAGGCTTCAAAGTTGCAGATTCAAACCCAAGTACAATGAATTAAAATACATGCATGCACCTAACATAGGTATTTGTAGTAAAACTGCCAAAAACCAAAGACAAAGATCAAACCATGTGAGCAAACAGAGGGGAAATAGACTTATTTCTTTCAAAAAAACAGTAATAAGATCAAAAGCTAACTTACCAACAGAAACCAGAAAAAACAGAAAAGAATAGTATCTCTTCAAAGTATGAAAAAATAAGTCTACAAATCTAGAATTCTATATCCAGTAAAAACGGAAGTAAAATACAGATATTTTCAGATGCAAAACAAAATGTGTCACCAGGAAACTGTACTAAAGAAACACTGAAACATTCTTCAAAAAGACAAATGACCCCAGATGGAAACTAAGAACTACAGTATGTAATTAAAAACAAAGCAAAGAGCAAATATGTTAATACATTTAAATAAATCTTGATTCCATGAAGCAGTAATAATAATATCTTGTGGGGCTAAGAACAGAGAGAAAACTAAAGCACACCATATACCATATATAAAGTACAGCATATACCACAAGTTAGGACGAGGATAAATGGAGTTAAGGTGGTCCAAGTTTCTAGCACTGGCAGGAAAATGAAATGTCAGTAAGAATCCATAGAGTATGCCTCACTTCATGGAACAATTCTATTGCTTGGAAAAGGTGCCAATATAGCAAAATTTGTTTTTGTTATTAAATGCTATTATAATATCATAGCTATGAGCTCGTACGAAGTCTTAACCACAAATCTCAAAAAAAAAAAAATCACATCTAGCGATACAAAGAACGTATTTAGATTACATGTAGGAAAAAAAAGCTTTTTAAAGAATATCCCAAATGAATCCTCACAAAAGAATACTACATATTAGACTGTGAGTCAAGAAAGAGAGACAATAATAACAGCTCTCTAACTTTGTGACCTGTCTTTTGTCCCTTATCCTCTCTGGGGTCCACCTGACTTAACTGCAGAGTGAGGTAAGTTTGCAGATGACCTTCAAAAGGAGAGGTTCTCCTATCTGACCTCAACCTAGCAGCCAGCTAGAGTCACCGATACGCCGCATTCTTCATGGCTGGCCCACAGAGCATGCTGTATTCTTGCCACTATTGGGCCACTCTGTGACTGTGAATGACAGAGCCTCCTGCTCACTAAGAGCCTGTAGAGTGTATACAAATCTGTTGTGCTTGTTATTGTAACAATGTATTTTATTTAATATTACATAAATACCCAACTATGACAGCAAAAGAAGACTGTTGTTTCTTTGAGAACAAGGGTGAGTGTTTTGTAAAGATGATTACACAGAGGAGACTTGCTTTAAAAATTTGATGTTGATGACTATAAAACATTGAAGGGAAAATATCTCTCAGATTATGTCAGAGATCTTTAGATTTGTACTTCTCTTTAAATAAACTAAAGTTTGGACAACGAAGACAATATTTGGGGGTGTCATTTATGCAAGAAAGATGATGCAGGACTATAATGAGTAGATTTGCACTTTAAAAAGCCTAGAATCTATATCAAGTCTATGTAAATTAGTACATTTAGGTGTCTTAATTTAATACAAAATGTTCTAGGTGCATATGCATTGGGTTTTTACGGCTAGTTTTTAAACACATTCTGTGCTTTATCCAACTTTTTAATTAAACTGTCTTGATCTTGTTAGATAACAAGGTTTCTTCTGTAATTTCATAATTAGGATTCCATTATAAGAATTGAACACAGTGATTCCAAGCCAGGCACAGTGGCTCATGCCTGTAATCCCAGCATTTTGGGAGGCTGAGGCAGGTGGATTGCCTGAGGTCAGGAGTTTGAGACCAGCCTGGCCAACATGGTGAAACCCTGTCTCTACTAAAAATACAAAAATTAGCCAGGCATGGCGGCACACACCTATAGTCCTACCTGCTCAGGAGGCTTGAACCCAGGAAGAGGAGGTTGTAGTGAACCGAGATTGTGCCACTGCACTCCAGCCTGAGCGACAGAGCAAGACTGTCTCAAAAAAAAAAAAAAAAAAGAATTGAACACAGTGGTCTTAATAGGCACCCAGCTTCTATAAAATCTCCTTGGCATTCTGAAATGGTTCAAAGGTTGATTCTTCAACCTCTGCTTCTGTGCTTTTTAATCACACTATCAGGCTTTTCAAAAGAACAGGTCGATCTGAGACAAGTAAGACCACAACAAGGACAAGCATCTGAAATGACTGGGCCAATGAATAGGAAAGCACTTTAACCTTTGGGTCCTCTCCAAAAATTCCAGGTCCCATGCTTGTCCCATTATTTCACAGTCACCTTTCGCTCCTACTAATGGCCTCAGTACCTTTAGATTGGATAGGAAACTTAGTAGAAACAGCATTACCCATCAAATGACAAGACATAGATCCTCAAAATTAAAAGTGATCTTTGAGGCCATTGCAAGAAACTGCCTCAGTTTCCCCATGCTACTCTTCCTGTCCCAAAACACTGAAGTAGAGACAAATGAGATCCACAAAAAGTTTTTCATAAATTTTCTTGAGGTATTTTAAATGTTATCTGGTACCAACACATTTTAACACAGATGAATTAACCAAATACATAGCTGTGTTTGATGTAGAAATAAATAAGGGATGCAAGATGTAAATAGAATCAGAGTTTTCTAGCAGAAGGCGGGCTCACTCTTGTCAATGTCCTGGGGCAATCAGACACAAATACTGACTCACACTAACTAAAATGTACAGAAGGCCTGAGGAAGGCATCAGGGTGGCAATCTATTAATTTAAAGTGAGAAATAGAATTGTCACACAGACTGGAATTATTCAGGTTGGCATCATAATCTCTTTTTCTCCCTGTAGTCAGGGAAAACCAAATTGTAATCAGAAGCCACTCATTACCATGAGAAATCACTGTGAAAGACTCAGAAATATTTAAAATCTGTGTATTTTCTGCGTTCTCTCTCTCCATGAGCAGAACTTCACTGGAACCAGAAAACTGCTGCGAGGACACGGAATCAGGAAAGGGGGAGTCAGATGAAGCTCCTGTTTTCACATCAGGTGCACAATAAGAACACTTTTGCCTTTGGGACTGGAATTTCTGGAAATGTGATGGTGAATTGTCCCACTCCAAGGGACAGAGCTGGTATGGGATTTTTCAAAACAGGAATCTCTGGTGATTCTCGCTTTTTCTATGCTTCCCACAGCTCACTAAGCCCTCTGCTTTGGATGTATCATTTATTTAAATATGTTAATACAATTATACATGCATTGAAAATTACAGTCTCACAAGGCTGGACACCAATCTGTCTCTTCTAGGGAACTCTACACATCCCTGTTCCAGCTGCACTGCTTTACAGTTTAACTCTACTTTCCTCACTTCTCAGTTCTTGGAGAGGTACTAGAACGCCCAAGAACCAACCATACTTGACACTGACTTGTGGAAGAGACAAGCCTGTTTGAAATACAGGTTCAAAAATGATTCCCAGCTAGACTTTGATGATCTTAAATCTGTACTAATTGTGTCAGTTTATTCTCAAAAACCAAATCTGTATGTTTAAAAAAAAAATCCTGAAGTTTATCAAACAAAACATGGTTTTCCCATTTATCAGAATTTGATGTTTTGCCAAACCATTTTATTTCCAAACATTTTAAGTATGCACTGTAGAATACATTTTTTAATAACTTACACTTTAGGTCTACAGATTCATGTACAACCTCATTGTACCCCAACTGTCTTATTATCCTCTCCTCATTTTCAAGCTTCTTAAAATAAAATTCAAATCAAAGTAATACTGAACCACATAGAATTCTGAAAAATTACCTGAAGTCATGTTAGAATGGCATATTGAAGATCCTGATGGCATCCTTGCCCCTGATACCTAACAGAATGAGAAAAAAAATAAAAGAGTAGGCCAAAAACTTTTCATGACAGCAACCAAACCCAGAAAGGGTCATAATCTAACTTAATAAGCTTGAGAAACAGGACATTTTGAATCAAAGAAAAGAGGCTCTGCACAAATTGATTTCTGAATAATCCCTTATTCTTTCCCCTCCAATATTTCAAGCCATTGATTTTAATAAAATATTGGAAATCCTCACTGATATCCCCAGATCTGAAGAGAAGAAAACCGAATGGTTAACATTAACTCTGTTCTCAGAGGAAAGAGGGTTAATGTTAACCAGAAACTCATTGCTGGGAGAAATGTATGAAACAGAATAAATGAATGACAGAGCAGACTTGAGCCAAAGAGGGTGCTCCAGGGCAGCATACTGGAAAGATGGTGTGGTGGTTAATGTTTGGTGTCAACTTGATTAAAGGGTGACTAGATCGCTGGGAAAGTATTGTTTCTGGGTGTGTCTGTGAGGGTGTTGTCAGAAGAGACTGACATTTGAGTCAACGGACTGCGAGAGGAAGACCCGCCCTTAATGTGGGTACACACCATCCAATTGGCTGCTGGCATGACTAAAACAAAGCAGGCAGAAGAAGGTGAGATAAGTCAGCTTGCTGAGTCTTCTGGCTTTCATCTTCCTCCTGTGCTGGATGTGTCTGTCTGTTCTTCCTGTCCTTGGACATCAGACTTCAGGTTCTTCGGATTTGGACTCCTGGACTTACAAGTCTGAGATCAAACTGCAAGGTGGCAGCGAGGCTGGGGGAGGGGCATCCACCATTGCTGAGGCTTGAGTAGGTAAACAAAGCAACTGGGAAGCTCCAACTGGGTGGAGCCCACCGCAGCTCAAGGAGGCCTGCCTGCCTCTGTAGACTCCACCTCTGGGGGCAGGGCATAGCTGAACAAAAGGCAGCAGCAACTTCTGCAGACTTAAACATCACTGTCTGACAGCTTTGAAGAGAGTAGTGGTTCTCCCAGCACAGAGTTTGAGATCTGAGAGCAGACAGGCTGCTTCCTCAAGTGGGTCCCTGACCCCTGAGTAGCCTAACTGGGAGACACCTCCCAGTAGGGGCCAACTGACACCTCATACAGCCAGGTGACCCTCTGAGATGAAGCTTCCAGAGGAAGGATCAGGCAGCAACACATGCTGTTCTGCAATATTTGCTGTTCTGCAGCCTCTGCTGGTGATACCCAGGCAAACAGGGTCTGGAGTGGACCTCCAGCAAACTCCAACAGACCTGCAGCTGAGAGGGTCCTGACTGTTAGAAGGAAAACTAACAAACAGAAAGAACATCCACACCAAAACCCCATCTGTACATCAACATCAAAGACCAAAGGTAGATAAAACCACAAAGATGTGGAGAAACCAGAGCAGAAAAGCTGAAAATTCTAAAAATCAGAGTGCCTCTTCTCCTCCAAAGGAACACAGCTCCTCACCAGCAATGGAACAAAGCTGGACAGAGAATGACTTTGACAAGCTGACAGAAGTAGACTTCAGACAATCAGTAATAACAAACTTCTCCGAGCTAAAGGAGGATGTTCGAACCCATCGCAAAGAAGCTAAAAACCTTGAAAAAAGATTAGATGAATGGCTGACTAGAATAAACAGCGTAAAGAAGACCTTAGATGACCTGATGGAGCTGAAAACCATGGCACGAGAACTACGTGACAAATACACAAGCTTCAGTAGTGGATTCAATCAAGTGGAAGAAAGGGTATCAGTGATTGAAGATCAAATGAATGAAATGAAGTGAGAAGAGAAGTTTAGAGAAAAAAGAGTAAAAATAAATGAACAAAGCCTCCAAGAAATATGGGACTGTGTGAAAAGACCAAATCTATGTCTGATTGGTGTACCTGAAAGTGATGGGGAGAATGGAACCAAGTTGGAAAACACTCTTCAGGATATTATCCAGGAGAACTTCCCCAACCTAGTAAGACAGGCCAACATTCAAATTCAGGAAATACAGAGAATGCACAAAGATACTCCTCAAGAAGAGCAACCCCAAGACACATAACTGACAGATTAACCAAGGTTGAAATGAAGGAAAAAATGTTAAGGGCAGCCAGAGAGAAAGGTCGGGTTACCCACAAAGGGAAGCCCATCAGACTAACAGCAGATCTCTCAGCAGAAACTCTACAAGCCAGAAGAGAGTGGGGGCCAATATTCAACTTTCTTAAAGAAAAGAATTTTCAACCCAGAATTTCATATCCTGCCAAACTAAGCTTCATAAGTGAAGGAGAGATAAAATCCTTTACAGACAAGCAAATGCTGAGAGATTTCGTCACCACCAGGCCTGCCTTGCAAGAGCTCCTGAAGGAAGCACTAAACATGGAAAGGAACAACCAGTACCAGCCACTGCAAAAACATGCCAGATTGTAAAGACCATTAATGCTGGAAAGAAACTGCATCAACTAACAAGCAAAATAACCAGCTAACATCATAATGACAGGATCAAATTCACACATAACAATATTAACCTTAAATGTAAATGGGCTAAATGCTCCAATTAAAAGACACAGACTGGCAAATTGGATAAAAAGTCAAGACTCATCTGTGTGCTATAATATTCAGGAGACCCATCTCACATGCAGAGACACACATAGGCTCAAAATAAAGGGATGAAGGAAGATCTACCAAGCAAATGGAAAGCAAAGAAAAAGCAGGGGTTGCAATCCTAGTCTCTGATAAAACAGACTTTAAACCAACAAAGATCAAGAGAGACAAAGAAGGCCATTACATAACACTAAAGGGATCAATTCAACAAGAAAAGCTAACTATCCTAAATATTTATGCACCCAATGCAGGAGCACTCAGATTCATAAAGCAAGTCCTTACAGACCTACAAAGAGACTTAGGCTCCCACACAATAATAATGGGAGACTTTAACACCCCACTGTCAACACTAGACAGATCAATGAGACAAAAAGTTAACAAGGATATCCAGAACTCGAACTCAGCTCTGCATCAAGCAGACCTAATAGACATCCACAGAACTCTCCACCCCAAGTCAACAGAATATACACTCTTCTCAGCACCATATCACACTTTTTCCAAAACTGACTACATAGTTGGAAGTAAAGCACACCTTAGCAAATGTAAAAGAACAGAAATTGTAACAAACTGTCTCTCAGACCACAGTGCAATCAAATTAGAACTCAAGATTAAGAAACTCACTCAAAACCACTCAACTACATGGAAACTGAACAACCTGTTCCTCAATGACTACTGGGTACATAACAAAATGAAGGAAGAAATAAAGGTGTTCTTTGAAACCAATGAGAACAAATTCACAACATACCAGAATCTCTGGGACACGCTTAAAGCAGTGTGTAGAGGGAAATTTATAGCACTAAATGCCCACAAGAGAAAGCAGGAAAGATCTAAAATTGACACCCTAACATCACAATTAAAAGAACTAGAGAGGCCGGGTGTGGTGGCTCGTGCCTATAATCCTTTGGGATTACACTTTGGGAGCACTTTGGGAGGCCGAGGCGGGCAGATCACAAGCTCAGGAGATTGAGACTGTCCTGGCTAATACGGTGAAACCCCGTCTCTACTAAAAATACAAAAAATTAGCCAGGCGTGGTGGTGGGCACCTGTAGTCCCAGCTACTCGGGAGGCTGAGGCAGGAGAATGGGGTGAACCTGGGAGGCAGAGCTTGCAGTGAGCTGAGCTCACGCCACTGCACTCCAGCCTGGGCCACAGAGCAAGACTCCATCTCAAAAAAAAAAAAAAAAAAAAAAAAAACTAGAGAAGCAAGAGCAAACACATTCAAAAGCTAGCAGAAGGCAAGAATAACTAAGATCAGAGCAGAACTGAAGGAGATAGAGACACAAAAAACCCTTCAAAAAAAATCAATGAATACAGCAGCTGTTTTTTTTTAAAAGATCAACAAAATTGATAGACCACTAGCCAGACTAATAAAGAAGAAAAGAGAGAAGACAGATACAATAAAAAATGAGAAAGGGGCTATCACCACCCATCCCACAGAAATACAAACTACCATCAGAGAATACTATAAACACCTCTACGCAAATCAACTAGAAAATATAGAAGAAATTGATAAATTCCTGGACATGTACACTCTCCCAAGACTAAACCAGGAAGAAGTTGAATCTCTGAATAGACCAATAACAGGTTCTGAAATTGAGGCAATAATTAATAGCCTACCAACTAAAAAAAGTCCAGGACCAGATGGATTCACAGCCAAATTCTACCAGAGGTACAAAGAGGAGCTGGTACCATTCCTTCTGAAACTATTCCAATCAATAGAAAAAGAGGGAATCCTACCTAACTCATTTTATGAGGCCAGCATCATCCTGATACTAAAACCTGGCAGAGACACGACAAAAACAGAGAATTTTAGACCAATATCCCTGATGAACATCGATGCAAAAATCGTCAATAAAATACTGGCAAACCGAATCCAGCAGCACACCAAAAAGCTTATCTACCATGATCAAGTTGGCTTCATCACTGGGATGCAAGGCTGGTTCAACATATGCAAATCAATAAATGTAATCCATCATATAAACAGAACCAAAGACAAAAACCACAGGATTATCTCAATAGATGCAGAAAAGGCCTTTGACAAAATTCAACAGCCCTTCATGCTAAAAACTCTCAATAAACTAAGTATTGATGGGATGTATCTCAAAATAATAAGAGCTATTTATGACAAACCCACAGCCAATATCATACTGAATGGGCAAAACCTGGAAGCATTACCTTTGAAAACTGGCACAAGACAGGGATGCCCTCGCTCACCACTCCTATTCAACATAGTCTTGGAAGTTCTGGCCAGGGCAATCAGGCAGGAGAAAGAAATAAAGGATATTCAGTTAGGAAAAGAGGAAGTCAAATTGTCCCTGTTTGCAGATGACATGATTGTATATTTAGAAAACCCCATCGTCTCAGCCCAAAATCTCCTTAAGCTGATAAGCAACTTCAGCAAAGTCTCAGGATACAAAATTAGTGTGCACAAATCACAAGCATTCCTATACACCAACAACAGACAAACAGAGAGCCAAATCATGAGTGAACTCCCATTCACAATTGTTTCAAAGAGAATAAAATACCTAGGAATCCAACTTACAAAGGATGTGAAGGACCTCTTCAAGGAGTACTACAAACCACTGCTCAACGAAATAAAAGAGGACACAAACAAATGGAAGAACATTCCATGCTTATGGATAGGAAGACTCAATATCGTGAAAATGGCCCAAGGTAATTTATAGATTCAATGCCATCCCCATCAAGCTACCAATGACTTTCTTCACAGAATTGGAAAAAACTACTTTAAAGTTCATATGGAACCCAAAAAGAGCCCGCATTGCCAAGACAATCCTAAGCAAAAAAAACAAAGCTGGAGGCATCACACTACCTGACTTCAAACTATACTATAAGGCTACAGTAACCAAAACAGCATGAAACTGGTACCAAAACAGAGATATAGACCCATGGAACAGAACAGAGCCCTCAGAAGTAATACCACACATCTACAACCACCTGATCTTTGACAAACCTGACAAAAACAAGAAATGGGGAAAGTATTCCCTATTTAATAAATGGTGCTGGGAAAACTGGCTAGTCATATGTAGAAAGCTCAAATTGGATCCCTTCCTTACACCTTATACAAAAATTAATTCAAGACAGATTAAAGTCTTAAATATTAGACCTAAAACCATAAAACCCTAGAAGAAAACCTAGGCAATACCATTCAGGACCATAGGCATGGGCAAGGACTTCATGACTAAAACACCAAAAGCAATGGCAACAAAAACCAAAATTGACAAATGGGATCTAATTAAACTGAAGAGCTTCTGCACAGCAAAAGAAACTACCATCAGAGTGAACAGGCAACCTACAGAATGGGAGAAAATTTTTGCAATCTACTCATCTGACAAAGGGCTAATATCCAGAATCTACGAAGAACTTAAACAAATTTACAAGAAAAAAATCAAACAACCCCATCAAAAATTGGACAAAGGATATGAACAGACACTTCTCAAAAGAGGACATTTATGCAGCCAACAGACAAATGAAAAAATGCTCATCATCACTGGCCATCAGAGAAATGCAAATCAAAACCACAGTGAGATACCATCTCACACCAGTTAGAATGGTGATCATTAAAAAGTCAGGAAACAACAGATGCTGGAGAGGATGTGGAAAAATAGCAACACTTTTACACTGTTGGTGGGACTGTAAACTAGTTCAACCATTGTGGAAGACAGTGTGGCAATTTCTCAAGGATCTAGAACCAGAAATACCATTTGACCCAGCCATCCCATTACTGGGTATACACCCAAAGGATTATAAATCATGCTGCTATAAAGACGCATGCACATGTATGTTTATTGCAGCACTATTCACAACAGCAAAGACTTGCAACCAACCCAAATGGCCATCAATGATAGACTAGATTAAGAAAATGTGGCACATATATACCATGGAATACTATGCAGTCATTAAAAAGGAAGAGTTCATGTCCTTTGTAGGGACATGGATGAAGCTGGAAACCATCATTCTGAGCAAACTATCCCAAGGACAGAAAACCAAACACTGCATGTTCTCAGTCATAGGTGGGAATTGAACAATGAGAACACTTGGACACAGGCTGGGGAACATCACACGCCAGAGCCTGGCAGGTGGGGGGTGGGGGGAGGGATAGCACTAGGAGATATACCTAATGTAAATGATGAGTTAATGGGTGCAGCACACTAACATGGCACATGTATACATATGTAACAAACCTGCACGTTGTGCACATGTACACTAGAACCTGAAGTAGCATAAAAAATATATAAAGAAAGAAAGAAAAGAAAAAAAGAGAGAAGGGCAAACTGAATAAAATAAGGAATAACAAAGAATGTATCATAATCAAGACTATAGAAGTTCAAAGGCTCATTAGAGGCTACTATGAGCAACCCTATGCCAATATATTGGAAAACCTAGAAAAAGTGGATGAATTTCTAGAAGCACACAAACTACCAAAATTGAACCACAAAGAAACTCGAAACCTGAACAGACCAATAATAAGTAATGAGATAAAAGCCACAACATAAAGTCTCCCAGCAATGAGAAGCCCAGGACCTGAAGGCTTCACTGCTGAATTCTACTGAACATTTAAAGAAGAACTAATACCAATCCTACTCAAACTATTCTGAAAAATAGAGGAGGAGAGGATACTTCCAAATCATTCTACAAGGCCAGTATTACCCTGATACCAAAACTAGACAAAGACATACCCAAGAAGGGAAACTATAGGCCAATATATATACTACATCAATATATATACTACATAGCCACAAAAATAAATATATATACTACATACCCATAAAAATAAAAAAATAGTGGGGCATGGTGGCTCACACCTGTAATTCCAGCACTTTGGGAGGCCAAGGTGGGTGGATCACTTGAACCCAGGATTCGAGACCAGCCTGAGCAACATAGCGAAACCCCATATCTACAAACAAAACCAACCATCTCAGTCAAGCGTGGTGGCAAACAACTACAGTTCCAGCTACTAGGGAGGCTGTGATGGGAGGATCACTTGAGCCTGAGACGTCGAAGCTGCAGTGAGCTGTGATCACGCCACTGCACTCCAGCCTGGGTGACTAGCTGAGACCCTGTCTCAAAAATAAAAATAAACAAAATAAAATGCACAGCAACTTTTAAAAAATGAACACCAAATTACAAATATAAAATTAAAAAAAAAGAAAAGACTGTGGTGGAAACCAGGAAACGTGACTCCCCATTAGACCACAGCATTATTAGCTTCTCCTCCCAAAGTCTACTTTGACAGACCACTGTGACCTCCAACTTATTTGCCAACCCAAAGCTACACTCAAATCAGATGCCCCCCACAAAACTGCTAGAGATGGCCAGAAGCATTTTGAAAACACACCTTAATGAAAAACTGCTTTTCTGTCAGATCCGTCACATTTGAATGGAAAAACAAAATACTTTGTCACTTCTAATAAGTACAGAGAGCCTGACAAGGTAATGACTTTTTTCTCCCCCGGTACTAATCTCAAATATAATAATAATATCTAAATAAAATTTTTATCTTTAGACATTATGTTATTGAGTAAAAACTGAATTCTTGGCCTTGAACTTTTAGTTTGTATCTCTCAGCCACTGACTTAGAAATAAAGATGAGTGGGATATGCTGAATGAACCGGACTCCTACATGCAATGGTTTATGACAGATGACGATATATGATGAGAATACAAAACCCTGATGATAATAGGTTTATTTATCAATTGCAAATAAAATTCATGAAGTGTGAAGCGGAAAACGGCACTGAAGGGAATTGGGCAGGGAGGCCATCAGCAAGAGCGTGTACAACACAGAAACGGAGCTAAGGGCTGCTTGATGGAGACCGGGTAGACGTGGAGACGGGGCCTCGACTGGAATTAGGATGCTGCTTCTCACCTAGTGATGTCCTTGGACAAAAAGCACGGTCCACTTTCTGCCTCCACCTCTTCAGGGGCACACCAGGCCTGTGCCATGGCTGGGAGGTGGAAGTGGAAAGACACAGCAATTCAGAAAGCTGGTGCTGCAGAACCAGCTCTGCCACTAACAAGTTATGTGGCCTTGGGCAGGAGTTTGAATCTCTACTGCCCTTCATTTGTTCCATAAAATAAAAGGTTTTATTCATTCAGCAAACACCGCATTAGGCGTACTGTGCTGATCGTGCCAAGGTGAGTAAAGTGAGAGTGCCCCATTTCCTGGCAAGAGCTGGACTGTAAGCAACTACAGTACAGCCCTGGGCTGCAATGACACAAGCAGCCAGCTTGGCGCCAGGACTCGGCACTCCCAGTGTCATTTATGAGTCTCACTTCTACAGTTTTAACTACAAAATCACGTTTTCCAGGCACTTGAAGATGCTCACAACAAAAATGAGCTAAAACACAGCCAAATGTGAGAGGCTTTTCAACTCCCAGGCAGAGCCTAGGAAGACCACGGGGGGAAAGGACTGTAGGCCTGAGAAGTCATTTGCATATTGCTGGATGATTTACATGCTGGAGTGAGCCAGACTTCCCAGGAATGCCTTCCTGTGGGTTCTCCCTCACCAACACCACTGCAGGGACACCTCCTAAGCCTAAAAGAGGATTTTTGCCCAATGTACACAGGAATTTGCATAACATAATTCCACAAAACAAGACCAGAAGCATCTATTTTATGTATCTTCCAACAGGCCCCCAGAAGTAAGCTTACAGGAAGCCCTTAACACAGCTTCCAAAAACGTGGTTTCCGAAGAGTCATGGCAGGTAGTGATTGAAGAAGGGAATAATTGTGGCTCCAATTTAGCTTAGTGACAATAAAGTCTTGAAGTAGATGTCATCTTGAAAATCATTGAGTTTTCATTTGAAAAACATAGAATCTGTATTCGTTTTGACTGCTGCCTAACAAATTACCACAAACAGCAGCTTAAAATAATACAGATCTCACAGCTTCCATGTGTCAGGAGACCAAGTGCAGGTTAGCTGGGTCCTCTGTCCAGGCTCTTACCAGGTTGAAATTGCTGTGTCAGCGAGGGCTGTGATTTTTTTTTTTTTTTTTTTTTTTTTTTTTTTTGAGATGGCGTCTCACTCTGTCACCCAGGCTGGAGTACAGTGGCATAATCTCGGCTCACTGAAATCTCCGCCTCCCGAGTTCAATCAATTCTCCTCCTCAGCCTCCCAAGTAGCTATGATTACAGGCACATGCCACCATGCCCGGCTAATTTTTATAGCTTTAGTAGAGAGAGGGTTGGGCCATGTTGACCAGGGTGGTCTCAAACTCCTGACCCCACAGGTGATCTGCCTGCCTTAGCCTCCTAAAGTGCTAGGATTATAGGTGTGAGCCACCATGCCCGGCCCAGGGCTGCAATCTCGTTTGAGGTGTGGGGTCTTCTGCCAAGCTCACTGGTTATCAGCAGAATTGAGTTCCATGTGGTTATAGAACTGAGGATCTCAACTCCTAGAGGCCACAATTTTTTGCCGCGTGGTGCTGTCCATAATATGGAAGTTTGTTTTTTCAAAGCCAGCAGAAGAATCTGACTTCTTTTGTCTTTGACTGCTAGACTCGCTTTTTTAAAAATTCACCTGATTAGGTCAGGCTCACCTGGGATAACTCCTTTTGATTAATGTCAACTGATTAATAATCTAAACTGTGCAAAATTACAGACCTTTGCCGTACAACAGTCATGAGAGTAATAGCCCATCACCTTTGCCATATTCCATTGGTTAGAAGCAAATTACAGGTGTGGCCACACTTAAGGGCAAAGGCTAACACATGGATACGGTTATTGGGATTGGAATTCTGCCTATCACAGGATCTCTCTCCATATTCTTTTGTATGATTTGTTTTACTTATGTTAGTTTCATTGTACAGAATTCTCTGCTCTCGTGGAGGGAAGTCTTCCAGAAACAAGCCCTCTTCCCCGATTGGTATTGTATCCAGATTTGGTCATTATTGCTCTGAAGCTTAGAAACAGGGTTCATGGGAAGATTTTTACCTCCCTACCCTGGCAGCTTCTTATGCCTTCTACTGCTTTCTCTCAGGGAAAAGAGTAAGCAGGTATAATATAGAGATCTCACAAACAACTCAAAATCGCCACGGATTCTGTGAAATTATCCCCGGAGAAGGTGAGTCATACAAGAAGGTGTTTTATTGAAAGCATCCCAAGCAGGAGTCGCTTTTGCCCTAAGGGAGCTCACAGAGGAGGTTCCGCCCCCAAGGCGCTGTAAGCACTGTGGTGCCGACTGTCCAATTGATACCTCCTCTTGTTTCAGAGAAAAACCAGCTGCTTAGCTCCTCCCCTCTGTGGCTTTACCAAGTGCCTGCAGACCAAATCAGCAAGCTTCTTGACCTTACCCCACACTCCAGCAAGGAAGGGCTTAACTTCTCAACACCACCTTTTCAATAAGAAAAAGCTTTGAGGTTAAGGTAAGCAGCAGGGTTCTTGTAAAAGATGATTTTGTCTCCACACTCACTCCTGGCCCTTTTCCACACACCTGCCCCTTCCCCGCCCCTCGTTCTGGTACTTCCGGCTCTTCTGCTGCCTGCCTCCTGCTTTGCTGGATGGTGTTCATTTTCACCCATTCCCTGGGCCGTCTGCCATCCCTCCCTGGGCCTGCCTCCAACACTCTCCTTAGTCCATGATATAGAGGTTTTCTGAAAGGAGAAGCCCTTTGCACTAAGACATAAACAGTGCCAAATTACCCCCACAAGATTGAAAGAGAACACTTTCAAAGAGAAGGAAAAAGAAGGGGAAAGGAACACAGCAGGGCCACCGAAAGATACAAACCAGTTGAATGTCTATAAGAGAAAACCAAATCTCCAAACCAGCTGAATTTCTATAATAGAAAACCGAATCTCCACACCAAGATTGAATCCGACTTTGGGTGGGGAGGAATCTAGACCTAACACAGGCAACTAAGAGTAGGTACTGATTGTGATATAAAGACCACATTGCTGAAGCAGCAACTCCAGGGACACCCGAGCTATAGAGCTGGCATAGCAGCAACGTCTTTCCAGACTATCACTGAAAAAAGCAGTTGTCCTTGAGGATAGCGCAGTTTTTATGAATGTGGATCAGATGGGCCCGGGTTTGAATTCCATTGCTGTTACTTACTGACCACATAATCTCTGTCAAGTCACTTATGTGCTATATGCCTCAGCTTCTCTGTTGTAAGATGGGGAGATAGGAAGCGTTGCACTGTGTCACAGTTACTATTGTGAGGTTCATATTGGATATATGGCCTGTGATGTAATCGGCACAACACGTGGCATGTAATAAATGCTCAGTAAGTATTGTTGTTGCTGTTCAACTGTTGGTCTGGGAGCAAGTAGCCCCAGGCATAATATACCCCAACTTTGCCCTCCTGCCTCACTTACATGTAACCAGACTGGGTTCTTTGATTTTAATTTGTGAGAGAGAAGAGAATTTTTTTTCCCAAAATTTCTTAAACATTAAAATACTCACTTGAGGAGGAATGGGCTGATTTGCTCAAAAAGTACAAAGTTTCAGGTAGACAGGACAAATTACTATTGTACAGTCACCATGCTGTACAATAATCTTCAACTATTTATTCAGATTATTTATATATTAAGTATATTATACACTTGAAAATTGCTAACAGTAGATCTTAAATGTTCTCACCCCAAAAAATACTACATGAGATGGATATGTTAATTAGCTTGATTGTGGTAATATTTCACAATGTATACATATATTTAAACCTTATGTTGTATACTACAAATATATACAATTGGTCAATTATACCTCAATAAAACTGAAAAAATAGCCACTTGAGGCAAGAGCTAGGGAAATGTATCTGCCCCCAGATTCGGGTCTCATAAGTAGTTTTTGGGGGGATCAAAGTCCATAGAAGCATGCTGGTAACTCGAGCTAGAGTAAAGCCTGGACCTTCTTCTGCATTTGTGTAACTGATGCCTGAAAAAGGTCAGAACAAACAATGAGAAACGTTATAGGAACCACCTTCCTGAAACTGCAGCGAGCCAGATCAAGTAATGAGCTCATTTGGAAACCCTGGAGACCAGGCTCAAGAAGAAGGGCATACAGAGATTAAAGGGGCCATTTTTAAGTAAAAAATAAATAACATTTTTAAGAAAAATGTTTATTTGGAAAGGCTTCAAGCTTACAGTCAGTAAGATGCTAATTGTTTCTTCTGTAATAATTCCCTTAACACTAAACTATGGTCAAGACCTTTAAAGAAAGCTTCTGCATTAAGTCAGACACCATTTCATAAACACATGTACTAGCTCTTTCACAAAGAATCTGGCAGGAAGTCATGAGCTCTGTTTCCCAGCTACAGTCAAAAGTCACCAGATATGAAGCAGATTATAGAGAACAAAGGTAAGTCCCAAATTAAATTCCATCCATAGCTTGACTCCTATAGGTGAAACCTCTAGAGCAGGTCTTAAAATTTACTGTGCCTAGGAAATGACTTGAGATGCTTGAATTTGGGAGCCATATGTTCAGGGGTTTCTTTCTTTTCTTTGCTTTTCTCTTTATGTTTTTGAGTTGGGGTCTCACTTTGTCACTCAGGCTGAAGTGAAGTGGTACAGTCATGGCTCACTGCAGCCTCAATCTTCCAGGCTACGGTGAACCTCCCGCCTCAGTCACACAAGTAGCTGGAACCACAGACATGCGCCACCATGCCTGGCTACTTTTTGTATTTTTGGTAGAGATAAAAGAGTTTTGCCATGTTGCCTAGGCTACTTTCAAACTCCTGAGCTCAAGCGAACCGCCCGCCTCGGTCTCCCAAAGTGCTGGGGTTAAAGGCATGAGCCACTGTGCCGAGATAGTTGTTTTCTATTGATTCATAATAATTGTACATATTTACGGGGTACATAGTGGTGTTTCGATACAATGTACAGTGATCAGATCAGGGCAATGAGCATATCCAGCATCTCAAACATTTTTCATTTCTTTGTGTTAGGACACATTTCATTTTTATTCATTCAACAAAGATTTATTGAATGGCTTATGTGTTGGGTGGTGGGGATACCAACAAGACCCCTATCTTCACCAAAGCTTACTGTCCAATGGAGCACATGAACAAGAATCAGACCATTACAATGCAACACCGGCTAAATGCAACACTGTCGTCAGAGACGGTTCTCACTTATTCCTCAAAGATCTTCCCAGAAATCAGGGAGTTAAGCCAAAGAAACATGAGAATTGACATTTATTGGACAATCGTGAGGTGCCAGGCCATTTATACACACTTGCCCATTTAATCCTCAGGCAGGTAATGTTATCCCCATTTCCCAGGGGAAGAAACTGTACGTGTACAAAGGTGGGCTACTCTGGGCCTGGAGTCCAGGTCTTTCTGCCTCCAAAGCCCATGTTCAGACCCATGGGCTCCGGCTCCAACCCTCAGTAATAACGACTGCATTCAAGGCTGTATGGCTACGAAATGGCCCTGGAGTTTGGGTCAGCTGGGTTTTCCAGTTGATCAGCACATTACTGTAGAAGATGGAGAGAGAAACTAATGAATAAAAATACAGAAATGCACAAAGAAAATCCTTTTTGGACAGAGAGATTGTGAAGTGCAAGGCAAATCCGCTTTCATGACCCTGCACGTGGTTTCCGTGGATACCCCTCGGGTCCAGGGAGATCTTGGCCACTAGAGGGCAGAGTGTACATTGAACAATCACAACAAAAATCCCAAAGCACGTTGTGAGAAAGAGACCTAATGCTGCATGCTTCATTAACTATTCCAGTGCTGATAAATATCTGCTGCCCTCCTGTGCAGACAAGGAGCAGATAAAAAATTTTAAGATAGAATATGACATCTAATCACTGCATTTCAGAACACAATGTGGAGGAGGACACTTGGGATTGTCTCCATTCATTTCCAGTATTCTTAGAATTATAAGCTGCACACAGTTCAATTAACCTTAAGTTTGAAGAGGAAAACCTTCTCTAGTATACTACAAACTTTCCCAGTAGCATGAAGTACACAGTGAGTTTAACAAGTGAAGAGTTGGCCTTTATTGCCAATGTAACAGCAATCGCCATACAATAGCCACAGTAACAGCAATAACAGGGAGTTTGGAATGGACATAGAGTTCAATTCCTGGATCTATTTCTTATCAACTGTCACTTTCTGAGCTAAATTATTTAACCTCTATGAACCCCAGTTTCCTCGTCTATAAATAAAACCTACCCAATAGGTTTGTTGTGAGGCTTAAATTATTAAATACAAATACTTAGCATAGTCAACAGTCACTACTGGTGGCTGCTTCATTATGATAATTCATTATTAATAGTAATAGAGTTTTAGCTGCACATTCATATCACAGACATTAAAGCCTCTCCAAAGGCTGTCTTGCCTTCCTGTTGTCACAAAGCCCCTGCACTGTACTCATCATCTCCTCTTTCTTGTTGTAAATGAAGACATTTCCCTCCTCATCAGACAAAGCCCAGCTCTTCCATCTGCAGCCTGGAGGCTCCATCTTCCCACCTTCTTGGGAACTTGATGCTTTTAGTCATCATTTGTCATGTCTGGTTCCTGATTCTTCACCTTCTCCCTCTTCCTTGCCTCCTTCCATTCTCACATTTCAACACGTTCTAGTCTCTTCTATCTTAAAAGCAAAAACAAGTAAACAAAACTCAACCTCTCCCACTCCCCATAGATGCCTTGAGCCACAGCCTCCACCTCTCCTCACTTTGCAGTGAAACTTCTCAGCAGAGCTCCCTGCGAGCCAGTCCCGTTGCCTCCTGTCTACTTACTTCTCGGCTCATTTCCATGCCATTCCCTCCACCTGCCCTCACAGTGCCTCACAAGGCTGCACTACCTCCAGTCTAAGCTCTTCGGTTTTCTTAATTAACCTCTTGGCAGCTTTGCCACAGGTGACCTTCTGAGAACACTGCTGTCCCTCAGGCCCAGGAACACCAAACTATTCCTCAGTGTCTGGGGCTGACTCGGCCATCTCGCCCCAGCCTATTGATGCTGGAATCTTCCAGGCTGTGTCTCAGGCCCTCTTCTTTTCTTATTCTACCTCCTTCTTAGATGCTTTTGTCTATTCCTACAGATTCAGCTCCATCTCCATACCCATGTTCCTAGATATCACCCCATGAATGTCTCGTAGCACCTCATGCTCAACATGAACCAAACTAAATTACCTCCTCACTTCCTACATCTCCTCCTTCTGTGCACACAGTGAACCCAGCTCTTCAACAGTCTCTCATTGTGAAATCTGCATCCCCATGCAGCCAGGTATTTAAGTCAAATTTGGCAAACACTCTTAATATTTTCCTTTCTTTCATTCCTCACATCTCACATCAAAAAATCAATTATGATTCCTGTCCACTCTATCTACTAGATTTTTTTTTTCAGATCTCTTTTCCTTTTTTCTTCCCACTGCCCCCGACCATCAATCTAAGCTACCACCATCTTTTGCCCGCCCCTCTCCATTCCAGCAGAGAAATATCTTTAAATGTTGATTTTACCCATGTCATATCCCACATTTTAAATCCCGTGCTAATACAGTTCTTTGGGTAAAATCCAGAATCCTCAAAGAGTCCTAAACTTGTCATCCTCATCTGGCCCTGTGCTACCTCTCCAGCCTTGTCTCACACCACTGTTACCTTTCCTTCTCAAAAACCCATGTTTGAAAGTGGGTAAACTAATTGAGCTTCTGTGGTGTGCCAGGCGGCATGCGGATTTCCACGCTGTATCAGTCACCATATCTGCCTGTATCAAGGAATTTACAGTCGTGGGGGAAGGAGGACCCAGCTATGACAATTAGTGTAAAGTAAAATGTGATAAATAGCATTAAAAAATGTACACACGGGGGAGTTCAGAGGAGGAGGTAAGTGGAAATAGAATGCGCAGGGAAGGCTGCAGAGATTTGATCTGTGCAGGCACCATGTAAGATGAGGAGGCCTGGGCTGTTCCCAGATGGCATAGGAAGACCAAGAGTTTAGAGAAGAACCAATGAAAGCAGGAGGCATATCAGCTATGTCAGGCTGATCAGGGGAGAAATGGTATCGAGAAAGAAGTGTGTGTTCAGTGTCAACCACTGCAGACACCCAGGAAACATAGGCACTTAAATTTGACAACCAGAGGTCATTGTAGATCTTTGAGAAAGTCGTTTGTGTAAGTGGCTAATGGTTGAAACCAAAAGACAATGGAAAAAGCAGCTCATGAGAACATGAAGACTCACTGTATTATTCCATTACTTCAAGAAGGTTGGTAACAAGGGAAAAAAACCATGGCAAGAAGCAGCTTGAAAATTTAGTATTAATCATCATAGCTAGGACCAGGCAGGCAAATTCCCAACTGGAGTTAGGTTAGGTCAAAATAGAATCTCACACCATAGACACTTGGCAGGAAGCCAGGGAGAGGAGGGCATTTCAAAAGGAGTTGGGGCAGGGGGTAGGTGCTGTTTACATCCTGGGCTCACCTGGTGAGCCTGTCCCCAGTCCCTGGAAGCAGCCTTGGGGACCAACAGGAGGCAGGGGCACCCAGCCCTGCTCTCAGCACTAGCTGTAAAAAGTGCAGAACAATGGAAGCTGGTTGTAAAACTTAAGCAGATCAGACACTATAAAATACTTTGTAATGCGCCATTGAGGCGACCAAATAAGAGGCTTGAATAAATTTATATTCCAATTGCTAAACATTACAGTCAATTTAAAAACCCACAAAAGTTTTGCTGAACAACTGTATAAATTAGAATAGATCTGTCGCATTGTACAGTGCCTAATAGACTGAGACATAAAACAGTCGCAGCTAACTCCCTCTCACCTGTTAAATCATCTTGAAATAGATCTGCTGGCTCAACTCTCGATGTTTTTTCCTTTCAAAAAACACTGTAAGGTAATTCTCCAGTTAATGTGAATTTTATTTATTATTTATTTGCATTTTTTCCCACTCAAAACAGAAAGTACTAAAAGCTGACAGGACCAGAAATGTATTGTATCTGAGCGGCCTTCCTCCCTGGAAGCTCTCCATCCAGCTTCTGGGATGTTTTTCTTCCACTGATCTATAGTAGAATTATCAGCTGGTGGCTATTTTGTAGAAGTTGAAATCAATGCACACACACACACACACAGTCACACAATACATATGCATGCACACAGACCTGTATGGGTGTGTGTGCACACACATATGTACACAGAGAAGCAATGCAACTTAAAGAATAAGAAACTAGGCCCAGAGCCAAAGAAAGCAAATTCTATGTTTCTGTCATAAACATGCTGTGAGAGTGTGGGCAGACTCCCTTTCCCACTGTTCCTGGGTTCCCATCCCACACCATTTGATTAGCTACCAATTGCAGAACACACATTGAAACAATACAGACATGAGGAAGAATAATCTTTCCCTCAGTTATGCATCCACATTTAAAACTCAGGAGTTGAACAGCAGAGCAAAAACAAAACCCAAAAAACAACCAAACAAAAAACAATGCTTTTGCGATTCTCACGACCAACCTGTAAGACAGAAACAAGAATTATCCTCACTTTTCAGACATGGCAACTGGGATATAAAAAGGTTAAGGAATTTGCTCAATATCATCTAGCTAATAAGTGGCAGCCCTGGGATTTGAACTCAGATTTCCAGGAGCATGCCATAGAGAAGGCAGCTGTAGTGCAGACAACTCAGGAACAGACAGGAAACTAACTCTCTTTTCCCGTAATCTATTTGAGGAAGATGGTTCCGAGCTGGGAAGAGGTTGCAGGTGGGTTACTTGTGTGTTTCTCCTACTCAGTATTAGAAACTCGGGTAGGGGTGCTTCATCTTTCCATTCCTGTAGCCTAGTCAAAATTCTGTGTTCAAGTAAAGCCAGATTATTCTACAGATAGAGCATTAAATCTTGAAGAACGTTCAAGAAGAGAAAAGAAGTTCGTCTGAGCCTTATGTGATATAGAATCTCTTCTATCCTTACTGTTAAGTGAAAAATTCCTTTGGGGTTCCTTATTTCAAATTCCTGCCTTCCTCCATCCCCCATCAAAAGGGATGCATCCAGTTTATCTTCTTTAAGCTTGACTACAGAACCAACTTATGAAATGGCTGCTCTTGAATCACAAACCCATCCCTGGGCCAGCACAGTGAAGGGAGGAGCAGAGGAAGAGAAGGTCTTCTCACACCGCAGGAGACATGGCCACCCGGGCGGCAGGAGCTGCGGTCAAGCGGTGGGTTCCCCTCAGAAGTGGAGAGGGGGTGTGGGAGGATGGCTGAAGTGGACAGGGTGACTTATCTAATTGAGAGGTGAAATAAGTTGCCCGGGTGTTTCAACTTACTTTCCTTACTGTGTGGATAAGGAAATCTGGGCCCCAGAAGTAAAAAGACTTGCCCAAGGTGACCCAACTTCACTGTGGCTGAACTAGGACTAGAATGCAACTCTTGTCTCCTGGTTCAGTGTTCTAGCTTCCAAAAATGAGTTAACTGCCCGAGAAGGCAAGGAAAAAAATGCCTAAGGACACCGCTCAGCAGCACGTAATCATGTGAGGAAGAAAGGTAAAGGTGGCCCAAGTGTGTCCATGATAGATAAAGATAAAAGCTGGGCCAACCCCCTCCAGATTCGGCTCTATGCTTAAAAGAAAAAAAAAAAAAAAAGAAAGAGAAAAAGAAAAAAAACTGAGTGGTGGGGGTGAGGGGTTGGGTTGTGGGACAGGACATAAGTATATATGCCGGGGGCAGAGGTGGGGGTAATAAATAGTGCGGATGGGAATAACTGCCAAATGCAAAGTAATAGTAGCTATGTGTCCCCCAATTTACAAATCAAATACTTTCATTGATGTCATTACTACAAAAATGCTCACTTCCACCTGTTTTCCCAGCACTTTGGGAGGCCAAGGTGGGTGGATCACCTGAAGTCAGGAGTTCGAGACCAGCCTGACCAACATGGTGAAACCTCGTCTCTACTAAAAATACAAAAAATTAGCCGGGCGTGGTGGCATGCGCCTGTAATCCCAGCTGCTTGGGAGGCTGAGGCAGGGGAATCGCTTGAACCCGGGAGGTGGAGGTTGCAGTGAGCCGGCATCGCACCGCTGTACTCCAGCCTGGGCGCCTGAGCAAGACTCCATCTCAAAAACAAAAAGAAAGCAAAAAAATAAAAAACAAAAACTCCTTAAAAGCTAACTCCATAAAGGCTTCAAAGGCCCATTAATAGAAAATGAGAGTTGGAATCTCATCTCCTCTGTGCCACTTAGGGACAACACATTCATGTTTGATTTATTGCGACTTCCCACCTGTGCTTGCCTCTGGAAGCTGGGAGAAGTTGCTAATCTGAAGGCCATTTTCTCTCCTTTAAATGGCTGCAGCACATTCCCAACCTGCCCAACTGCTGGGAGCTCTGGACATTTTCATGGATTTATTTATTTGAAGTTAACAGAACTTTCCAGTTATCTCAGGACAGGACAAGATGAACGTCAGCTACAAAGACTGGCTTGTAGGTTCTGGGTGAGATCTCCCACAGGAGATGAGAGGGAGTTCTCAGCACAGGCAGATCGAAGCTTCCACAAGTGTCTCCACAGACAGAGGGCAATCCAGGCCAGGATGACCTTCAGCAACTGGAAGGCCCAACATTTGGTGCCTGGCTTTTTTGCAGGTGGATGGAGCTCATGCCATGGTACAACATTCAGAAAGCCAAGGGAGCAGCAGGCAGCCATCACTGAGGATGGGACTAGGCCAGCAAGGAGGCAGCCACCATAGGGAAGCTCAGAGAAGAACTCCAGGCCCTGGATGGGTATTCAGCCACAAGCCAGGGCCCCAAGCAGAAAAACTCAAGGGCTCAGGTCCAAGAGACAGGTCCTCTTTGTACCCTAATTCCAGGTGTGAGCCCTTCCCGAGCAGCCTCAAACTTCTTTCCTGACATCCAGACCTCTATCTGCCCACAGACTTCTCACCTAAGATGTTCCACCAGTACAATGCAACATGTCAAAATGGAACTCAGCCTCCTCCCTTCAAAACGAGCTCTGTCTTCTTCGAGTCCTTCATCAGACAGTGGCACCTCCATCCACACAAGCAGGCAAATAAGAATTCTCAAAATAACCCCAACTCCCCTCCATTCCTCACTCTTTGGGCTTAATTGGTCCCAGCCCTACGACTTCAGATCCATCCCATCCTCCACTGTCTCCAGTCGAGTCCTCACCATCTCTCAAACTCCTGTAACAGTTTCCTAATTGGTCTCCCTGGCTCCGGCAGTCCCCTTCCAAAGCATCCTCCACACTGCCTCCAGAAACCCGATCTGATCATGTTCATTCTCCTACTTTGTAAACTTCAAGACGTTAAAATATAAACCACATAGCATGGATTTGAAGGTCCTTATACTCTTGTTCATACCATTTTCCATTTGCCAGCCTAGCAAACTCCTACTCATCTCAAACACCCAAATCAAATGTCAACTTTTCCATGAGACTGTCCCCAGTTATCTCTCCCTCCACTGCTCTTCTTGGCGTAATTAATTCCATTCTCTTCTATAGGCCCTTTGTGCTTCTACTGCGACATTCAAAACATGGGGTTATTATTATTCATCTATCCCTTGCTTCCTCCATGAAACAGTAAGTGCATTGAACACAGGCATTGTTTTTTGTATACCCAGTTTTTGATGGGGTATCAATGTAGGGACTCGATCGTCCCACAGGGAACAACAGGCAACTAGGATGCTGTTCTGCTCCTCAGATGAAAGGTGAATACTCCCTAGGAAACTGACACTTTGGTAATTGCTCCTTTTGGATAAATTTTCCAAATTTAGTATAAATTGGAAACTCAGAACCCTAAGTCAATCACTAAGAAGAATTTTTGTTTTTTACCTGAAACCCTGCTTCACAGCTGACCTGGGTTTCCTAAAAGTCCCTTTTGCGCTGGGTATACAAAACAATGCCTGTCTCCAACATAGTAGGTGTTCAGTAAACATTCAATTGATTCAGGCAAGTGCCTAGTTATTAAAGGCAATAGACATGAGTTGATGTTGACTACTGATCTAGAACCTTTACATGCCTCTTACATGATATTGGAAATGGTCCTACAAAGCAAGCAAGTATTTAGGTAAATTAGACTTAGTTTTGCTTGCCTTTCTCAGAGAATTGTACCCTGTCTACAGCCCCAGCTGACTTAAGAGGCTAGAAACCTAACATGCACATGAAAAAATGCTGAATATCACTAATCAGAGAAATGTAAACTAAAACCACAGCGAGATACTATCTTATACCAGTCAGAATGACTAGTATTAAAAAGTCTGAAAACAACAGATGTTGGCAACAAGGCGAAGAAAAGGGAACAGTTACACACTGCTGGTGAGAATACAAATTAGTACCACCTTTATTGGAAAGCAGTATGGTGATTTCCCAAAGAACTAAAAATGGAACTAGCATCCAGCAATCCTACTGCTGTGTATCTACCCCAAGGGAAAGAAATCATATCAAAAAGATACCTGTGCTCATATGCTTATCATATTCGCAATACTGTGAGCACTATTCACAATAGCAAAGACATGGAATCAACCTGAGTGTCCATCCATCATCACACACATGCCGTGGAATACTTCTCAGCCATAAAAAATAAATCAATAAATAAAATGCCTTTTGCAGCAACATGGGTGGAGCTGGAGGCCATTATCCTCGATGAAATAACTCAGGAGCAAAAAGTCAAATACTACATGTCCTCACATATAAATGAGAGCTAAATAGTGAGTATACATGGATGTACAGAATGGAATCATTGACATTGGAGACTCCAAAAGGTGGGAGGGTAGGAGGGGGATGAAGGTTGAAAAATTACCTATTGGGTACAACTTTCACTATTCAGATGATGGGTTCACTAAGAGCCCCAACCTCACTGCTCCACAATATAAGCATGTTAAGAAATCTGCACTTGTACCCCCTAAATATATGTATTTTAAATTTTTTTTTAAACAAAACCTATAGTCCAGGTTTATGCCATGTGACCCTATGCCTTTTGACAATAGCTGGTTGGACCCAGAAACTGATCACCAACCATATATTCTGGAAATGAATTCTCAAAATTCAAAAGACTATATAGCACCAATGCCAGCATTGACTTTCTATCGAGCCAAAGCTACAGGTAAGAAAGTTAGGACAGAGCTCATGATAGTAATAAATGATGATGATACAATAATAGCTAACATATCTAACACTTTCTACATGCCATATTGTGCTAAATGATTTTTATCTAATTTCATCCTTACAACAAATCTGTGAAATAGCTATCTCAACGTCCTTTTTGTTAGTTCTCCTCCTGCTCCTTATTTTTAACTTATATCAGAGTTGGTTTCTATTGCTTACAATAAAGAACTCTAGTACAATTACACCCTCCATTTCACAGATGGGACATCAAACTTAAGACAATAGAACTTTCCCAATTCATACAGGTAGAAACAGAGAGGTATAGAAGTGAAATCTAGTCCCCCCCCACCTCCAGAACCTGTGCACTTAATGATTTATTATCATTGGTAGCTCCAGTTTCCATTAGGCCTTTCTGTATGCTATTTTTGCAATATCTGTATCCTTTACTGAAGGTAGCCTATAAGCTATCTTTACATCGCTCTATTCAAAATGAAATAAAGAAGGAAGAACCAGACAGGAGGTCATGAAAGCAGGTAGTCAAGTGACTGCAGCTGTGGGGAGAAGAATGCTGCCAAACCTGGGAACCAAGCAGAAAGGGACTCTCTACACCCTCACGGTTAGGGGTCAAGTCTGTCCAGCTGCTGTGGTTCTGACAGGCCTACATAATTACGGAAAAGCAATCAGAATCTCTCCATGTCCTCATTAGGTTGAGATGGGCAAGGAACAAATGCTCTGCTTCTTGTCTCTCTCTGCTCATGGAGCAGAGCATTGGTTCCTTTTTACATCCAAAGCCTCCTGGACAGCATCAGGACACTGAATCCTGGGACTCCATTATGCTACAGGAAAGCAGGAAGCAGGGCTGCTGTTCTACTCCTTGGATGAAAAGTGAATGTTCCCTAGGAAACGGACACTCTGGTAATTGCTCCATTTGGATACAGTTTCCAAATCTAGTATCTATAGATTCAGAACTCTAAGTCAATCGCTAAGAAGCATTTTTGTTTTTTCACCTAAAACGCTCCTTCGCAGCTGATCTGGGTTTCCTAACAGTGCCTTTTGCACGAATGACCTCAAAGCTGCCACTGAGGGAGCCACGGTACCAGCAGGGCTGCTCTCCCGTTTGCTAGCTGTGCTCTGCTCCTGGCTCATAGAAAATCCCCAAGGATGTGGGAACCCTTGGGAGGCCTCGGAGCAAGGCTGTGCCTCACGGCATGGGAGGAAGTCATCACTAGAGGGCCCCACTGAGCTCCCTTGCCTGCCCAGCAGGGCCACCCTCAGACAGGGGCTTCAGGAATTCAGCCACACAGGAAAACTAGAATGAGACCGGAGCTTGGATTGGAGTTGTTGCTCTTGAGTTTTTCTATTACACAAACAAACCTTAGAGGCCGAAACAAACCTTGCGAATCTTCCTCCACCCCAGGTTGAGTCCTACACCCTTCTTCTATGAGTCCACACCTGGTGCTGACAATCACAATACTTGCCACTCCGTTTATGGCAAAGAAATGGAAAATATGCTTGCTGCATTTTCAGGACTCTGCTACGTGATTTCTATGTATTATTATTTTAATTTTTACTTTTTTACAGATAAGCTGTCACCGAGGCTGGAGTGCAGTGGTGCAATCAGAGCTTACTGCAGCCTCCAACTCCTGGGCTCAAGCGATGCTCCCACCTCAGCCTCCGAAGTAGCTAGGAATACAGGTGCACAGCACCATGCCTGGCCTATTAATTCATTTAATGCTTACAACCATCCTAAGAGGTAACTATTATTATCCCCATTCTACATATGAAGAATCTAAGATTAAGGAAAATTAAGTAACTTGTCCATGGTTATAGCCAATAAGGAATGAGATTGGAAAACGAATTCAGGCTGTCTGATTCAGGAGCCTTTTTTTTTTTTTTTTTTTTTTTTTTTTTGAGACGGAGCTTTGCTCTTGTTGCCCAGGCTGGAGTGCAATGGCGGGATCTCAGCTCACCACAACCTCCACCTTCTGGGTTCAAGTGATTCTCCTGCCTCAGCCTCCAGAGTAGCTGGGATTATAGGCATATGCCACCACGTCCGGCTAATTTTGTATTTTTTGTAGAGACAGAGTTTCTACAAAAATGTTGGTCAGGCTGGTCTTCCATGTTGGTCAGGCTGGTCTTGAACTCCCAACCTCAGGTGAACCGCCCACCTCGGCCTCCCAAAGTGCTGGGATTACAGGTGTGAGACACCGTGCCCGGCCAGGAGCCTAACTTCTAAGCCATTAAACCATACAGGCTGCATTTGTTAGCCCATATAGTTCTATTATGTTATTACATTGCCCAAGAGCTATCCGAGACATTAAGAAATTGCCCGGCCGGGCACGGTGGCTCCGCCTGTAATCCCAGCATTTTGGGAGGCCGAGGTAGGCGGATCACGAGGTCAGGAGATCAAGACCATCCTGGCTAACACGGTGAAACCCCGTCTCTACTAAAATTACAAAAAAAAAAATTGGCCGGGCGTGGTGGCGGGTTCCTGTAGTCCCGGCTACTCGGGAGGCTGAGGCAGGAGAATGGCGTAAACCCGGGAGGCGGAGCTTGCAGTGAGCCGGGATCACGCCACTGTACTCCAGCCTGGGCGACAGAGTGAGACTCCGTCTCAAAAAAAAAAAAAAAAAAAGAAAGAAAAGAAATTGCCCTTAGGCTGGAGGTGGGGAGTAAAGAAACAAGATAGACAATTATTATGTAAGAAATAATATACAAAAGTATAGAAAAGTTGAGGTACATAATCCTGTCTTGTGGTCAAGGTAAACTCCCCGTGAGGAGATCGTAGTTCGGTAAGAACAGGGTCAGCAGTATTTATGAGGAAGAGCAAACAGCATGCCCCAAGTCCCAGGGAGGAGAGGCTTATGCAGTCTGCTCAAGGACCCACGTGCACACGCTCGCCGGGGCTGGAATGGAGAAGGAAGCAAGGCTGGGGAGCCAGGAGACCAGGCAGGGACCCAGAAGCCAGAGCAGGAAGAGCTGGGCCTCCACACTGGGGCAGTGAAGACCTAAGTAGGAGTGCCCTGACCAGGTTTGTACTTTAAAACCATGCCTGTGGCTTCTGTGAAAAGAATGGATTGGAGGGAGAGGAAAGAAGGATGCCTAAAACCCAGTGAGGAGTCTACTGGGGTAATCTAGTGCAAAAAGGTAGGAGCCACAGCACAGAAGTGGATGGGACGCAGACAGAGTAATGTGATAGAGACGCAGAATAAACAAAATGCCTGGACTAACTGGATAAGAGAGTAACTGAGGAATCAAGGATAGCTCCTGGTTTCAGCCTCAGATGACTGAGTTGATGGTGGTGCTGCTTTTGCTGGAATAGAGTCAGAGAGGATGAACAGAGGTAGTAGTAGAGTCAGAGGAGATGAACAGGGGTGAGTATAGTAAGAGTCCAGGGTGGAGTCCCGAGGCTGAAGTGGCTGTCAGCGACTCAGTGGACACAGTCAGAGGGCAACTGGATACACACGGGACTTTAACCGCACAGGTGTTGGTTTTGTCTGTCCCCACTTTGATTGCTAATCATCTAGGGGCAGGGACAATCTGTTTTTTATTCTCACTGACTAGATCACGGAGCCACTTATCAAATGCTGGATGGGTGAATACATGATACATGCATCTGATACATGAACAGATGGGAGGAGGAGTCCCCGGGGAGTGGAGGGGAGGGTATGGAGAGAGAGAGAAGGACAGGAGGAACAAACACCAGAACAGCAGCAACAGGGCATGGAAAACAGGTAGATGGTGATGAGTCTGAAACAACCCTGATTAGTAAAAGGAATAAATTTGGTAAGAGTTAGGAAGTAAGTTTTTTTTCCCCCCCAAAGTTTAAAAGCTAGAAAAAAATGAAATCAAAAGACCTGATATTGGTAGAGTGTTAAAGTGACACAGTTGTGTGACAAGAATATATTTCTCTCACATATTTAGTGAAAATGTGTCAGAAAGAACAAAGCAATATCACTGGCAATAATAGAAACAGAGCATTTAAATAAAGTCGCTATCAGAGCTGAGATCAGCTGCCTGTAAGCCTATGAAATGATCCCCTCCCTCCACGCTCAGGCTGCATTTGCCTGTCAAATACTGAGTCCCTTAAGGACCCATCTAGAATGTCTCAACTCTGCAGGTTTTTGTTTGGATTGTCTCTGAAGCTATTAATACTTTCTAACAGCCAATAGTATAGTCACTCCACTCATCTTTAGAAACTTTGGAAGAAGTAAGGTTTAGAAATATTAGGTTAGTGCAAAAGCAATTGCAGTTTCACTATTAATCACAGTTCAGCGTTTGGGAAGAGATGGGAGAATGGGGATGCAAAACACGACAACCCCAGTGATACAGGGCAAGAAAGGAAGCCCACGAAGGCATGGAGTCCAGGAAGGGAGAAGAGCACAAGAGCAGGTGATGGGTTTCAGGTACAAATAATTTAAGGCCATCTTTTGCTCTCATTTTTATCGGGAGGAAAATTAGAGCCCAGAGATCTAGATTTGTTATTTGTTTATTTCAAACTCTCCAAAGTGTCCCCAGTGCCCTTGATATGAACTCTAGCCTTTGAGCCCTTCCCCCACAGCTCCCCATGATCCACTTCTTGCCTCTACTTATCCAGGGCTGAAACTAAGACCAAGCCATACTTTTGGGGCTTAGGGGAGGAGAGGGAGGTGGGTTTGGAGGCTATTCCAGTTTTCTATTGCTATGTAATGAATTACCACAAATTTAGCAGCTTAAAACAACACACATTTATTATCTCACAATTTCTGTGGATCAGGAATACCTTAGGATCTCACAAGCCTGCAACCAAGGTGCCGGCCAGGATTGGGCTCTCATCTGCAGGTTCGAATGGGGAAGCATCTACTTTCCCATACTCATGGTTATTGGAAGCATTCAGTTCCTGGAGGCCACAGGATTCCTGGCAGCTTGCTTATTCAAAGCCAGGAATAGAGCCTCCAGCAAGAGGGATGCTGCATTCTTATGTGATCACATGTATCCTATTGCCTTTGCCATAACCCATTGGTTACAATCAAGACACAGGTGCTGCCTACACTCAAGAGGAGGGCATTATACAGGAGGTGTGAACACCAGGAGATGCAGATCACAGGGGCTTGTTTAAAGTCATAGTAATAAACTTCCTAAGGGTTAGGAAATAAGTCCTTTTCCCCAAACAGTTTAAAAGTTAGAAAAAAATGGAATGAAGATTGATAAAGTGAAGTGATACAATTGTGTAACAATACATTGCTCTCACATATTTAGTGAAAATATATCAGTAAGAACAATGCATATCAATGGCAATAAACAAAAGATAATTTAAATAAAGTAGCTATCAGAGCTGAGATCAGCTGCCTGTGTGCCCACAGGGGCTATGGCCTGCAGCCTACCTGGGGCACTGAAGCTCTAGAGAGTTCTTCCCACCAGTGAGGGGTGGGGTGGAAAGAGAAGATGGACTATCAATTTCCAACACAAACATTAATCACAATGTTTTAAAGATTATTTTCTCTCTTTCTAGAAAGTCTTTGGAGGGAAATTTTATATATACACACACATATATACATACACATATATTCTCACATACACACACACACACACACATATATATATATATATATATTTTTTTTTTTTTTTTTTTTTTTGAGACAGAATCTTGCTTTGTCGCCCAAGCTGGAATACAGTGGCATGATCTTGGCTCACTGCAACCTCCGCCTCCCAGGTTCAAGCAATTCTCCTGTCTCAGCCCAGCACCACACCCAGCAAATTTTTTATTTTTAGTAGAGACAGGGTTTCACCATGTTTGCCAGGCTGGTCTTGAACTCCTGACCTCAGGTGATCCACCCGCCTCAGCCTCTCAAAGTGCTGGGATTACAGGCATGAGCCACCGCGCCCAGCCTGGGAAATTCTATATTTTTATACAAAATCTAGTATGCCTAGCTCACAGCATTCCCATAATATGAATTTGTGACTAAATAAACAGACTGGATTCTGGAAGTACAGTTGTCATTAACAAAACCTATGTAGGTTCCCTGAATCCCAATATAGTTTTTCTATGCACTTGTCCTTAACATGGAGTTTCTCTCTTACAAGTTCTGTCGAAACTCTTGTAATTGTTTTGCCCATCTCAACCCTTGGATATAAGCATAGCTTTACAACATAGGCTCAGAAGCCATATCTTTTGTATGTTAAACACTCCTACCTATGAAGTGATGTTACAGTTAATGTTTATTTTTTATAAACAAACATGTCAGGGGCCAAGTTTTGCAAATATTATCTAGAAGCCTCTATGCCACAGGGAAGTGAGAAAGCTCGTGGAGACACTATTTCACAGATTTGGTCAAAGTGTAAATCAAGTGGAGAGGGGAGGAGGAAAGGTGGGACTTTTACTCCAGCTTGCTAGCTCATTCACACTTTCCTTGGTGATCTATGTGGTTTTAGACCACCACCTAACTTCCCAATGAGGAGACATATGTGAAAGCCTTTGCAATGCGCAATGAAAAGCTATGCTATACAGATAGTCTCCTGAGCTACCATTCTCAGATGCAAAATAAGTAGAGAGAAAATCCAGACTTGACCTTCCACACTGGATGTTTAATACATTAAATCTTCCGCCCAAACGTTTAATGTGTTGTTTCCTTCTGGGCATGTGCCAATTAAACATCTATTACATAGAACCCATGTAATGCCAATTGGTTCAGTCCCATTGCTACCTTAGAAATCAATAGATTAATATAGTTTGCTAGAGTGTCAGGTAGTGAGCAGCAGCATATGCAGTTGCATGACATGTCTTACAAATTTAAAAAGGCTTATAAACCATTATGCTTCTGTGGCTCCTGGGAAATCAAGCAAATTGAAAACTTGCATTCACGTGTGGCAGAAATAGTCTCTGTGTGTACCAAATTCCATCTAAAACTAAAAAGACTCTCAATTCTCTTCCCCATTCCAGAGTTCTAGCAAAATAAGGTATTTCTTCACATTTTGTTAAGGTACACAAAGCAAAAAACTTTGCCCACATAAAGTTTACAGTCTAGAAGGAGAGATGTAAGATACTCTGCTAACTAGATTTTGAGCAACGTGGAATGTTAAATGTGATGGTAGGCTGGAAAATGTCCCCCCAATCTATCCACTTCCTAATCTCTGCAACCTGTGAATATTTCCTTATATGGCAAAAAGAGACTGCAGATGGGATTAACTAAAGGATCTTGAATAGGAGTTCATCCTGGTGGACGTTGAAGACAATGGCATGTATAAGGATACATGCTATCCTTATCGGGGGAGGCCACGGGATATTTGGCACACACAGAAGAGATGGCAGTATGACCACAGAGACAGAGTAACACAGCCACAAGTCATGGATTGCTGGCTGGCAGCCACCAAAAACTGGAAGACGCAAGGAAGGAAATCTTCCGTAGAGCCTCGAGTGGGAGCATGGTCCTGCCCATACTTAGAGAAACTGATTTTGAACTTCTGGCATCCATAACTGTGAGAGCATAAATTTATGTTGTCTTAAGCCACCAAGTTCATGGTGATTTGTTACAGCAGCCATGGGGAACTAATGCAAGTACTGTTAAGAAAATAATGGAGGGAGAGAGAGGGGCAGCTGTGCTGCATGGGAATAGCCAGGGAGAGTGTCTGAGGAGATGGCATGAGTGCTCAGGGCTAACAGCAGGGAAATGGCCAAGAAAGAAGACTGAGAATTGACTACTGGTTTTGGTAAAAGGAAGCTGTGACTCTCCTTGATAGAGACGATTTCAGTGGAAAGGTAAGACCTATTTGGAATAGGTTCAATAGAGAATAAAAGATGAACCAGAAACAGAATTGAAAACACTTTTGTGTAGTTTTACTCAAAGAGGAGGGCTGAGAAAAGGGACAGTAACTGGAGATAAACACTGGGTCAAAAGCCTATTTACATCCTGTGTTTAATTTAATTCTCACAATGATCCTGAAAGATCCTGCTCCATCTAGACTAAGGCTTACAGGGGTTCTGTGACCTGCCTAGAAGTCATATAGAAGGAAAGAAACCAAGCAAAACGTCCAACTAGTTTTCTTTTAAACTCTTAGTACAAAATTCTTTCTGCTATAATAGTGAAAAAGCTAAAAGTGGTTTATACCTGGATGAAGGTAATCTGTGCGTGGGTAGATCACTGTGACCCCTGAGCCACTGTAAACCACAAAGACTCAGGCTCGCAGCACCAGCTCCACCTCTGGAAGTCCCAGTGGGGACACATGAGAAACATTCTCAACCAGTGACTTGGTCAGTAAATAGAGGCTCAAAGAATGAATGAAAAAAGATTCTATCTTCATAGACTGCATGAGAACTGCAAGGATTCTTAGTGAAGACAATGTTGCTGGTTAATGATGAAAAAAGAAAATATTTTGATTATAAATGTTAACTGACTAGACAGAATAGACAAGTGAAAGATGTGTAGCATATTTCAATGTTAAACAACAGTGACTATTTTCAGAAGACCTCCCATACAGCTAGACTGAAGAGAAGTGAGAGTATTAATTTAACAGTGAAATCAATCACAAACATCCAGTGGGTGTTTTCATCACTTTGCCTTTGAATTCAGCTGGATTGGCAGGATTCTGAAGTCATCCTTGAAACCCTGAAGGCTCATAGTAAGCACTTAGGGCTCATATTTCACAGTTGATCTTTATGAAGTGTGGATGACAGTTCCTTCTTCCCAGGGTTGTTGGATTAAATAAGATAAATATGTACAGACAGTCCCCTACTTACAGTGGTTCAATTTAGGATTTTTCAACTTTACAATGACAAAAAAGTGATACACATTTAGGGGAAAGGGGTACGATATTCTGGTGATACTAGGCAGCCAAGCCACAGCTCCCCATGCATTCCACAATCATCAGGGCAAACAACCAACACTCTGCAGTGTCCTGTATTACCAGATGTCCAGAGCTGCACGCCCCGGCCATAGCGAATAATAATTGAGGATTAAACGCCTGAGCTATATTCATTTCCACCCCACACCTTCTCCCTATCTTTGCCTTTTTTCCCCTGTACTAATACCTCATTAAAGATGGCGCTCTTCCTGCTTCTTCTTCACTCACTTTTCCCGCGCCTGGGAAAATTGTTACTTAATAGCGCAAGCGCAACATGACTTCCGACCGGAGAAACCGAAACTAACCTGGCCACGCCCTCGGCAATGAGATCATTTCCGCCTTAGCCCAACCCCTTCCCTTCCAAGTGTATATAAGGCAGTGCATTACCACCATTAAACGAGACTTGATCAGAGCACTGTCTTGTCTCCATTTCTCGTGTCTCTTGTTCCCCAAATTCCCACCCCCTCCTCCAGGGCCTGCTCTGACTATCCCGCAGGCCGGGATACGTGGCGCCCGAACAGGGACCTGGAAACGAGGGACTCCGTGAGGAAGAGGACGCCAAAGGACGGTCGACCGCTAACGAAGACAAAAGGAGTCAAACTTTTCCGATCACCGCGGGAACCTGCCGCGTCAGGATCGAAGGTAAGTGACGCGTCCGAAATGGGACAAGAATTAAGCCAACATCAAATATATGTAGGACAATTAAAAGAGGCTTTAAAGATACGAGGAGTAAAGGTTAAAGGTAATGATTTGTTTAAATTTTTTGATTTTGTAAAAGACACTTGCCCTTGGTTCCCACAGGAAGGAACTATTGATATTAAAAGATGGCGTAGAGTAGGGGATTGTTTTCAGGACTATTATAATACTTTTGGGCCAGAAAAAATTCCTGTAACCGCCTTCTCTTATTGGAACCTCATTAGAGATTTAATAGATAAGAAGGAGGCTGATCCGCAAGTCATGGCTGCAGTCGCTCAGACAGAGCATATTTTAAAGGTTAGCTCCCGCTCTAACCTCACAAAGCCTCCGCAAGATACGGAGGAAGATCTCATTTCCCTCAAAAGTGATCATGAGGAAATGAAGTCTCCTTCTGTAATAGATAAAGAAATACCACATGAAAACAAACCAAAAAAATACCCAATTTTACAGATGCTTCAAAAGGAGGAGGAAATTAATAAGCCTAATCAATCGGATATAAATTGGGATGATTTAGAGGAAGAGGCGGCTAAATATCACAACCCTGATTTGCCTCCCTTTACTTCATACCCACCCCCATATAATAAGACACATAAGGAGGCTTCTGCGCCCATTGTTATGGCAGCAATAGATCCCAAAGAAGAATTAAAGCAAAAAATTGCTCAACTAGAAGAACAGATTAAACTTGAAGAGTTACATCAATCATTGATAATTAGGCTCCAAAAGCTAAAAACAGGAAATGAAAAAATACCTAACTCAGACGCTATGGAGGGTTCCTTGCGCCCACTTCAACGGCCTGGACAACATGTTCCAAGAGGGGGGTTAGTTGCTAGCCGACATAGAGAAGACTCCTCCCCCAAAGACGTTTTTCCGGTCACAGAAACCATAGATGAACAGGGACAGGCTTGGAGGCATCATACTGGATTTGATTTTACCATTATAAAAGAGTTAAAGACTGCTGCCTCTCAGTATGGGGCTACTGCTCCATATACTCTTGCTATAGTGGAATCTGTAGCTGAGAATTGGCTCACTCCTACAGACTGGAATACCTTAGTCAGGGCAGTTCTTTCTGGGGGAGACCACTTAATTTGGAAGTCAGAGTTCTTTGAAAATTGTTGAGATACAGCTAAAAGAAATCAACAGGCAGGAAATGGTTGGGATTTTGATATGTTAACTGGTTCAGGTAATTATGCAGACACTCAGGCCCAAATGCAATATGACCCTGGACTGTTCTCACAAATCCAGGCTGCTGCTACAAAGGCCTGGAGAAAACTTCCCGTTAAAGGAGATCCAGGGGCCTCGCTCACAGCGGTTAAACAAGGACCCGATGAGCCATTTTCAGACTTTGTGCATAGACTTATGACCACGGCAGGTAGAATCTTTGGAAATGCAGAAACGGGTGTAGATTATGTTAAACAGTTAGCTTATGAAAATGCTAACCCCGCCTGCCAAGCGGCAATCAGACCTTATCAAAAGAAAACAGATTTAACAGGATACATTCGCCTTTGTTCAGATATTGGGCCCTCATATCAACAAGGCCTAGCAATGGCCGCCGCTTTTAGCGGCCAAACAGTAAGAGATTTCCTCATTAACAAAGGTAAAGATAAAGGGGGATGTTTTAGATGCGGTAAAAGGGGACACTTTGCAAAAGATTGCTGTGAAAACCAAAATAGGAGTCCAGAAGCAAAAATCCCAGGCCTTTGCCCAAGGTGTAAAAGAGGAAGGCACTGGGCAAACGAATGTAAATCACTGACAGTCAAGGAAATCCTTTACCCCCCAGGCAGGGAAACGGGATGAGGGGCCAGCCTCAGGCCCCGAAACAAGCATATGGGGCAGTCAGCTTTGTTCCAGCCAACAACAGCAATCCATTTCAAAACTTAGTAGAGCAACCCCAGGAAGTGCAGGATTGGACCTCAGTTCCACCTCCCACACAATACTAACACCTGAAATGGGACCGCAAACCTTAAATACCGGAATATATGGACCCTTACCACCTAACACTTTTGGGTTACTTTTAGGAAGAAGTAGTGTCACCATGAGAGGCTTACAAGTCCTCCCTGGAGTTATCGATAATGATTATGAAGGAGAAATTAAAATTATGGCCAGAGCTATTGATAGTATTATTACTGTCCCTCAAGGAGTTAGAATAGCTCAGTTACTCCTGCTACCTTTGGTTAAAACAGATAATAATATCCAATACCCTAATAGAAATATAAAAGGTTTCAGATCATCAGATATATATTGGGTGCAACCAATTACAAATCAAAAACCCTCTCTAACCTTGTGGTTAGACGGGAAGGCATTCACTGGACTAATAGACACAGGGGCTGATGTAACTATCATTAAACAGGAAGATTGGCCCTCTCATTGGCCTGCTACAGAAACTTTAACTCACTTGAGAGGAATTGGACAAAGCAGTAATCCTAAACAAAGTTCTAAATACCTAACATGGACAGATAAAACAATTCAGGCCTCATTAAGCCATTTGTCATCCCTTACCTACCTGTTAACCTTTGGGGGCGAGATCTACTCTCTCAAATGAAAATTATAATGTGTAGTCCAAATGATATAGTTACTGCACAAATGTTAACTCAAGGATACACCCCTGGTAAAGGTCTTGGAAAAGGAGAGAACGGTATCCCACAGCCTATACTGGTTTCAGGACAACTTGATAAAAAGGGGTTTGGAAATTTTTAGCTCAGGCCACTGACATACCTGCACCCCAAAGGTGCGCTGACCCCATTACTTGGAAGTCAGATGAGCCCGTTTGGGTTGATCAGTGGCCTTTACTTAATGATAAACTAAGTGCTGCCCAACAGTTAGTGCAGGAACAACTAGCAGCAGGACATATTGAGGAAAGTAATTCCCCTTGGAATACACCTATTTTTGTTATTAAAAAGAAGTCTGGTAAATGGAGACTCTTACAAGATTTAAGAGCAGTAAATATCACTATGATCCTTATGGGTGCCTTACAACCAGGATTGCCTTCACCGGTTGCGATTCCTCAAAAATATTTTAAAATTGTTATTGACCTTAAAGATTGCTTTTTTACAATTCCCCTTCACCCTGCTGACCAGAAAAGATTTGCCTTTAGTCTTCCATCTACAAATTTTAAACAACCAATGAAGCGCTATCAATGGAAAGTCTTACCTCAGGGTATGGCCAATAGTCCTACCTTGTGTCAAAAATATGTAGCTGCCGCTATAGAGCCAGTCAGAAAAACATGGGCACAAATGTATATTATACATTATATGGATGATATTTTAATAGCAGGAGAAATTGGCGAACAAGTCTTACAGTGCTTCGCCCAACTCAAACAAGAGTTAACAGCAGCCAGATTACAGATAGCCCCAGAAAAGGTACAATTACAAGATCCATACACTTACCTTGGTTTCCAGATTAATGGACCCAAAATCATTAATCAAAAGGCCGTTATATGTCGTGATCATTTAAAAACTTTAAATGATTTCCAAAAATTACTGGGAGACATAAATTGGCTTCGACCGTACTTAAAGCTCAGCACAGGAGAGTTAAAACCTCTTTTCGATATATTAAAAGGAGACTCTAATCCAAAATCCCCCAGGTCCATTACTAAAGAAGCATTAATAACACTCCAACAGGTAGAACATGCCATTGCAACACAATTTGTTACCAGTATTGATTATTCTCAGCCATTAATATTCCTTATTTTTAACACAACAATAACCCCTACTGGCCTATTTTGGCAGAACAATCCCATTATGTGGGTACACCTGCCCTCCTCCCCTAAAAAGGTTTTGTTGCCTTATTATGATGCCATAGCTGATCTAATTATCTTGGGAAGAAAAAACAGTAGAAAATACTTTGGAATAGAACCCTCTACCATTATACAGCCCTACACTCAATCACGCATCCATTGGCTGTTACAAAATACGGAAGCCTGGCCAATTGCTTGCGCTTCTTATACTGGCGCGATTGACAACCATTACCCACCTAACAAACTTATTCAATTTTGTAAACTTCATGCATTTGTATTTCCCCATATTACCAGTAAAGAACCTCTCAATGACGCATTACTAATTTTCACTGATGGATCTTCCACAGGACTTGCCGCTTACACTTACAATAATGTAGTCGTTAAATTCCAGACCACTTATACATCAGCTCAGCTGGTCGAATTGCAAGCTATAATTGCAGCACTATCAGCTTTTCCTTGTCAGCCACTTAACATTTATACAGACAGCGCCTACCTGGCTCATTCAATACCCCTCTTAGAGACCGTGCCTCAAATTAAACATATTTCAGACACAGCTAACCTATTTTTACAATGTCAACAACTTATCCGAAAAAGGACTACTCCCTTTTTTCTTGGGCATATTAGAGCACATTCAGGATTACCGGGACCTCTAACACAAGGTAACGCAACAGCTGACACGGCAACAAAAACCATAGCCACAGTCACTACAGACAATTTGCAACAAGCGCAAAAAGCACATGCCTTACATCATTTAAACGCCCAAACCTTAAGACTTATGTTTAAACTTACCAGAGAACAAGCTCGACAAATAGTTAAACAATGTGCCAACTGCATAACATATTTAACTGTTCCCCATCTAGGAGTTAACCCCCGAGGACTCATCCCCAACGAAATTTGGCAAATGGACGTTACTCACCACTTAGAATTCGGTCAAGTAAAATATATCCATGTATGCATAGACACCTATAGTGGATTCATCAGTGCAACTCTCCAAACAGGAGAGGCCACCAAACATGTCATAGCTCATTTATTACACTGCTTTTCTATTTTAGGAATACCCAAACAAATCAAAACAGATAATGGCCCCGGTTATATATCCAAAACCTTCTTACAATTTTGTAATACCCTACAAATTAAACATACCACAGGCATTCCCTATAATCCCCAAGGACAAGGTATAGTAGAAAGAGCTCATCTGTCATTAAAAACTATTATCACAAAATTAAAAAGGGGGAGCTGGTACCCCGTGAAGGGTACTCCCAGAAACATACTCAAACATGCCCTGTTTATCCTTAATTTTTTAAATTTGGACAGTCATGGAAAATTGGCTGCCGACCGTTTCTGGCATCCTGAATCTCAAAAACAGTTTGCAATGGTAAAATGGAAAGATCCACTTGATAGTTCATGGCATGGCCCCGATCCAGTTTTAATTTGGGGAAGAGGCTCAGTATGCATCTTCTCACAAAAAAATGATGCAGCCAGATGGCTGCCTGAAAGATTGGTAAGACAAATAAATCATAACCATTGTCAGTCCAGGGAAGATAAATCTCCCTGAGAAGTTCTTTCCTTCTTGTTTTTCAGAAAATGAAGCCTAACATGAAATTCCTTTGGAGAATAATTGCTCTATACAACATAGTGACAGTCTATGCAGGTTTTGGTGACCCTCGTAAGGCAAGAGAATTATTACGAAAACAATACGGCCAGCCTTGTGACTGCAGAGGGGGACAAATATCTGAACCTCCGTCAGATAGAATCACCCAGGTGACCTGCACAGGCAAGACAGCTTACCTAATGCCAAACCAGTTATGGAAATGTAAGTCTACCCCAAGAGATACCTCACCTAGCGGGCCGCTCCTAGAATGCCCTTGTAGCTCTTTCCAATCTTCTGTACATAGTTCCTGTTATACATCCTATCAACAATGCAAATCAGGCAATAGAACATATTATACGGCCACGTTACTAAAAACACAAACTGGAGGCATTAATGACGTACAAGTATTAGGATCCACTACTAAACTTGTACAATCTCCTTGTAACGGCCAAAAAGGAAAGCCTGTTTGTTGGAGCACTACCGCCCCCATTCACATTTCTGATGGAGGAGGCCCATTAGATATTGCAAGAATTAAAACCGTCCAGAAAAAATTAGAAGAAATTCATAAAGCTTCATATCCTGAACTTCAATATCACCCTTTAGCCCTGCCTGAGCTTAGAGGTAATTTTAGGCTCGATGCCCAAACCTTTGATATCCTCAATGCTACTTACAATTTACTTCAAATGTCCAATACAAGCCTGGCCCACGATTGTTGGCTTTGTCTTAAAATGGGCCCCCCTATTCCTCTAGCCATACCTAACCTTTCATTGCCCTATGTCAATTACTCAAATGAATCCTTAGTAAATAATTCCTGTCCTATTACCCCCCCCTTAGTTCAACCGATGACATTTTCTAATTCCTCTTGCCTCTTTTCACCATCATATAATAACACTAAAGAAATTGATTTAGGCTATGTTGTGTTTGGCAACTGTACTTCCATAATCAATGCCACCAACCCTTTGTGTGCTATAAATGGCTCGGTTTTCGTTTATGGAAACAACATGGCATATACGTATCTACCTACAAATTGGACAGGGCTTTGTGTTCTGGCCACTCTTCTCCCCGACATTGATATCATCCCTGGAGATGAACCTATCCCCATCCCCGCTATTGAACATTTTATTTATAGACCGAAACGAGCCATACAATTTATTCCCTTGTTGGCTGGACTAGGAATCACCACTGCTTTTACTACAGGAGCCACAGGCCTAGGAGTCTCACTAACCCAATATACTAAATTATCCAATCAATTAATCTCAGATGTACAGACCTTATCCAGTACTATACAAGATTTACAAGACCAAGTAGACTCGTTAGCTGAAGTAGTTCTCCAGAATAGAAGAGGTCTAGATTTGTTAACAGCAGAACAGGGAGGGATATGTTTGGCCTTACAGGAAAAGTGCTGTTTTTACGCCAACAAATCCGGAATCGTCAGAGACAAGATAAAAACTTTGCAAGAAGAACTAGAAAAGCGCAGAAAAGGCCTGGCCGCCAATCCACTATGGACTGGCCTCGATGGACTTCTCCCCTATCTCCTGCCATTTCTTGGTCCTTTACTCACTCTTTTACTCTTCCTCACTCTCGGGCCCATAATCCTTAATAAGCTTATGGCATTTGTCAGACAACAAATTGAGGCCTTCCAGGCCAAACCTATACAGGTCCATTATCATCGCCTTGAGATGACTGAAAATGGTGAGTCTTATTTACCTTAATAAGACCACCTCCCCTGTGTGCTGAACTGGACAGTCAATGACGGGTAAGAGGACACTATCTCCATCAGAGCCTAAGACAGGAGGGCCGCCCTTGCTGCTGCCTTATCCCATGACGGGCCTAGAAGGTGGGGGTGAGTTGACCCAACCTAAGACAGGCGCAGTTCCCGAGGGGTTTTCTTATCATAAAAATATAAAAAGGGGGACCTGTCCGGAGCTGCACGCCCCGGCCATAGTGAATAATAATTGAGGATTAAACGCCTGAGCTATATTCATTTCCACCCCACACCTTCTCCCTATCTTTGCCTTTTTTCCCCTGTACTAATACCTCATTAAAGATGGCGCTCTTCCTGCTTCTTCTTCACTCACTTTTCCCGCGCCCGGGAAAATTGTTACTTAATAGCGCAAGCGCAACATGACATCCGACCGGAGAAACCGAAACTAACCTGGCCACGCCCTCGGCAATGAGATCATTTCCGCCTTAGCCCAACCCCTTCCCTTCCAAGTGTATATAAGGCAGTGCATTACCGCCATTAAACGAGACTTGATCAGAGCACTGTCTTGTCTCCATTTCTCGTGTCTCTTGTTCCCCAAATTCCCACCCCCTCCTCCAGGGCCTGCTCTGACTATCCCGCGGGCCGGGATAACCAGATTATGTTGCCCAACTGTAAGACAATTTAAATGTTCTGAGCATGCTTAAGGCAGACTAGATGAAGCAATAATGTTCAGTAGGTGCATTAAATGCATTTTCCGCTTACAATATTTTCAGCTCACGATGGGTTTATTGGGATGAAACCCCCACTTTAAGGCACATTTTTATAGACCTTAGGCCATCACCTGTCCGAGGGAGGCCAACACTTACATAACATCCTCATCTTCCTCCTTCTCATCAACCACAAGCCACAGGCCCTCTGAGATCTGGCTCTGCCCATCCCTGCAACCTCATTTCCACCCACTCTTCCTCCTGCCCATTATGCTCCAGCTTCACTTACCTTCTCTTCTGTGCCTTGAACACACCCTGCTTGCTGTCACCCAGGGACTTCTGTTCAAGCTAGAAAGCTCTCCCTCCAGATCTTGGCAGGAAGGATTCTCTCTCCATTCAGGTCTGAAGTCAAATACTACCCTCCCAAAGATACATTTTACAACTACCATATTTAACTGCCTCCTATTGGTCCATCTTACATCACAGCACCCTATTTCATTTTCTTCATAGCACTCATTTTCTAGAATGATCTTATTAATCTGTGTCCTGTCTCTCCCCGTGGATGGTAAAAACCTGGTCTGTCGTATTTCTTCCTTCTCTTCTGGCTCCTGGAACAGTACCTGGCACAGAGTAGTAGTAAGTAGTCAATATTTGATGGAGTGGATCATGATACATGAAGCATGCACACACAACTACTCCATGCATAGGGATTCTAGGTATAAGTATTACATATATATGAATGTAAATCAGTTGGAAAGATGACAGTAAGCCCCAAGTCAGATGGCTTTGGTTTAACCGCAGCTCTGCCCGCCCCCTGGGCTGCGTGATTATAGGTAAGATATCTAGGTTCTCCATCCCGTTTCCCTCTCTGTGAATGGAATGTGATCAAGAACTCCCTGGTATCATGAGCAGTGAATGAAGTGCTCCAAGTCAAGCCCTCAAGATAATGCTAGATATAACATAGGAAGCTCTTAACTGTAAACGTGTATGTCTTTTTGAACAAAATCATTATGATATAATACACACTGTAAAATACCTCAACCCCTTCTTAGCAAGCTGCCATGATTGTTAGTAAAACCTTTTAAAATATTTTACCCTGTTTAAATACATACCCTAGGATACCCAGTTTCAAAGAAAAACAGTCATTAGGGCCCTGAGGTTTACCAAAGTTGAAGGTTATATCTAGTCTTACACAAATAATTCTTTAGATAACGTTTCAAATTTGGGTTATGAAAATTAGGAGTAATAAAGATACATCCAAAATATTGTGAAAACCCACCCCTTGAGAACTACTTAGCAGAAAAGATCAATGAGCCCCAAGCCCCGGTGGTCTGACTGTCCACCCAACTCTTCTGTCCAGCAAGTTGCACAAAGTCAAGATCTTTTATGAGTGTCTCCTCCTGAGTTTTTTTGAAACTCAAACTGTGAGCTACAGGCCAGGTTCTGGCCACCACTTCTCCAAGTCAGAGAAAATGCTCTAAAAGTTTAAAAGGAGATCAAACAGCTGTTTTCAAGAGAATTGAAACTGTTCCCAATCCCCAGGACCTGGGCATTCAGTTGCAGTCCTGGCATGCAGAGGAAAATGCCCCATTGGAAACTATCAGAGAATCATCCTACGTGGAGCTCCTCATGGATACGAAAGCCAGAACCTTGCAACAGAAATACTTGCACAGAGCCTCAGACAAACCTGTAATGACAGATGAATTTGTCTGTTAAGTGTTTTTCTTTACCTATTAAGTAACTTCAAGTCTTGCTTCTGAAATCATTAGGAAAATCTGCAGGAGACTGGAAAATTCCACCAGCTCATATCTGTCTAGACATACTGTTTTCCCTAGAGTTGTGGTTTCTGCCCAGTGCTCATCATATAGAAGGTGAAGCATAAATATCTCACAGAATCCCTGGGCCTCAGATGAACCAAGGCCCAGAAAAGTGGTACAACTTACCCAAGACAGAACCATGGCTACAAATCAGGCTTTCTGCTTCTGATTCAGTGTTAAGTTCCTTTCAGTAATTAGCAACTGGGGTTTCATTTTTTGGGGTTTGTTTTGTTTTGTTTTTTTGAGATGGAGTCTTGCTCTGTTGCCCAGGCTGGAGTGTAGTGGTGAGATCTCAGCTCACTGAAACTTCCACCTGCCAGGTTCAAGCAATTCTCCTGCCTCAGCCTCCCAAGTAGCTGAGATTATAGGCATGTGCCACCACGCCCGGCTAATTTTTGTATTTTTAGTAGAGGCAGGGTTTCACCATGTTGGCCAGGCTGGTCTTGAACTCCTGATCTCAGGTGATCTGCCCACCTCAGCCTCCCAAAGTGCTAGGATTACAGGCATGAGCCAGCACTGGGTCTTGGTCCATTTATGATCCACCGGACTAGAGGATGACAGCACAGGAAACCCTCCAGTTCTCAGTCCTGAATCTGCATGTGTCTGCCAAGCCGTTGTATCAGGATGACTCAGTCCCAACTCAGGTGAGAAACAGCAGCACAATGCTAATTTTCTTTAAATCCTTCTGAATGCTCTACTTCTGAGCAGTTAGCCTCATAGTTACTGGGGCCTCCTTCCCCTGACCTCCACCCATGATTAGGCCAAGTTCTTGGGAGATTCATGCACCACCCAAGCTTTCCAAATGCCCCTCTCATTATCAATCCACACTGGTTTTCATCTTTGACTATCTTTGACAAGGCTGGAAATCCTGATGCCTGATCTCCAATCTCCCCAGGCTGTCTGTGTCGATCCTTCAGGATCTCTGGAGCAATGAATGCCACAAAGCATTGCTCCTATTCATCATTCATCAACCTGTCAACTGTCCACTGCCTCCCAGGCTGAGGCACCCCACCTCTCCAGCACTCTCTTCTCTCCTCTCACCTCTGGGATTCCCAGCATCTTTTCTTTTTTAATTATACTTTAAGTTCTGGGATACATGTACAGAACATGCAGATTTGTTACATGGGTATACATGTGCCATGGCGGTTTGCTGCACCCATCAACCCATCATCTACATTAGGTATTTCTCCTAATGCTATCCCTCCCCCAGCCCCCCACCCCCAGACAGGCTCTGGTATATGATGTTCCCCTCCCTGTGTCCAGGTGTTCTCATTATTCAACTCCCACTTATGAGTGAGAACATGTGGTGTTTGGTTTTCTGTTAGTGTTAGTTTGCTGAGAATGATGGTTTCCAGCTTCATCCATGTCCCTGCAAAGGACATAAACTCATCCTTTTTATGACTGCATAGTATTCCATGGTGTACATGTGCCACATTTTCTTTATCCAGTCTATCATTGATGGGCATTTGGGTTGGTTCCAAGTCTTTGCTATTGTGAATTGTGTCACAATAAACATATGTGTGCATGTGTCTTTATAGAATGATTTATAATCCTTTGGGTATATACGCAAAGGCTTATATACCCAAAGGATTGTCCCAGCATCCTCTTTTCAAGAAGCTTGGCAAATCAAGAAAAGAAAGAAGAGGCACTGACCAAGAAGCTTCTGCTTTGTGGTCCTGTAAAAATACCTCAGGCAGGAAATACTAGGGGTCTAGTTGCCTAGTTAGAATTCAAGAGAAAAATAAAATATTCAGCAAACAAAATTCAAGTGAGTATCTCAAAATATTTCTCTGCTGCACCAGTATAGGTCCTGCTGCCTTTGGCTCCCTGGTGCTATTATATTAAAATGTTTTAAAGAAGAATGGGACAGAGCTTTAGCAAGAAACCCAAGACAGCTTGACTTATAGTATTCATCCTTTGTGTATGGGTATGAACACACATACATAACTTTGAAACAATATTTGTGTTTATGCATAAAGAAGATTTTTGAAAAATCTGTTCTCAGAGCTCTTTAGGACTATTTCCCCAAGTAAGGGTAATACTGATTTACTTATAAAATACTGTAAAAATACCAGCATAAACTCCATGCTGTTAGGTTAAGTCTCACTCTGCATGAGTCACTTTAGGTCTCACCATAGAAGCAGTCAGTTGTGCTGGTCAGGAATATACACCCCAGTTTCAGTCAGCTGCACATTCCATCAAAAAACTGTCTATTCTGGCCGGGCGCGGTGGCTCACACCTGTAATCCCAGCACTTTGGGAGGCCGAGGCCGGTGGATCACAAGGTCAGGAGATCGAGATCATCCTGGCTAACATGGTGAAACCTCGTCTCTACCAAAAATACAAAAAATTAGCCGGGCGTGGTGGTGGGCGCCTGTAGTCCCAGCCACTTGGGAGGCTGAGGCAGGAGAATGGCGTGAACCCAGGAGTTGGAGCTTGCAGTGAGCTGAGATCGCGCCACCGCACTCCAGCCTGGGTGACAGAGCAAGACTCCATCTCAAAAAAAACAAAAAAAAAAACAAAAAAAAAACCTCTCTGTTCCAGAAGTACCTACAAACCCTTTAGTAATCCTTTTCTCATCAACATTAGACACTTTGTCAACAAGGAGTGTTCAAATTGGATTCTCTTTGGGGAAGTTTATGGTATTAAACACATGTGCAATGGCTAAAATATTTTTACATACATTCCCAACCCTTAAAGAGGGCTTAAGAATCTAAAACTGTGTTGTCCAAAGTAGTAGCCACTAGCCACATGTGGCTGTTGAGCAGTTGAAATGTAACCTTTGCACATGTTAAAATAATATGTTGTATATACTAGTTTATATAAAATACGTATTATTCAAATTGTTTGTTATTTTTCAAATATGGCTCATAATTTACATTTATTGGACAGCACTCATCTTATTACTTATGGAGATGGGGCCCTGGGTTTAAACCCTAAAAGGTCTTGGACTCCACCACCAGTTCAGTGGCTTCTAGGTCCCCAAATAGTTATCTGCCATAGAGTTAAGTAAATCTGGCACCGGAATAGTGTCTTCTTGTTTACCTCAGGCATTATTCAATGTTGTAGGCACTGAGGCAAACACAAGAGTGGTCAAAATAAAATATCGGCCTTTGCAGAGCTTTCAGAAGAGGTGCTTTTGTGACAATTTACTAAAAAGTGGCCATATGACAAAATGTGATTAGAAAACTTGCTTTGATTATAGCCTGGTAGTGAAGTTGCAAAGGAGGAGCTACACCTCACCTACTTTTGTGCTGTTTTAGACCAGGGGCTCTGGCCCTGGAGCCAGTGCCTTAAAAGGCCCTTGTTTGGACCCTTCCAGCCATGCATGCTCCTTCCCCAAGACAATTCTATGTGCCAGAGCCTCTGTGGGTTTCCATGCAATGCTGCTGCAAGATGCTCAGAGAGATAGTACAGTCTAGGGAACCAGAAGACATATCAGTGCCCAAAGCATCAGACACCCCAAGCTGGTTTATAGCCAGGTACAGACTATTGCCCTGTTGACTAATAGGCATGGCTGCAGAATCTGTCTGCACTAAGCCTGGCTCTTCTCAGTGGGTTGGGACATGAAGGCCATACTTCAGTCTTTTCCATCATAGTAAAATAAAGGTACAGCCAATTCCAAAAAATTGTTTTAATATTACATATATAAGCTAGGAGATTTACAGTGATCTATAGTAATATGGAAATTATATTTATAATACATACATATATTCCGTACCCTTTGGGAGATTCTTACAGTAATGACCTCCAAGGAATTATGCCTCCTAGTACCCATGTCCTGAGTGGCCCCTTCCCACCTTAATGCTGGCTTTGGCCACATGACTTCCTGTGGCCAATGGAGCATAGCAAATGTGACACAAGCAGAGGCTAGATAAATGCTTGGGTGCTGCAGCTTGGCCTCTTGCAACCCCGAGACCGCCATGTAGTGAAGAAGTCAGGATTTTAGAGAAGAAAGGCCTAAATGCCTTAGCTGTCCCCAGAGCCCAGCCCCCAGCTGACCCACCAGTTGAATGCAACTACATAAGAAAGCACATGTAAGAGCAGCAGCACTAGTTTTCATGAGAACACATTTATTGAGTTAGCCAGGAGGAAAGTCTGCAGCCTATATGAACTGCTAACCAATGTATGAAGATTGTCAAATTCTAGGGTTATTTTAAATTTGGCTAGCTATGAGAAATAAAAAGTCTTATTTCCTGAAAATCTTATCAAAACCTTTCAAATCAATTTAATGTTTAGTTGTAAAAGAGGTGATCTACACCTTACTTAGGAAAGCAAGACCTCAATGCACAAACCTGTTAGAAAACTTTAAGGATATATACATAAATGGGCTTGGGTCACGATACTGAAACATACAGTCCCACATGCCATAATATGAATGTCAAAACCCTGAAAGATAAAAATCCCTAAGGTCTAAAATTCTAAAATCACAATCCTGAAAGATCAAAAATCTCAAAAAGATAATTCTAAAATAACAATTTTTAGAAATGTAAAGACATTTATTTATATTTTTACAAGAGGATTTAGGCCAGGTATGGTGGCTTACATCTGTAATACCAGCACCACAAGAGGCCAAGGTGGGAGGATAACTAAAAGGTCAAGAGTTCAAGGCCAGCCTGAGAACACAGCAAGATCCCACCTCTACAAAAAATGTTTGAAAAAAATATGCAGGCATGGTGGCAAGTACACCTGTAATCCAAGTTACTCAGGAGCCTGACGCAGGAGGATTGCTTGAGCCCAGAAGTTTGAGATTACACTGAGCTATAATTATGCCACTGCACTCCAGCCTGGGCAATAAAGTAAGATCCTGTCTATTTAAAGAAGAAGAAGAAAAAGAAAAGGCCAGGTGTGGTGGCTCGCACCTGTAATCCCAGCACTTTGGGAGGCTGATGAGAGCGGATCACGAGGTCAGAAGATCGAGACCATCCTGGCGAACACGGTGAAACCCCATCTCTACTAAAAATACAAAAAAATTAGCTGGATGTGGTGGCAGGTACCTGTGGTCCAGCTACTGGGGAGGCTGAGGCAGGAGAATGTCATGAACCCAGGGGGCAGAGATTGCAATGAGTGGAGATCGCACCACTGCACTCCAGCCTGGGTAACAGAGCGAGACTCCGTCTCAAAAAAAAGAAAAAAAATGATTGAAGAAACATATAAAACACAACAGAACACTTCATAGACTACTTTACACAATAGTCCAGGCAATAGGCAATAATAATACATATTGCTGAAAGCGTAAGCACTCAGGTACACTAACAACAGTCCCACTGGTATAATAGTTATGAGCAGATGAACCATATCATAAAGAAACAGGTCAAAAAAGAAAAATGGGTAAATTGCCAACTATGGTTGGTAATTGTGCACACCTATCTTTATAACCACAGTTATCTGAAATATTGTGACAGACATCCTATTTCTTTTGACGAGGTCAATCAATAATCACAATGGGTCACCACTGCATTTGTAGAATCCTAAAGAGCTGAGATCAAGAAATTTCATCTTTGTACAAATGTAGATGTACAAAAAGGACATGTATTTACTGAAGAAGTTTCAATGTTTTTATGCACATGCACAAAGCTTACATACAAAGTCAACGTTATAATGCACTTTCATAGAATCAAATTTGCAAAGAAAAAAAAAGTATAAAACAAAATAGAACTCTCTAAAAGTCTTTACATAATTTATATCTCCAGCACTGGAAATGATGCAAAGATGAAATACACGGCATAGCAAATTGGCACTATGTGTGAAGGGGCAGAAGTCATACATGATTAATATGGCAGGGGAGATTTCTTGTATCTTTTGCCTGCATTTTCACTCCCATGATCTTCAAAACACTTACTACACTTGTATTTAGAGACTGGTTGTGGCCACGTGCGGGAGCTCAAGCCTGTAAACCCAGCACTTTGGGAGGCCGAGGCAGGCAGATCATGAGGTCAGGAGTTTGAGACCAGCCTGGCCAATATGGTGAAACTCTGTCTCTGCTAAAAATACAAAAATTAGCCAGGCATGGTGGTGCATGCCTATAGTCCCAGCTACTTGGGAGGCTGAGGCAGAAGAATTGCTTGAACCCGGGAGGCGGAGGTTGTAGTGAGCCGAGATCACACCACTGCACTCTAGCCTGGGCGACAGAGCGAGACTCTGTGTGGAAAAAAAAAAAGAGAGAGAGAGTGGTTGTGATTGGCAAATTTTTTAAGTATATGCTGTCCATTTGAAAGTCTGGTTTTTGGCCAGGCTCGGTGGCTCATGTCTGTAATCCCAATACTTTGGGAGGCCAACGTGGGTGGATTACCTGAGGTCAGGAGTTCGAGAACAGCCTGGCTAACCTGGTGAAACCCCATCTCTACAAAAAATACAAAAATTAGCCAGGTGTGGTGGTGGGTGCCTGTAGTCCCAGTTACTCGGGAGGCTGAGGCAGAAGAATCACTTGAACCTGGAAGGCAGAGATTGCAGTGAGCCTAGATTGTACCACTGCACTCCAACCTGGGTGACAGAGCAAGACTCAGTCTCAAAAAAAAAAAAAAAAAAAAAAGACAGAAAGTCTGGTTTTTGCTTGCCCATTGCAATTAAGTGATTTTCTGCTTTTGCAGTGTCAATAATAATTAGCTTTTAAACTTTTGTCTTTTACCATTAAATAGCCTTGTACACTTATCAGAGTCTTTTTGTGAGGGAACAATTTCACAGATCTTTTCTACTGTGTTGTAAGGAATACACTAAGAAGAAATTATATTTAGCTTCCCCAGTACCAACTCTGTGTTAATCAGGGTTCTCCAGAGAGATAGAACCAATAAGTTATATATATAGATATATGAGATGAAATTTGTTAGGGAACTTACCTCACATTATTTTGGTGGCTGACGTCCCAAGACAGGACATCTGGAGACCCTGGGGTGCTAATAGTGTGGCTCACGCCAAGTCCAAAGGCCTCAGAGCCAGTGATGCTGATGGTACAACTCTCAGTACAAGACAAATTCTCAAAATCCAGGAGGCCACTAGTGTTAAGTCCTGTAGTACCAATGACCAAAGGGAGCAGAAGAAAAGTCTGTCTCAGTTCTCAGAGAAAGGCCAATTTGCCTCCTGTATTTGTTATCTTTAGGCCCCTGGCTGATTGGGTGGTACTGACCAACATTGAGGGCTGATATTCCCTATACTGTCCACCTAGACTAACACACTTATCTCCTTCTGGAAACATTCTCACAGATACACCCAAAAAAATGCTTTACCAGGTTTCTAGGTATTCCTTAATCCAGTCAAGTTAACACCTAAAATTAAGTTCATAATTCTACCCTTTGTCAACTTGGCATTCATATGCACCTCCTTAAAACATGTTTACTTTCCAAATAAAGACAATAGCAAGGTAATAGTTTCATCTAACATGATGCAACTAACATTACCTCCCACTAGGTCCCTCCCACAACATGTGGGAATTCAAGATGAGATTTGGGTGGGGACATAGCCAAATCATATCATTCTACCCCTGGCCCCTCCCAGATCTCATGTCTTCACATTTCAAAACCAATCATGCCTTCCCAACAGTTCCCCAAAGTCTTAATTCATTTCAGCATTAACTCAAAAGTCCATAGTCCAAAGTTTCATCCAAAAGAAGGCAAGTCCCTTCTGCCTATGAGCCCATAAAATAAAAAACAAGCTAGTTACTTTCTAGATTCAATGGGGGTACAGGCATTGGGTAAATACAGTCATTCCGAATGGGAGAAATTGTCCAAAACAAAGGGGCTACAGGTCCCATGCAAGTCCAGAATCCAGCAGGGTAGTCAAATCTTAAAGCTCCAAAATGATCTCCTTTGATTCCATGTCTCACACCCAGGTCATGCTGATGCAAGAAGTGGGTTCCCATGGTCTTGGGCAGCTCCACCCCTGTGACTTTGCAGGGTACAGCCTCCCTCCCAGCTGCTTTCACAGGCTTGCATTGAACATCTGTAACTTTTCCAGGCACACAGTACAAGCTATTGATAGATCTACCATTCTGGGTTCTGGAAAATGGTGGCCCTCTTCTCACCACTCCACTAGGTGGTGCCCCAGTAGAGACTCTGTGTGGAGGCTCTGACCGCAAATTTCCCTTCTGGACTGTCCCAGCAGAGGTTCTCCATGAGAACCCATCCCTGCAGCAAACTTCTGCCTGGACATCCAAGCATTTCCATACATCCTCTGAAATCTAGGTGGACATTCCTAAACTTCAATTATTGACTTCTGTGCATCCACAGGCTCAACACTGTGTGGAAGCTGCCAAGGCTTGGGGATTGTATCCTCTGAAGCCATGGCCCTAGCTGTACCTTGTCCCCTTTTAGTCACAGCTGAAGTGGCTGAAATGCAGGGCACCAAGTCCCTAGACTGCACACAGCACAGGGACCCTGCGCCCAGCCCACAAAACCAATTTTTTTCCTCCTAGGCCTCCAGGCCTGTGTTAGGAGGGTCTGCCGTGAAGACCTCTGACATGCCCTGGAGACATTTTCCCAATTGTCTTGGGTATTAACATTCAGTTCCTCATTACTTATGCAAATTTATGCAGCTGGCTTGAATTTCTCCTCAGAAAATGGGATTCTCTTATCTCATTGTCAGGCTGCAAATTTTCTGAACTTTTATGTTCTGCTTCCCTTATAAAACTGAATGCCTGGCTGCTCTATGGAGTAGCCTTTTTTTTATTCCTTTACATTCTTAATAAACTTGCTTTCACTTTGTACTGCATAGTTGCCTTGAATTCTTTCTTGTGTGAGATCCAAGACCCCTCTCTTGGGGTCTGGATTGGGACCCCTGTCCTGTAACATATGTCTGGTGACCACACAAGGGACTGCAGTGCAGAAACCCTGACCCAACAGCTACCTTTGGGTAATTATTGGGGTTCTGTAACATATTTCTGTCAGACTATAGAAGGGACAATACTGAAGAGACCCCTGACCCAGAGGAAAATCATCTACACACCCCAATTGGCTGACTTTGGGTAAGTGGGGTACATATACCTGGGAAAAGAATGGGATTGGGTTAGAGGCCAAACTTACGAGAGTTAGAGTCTTTCCTAAGACAGAGTGGGTTAGACGCCCCCTCTTAATAAAAGGCAAGGATGCTTGACCAACCTCGGGTTTGTTAGGTTTTTAGGTTTTCCCTAAAAAGGGAAACTTGAGAGCTGACAGGACTGCTGGAAAAAATCCCTTCACAACAGCAGCCGCAGCTGCCTAAACTTTTCAGTGTTGCTGCAATGGGTGAGTATTTCTCTGACCTCCCTGATCATGTCACCTTCCCTACCCTGCCACAAGCAATGCTTTCCTTCTCTACTTTTCCTTTACCCTTCTTATCTTTTCTATTACTCAGGGTGATCATCTTGCCCAGAGACCATGTGTTGAAACTCCAAGTTGGGGGATGAATTAAAGATGACAGCGCCCATCTGGGGGCAAATTTAAGCCTTGCCAGTTTGATATTGGATGCTAAGCAGAGTAGCTAATGGCTGTGTTTTATCACATGTATTTGGCTCTAGCCAGATGAAAAAAAAATAATTTTCCTTTATGATATGGCTTGGCCCCAAGGGTGATGGTGCCACAAGCCAGATCACTAGGGCCACTCAGGGAAAGGGAACCCAGAAGCCTGGTATGCCAGCACAAGGATAATAATTTCTTACAGTCAGATTTCTGGCTTCTGTCTCTCTGTGCAAAAGGTTGAATGAATGGTAAATAAATAAATAAATAAATCAGTGTTTATCTCCTCTGTAAAGTTTTAATGTGAAAAAGAATTCTAAGGCTAGTCTTAAGCTGGTTTGTTTTGTGCTATGAATTCATTTTTCTGTGTTGAGGGGTACTTCAGGATAAAACATGGCTTAGAACACCTGTAAGCCTGCTTTTCAAGATGACCCAGGAAGCTGGTCAGTAACAAACTTGGCTGCAAGTCCCTGAAACAAACAAAAAACGGGATGAAGTCTCCATCTTGCTTTATGTCCTTGAGAGTTTGACCTTTTAACTACGTGATGGTACTTTTTGGTCTCTGCCTTCAGGGCACAGGAATGTTGGGGTTCATGTCATGGTTAGCTCTAAAAATCATATTAAGTAGTTAAAAGCCTTTGCAAGCTCAAAATTAACTACTTTAGACTTCTTCTGGGAAAGAAAATGGAGATGGCCCTGTCCTGTAGCTCAGTAGTCAGGGTTTTTCCACTTTCACAATGATAGTCCAGGTTCAATTCCCCACCTAGGAAGTAAGTCATTTCTGGTTTGGTATCTGTGTGACACTGTCTATTCTCTTCTCCACAGCCTGTCATAAATTTTTCTTTCTCTAAGCACCTAGGAGGTTACCTTTGGTAAAAGTTCAGAAGCTAGAAATATTGGCTGCTTGGCATGGCTAAAGTCAGGCAATAAGAGATCTGAGGCTGGGCACGGTGGCTGACGCCTGTAATCCCAGGACTTTGGGAGGCCAAGGCAGGTGGATCACCTGAGGTCAGGAGTTCAAGACCAGCTTGGCCAACATGGTGAAATCCCATCTCTACTAAAAATACAAAAATTAACTGGGCATGGTACATGCCTGTAGGCCCAGCTACTCAGCAGGCTGAGACAGGAGAATCGCTTGAACCCAAGAGGTAGAGGTTGCAGTGAGCCAAGATCATGCCACTGCACTTCAGCCTGGCAACAGAGCAAGACTTCATTTTAGAAAAAAAAAAAAGAAAAAGAAAACGAGATCTGAAAGTATTTCTTTTTTAAAGAGCACTATGGTTAAAGTCAGCTTAATTAAAAGTAGATAAACAAGCTATATATTTAAAAGGCCTGTATGTTTTTCTCTTCTTAAAACTTGTTTTCCTGGAAAAAGACTTTTTCTTCTCAGTCAATTGTATTATTTTTCTTTTTTTGTCTTGCCACTCTTAGTGCACACATGAGAGGCCCTAAGATAATGTCTGGTAGCCTGGGACTCCTTGGGAAAAACAGAGGAGGCGCCACAGACCCCAATTTGGGGGAAAAAAGTCTGTTTTCCTCATTAAACCCCAGGAATTAAAAGCAAATAGATTCCTCTCAAAGTCTTTGTTCTGTTTTGCATTGTGTTATCTAACAGTTTTAAGGGTATCAGAAATCACTTCGCATAGAGAGTTTTGGTGTGTAATAACTGGGTAGGAAATACACTTTAAGGGATGGCTAATAGTAGTTATGGAGGGCTACTTGGCTCTTTGCACACTTGCATCAGAGAAGTCTCTACTAAAAATATAAAAAATTAGCCTGGATTGGTGGCCAGCGCCTGTACTCCCAGCTACTTGGGAGGCTGAGGCAGGAGAATGGTGTGAACCCAGGAGGTGGAGCTTGCAGTGAGCCAAGATGGCACCACTGCACTCCAGCCTCAGGGACAGAGCAAGACTCCATCTCAAAAAAAAGAAAAAAAAAAAACTTTCACAAAAGGAATGATGTCAGCAAGATAGCAAGATGGTAGACTAGAAAGCTACAGGCTCTCCTTCCCCTACAAATATACAAGTTAACAACAATTTATGAACCAGAATACTCCTCTGAGAATTCTAGAGACCAGTTGAGAAGCTACAGTACCCAGGCCAATAAAGAATTTAAAACCAAGAACAGTTGCCAGCAATAGGGGTAAGAAAATTCACAGCATTCTGAACACCCATCCATGCCCCTCTTCTTATGCAATATAGTGTGTGCTACTAGGAAGAAACTTTCCATACCAGGGCTCTTACCTTGGGACAGAAAAGAATGGACTGTATATCTAACATTCTGGCTTGTCTGGAGGCTGCTGGATAAACTGATTTGTGCCTGGCCTAACTCAGACCACTTAGGAACAGCAGAGTTTGGATATCACTGAAATTAGGTGAGCAGCACTACACAGTAGAGCTGAAGCTCTGTAGGCATACACCAGGGTGAATAAGATTTCAGAAAAGCTTTGAGAGTTACTCTGGAAACATCAGTAGGGTTGATCAGTAAAGGTCGTTCCCTGCATGAAATTAGCACACAAAGACATGAATAGGAGGTTGTTTTTTCAGTGCCCATACCCCAGCAAAAGATTACAAGGTATACAAAGAAACAGGGAAACATGGCCCAAAGGATCAAAACAAAACTCCAGAAAACAACTCCAAAGAAATGAAGATCTATGAGTTTTCTGACAGGGAATTTAAAATAACTGTCATAAAGATCCTCAATGAGCTAAAAGTGAACACAGACAAGTAAACAAAAATAAGAAAAATTATGGATGTGGAGAAAAAGGAACACTTTTACACTGTTGGTGGGTCTGTAAACTAGTTCAACCATTGTGGAAGATAGTGTGACAATTCCTCAAGGATCTAGAACTAGAAATACCATTTGACCCAGCCATCCCATTACTGGGTATATACCCAAAGGATTATGGCACATGTATACATATGTAACAAACCTGCATGTTGTGCACATGTACCCTGGAACTTAAAGTATAATAAAATAAAAATAAAAATAAATAAATAATGAAAAGAGAACTAACAAAAAATTATGCAAAATAAAATATCAACAGAAAGATATAAACTCAAAAATACAACATATTCTGGAGCTGAAAAATAGAATAACAATTTAAAAATTCACTAGAAGGATTTAACAGCAGGCTTGATCAGGCTGAATAAAGAATCAGTGAACTTGAAGTCAGGCAATTTGAAATAAAAATCACAGAAACAAAACGAAAAAACAATGAAGCAAAGTAAAGAGAGCCTAAAGGACTGTCAAGCAGACCAATATATGTATTATAGAAATACCAGAAAGAGAAGTGGGAAACAGAGAGCTTATTGAAGGATTAATGGCCTAAAACATCCAAATCTAATGAAAGAAATGGAAATAAAAATTTAAAAAGCTCAGTGAACTCCAACTAGGATAAATCCAAAGAAAACAAGACGTATTATGATAAAACTATCTAAAGTGAAAGATAGAATCTTGAAAGCAGCAAGAGAAAAGTAACTCATATACAAGGGAGTTTCCACAAAATATCAGTGGATTTCTCACAAGAAATTTGCAGGCCAGAAGGAGTGGAATAATATAATTAAAGTGCTGAAAGAAAAAAAAATGCTGTCAATGAAGAATACTGTATTCAGTAAAACTCTCCTTCAAAAATAAAGGAGAAATTAAGATCTCAGATAAACAAAAGCTGAGGGAGTGCATTATCACTAGACCTGTTCTACCAAAAATGCTAAAGGAAGTCTTTCTAGTTGAAATGAAACACATTAGATAGAAACATGAAGCCAAATGAAAACGTAAGGTTCTCTGATAAAGGTAAATACATGGAAAAATATAGTAACCTCAGAAATACTAGAAATGAAATTCAACTGCATATTAAAAGGATTACACATCATTACCATGTGCAATTTATGGAATGCAGGAGTGTTTCAAAATATGAAAATTAATGGGGCCAAGTGTGGTGGCTCATACTTGTAATCCTAGCACTTTGGGAGGCCAAGATGGGAGGACTGCTTGATCCCAGGAGGTTGAGGCTGCAATGAGCCATGACTGCACCATTGCACTCCCACCTGGGTGACAGAGCCAGACCCTGCTGAAAAATAATTAAAAAAAAAAAAAAGAAAGAAAATAAATGTAACATTAACAAAATGAAGGAAAAAAAATATGATCATGTCGATTGATGCAGAAAAAATAATTTGACAAGATTCAATACCCTTTCAAGATATAAAAGCCAGTAATGAAAACACTCACCAAACTAAGACTAGAAGGAAACTACTTCAACATTTCAAGGGCCACTTATGAAAAGACCACAGCTAACATGCTCCGTAGTAAAAGATCAGAAGCAAGAAAAGAATATCCATTCTTAATTAGAAAATTAAGAAAAGTTTTATTTATAATAGCATCTAATATGCTTTGGCTCTGTGTCCCCACCCAAATCTCATCTTGAATTGTAATCAGCCTCAAGTGACGTGGGAGAACCCGGTGGGAGGTAAGAGAATCATGGGGGCAGGTTTTCCCGTGCTGTTCTCCTGATAGTAAGTCTCACAAGATCTGATGGTTTTATAAAAAGGAGTTCCCCTGCACATGCTTTCTTGCCAGCTGTCATGTAAGATGTGACTTTGTTCCTCATTAGCCTTCTGCCATGATTGTGAGGCCTCCCCAGCCATGTGGAACTGTGAGTCCATTAAACCTGTTTTTCTTTATCAATTACCTAGTCTCGGGTATGTCTTTATTAGCAGTGTGAGAACAGACTAATGCAGCATCAAAGATGATAAAATACTTGGAAATAAACCTAACCAAAGAGAGAAAAGACTTGTATAGTGAAAGCTACAAAACATTGCTGACAGAAATTAAAGACACATAAAGAGCCATCTGTGCTCATGGGTTGGAAGACTTAATATTGTCAAAGTGTCCATATTACCCAAAGAGATCTAAATATTCAGCACAATCCTTATCGAAATCCCAATAGCACTTTTTTCCAGAAATAGAAAAGTTCAGCCTAAAAGCCATAGGAAATCTCAAGGGATCCCAAATAGCCAAACACTTTTGGAAAAACACATACACACACACACAGACACAAAGTTGGAGGACTTAAACTTCCAGATTTCAAAACATATTACAAAAGCCACAGTAATCAAAGCAGCGTAGTACTGACATAAAGACAGACAAATATCAATGGATTAGAATGGAGAGTCCAGAAATAAGCCCTCATGTATATGGGCAAATGATCTTCAACAAGGGTGACAACATCACTCAATAGGGAAAGGCCAGCCTCTTCAACAAATGGTGCTGGGAAAATTGGATATCTGCATGCAAAAGAATGAAGCTGGACCCTTATCTTACACCAAAAACAAAAATTAACACAAAATGGATTAAAGACTTAAATATTAAGACTCAAAACTAAAAGACTTCCTGAAGAAAACGTAGGGGAAAATCTTCATGACACTGAACTTGACAATAATTTCTTGGGTATAACATAACAAAACAGAAGTAATAAAAGACAGACAAAAAAACAATAAAACTACATCCAATCTTTGAAAGTTTTTTACAAAGGACACAATAGAATGAAAAAGCAACCTACAGATGGAGGAAAATATTGGCAAAACATATATATTATAAGGGATTAATATCTAGGATATATAAAGAAATCCTACAACTTAACAACAACAAATCAGAAAATCTAATTTTAAAATTCTTAGGCCCACTTCAGTGGCTCATTCCTGCAATCCAGCATTTTGGGAGGCCAAGGCAGGAGGATCACCTGAGCTCCGGACTTTAAGACCAGGCTGAGCAACATGGCAAAACCCTATCTCTACAAAAACAATACAAAAATTAGTGAGGCATAGTGGCACACACCTGTAATTCCAGCTACTTGGAAGGCTGAAGTGGGAGGATCACTTGAGCGTGGGAGGTTGAAGCTGCAGTGAGCCATGATTGTGCCACTGCACTCCATCCTGGGCAATAGAGTGAGACCCTGACTTTAAAAAAGAAATTAAATGGACAGAGCATGTGAATAGACAAAGATATAAAACGGCCAACAAGCATATGAAAAGATGTCCAACAGCACTATTCAGAGAAATGCAAATCAAAACCACAATGAGGTTTTACCTCATACCATTAGGATGGCTACTATCAAAACAAACAAAAAAAATAAAAATCAGCAACAAGTGTTGATAAAGATGTAGAGAATGTTGTACCCTTTTGGATGGTTAGTGGGATTATAAAATGGTACAATTGCCATGGGAAGCAATATGGAGGTTCCTTGAAAAATTAAAAATAGAACTTCCATATAATCTAGCAATCTCATTTATGGGTATATATCCAAAAGAATTGAAAGCAGAGTCTCATCCATGTTCTTAGTATACGTTCATAGTACAATATTCACAATAGCTAAGAGGTGGAAGCAACTCAAATATCCATCAACATATAAAGGGAAACAAGACATGGAACACACATGCAATACTATTCAACCTTAAAAAGGAAGAAACTCCTTTAATATGCTCTATAGATGAACCTTGAGGATATTATCTTAAATAAGCCAGCCACAATAAGACAAATGCTCCATGAAACTACTTATATGAGTAATTTAGTAGTCAAAATCTTAGAAACAGAAAGTGAAATGGTGGTTACCAGGGGCTAGGGGGAAAGGGAAATTGCTTAATGGATATAGAGTTTTAGATTTGCAAGATAAAAAATGTTTTGGAGATCCGTTTTACAACAATGTGAATATAGTTAACACTACTAAACTGTATACCTAAAAATGCTTACAATGGTAATTTTTAAAAATAGGCCGTGAAGTATTTGTCAAAACCCATAGAATGGTATAACATGAGTAAACCTTAACATAAATTATGGACTATAGTCAATAACGATATGTCAATATTAGTTCAATAACTGCAACAAAATGTACCATACTAATGTAAAATGTTAATGATAGAAGAAACTATCTGGGGGGCAGGGGTGGAATGAGTATATAGAACTCAATGTACTATTTGCCCAATTATGCTTTAACTCTAAAATTGTACAAAAAATAAAATATATTAATAACAAAACAAAAAAAAGTCACCTGTGGCTAACTGGCATGGGGTGAAATACAGGTTTAGAAGATGCACTGGCTTATGGAATAATTCAAGCGTGAGATAAACATGGGAGGGAATACAGTTATAAGCATGTGTGGAATTGGTAGCTGTTGCAGATGCTTTAAAGAGAAAATGATTACTCTCAGTAATTAGTCACCAAAGTGTAAACATCAGAGAGCCTTCTTACATCCCTGCTGTGTTTAAAGAAACTCATCTCTTACAGCCAGAGGGCTGATCAAACTAAGACCAAGGTCAGGAATTAATTTTATGACTATCAAAATTTTAGCAGGATGAATTATCAGCCCTAGCAGGTCTTCTACACTAAATTCAGGTCCCTGATAGAGAGGGAATGGAATTCTGATACTTGGGTGGGGATATCTAAGTAGACACACTTGACAACACTGAATACCCAAATTTCACTGAACCTTTTGAGTCTGTAAAAGTTTCCCCTTATTAGAGGAGAACAGCTAACCCTCACTCAAAGACAATGCAGAAGCTTCAATAGAGGCAGGTACCTTATAGGACAATGCTTGCCCAGGGTCAAAACTCAGCATGGCCCCAACTACAGAAGTTTAGATCTACTAAGGAATGGGAGGGTTGTACATTGAAGAATCTACAGGAGCTGGCAAAGGTGTACAGACAGAAAAGGGGAGAATTTGCCTAGACATGGATCTTCAGGGTACTAATTCAAAGGGAGTAGAATATAAAGCTGGATAAAGGAGAGTTATCTATATGGGCCACTCTTCCATGACACAAGATTTACTACCCTGATAAGCCTCCAGAGACTTTTCCTAATCCACTGTTGGAATGACTCTTGGAAGCCTAGAAAATTTGATGGCCCATAGTAAATGAAGAGATACCAGAACAACTGTGGCAGACTGTAGAGGAAGGATTAAAAGGCTCAGAGAAGTGGGCATTTTATAATAGATTTATTACAATCCATCATACCAGAAAACCCACTAGCTGACTCTATTCCTTGGAAGAGCCCAGAGATCATTCTGGTTATCAAGACAATATAATATGAAGTGAACTGGTGAGTGGGTATTACTGGTATCATTGAAAAGCTTGGTACTTGCTCTCTTCTAAGGTAGATGATGCAGTTTCAGAATTGGGTTTATTACTAGATAAGGGGATCATAAACCCCCAAAATAGCAGAGGCCTGGTATCAGCACTGAACGATGGACAGCAAAGTCAGAATGGTAGCCAAGGTTGGCTGCCCTACAGTAATCTAGAAAACATATTACTAGAGGCAAAATATATAGACAGCAAAGGGAATATTGCTTAATAGAATTAAGAGACCAAGAATGTGTAAGCAGAAAGTTGAGATCACTGCCCCGATAGAAAGCCATGATTCTTTGCCCAATCCCCAGATCTGAGTAATCTCTCAGATCCAGAATTCACTGATTGAGAAGACAGACAAATCTGGGACAACCTGAGCATCAAGAAAATGATAGTAGAGGACTATAACATTAAGTAAAAATCCATGGGGCCTACACTGATATAAATAAAGAAGGAAAATCTCTTACTTGCAGGAGAAAGCCAACAAATAAATGTAGAAGGAATAATGAAATTAACATTAACCATTTAATAATTATCTTGATTCAGCCAAGAATCATTAATGACTGCTAAAATGGTGAAAGTTTGATGAGAAATAGAGTAACATTCACATAATCCCAAGTGTCACCTCCACAAGATACTCATTAATTACAGAGCATAAAATAGGAACTTTACAGGGCAGAAACCTGACAGGAACCACCTTAGCCAAATTATGAAGTTTAACATTGCCAGTAATGGAACTAATCTATAGCAGGTGCCTCTTGCTATGATGCACTGAGGAGGACACAACATCCCTTCAGTGGTAATTCTGCCAAAAATGCACTACCTGAATCTGATTACGAGACAAACCCAAAATGAAGGACACTGTACAAAATAACTAGTCTGTACTCTTCAAAAATGTCTATTTCATGAAATACAAAGACTCAGGAACTGTTGTCTGTTAAAGGAACTCAAAGAGATGACAACTAACTGCAATGTATGATCTTGAATATTCTTTTGGTATAGAGAAGGTTACTAGAAACATTGGCAAAACCTAAATAAGGTCTGTAGTTCAGATAATGGTAGTGTATCAATGATAATTCCCCAATTTGATCATCACAATCTCCCCTTATTCTTTCTGCAGTTTCAGTTACCCAAGGTCAATTGCAGTCCAAAATAGGTGAGCAAAGTATAATCGGTTATTTTGGAGGAGAAAGAGACCACATTCACATAACTTTTATTTCAATACATTGTTATAATTGTTCTATATTATTAGCTATTGTTCATCTTTTTCTGTGCCCATTTCATAAATTAAACTTTACCTTGAGTATTTTTATATTAGAAAAAGCATAGTATGTACAGAGCTTGGCACTATCTAGTTTCAGGCATCCATGGTAGGGACCTCCTAAAATGTATCCTCCTGCATAGTGTACTGTGAATTCTTTTTTGTTGTTGTTTGTTTTTTTGTTGAGACAAGGGCTCATTCTGTCACCCAGCCTGGGGTACAGTGGCATGATCTTGCCTCACTGCAGCCTCAACATCCTGGGCTCAAGTGATCCTCCCACCCACTTCAGCCTTTCGAGTACCTGGAATTACAGGTACACACCATCACGGCTGGCTAATTTTTTGTATTTTTTTTGTAAAGATGAGATTTTACCACGTTGCCCAGTCTGGTCTCAAACTCCTGGGTTCAAGCAATCCACCTGCCTAAGACTCCCAAGGTGCTGGGACTACAGGTGTGAGCCACTGCACCTGGCCAGAGAATTGTTTTTTAGAAAATACACACTGAAGTGTTTTAAAATAAAGGGGAATCATATCTGCAACTTAGTCTTAAACAGTTCAGAAAAATAAAAAAAAAAAGTGTGTGTGATACATATACATTTATCTATCAAGAAAAGGTTATAGTAAGTGTAGCAAAAAGTTAACATTTGGGGTATCTGGGTAGAAGTTATCTAGGAATTTTTTGAACTATTCTTGCAACTTTTCTGTAAATTTGAAAGGATGTAAAAATTTAAAATATATATATATCAAAATAAAAATAAAGAAGCTTCAATACCAAAATAATTTTATATCATAGTGATTACCCTGGTCCTTCCTGAAAGGGGTCCATGGTCATTTACTCAGATAACCATGTACTGGGGGAAGTAAGGCTACACATTTTTTTTTCCTAAGACATGGAGTCTTGCTCTGTCACCTAGGCTGGAGTGCAGAGAAGCGATCTTGGCTCACTGCAACCTCCACCTCCCGGGTTCAAGCATCCTCCTGTTTCAAACTCTTGAGTAGCTGGAATTACAGGCACATGCCACCATGCCCAGCTAGTTTTTGTATTTTTGGTAGAGACGGGGTTTCACCATGTTGGTCAAGCTGGTCTTGTACTCCTGACCTCGTGATCCTCCTGCCTCGGCCTCCCAAAGTACTGGGATTACAGGTGTGAGCCACTGCATCTGGCCAACTGTACATGTTTTAAAAAGGATGTTGGACACAAGGTCCCAACTGACATTGATACTCAGAAAACCAAAGTACCATTCTGACCTTCTATTAAAGAAGACGTTTGGGGTCAGGTTATAAATGAATTCCTGACCCAATCCTACAGACCCCATAGTGAGTCCATTGGGTTTATGGATCTACCTTAGTGGTCATATCTCCAGTTCATCAATGTATAACTGGAATGGACATGCCAATTTCTAAAACTCTTACATTGGACACTGGTTTAACAATAAAGTAAAAGAATTATAGTAGGAAAGGTCAAGTGGAAGCCCCTGAAACTGCTGGCAGCTTTAGCCAAAATAATAAATTAAAATTTAATATTGCTTCCTGGGAAGCAACGAAAGAGATTAGGACTACTATTGAAACAATGCCTCAAAGAGTTAAAGAAATCAATGGCTAAATTCTTAGACTTACAGGACAGCAGGTAAGGAAAAAAATAATTGAAACTAAAAAAGCTGAAACGATGCTCTCCTCACCTCAAGAGTAAGAAACCAGTAACTAACAAATTCTCAAGTTTGCAGGACAGAAGATAACATGCTGAAATGTCCTCTACTTAAGAGATTAAAAAGTAAAATCAAAACCTGGCTGAAATCAGTTGGAACCAAGATGGCTGACTGCAGTTTGTGCTGAATGAGCTTGCTGACATCACAGCCTGAATTTCCACCACATTTCATATTAACTCCCCTAAAATTTGCACGTGACCCATGAGTTAACATAAAGAGATGCCTGCACATGCCCAAGGACTTTCCAGACTTCCCCTTTCCTTTTACCAAGCACCTACTAATCTCAGAATCTACCCGCAGAACCTTTGTTAATAAAAATATTGCCTTGAAACCATCATCGGGAGACAATTCGAGTTTGATTTCTGTTTCCTTAGGAGTTCATTTTCAATATAATGCTTTTCTTTTCTCAAAAACCCAGTGTCATAGTATTGGTTTCTACCACATCAGGCAGTGACCCCTTTTGCTCAGTAACACTATCAGATTTAAATAATGCAGTGGTGGTGATCCATGACTATAAATCATGATCCATGTCATGATTTACAATCTTATGTAATTCACCTGTGTGGCCTCCACAAATACCTGCCGAATTATTGTGATGGCAGTGGACTAGCACAAACTTAAGCAGAAGCCTTGCAGTTATTGTGCCAGATGTGGTGTCTTTACTAGAAGAGATTAACACATGGTCTAGAATATGATATACAGGTAGTGATCTGGCTAATGTATTATTTTCCATATCTTTGAGAAAGAAAGATCAGAAGCAGATCCCATTCACGTCTAAGGAACAACGTCATTCATCATCTTGCCCCAGATTCCTAATTCTCCTCTGTTATATCATAGTCCCAAAGCAACCTAGATCATCCGAACGTTTTGCAGAACATCACACTATATCTAGTGTATTGATGAGATCATGTTAATTAGACATGATAAGCTAGAAGTGGTAAGTATTCTCAATGTCTTTGTAAGATATATGGACTCCAGAGAGTGGGAAATAAACTACCAAGATTCAGAGTCCTTCTAGCTCCAAAATTCTGGGGTATAATGCTCTCGGGTATTCTAAGACATCACCTCCAAAGTAAAGATAGTTTATTATACCTTGTACCTACCACCACTAAGAGGAAAAAAAAATCACAGTTGTTAGTAAGTATTAAGTATAGTTCATACTTGGGAATAACATTCTGATTCATTTATCAAATGATTTTGAAGGTGTCCAATTATGAATGGAGCTCAGAGGAAGGAAGAAATCAGTATCAAGCTCAGACTGTAGTACAAGCCATCCTGCCACTTGGGTCATACCATTTGGCAGACTCAACAATATTAGAGTGAGAAAAAGGTGTCTTGTGAAGTCTCAGGCAAGCCCCAAGTAGAGAGTCACAGCATATTCTTAGGGTTCTGCATGTAGAAGGTATATAGAGAATTATATACCACCTGAAACATAACTCCTGGCATGACAGAGATGGAATACCTTATCATGAGATACCAAGTGACCTGCAGCTATAAATACCCATCATGACCCACCAAGTCATGAGGTTACATGGGCTCAGAAGAAATACACCATAAGATTAAAGTGGTACATCTAGAATCAGGTGTGAGCAGGTTCAGAGGTCACAGGTAAGCTATGGGAACAAGTGGTCCAGATTTCCACAACACCTACCATTCCTGAGCCAATGCCTTCTTCTTAGCTCACACCTATGACCTTATGAGAGAGTTCCCTATAACCAGCTGGCAAAAAAGAAGAAATACATGAGCTTGGTTCTTGATCTCATATCCCTCAGGGATCAAAGTGTGGGTTTTTCCAAGTGCTACCACTTCCCAGTAAAGGAATAGGGACCCAGGGGCTGGGTCCCTGGCTGCCTTGGCATGGGTTTTTTGGTTTTTTTGTTGTTTTTCATTTTTTTGTTTTTTTTTTTTTTTTTCTCCGATAAGATTGCTCTGGAAAGAGCTGCTTTTAGGGATTATTTTTGAATACCCTGAGTGCGGAACAGGGTTCTCTTCAATGCCTCACAACCAAGATCATAGGAAAGGGGCCCTACTTTCCTGCTCAGAACATATACTGAATGGAATGTATTTTTTAGAGAATAAACTCTATTTTTTTGTATTTTAAAGATTGGGAAGGCTAAGAAGGTAGCCCTCAAATAAACTGGCTATTGCATTATAGGCCCCTTTGTTGGGGGCAGTCTGTTGGTCCACACCTACTTGCTCAGGCAGGTGCTCTGGTCTCACCCCTGCCCTTGGAGTTTAGGTGCAACAGCTTCTACATTCCTGCTCCAAGCATGGAACCAAGGAGGCTGGAACCTGTCACTGGAAGCCAGGGCAAAGCCATGAGCAGTGGCCCAGGGCTTGTTGGGTTCATGTGTATCACTGAAGCTGCCTATCTGCATGTATCCTCTGGCTCAAATGCTCTGTTGACTCTGCAGTACAATATGTAACCAATAAAGCTCCCTCGTTTCCATATGAAAGAAAACAAAACAAAGTGTGAGTTATCCCACCAGCTAGGCCATCTAGACCAGTAGAACTGATGGCTGAGACTGAGAAGAATCTAGAACTACTAGTAAAGGGTGGAGATTATGAGTATTAGTTGTGACTTTAGGACGACTGCACCAGTCAGGCTATACTGTTCCTGCTACCCTTCCTCTTGTATGTTTTGCCAGAACTGTGACCAAACAGAATCCACTAGAATCTATAACTTAATGAAATGACCTTAATGTGTGAGAAACAATGGATCTCAATAGGGTAAACTGTAATAGATGCTGTTTTTCTCACTTGAATCTTTTTTAGTGGGTTGTGTACCCATTCTCTCAGCTCCTGTGAGTATTGGCTGATAACAGCTCACAAGTGCCTTCCTCTATAGAAGCTTGTCCTCAGCCAATGGGAACCATCTTGCTCAGAAGACTATAATCCCCACCTCCTCATCTCTGTCAACGTTGCCAAAGACTTACAGGGTAGGGTACAAAAGACAGTGTGATGTATGCTCCGGATCCCCCAACTCCTAGCCCATGGATGAGCTCTACTTTATTTGAAATTTTAATCCTTGCTTTGCCTCTTTCCCTTCCTTATTCTACTCCCTTGCTTTTCCACAGATTTTCTTCCTAGACAAACACCTTTAATAAAACATATGCACCTGAATCCCTGTCTCAGAATGTGCTTCTAGAGAAACCAGCCAAAGCATCAGGTGATATAGATATGACTCCAAATTTCTGAATCTATGAATAGAGGAAAATTTTGCTCAGGTTTTACCTGTTGTTAAGTTAGATGTTTAGCAGCATTGCTCATTATTTCTTCCAGTGCTATTTGCTTATTTTAATCAACTTAACAAAAATGCTAAGGATGAACAGTTCTGACATGCTAGAATTGTCATGAGAATCACATATCCCTTTGTGTGTCTATGAGAATTAGAGAATAAGATAGGCGAGATCTCATGCTACTTTGATCCCCATCCTCTCTATCACTCTACCACCTCTATCCTGAAGCTCCAATGACTGTGTATATTTCCTTATTTTCAAGAGTTTCTAATAATATAACAAAAGCAACGGTTTTTGTCATATTATTAGAAAAAATCAGTTTGGTAACTGATCAAGATGGACTGAAGCTGAATGAGACAAGGGAAAGAAAACCAATGGAAAGCATGTTACAGAGTTGAGCCTAGATGTGAAATGGCAAAGGCCTATTTATAGTAACAAAGAGAATGAAAGGGAAGGAATGAAAATGAAGATGTATTTTAAGTTAACTTAACCCAAACGTCCTCAGGCCTCACCATTCTGTGGCTCAACATTCAGGCAACATTAATACCTCAGTTTCCCTAGATCATCACTTCCACCTGCTGATGTCAATGTCTGCACTGATCTCATGTTTCTCATTTATTCTTAGATTACCCAAAGGAAGCCTCTTTTCTGCTCAAGGACAAGCGTGCTCATATCCTTCTGTCTTAGCCTCTTTTTTGATGTCTGCTTTTTACATACCAGAGGAGGATGGTGTTTCAATGCTGTTGATCTAACTGCCCCCAGAGTTCTTTCTACTGTTCCAAAGTCTTCAAAACTTTTGAGGTGACAAAGAGTACTCCTTGATTTCAGCCAAAAATCACACCACAGCTACACTGTGTTTGAGCAGCACTAGGAGACTAATACTCTCCCAACCCCAATTCATTCTTCATGAAGACTTGTGACATAGTAATAATGCCAGGCAACCCCCATGGCTTAGGTCCCAGTGGATCCCAACATAAGGCAAGCCTGCCTGAGGACTACAGCAGCAAGTCTGCCCATTGACCCCACCAGACAGCCTGCCCAGAATCTCTGAATGGGCTAACTGGTAAAGGGCTTTTGCTGCCAAAGCCAGCCTGAGGACTATAGCAGCAAGTCTGCCTATTGACTCCACCAGAGAGCCTGCCCAGAATCTCTGGATGGGCTAACTGGTAAAGAGCTTTCACTGCCAAAGCCAGCCTGAGGACTACAGCAGCAAGTCTGCCCATTGAACCCACCAGAGAGCCTGCCCAGAATCTCTGGATGAGCTAACTAGTAAAGGGCTTTCGCTGCCAAAGCCAATCCGTAAATATTGGAATAAGGGTCTACTTCAAATGCACAGACAACAACACAAAGCCACAAGGATCATGAATAATCAAGAAAACATGACACCAAAGGAGGAAAACAGAGCACCAATGACTGAGTCTAAAGAAATGGAGATCAATGAACTGTTCAAAGAATTCAGAATAATCCTTTTAAAGCAGCTAAGTGAGAAAAAAAAAAACCCACATGTAGAAAACTACATGAAATCAACAAAGCAGTACATAAACAAAATCAGAAATTTAACAAAGTCATAGAAACAAACAAAAATCTGAAGCTAAAAGCCACAATTACTTATCTGAAAAAAAAAATCATTGAAAACTTCAACAACAGACTCAATGAAGCAGAAGAATCAGTGAGCTCACAGGTCATTTGCAATTACTCAATGGAACAAATTTTTTTGATGAGAAGACTGAAGAAAGCCTAAGGAAATTATGAGACATCATCAAGTAAAAACATATTATAGAAGTTCTAGAAGGAGTAGAGAAAAGGACAGAGAGCTTACTTGAAGAAACAATGACAGAAAACTTCCCAAATTTAGAGAAGGAAATGAACACTCACATTCATGAAACCCAAATAGCCACAAATAGATTAAATATAGAGATCGATATATGTTATAATCAAATCCCCAAAAGTCAAAGGCAAAAAGAAATTTGAAAGCAAGGGAAAAGCAATTCATCACATACAAGGGTACATTCATAAAACTAAAACAGATTTCTCAGCAGAAACTGCAGATCAGGAGAATGTAGGAGGATATCAATGTGCCAAAACAAAACAAACTGCCAATCAACAATATGATATTCAGCAAGGATGTTCTTCAGAAATGAAAGGGAGATACATTTCCCAAAGAAACAAAAGCTGTGAGAGTTCATCACCTAGACCTGCCTTATAGGAAATGCTAAGAGGAGTTTTTCAAGTTGAAATGAAAGCACACTAACAACATAAAAACACATGAGATTATAAAAACTTACTATAAAAGAATAGTCAAGTTCAAGATATCCTAATACTGTACTGATGGTGCATAAATCAATTTTAACTCCAGTATAAAGTTAGTAGACAAAAGTATTAAAAATAATTCATACTACAATAGTTTGGAAATTGATACATAATATGTAAATTTTGACATCAAAAACATATTTGGGGAAGAGAAGTTAAAATGTAGTTTTTATATGTGATTGAAGTTGTTAGTATCATCTTAAAACAGATTATTTTAACTATGTTTTATGTAAGCCTCATGGTAACCACAAAGCAAAAAAAACAAACAAACAAACAAACAAACAAACAAACAAAAAACCTATAGCACATAATGGAAAAGATAGAAAGAAATGAATCAAAGCATACCAGTAAGAAAATATTAAATCACAAAGGCAGCAGCAAGAAAATAATGATTGAAACAAAGGAACTAACAAACAGAAAGCAATTAGCTAAGTGGCAGAAGGAATTACAATAATTATTTTATATATAAATTGATTAAATTATCCAATCAAAAGATGTGGAGTGGTTGAATAGATTTAAAAAAGAAAAGATTCAACTATATATTGCCTACAGGAGACCACTTTAGCTTAAGGCACATATAGGCTGAGAGTGAAAGGAGAGAAAAAGATCTTCCATCGAAATGGTAAACAAAAGAGAGCAGAGGTAGCTACACTTAAATCAGACAAAAGACTTTAAGTCAAAAGTTGTGAAAAGAGACTGATATGGTTAGGTTTTGTGTCCCTACCCAAATCTCATCTTGAATTGTAATCCCCATAGTCCCCAGGTGTCAAGGGAGAGACCAGGCAGAGGTAATTGAATTATGGAGATGGTTTCCTTCATGCTGTTCTCGTGATAGTGAGTTCTCACAAGATCTGATAGTTTTATAAGAGGCTCTTCCTCGCTTTGCTGAGCACTTCTCCTTCCTTCCACCATGTGAAGAAGGTACCTTACTTCTCCTTCACCTTCCACCATGATTCTAAGTTTCCTGAGTTCTCCCCAGCTGTGTTGAACTGTGAGTCAATTAAACCTCTTTCCAGCACGGCACGGTGGCTCATGCCTATAATCTCAGCACTTTGGGAGACCGAGGCAGGCAAATCACGAGGCCAGGAGTTGAGACCAGTCTGGCCAACATAGTGAAACCCCATCTCTACTAAAAATACAAAAAAAAAGTTAGCCGGGTCTGGTGGTGTGAGCCTGAAACAAATTACCGAGCTACTTGGGAGGCTGAGGCAGGAGAATCGCGTGAACCTGGGAGGAGGAGGTTGCAGTGAGCCGAGATCGTGCCACCACACTCCAGCCTGAGTTACAGAATGAGACTCCATCTCAAAAAAAAAAAAAATTTTTTTTAAATCTTTCCTTGAAAAATTACCCAGTCTCGGGTATGTCTTTCTAGCAGTGTGAAAATGGGCTAATGCAGAGACAAAGAAAGTCATTAAATGATAGAGATCGATTCAAGATGATAAAACAATTGTAAACATATATCCACTATCAAAGCACCTAAATATATAAAGCAAATATTAACAGAAATGAGGGGAGAAAGAGAGAGCAATACAATAATAGTATGGGACTTCAACAACCTACTTTCAACAATGAATAGATAATTAAGATAGCAAATCAACTTAAAAAGTGGACATTAACAACACTACAGACCAAACAGATCTAACAGACTTATACAGAACATTCTATCCAACAACAGCAGAATACACATTCTTTCCAAGGGTACACAGAACATTCTTCAGGGTAGATCAAGTGTTAGGCCACAATGCAAGTCTTAACAAATTCAAGAAGGTTGAAATTACATCGAGTATCTTTTCCAACCACAGTTAAAGTAGAAATCAGTAACAGGAGAAAACATGGAAAATTCACAAATATGTGGAAATTAAACAATATACTCCTGAACAACCAATGTATCAAAAAAGAAAACAAAAGGGAAATCAGAAAGTATCTTCAGATAAATTAAAATGGAAATACAATATACAACTTACAGGATGCAGAAAAAGCAGTTCTAAGAAGGAAGTTTAGAGTAATAAACACCTACATTAAAAAAAGAAAGACCTAAAATAAACAACCTAACTTTACACTTCAACAAAAAGAAAAACACTAAGGTCCAAGTCAGCAAAAGGAAGGAAATAGGAAGATCAGAGCAGAAATAAAGAAAACAGAGACTAGAGAAACAACAGAAGAGATAAATGAAACTAAGTTGGCTTTTTAAAAAAATAAACAAAATTGATACACCTTTAGCTAGATTAAGCAACAAAAGAGACACTTCAAATACAATTATAAATTTAAAAGGAGGCATTACAACTGATGCCACAGAAATACAAAGACTCTTAGGAGACTTCTATGAACTATACACTAACAAATTGGACAACCTAGAAAAATAATGGATAAATTCCTAGAAAAATATAACCTGCCAAGATTGAATCATAAAGAAATAGAAAATGTGAACAGACCAATAACAAGGAAATTGAATCAGTAATTTAAAAACAAACAAACAACAACAAAAAAAAGAACAACACTCCCAGGAAAGAAAAATCCAGGATCTGATGGCTTCACTGTTAAATTCTATCAAACATTCAAAGAAGGATTAACACCTATTCTTCTCAAACTCTTCCAAAGAATTGAAGAGGAGGGAACCCTTCCAAACACATTTTTTGGGCCAACATTATCTTGTTATTAAAGTGAGAAAATTTTCGCATGAAAATTTCTTTTCATATGAAAAGAAAATTATAGGCTACTAGCAAACCAAATTCAACAGCACATTAAAAGATCATAGGCGAGGCACAGTGGCTCATGCCAACACTTTGGGAGGCCAAGGTGGGAGGATTGCTTTAGCTCAAGAGTTCAAGGACAGCATGGGCAACAGAGTGAGACCTTGTCTCTACTGGAAAAAAAAAAATAGCCTGGCATGGTGGCTCACACCTGTAGTCCCAGCTACTTGGGAGGATGAGGCAGGAGAATCACTTGAGCCTAGGAGATTGAGGCTGTAGTAGGTGATGATCATGCCACTGCACTCCAGCTTGGGTAACAGAGCAAGATCCTGTCTCAAAGAAGAAAAAACATTTTTAAAAAAGATTAAAGAGCGTGATTAAGTAGGGTTTATCCCTGGGATGCAAGGATGCATCCATGCAAGGTATGCAAATTAATAAGTATGTTACATCACATTAACAGAATGAAGGATAAAAATATGACTATCTCAATAGATGCAGAAAAAGCACTTGACAAAATTCAACATCCTTTTATGATTAAAAAAAAAAAAAAACTCTCAACAGGTTAGGAATACAAGGAATGCACCTCAAACAGTAAAGGCTAGATATAACAAGTCCATAGCAAACATCGTACTGGATGGTGGAAAGCTGAAAGCTTTTCCTCTAAGACCAAAAACAAGATAAAGACGACTATTCTCACCACTTTTATTCAATATAAGACTGGAAGTCCTAGCCAGAGCAAAATTAGGAAGAAAGAAAGAAAAGGCATCCAAATTGGAAAGGAGGGTAACATCTGTTAGAAGATGCCATGATCTTACACATTAAAAAAAAAAACTCACAATGACTGCTGCGGTGGCTCACACCTGTAATCCCAGCACTTCGGGAGGCTGAGGTTGGTGGATCATGAGGTCAGGAGATCAAGACCATCCTGGCTAACACGGTAAAACCCTGTCTCTACTAAAAATACAAAAAATTAGCCTGGTGTGGTGGCACACGCCTATAGTCCCAGATACTTGGGAGGCTAAGGCAAGAGAATTGCTTGAACCCAGGAGGTGGAGGTTGCAGTAAGCCAAGATCGCACCACTGCACTCCAGCCCAGGCAACAGAGCAAGACTCCGTGTAAGAAAAAAAAAAAAAAAAAACCTAACAACTTCATCAAAAAACTATTAGAACTAATAAACAAATTCAGTAAAGTTGCAGGACACAAAATCAAAACATGAAAATTAGTAGTGTTTCCATACATTAACAATAAACTATCTGAAAAAGAAAATTCCATTTACAATAGCTACCAAAAAAGATTAAATACTGACATGGTTTGGCTCTGTGTCCCCACCCAAATCTCATCTTGAATTGTACTCCCATAATTCCCACTTGTTGTGGGAGGGACCCAGTGGGAGATAATTTAAATCATGGGGGTGATTTTCCTCATACTGTTCTCCTGGTAGTGAATCAGTCTCATGAGATCTGATGGTTTTATCAGGGGCTTCCACTTTTGCATCTTCCTCATTTTCTCTTGCTGCCACCATGTAAAAAGTACCTTTCGCCCCCCACCATGATTCTGAGGCCTCCCCAGCCATGTGGAACTGTAAGTCCAATTAAACTTTTTTTCTTCCCAGTCTCAGGTATGTCTTTACTAGCAGCATGAAAATGGACTAATACAAATACTTAGGAATAAATTTAATAGAGGAAGTAAGAGATCTGTATAATGACCATAACACTGATGAAAGAAATTGAAGATGCAAGTAAATGGAAAGACATCCCATGTTCATGTATTGGAAGAGTTAATATTGTTAAAAGGTACAAAACGCCCCAAGTGAGCTACAGATTCCATGCAATCCCTTTCAAAATTCTGACGACATTTTCCGGAAATGTAAGAAAACCATCCTAGTGTTCACAGGAACCACTAAGAGTCTAAGGAGCCAAAGTAATCCCGAGCAAAACAAATCTGGAGGCATCACACTACCTGACTTCGAAATATACCACAAACCTATAGTAATCAAAACAGCATGATAGTGGCATAAAAACAGATGTATAGACTATTGGAGCAGAATAAACATCCTGGAAATAAATCCATACACTTACAGTTAACTGATCTTTGACAGAAGTGCCAAGAACATACAATGGGGAAATGACAGTCTCTTCAATAAATAGTCCTGGGAAAACTGGATATCCACATGAAGGAGAATAAAATTAGAACTTCATCTCACACAATATACAAAAATCAACTCAAAATAGATTAAAAACTTAAATGTAAGATCTGAAACTATAAAACTACTAGAGGAAATAGGGGAAAACTTCTTGACATTGATCTAAACAATGATTTTTTTGGATAGGACCCCAAAAAACACAAGCAACAAAAGCAAAAATAAATAAATGGACTGCATCACATTAAAAAGCTTCTGCACACACACACACACACACACACACAAAAGCTTCTGCACAGCAAAGGAAACCATCCATGGAATGAAGAGACAACCTACAGAATGGTAGAAAATATTTGTAAACCATATATCAGATAAGGGGTTAATATTCAAAATAGACAAGGAACTCAATAGCAGGGAAACAACCCAATTAAAAATTGAGCAAGGGACCCAAATAGACATTTCTCAAAAGACATACAAGTGACCAACAGGTATATGAAAAAATGCTCAATATTGCTAGGCAGCAGGGACATGCAAACTAAAGCTACAATGAGGTATCACCTCACACCTATTAGAATGGCTATTATCAAAAAGATAAGTGGAGAAAATGGAATCCTCATACACTGTTGTCAAAATGTAAATTAGTATAGCCATTAAGGAAAATATAGTATGGAGGTGCCCCCCAAAAAATCTAAAAATGTAACTATTATCCAGCATTCCCATTTCTGGGGTATATACCCAAAGAAAATGAAATCAATACATTGAAGAGGTATCTGTACTCCCATGTTCATTGCAGCAGTATTCACAATAGTGAAATATAGAGGCAACCTAGGTATACATCATCAGATCTATAAAAGATGAATAAAGAAAATGTGGTATATATACACAGTAGAATACTATTCAGCCTCAAATAAGGAAATCCTGTCATTTTTGACAACATGGATGACCCTGAAGGACATTATGTGAAGTGAAATAAGTCACGCATAGAAAAATATACCACATGATCTCACATATATGTGAAATCTAAAAAGTTGAATTATTAGAACCAGAGTGGAATGGTGGGTTGTCAGGGGGAGGGGGAAGAAGACGACATTGGTTAAATGATAATATAAAATTTCAGTTAGACAGGATGAGTAACTTCTAAAAATCTATTGTACAACATGATTACTAGAATTAATGATAATCTACTACATACTTTAAATTGCTAAGAAAGTAGATCTTAAGTATTCTCACTACAAAAAAAGTATACGAGGTGATGGATATGTTAATTGGCTTGATTTAATCATTTCACAAACATCAAAATATCACATTGTATGCTGTAAATATATACAATTTGTATTTGTCAATTTTATCTTAATAAAGCTAGAGGAATTTTAAAAAACATTGACGAGTAGTTTCTTTATAGTAGTTGATAATGTTGATTCATATACCATAATCTCATTCACCGAGTTATGTGGGTATATGTTGCCTAATCAACTAGATTGACATTCCTTCAAGGGAACCTACTTCTGTATATTCATTCCATAGTGCATATAATGGTTTGAGGCATATAGATCTTGCTCAAAAATTCTGGTTGAGTGACTGGCCAATAGAGAGACCTGAACAAGATTCCCAGGTAGTTGTCTAAAGAAAGGAAACCCTTTCATTCTACACTGAGTAGTAGAAGAAGTGATTGCAAGTGAAAGTAAAGTCTGTTCATTAATTTGATCATATGATCATGTGTTATTATTTGGGGGCTACTATGTGCTGACATCTAAGACCTTTGACAAAGTTAAACTAGAGATATACAATGGCTGAGACAGATGATCAAAGCAATAGAATGACTCTTGGGCCTGTATATGATTATGCACTGTCAGTAGGTATTTACAACCTAACAGAAAAATAGTCCATCAAGAGGTTAAGCCATGAGAAACAGGAAAGGGAGGGTTGCAGAGGCAAATGTGGCCAGTACCTACTCTTAGCACCCAGACTGGGAAAGATACTCTGTTATCATGTTTTAAAACAAAATAAGTTTTCTGCATGCACAAATAATCTCTAAGGAAAAAAAACACTAATGGAAATACACTACTTTGTCCATTGGCTGATTAGTTTAGATGGTAACAGAAATTGCTAAACACCACTTCAGATTTGATCATCCAGTTATACAGCTGCTGTTAAATGACTACTTCATAAAAGGTTATTTAGTTTTTTTTCCCCAAACATACATACAAAACCAAGTAAAATAAAACATTCTGACTGACAACTACAAGGGCAGTATATGTTGAGTCCCTTGAACTTTATAGCATTGTGTAGTGGGAAATTAAGTTAAGATAAAGGATAAAAACAGAAGTAGTGTTTAAACTTGTCTTGCAAAGATAAGATTTCGGTAGGTAAAAGAACAAGAGAATCAAACCCTGCTAAAGTTTTTTCTCTTATGCCAGATAGTTGCTCTTCTGATACACTGTAGTGATTGCTAGATAAAGAGTAGTGAGTAACAGCAAGCCCATCACCACTGCTGGATCAAGAGTTCCAAAGACCGGTCCAGCTGATGGCAGGCAAGGGTGTCATTCATTATACAAAGAACAGCGCCCATGTGGGAATGAAGGGACACGGCTGCACAAGAGAATGTCTGGCAGCAAATCAACTCCCTCCACTAGTGAAATACCAACCCCTGCACTAAGCAACCTTCAAAGTCTTTCCATGGCAGGGGAAGGCATTCAAGGCAGGAAGTACAGCACAGGCAGTTAAATGCGTAAGTTGTGCTCCCTTGATTTTGTAGTGTTAGAAAACTGGGCCATTCCATTACTACTAATAATGTAGGCAGAGAAGCAAAGACAAGAATGCTTTGCTTTTGAAGATAAATCCCTACAGGAAAGCTTCTTTGCTCTGTGTAGGTAGAAACAGACAAAAACTTGCAAGAAAATGGTCGCATCCTCTAACACTTTTATCTCCTTGCTGCCTAGCAACTTTCATAGATAGAGTGTGGAGAGGAAAAATTCTCGTGGAAGCCTGAGAATAAGCAGGCACCATGTCTGCAATGTCATGAAACACAGCCTCTGAAGAGCTGCCCTATGAGAGAGCAGGCTGCTCCCAGTTAATAAGGCTTGGGAGAGTGTCCTTACCTCTTCATGTAGAATCTGATTTCCCCTTGGCTCTTTTGGCTTCCTCCTAGGGATACCAGAAGGAGGAGGAGGAAAGTTGTTGTGTTATTTGAAGCCAAAGAAATATTACGGTTTAAAAATGAGCAAGAACAAGCTTAACTGTATGTTTCCACCACCTTCTTATACCAGTATCTCAATGTCTCAGTCCCTGTTTCAGTTGGTGCTAATCCAGTGACAGGGAGAATAGCTTGCTCTTCTAGCTCCTATAAAGCACTCTAATCTTAAACCAAAATTTGACTCTCAGAGATTCTGAGAAAACAGTAATAAAAGACAGGAAAAAGAATAATTCAATAAAAAAAAATTTCCTTCAGCAAGCATCAGAAGAATCCACTAACTACAAAGCAAAGATTTAAAAAAAAAAAAAAAAAAACACCTAAATCAGTCAGGCGCAGTGACTCACAACTGTAATCCCAACACTTTGGGAGGCCAAGGCGGGCAGATCAGCTAAGGTCGGGAGTTCGAGACCAGCCTAACATGGAGAAACCCCATCTCTACTAAAAATACAAAATTAGTCGGGCATGGTGGTACATGTCTGTAATTCCAGCTACTCGGGAGGCTGAGGCAGTAGATGTGCTTGAACCTGGGGGGAAGATGTTGTGGTGACCTGAGACTGCTCCATTGCACCCCAGCCTGGGCAACAAGAACGAAACTCCATCTCAAAAAAAAAAAAAAAAAAAAAAAAACCTAAATCCAAAATACATGTATCTAGAGACTGTAGAGAGTTTCTGATTTTCAGATCGAGTAGGCTAAAAAGTATAGAGTATTAGAAAATTAACATTAACGAGGATGATCTATATGTACACAAATAACTTTCTATTCTGTAGAAAATAAACACTCTCAAATGTTTCTGTAACAAAATTTGTTCAGGTATTAGATTACTGAAATCCTTATAAGACTTGTGGTTTTGAAATTTTTGTTACGTTTCTGTTTAAAATATGTAATAAACCTGGAAAAAGTAAAAATAAACACAAATATACTAATCACTTGGAAATTTTTCCAATAAAATTCTTGATTCAGAAAAACAACCCTGCAGTTAGAGACTATTCAGAAATAAACAATGAAAATATTAGTAAGAATAAGCATTAAATTGTTATCAATACTGTTTCAACTACTATACATTTAATCCTCATAATAACACTATGATAATAACACTGTGTCAAACACTGTTTCAACTACTTTACATTTAATCCTCCTCCTGACACTATGAGGTAGTTCCCGTTTCTCCATTTTTCAGCTGAGGAAACCAAGGCACATAAAGGTCAAATAATTTGCCCAAAGTCATAGAACTAGTAAGTAGCAGGGTCAGAATTTGAACCCAGGCAGCCTGGTTCTAAAGCCCACATTCTTAACCACTACAATGTATGGCTTCATATAAAAACCCACAGGAAAGACAGAAGCCAAAAGGAATAAAATTCATACTCTTAACAGCTTTTCATATTTAAAAAAATTGATTAGTGAACCCAATTTGCAACATGATGGCAGACAGTAAATAACCTATTGCCTCCTTCTGCACTAAATGTCTAGAGAGAAGGAAAAAAAAAAAAAAAAAAGAACAGAAAATAAATTGCGGAAGTGGTGTTGCCCTGGCCAAGGATTAGCCAATGTCTCTGCTGATGGTGCAAAGGTGAGAAGTGCAGCCCTGTGTATGTACACGGATACAAGGTAAATACGGGTGGAATCATGGCTTTGACTAGCAATGCCTTGAGTATTATAGCATCAGTACATATTCAGTCTATGATTTCTGTGCATATTGAGTCAAAATTGAGTTCAAAGTCACTAGATCTCTAATGATTTTAATTACAGTAACTGGCTACATCTCTGTAAATGGAAACTGCTGGGATGCAGTGGTTAAGAGCCAGGCTATGAGTGTCAGACCTTGGCTTGACTCTACGGCTTGGCCACCTGCTACTTTTATGACCTTAATGGAGTTACTTAACCTCATTTCCCTCTTACATAAAATGGGAATAACAATAGCCACCTCCAATTCTATCATCTCCCAGGGATGTAGTAAAGACTAATTAATTATAAAAACACTTATGGTGCCTGGCACAGAAAAGCTTCCTTCTCTCATTTTATATGCATTCTATATACATACAGCACTGGAAAGTAACAACATTTGGCCTGCTTTATAACCAAAAATGGAAGCATACTAACCCTTCAAAATCAGAAAGCAGGCAGAAATAAATTGTTAGAGGAAACTGGAATACTTCAGATCATCTGTAATAATGGGCTAGGCCCTCTTGAAAACAGCAAAAATGAACCTCAAATCCCTGATTAAAACATTAAAATAAGAAAGAAGAAATGCACACCTTTCTTAAAGGTAAGAGCAGCTAACAACACAGAAGTTATTAGAACAAAAGTAACTCTGGAGGTAAGTAAGTATAGAAAGCCAGTTTGTCTGGAAGGGATTTATTGCTCCCACTAGATTTGAACTTGCATGTTAATGCCTTTTGGCTATAAAAGGGACATATGTTAAAGCCCAGACCCACATAAGGTGGCAATGATCGCAGCAGTGGGCTGTCTAGAGCAGCCACTGCCCCATGATGCCAGCTGCAGTGAAGGAGATGCGGCTGGGGCTGTGCACTCCATGGACCTGGCCAGAGCTGGGAACAGGCCCTGCTCCTTTGAGTTGACAGGGCTGGAGCTTTGCACTCCTTAGGCACAGCAATGACTGTCCAGCCACAGCTGCAGACCCAGGCATCCCTATGCTCTTGGGGGCTGGGAGCAAGCAGGAATCCCACCCTCCCAGGCACAACTGCAGCTGCCCAGCCACTGCTGCAGATCCAGGCATCTCTGCATTCTCAACAAAGTGCAGAGAAGGCTTAGAAGTGCCTGCTCCCAGGTCGGGTGAGGTGGCTCACGCCTGTAATCCCAGCATTTTGGGAGGCCAAGGCAGGCGGATCATGAGGTCAAGAGATCAAGACCAGCCTGGCCAACACGGTGAAACACCGTCTCTACTAAAAATACAAAAAATTAGCCGGGCGTAGTGGTGAGTGCCTGTAATCCCAGCTACTTGGGAGGCCAAGGCAGGAGAATTGCTTGAACCCGGGAAGCAGAGGTTGCAGTGAGCTAAGATCATGCCACTGCACTCTAGCCTGGGCAACAAGAATGAAACTCTATCTCCAAAAAAAAAAAAAAAAAAAGAAGAAGAAGAAGAAGTGCCTGCTCCCACTGTCTGCCCTCTCCCCACTCCCAGTACTCACTTCAGTCTAGGGGAGCAAAGTTGAGGCCAAGCCCAGGTGCTGTTGCAACCCAGCCAGGTGTGAGCAAGCTCAGGGAAGCACTGACATGACAGCCCCCTGCTGCCTTGGCCTCCTCTGGACTTTGAGCACCAATGAGCATGGGAGGGAAGCTAAGGGGGTTGCTGAGAGGAGCTTGGTGCTGCCCTGCAGGCACCCATCAGCATGAACAGCTTGGGCACCTTAAGCAGCAGTAGGGGGCAAACAGGCTTCTGGGTAGAAATGGGCAGGTCCCCAGTGAAGCCTCACCTTCAAGCCAGGGAAGGCCTAAAGCCTAGGGACCAGGCTGCCATTCCTGCAGACAGGAGTGGGAACTTATGGTACTCTTTCTGGGCCCACCCATGGAGACCCATGAACCAATCAGCATGCACATCCTCCCCTCTGAAGCCTATAAAAACCCTGGACTCAGCCAGACTCAGAAAGACATCAGGACAACCAGCTGCAGAGAGGTGCTACCCACTCCAGGGTCTCCTCCCTACTGAGAGCTGAACAGACATTGGGACAGCCAGCTGTGGAGAGGAGCTACCCACTCCACAGTCTCCTCTCTGCTGAGAGATGAACATTCATCAGGACACCTTGGCTGCAGAGAGGAGCTACCCACTGTGAGTCTCCTCTGAGCTGTTCTACCACTCAGTAAAGTTCCTCTTCTCCTTGCTCACCCTCCACTTGTCCAGGTACCTCATTCTTCCTTAGTGTGGGACAAGAACTTGGGACCTGCTGAATGGTGGGGCTGAAAGCTGTAACACAAATGGGGCTGAAACACACCCTTTGCTCACCACATTGCATGCTACAAGAAGGAGAGAAGAGTTGTGGCCCTTCAGGGAGACCAGACCTAGAAGCTCCCCAAGCCAGGGCTGTGACACCCTCTTTGGGGCTCTGCAGTTTCTGGCATCTCCAAGCTTCCAGGTGCCATGGCAGCTGTGAAAGTTGCTTGCAGGTCACCTGGTTAAGCTGCAGCCTTGTAGGGAGTTGGCACCCATGCTGACACCTGGAGCTGCCCGCCCCACAGCATGCCTGGCTGTGTGCAGTGGCTTGGACCCCACACTGGCTCACTCACCTCACCACTCTGCTCACACTTGACAGGCATGGGATCCAGGCCAGGAGTGCAAGCTGAGCACAGCCTGCCAGGCCAAGTGGGCCCAGTGGGCCCAAGCAAAACTTGGGCAAAGGTGCCACTGGTCACAGAGGTTTCTGGCTGGTGAAGGGATACCCCAGTGATTCCATAACAGCAAGTCTAATGGAAGCCTCTCCCCTCAATAACCTGAGGGCCCAAAGCTGAGAATGAACCAGAGGAATCCAGGCCTCCTGTGAGATCTTACATCCTGTGTAATACCAGAACCAAAACCTCTGGCTAAGGTGGTCCAGGACCAGATTTTCCCTCTGGTGCCTAGAAGAAGAAAACTCAAATGCTCTCCAGAAGACTGTAATTTTTTCTGGTTATCCACTTGTTTCAAGAGATATTTCCAAGACAATAGTCAGTAACCAGTGATGAGGATACATATTAAACACAAGTCAACATGAGGGGAAAAATCATTATCAGGTGTGCACATGCACACAAAGATACACACACCACCCCCCAGATTTGGACTGTCTATGAGAGAACTCTGATTATTAGGTTTAAAGAAATATGGAAGATATGCTTGAAAACATCTGCAGGGAGCAGGAAACTATTACAAACCAATTTAGCAAATAAGGAAAAGAACCAAATAGGATTTCTAGAATTAAGAAATGTGATGACCAAAGTTAATAACTCAGTAAATAGCACACACATACACACAATCAAAAGAAGTTATCAGAATGTATTCCAAAGACATAAACAGATAGAAAATGCAAAAGATTAAGTAAAAAGGCAGAGGTAAGATCGAAGGCACTCAACTGGGGTTCCTGAAGAAGAGAGTGGAACAGAGACCACATTTGAAAAGACAATGGCTGAGAATTGTTCATAACCAATCCAGATTCAAGGAGTTCAGTGAATTTCAGTTGGAATAAGTGAAAATATGCCCATGCCTAGACACAGCATAGTGACACTGCTGGAAACCAAAGATAAGGTGAGCATTCCTAGATGAAGTCAAAGAAAAAAACAACCACTTTTCTTCAAAAGAGTGTCAGATCAACAGCAATAAGACAGAAAATGGTGGAATGATCTTTTCTTTTAGTAGGTTGAAGATAACTGTCAACCTAGAATTCTATTCCCAGCAAAAATATTTTTAGAACCAAGGTGAAATGAAGATATTTTCAGACAAACATAAACAGAGTTTGTCAACTAAATAAAGGAAAACTTAACCTCTATCTCTCACGTAGAATTAACAATGATGCAACATGAAAATTAAGAGATGTGAGAAGGATTTGCAAGTTCATCTAAATAAAGATTGAATGAATATAATATGTCTTCAGGGTTTGAAATACAGAAATAAAATACATAACAATAGTATATAAATTGGGAGAGGGATATTTAGAGTTAAAATATTCCAAAATCATTGCATTTTCCAGAAGGATGGTAAAGTTATCAAAGAACTTTAAACTTTGATGCATGCTGTAATTTCTAGGATAACATCTAAAAGGAGAAGAAAAAGAATGTAGAAAGTCTAAACTAGTTGGGGAAAATATTGAATGATAAAATACTGAAAAATGCAAGAAGGCAGAAAATTTAACACACAGGGTAAGTACAAAGCGCAAAATAAAATGTTAGATCTAAAAATCAACCAATGATCACACTTAAGCTACTGAAACATACAAAAAAATGAGGAGGATTTCTACAATCTGTTACAGGTAGTTTTCAGGATATATTTTGAAGTGAAAAAACAAGGTGTAAAAAAATTTGTCATCTTTTGTGTAAGAAAGAAGAAATGGGAATATATATAAGTTTATTTTTGCAAAATAAAACAGAAAGGATGAAATAAAATTTGCTACCTAAGTGGGTAGAATGGAGAGAAAATGGAATCAGTTCTTGAGTATACTTTTTTATATAGTTTTGACTTTTGAACCATGTTAATGTTTTATGTATTTAAAAAATACATTGAAAACAAGAATGAGGAAACCCTAAAATCAAATGCAAACAGAAACTAAAGAACATAGCTATATGTCATATTGATACATAATTACATAGAAGGAAAAAAATAATCTAAATAACTTCTGAACATAGTACTCTGACAATACACCCTCAGTGAAATACAGTTTAATCTAAGGACAAAAAGAAAACTGCAAAGAAATCTTAAATTTGACTTACTGAGTTCGTTGTTGATGAAGCAATTATGAAATATTTTGAATTTCTTGCAGGACTGAGCAAATGTATTCCTGAGAACCCAGGTTTTCATTGTGGGAGAAGAGAGGTACAAATGTCAAATATGTGGAGAAAAGAAAAGAAATGCTATGATTTTAGAATGGAATCGAGGCATCATTAGTTAGTTCTTGCCACAGAAAGGACCTAGAAGCAATTAAATCTCTACAAGGAACACACCTAGTATCCAGATTTCAGTTTCTGAATCCATTCTCCACTACACAAGAGAAATGAACTGATTACAGGGCAGAGACAGGCTAGGTAAAAAGGAAGATCTTATACCAGAGAGTAAAGAAGTGTTCAAAAACTGGTGGGTACTATCAAAAGGACACAAGAGCCCTTGACACAGGAGCTTCAAAGAGCTTTCATGGCCAAATATAGTATCATTTAAATCTTAAAATGAATCATGACAGGAATATATTATAACACTGAGTAAACAAAATCATTCATGAACCCATGCTGATACTAGAAATCTATTTTTTAAAAGATGAGGCAAAGGAGAAAGAAGGGGAAGCTCTTTCTTAGAGTAGGCTGCCAACTAACAAGTGTAGAAGCAACGATAGCAACAGATTCCTTTACAGCCAGAAAAGAAAAAAAGAAATCATCAATGGATGATAAAATATTGGGTAAACAACTGTTGGGAAGCAAAATGTGGAGAAATCTGACAGAAACCCACCGTAACCAATTGACCAAACTTAATATTACTAACAGTAAGGCCAGCTGTGTCACACACATCCCTATTATACCACACTGATAAGGACAGAACATTACCTATCTGTGTAGTACTCCTGCCAAAAATATATACCTAGAGCTAATCATGAAAGGGAAAAGCATCAGACAAATCCAAATAGAAGGATATCTATAAAACAACTGAGATGGATTTTAAAACACACACAGAGAGAGAGAGAGAGAGAGAGAGAGAGAGAGAGAGAGAAAGAGAAAGAGAATGCCATGAAAAACTTTAAAAAAAGAATAACAAATGAAAAGGGGCTGGGGACCTGTCCCACATTACAGGAGACTAAAAGTAAATGAAATGTAGTTCATGACCTTTGGTTGGATCCTGGGTAGCAGGGATATTGATAAAAATCCTTAATGGGACAATTAGGGAAATCTCAATATGGACTATATATTAGATGATAATATTATGTCAATATTAAAATGTTAGAGTGGATAGTTCTATCATTGTGAGAAAAATGTTCCTGATAGTCAACTCTCATATAGTTCATAAAACTACATATATGTATATATATTTATGAATTTTATGTATATCTAAATATGCATTTATGTAGAGACATATTTAGAGAGAATGGGGTAAAATGTTAATAACTGGCAAAACTAATTGGTGCTTACTATACTTGCAAATTTTCAGTAGATTTAAATTTTTCAAAATATAACTTCTATTAAAAAAATTTAACTGAAAAATAATTAAACTGAAACATTTATCCATTTAAAAAACAAAGTTTATTATTTGAAAAAATCCAACTATGTGCAGTTAAGAGCCACTTTTAAGCCTGAGGATGCTCAAAGATTGACACTAAAGATGATTTTTTAAAAAGAATGCTGAAGTGGCTCTATCAATGTCAAATGAGAGATTTTTCAACAAAAAGCATCACCAGAGAAAGAGGATAATCTCAATGATTTTTCAAAAAGTTCAAATCACCAAGAAGATGTAAAAAGCTCTATAATTATATATGTTTAATAAAATGGTTGCTTTTCAATAAAGCAAAATGAACACAACTACATGAACAAATAGAAAAACCTACATTCATAATGAGAGATTTCAGCCTAAATCTCAGTTAATGATAGACCAAGCAGCCAAAGTAGCATTCAGAGGAGAGGAGGAAAATCCAGACATGCAAGGACCTTAAGTTTAACATTCAAGGATATTTTCTGAAATACTGTTATAGGATGTTTTCTTGCTAAAGAAAAAATAATGAATACAAAAGGAATACATGGAATATAAAAACAATGGCAATCTAGAAGGCAGTAAAAATTCTCTAAAAATTCTTTATTACAGAAAAAAACCCAGAACTAATATCTGAGATTATCTTAATTTGAGAGGTGGATGAAATACTGGAAGAAAACATGCAAACATTTTATGCAAGAGGAAGCTATACATTCTGATTAGAAGATAGAAAAATGTTAAATAGATGTCAAAAATGTAAGGTTAACTGCTAGAAAAAAAGTCATATATTGTTTCTGAACCCCTAGAGTAAAAAACAGGAACAAGAATAAAAGCAAACAAAAAACTGATCAAAGACAAAAAAACAAAACAAACAGGAAAACAAACAAGGTAAAATACGGCATGTCAATCTAACACACAGTGCCTGTAACAGATGGTTTATGTGAGGGGAAGTAAAGATATGGACTTTTTATAAGAGATACCCCTAAAATGAAATACTACCTAAAAGTTGAAAATAGATTGATGCAAAAAAAAATTCTACCTAGAAGATGAGCATAATAATATTAATAGTTGCTTGAACTCTATGTTGTCTGTTATCACCAAAGGAAAAAAGAGGGAATTTTTTAAACTTATAATCCACAAAAATCATAACAGTCACAAAGAATTGTGCTTTTTCTCCAGGACTTCAAAGAATATAAAGCAAAAAGCCTTGTAAAAATACAAGGTGGAGAAAATCCAGAACCACAATAGGTAACACCCTTAGAATCCATTCCCATACTTACTCTCCAGGTTTCTCCTGATAGGTGTATTAGCAAAGTCCTGCAATTTGCTTAGTGTCTGAGTTATCTCCCTGCCCAATCCTAGTATATATCTGTCCTTGGAGCATGCTGAGAATTGACCTTAGTTATAGGGCTAATGGAACAAGGGATGGTCGTGGTGGGTCTTGAGAAGAACAAACATCCCCTTTCAAGTTATCTGCCCCAAATGAGGTTATAAAGGTTTTCAAGCTAAAGAAGTCTAGTCTATTCAGACAATGAAGGCCAAGGACTTTCACTGGCCAAGGAAGCTCAGCATGACTTGGGGTTTCAGGATTGTCAGTTTTATCTGAATCCAATCAGATATTCCAAGTTTCAGAATCCCATTCTTTCCCAGTCAATGCCGTAAATTTTAACACAAGAAATTTTGCAACACTGTGAATTTTATCCTAATTCCACAACCCATGCAATTAAATTTTATGTCTTATTTTCAGAAGTAGCAGCTCTGTGGTAATAAGAAACAGCAATTCTTTTAGGGCTAAGATAGAAGCTCTCTGGTTCTCAGACTGTCACTTGAGCTGAAAGACGTTAGAGGACCTGATTCCATCACTTTCTCTGTGTAAATACTCTAGTAAAGTCAGGAAAATCCACTCCACATCACAGCCCATGTAGTCATCACTACTGCTGGAACAGTCAGGTCAAGCAATTGCTTGGGATTCCAAGGAATCTGCTTCCTTTGACATTTTCATCGCAATTAAACACAAGGACACAAGGACTTAATTGTGATGCCACAGCATGCAATAGATTTTTCACATCTCATTTCCAATTGGCAAGTAGCTGAGCATTGCACTTAGGCCCAAACAAAGCCCTCAAAAACCGTGTATGTACGTGTGTGCGCACGCTCGCTTTCAGGAGGAGCAGGAGGGATCTCCAGATACCAATTCTGTATCAGTCAGGGTCTAGGCAGGAGATGGAAACTAAGTAATTTGAACAGAGACACTGTAACATGAAGATATATGTATAGGGAGTATATGTTAATACATAAAAGATGTCCCAGGGCTGAAGAGGAGCAGCTGAGGGAGGAAGGAACTTGGAAGGGCAGACCCTTCACAAGGCTGGGCTGCAGCCCACTGGATGGTGGGCTGGAGCTGATCCAAACTCTGGGGGCTGAGGCTGGTTGGTGATCAGGAAACCTCGCACTAGGTGCCACGGGCCGAGCACACGGGCTGAGGACTAGCGCTAAAACTTGCTAAAGGGTAAGTGCCACCTGGTGTCCTGCAATGTATGCTACTGCAAAGCAAGGAGCAAGCCGAAATAGGTGCACACTGAAAACAGAAAGAGAGGTCCCTTCCTCCTGCGACATCCCTCCAGCACCCTCTACTGACAAAGTTTAACACTGTGTGAGATGGCAAGGGAGAAATTTTTCCAGGGCCTAGCTCCATCATCCAGGTAATGAAGGGTGGATATGGAGTCAACTGGTAACTGTTTAACTGTTGCACTTTTCAGTGGTTAAACAATTGTTTAACCATTACACTTTCCCTTCAACCAGCTCCACAGCTGTTCAGGGCTCTGTGCCTGGAAGAGTAACCCAACCCTCGTTCTCAATGGGGCTGAACTCCATGAAGTGGTGCCTGAGGAGTGTTGCTAGAGCTGTCTCTTAACCTTTATTATGGGGCACATTAGTCCAGGGATGGAACCCAGGGTAAGCCTTGATATCTTCCATCCTGTTTTTCTGAATCTTTTTTGGGCAACAGTGACTTTTACTTGCCCTTGGTAGTTTCATCGAATACTCCAGCCAACGCTGGTTTTTGTTGTTCATGTTTGCCTACTTACCTAGTAGTAATTCCTGAAGCCATAAACGGCCAGGTGGTGCTTTTAATATCCAAATTCAACAGATGTATCACTGTACCTCCTGGTGGAAGTGTATGTCCTTTGGGCACTAAAGCCTCTAAGCCAGCAGAGCCCAGATTCATGGGGACAAGAAACATTTTGTAAGTTATTATGTAACCATTAAGAGTGGAGGCAAGATGACAAAGGAGGAAGCTGAGGGATCTAGAGGTTAAATAATATACACAGCTTGCACAATTATAAACAGCTGAACTGAAGTTTAAAACTAGGTTTGACTCCAAAGTCCATGTTATTTCCAATACATGTTGTTTCTCTCTGCCAAGCTACTATGAAGTAATGGTAATTAATTGACACAATTTCATACCCCAAACATCCGGTACTGTCTCTCAACGTCTAAGAGGCCCACCTACATGTCACACACACAACACCGATGGTTGTGCTTAGCTTCCTGCAGCATTCCCTGCCCATTTGTGTGTTTATCATCCAAAAAGCAGCACCATATACCCAAGGATGTCAAAATCGAGTGTACTTACCTTATCCCAGAGCTGAGACTTTTCCAAGCTTGAAAATACTGTAGCAAGGACTAGTTCACAGGTCCAGAACGTTGGCAGTTGTCCGACCACACACTTCCAACCATGTGGGCAGTGGACCCTGCACTAGTCTGGCTTAAGTGTGGTTTTGCAGAAGGAAGGCACAGCTGGTAATGAGAAGGGGCAATCAGGCATCTGATGGAGGAACGCGCTGACCTCTAAAGACCCCTCCAGTCTCAGGCATAGCAGTTTGTTCAGTAAAGCAGCAGCAGCTGTGGAGGAGCTCAGCCCTTATAGAGGGTTAAAGGTCATCAATGCCCCTTCTTCACAATCTTGGGATATCTCTCTTTTACAGTGATCTCTACCCCCATGGAGACACATGGCTGGGGTTTGGGGAAAACATTAACTGTGCACCTGATAGCAATAATTTAAGCATACCCTTAGAATGACCCTGTATGGCAGATGCACCTGAATGTGTGTTTCGAGCTAGGGAATCCAGGCGCCCAACCCGGAGATTTGTTCCTTGCCTATGGTAAGACCATTAACGTTTAACTACGGTAAATACAGAGTCCTTCTTTTTATTTTTTATTAAGAGGCAGCTGGCCATAATTTAATAGGGAAAGAAATGGCCATGATGTAATTATTCTCCTTGAAGACGAAACTTCATAATAACATTACTTTCATTTGTACAGGTCATCGCCAAGACCAGGCTCCTACGTGGGTTTCAGAGACATGATTGAATTTGTGTAGCTATAAGTGCTCGCACAGGGTCAAGTATTACTCATATACTCATTCCATTTTCCCAATGAGTCAAGTGCAGTATAGAGGCAGAACGCACCTTGGGAAATGCGAAATGAGAAGAAGTGCCTTCAGCTGCTGCCCCATGACAGGGTGCCTCCCATTCCTCCACCCCTCCATCCAAGCTTCCTAAGCCAAGGTCTTATTCGGCTCTGCTTGGGACTGTCTGAAACCCCTATTTCCTGCTCCTCATGCTCTCGGAGTCCAGGTGTCAAATGGTGAATCTGTTTCGCAATCACTGCACATACAAGGAGGCAAATAGGTAGCTTCCCATTATTTAAATCTTTGGAGATAAGACACTAACTTCTTCTACCAGGGCAGTAGTTTCACAGTGTTTGTATTTATTAAACAAGCATGAATAGAATATGCTGGTCATCATGTGGCAGGCACTGTTGTAACCACTCCACAAATATTCACTCATTAAGCCTCATAAAAGTCAACAGGAAATATGTTCTATTATGAGCCCCATTTTATAGACAAGGAAGCTGAGGCACAGAGAGGGTAAGGAACTCACCTAAGGTTACATAGCTAGTAAGCTTAAGGCCAGTTTCAAAGGTTCAATACTTTCACCTATATGCTATAGGGTTAATGCACCTGATAGTAATAATTTAAGCATACCCTTAGAATGACCCTGTATGGCAGATGCCACCTGAATGTGTATTTTGAGCTAGGGAATCCAGGCATGCCAAACCCAGAGATTTGTTATTTGCCTATGGTAAATATCTGAGCCCTGGGTCCATCCCATGGAACATGGGCTGTATAGGGCATTGAGGCCCTTAGTTTTGGGTTAAAAGAAGGTGGCTAGGTAGAGGTTGTTGAGGAGAGGGTGTTAAGTGAAAATGCTACATAAACAGCAGGTTTGCAGGTGGTAGCAGTTCTCCTGGCCAGCCCACTGCCACTGGACTCTCTCCCCCGTACATAAGCACCTAATAAAACCCCATGTCTCATTTGTTGGTGCTGGGGTTCTTCTTTCACCTCTTAAACCTGGTGCCTTCTCTTATTAAGGTTAGTGGGGTTTCGACACAACATACCCACAAATACAAGTTTGGCTTTTACCATTCTAAATCCTCGGAACAGCAAGCCTACTCTCCACTTAAAATTAGAGGAGAGGTCCCTATTGCAGTCTCAAGAGATATGAAAGAGATGTTTGAGCAGAACCCAAATAAGGATGTATCATTTCCTTAGAAGCTAAGCCTGTCTTAGGCCTTTCTGTTCTGTTTGTTCCAAACAAGCAGTGACAGCAATCTCAAACTTCCTCTGTCATCTGAAGTCAGCCAGTATGCCATGTCACCATCTCTCCTTGCTTGCCAGTAATAACCAACGTGGAACTGACAATACCTAAGACTGTTACCTTTCCAATTTAACACAAACGAGAAACCTGTCCCTGCTGGGGACTGGCAAATACAGTCCATGGGATGAGACTGGTAAGATCTGTAGGGTCAGGGAGAATGCATCTGCCCTGGTCCCTCAGTCAGAGCCCCAGTCCCCGGCTCCTTTCCTCTGTGTGTTCTGCAGCCACAGTCCAGGCAGCTGTGGGGGCAGCAGAGCCCAGTGATAAGAACGGAGGGAAATTCAGGGACACTGACCCTCAGCTGAGACCTCCACAAGCTGATGTAACAGACCTGTCTTCACCAAAATGTTTAACACTCCTGGAAGGATGAAAAAGTGTACTTTTAGCAAATCATAACTGTTCACTTCTTAAGTGACAAGTAATTTGAATTGCTTCACTTCTGGTTTTTTTAATATAGTCAAATTTATTAATTATGTCTCTGAATTTTCAGTTATATTTAGAAAGGCTTTATTTACATCAAAGTTAGTGAGGAAATCACCCATTGCTTACATGCTATCACTGTTTACATTTAAATTTCGAACTCATTTGGAGATTTTTCTTGCCTGTGGTGTGAAATATGGGTCTGATTTTATTTTATTTTCCTTTTATTTTTAGTCGGCATGTAATAATTGTGCCTATTTATGGGATACAGAGTGATTTTCCATACATGTATACAATGTATAATAATGAAATCAGGGTAGTTAGTACCTTCATCACCTGGAACATTTATCATTTTTTTGTGTGCTATGAACATTCAAAATCCTGTCTTCTAGCTTTCTGAAAATATACACTAAATTGTTGCTAGCTACATTCACCCACAGTGCTACAAAATGCTGGAACTTGTTCTCCCATCAGCTGTCACTTTGTATCTGTCAACCAGTCTCTCTTCCCCTCCCCTCCCTACCAGCCTTCCTAGTCTCTAATAACCACAGTTCTACGCTTTACCTCTATGAGCTCAATGGTTTTCTTAGCGCTACATATGAATGGGAACATTTGGTATTTTTCTGTGCCTGACTAATTTCACTTAAAATAAGGTCCTCCAGGCTCATTCATGTTGCCACGAATGACCGGATTTCATTCTTTTTTGAGACTGAGTAGTATTCCATTTTTTCTGTATATACCACATTTTCTTTATCAATTCTTCCACTGATGGACATAGGTTGCCTCCATATTTCTGCTATTGTGAATAGAGCTGCAATAAACATGGGGGTGCAGGTATCTCTTTCATACCCTGATTTACTTTCCTTTGGATAAACACCCAGTATTCATTTCTGTTGTTTTGTTTTGTTTTGTTTTGTTTTGAGATGGAGTCTCGCTCTGTCACCCAGGCTGGAGTGCAGTGGCACGATCTCGGCTCACTGCAACCTCCGCCTCCTGGGTTCAAGCGATTCTCCTGCCTCAGCCTCCCAACTGTGTGGAATTACAGGCACCCGCCACCATGCATGGCTAATTTTTGTATTTTTAGTAGAAACGGGGTTTCGCCATTTTAGCCAGGCTGGTCTCAAACTCCTGACCTCGTGATCCACCTGCCTCGGCCTCCCACAGTGCTGGGATTACAGGCATGAGCCACCATACCTGGCCTCATTTCTGTTTTTGACAGACCAAAAGAGGGAAAGTGCTCCTTTGTGATCTGGAGGGGATGGAATATGTTCTTATACCTGAACCTACCCCTGGTGCTAAATGACTCTAGAGTCGGTGAATAAATATACTAGCCCTTCAGTGAATAATAACAGAAATTCAAGTCAGGTACTTCCTTCAGGACCTGCAGGATATTTTAGGGGCAGACAGGATTCTTGAAACTTCTTATACTATGCCAGGCAAAGCACATCGGCTCTACCGCTTATATTCCTAGAAAAGGAATACCTGCCATCGCCTACTCTGCCCACATCCCCTTCTGAGAGAAACAGCTCTAAACAGCCCTATAGGATAGGATACCATAGGATTGTATCCCATCCCCTCCATCTACAGCACTTGTGAACATGTGGCCAGAGGGCAGGCAGTCCATCCAGACTTCTGGTCTGGCTCAAAAAGATGAACTTTGTATGGCCAGACGCGGTGGCTCACACCTGTAATCCCAGCACTTTGGGAAGCCAAGGCAGGTGGATCATGAGGTCAGGAGTTCAAGAGCAGCCTGGCCAACATGGTGAAACCCCGTCTCCACTAAAATTACAAAAAAAAAAAAAAAAAAAAAATTAGCTGGGCATGGTGGCGCATGCCTGTAATTCCAGCTACTCAGGAGGCTGAGGCAGGAGAATTGCTTGAACTGGGACCCGGGAGGCAGAGGTAGCAGTGAGCCAAGATCACGCCACTGCACTCCAGCCTGGGCTACAGAGCAAGACACTGTCTCAAAAAAACAAAAAAATGAACTTTGTAAATCATATTTTTTTTCTTGAGAATTGGAAAACTGAAAGCAGCTGGAATAGCTAGAAAGTCACGTGGGGCCCCAGGGTCCAAAAGAAACTGAGCAGCTGAGAAGAGTGGGGCAGCAGAAAGAGGCAGATGGCTGCCCTGAGAGGTTCCTCAGTCCTGACTGTTCTCTTAGCTTCCAGTTCTAGTCCAGGTGGCTTTGGTCCCTGTTCTTAGATGTCCATGACATTTCCTCTTGAATCCAGACACTAGGAGAGCACCACCGGAGGACAAGCATGGTGGCCCACCAAGTAACAGCAGAATGTGGAATAAAACTTTGACCTCCAAACCAAAACAGATGTGTCTGTCCTCAAAAGCAGGTGTGATCATGAAGACACTTACAACTAGGTGGTACAGGCCCCACTGGTCAGAATGGAGGTCTGCCCTGCCGCAGGCCGCTAGTGAAAGTGCAGGGGCATCCTGGCTGCCTGCTCAACTCAGGAACATCATGGCACTTGGAGGAAGGCCATTGAGAACAGCTTCATGTCCATCTCCGAATGAGACAATGCTGCAAAAGTTCACCATAAATTATCAAGCGCGATACAATCTTCAAATTGCTCCCACCCAGGCTTGGCTCCTCAAACCTCACTCCTGGTGGATGATGCCTGAAAGGAATGGGACAGCGCCTTCTGAAAGACAAGGAAATGGCCCTGGTCTGCCACACAAACCAAATCCTTAGGTGGAACCAAAGTAGTCACTTCAAATTGTGGTTCCTTTATATCCACCTGAGTTAGAATGGGCCAGGGTGTGGCCATCCGAGGGAGGTGGGAGCTCTCTGAAGCCTTGGAGGAGACTTTATGGGTCTTTGTAGATAAGGAAATGCAGTGCAGATCAACATGGTGAAAAGCACAGATATTCCCTTTTATGCCTCACTCCTTCCAGCAGGCCCTGTTGAGCGGTTATGCCCTGCCAGTGATGTCCACATGTCTTAGTTTGCACATTCCCAGTGAGGTTCATACAAACAGGTACCCACTGCATAATGTTAAGGTTGACATGTAGATTTTTCACCTTAAGCTTGAATAGCTACAAAGAATACGACTTCCAGTATATAGTAAACACCAACATTTTAAAATGAAACTGTTTCATTACTCTCTTAAATGTAAAACCTGGATAGTGAGACAGACCATGGGCGGGTGAAACAGAAGGAACATTAGGATGGAAATCCTTTTTAAGGAGCTGAGATCTAAATGGCCCATCATCATCCATGCAAAGTAGAAAAGGGAGGAACACTAGGCAGAGGGAAGAAGTGCAAAGGCCCTGAGGCAGAAACAACCTTGACTTGTTTGAAGAAGAGGAAAATGGCAGTGTGTCAGAAACATAGCAAATAGGGGATAGCCTAGTAGGAGAAAGGCTGTGAGGAACAGGCAGGGCTGGATCATGTGAAATCTGGAGGCCATCTGTGTCGACTGTTTTCCCTTTGCCTCTCCACATTCTGTATCCTTATGCCCACTCTGAGCCACAGGAGCTCAACCTGCATGGGCTATGTCAACAGACTCTGTTGACTGCTGACTTCTAGATGTGTTTAGCCCAGGGTGTGCTCCTGCAGGTCTGAAGAGGGAAGAGGGAAAGGCCAGGGTGTTTGTTCCCTTCCTTCTCTTCTTGTGGGCCTCTCTCTTTTCTGGTTACTGATTTCTTCCCATACCCCACACCCTTTCCTGCAGTCTAGTACTAGGGTTTTCCTAGACCCTCCCCACCTTGTGATTTTCCTGTACCCTCCCTACTGTGGTAAAATGTGCCTTTATTTAACTGTCTTCCAATTAGCCTAATTTGTATGTGTCTCCTAGGATCTGTTGGTACACCATGATGAGGTGTGTAATTTTGTTAGTAGTATTCTTAAGTCATTTGGTAATAATCTTTCATCCTGTGAAGCTACAACATGGATTTTTTTAAACTCTTGTTTCCAAGTGCCTAATGCAGTGTTATAGGAAATGCTTAGTGACTGCATACACCATGCACAACAGAGCTAAGTGTACTTGAGAGACAACTGGTCCATTGAGAACAAAATGTATTTGGAGGCCATGAAGTTCAAGTTGAGAGCAGCGTTCCCATGCACACCCCTCTCTGGGGAATGCAGCCAGTCCCTGCAAACCCCATTCCCCTCTCCAGGTTAAAAAGTTCCTCTTCGCCCTGATGTTAGTTTGAAAAGTTTCAGCCATAACCATATTTAGTTATATTTGGGGAGAGGGGAGTGGTGGGTCAAAGGCTAAAAAAAACCAAGAATGTATATATACTTAAGTAGCTAACAGTTTACTCCTAACATACTTGTCTGGGAAAGCCGCCATTGGAGATCACGTGAGAACAAAACAAAACACCCTTTCTCTTCATTTGGGTGGAAAACTTGTTAGTATGATTAAATCTCAAACCAAGAATCATCATGTAAACTCATGGCTTAGTTGTCACACCGTGGAAGCCTTAAGTAGCTACAAAACTGCTGCTGATGGGAGACTAGTCCACACTCATCACTGCAAGTGACAATGTCTTGTTGTTTTTTAAGTGGGTTTCCTTCATCAAGATAATATGAATTTATGATAAAATGAAATTTACAGACAGCCCAGAGGGGAAGCAGGAGGTAGGAGTGAATTGCCTGGTTAAAAACAGGAACATGTGCAGAGGAGAAAGTTTCCCTCCCCTTGGAAGCTGAGCCAGGTTCCCAGTACCCTGACCAGCTGCTCCCATTTGGAAAACCCCTGGCACAAGATACCATGCCAGACGTTTTGCACACGCCTCCTGAGAAAGCCAGAGAAGGCTGAGAAGTATATGCGCCCATGAAAATAAGAAGCAAAAAGGAAAGGGTGTAGAAGTTGGTTAAAAATAAAACTTATCAGATGAGAATTAGGTCCTGAGAATGTTATCTCTCCCCACAGGAGGGTGGAAAAAAAAATAGGCATGTCAAGGAGAACACAGGCCACAGGATGAATAAGCATAAAAATAGGAGGAAATGATCGAGCAAACGTGCCAAACAGCCAGAGGACGCCTCTCATCCTAGAAATGCTGACTTTCCAGGATTGCTCTCCTTCCCTCACCTACTCCCCCCAGAGAGTGAGTCAAGGCCAAAAATCCTGGCCAAGGAACTGTTTCCCGGGAAGACAGACTTTTTTTCCTCTATACCTTTTTGAACTATTTCCATTTTTCCCCCATGTGCATATATTACCTTCAAAAAAAAAAGTGAATGTTTATGGAAACCATTCTTGGAATATTCCTACTCCCAGCATTTTATGGTAGAGAATAGAGAATCTGGAAACTCCAGATAGTTGGTGAACACTTAAATCCTGCCCCAGCTGCTCCCTACTGCTCCCCTTGTCCACACCCAGTCCTGGCTGCAGCCCTGAAGTGAAGAGGCTTGCTGGGACCCCCCATGCTCCATCCCTGCAGCTTTTCAGAGATCTGTGAACTTGATCGCCTCCCTAAGCTCACTTCAAAACATGCACCCAGTCATAAGGGATATGCGGTTTCCCTCAAAAGGCACAAAACGAAGACTACAAGCATACCTCATTTCACTGCGCTCCACTTTCTTCTGCTTCGTAGTTATTTTTTACAAATTGAGGTTTCTAGCAACCCTACATTAAGAAGACTATTGGAACCATTTTTCCACAGCACATGCTCACTTGATGTCTCTCTGTCACATTTTTGGTAATTCTTGCAGTATTTCAAACTTTTTCATGACTATATTATCTGTTATGGTGATCTGTGACCGCTGACCTTTGATGTTACTATTGTAATTATCTCGGGGTCCCAAAAACTGTACCCATATAAGATGATGAACTTCATTGATAAATTTTGCATTCGTGTTCCAACTGCTCCAGCAACTGGCTGTTGCCCTCTCTTGGCCTCCCTATTCCCTGAGACACAACAATCTTGCAATTAGGCCAATTAATAACCCTACAATGACCTCTAAGAGTTCAAGTGAAAGGAAGAGTCACACATCTCCAACTTTAGGTCACAAGTTAGTTGGTGAGGAAGGTGTGTCGAAAGCCAAGATAGGCCAAAAGTTAGGCCTCTTGCACCAGTTAACCAACTCGTGAATGCAAAGGAAAAAGTCCTGGAAGAAAACTAAAAGTGCTACTCCTGTGAACAAATAAGCAAGTGAAACAGCCTATGGCTGATATGGAGAAAGTTTGAGTGGACTGGATAGAAGATCAAGCCAGCTACAACATTCCCTTTAGCCAAAGCCTAATCCAGAGCAAGGCTCTTTTCAATTCTATAAAGGCAGAGAGAGGAGAGGAAGCTACAGAAGAAAAGTTGGAAGCTAATAGAGGTTGGCTCATGATGTTTAAGGTTAAGAAGCCATCTCTGTAACATAAAAGTGCAAAATGGAGCAGCAAGTGCTGATGTTGAAGCTGCAGCAAGTTCTCCAGAAGATCTATCTAAGATCATTGATAAAGGTGACTACACTAAACAACAGTGTAGATCAAACAGCCTTCTATTGGAAGAAGATGCCACGTAGGACTTTCACAGCTAGAGAAAAGTAGTCCATGCCCGATTTCAAAGCTTCAAAGGACAGGCTCTCTTGTTAGGAGCTAATGCAGCTGCTAACTTTAAGTTGAAGCCAATGCTCATTTGCCATTCTGAAAATCCTAATGCCTTTAAGAATGATGCTAAATCTACTCTGCCTGTGTTCTATAAATGGAACAAAGCCTGGATGACAGCACATCTGTTTACACCATGGTTTACTAAATATGTTAAGCCTACAGTTGAAACCTATTTCTCCGAAAAAAAAGATTTCTTTCAAAATATTACTCCTCACTGACAATGCACCTGGTCGCCTAAGAGCTCTCTGATGGAGGTGCACAGAGATTAATGTTGTCTTCATGCCTGCTAACACAACTTCCATTCTACAGTCCATGGACCAAGGAATAATTTTGACTTTCAAGTCATGTTTAAGAAATATATCTAATAAGGCCATAGCTGCCATAGTGATTCTTCTGATGAATGTGAGCCAAGTAAATTGAAAACCTTCTGGAAAGAATTCACCATTCAAGATGCCATTAAAAACACTGATTTGTGGAAGGAGGTCAAAATATCAACATTAACAGGAGTTTGGAAGAAGTTGATTGCAACACTCATGGACGACTTTGAGAGGTTCAAGACTCCAGTGGAGGAAGGAAGAGCAGATGTAGTGGAAACAGCAAGATAACTCGAATCAGAAGAGGAGACTGAAGTTGGGACTGAATTGCGCAATCTCATGATAAAACTTGAACAGATAAGTTGCTTTTCATGGATGAGTGAAGAATGTGGTTTCTTGAGATAGAATCTGCTTCTGGAAAAGACTCTTGAAATGACAAATAAAAACTCAGAATATTATGTAATTTTATTTTATTTCTTATAGAGACGAGGCCTCATCATCTTGCCTAGGCTAATCTTGAACACCTGGGCTCAAGTGATCCCTCTGCTTCGGCTTCCCAAAGTGCTGGGATTACAGGTGTGAACCACTGCACCCAGTCTATTATGTAATTTAGTTGATAAAGCAGCAGCACATTTGAGAGGACTGACTCCTTCTACCATAAGTAAAAGGTTATCAAGGCCAGGCACGGTGGCTCACGCCTGTAATCCCAGCACTTTGGGAGGCCAAGGCGGACAGATTACCTGAGGTCAGGAGTTCGCGACCAGTTTGGCCAACATGGTGAAACACCATCTCTACTAAAACTACAAAAATTAGCTGGGCATAATGGCACATGCCTGTAATCCCAGCTACTCAGGAGGCTGAGGCAGGAGAATTGCTTGAGCCCGAGAGACGGTGGTTGCAATGAGCCGAGATTGTGCCACTGCACTCCAGCCTGGCCAACAGAGCAAGACTCTGTCTCAAAAAAAAAAAAAAAAAAAAAAAAGCTATCAAATAGCATTGCATGCTGCAGAGAAATCTTTCATGAAAGGACAAGTTAATTAATATGGCAAATTTCACTGTTGTCTTCTTTTTTAAATTGCCACAGCCACCACAATCTTCAGCAACCACTACCCTGATCAGTCAGCAGCTATCCACATGGAGGAAAGACCCTCTACCAGCAAAAAGATTATGACTTGCTGAAGGTTCAGATGATCATTAGCATTTTTTAGCAATAAGGTGTTTTTTATTAAGGTATGTACGTTGTTTTTTCAGGCATAATGCTATTGCATATAGATCCCATTGCATGCTGAATAGACACAGTATAGTATAAACATAACTTTTATAGGTACTGGGAAACCAAACAATTGTGTGACTCACTTTAGTAATTTTCGCTTTACTGTGGTTGTCTGGAACCAAACCTGCAATACCTCTGAGGTATGTACCTGTTAAATTAATTTGTAATGACCTAGTGATTAGCCACTCCTAAAATAATGAATTTCACTCAACTGCTCTTAAATCTTCTTGCAAAATTGTGACAATAAAATATAACAGCCATTGTCTGTTTCTCTGACTTTTAAAAAAGAATCACAAAATGACCTTTATTTTCTGAAAAATTTCAGCCCTCAGGAGCATAAGCAGCAAGTACTTCCAGAAAAGTTGACTTTTCTATGTACTGTTTTTAAAAGATCAAACAAGCAAGATCCAAGGAAAAAATGTGATTTTTCAATATTCATAGTTTTTCATGGTGTTTAAGTAAGGCAAAGAGCTGTGTTTTAAAGAAATTAAAATAGCATCTTTCTATAGGCTACCATAAAAAAATAGGTAGACATGGCTCAAATGGTTTTAAGAATTAAAAATGTTTGTCCATCTCTACTTAATGTCCCTCAGAGGTGACAAAAGTAGGCCATTTAACTTATTTGATGGAGAATTGTAACAGAACTCCACTGACATCTCAGCTCTACCTTAAGTGCAAGCTGGAAAGTTATATGTATCAAAAAGAAAGGAAATCTGTTTCCTTTCCTTCCCCTAAGTGCATCTGACACAAGGACATGAGGGCAGCAGCTTGCACATTGTCTAACTGTCCCAGTGTGCTGTGGCCTGATGGAAGGCCTCCAAATTGCACCCAGGAAATCTCAGCTTGCTTTCTCTTCCAGATGGCCTACACTGCTTAACTCTGATACGTGAGTGAGGGCACGCTTCATACAACTCATGCTCAGCATTCGCCCAAGAGGCCAATGCTGGATGTAAACCCAAAGTTCCTCCACAATCTGTGAGGCATATGGGAAAGATCCCATTGCAAAGTCAGGAGAGAATCCAGCTGATGTTTTCTGCTTGTGTGGTTTTTATTGAATGACTGACACTCTTTTAGGATGGCATGACACCCTTGCTCATAACCATAACATTATATAAAAATATCAAGCAGCAAGCATTTAAAACTCCCCCTCTCCCAACTCCACTCATTCCTGCTCTTTTGGCAGGAAGGAGATTCCAAAGACAACAAATACTGAGGAGCTGGAAGTCTTCTGTCAAATCCTGGTGTGCTACTCCATCACTGCATAACCTTGGACAAGCCACCTAACCGTTCTGAGTACGTTTCCTCAGCTGTGAAAGAGGAAGAGCTGACTCACAGTGGTTGCAAAGAATAAATATGTGGGAGCACGTAGCACAGGGCCTGGCATATAGGTATTCCCTGAGTATTGCGAGTCATCTTACCCATTGTTCTCAGCTTCTTTACATCACAACTCTTTAACCTCTCTAGCCATGGCCTTGCAAATGTAAAGGTGGTGAACCATGGTAAATCCTGACCTAGCAACACAACAAGAAAACAGCGTACTAAAACCCATACTGGGATGAGAGTAGATTGGGTCTGAAAGTAGACTGGGTCTTTAATATAAACCAGCATATATTATCCAACAGAGTTCAACTATAGACAGCTTCATTTGAAAAGTTTATTTCCTCTGGGCACGGTGGCTCATGCCTGTAATCCCAACACTTTGGGAGGCCAAAGCGGGTGGATCACGAGGTCAGGAGTTTGAGACCAGCCTGGCCAAGATGGTGAAACCCCGTCTCTACTAAAAATACAAGAATTAGCCAGGCGTCGTGGCGGGCGTCTGTAATCACAGCTACTCAGTAGGCTGAGGCAGAGAACTGCTTGAACTCGGGAATCAGAGGTTGCAGTGAGCCGAGATCATGCCACTGCACTCCAGCCTGGGTGACAGAGCAAGACTCTGTCTCAAAAAAAAGAGTTTATTTCTATTCTGTTCTAACAATAGTCTCTAACCACCTTACTAACCAACTCTTCATGCCATTCAAAAGATTCAAGACTGAAGCTAAGTCAATGTTGTATCATTTTTAAAATAACTTTACTAAGAATATCCCTCCTGCTTGTCCTCATAGTCAATCAAATATATAAGTACCTGACATGTCCAAACTCCTATCTTATACAAACTGCTGACCCAGCGTGGTGTTTCCCATCATTGCTTTTTAAAACACAGGAAATTTCAATACTGAATGGGCAAAAGAAATTAGGACAAGCCAGCCTCTAAAAAACCTGAGTTAAAGAAAAACAAAATCATGTCTGAATGGATAATTCATGATTCTGACAGTCCAGCATTTAATGGTATTAAGCACTCTACTAAGGATCTATCTAATGCACTTAGGTAAGACTTTTTATTTCCATGAAATTGGATCTTTGGTTCAAAATTTAATCTCCTACCAAGAACTCTGGACTATATAAGTGACATAATGGTGAGGTAGGCTCTTAATATTTCATTGCCGGGAATATAAATAAAATTGATCAGATTATTTGCCAAATAATGTTTCTTTAGCAGGGCTAACTCCTCCCCTAAGTGGGCTGTCAAAGACAGGAGCAAAAAACAGACTCTGAGCATTAAAGTTGTATTTTCCAGCTTAATTTTCCAGGATTCAAATTGAGCCATTAAAAAAAAAAAAAAAATCAGTACACATAAAAAAATTGGTTTGTTAGCTTGTAGGACCTTTGTCCGGAAGGAACAAGCAAAGCCTTGGAGGTCAGCTCTTTTGGCATATTGACTAAAGTGAAAGATACAAGACATGCTTTTGGAACTATATGATCCTCCTTCAGAATACTGTCACTATCATTCTTATGACATTAGGAATCATGAAAAATACATAGTTACAATTTTACAGAATATAAAATTCTTAATAAACTTCCTTTCTTTCCCATTGAAATTTTTCAAAATTGTTTGAAAAAGGGAATTTACTCTGTCCTATCTGAAACTAATGTTATTTTACTAATGTTGTTTCCAGGATATGGAAGGGCAAAATATAATTTGTTCAATTTTCAGATTCATAGTGGTCAGTGAATAACCTATTCATGGGTAAACAAATATGAAGTGACACTATGACCAAAGCTTTCTAAAACTCTTAGCATAAATGTATAAGTCAAAAAGGTTACAAAGATGTGTGTAAAAATTCTAGCAAGCCCTTCCTGCCAAAGATGGAATAGATTAATCAAACCATAGAATGCTAATGTAGGAGATTGAGTTTATTCAACAAGTATTTACTGAGCCCTCACTATGTTCCAGGCACTATTTTAGGTGCTGAGAGTATATTGCATTGGTTAAAAATACACAAAATTCCTGTCTTCATTGTGCTTACACTCTAGAGAAAGGATACAAGACAATAAACATAATAAATAAGTAAATTACGTAGTGATTTAGAAGGTGGTAACTATTACCATACAACAAAATACAGCAGTCATGAGAATGAATGGTGACATATCTTATCTGGAAATTTTCCAAAACCAGAAGAGGAAAAAGTAAACTTCTATCTTGGAAGACTATATATATATATCCGTACATAACAAAGGAAAATATTTCTGGCTCTTTAATGTTCATGGGATTTTCAAGCAAGAAATTAAAGGGATTTTTAAAACATGAAAGTAGTACTGAAAACTAAGAAAAGTAGCTTTTGTAAAATACGTGCTCAATACCGAGTTATTGAGGCAATGCGATCTGTGCTTACTGCAGGAGTAGAAGCTTCCACAGTTCTAGCAAATTCCATGATTCTGGCCATACTGCCAACCACAGCGGATCTGGAGAGCCAAGTGGGCGAAGAAAGGCTGCTAGGGACAGACAAGAACTCAAATAGCTTTGAGATTTTTTTTATTTCCATTTCCTTTTTTAAAATACAGCACCCTGTTTTTTATTGTGTTAAAGGGTGAGCTCATTAAAAAGGAAAACTAAAAAAAAAAAAAAAAAAAACAGGAACACCCACATTTCCAACTCCACCTCCCCTCTCAAATTGTTCAAGATGCACACATGTTTATTGTATATCAGTAGACCTAGCTCTTTCCACAGTTATCAGAGGTTAACACAAAACTACCAGGGAGATATTTTTCCTTTGATTTAAATTCAAATTCCATTCCAACAAAGCAACCAAAACAACTAATATCTAGTTTTTTAGTTTTTCTAAGAACTGAAAATGGAGAAAAAATTGTGTTGCCATCTTTATTCAGAAAGTCATTATTTTCAGCAAATGGGGCTGAGGCAGAAAATCCAGGTTGCACGATTGGGAAAAAAGGAGTGTCTGCCCCATGGGACACTTATAAATTGTTCACTCTGACAGCAGCCCTTTCTAGAGGTATTAATGTCATTAGGTTGTGATAATTCTCCAGAAAGCCCAACAGCCCTGGATTAAGAACATCTGGAAATTGTTCAGATGACACAGATTTCTGTTTCCTGCTGTTAAGACTTCCATGATGCCTCTCTGTGGCATCTACCCCCTCCATTTTTTTCTTTACAAACCTCCTCCTTTCAAATCAGGAAGTATACATAAAGTGCAAGTAAGGTTCATTCCCTCGCTATGCTCCTAGGCTCTTCTCTTGACAGTCAGTATTACCGAATCTATCAGTTCAACCGCTGGCCGAGTAGGAAGTCTGCAGGAATTTCTGGAGTTAGCAAATGAGTTCATCTGGCAAAGAATATCTGAAGATCAACAGTCTTGGCAAGAAAACATGAAGTACCACACACAAGACAGGGATGTGAAGGATGCAAGAAGTAGCAGGGAGATTGTTGTCACTGAAGAGGCCATCTTTGGATCTCAAAGAATTTAAGAGAATTCAGGAACCATTACTAAAATGAACAAGGCCAGCGGATTTCAGAGCACGGTCAGTCTTCAGTGAGGGCAGATTCAGTTTTCCCTGGGTTGGGGATAGAAAGGAGAATAAAGAGGGTATGGAGTCAGCTCTGATGAGTTTTATGTCACAGATGTCACCAAAAAGCCTCCAGTAAACACTTCCCATCTTATATAAGCCTCCTAATAGAGCTCTGCAAAAGGATCCTCTCTTGACTTTGCAATGGGATCTTTCCCATATGCCTCACAGATTGTGAAGGAACTTTGGGTTTACATCCAGCATTGGCCTCTTGGGCTAATGTGTTGAGCATAAGTTGTATGAAATGTGGCCTCACTCACATATCAGAGTTAAGCAGTGGAGGCCATCTGGAAGAGAAAACAAACAGATATCCTGGGTGCAATTTGGAGACCACTTTGGTATTTGAGAGGTATACAGTCCAAATGGGCTATGGGCTAGGCAATATTATATATGTGTCCTTACCACAGGATCTCTTAGAGCCTTAATTTAATATGCTAGTGAGCACTGTGACTCTTTAAGACAGGCATACAGTATGCAACATTTCCCACATTTCTGGGACCAGGAATTTACCAACTTGGCAGGATTTGTGTTTTAATGCAACATATTTTGGGAAATGCTGCCTTCTAATACTGGTTGGATGGGATAGGAATAGTTATATGAGTTTATATAGTTATATGAGTTATATGGGATAGGAATATGTTATATTAGGAATAGTTATATGAGCTATATGGGATAGGAATATGTTATATTCAGTTTATATTACATGAGCCCTGCTGTTATACTGAGAGTCACAGTCTCACCCAATATAATAAATTTTGCCATCATAACTGGGTTCCATTACATTTCCTTTGCAATATGCCAAAAATCATGGGCAAAATTTAATGTTACATTTGACTGGTTAACACTAATAAGAAAAAGTTAACTATTTCCCATCTATCATAAACCATCATACATTCAGTGGGCATTCTCAGGGGAAGCCCCTTGCATTGTTTCTGATTTTTCTAAGAGCCCTGAGGCCAAGGTTTCAGGATAAAACCCATCAAGATGTCATTATATATAAAGTTAGGCTGTAACAGATTGAACAGAGCATGTTTAAAAATATATAAAATTGAATAAAAGTCAAGGATTAACTTGATCAAAAGTCACAGAAAATTATCAAATACATACTAGTTAAATTCCTGAATTTCTTTTTGGCTTCTGCCCTTTCTTCAGCATCAAAGTACCAGACAGTCATAGCATATCTGTGAAAGATAAGCAGATATAAGGAAAGAGGTTTAATACTACTACTAAAAACACAAATGTCCTATAAATCTCACATTAAAACTTTTAAAGTTTTCCATATTATTGTAAGTCTACTCTAATTTTTTTTTATTTTTTTATTTTATTTATTTATTTTTTTTGAGATGGAGCCTCACTCTGTCGCCCATGCTGGAGTGCAGTGGCGCAATCTTGGCTCACTCCAAGCTCTGCCTCCCAGGTTCTCCTGCCTCAGCCTCCCGAGTAGCTGGGACTACAAGCGGCCACCACCATGCCTGGCTAATTTTTTATATTTTTAGTAGAGACGGGGTTTCACCATGTTAGCCAGGATGGTCTTGATCTCCTGACCTTGTGATCCACCTGCCTCGGCCTCCCAAAGTGCTGGGATTACGGGCGTGAGCCGTTGCGTCCAGCCAATTTTTTTTATTTTTTTATTTTTTTATTTTTTTTGAGATGGAGTCTTACTCTGTTGCCAGGCAGAGGCACGATCTCAGCTCACTGCAACCTCCGCTTCCCAGGTTCAAGCGATTCTCCTACCTCAGCCTCCCAAGTAGCTGGGACTACAGGTGCACGCTACAACATCCAGCTAATTTTTGTATTTTTAGTAGAGATGGAGTTTCACCATGTTGACCAGGATGGTCTCGATCTCTTGACATGCCCGCCTCGGCCTGCCAAAGTGCTGGAATTACATGTGTGATCCACTGTGCCCGGCCTGTCTACCCTGATTTTAATTTAAAATTAACTTCTCTGGTTTTAATTCTATTTCAGTGTAATAAAATGCATAAGGAATTCCAGGTATGTGCCAGAAATTTTCTTGGGCATTAGGAATTCAAATGACCCTGTGATCAGATCTTCCTCTGTGATCTCAGGCTCAAAGTAGGGGAGACAGGTGATTTTGCAATAATGTAACAGGTAAACATGGTCTCTACAGAAAGGACTAGAAGGGAGTCATTCTGCTAAAGACTGGGAGACCCAAGTTGGTAGCGAGAACATAGAGGAGAGATGACATTTGAGTGAAGCTTTGAAAAACGACTTATGTAAATCACAGTATGTTTAAAACTCTTGGCTTGCTTTCTTTAGTTTTGGACATTGAGGCAAAATTGCAATTGAATAATAATAATGCCCCAGAGCTTTCTACTGCATCCCCCCACTAATTTGCTTTATCCCATTCATTGGATAGACTATAATGGGAACCATTTCATACTTGGTTTTTTTAAAAGTTTCATTTTGTAATGATTGTTAGCTACTGAAATTTCTACAGCACTTGAGTCTTTTTCAAGGGCTTCTCATCAAATTTGCTAATGTTTTCCCTGTAAGGCCAGTCATCATGATACTGGGGAATAACCAAAGGCTTCTGCCACAAACAACAGGGTTTAGTCACATACCCCATAAAACACAAAAGCTGACTTCAGTGGTAGAATTCGTTCCCTGCTCATCTAGAAGACATTCCAATGTGGCAGTTAATATGTAACTGGGTTTAGGGCTAAGCTGTGTGATTTCGGGAGGACACATGTGATCTTAATTTAATTAGGCTTGTCAGGGTTTAATCATCATCCTATCAAAACTCTCTCCTCCTGCCCCTGAATGCTAGTCTCAGTATAAGCTGCACTCCGTAGCCCTCCAATGCTGCCTGGTTTATTGCTTTAGACACAGACAAAGGTAAATAAGAAGCACAATTGAGAATGAAGATTTTTATCAAGATTGTCTAAATTGGTCCTAAACAATACTAAGGTGCTCAGCTACTCTGAGAATCTTCATGTGCACATAAAGAAAAGATTAATAAAACATTCAACTGTTGGACCATGGATACAGCAAGCCCAAGCCAATTTCAAACCAAGGAATAGACAAAAAGAGAAAGTCAAAACAAATTACTCTTTCTTTTCTCAAGGTTCTTTCTCTGCTTGCAACTAGTGGCTTGTAAACTCATCCAAAGTAACCAGACAGAATTCCTGATATGTGACAGCCAACATTCTCTAGGCATAGTTCAACAGTAGGTTTTTTTAAAAAAGGGAAAGAGAGGTAAGAGAAAGGAGGAACGGAGAGAAGAGAAAAATACTCTTGAGAAATTGGAATCCAATATGCTCACCTAATAGAAAACAACTTGTTAATAGTACTTTCAAACTGAGGTTAGCTTTGGTATGCTAAAGAATGCAAAGCTTCCCCTTTAATTTTTGTAGACTCCAAACAAGTTCGCTATCAGCTATGGGGTGTGATCAATCCCCCACATGCACAGGACACGTTTAGAGAGTTCCCTGGAACTAGGGTTTATACAACGAACTCCGGAAGAGGAATCATGGCTCCGGCTATTACCTGGTTGCGTAAGAAGGCTGCACTTCGTGTGGGTTCCTGCGATCTGACCAGAAGAACAGGAGTCTGTCAAAAATGGGCTCCACATCTGCTATGAATGATTTCCCCTCTGGAAATATCCGCAGGATCCCACCATGTAGCTTAAAGACACAAAGAAGGGGGATTACTTCTTACCTCTCATGTAGTTTATCGACAACCATATTTCAGCCCCATTTAGAAACATGCCATCTGCTAACCACCACTCCAAATGCATGGTACCCCAGATTTTTACTTCAACCTCATACTTTGTACAAATTTTTTTTTTTTTTTTTTGAGATGGAGTTTCACTCTTGTTGCCCAGGCTGGAGTGCAATGGCATGATCTCGTTTCACTGCAACCTCCACCTCCCTGGTTCAAGCAATTCTCTTGCCTCAGCCTCCTGAGTAGCTGGGATTACAGGCATGTGCCACTATGCCCAGCTAATTCTGTATTTTTAGTAGAGATGGGGTTTCCCCCATGTTGGTCAGGCTGGTCTCGAACCCCCGACCTCAGGTCATCCACCCACCTGGGCCTCCTGAAGTGCTGGGATTATAGGCATGAGCCACCACGCCTGGCCACTTTGTACCAAATTTTATACCAAACTTGGCTAGAGATACCTCCTTATTCACCTTAAACCAAAAAAAGCATTCCCACCACCCCCCCCAGTCATAAAGCCCATGGATGTAAAATAGAGTACTATTAGATTGAATCATACAGATTTGCTAATATTTGAGTGTTTTTTACTTTAAAAAAAATACCCAGCAATTTCACATGGTTCCATCTAACCATTAACAACTTTCTAAGAAAATCATCACATGTAACTTCCCCTTCAATTAGAATTTACTGCTCTTCTGAACTCCCTTAACTCCTATCTGACCTCGTTAGTTGGAAGTTACATGCTCTTTTTTTTGAACTCTCAGACCACCTAATCTGCACCTTTTATGACATATATCACTGTTTTCCTTGAATTACTTTTTCTTTTACATGTCAACCTATTTCATCCTACTAGAATAACATTATTCAGTGTAGAGTTCAGGCCTCACACATCAATGTTTCTTCATAATACAATGACTGACACTAGCAGGAACTCAAATATTTGTTGAATGATTGCAGACCTTCCAATTTGTCATTACCAATCTGATAACTTTATTCTCTTGTCTCTATTAGCACTTCTCAAGATTTTAAAGAAGACCTAATGGATGTACTCCAGTCATGTTACCAATGTATTCCAGAGATGTTACCAAACAGGGAGAAGAGATAGGCCTTTTCACTGATTCGATGGTTTCCCAAGTTTCGTTTTTCTGACTTTGGATAAAATATTATTGCTTTATGACAGCCAGTATTTGCCTAATGAACAGGAAATGGAGATGCAGAAGGTTCAAAAGCCAAATAAGCTTGAAAAGTTATCTGACTTCCCAGACTCCTAAATCATTCTTAACTTTCGGAAAGCATACAGAGTCCACACAAATGTCTGTGAGCATGGAACCAGGCTTCATATCTCCATCTATCTATAAGTTCTATAATACAAAAATAAGCCACAAAGCCTTTGGCATTCACAAACCATAGTAAGCCATGGCAAGCAGCGATCAATGAGACATATCACCCTGAGGGAGAGGACTGTGTGGGAAATCTCTCTTGGGGATGGTTTTATATCCTACACTTCTATTTTTGTGGAACTTTCCCAATGCTGCTTCTGGGAGGGAAAAGTGTACATCTTATTCTGCATTGAGAGTCAGAGCAACTCTGATTTAAACTGAAAAAAATTAATCATTAATTCTAATATCAAATTACCTTCTCTTCATCAACCACCCTTCTCAGAGGTAGGGTTAATAATCACCCTACCTATCCCCCTCCAAATTAACTTCATTATTTTCTTCTTAACAACTTTAGTACTAATTCCACTGTCGCAGGAGGTTATGAAGTGGAAATGGAAATGTTTCATCAGTGGGAGATAGGGCAACTATGAACCCAATATAAACTCTCCTCTAAGTTATCTGAATCATTTTCCTATAGTTTTTAACCCCACACTCTACTCCCATTATTCAAGAGTACCTTGGCATCCCAATTCTTGTTCAGATAGTAGATGCAGGTGATGCAGCGACCATCACCGTTGGGGTTGTCCACATGGCGAACATAACCTGTTCCATTTCCCGGATAGCAAGCCACCATTGCCTATGGAGAAATCCCAAGAAAGCTGGTTAACAAAGCTGAGACAGACAATCTTCTCCTCCCACTGGTGAGCAGATAAGTAACACAGTCTCCTTGGGTGCTATGTGACATTTACAGGTAGTTGCTGGCTTCTTAATTTCATGTATGGTACATAAATTTGGACCCTTCTGTGCATAAGAGTAATGGCCAGGTCATACTATGGCTCTGTCCAGTAGAAAGTAGTTCAACAATATTCCCAAAGTTCTAGAACATTTTACACAGTCTTTCTTAAAGTAACCTAACTACATGCCCTATTTGCATAACCTATTTGGATGCCCTGCCTTTCTTCAATACTCGTTTTTGGAAAAGCAGTTTCTAGTTTCCCATGCTAGACCTACAAAATCAGAGTCACTAGGTGTGGAGCTTAAGGATTATGACTGTTTAGCAAGTGCCCCTGAATCACTCACACTGTTTCAGAACAATGGCTAAAGGTACTTGCATACACAAAGTGACAGAACCAATCACCAAAGGAGGAAAAGGTCAGGCTTACTCAATAAAATGCTTAGGATAGAAGGAACAGAGGAAGATCAATAGGAAGCCACGCCCTAACTTGTTAACAAAGACAATACAGGGAGATTCCTTTCAGGAAAAAAGCCATGCATGTATCTTAATATGTGTTTCTTAATGCATGTCTTCTTCCTAATAATTATCAAATCAGGTGATAATCTGAAGCTCTCTTTGTCTAACTGCTACCTGTATCAATCAGGTGGAGGAATAAAGTAGAAAGCCATACCAAAAATCCTACTGAAAATTACTATTAGAGAAAACAAACCTCTAATTGTTCCACGGGAAAAACTGTAACAGAGAGTGGGGAGAGGGAAGAAGGCAAAGTATAGAAAGCCAGTTCTTTTCTTCACAGGATACTGCCATGTTTTAACAATATTTTTTATAGGGATGCAGTAGGTGCAAGGAAAATATTGGAACCAACAACATAAGATGAGAACAGGGAATTTTTTTCCTATTCTACTCACTGATGTATTCTTAGCACCTAGGACAGTGCCTGACATATAGAAGGTATCCATCTAAAATGTGATAAATAAATCAATGAACTAGTGAATGGCTCTTTCTCTAAAGAGTAAATTCACGTTTTACCAAGATCAATAGCTATTTCTGTCATTTTAAAAGACCTATCTTCAAACATACATGTAAGGATCCAGTCCATAGATTTCCTGATAAATGGCAGCATTGCTTCATCGGTAAAATGACCATTTGAGTATAGCCCCAAGCTAATGGGCTAGTGGTTCAATGAATCAACTTGAACGTGGCTGCCGAGTCACTCTCAATAGTAGCATGAAACTACTGCTCCTATGACATGGAACTAGGCATCACACACCTTGCATACTAGATCGTGCATACCAGATCGACAATAAGGCTGAATAGTAACTTGACTTCACAACAATTTTAAATCTTAAATCACCATCTCTCTCAAACTCCATATCCTCATGCAGCAAACAATCCCCATATCCTGCCTTTGAACATGAAAATGTCAATGCAATGTCATCCTTAGAGCTCAAGTTAGGCTGTTAGCTTGAGCATCTTTCAGAAGGTGAAACTGTGAGGCAACATCAGCAATAAAGGTTTAACAAATGAAGGTACCACTAAGCAAAGCATGGCTTGAGGAAGGGTGATTGGTAGCAAACAGAATTGAAGGGCCTAGCAAGAGAAGAAGAGATAAATAAAGTCACCTATAATGACTAAAGAATTACCCACCCCTGGAAGCAGCTATTAGGATTATAAGAGCCACCACAGAGCCAATAATGAAAGTCGCTTAAGCCACAAACAATTACAGGCTGGATTCACTATTATCTCACGCTCCCCCCACTGAGTGTGTCTGAAAAGAAAAAGTACGACATCAATGCTATAATCTTATATGCTGAAACAGCTCTTCTCTAAGGAAAAGGTCAGTGGTCTGGATGCCTACCATAGTTCACTCTGCAACTAACTGTGATCCCAGGCTGTCTCTTTCCTATAAAGAGGGGATTGGGTTACACATCTGTCAAAGGCCCAAGAAGATCTAAGACTTGATCTAAGCATCAACCCTTGAAAAAGCAACATCGTTCTTCAGGTCATTAAGGAGTGTTTCTCTGCCTCAGAACTCAGCTCAGATTAAAATATTGGGAAAAAAAAAAAAAGATGGATACAAACTCACAAAAGTACACCCTCTACTAAATGCTGCATCTATAAAACACACAGAGACAAACAGCCAATTCCAGAGCACTTACTATTAGGACAAAACCCCTACATGTCAGCAAAGTATCTGTCTGCTTAAGAGGGAGGAACAGAGATAATTTTTCTGGCCAGAGTGAATATTCACCCTCTCTCCTGGTTCCAGAAACCACATGCATCAAGTTGGAAACAATGGAAGGAAATCATTTCAAGCATCAGTGGGCCAGTTGAGGCTACATTCGGCCAATTTTATCAGTGTGTTTTCTGGATGAGTGCCATAGGAGATGGGTCTTTGCTTGGGCACATTCCCAACTATTTGCTCGTCTTTGACAGGGTCTAAAACCATGAGGCTAAGGATGCACCAAGAAGCAAGCCTGACTTCAATAACTAGCCATTCACTTCTGTGCCAATTTGTGCACGGGGCAGTAACAAACTCCGGAAGCAGATCCGTCCAACTGAGTTGCTATCTAAACCTCATCAAGCCGGGGAAGGGATTTAGTGTTTAACAGAAGAGAAGTCTTCAATGCTGTATTGTTAAAAGAACGGGCCAGAACAATTTAATGATCATATAACAAACATGCCAAGCAATAAACTGACACATGTCAAGAGGATGCCTACTTTAGTACCGGCTTTTTTATTTTCTAAAACTTCCTGACTAGATTAATATTTGAAATTTACAGAAGTTTAACACTTTAGTGTCATCTCCAGCAGCCAATACAGTATAGTCCTATAGTTCTATTCTTGGATATGCTGCTAAATCCACGTGTCCCCCTACACATTTACCGTTCCGTCCACTGACATTATACAGTGTACCCACCCCACCTCCCACCATCCCCATTCCCAGAGGCCTCCCCTTAGCTCTGTAGCAATAAGAAATGAGTGGAGAGGTGAATCAGGCAGGCCCAGGCTGGCTCTAGACCAGAATATGTGCTCTAGACACGTATGCAGCCATGTCCAGACAAGAAATGTGTATGTATTCTTTGAATATATACACAGATATATAGAACCATAACAGTCAAAACCCAGTATAAAAATGTGGTCCCCAAATGCCACAGGTGGAAAAGAAAACTGGTTCTGGTAAGAGTTACCAGTAAGCTGACTTCATTAAAAACAAAACAAAACAAACAAACAAACAAAAAACACCTATCTCATCAAGTCCAAAGGTAAAGTTGAAAAATAAAAGTCCAGGATTTCCATTCCAATGCCTAAACAGAATGCTCCTGAATGCCATCAACCGCAGCTTGACTGCATATAAAAGCCACTTCAAAAACTCAGCCTCAATGACCTCCACCATCCACTCAGCAATGCCGATCATTTTTTCAGACCCACAGGTGAGAAGGGGGTACACCCACCCTGCGGTTAGACTTACCACTTCTCTACTAATAGTTACAACATGTATTTTCATAGAAATGTATTTTAAATCTCTCATGATGTGAGACAGATTCGCTAGTATGACTCAATCTTGAACAAGTTATAATAAAGTGGCATTTTATACAAAATTTAACCTACCAAATTAAAGTATTAATTACATCCCATTTTATTTGCAAAATTTGCAATAAATGAAAATCCATTGTTTAAGATTTGTTGAGAATAGCATGATTTCAAAACTATGTGGTTAAAAAAAAAAAAAACAAACTATGTGGTTGAAGGAGCTTTAAACTAGTATTCTGATCTGCCGACAAATGCTAGATCCCCTCTAGCTGCCAAGCAGAAATACCAGCCAACCTCTGTGAGGACTCATTTCGAAGTAAGCAGGGTCTCGAGCAAAGCGTACTTTAAATAAAATGCAACCTAAGTACGGGAAAATCTGCATTTAACTTATTTACACCTTGGTTTGTTCACCTGTGAAATGGGTTTATGAAGACTCAAGGAGATAATCCACGCAAAATGCTTAGTGCATGGCCTGGCACACAAAGTGCTTAATAAATGTTAGCTATTTTTAAAGATGATGTGTTATGTTTGTCTTCCCCTCAACTGAAGCTGTAGAATGTCTCTTCTTCAGAGATCCAATTCTACTTAAGTGTTTTGTAGTTTTGAATCCAGGACTGGCAAACTAAAATAGCTTTTGTTGTTTGCCAGTAACAAATGATTGAAGCCAATCAGGTCTACATGAGTCAGAACTCTGGAGTGTGTGTTATGCCACCTACACTGAGGGGACTTGCTGTTACTTTCAAAGAGCGCAAATCTTCCGATTTCATGAGAGTAGCAGGTGATCAGATTTTTATGTAAACTCTCCTGAATGTTGTTGATCCCAACTTTTTAATCAGGGCTATAAATACATATATATAAAATATATACACATATATAAATACATATACATATACATATATATATATCAGGCTATATTTTGAGATCACTGTGTGAGGCCTTCCAAGAAGTGAAGCTACTTGGAGACAGCTGCTGAGTGGGCACCTTCCCCATCTGTCTTCACCAGACTCAAACACATCCTGTCCAAAGACAATGCCTCATCCTTAATGCCATCCACATTCCAATTGCATCCTCATACCTCGCTCCATCAAGTCCTTCCCCCATGTCCACCCAGTACAGAGCAACAGAGACCCAGGATCCTTCCCTTCTTCACCATAAGGTACGACGACACAGACAACTAGATGTGTAAAGAGTTGGGGGCTGGGCGCAGTAATCCCTGCACTTTGGGAGGCCAAGGTGTGTGGATCACAATGTCAGGAGTTCAAGACCAGCCTGACCAACATGGTGAAACCCTGCCTCTACTAAAAATACAAAAATTAGCCGGGCATGGTGGGGCGCACCTGTAATCCCAGCTACTCAGGAGGCTGAGGCAGGAGAATCACTTGAACCTGGGAGGCGGAGGTTGCAGTGAGCCGAGATCGCACCACTGCACTCCTGCCTGGGTGACAGAGCGAGACTCTGTCTCAAAAAATATAAATAAGTAAATAAATAAATAAGAGTTGGGAAGAAATACATGAGACCATGCACCTTCTTTTGCTTGGTAAAACAGCCAAGCAACTCATCACAATGTAGAATGCGATAGCTGAGGTTTCTGGCCAGAAATGGGTCTCATTTATATTCGGGTGAAACAGCCTAGGTGACAAACTTGCCAATGTTTTTAGTCAGCTGTGGGTAGAGGAGCTAAAGGCTGCACTTCCAGGGCTATTTTTCTGGGGGGTTTATGTTCAGCACATATTTTAACACACACCTTGACTGCAGCCAGTGAGCAGGGCAGCCCCATGATCACATACTTTAGGTCCTGCCTTCATCAAGGCACCCTGCTGCAGTAGGGGCCCCATTTGGTAATTCATCTGAGGGAGAAGAAAGGGGATTAGTAACTGGAACAAAGGCACTATATGTGCTAGTGACAGCTCTAAAACTGAAATTCTCCTATTTAAAAAGAAAGAAAAACCGAAAAACCCTTTAGGTATTCAAACTGCTATATGCAGGCATACTGGAGGAAAGGCTGGAGTGAGAAAAAAAAAACCTGAAAGAGACATGCTCTTTACAAGTTTTATTTAAAAAAAAAAAAAAATCTAAAGACAAATTAAGCCAAAATGTCCAATTCCATTATTTTCCACTTGGCTCTGACAAGAAGTAAGAGAAAAGAACTCAAAAAATTATTTGCCACTTAAATCTGGAGGACATGAAGAGCAAACTGGAATTACTACTTTAGCCTTCTATCATCTCCCTTGTCCAGGGATATGTGATCTTCAAGGACATTTTGTGGGATCTACTCTTGTCAAATAAATTAAATTCCTACAGAACAATGTTCGCAGGGCCTCTTTACAAGACGATGGCAACTATGCAAAGCTTTCTCCAAGTTTTAAGAAAATGTCACTGACACAAAGTTCACATTTGCTGCCAGTTGGATTTATCCTTTATACAGAATTGGACAAAAAAGGTCTCAATGTGATGATGAAGCAGTGCTAACTAGTAAGTATTAAAAGTGCTTTAGAATTTTTATGCATTCAAACTTCACCTAGACAGGCATGAAGAAAATAGTTGTAGCTAACGTGAGCTCTTAGAAAGGTAGGAAATTTTGTGTAAACTGTCATCAGTTATCTTGGCATCTTGCTGGTTATCTTTGTTGTTGGTTAAGAGCAAGCCTAGCTATTCTATTTCCTGACTTCCAGTGCCTCTAGTTACAGACTGATTTAACGAAATGAGGGGGAAAGAGAAAATACACTTTTGGTGGGCCATAACGCAAGCCATGTCCAGCCACCATGTGCACCTTCCCAAAGCTTCACCATCTCACCAGACTATTTGGAAGATTCAGAATACCAGACAAATCCCTGTCAGGTAGGTAATCCTTTCAATATACCCCAAATTATTCATGAAAATATTTTTTACTACTCTATTTCCACAATGCAGACTACTTCTGCCTTCCTCATTTGTCCTAAATCCACACTAAAAATAATTCCTCTCGCAGAACCTACTTACCCAGAACACTACACATGACCTCCCTCCCAAGGTAGAACAACAGTCATCATACACCTACACCTGAATTTTCTAATACTGTAGAAACTTCAGAACTTCTGAAAATAAAAAATAAGAAGTAATAACCGACTCTTGGTTGCTTTAGTGAAGTGGGTCTGCCCACGCCCTCCTGGTCAGGTGAGAGCACCGTGCCTGAATAGCAGACAATTTACCATCTTCACTTTAAAACCTGTCCTCAGATGAACTTGGTCCTAGCTTCAGGATCATTAACTACCCAGAGACTGGAAGCATCCATCTAGTTCTCCTGGGTCAGTGATGATCGTTCTACCAGGCACAATAGCCCTTTGAGATTCTTACACTAAAAGGATGTAAGAAATATGCATGCACACATAGAAGTCTGCACAAAAGTCCAGGGGGTTCAAAGGCCTCTAAAGTTGAACTGTGCTGGATCAAGATTCTATTCCAGGAGATCTCGCACTTCATGCACGACCTTCTGAGTGAATCACCCTCCCCCAAGAAGCCACTGAAAGGCTCAGAGACCAGGAATTTAAGAGACTATTGTCATTCCTTTCTGCATTGTGGTTAATTCTTCTCCTTGGAGGGGATTCAGCCAGAGCCCATGCAATTAGGCACAGTAAACAGGCCCGGCGACATCGCCATATTAATACAGGGTGTTTGGGTTTGGGCAGGCCGCCCTTCCCGTGGAGGACTGGCTCTAAGCCAGCAGGGTGATGGCTGAGTGACAGGGCTACGTGCGCTGCGTGAGGGTGGCAGCCAGCCCACACCCGAGCACACCGCCAGGCAGCCTAAGCTGGGAACGGACATTGGGAACCATCCCCCTCCCCCATGGCTACCCCAGTCACCAGAGAAATGTTTTCAACCAGGCTTCCTCACAATTATAAAATCAGCAAAGGTCAGTCCAGCCCAGGGATAAGGACATCGAGACGCATTTAACCATTTCCTTTCTGATGCCTTTCCCCAAATATTAACAGCTGCTGTTTCCTGAGAATTCATGTAGCCGGGTGGCATTTTGCACATACCTTGTTTAATTTCCTGGTTACTGGGAAGGTGAGCAGCAGTGTGTGCCCTGAGTCACACCGCTCACAAGTCCTTGGTTGAAGTCATTAACCCTAGAAGTTACCCTATGGACCTAGAAGTTATCACAGGTTATTTCTTTAGAGAAACATAATATTCAACTTCCTTTGATATGAGAAAACAGCCTTATCAGAACAATAAAACATCACCTATGGCTCTCTAAAGGCTTTGAGCATAACAGAGACAAGGAATACTTGTGACTGCAGGCCCATCAGAGAATGGAGTATTTGAAATTTTCATCTGAACTTAATCCTAAAATACTTAATCCATAACTCAAAATAATTGGTAAGACAAGACTTTATTAATGGATAATGTACCAAAAAATGAAGTTACCAATCAAAACATCATGAAAAATGCCTTGAAACAATCATCTTAAAACAGGAGAAACCTACATATGCATTTTGGCACTTGGAAAAACAGATCTGCTGAATGAAAAAAATGACACACAGCAAGTCAGCGTAGATTAGAACTCATGAAATCCAGTGGCTATATTTATTTACTAAACAAACATTTGTATAGAGTTTACTATGTGCCCGACACTGTTCTGTGTGCTTCACAGATCGGACCCTCCTTCACACTTCCTAACAACTGCAGGAGGTAGGAACATTATCTCCATTTTACAGATGAGGAAATGGAGGCACAGACAGCTTGGGTAAGTTGCCTTTTTGAACCCAGTCGGTCTGGCTGAAGAGTGCGAGGTCTTAAGTCATGCTTTACCAACTCAGTTTATCTAATGTCTAACATTGGCAAATTCACCCCCACCTCATTTTTGAGGGAACTAAGATCTTTGGTTCTACTTGAAATATTTGACTCCATCTACCTCATCCTTGCCTATCACCCTTCCGGAGTGACAGAAAAATCACAAAATACAAAAAATTGCAAGAATATTTTTTAAAAGAGTATGCTTGGTATTCAGTCTGTAAACTCAAAGGTCCAAAGGGGGAATTTTAACAAAGGCAAGAGGCCAAGAAAATTGACACTTGTACAAGTTGTCTTGTCTTTGCTTTGGTTATTCCCAGTGCAGGTCAACCTCAAGCCCACCAAAAACTCTCTGTAGCCCCTGCAGGGCCCACATGGGTCTCAAATGCAGTTGTCTTGCCAAAGGCCAGACATTCACCTCCGTTCACCATAACAGGAGGGAATTGGTTCCAAAATTTGCTTCAATTCTAGTTCTGGAAAATTAAATATATTGGTACAAATAATAGGCTATAAATGTGTGTGTTTCAACACGTAGATTTTTCTCAAAGATTTCCCAAGTGAACTAAAAATCTGTTTTTTGGTTTTTTAGTTTTAGCAATAAATAATCTAAAGTCTGATCAACTGACGTCTGACTTTCTTGTTAACAAGGAAACTGTAGGAAGATACGCCACCGTCCCTATCTAATCTCTTCTTAATGCATTAACTTTACTCAATGGTTCTCAAACTTTAGCATGTATGAGATCAGCTGGAGAACGTGTGAATTTCCAACTCAGGAGGTTTGGGGAGAAGCTGAAGCATTTGACTTTGCTGCATGTTTCCAGATAATGGTGATGCTTCTTATCCAGGGACCACAGAGAACAACGGCCGTATATGGCAAAGTCAAGAGTTTTTGTGCAGTGTCTCACCCTAAATGATAAAGGTAAAGAGGAATTAGTCAACTGCACTAATTAATTTGGGGAGCTGAAAGTGGGTGGGTAGAGCAGTAATGAGGAGAATGACTCTGGCAGTTTCTGGCACCAGCTTTGCAGTGTCATTCCTGAAGCTGGCAGGAAACTTTCCAATTGTAACTTTCTAGCATTGCTGTTTTGTGTGGGCCTCTGCCTCTGAGGATTACTGTCATATCAGCGCTGGGGTTGAATGTTGGTGCGAGTCTACTCTCTCCAGGAATCAAATAAGAGGCACTGAAAGCAACTATTTTCCTTCTCAAATGGAAATGTCATCTCAATTTTAATGCCTTATAATCCTAGAGGTAGACATACAGTATTATTGTGCCTATGTCATAGATGATGAAAATGGGCTCAGAGAACTGACTTGCCCAAGACCATAGGAAGACAAAATAAAATCTGAAGTGTCCATCCTAGTGTCAAGTGGTAGGTGCTGACCAAATTTAAGTTCAAAAATGAAAACAAATATCTAACTCAACCATAAAGAAGTAGAAATGGAAGACCATGAAACTTGCCAGGGGCTGAGCTAGGACCAGAACCTGGGGCCCTAAGCCTCATGGCCCTGGCATCTCTGAGCCAGACCTGTAGGTATGAGCTGCCAGGATCCAGGTGTGACTCAGGTATTTCTAGGGTGAAGCCTAGGATTTCGAAACGGAGGGAAAAAAAACTTAACAAAGCTAAGGTCCTCCTTTGAGATGGTCTCACATAACATGTCACTCTAATAAAATATTTAAATACTTAGGCATCAAATTAGAGACCGAGCTGCAGCCACCCATCTTCCCCCATCATTTCCCCCCACCCCCCAAAAAAAATTCTAGCTTTTTTTTTAACACTCAAATATCCATCAAAATCAAAGTTCCTTTTGAAGATGAAATTAAGCCAACAAGCACCTATGAAGTATAAGGGACTGTTCTAGGCACTCAAAGTAGATACAAAGCGTAACAGTCTCTGCATTCAAGGAATTTCTGAGCACACGGTGGGCAGCATAAACAGCCCAACAAACCCAGGAACTGGGCAGCCTGGATTGAGCCACCAGAGTTCTGGGGAGCAGAAGGGAAGACTTCAGGGAACAGGTACTAGAAGGCGGTAGAGATGGATTTTTGATGAGTGGGAGACAATGGGGAAGCTCATTATGCCTGGCAAGTTAGTTTCTGGCATTTCAGGGACTGGGAGGAAAGGAAGGCAGTGGTGGCAAAGTAAGTGTAGAAAGGTCAGATGTGGTCAGATATAGAGGGCTGTCAACGCTGGCTAAGTTTATAGTCTTTACAGTGTTGTACAGTAGATAATGAAGAAAGAACATGATTGGATTTTTGGATTATTTTGTTTTAAGCACGGAGACTGCATGATTAGAATTGGGTTTGGGACTACTACACTCTAGCTAAAGTACATAAAATGGATTACAGGGAGAACAAGAACCAATGGCAAGTGATTTATGGTTACAGCAAGTTACTTTTTTTTTTTTTTTTTTTGAGACGGAGTCTCGCTGTGTCTCCCAGGCTGGAGTGCAGTGGCGTGATCTCGGCTCACTGCAACCTCCGCCTCCCGGGTTCACACCATTCTCCCGCCTCAGCCTCCCATAGCAAGTTACTTTTAAAAAAATTCCCCACTCAAGGATTTTTCTACTAAGAAAGGGATGAAAATTTAGTTTAAAAAAAAAGACAACTTGAGGTTCTGTAGTGAACCTAAAAAGCAAAACTAAACAAAACAAGCACAATAGGCCCTTCACGAGCAATACTGTATGTTCTTGCCTGAGTCTTCAATATTTTGTGTTTAAAAGGGGTTTTGTTGGCCTGGCCTGGTGGCTCACCCCTGTAGTTTCAGCACTTTGGGAGGCCTGGGCAACATGGCAAAACCCCATCTCTATAAAAATAAGTAAAAGGGGTTTTATTTATTCCACTCCAGTCATTCAATTTAACCTGCAAAACAATATGAACATTAAAGAAGTCATTTTCCTTCCCAAAAAAAGGACTCATCAGTCATGTGGATGGCATTGAGATTTCTGAATGATGGTCCCTAAGGTATGACCAGATAGATGAGTAGAAATGAGAGGGAAGCTAGAGTAAGGGCATGGGCTGAATCTTTGTTCTCAGTGTCCGGAGAACACACAGCAAGCTCCTTAAGATGTACAAACTGTCCCAAACAGTATATCCTTACAGCTTCCAAACAATGCTCAAATGCAATTATCCTGACAACTTCAAAACAACTTCAGGTTCTCATATTAGAATAAAAAAGAGATGTTACTGGCACCTGGAATTGAGTTTTTCATTTTGTCTTCTTCCCACTGACAAAGAATTGAGGTTACTGTCATATTATTTGATTCTTTGTATTCTGGAATTATTTTTGTATAGCAACAGTAAGTATTTTGGCCTCATTTTGGAAAGAAAAAATAATGTTTAATATGAGATAGGCACATGTACTCCAGAACTTGAGAATCATTGTACCTTCTAAAGAATCAAAAATTAGCTTGATCTAATAAGGCGGTATTGACACTGTACTGAACACGGAGAACACTAAGTAACAAGGTACCAAATGAATCCAATACAAGATCTGAAAGCCTGCATTATACACCAGCAAACCCAGGGCCTGTAAGGCTGGGATTGTGTTGGGACCGGGGCAGGAAAACATGTAGTCACTACAGACTCACCAAAAACAGGGACAGAAACTCACTCACAAATCAATATCGAAACAAGATGCAAAATTAAAGCAAGTGTCATACTGGTTTAAGATGGAAATAATCGAGAGAAAGGGGGTACAAATTCTATGTATAATTAACCAAGACAACTAATCTTGCTTGGCAAACAGACACACTGAATCTGAGCCAAATCAACGGCTCCTGGCAATCTGCCAAAGCTGAACTCCTTAGTCTGGCATCATAAAATGATTTGTCTGTTGTATTTACAATTCCAGTGCCTCTGGATTCAGCTACCCGCTGGGCACCCCTGGCAGATGCCCAGCAAAATACATCTGAACTATCATTACTGTCAGAACATGTGCATTTGACAAACACTAGAGAAAAGCGACACCCGTTTCTTCGAGCAATATTAGTTAACAGCTACAAAGTGCTGCTACCAAGGAATTGTCGAGTCTGTTGCCACAATAATTAACAAAAAATTAATAACCTTCTCCATAATGGTAACCTGCAAGCTACTCCTTGGTCTTCAGTGGGCACAGATCAAAATGTAATTTAATTTACCTACGGCTGCAAAGTTGGGTCAAAAGCAGAGGCCTTGCCAAACCAAACGTGGCCTGCAGGTGAGCAACCTTCCCAGCTTTATCCTGGAATACACAAGATGCTGGGGGTGCTTAAACTCTGCTCATCAGAGGTTGGGTAGAACTGCACCCTGACCTTTAAGCTTCCTCAGAGAAGTCTTTCACACATGGTGTGTTCTTGGGATAGGGTCATAAAATGGAGGGCTGTTTGTTACTTATGAAGTTACAAGTTTTTCCAGCCAGATTCAGGAATCAGGAAAAATTTTACCAGTTTTGCTTGAGCTGAAGCAGAAAGGTTAGAAAGGGAAATAATTCATGATACTCCAAAGCCTAATGCAGAGACAGGCTTGCATAAACTCCACCTAAGGTGTTTATCGATTTGCAGTCAGAATTATATTTAAAATTCCCAAATAAAATGGTGATGCCACTGAATTAACCTACTGACCCTGGGCCCAGTCTATCTGACTCATGGACCAACCCCAGCCAGTGTAGCCCCTTCTCTATTTTTTTTATTATTATTATTATTTTTTTTTTTTTTTTTTTTTGAGACAGAGTCTCGCTCTGTCACAGAGGCTGGAGTGCAGTGGTGCAATCTTGGCTCACTGCAAGCTCCACCTCCCGAGTTCAAGCACTTCTCCTGCCTCAGTCTCCTGAGTAGCTGAGATTACAGGCACAAACCACCATGCCTGGCTAGTTTTTGTATTTTTAGTAGAAATGGGGTTTCACCACGTTGGTCAGGCTGGTCTGGAACTCCTGACCTTGTGATCTGCCCGCCTTGACCTCCCAAAGTGCTGGGATTACAGGCATGAGCCACCACACCGGGCCACCCCTTCTCTATTAAAGTACCTTTTACCCATCCCTTCCCAAGGACCTGCTCGAGATATCATCTCTCCAAATATGAAAACAACTGCTGAATGACTGAGACATTGGATAGATGTGATTTCTAATATCTCTGTAGCCCTAAAAACCCATATTATTAACGTCTTGTATAGTTTTGATCACTTGTTCTGGTTGGTTCATTTTAAGTTAACAGAGAAATTGGAGAAAACCCAAAGAGAAACAATGACTAATGAGTGTAAACGTGCACTTTCTAACCAGAAAAAGAGAAAGAGTTGGTGACAACCACTGCACCCTACACTCAACTCTCAGCTTAGTTCTTCAGGTAGTTTTATAATCACTCGGCACCTCCCTTCCCCCATCCACGGACAGGTCTCCCGCATTGCACAGCACTGAGTCATCTGGGAATGAATTAAATCGATATCCCTGATTATCCACTTCACTGAAGCAGATAAGGTTATAGTGAAGTGGCCAGTGGCCCAAAATTGAGCAAAAGAAATTACAAATTAAACACACACACCCCCCTGCCTTCTTTGTTTCCAATTGTCATTCACAAAGTAGACAAAAAACCCCATGAAAACTTGCCCATTGGAGAGACTTGTTTCACTGTCACTGGGGCTGTATTCTGTAAATTACTGTGGAGTAATTTCCTTCCTCCAGGAGCTAAGTTATTTTTAATACAAAAGCTTTTATAGGAATCCCTTACATCCTTACAGAAAGATGATCCAGAGCTTCAAACTCAACACTCCTTCTCCCCAAAATACCTTATTCACAGATAGATTTTTAAGATTCTAATTGCAGAGATACCATTTATGGTATCCAGCTCTCCAACTCTGTGCTTTAAAAACTCTAACTCTCATGGGCCCTGGCAACCATCTTTGTGACACATGGTTTCCACATGCCTCCCACCGTGCCTGACTACGGCTGATAGGTCCCTTGAGCCAAGGTGAGACAATCAGACTTGCTCCCAGGCAATGAAAATAGGGATTCGGGAATGTTACTCAAGTCTCTGCTCATCTGGAACTAAAGGCTGAGGTGGCCATTGTGGGGCAGCCATCTTGAGCCCATGTGCATGGGAGGTCAGTAAAAGCTGGACTGAAAAGAGGGGAAGAAATGAAGAGCAAAAGCAGGGAAGCAAAGATGGAGGTCATGAGGCTCCTGAGAAAAGAACACACCAGCTGTCCTGGATGTTAAGGACTTTCTGGTTCCTAGTTCATACCTCTAAGCTTGTGAGAACCCTGGCTGCATTTCTTGCACTTGGGTCCTGAGAGATCACTTCATAGTACAGTATCTCATTTTTCCCTTAAAGTAGCTTGCAACCATGATAAGCTCCATTAAATAATGTATATTCCTGACCTCACATGAGAAGGGTGGGCCAAAACTGTTATTGCTCAACAGCAAGGAATAAACACACCACCTTGCAACACATCTTCTTTTATTCATAAATGTTTTGCTGTTTCATCATTCCTCTTTATTGTTTCCAGGGGAGGACCAATCTGTCTGTTCACAATGCAGTCCTTACAATGTCATCTTCCAGAGCTAGTCTGGTCAGGAATCCTACAAACAAACCCTATTAATAAATGTTTTCCTAAAAATAACAGTAGGGGCAGGGCGCGGTGGCTCACACCTGTAATCCCAGCATGTTGGGAGGCACCAAGGCGGGCGGATCACCTGAGGTCGGGAGTTAGAGAACAGCCTGACCAACATGGTGAAACCCCATCTCTACTAAAAATACAAAATTAGCCGGGCGTAGTGGTACACGCCTGTAATCCCAGCTACTCAGGAGGCTGAGGCAGGAGAATCACTTGAACCTGGGAGGCGGAGGTTACGGTGGGCCAAGATTGCACCATTGGACTCCAACATGTGCAACAGGAGCAAAACTCTGTCTCAAAAAATAAATAAAAATAACAGTAGGAAAACATCAGCACAGTACTCCATTTTCTCTTCAGATGTACTCAACTGACCCACTTCAATGTTTGAGGGTTTTCTTAAGCCTGAGAATTAGTCAAGTGTGAATGAGATGATCCTACAATTCGAAGTATACGGAAGTATAAATTCGTTCATCATTGCACCATCACCCTGCACAGTACCCCACACAGGGTGAACACTCCATAAACATTTGCTGAATAAATGAAAAGTCAGAAGTAGGAGAGAATAAAAGGAAAGAACACAGCCTCTGGATTTAGACAAATCTAGGTTAGGATCCCAAATTTCCCCTCTGGAGACTTAAAACACTGATGAAGGCTCAGAATGCTGCTAAAAATTTCATATACATCATCTTATTGAATGCTTCTTCCCCCAGCAGCTTTAAGGCATTATTTCCCCTCATTTTACACCTGGTGTAAACCAAGCAACTTGCCTAAAGCCACAAGGTTAGTAACACTGAGCCTAAGCTGGTAGCCCCCACTTAAACTGTTTCTTACCACTGACTTTGAAACTTTGGGCAACGTATTTAATCACTCAATGTGTTTAAGACTGTGTTTCTGAAGATTAAGCAAGATAGCATCTGTAAAGTGCTTAGCACAGTGCCAGACAATACAAACTGCTCAATAAAAGGTAGTTCTTATTATTAGTGTCACTAACTAGTGAGTCTACAGTGAACTGTTTGAAGCAGAAGGACTTTTGGTTCTAAAAATTATACATTCTCTGGAAAACAGCCATTTTTCAAGATCTAGGCAGCCAAAGAAAAAGGAGCAAAATATGACCAATATTTATCTTGGATATGGTCTAAAATCTCCAAAAGGGAGTAGCAGATAAATCCATTGCTAGCCTGAAAGCAATGATCATGCGTGAAGTTAGGGGGCGCCATACTGCTGTACATTACAGCAACCACTTCCCAAGGGGTCTTCAACACCCTTGGAATTTTCTCCAGCAAAGACGAGGTACATAAATTCTGACCATTAACCACTTTCTTGGCAGGAAGCGGAACCATCTAATATTTCTTTCTATATTCTTCCACAATTTCAATTTTAGGTCCAGTGCGTCTTTCTGTTTTACTCCCAATGCCTTTGCTATTGCTTCATTGAGATAAAGGACAATATTATATTATCCAATGACCTTTCAAAGTCCAGCAAAGAACCAAAAAAAAAAAAAAACCCAAATTTAGGTAAGTGTATGAATAAGCAAAACCTCAAGAAATTTTAAGTAGCTAAAAAACAATTGTTCTAAAATAAATGTACATATTGGCAATTGTTGAAATTGGGTGATGGGGGCTTATTAGCCTCTTATATTTATGTGTGTTTGAAAATAACCTTAATTAAAAGTTAAAAATAAAGTTAAGGACCAAGCACAGTGCCTCACACCTGTAATCCCAGAACTTTGGGAGGCTGAGGCGGGCAGATCATGAGGTCAAGAGATCGAGACCAGCCTGACCAACATGGTGAAACCCCATCTCTACTAAAAATACAAAAACTAGCTGGGTGTGGTGGCCTTCCTGTAGTCGCAGCTATGCGGGAGGCTGAGGCAGGAGAATCGCTTGAACCCAGGAGGCGGAGGTTGCGGTGAGCCGAGATCACACCACTGCACAACATCCTTGGGACAGAGCAAGACTCTGTCTCAAAAAATAATAATAATAAATAAATTTAAAACTTTAGTTTTTCTTGAAAACATGTGTGAAGGATGCACCAGTAAACTGGGTCTCTGTCACTGCTCTGGAAAGCAGCACAAAATAAGGAGCTCAGTTGAGGGATAAAAAGTGAGTGAAGAAAAAGAAGGAATAAATTAAGGTGAAACCAAAATAAATCATGTAGAAACGGAAAGTGTTTCTATGATGACTTTAATAATGAACTTCAAACAAGAAACCCAAGACCACAAGACATCACTAAGGAGACTTCTGTATACAAGCAAAGCACACTTAAAAAACATTTAGCTACACTAATTGTTTGCTCAAGCCTGGTTTGCATTTGGTTCTAAAGTGGCCAGGGAATATTCCAATCGAAAGGTGATTTATCTAAAGGGCAGGGAGTTTTGTGACAAACCAGCCAAAGTAAACCTAGAAATCTGGGGGTGGGACAGGATAAATTTTCTTTTCAACTCATGATCACCTTCTGACAGGGTCACCTGAAAAGTTTTTCATTCCACCCAAAAGATAACCTAAAATTGATGAATCATATCTACAAGATCTTTCCCTTACCCTTACACAGTGTTTTTCATTCCACTTGAGTTAAATTCTAGTCTGAACTCCTATCCCTATCCATTAAGTCAAAGCTAAATAAAAATATTTAACTTTCAATGTCAGTGGCCTCTTTCTATACCAATTAATTCTGACGTCCCTCAGAGCAAATTCAGCTCCTAGAATGGTGAAGAAAAATTCCTAACACCTGAGTTTACAAGAGACATTCAAAAACCCGATAAGAAGCCCTCTGCTCTTCAGGTAAAACTACCAGCACCTCAGCAACACTGAAGCTGACCCTTCCCCTCCCCCCCAACCCCCACCACAGAAGACAGCAAGGTCATTTAATGCAAAAACCAAACTAGTCAAAGACAAATGACTAGTCCACCACCAACACAATGGAAGAAGAGTGAAGAAACACTTTAACATCAATCTTCTACAGAGTTCCGCTAACATAATTTTTTTCCCCAAAGTAAAATTTAGAAAGCAGGATCTTCTAAGATTTACTTTACTTGGGTGCGCTAATAACGATGCTTTCAGATACTCTATTCATGGCCTCTTGGCTTGGAAGTTGTACAACAAACTATGACTCCCCACTGCACTCATCCATCTCCACCCCTTCACTCCCACACGTTTCCAATTCTCATCACTTAGCCTTTATTCAGAGTGTTCCTCTCCGTGTACTAGAGAAAGGAGAGAACAATGGTCTGTTTTGAGACAGGATCAGTCTTGAGACTGATTTGAGAAATACTTTATTTATTGTCAAAGAGTGGTACATAGGTGTCAGAGAGTGGTACCTCTCATGCCATGGTATACTCTGCTTCGCTGTTTCAGTAAAAGTTTTCCATAGTTCTGAATGTCCCTTGACCACACCGTAAGACAAGCGCAAGTCACTCAGAATTGCCACTGGAGAACTGGCTCAACTATCATTTGAGGAAAGACTGAGAAAGCCTATCCCAAAGTAATGTACATGCACCAACATCGCGGTACCTACATGTTCCTGTTTTCCTGCCAATCTACCTGTGTTTCCAAGATAAATTACCACCCAGGGAGTCACTTCCTGCTATGTGAACAAAAACACTGTTTCTTTCCGGAGGTGCTTGACTACTCTCTCGTGAGCACTTAACTGGTTGTTTTGAGTGGACTTTGTTGTCAATTGATAGTTAGGAAAAGGAAGGTGGTGGTGTAGGGCTAAGCACCAGGAGAGAATTTTCGGTCAAGAAGATGGTCTAACAATGTGCTGGGTCCCAGAGGGCAGAAGCAGCATTCTGGAGTAGAGTTTTACCCTTTCACACCTGCCCAACTCCACAAACCAACTGCCACATGGCAAAATCACAACTGCCTCCAGAATTCTGAGTGCTTTTGTAGAAATCTCTTCTGACCACAATGAAGGGCAGTATTAGGTGGCCTTAAAGTAGGTATTTAAGATTATAAGGACACGTGTGTCTCAGATGATACACAGTGTTTCTAATACCCTTTCCCTCCTTTGGATCTTTGAGAACCTCTTGTCTTAAAAGCGGACCAAAGCCACAGCTTGTCTGGCTTTTGTCACCCACAAGAGCCAATATTTCAAAGTCAACAGAAGGTCATCATCATGATTCACCTGAGCCCCTTAGCGTGGACTTTCGCTCAGAGGAGCTGGGGCGAGGGGTGGGGTGAAGCAGCAAGTAGAGACAAACCAGGCTGACTTCTTGGTTAAAAAACAAAGTTCGCTTGCAGCCCTGGGAAGGCGACAGACAACGGACTCCGAGTGCCTCCCGTCCCCGCGGGGGCAGCTGCGGCAGGGCGCCGAGCGCGTCCTACCTTAGACCTCTCCTTGACGTAGTAGTTGCCCAGCCGGCTCCCGCAGTAAAGGACCAGCCTGTCGATGAGGGACAAGAGGAAGCTGATGGCCTCGCAGCCCTCCTCGTTGCCCCCGATCCACGTGATCTGGTCTCCCCGCAGGTGTCGCTTGGAGACGCCGGCGCGCGGCCCCGCCAGCTGGCCGTCCCGCAGGGCCCCGGTGCAGTGCAGCTGCTTGACGCGCTCCAGGACGCAGTCGCCCACCACCTCGCCCAGGAAGTTGTCCAGGTAGCAGAAGCCCACCTCGTGCAGACAGGGCACGATGTACTCCAGGGCAATTTTCTCCAGGTCCAGCCTCATGATGTGTCCCAGGGGCATCTCGCCCGCAGAATCGAGGTCCGGGATCCCCAGCGTGCAACCAGACAGGGAACGATCTACACGAGCGCGAAGCCGAGGCACGGGGAGAGTGGCCCAGGGTTCAGAAACCTGCGGCTGCCACGGTCCCCGAGCCGCTGCAGCCCCGGGGACAAGGGAAAGTTGCTCGCAACTCTCAGAAGAAGGGATCCGCGTTCGGGAACCAGCGGGAGTGGTGCGGGGCTCCACGACCTGTTTCCGGACTGGCCCGGCGAGCAGCGCGGCGCCAGGAGTCGGAGGGCGCCTTTTGGAGATAGGAAGCCACCACTGCCGCGACTGCGGCCAGACGCCGGGAGACGCTGAGGTCCGGCCCTTAAGCCGGCCGAGTCCGCGCGTCACGGGCCCCGCCCCGGGACCGCCTCCCAGACCGCCCCTTCCCCCGCCCCTCGGCCCGTCACCCCCGCCTGCTCTGCCCCTCCACGAAGGATCCCAAAGAGACCGGCGCCAACCTTAGTTGTTTGTGACCAGGGGAGCGGCTGGAGAACAGACTGAATTTTTAGAATGCGCTGGATTTGCATATTGTTTTGCATAAAATCACATAATAAACTTGAAAACCTGGATCCCACACTGAAAATGTAAATGGAATTAACTGCCACATTCTGGGCTGGTCATCTCATAGACTTTTGAGCAAAATAATAACCCCAAAAACAAATATATTTATTAAGCAGTGGTCTTGTTCTACCTTTACCTGGTGTCTTTCCTTATTTACCCCATTCCTCTGCTGTTTGACCCAGTTCAAGCCACTGAGAGATTAGGAGGTATCTAGTTTTAACTACAATTAATGCACTAACAAATATTTCCCTCAGCCCCTACTGTGTGCAAGGCACTATGTGCTTGAGGAGCTGGGGATGAGCACAATGAAGAAATGCTGAGTCATATCTGATTGAACTCTGCAAATGGTGTATTTTGCTTTGCTTGATGTTTTCCTCTACTTATCTTTCAAGCTTCCTATTAAAATATGATGTTCCGAAATTCTACCTTCAAAATTAATCACATGCTTCTGTAACAGAAGTATGTCCCCCAAAAGGTACACTGTATTCTAGGTCTCTTACTTTTCCCACAAGCAGCTGTACTTTCACAAGAGGGACAGACACCACTGAAAAGACTTTGGTTATCTACAGATAAGTCAATTTGCTTTATGGAGTTTTGATTCCCTTTCCTACTGAACACCAGCGATCAGAATCAGGAAAAAAAAGAAAAGAAAAATTCATAAATTGCATGCAAAGCTATTTGCACCTTTAAAAAAAAAAAAAAAAGAAAAGAAAAAAAGAAAAAAAAAAGGACCTTTAATTAATTTATTTATTTATTCTGAGACAGAGTTTTGCTCTTGTTGCCCAGGCTGGAGTGCAGTGGTGTGATCTCTGCTCACCACAGCCTCTGCCTCCCAGGTTCAAGCGATTCTCCTGCCTCAGCCTCCCAAGTAGCTGGGATTACAGGCATGCACCACCAGGCCCGGCTAATTTTGTATTTTTAGTAGAGATGAGGTTTCTCCATATTGGTCAGGGTGGTCTGGAACTCCTGACTTCAGGTGATCCGCCCACTCGGCCTCCCAAAGTGCTGGGATTACAGGCGTGAGCCACTGTGCCCGGCCTATTTGCACCTTTTTTACTTCATATTAGTGTACACTCAGGTTCTTTATTTAAGTTGAAGAAAAGAATGTACAGGCTTTTCAGATATTGTTTATTGTGGAAACAAATTTCTACAGCTTTTTCACTTTTCTTCTTCCTCCAGCAGCCCTCTCCTCTCTGCCTCTGAGGGGAGAAAGGGAATGACATCCAGGACAAGAACAAAGAGTAGAAGAGGAAAGGTACTGCTACAAGTTGGAAAGAAGGAGACAGAGGCACGTGGTTGAGTAATAACCTGGGGGATGTTGAGGGGGAGCAGTCAATGGTGGAGTGCTTGAGAAACTTTGATGAAACGTCTAGTTATATTGAGAGAGGTTCTCTGCCAAGTCAGTGATTAGTTGGCACCTTTGGTATTACCTTTGAGCAGGAGGTACCCCTCCTTGGGGTAAAGGCTTGAATAGGCCATCACTGCTCAAAGAGCTCTTGTCTAAATTCCCAAGGCAGCTCCATGATGAGAGGAGACCATCATCCTTGGAACCCCAGTGTTTAGCACATAGTGGATGGCTAATAAATAGTTACTGGGAACTCAATGTCTAACCCTGAGCCATAGCAGCCTCCACTTGGGATTCAGTATGTCTGGGCTTATCTGGAAGGATCTATTTGCAAAAGGGGCTGGGAGCCTCCCCAAAGAGAAGTCACTGGAAAAGAGTCAGGCAAATTAGCCTGACCCAGCACAAAACAGAGGCCAGTGGAGGGAGCAGTTAGGAGTTCTACAGGGCATTTGTCTCTCGGCTTTGTCTGTCTGAGCAGTGGACATTTGAGTGGTGGGAGCCAGAGACGTCAAGTGAAAGCTGGAGGACTGTTAAATTGCAGCAAGAGGCCAGGCGCAGTGGCTCACGCCTGTAATCCCAGCACTTTGGGAGGCCAAGGCGGGCAGATCGCCTGAGGTCAGGAGTCTGAGACCAGCCTAGCCAACATGGTGAAACCCCGCCTCTACTAAAAATACAAAAATTAGCCACGAGTGGTGGTAGGCATCTGTACTCCCAGCTACTCAGGAGGCTGAGGCAGGAGAATCACTTGAACGCGGGAGGTGGAGCTTGCAGTGAGCTGAGATTATGGCACTGCACTCCAGCCTGGGCAACAAAAGTGAAATTGGCCTCAAAAAAAAAAAAAAATTGCAGCAAGGAGTGAAATGGAGTGCAGTACCAAAAAGGAGGCAAGCCCTCCTCTCCACTTCTGCTTGAACCCTGCACAGAAGGAACAGATTTGCCTCCTGCAGTGATCTCCTCCAGGGGCACTCTGGATAACAGGGTGACCAGGAGAAACCTGGTCTAAGGCAGCCTGAATGTAGACCCTGGTTGGCATTGGGTTGTGCGTTTTGCAGCTTTGGGGACTGTGTAAATCTCAGAAGTAGATATCCCTGAAGAGGGACAGAATCAAAAAGGGGGAAGGTGACAGATAATCCTTAGTAACTGGCTGAAATGTTTCTAGCTGAAGGTTTTTTGTAGATACACCTTATATTCCTAGGAATGAGAAGGAGGGAATTTACAAAGGAATGGAAGCCGACAATCACTGGTAGAGGGGTGGTGGTCAATAAAATACAGAAAATTATACACCCACCTTCCAGAATGAACATGTTGACCCAAGACTTCAAAGTAAAATTGTAACTAGTTATAACTAGAGCAATAGTCTAAGCGAGTTCTAGTGACAACCGTTCTAGATTACATTGGTTGTAAAGCATGGGCAGTTTAGAGAGGAATTCAGTCCCTTGGCACCATCCCTGCTTGGCAAGGGCACTCATTAATCAATCAAGGACCTCCCGATCAGCTCAGGGCTGCCAGCACTGCATTTGGCAGAGGAATCAGAGATACTGTGACTGGCAAAAATCATAGTGTGTGATTGCATGGAGGAACACAGACAGGCTGGAGCCAGGCACAGGCTCTGGATCTGAGCATCAGAGAGGGAAAACCCAAGCTAATTGTTAAAGTGCATTTGCTTTAGTTATTTGTCCACTAATTTGTGTCATAATAATGAATATTAAAATACCTTTCCATAATAACTAAAACAAATTAATTTCCCTGTAATTTAATTATAGCAACATTGTCTTCCAGTGTGCATCTGCAGTACAGATGCAGTCATTTTCAAGCATGTGGAGGAGTAGAGGAGAAAGAAAAATGTTGAGTTTCCTTACCTTTAAATTTGAACTGGAAGGGATATTAGTGGTCACCTAATTCAACTTCATTTTCCTACAGATGAGGAAACCGAAGAGTCTCAGTTGAGTGGAAGAGGAAGCATGGGACGCTTCTGCCTTCTCAACTATAACACTGTCCTATGTATGTATGTATGTATTCTTACTTTAATGAGGTAAAATTCACAAAGCATAAAATTTATGATGTTTTAATGAACAATTCATTAGCATTTAGTACATTCACAATGTTATGCAACCACCACCTCTCTCTAGTTCCAAAACATTTTTACCACCCCAAAAGAAGACTGTACCTATTAAGCAGTTATTCCCCATTGCCTCCTCTCCCAAGCCCCTAGCAACCACCAATCTGCTTTCTCTATGGATTTGCCCATTCTAGATATTTCCTAATTATGGAATCATATAATCTGCAACCTTTTGTGACTGGCTTCTTTCACTTAGCATGATGTTTTGTACCATTTACCAGGACTTTCTTTCTTTTTATGGCTGAGTGATAATTCCGTTGTGTAGATAGAACACAATTTGTTTATCCACTCATCCACTGATGAGTATTTGGGTTGTTGCCACTTTTTGGCTATTATAATAGTGCTGTTATTAACAGGCATGCATAAGTATTTTGAGTACCTGTTTTCAATTTTTTGGGGAATATAACTAGGAGTACAGTTTTGGGTGCAAACGGTAATTTTATAACTTTTTTTTTTTTTTTTGAAATGGAGGTTTGCTCTTGTCGCCCAGGCTACAGTGCAATGGCGCAATCTCGGCTCACTGCAACCTCCACCTCCTGGATTCAAGCGATTCTCCTGCCTCAGCCTCCCAAATAGCTGGGATTACAGGCACCTACCACCACACCCAGCCAATTGTTTGTTTGTTTGTTTGTTTGTTGTTTGTTTTGAGACAGAGTTTCACTCCTGTTGCCCAGGCCGGAAGTGCAATGGTGCCATCTCAGTTTACTGCAACCTCCACCTCCTGAGTTCAAGCAATTCTCCTGCCTCAGCCTCCCAAGTAGCTGGGTGGTAGGTGCCTGCCACCATGCCCACCTAATTTTTGTATTTTTAGTAGAGACGAACTTTCACCTTGTTGGCTAGGCTGGTCTCAAACTCCTGACCTCAAGTGATCCACCCACCTTGGGCTCTCAAAGTGCTGGGATTACAGGCATGAGCTACTGCACCCGGCCAATGTTTAACTTTTTAGGAACCACCAAACTGTTTTTCACAATAGGTGCACCATTTTACATTTCCAACAGAAATATGGGAAGGTTCCATCATGTCGTTTTTTATTTCTAATGAAAACTGTCCACATATCTTCTTTTCCATCAAAGTACTGCCATACCTGAGGTTCTCTTCCTCCTAGCTGGTACCTGAATATTTTTTGTGTGTGTGTTTGCCATCCTAGATCATCAGAAGGTTTATCATTATTTTGCATGACTTCATTGTGAGCAAAGGCAATCTTATTTATTGGTCCATTAAACATTTTTGCAACACTTGGTACTGTGCTAAAAGTTTACAAACATTACTTCAATTAATTCTTATAGCACCACCAAGAAATCGGTACTATTATTCTTCCCCATTGTGAAGATGACAAAAATGGGAAATAAAGAGGCTAAGGAACTTGCCCAAGGTCACACTGTAAGAGTATAACAATGTAGGACAAAATCTGAGAGATTCCAAGGTAGTAACATGGGGGTGCGGAGGGAGAACCATTTTGAGCCACCTGTCTGGCATAAAAATGTTTCTGCCCTTAAGTACTCTATTTCTTGTTGTAACTCCAGTTAGAACACTTTCACCTGTATGACTAGTTTAATTATTGGTTTCTTTACTGATATTTGGTGCAGAAGGGAGATAAGCAAAACTTCCCGTAAATTATATAGTACACTACGTTAAGAGTCATTTTCCAAACTACAAATTAGGTTTTGCTCCCTGCTCCATTCCAATTATGGCCCAGGATTTCCAGGAATCAACATAGATTTAGTGATGCGCAGGTCTGTGGAGAACGGTTGGTAATAAGCTGCCCCTCATTGTGGTGGAGTGTGTGGTCCACCCCTCAGGACGCAGGAGTGAATTTATTTTAGTGGAGCTGATGAAATAAGAAGAAAGTGCCTGTAGTAAATTTATGGTCTGGAGCTCACTGGTATAAAGTGGGTTTAGAGAAGGAAGGATCTGATTATGTCCCTTTCTCTCTGAGGAGTTGAGCTATCCTACCCTTTCCCAGGTCTAAGAGGATGGCAAAGAAAGTTACTTTCTCTATCAGTTCTTGTTTCTCAGCACATAGACAAGTTTCAGCCTCTCTCATCTGCTCTTTGATCATTCTGGCCGTGTGCAGATTCTGGGAAGTGTGACAGTATCAGAAATGTTCATTAATGTTTTCCAACTCAGCTCTCATTTAAGCTGAAAGTGTCTAAAAAGCCTTTGCATAGATCATTAAAATACTGTCAAATTGTTTCTTTGTACAGTGTTCATTGTATCTCTTTTGGAGTAAACTTTTTATTTTAGAACACTTTTAGACTTACAGGCAAGTCGGGAAGGTTGATACACAGAGTGCCTGTCTACCCCACTTCCCCTGTTGTTACCATCTGACATTAGTATAGTACGTGTGTCATATTTTATGAACCCATACTGATACATCGTTAACCAAAGTCCTGATTTTGTTCAGATTTCTTTGTTTTTTACCTAGTGGCCTTTTTCTTTTCCCGGATCCTGTTGAAGTTTGCAGAGGTAGAAATAAGTTTGTAGGGTTTTTAGGGAAGTGATACTAAATTCTTCGTAGCCCTTTAGCCCTACAGAAACGGTTCCCAAAATCCCCAGGGTCAAAATGAATGGTTACCTACAGAATGTGCCTTCTTCCTTTCCTAACAGTTCATATCAGTGGCTGAAGGTCAGTGGCACCATTGCTGTGGGGCCCTCTTTCTACAGCCAGGGGTCTCTGGGGTTCAGGTAGCTGATCCCGCCCTTTCCTGCTCCTGGCCTGGAAGTGGGAGTAGGCAGTGCTAAGCTCCACTGGCCCTGGACTTCCCAGTTCCGACAGACCTCTCTGCTTTTGGCCATATATTTACCTTCTCCCTCCCTCCAGAGAAAGAGCCTGATTGCTCTAAGGCAGTGGGTCTCAAACTCTAGTGGCCACTAGAATCACCTGGCCAGCTTGTTAAATCACAAAGCGCTATGCCTTACCCCTAGTTTCTGATTCAGTAGATCTGGGATGGGGCCTGATAATTTGCATTTCTGACAAGTTTCCAGGAGCTGCTTCCGCTAGCCTGAGACCATATTTTGAGACCCACCATTCCAAGCCAATCAGTTTATGTCATTACCCTGGTAACTGTTAGTGGTCTAGAGGTGGGCAGGTGACCTGCACCAGCCAAATCCAGTGATTGAAAACCCTGGTTGTACCCTAGAATCACTTGGGAGCTTCTGAAAAATGACTCTCAGCTGGACCCCACCCCAGATTAATCAATTAATGTTTTTGAAGATAAAGCTTTAGGTATCTGCAGTTTGAAAAGAAAAAATAAATAAATAATGCTACATACTATGTTATTAAATAAACAAAATAAAAATAAAATAATAGCAATAAACAAGTGCAGTCATGCATTACTTAACAAAGGAGATATGTTTGGAGAAATGCATCACTAAGCAATTTCGTTGTTGAGAACATCATAGAGTGCACTTACACAAACCCAGATGGCATAGCGCACTATATCCCAGGCTCTGTGGTTTGGCCTAATGCTCCTAGGCTACCAACCTGTACAGTATGTTACTGTACTGAATACTGTAGGCAACTGTAACACAATAGTACTTGTGTATCTAAACATATCTAAACAGAGAAAAGGTACAGTAACAATGCAGTACTATATTATAATCTTATGGGACCACCATCCTACATGTGGTTTGTCGTTGACCAAAATGTCATTTTGCAGAGCATGACTGTAATGAATACAGCTTTAGCACTTTGGTGACTTCAATGTGCAACAGTGCTGAGAACTACTGGCCTGCTTGAACTGAAGAGAATTGATACAAAGGGAGAGGTCTCTCCCTTTCTTTCTCTTTCTTGCTGCACATGAAGAAGGGAAACAGATAGCCCAGTGGCCTCTGGCAGCCATCACATCCCCATGAAGGGAGCCAGTCTCAGGATGCAGCCAACATGGAGGAAGGCAGAGCAGAGTACTGAAAGAACTTGGGACCTTGGTGACATCACTGAGCTGCCTATCTTACTGTCCCTGGAGCCTCTCCTACCTCTGGACTTCCAGTTATGTGATATATATATATATATCCTTATTTGTATAATATATTTGTATATTTCCTTATTTGTAAAGCCAAATTAAGTTGTGGCTTTCAGCTACTAGCACTCAAAAGCATTCTAACAGATAACACCGAAGAAATCTGTAGTCACCCCATAGCCATAATAAACAGTCCCTGCCCTTAAAGACACTTTGCCCGGGTGTCTTGCGTTCTGCACATTCCAGAGGACCAGCTTCCCCATCAGAAGTCTGACTCCATGGAAACCAGATGGGGCAACGGGGTGGTTCTAGTGCAGACTGTAGCTGCAGCTCCTCTCCACCTCTAGCCTGCTCATTTCCAGCTCAGAAATTCTACTAATGGCGTTTTTTCTTCCTCAAAAAGGAAATGAACAGGATAAGACCTGACGTTTTACCTTATAGTTAAAATAAATAGTTTTTTGTCTTTTACCTAAGCAAACAATCACATAATAGTCAAATTGGAGGTTACAATTGTATCATTCACAAATGGCTTCCTTAAATAGCAAATTTGTTTCCAGACAATTCCTTTCTTAATATTTATATTTAGATAGGAAATTTTTATATTTATAAAATATATTTTTAATAGGAAAATATTTATAATTTATAATAGGAAAATGTTGGTAGAACATAAATAACACTGGAAGCTAGATGAAACAAAGCCAATGTTTTATTGAATGTATCTAGTATAATGGGTTATAAGATGGAATATAAGGTAAGAGTCCGTGTGTGAGAGACAGAGAGAGGTGCCAAGATGTTATTAATGATTGTTTCTGAGTAAGTGGGAATATGGACCTTCTTATGTTCTGTTGTTTATGTTTTCTAATATTTTTCTAATGGGCACATATTGCTTTTGTAGAAAGAAAGAAAAAGAACTTTTTTAAGGATATGGGATTGTTTTGCTACTTAAAAACAAATCTTTCATTCCTCCATGGGTCATTGGCTTATTTGAGCTAAGTACCATTCCCAGCATCCTCTGCACTGCTTTGCTGGAGGTGGCTGAAATCCTGTGAACTACATTTCCCAGATTCCCTTGCCAGCCGGCCCAGTTAGATGCTCCAATGGGAAGCACTGGTGAGAAGATGCATGAAATGAGAGACCCATTTTTCTTGTTGTTGTTGTTGTTTTGTTTTAGGCTCTTCTGGAAAGGGGCGTCACAGTGACTGGCAGCTGCAGGAGCTCCAGTAGCCTTTAGCAGTTCCAGCAGCCGCATATGTGTCAGGCAGTGGCCAGCTCCAGCAGCATCGGTAGCTTCCTGCACTGTCAGATGCCAGACACTCCTGGGCTCTGAGAACATCACCCCCTCCCTGGTATTCCTCCTGCCCTTCAAGTGGCAGTGATTTTCTGCAGATACTTATCTCTAGGTTAACACATCTTCCCCTTTTGGTTCCTCCAAACTTCCCAACACTTCTAAGACTGATTTCTTATGTTAAATTCCTTCTATTTAAAAATACTAGAATGAGGCCGCGCGTGGTGGCTCACGCCTGTAATCCCAGCACTTTGGGAGGCTCAGGCAGGCGGATCACGAGGTCAGGAGATCGAGACCATCCTGGCTAACACGGTGAAACCCCGTCTCTACTAAAAATACAAAAAAATTAGCCAGGCTTGATGGCGGGCGCCCGTAGTCCCAGGTACTTGGGAGGCTGAGACAGGAGAATGGCGTGCACCCAGGAGGCAGAGGTTGCAGTGAGCCAAGCACTCCAGCCTGGGTGACAGAGCAAGACTCCATCTCCAAAAAAAAAAAAAAAAAAAAAGAAAAGAAAAAAGAAAGTAATGGCTAAAACAGCAACTACTTTTGCACCAACCTAATAGGATGTCAGCATTGTCCATCTCAGCTCCTTGTTTATTTCCTGTGTAGTCCCTACTAAAACATGACATTTTTGTTTGTCTGTTTGGTTAAATGGATCTTTTTATGTTTCTCTCCCACGGGAGTATGAGGGCAGGGACCTGTTCACCACAGTATTTCCAGTGCCCAACACAGTGCCTGACACAAATCAGCTGTTCACTATATGCTGAATGAATGCTCTGCATATTTCTTTACATATTCATGCCTAGAAATGAAGAAAATGTGATTTAATTTCAGTACATTCTGTATTTGTTAGATGCTTCGATTGCTGTGTTTCTCTAGAGAATAAGCCACAAGTTAATTAAAATCTTAAAAAGCAGGAATTCAAAAAATAAACATTTTTGGAAAATAGACCAAGTGGATAAAAGATAAATAAAGAGCTGAAAACATTTTCTGAAGATGTCACAGCAAAATTTTCTACCAAGTGTAATTTGGCCTAAATCCAATTTTTCGGTTGACAAATTTGCTTTGACCTAAATTGATTTAACTCTATTAGGTAAAGTTGATGCGGTTCTCTAAACTGGTTTCTAAGTCACTTTTAAGGCTCTGTGAAGGACAACCAGAGATTTTCACTTATAATCAGATCAAGTTCTAGAAGCAGTTTTAGCTGTTGCGTTCTTCAGTTAGGCATCTGTCCCATTCATTCAGTCAACAAATGTTTTCTTTCATTCTTTCCATGTGCCAGGCACCGTACTCAGTGCCAGATGCACACACAAAGAAGACAGACAAGATCCTTGTGCTTCTGAGAACCACATGCAAAAGAAAGACAATAAACAAGGAAGGGGCCGGGCACGGTGGCTCACGCCTATAATCCCAGCACTTCGGGAGGCCAAGGCTGGCAGATTATCTGAGGTCAGGAGTTTGAGACCAGAATGACCAACATGGAGAAACCCCGTCTCTACTAAAAATACAAAATTAGCCGGGCATGGTGGCACATGCCTGTCATCCCAGCTACTCGGGAGACTGAGGCAGGAGAATCACTTGAACCTGGGAGGCGGAGTTTGCAGTAAGCCAAGATCGTGACATTGCACTCCAGCCTGGGCAACAAGACCAAAACTCCGTCTCAAATAAATAAATAAATAAACAAACAAGAAAGTACATGAATGAACACAACAATTTCAAGTTTGATTGAATGCTGTGAGAAAGTGAAACAGCTAAATGCAATAGGTGTGGAGGGATACCACCAAGTCTGTAGTGGGAAAAACTTTGCCTGAGAAGGCAACACTTGCCGTGAGGCCAGAGTTACCAGAAGGAGCCAGCAGGGCCACATTGAGACTTTAGAGGTCTTACATGCACACAAATGTTCATTGCAACACTATTCACAATAGCAAGGACATGGAATCAATCTAATTGCCCGTCAATGACAGATTGGATAAAGAAAGTGTGGTACATATATACCATGGAATACATATATACCATGATAATGTCTTTTGTGGGAACATGGTTGGAGCTGAAGGCTATTATCCTTAGCAAACTAACGCAGCAACAGCAAACCAAATACCACATGTTCTCACTTATATGTGAGAGCTAAATGATAAGAACTTATGAACACAAGAAGGAAACAACAGACACTGGGGTCTACTTGATGGGGGAGTGTGGGAGAAGGGAGAGGAGGAGAAAAGACAACTACTGGGTACTGGGCTTAATACCTGGGTGAGGACATAATACGTACAACAAATTCCTGTGACATGTGTTTACCTATGTAAAAAAACTTTCACATGTACCTCTAAACCTAAAATAAAAGTTTAAAACAATTATTTTTAAAGAGAGACTTTCGATGTCTTAAACATGATGATATTATAGGGTCTTCTCTCTCTTCTACCCCAAGTAATTCAAAATAAAAATAATCAACCAAGCCTTAAAATAAATGCAAACAGCCGTGCGTGGTGGCTCACACCTGTAATCCCAGAACTTCGGGAGGCCAAGGCTGGTGGATCATTTGAGTTCAGGAATTTAAGACCAGCCTGGCCAACATGGTAGAGAAACCCCATCTCTACCAAAAATACAAAAATTAGCCAGGCATAGCGGCGTGCCCCTGTAATCCCAATTACTCAGGAGGCTGAGGCAGGAGAATCGCTTGAGTCTGGGAGGCAGAGGTTGTGGTGAGCCATAATCGCGCCACTGCACTCTAGTCTGGGTGACAGAGTGAGACCCTATTTCAAAAAAAAAAAAAAGTTGCAAACAAGGTCAACACACTTCTGCTTTCTTCCCAATGGCAACTACTTGAATACTTCTATGGTAATATCTAAAAACTCTTTTAAAATTATTTTCTTGTTTTAGGACCGTGCTGATTCTCCAAATATATGTCTAATCTGTTTACTGAGTTACCTAGCACTTGGAGTCATCCATGCAAAAATCTGTAGAAGAGCATCCAGGAAGAGGGAAGAGCAAATGCAAAGATGGACGTGAGAGCTTGGTGCATACAGCCATGGGCCAAATAAAGTTTCCTTGAAATAGCCTTGCCTGTTCTTTCACATGTTGTCTGTGGCTACTTTCTCACTTGCATGACCCTGAGAGTGATTGCCTCAAACTTTGTTTCTTTTATGGCCTCACTCTCGTGTAGTCAATCGCTGCAGCACAACAGTACAGTAGACACGGTATCGGGCTAAACCTAAAATATGTGGTCCATTACAGAAAATATTTGCTGAGCCCTGGGCTTGCTTATTTATTTATTTATGAAGTGAGATTAGGAGCTGTTGGAGACTTTTCAGTTGTGGAGGATGCAGGACTTCATTTTTATTGTTTAAAAAGTGGCATTGGTCGCAGTGTAGAGAATGGATTTGGGGGTAGGCACCACAGAGGCAAAGAGAACAGGATGAAGGTTTGGTGCTAGCTGCTGGGGCTTGGAGTTGGGTGAGAGCTATAAGCATCAAATCTCCTGAAGGGATCAACCCTCATGTAGCTACAACATGGGCTCATTTTTCTCTTGAAAGAGCTCTCAGAGTCCTTCACACAGTGTCCAGCTCTTCTCAGTATAGGGCACAGTCCCACAGGACTGCTCCCACTTTGCAAGCAATTGGTTGTCACCTATACTTCTGATCAACTGGCTATAAATCGGGGTTCCCACCAGTCACTCCTCCGGTTTGACTAATTTGCTAGGATGGCTCACAGAACTCAATGAAGCACACTTTGTGAATAGCCAGAGGAAGAGGTGGAGGGGGCAGGGTATGGGGGAGGTGCTACCGAGCTCCCAAGTGCTCTCCAGGAACACCACCCTCCCAGCACCTATGCATGTTCAGTGACCCGGAAGCTCATTGAGGATTGTTCAAGCGTTTCTACAGAGCTTAATCTCCATCGCCCCTCTCCCCTTCCAAGAAGCTGGTGGGTGGGGCTAAAATATCCTACTCTCTAATCCTCTCCACACTTGGTCTTTCTGGTGACTGGCCCCACCCTGACTTATCTCATCTCAGGTATGATCAAAAGGGGCTCCTTATGAATAACAAAAGATGCTCTTATCACTCAGGAAATTCCAAGGGTTTTAGGAGCCTATGATAGGTACTGGGGACAAGAATCAAATATACATATTTTTTCTTTTTACTTGGTATAACTAAGCAACTTTTATTTGGTGTTCTATAAGAATTTATTTCTTATTATGCCACAAATACCTTTTGAGTCTTCCCATTGATTAGCCCTCTTATTTTAGAGGCCTTTGACAGTGTTTCTGCCGACTTTAGGCCTTAGGAAAAGCCTCTGAAACTTTGGTATCCCATTCAGGAACAGATGTCTTGAAAAGCCCCCTAGAGCCTCTGTAAGCCCTCAGAGCCACAAGGAACACACTGTGGCTGCTGGTACTCGTTCTTCAGCTCCTCATGGTGACAAGTTCATGAAAACCCTGGGGGCTGGTGCTGAGACTACTCCTTGCCACCCCAACCCCACCCCAACCCACACTATGCCCCTGTTCCAAGGTCCTCATGACAGAGCGCACAGCCTTCTGGGCTTGGCGGATGCACCTACCTGTGTGGGCTTCCCTGCTCGAGCACTGAGTCCTGATGGGAGGCAGGCCCGTGCCCCTTTAGTGTGATCCCCAGCAACGGAGCCTCTTTTCTCTAACTTGAGTCGACCACGTTTCTGGTCGTGTAGCTTTTTTATCTTTGTAGCTATCTTATTTAGGAATAAAATGAGAGGCAGGTTTGCCTGACTTCATTTGGCTTAGTGATTTTGGAATCCTGAGATATATTTTCCTTTCACAATTATATGCAAATCCTACATGATTTTATAACAGGGTGTATTAGTCTATTCTAATACAGCTGGCACCTCATTCTGCCTCTACTTTTTTCTGCCAGTACAGTTGGCCCTCCATACCTGTGGATTCCACATCCTCAGATTTGACTGATCACAGGTCAAAAATGTAGTTACACCTGCAATGGTTGCTACTGTCCTGAACATATGCAGGCTTTTTTCTTGTCATCATTCCCAAAACAATACAACAACTATATACATAGCATTCACTTTGTATTAGGTGTTATAAGTAATCTAGAGGTGACTTAAAGTGTACAGCAGGATGTGCGTAGGTTATGTGAACCCCAAAGTATCTGAGACAGGTCTCAATCCATTTAGAAAATTTACTCTGCCAAGGTTAAAGACACGCCCGTGACAGCCTCAGGAGGTCCTGAGGACACGTGCCCAAGGTGGTGGGGACACAGCTTGGTTGTATACATTTTAGGAAGACATGAGCCATCAATCAGTATGTGTGAGATGTATATTGGTCCAGTCTAAAAAGATGGGACATCTCAAAGTGAGGGCTTCTAGGTCATAGGTAGATAAGGGACAAAAGGTTGCAATCTTTTGAGTCTTTGGTCAGCCTTGCACTAAATACGCAATTTATATTTGAGAGGGGAGTGGTGGAATAGTCACTTATGCCTTAGTCTGGCTCAGTGAATCTGCATTTTTACATAAACAATAGGGAGGAGGAATCGAATCAATCAGATATGCAGATATCGGGTGAGCAGAGAAATGACTTTTTAGTTCTATCCTTTGCCTGTGCCTGTTAAGATAAATTATCAATTTACATTGCCAGGGTAAAATTCAACAGAACCACTTTAGGGAAAAGAACTTGACGCCCACAAGGAATTTCCTTGTGAAGAAATTGTGAGGGAGGTGTGTAGCTTTTTTATCTTTGTAGCTATCTTATTTAGGAATAAAATGAGAGGCAGGTTTGCCTGACTTCATTTGGCTTAGTGATTTTGGAGTCCTGAGATATATTTTCCTTTCACAATTATATGCAAATCCTACATGATTTTATAACAGGGTGTATTAGTCTATTCTTATGCTGCTATGAATAAATACCTGAGTCTGCATAATTTGTAAAGAAAAGAAGTTTAGCCAGGCGTGATGGCTCACACCTGTAATCGCAGCACTTTGGGAGGCTGAGGACGGCAGATCACCTGAGGTCAGGAGTTCAAGAGCCCGGCCAACATAGTGAAACCTCGTCTCTACTAAAAATACAAAAATTAGCCAGGTATGGTAGCATGTGCCTGTAGTCCCAGCTACTAGGGAGGCTGAGGCACGAGAATTGCTTGAACAGGGCAGGCGGAGGTTGCAGTGAGTTGAAATCGTGCCCCTGCACTCTGGCCTGGGCGATAGACTGAGACTCCATCTCAAAAAAAAAAAAAAAGAAAGAAAGAAAAAGAAAAGAGGTTTAATTGACTCACAGTTCCACATGCCTGGGGAGGGATCAAGACATTTAAAATCATGGCAGAAGACACCCCTTCACAGGGCAGCAGGAGACAAAATGAGTCCCAGCAGGGGAAATGCCAGACCTTTCTAAAACCATCGGATCTCATGAGAAATCACTCACTATCACAAGACCAGCATGGGGAAAACTGCCCCCAGGAATCACTTACCTTCCACTCTGTCCCTCCCACATTATGTGAAGATAATGAGGATTACAATTCAAGATGAAATTTGGGTGGGGACACAGCCAAACCATATCACAGGGACCTGAGCATCCTCAGAGTTTGGTATCTGCAGGGGTCCTGGAACCAACACCCCACAGATGAAGAGGGAAGACAATTGGGAAAAAAAGTGGAGGGGGCTGCAGAGGGTGATGGAGGTTGAAGGGTCTGACAAAATTCTTTGACTGATCAGGAGTGGCTGGTTTCTGCCATATTTCTTTTGTTCACGCTCAATATAACTATATTCAAGGTGGAATTCAATTTTAAAGGAATAAACCACTTTCTACCAAATCATTGTGGATTTGAATTGGAATCTTTAGTGTGGGCACCCCCTGAAGGTGCCTTCATTTTATAAGTCTGAAGGCAAATCAGATGAAGGCAGAGCCTCAGAAACACCACAAAATCATATTAATAACAAAAGAAACTTATATAAAATATTTTTAGGTATTTTTATTCATTAAAGGTAAGTCAGGAAGGGTAAGGAAGGAAGGAAAGCAGGCAGGCAGGAAGGAAGGAAAGAAGGAAGGGAGCCGGGGAGGAAGGAAGGAAGGAAGGACTAAAACAAATTTAGCCTAAAGCTGTCTCCTTACATATTTAAGTTCAGCCTAAAGGTTTTTCTGTATATCATAAACTAACAAGAAGAGGTGCAAACAGACTGTAGCCTACACTTGTGCCAATCACCGAGTTTTGGCCAATCAAATGTAGCCAACTGCTCTGACTGTGTTCAAAGAAGGCAAACACTGAGCTATAACCAATTCAGCTGTTTCTGTACCTCACTTCCATTTTCTGTATGTCACTTTCCTTTTTTTGTCCACAAATCTTCTTCCACCACGTGGCTGTGCTGGAGTCTCTGAGTCTATTCTGGCTTGGAAGGCTTCCCGATTTGCAAATCATTCATTGCTCAATTAGACGTCTTTAAATTGCATTTGGCTGAAGTTTGTTTTGTCTTGTTTTGTTTTGAGATGGAGTCTTGCTCTGTTGCCCAGGCCGGAGTGCAGTGGCGTGATCTTGGCTCGCCACAACCTCCACCTCCCGGGTTCAAGCAATTCTCTTGCCTCAGCCTCCCGAGTAGCTGGAATTACAGGCACGTGCCACCACCCCCAGCTAATTTTTGTATTTTTAGTAGAGATGGGGTTTCACCATGTTGGCCAGGCTGGTCTGGAACTCCTGGCTTCAGGTGATCCACCCACCTTGGCCCCCCAAAGTGCTGGGATTACAGGAGTGAGCCACCGCACCTGGGCAAGCTCAGTTGAAGTTTTTGTTTCATCAGAAGGAAGGAAAGAAGGAAAATTAGAAAAGTAAATGGAATCATGTCTTACTAAACACAGTGGCACTACTCTTAAGCCTGCCTCTCCATTTTTCAAATGTTCCATGCCTCACCTCCCTTGCTTTTTAAAAAAATTGTGGTTGAAAAAGCCCCGCGTAACTTCACTTCTTGATTTACGTGACTGTGACGCTTCCTGCTAGCCTGCTTACTACTCATTTGGCCTCCTCAAAATTTCTCCAAAACTTCCCAGAAGCAGCATCAGTTTTGTCAGACAACTGGCAAAAAGGAAACACATAAAAAGTGAATACTCACGCCACTTTTAAAAGATAAGAACTGTTTAGAGGCTGCTTGCCTCCAAGAAGACTGAGGAGCTTAGAGAATGATCTGGGAATGTCTTCAGCGTATTGCTATCTTCTTGATAAACATGAGATGAAGAAGAGTAGCTGCATTTCAAATTAGAGATCAGAAAACCCAGGGAGAGGAAACGACTCTGGAATTAGGATCCATTAGTCTGAGCTCCTTAGGGGCACTTCAAGGGCTGGGAGAACTAGGCTGATAAAGGCAGGGAGTTGTGATTAAATGGATGAAGGACACCTGAACTTTACCTGCAGCGTTTAGTCTTCATGTGAAAGTGAGAGTGGTTTTGAAGCCTTAAGGAGAATGGGGTGGAGGGCTATGCAGGATTGGGGACTCATGCATTGAACAGAGTAGTAGTGGATTTCAAAGTGGTGGAGCATATCATAATGACCTGTGGTACGTTTTTCAAACTCTCAGTTTTGTTCCATTCCTGTTCTCTATTGCACCCCACTGCCCATGTTCTCTTTTTTAGTTAAACAGATCAATTTTCCTTAGAAAACTAAAAATAGTACTACCATATCCCCCTCCTATCACTGTGCAATGGAGCCTCTGTTACTCATAGGAGATTATCTATCTCCCAGTTGTGTTAAGGTTAGGAGTGTATCCAAGCTTTGTGGGTCCTGAAACTGATACAATTTTAGGGAGCCACTTTAAGAAAATAAATACAATTTCTATAAAAATTATAAAACATTGATGTGAGAAATTAAAGAGGACACACAGAAATGAAGAAATTTCATGTTCATGGATTGGAAGAATCAATATTATTAAAATGTTCATACTACCAAAGCAATCTAGACATTACAATCCCTATCTAAATGCAAATGACATTCTTCACAGAAATAGAAAAAAAAAAATCCTGAACTTCATATGGAACCACAAAAGATCCAAAATAGCCAAAACTATCCTAAGCAAAAAGAACAAAACTGGAGGAATCACGTTATCTGATTTCAAATTATAGTACAGAACTATAGTAACCAAAACAGCATGGTACTGGCATAAAAACAGACACTGACCAATGGAACACAATATAGAACACAGAAACGAATTCACACTTCTACTGTGAACTCATTTTCAACAAAGGTGCCAAGAATATACATCAGGGAAAAGACAGTCTCTCAATCAGCAGTGCTGAAAAACTGGATATCCATATGCTGAAGAATGAAGCTAGCCCCCATCTCTTGCCATATGCAAAATCAAATCAAAATGGATTAAATAATTAAATCTAAGACTTTAAACTATGAAACTATTCAAAACAACATTGGGGAAACTCTCCAAGACATTGGACTGAGTGAAGATTTCTTAAGTAATACCCCACAAGCACAGGCAAACAAAGCAAAACTGGACAAATGGGATTACACCAAGTTAAAAAACTTCTGCACAGCAAAGGAAACAATCAACAAAGCAAAGAGACAACCCACAGAATGGGAGAAAACATTTGCAAACTATCCATTTGACAAGGGATTAATAACCAGAATATATAAGGCTCTCAAATAACTCTATAGGGAAAAACCAAAAATCAGATTTAAAAATGGGAAAAATATCTGAATAGACATTTGTCAAAAGAAGATTTACAAATGCCAAACAGGTATATGAAAAGGTGCTCAACATCACTGACCATCAGAGAAATGCAAATCCAAACTACAATGAGATATGATCTCACCCCAGTTAGAATGGCTTTCACGCAAAAGGTAGACAATGATGAATGCTGGTGAAGATGTGGAGTAAAAGGAAACCTTGTACACTGTTGGTGGGAATGTAAATTAGAATAACCACTATGGAGAACAGTTTGAAACAGTTCAGTTTTCTTTTTAGTTTTAGTTAAACAGTTTAGTTTTCCTCAGAAAACTAAAAATAGAACTACTATAGGATCCAGCAATCTCATTGTTAGGTATATACCCAAAAGAAAGGAAATCAGTATATTAAGGGATATCTACACCCCCAAATTTATTGAAGCACTATTCACAATAGCCAGGTTTGGAAGCAACCTAAGTGTTGCCTACGGTTGAATGGATAAAGTAAATGTGGTACATAATGGAATACTATTCAGTCATAAAGAATGAGAGCCCATCATTTGCAACAACATGTATGGAACTGGAACTCCTTATGTTAAGTGAAATAAGCCAGGCACAGAATAACAAACTTTTTATGTTCTCACTTATTCGTGGGAACTAAACAAAAAAAATTAAAAAACAATTGAACTCATGGAGATAGACAGTAGAGTGGGGTAGGGAGAGTCAGAATGGTTAGTGAGTACAAAAATATAGTTAGAAGAACGAACAAGAGCTAGTAATTTCATAGCACAACAGGGTGACTGCAGTCAACAATAGCTTATTGTAGATTTTAAAATAGCTAAAAGACTATAATTGTTTGTAACACAAAGAAAGTATAAATGCTTGGGGTGATGGATACCCCATTTACCCTTATGTTATGTTTATTATTATACATTGTATGACTATATCAAAATATCTTATGTACCCTGTAAATATATACACCTACATACTTAATGACGTCCAGTTCCATCCATGGTGTTGCAAATGACAGGATCTCATTCTTGTTTATGGCTGAATAGTACTCCACTGTGTACTATTTACCCACAAAAGTTAAAAATAAAAAAAACTTAATTAAAAATTAAAAAAGATAAATACAATAAATGCCTATAGTCGACATAAAACTCATTCAGAGCACTTCAGGGCCACATACAGATCTGCATCATTCGTTTTAGTAATGGCATGATGTTTAATCATGTAAATACACTATAATTTACTTGCCCACCCCCACTGATAGATCTGTATATTGTTTCCAGTTTCTTGCTATTACTGTACATCCAAGGCTGCCATGAGTACTTTGGTACATACATCAATTCCCATACTTAGAAGCATATCTGAAAGGCAAATTTTAGAAGTGAAATCACTGCGTTAAAGGGTTTGTGTATTTCTAATTTTGGTAAATATTACTAAATCACTCTCTATAGAAATTGTTCCAGTTTAAGGCCGGGCGCGGTGGCTCACGCCTGTAATCCCAAGCACTTTGGGAGGCCAAGGCCGGTGGATCACGAGGTCAGGAGATTGACACCATCCTGACTAACACGGTAAAACCCCGTCTCTACTAAAAATACAAAAAAAATTAGCCGGTTGTGGTGGCGGGCGCCTGTAGTCCCAGCTACTCGGGAGGCTGAGGCAGGAGACTGGCGTGAACCTGGGAGGCGGAGCTTGCAGTGAGCCCAGATCGCGCCACTGCACTCCAGCCTGGGAAACAGAGTGAGACTCCGTCTCGAAAAAAAGAAAAGAAATTGTTCCAGTTTATAGTCCCATCAGCATAATATGAGGGAAGCTGTTTCCCACACCCTTGTTGATACAACGTTATTATCAATGTTGTTTTATCTTTGTCACTTTGACAGGTTAAAAAAATTATTTCTCTCTCCTTTGTTTTCCACCATCAGTGAGTCTGAGCACTTTTCCTTATGTCTGAGCCGCATATGTAAGGTTCTTCTTGATGTTCTTGTTTTGATGATCCATTCATACCCTTTGCCGGGTTTTTCTCTATTGGGTTATTTAATTTTTTCTTACTGATTTGCAGAAATCCTTTATATTTTAGGGAATTTAGTCCTTTGCCTATTATGTGAGTTTGAAGTATTTTCCCCAGACTTTCACTGGTCTTTTGAGTTGGCTTATAGGGCGTTTGCCATACATATATTTTTTTTAATGTCATTAAATTTAGCATTCCAGGAGTGGGCTTATTTTAGCTTTGGTGGTCAATGAAGGCTCCTCTGAAAAGGTAGCATTTGAGTGAAAACCTAAATTTCACGCCACAGGCAGGAGACAAGTGCTCTAGTCAGGAGGCTCTGGGGCAAGAATGTGCTGGGTGTGTTTGGGGAACTGAAGGAGCCCTGGAGCGCACAATACACAATGAAGCAGCGAGTCATACCAGGCCCAAGCCGGGAGGTTTGAAAGCCAGGGACAGACATGAGCTAGCTTTTGGACCCCAGAGAGAAATCAAAATCAACGGGGGGGAAAAATGACGTTAAGGCAATTTTAGGTTCTATGTAACTTTTAGATGAACATTCCAATAATTATCACAGTCCAGTGTGGAGTGGGCTCCAGGGGTATTTGTCAGCTTATTTCCTGTCCCTGAAACTTGTCAGGCAGCAGTGTAAAACACACCTGTGTGGAAACACTGTAGAGGAACTCAAGCATTACTTGGGGGTTTGACTAGTTGACATCTATCTCGTCTAAGCTTACCAAGATTCCGAGATTTTCTGTGATGTGTATGCCCCTGCATTTGTCTTTCCTTGTGGTTTCCCTCATTTTCTCTTCTTAAATATACTTTCTTTCTTTCTATTATCCTCCCCCATGTGATAGTACTGCCAATGGTTTATTCTTGGCTCCACTCATACCACTGAAGGCCAAGTTTATATACTGTTTACATGGAAATATCTTTCTATTTTCAGTGACACCTGTTTATATCTATGGCTTTCACATCTTGCACATACCTGACGCAGGAACCTTCTTTGACCAGGAGTTTCTGAGGACAGGAACCACATCATTTCCCTCCTGTGTTGTATCCAGGTACAGAGATATGGATCCACTAGGCGCTCAATAATCAGGTGATGCTAATATGCATTTACAGGCTGTTTTTGCAAAATTGCTAATTACAGACAGTATGGTTTCCTCTTAACAGTTGAGATCTAGGTACGGTGAGGGTAAAGAATGCCCTAAGGAATCAGGATAGGAAACTGATTTGGAAGCCTTCCCTACAGATAAGTTAAAGTCACAATTATGGATGGAATCACTAATGCAGGATGCAATAGAGTGGGTACAAGGAGGCATAAAAATAAAGAAAACATCCACGAGATCTCTAGCACAGGAACACCTTAAAAACTGGGAGATGCCCAATAAGAAAACAAGTCCTAAAATGCTTTTTAAAAATCCACCCCAGGCCGGGCGCGGTGGCTCACGCCTGTAATCCCAGCACTTTGGGAGGCTGAGGCAGGCGGATCACGAGGTCAGGAGATCGAGACCACCCTGGCTAACACGGTGAAACCCGTCTCTGCTAAAAACACAAAAATTACCCGGGTGCGGTGGCGGTGCCTGTAGTCCCAACTGCTCAGGAGGCTGAGGTAGGAGAATGGCGGGAACCCGGGAGGTGGAGCTTGCAGTGAGCCGAGATTGAGCCACTCACTCCAGCCTGGGCCACTGAGCGAGACTCTGTCTCAAAAAATAAATAAATAAATAAATAAATAATCCACCCTGGATTTTGTGGGAGATGGGAGTTGTCCTGCCTCAGACACATTTAGTACAATTAGATACACAAGCATAAGGAATCCTACGTTTTATGATTTGCTCACTGTTTATGTTTTTACAATTTTTTGCATACACGAGCAAAGGAAAACATTAGCAAATGGGGAGGAGGGGTAAGCAGCCCAAAATATCAACAAACAGGAGTTGATTTTCTGCTTTTAAAAAAAATCTGAAAATTCGTTCCACATGACAGCTAATTCATTTTACTCCTTGCTTACCATATATTCTTCTTATCAATGGGTACATTAAAAAACAAGTACAAAATTGTTATTACAGAACAAGGTCAAACAAAAAGAAAAAAATACAGAACATGATGAATATTTCCTATGTTAATCCTGAATTTAGAGTACCAAAACCCAGTCGAGATCTGACCTATGCTAGGCCCTTGAAAAAGTTTCTACTTTCTTTTTTTTTTTCTTTTTGAGACAGACTTTTGCTCTTGTTGCCCAGGCTGGAGTGTAATGGCATGATCTCGGCTCACTGCAGCCTCTGCCTCCCGGGTTCAAGTGATTCTCCTGCCTCAGCCTCCCAAGTAGCTGGGATTACAGGGATGCGCCACCACACCCGGCTAATTTTTTTTTTTTTTTTTGTATTTTTGGTAGAGACAGGGTTTCTCCATGTTGGTCAGGCTGGTCTCGAACTCCTGACCTTAAGTGATCCACCCGCCTCAGCCTCCAAAAGTGCTGGGATTACAGGCATGAGCCACCATACCCGGCCAAAAGTTTCTACTTTCTAAGGCTTTGAATTTAAGACTTCTTTTATTCACTATTTGCCAACATGACCCCAGTTCTGACTCTCAGTTGGTGAGTATGTGAGACTTGGAGCAAATCACTTCCCCTCTCTGGGTCTCAGGATCTTCTTCTATTGAGGGACACAGGATTTGACGGATTCTCCCAGATCCTGTCTCCTATGGTTCTATGAAAACTTTACTTTCCACTGCCTTTTTCCATTCATTTTATGGCTTAGGAAAGAGCTGCTGAATTTTCAAGCAATGCTAGGATTCTGTAGAAGGAAGATACATCTGGTCTGCTGGTGCTTCTCCTAAAGTAATATACATATGTTCTGTCCGTAAAACATCCCAGCAGTACCCAAGCGGTGCCTTTCTGCACCTTCTCCTAGAAGTAGGCACAACTGCTATCTCTGTGATAAGATCACACAACTTAAGAAGCTTAAAAGTCATTTATGTTGTGAACCAAAAGGCCACGGCTTGATTTTATTTGCAATCTAATCTAGCCTGATCATAAACGAATCATTTGGAGCAACTAGATTTTGAGTTGCTCCAAATGTTTTTTAGCTCACAATTATTTTTATGTGTTCTTTGACACTAATGGTAATAATAAACAGTAAACTATTCACAGAACCTATATTTGTGTAACTTATGTGGTGCATGCCCATTTGATGAACCTTGATACTTAGTTAGGAAATGTGGAATCCCGTAAGAGCAGGTTTCCTCAAGGCAAACCACTCATGAAAAAAGTCAGAAGTTTGTGTCTAATTCCTGTTTTAGAAATGTTATAAACTTGCAAATTTATTTTCCAGTTGATTCAATCTGCCATCTCTAAATCTTTAGGGAGAATTACAGAAACGGAGATAAAATCTTGGTAATTTATTCAATTTTATCACTTCTACTGATCCCATAAAAAGACTCCATCTGTCAAATTATCTTTTCTTAAAAAAAAAAAAACCTTTTCATAATTTTCTTCATATGGGTATGTTGAAATGAGTAGTTTAAGTATCTGTGTCATGAAAACTATTGACGTTCCAATAAAATCTGTTCTTTCTAAATTATCTGTTCTTTAGCCTCTTTTGAGAGAAAACTTCAGCTTCTATCATTTGTTTATAATTTGCTTGTGCAGCATGGGATTTATTGCTTTGGGTGAATATATTATGGCATATTTGAATAGTGTAGAATAAAATATTCTTATGTTAACATATTCTGTGATTTGGATTCCAATCCATAATCAGTACATCTTTCTTTTTAAAATTTCTGCCTTGGTTTTCTTGAAAGTCAAATTGTAAGAATAAATGGTAAGAATAAAAAGAAGAGAAACCTAGTTGAATCATATCTTCAATCATTTATTTTATTTGTTTTCTTATTTATTTATGTTGCTCTGGTGGTGGTTGTTGTTGTTTTAAAACAGGGCAGGCTGGAATGCAGTGGCTCGACCTCAGCTCACTACAACCTCCACCTCCCAGGCTCAAGCGATCCTCCCACCTCGGTACCACAGGCACACACTACCACACTTGGCTATTTTTTAAATTTTTTGTAGAGATGGGTTCTCACTATATTGTCCAGGCTGGTCTCAAACTCCTGGACTCAAGCAATCCTCTCGCCTCAGCTTTCCAAAGTGTTGGAATTACAAGTGTAAGCTACTACGCCCAGCCTGATCATATATTTTAAATCTTGTTTCTGTAATCACAGGCTATGTTAATGTCAAGCCACCTGAACATCTAAGCTTCGTTGGAAAAACACTCCCACCTGCCCTGAGTTTTCTGATTTCTAGTCTTAAGTAGGCCTTCATGATACTAATCTTTGATTAGCTCTTTTATTCTCTCAATGACTATGCCAGAGCTTCTGTTTTCTCTTCAAGGTCCCATCTACAATTGTGAAACAAAATATGGGACACCCAGTTAAATGTGAATTTCAGATAAGTAATAAATAATTTTTAGTGTAAGTATGTCCTATGCAATATTGACCATGTCCTGTATTTATATTTGCTATATCTGGCAACTCTACCTCTAATCTCTCTTCCTCTCCTAACTAACTTTATCTTGTAGTAAAATTTGAAGTCATTACCTGGAACTTCCTCATCTTCCTGCCATCTCCTCTACAACTTTACCTACCTGAAGACATATCTTCATCTGTCCCTCTCCCACTCTAGTTACTGGCCTGTTCAGGACCACCCACTCCCTGCCCATCTCCTGCATTAGATGTCCTGACACAAAAGTGCACAGCCAGAGGCTGTATTGCAATATGAATAGATCCTACAGAACTCGGCACTGAATACATGTCTTTAGTGGAGGAGAAAGAGATTTGAAATGTATGAAGCCAAAAGCTAGTTTATGGAAAACTCTTCAGAATTTTACAACTCATACAGAAAGAAACCTCATAGCTTTCCCAGCTTTGACAACAATCGCTTCCCCAGATTTGACAGCAATCTTAAACAAATTTCATGGCACTACCAATAATTGTGATGCTGAAAGAAACTTCTTAATTATCCATTTTTAAGTTTAAATAACCATATGGGAGAAAATACTAAATCACCCTTTTGTTTATTCTATGAAAAATATTATAAAATCATTGTCATATGAAGAAGTGATTAACGACTATGAAATCAAAAATTTAGGGGAAAAAGTACTTTAAGGATAGTTTTTTAAATTAATGTGATTTTCTAGATTTTGTGATGTTTGTGGTATTTGTTGTTAACTTTTAAAATTTTGTAATTATTATCAATTATTTTCTTATTGTGAATAAATACTTATCTTTGTGCCTAATTTTGTATTTATAATTTTGTATTCTTTTTCTTAAACTGAGTCCCCACCATTGTGCAAACTCAAGGTCCCATCCAAACCCTGATTCATCCCCATCTGGAAGGAATATCAAAATGGGAAGCACAAACGGAGTCATCAGTTGGTGGAAAATGGATAGAGCCCACACCACATGAGAAGGGGAGTGGACAAAGACGTAGAAAATCTTTTGGAGGAAACAAGAAGCAAACTTGATAAATTCCAGAGATGAAAAACAAATGGGTTTGGCAGTTCTTCACACACTTTTGGAGTTCTCTTGACTGACAAGTCAGGTTCATTTTGGGATAAATGGCTTCTCCGCCTTTGCTCCATCTTCATATCATATTCTTTAGGATTCTGTCCACGTCCTTCCCTCCTACTTGGCACAACTGAAAATTAACTACACGTAACTTCAATTAGAGACTTAAGCAATTGACTACATGATCTCATCTACTTCCATGTTAATCAACCCCTATAATCTAATGACTTTTATCTATATTTTTAGGACTCTCTCTCAAGCTTCATACTCACAGGGAACTCTTATGAAGCATTTCCCAGCACACACTGATCACTCTAACTGCCTTCCTCCACTACCTTCCACCACCACCCTTTGGCAGAGAGGGCCAAAGGTTCATTGATTTACCTTCTTCAGACAGCTGGACATGTAAAGGGTGAGGTTGAGCTTTGTGGTGCGGCTATCCCAAAGCGGAGCAGGGAAGCCAGGGTGCAGGGAAAGGAAAGAATGAGCAGACGTGCAAGCAGAAGCAGAGATAACCTATAGCCAGAAAGGGCACCCAGCTATCCCATCTTTGTGTCAGAATCTCCCCAAGACCCCAGTGACAAGACACCTCTGTACTCTCATAACAAATTTTCTCCTTTGAGTTCAAGTTGGCGTAAGGTGATTTCTGATACTTGTATCCAGAAAGGTACTTCTAACTGTTAGATCCAGCCACTAGGTCATATTGCAAACTCAGATAAATCAATCCAAAAGCAGAACAAAGAGAATTCTCTTTTGCAAACAGAGGAAATGTTACAATTAGAACACATTTGGGGAGCATCTGAGAATTTTTTACTAGGTAGAATTTTTGGAGCTCACTTCAACTGAATAGTAGAAAACTTTTTTGTTCAGTATCGTATCAGCTTCATTACAGTCACTTGGATCACAGTCCAGCTGCTTTTTTATGGATATATAACTTGACATAATTGGGTTTCTTTCTCGGAGATTAAGATTATTCCACATTTCCTGAGGGGTAGAATGAGCTGCAAATTGATTAAAAATATATACTTACGGAGTTTACCAACAATAATTATGAGAAATGTTTTCTAACATAGCATATTATATTGGACTGTATGCAAATAAAGTCTTTATTTAAATATTAAAGCTGCCTTAACCTAATGATGCAAGAACACATTATTTGTTTGTTATTATTTTCTAAAATGACTGTATAACTGCATCTTAAAGAACTTACAAATGTGGAGAAAAATTTCAATAAGTGTAAAATGTATGGTAAAGTTTCAAAAATTTCAGGAAAATGAAACTTTTAAAAAACTCTCTTTACAAGATATACGTGCTAGTATACTCATTGCAGCATTATCTAAAGAGTAGAAACAACATAAATGTCCAACAATACAATGTTTTTAAATAAATTACAAGATTCTATGAAGCTATTAAAAATGATGATGTATGTTCTCACTTACAAGTGGGAGATAATCTTTGGTGCACACAGACATAAAAAAATGGGAACAACAGACACTAGGGACTTCAAAAAGAGGGAGTGGGGCAAGGGCTGAAAAACTTCCCACTGGGTGCTGTGTTCACTATTTTGGTGACAAGATCAAATAGAAGCCCAAACCTCAGCATCACTAAATATACCCTTGTAACAAACTTGCACACGTGGAAAGCAGCACATTTCAATCCTGTTCTCATAAAACAAGTAAAAGAAATACTATATGAATCTGAGATTTCAAATGATGTATGCCAATTGTAAACACTGGTACTTTTCTTGGGTAAACTATTTGAATTTCTATATTATCTTAGATAATATAGAAGTTATTTTTATTTTTGGATACTTTTATTATCTGATTTTTAAATAACGCTGAAAAATATCTACTTACAAAGGGTAGAGTCAAAGAGTTTTGAAATAGAAGGGAAAGTAGAAGATTCCCTAATCCAAGTCCCCCGCCCCTCCAATCCCCTGCAACATCCAGTACTAGAATCCATTCTGAGGGTTTTTAACAGACTTATTTACTAGGGAACACCCAGACTTAATTAATAGGGAACACGCAGCTTTTCAAATGTAACAATATAATTCTGATGGCAGCAGAATTGCATTTAGGAGAAGAATATGGAATACTTTGTAGTACTCTGGGTATGGTAAGACCCCAAGAGCATGGGTGTAAACCCACGCTAAAGTGCTATGTAAGGGATAAGGAGAATAACGTGTGTTCTTTTGAAATTATTTTTGCACCAACCACTATTTAGGTTGGTGCAAAAGCAATTGTGGTTTTTGCTATTGAAAGTAAGGACGAAAACCGCAATCACTTTTGTACCAGCCTAAAGTGGGAACAAGGCTTGCAGAGGAAGATGAGTGAAGTGGGCATTTAGCAAGATGGAGAGAGGCAGGCTTCAATCCTGCCATCTCTGAGTGAAGCTGGCTGGAAGTCTTTCCACCTAGTGCTCCATGAAACTCTGCTTTGTTTTGTTTTGTTTCTTTTCTTCGATGTTAACAGCTCCTTGTCTCCTTTGCTTTGTTCTCTCCCACTCTAATGCTTTTTGTGAAAATCAAAATTGGAGATAAGTTTTACATCTGGATTGACGTGCTGCAAAATGGCACAATTGAAATCAGGCACCTGGAATCAGCATTAACCACAAGAAAATAACTTGCCAAACTCTTAGGGACAGCTCTAGACTTTCATCTTGTGAAAACTGAGGGATAGGCTGGGTCTGGTGGCTCACGCCCGTCATCCCAACACTTTGGGAGGCCAGGGGGCATGGATCACTGGAAGTCAGGAGCTTGAGAGCATCCTGGCCAACATAGTGAAACCCCGTCTCTACTAAAAATACAAAAATTAGCCGTTCATGGTGGGACGTGCCTGTAATCTCAGCTACACTGGTGGCTGAGGCAGGAGAATCACTTGAACCCTGGGAGGTGGAGGTTGCAGTGAGTTGAGATTGTGCCACTGCACTGTGGCCTGGGCAGCAGAGCGAGACTCCATCAAGAAAGAAAGAGAGAGAGAGAGAGAGAAAAGGAAGGAAGGAAAGAAGGAAGGAAGGAAGGAAGGAAGGAAGGAAGGAAGGAAGGAAGGAAGGAAGGAAGGAAGGAAGGAAGAAAGAAAGAAAGAAAGAAAGAAAGAAAGAAAGAAAGAAAGAAAGAAAGAAAGAAAGAAAGAAAGAGAAAGAAAGAAAGAAAAGAAAGAAAGAAAGAGAAAGAAAGAAAGAGAGAGAGAGGGAGAAAGAAAGAAAGAGGGAAGGGAGGGAAGGAAGGAAGGAAGGAGAGAAAGAGAGAGAGAAAGGAAGGAAGGAAAGAAAGAGAAAAAGAAAGCAGGAAGGAAAGAAAAAACAAGAAAGAAAGAGAAAAAGAAAGAAGAAAATGAAAGAAAGAAGAAAGAAAGAAAGAAAGAAAGAAAGAAAGAAAGAAAGAAAGAAAAAGAAAAAAGAAAGAAAGAAAGAAAGAGGAAAAAGGAAGGAAGGGAGGGAGGGAGGGAGGAAAGAAGGGAACAAAAGAAAGAAAACTGTGGGATAAAAGTGAGTCAATCTTACTTAGGTGTCAACAGGCAGAGGCCCCCGGTGACATGTGGGTCACAGAAGGCAGATCACATCATTGTTTCACAGCTCTGCTTCTTCCTCCCTCCCACCAACTCAAAATCGGCTTCTGTATATCCCCATTTCTTTGGTCCTACAGCACAGAATCAGTTTAATCCCTGTTCCAAATGAAAGATAAAAGAAGGATGAGACTCTTGAAATATTAAACCAAAGTAATTTTCATTCCCCTTAACTGGTGGTGTCCTATGACCCCTCGCTCGTTGAATCAATGAGTTTCACTACTTCAGGGAGAGGCTGAATACCTAACTAGAACAAAGTCATTACTCAGTTTACAGTGTCAAACTAAATTTCTTAAGTTCACAGCAAGATCATTCCAAGCTTTGTTCAGAGAAAAAAGGGTTTTGCTGAAATTCAAAAAATTTTCTTTTCCAACGTTTAGAGCAAAGCTCTGGGGTCTGAGCACAGAGCTTCACTAGAAGGCTGTGGTCTTCCTGCGGTGTGTGCGTGCAGCCCTGGAAGTACACGGAGACTTCCTCAGGACGTCTTGGGCACTGGGAATTTTAAGAAAAAAGTTTTTGACATTGTCAACTTCCATGTGTATTCTTTCCTAAAATTAATTAATTTGCCTTTAGAATTGACTGTGATTGGCTGGTCCTCCTTACCCAGCTGGTCTTTTCAAATGGTTTGCTCTCCTAGTTTACAAAAGAAAAATATGCCTCTCACCATCCAGAATCCTAAAATAGTACATGTTCCCAGGGTACAAAAACCTCCAGGGCACCAAATAACAGGACAATTGAAGAACGCGTGCCCCTGAAGGAGGTTGTTTCTGAGCAGTGCCAGGTGAGCTCATAGAAAAATCCCGAGGGCCCCGGGGCCTCGTTTCATCCAGGTTGCAGAGCCATATGCAGCCCTATGCCTCACCTGCTTATCTTTGGTTCTATGTATTAGAAATCAGAAGTGATATGGTTGCCATGAGGAATGGCAATGGATATGGTTGCATATGGAAACATTAACTTAAATCGAAAAATTAAATCAAGACTTGTCCTGACAGAAGTACAGCTGATTTGGCTGGACGACAAAAACTGACTTTGCCCATTAGGATCCGTGCAGACATTTTCCGTAATTGAATGAGCAAAATCTAATGTTCTGGTTTTCGAGCAGCCAGCAGCTGCAGCTGGATTTGGTTACATTTACAGGACATATACAATATAAAATACAGCACAGATTATGTCTTTTGCAACTACGAAATTTATGATAAAAAATTTTTAGATGTCAACCTAAAAAAAGTGCACGTGTTTCAGAATTCCTTAACAGGGAAGGAAAAGAAAATGTGCTAAAAACCAGTATAGACAGGTGCGGTGGCTCATGCCTGTAATCCCAGCACTTTGGGAGGCCAAGGTGGGTGGGTCACCTGAGGTCAGGAGTTTGAGACCCGCCTGACCAACATGAAGAAACCCCATCTCTACTAAAAATACAAAACTGGCCAGGCGTAGTGGTGCATGCCTGTTATCCCAGCTACTAGGGAGGCTGAGGCAGGAGAATCACTGGAACCCAGGAGGTGGAAGTTGTAGTGAGCTGAGATCGCGCCATTGTACTCTAGCCTGGGCAACGAGAGCAAAGCTCTGTCTCAAAAACAAAACAAAACAAAAACAAACAAACAAACAAAAAACCAGTATAGGGAAGCAGGTTAGAGTGGAGAGGCATTTGGGGTTAAACATGAAAGTGAAGTAGGAAGGGGAGAAGAAGTGGAGGGCAACAGATCAAATGTGAATGTGGGAGCTCCTGCTCAACCCCACTCTGGGGAAAACTTAAGGGTCAAAGAGCCAGTGGGGAGTAGGTAATATTAGGAAGGAACAGATATGCTTGGGAGAATCCAGAGCGCAGGAACTTGTTTCTTGCCGTCTAGGAGCTCTGGAAAATTTCAAGCCACTGCAATATGGGCTAACCAAAAGGCAGTGGAAATGGTGCCAAAATATTGTCAGGTAGAGAAAGCACTGAGAGACCACCAGGACTGACTCCCCACGGCTGCCCTGTGGTGGAGGGGATATTTCCAAGAGCCCAAGTGACCTGAGGAGTGTCACAGTCCACAATCAAGAAATAAATCTGGTCGGGCGCAGTGGTTCACGCCTGTAATCCCAGCACTCTGGGAGGCTGAGGCAGGTGGATTGCTTTAGGCCAGGAGTTTGAGACCAGCTTGGCCAACATGGCAAAACCTCGTCTCTACTAAAAATACAAAAATTAGCTGGGCATGGTGGCAGGCATGTGGAATCGGGAGGCTGAGGCAGGAGAATCTCTTGAACCTGGGAGGTGGAGGTTGCAGTGAGCTGAGATGGCACCATTGCACTCCAGCCTGTGCGACAGAGCACAAGACCCTGCCAAAAATAAACAAACAAATAAACAAAAAGAAATTCTTATCTCACAGTTTTTAAAATCATATGCTAATGGCTAATTTTCAGGAACAATCCAGGAAGTATCATAATTTCTCATTATACAGAAGGCTGCCAAGGATTTCACAGGGCAGTGTGTGAATAGTCTAAAAGACCCTGCCATTGTTAGCATGTTCTAATTCCAGGTAAATCATCATTTAAGACAGCTTCTTGGGGAGGTGGAAGAGTAGTACTACCCAACCATAGGACCCCTACCCTGCATCTGAGAGTCGTAAGTAATTTAGACATGCAACAACTCTTTCATCAGAGTAACATATAGAGACAGTCATTGAGTTTTAGAGCTTGAAAGTACCTAAAAGATTGTTTGGCCCTCTGCTCCCATTTGACAAATATGGAAACTGAAGCCCAGGGCAGTAAAGGGAGTTGGCCTATGTTTGGGAGCTGGTATCAGAAGCAGTGATTCCCACTGGCTCACTTTAAGACTGGGTTCTTTGTAGTGCTTTTTGGTACCAGCCTTCTCGTGCTTTAGATTCTCCCCTCTCAGTGAGGATGCTCTGCAATGTGCTCAGAATATCTTTAGGTTCACTGAGCTGTTGATGCCTACAAAGTATTCAGGAGCACTAGCCCTTTTTTTTTTTTTTTTTTTTTTTTGAGATGGAGACTTGCTCTGTCGCCAGGCTGGAGTGCAGTGGCGCGACCTTGGCTCACTGCAACCTCCGCTTCCCAGTTTCAAGTGATTCTCCTGCCTCAGCCTCCCGAGTAGCTGGGACTACAGGCATGCTCCACCACGCCCAGCTAATTTTTGGATTTTTAGTAGAGATGGGGTTTCACCATGTTGGCCAGGATGGTCTCGAGCTCTTGACCTCGTGATCCACCCACCTCAGCCTCCCAAAGTGCTGGGATTACAGGCGTGAGCCACCATGCCTGGCCAAGCACTTGCCATTTTAAACTGGTTGACTGTATATGAAAGAACAGCAGAAGGAGACAATGGGGTTAGGAATTGTGGAAATGCTTTACAGGGGGCTGCCCAATAGGACCTTGTGCAATTTTGGAAATGTTCTATATCTGCTATCGTGACCACTAGTGAGTAAGGCTATTGAGTACTTGAAATATAGCTAGTGTGATTGAGGAACTGAATTTTAAATTTTGTTTAATTTTCATTAATTTTACCTTAAATTTAAATCACTACATGTGGCTAATAGCTACTGCACTGGATAGCACCGCTGTATCATACTCACAAAAAGGAAGTTTCTCTTCTTTTTCATCACCGCTGTTAGGAAATTGGTTCAAACTGATCATTTTCTGCCTACATACCAATGTTTTCTTCAGCTCTTTTACCTTCCAGTTCTTGAGGAGACAGGCTTTTATACTGTGTCAATACAATCATTCTCTGGAAAACCAAATGTGTTCCTTTGCAGGCGGAAGTTTGAGAATCAATCTTAGCCTTTTGGGTATTTGTTTTTTCTTCAACTTTTAAGTTTCAGGGTACATGTGTAGGATGTGCAGGTTTGTTACATAGGGAAATGTGTGCTATGATGGTTTGCTGCACAGATCAACCCATCACCTAGGTATTAAGCTAATAATAAACTATTTATAGCTAATTAATGCATAAGTTATTCTTCCTGCTTTCCCTCCTCCCACCTCCTGACAGGCCCCAGTGTGTGTTTTGCCCCAACCTGTGTCCATGTGCTCTTGTCTTTCAGCTCCCACTTACAAGTGAGAACATGTGGTATTTGGTTTTCTGTTCCTGTGCTACTTTGCTGAGGATAATGGCTTCCAGCTCCATCCATGTCCCTGCAAAGGACATGATCTCATTCCTTTTTATGGCTGCACAGTATTTTCTGGTGTATATGTACCGCATTTTCTTTACTTAGTCTATCATTGATGGGCATTTGGGTTGAGTCCATGTCTGGGCATTATTTATTTAAACCTTTAATTTTCTTTTATTGTATATGTGATTTTCAAAATTAAATTCAGTTCAGAAGTCACCTTCTCAGCTTTAATAGCTTTAACTTCTAAATAATATTTTCCTTAAGGTCCCTCCTTTTCAGATGGTGTTCGATCTTTAGCACTTCTCTACTAGTTATCTATTGCTGTGTAACAAATTATCCCAAAATGTAGTGGCTTAGAACACTGACATTTATTGCCTCACAGTTTCTGCTGGTCAGGAAGCTGGGCAGCTTAGGTGGGTCCCCAACCTCAGGGTCTCCCAGAAGGCAACACTCAAGGTGTCAGCCAGACTGCAGTCATCTCAAGTCTCCACTGGGAGAAGATCTGCTTCCAAGCTCCCTCATGTGGCTATTGGCGGCCATTAAGTCCTCACCGGCTGTTGACCAAGGATGGCTACTCACAACATGGCAGCTGGCTGTTGCCTGCTGGCTACCCTCAGTTCCTTGCCACAGGTCCCTCTCCACAGAGCAACTCACAACATGGCATCTTGCCTCATCAGAGAGAAAGCAAGAAGGGCCAGAGAGAGAGAATGTGAGCAAAAAGCCTAGTCTTTTGTCACCTAATCTCAGAGGTGACATCCCATCACTTTTGCTGTGTTTTTTTTTGTTAGAAGTCAGTCACTACGTGCAGCTCACACTCAAGGTGAGGAGATTACGCAAGACCAGAGGGCAAACACCAGGAGATGGGCACCACTGACAGTCATCAGAGGAGCTGCTTTCCACAACTACTCTAAGGGGCCTTCCTTAAGCTCCTTCCTTAGCTGGTCTGTCTGGAACCTTAGCTTCAGGGCCAGCTCTACTCAAAGTCAGAATGTGGGGGAGTCCAATGTGCCCCAACTAGACAGTGGCAGGATGAGAACTAGAATCCAAGACTCCTGGGTTCCTGGTCAGCCCTGTTTTCTGCTGCATGTGATGCCTGGTTAGACCTCCAGCACAGGCACAAGGAGCCTCACAATCCCAAGAAAAGCATTTTAACTTCAAATAATAGGTACTAAGGTTTTTGAGCAGGACAATGCTATGACAAAAGTGATTTTTTTTTTTTTTTTTTTTTTTTTTTTGAAACAGTTTCACTCTTGTTGCCTAGGCTGGAGTGCAATGGCGCGACCTTGGCTCACTGCAACCTCCACCTCCCAGGTTCAAGTGATTCTCCTACTGCAGTCTCCCAAGTAGCAGGAATTACAGGTGTGCACCACCACACCTGGCTAATTTTTGTATTTTTAGTAGAGATGGGGTGTCACCATGCTGGTCAGGCTGGTCTCAAACTCCTGACCTCAGGTGATCCACCCACCTCGGCCTCCCAAAGTTTTGGGATTACAGGCGTAAGCCACCGTGCCCAGCCTCACAAAAGTGATTTTTTTTTTTTTTTTTTTTTTTTTTTTTTTTGAAACGGAGTCTTGCTCTGTCACCCAGGCTGGAGTGCAGTGGCCGGATCTCAGCTCACTGCAAGCTCCGCCTCCCGGGTTTACGCCATTCTCCTGCCTCAGCCTCCCGAGTAGCTGGGACTACAGGCGCCCGCCACCTCGCCCGGCTAGTTTTTTTGTATTTTTTAGTAGAGACGGGGTTTCACCGTGTTAGCCGGGATCGTCTCTCGATCTCCTGACCTCGTGATCCGCCCGTCTCGGCCTCCCAAAGTGCTGGGATTACAGGCTTGAGCCACCGCGCCCGGCCACACAAAAGTGATTTTTAAGAAAGATTAATGCGATGACTATGTGTAAAATGACTAGAAATTATATTAACTCCTATTTATTTATAATTAGCATATGTTTGTAGCCTATTCTGTTGTTATAAAAATATCCAATGTATTTTTTTAAGTACTAATAAAATGGTCTGTGAAAACATTACTTGGGCCAAATATATGTTTAGTAATATATTACAAGGTCTGTGACCAGATTCTGTTTAACACACGATATTTTCAGGTGTATGTTGAATTAACTCTCAAACGTATTTCCAATGAATATATAGGGATTTCCAGAAAAGGATATTTTCTACTAACATAGGAGGCTCCTGGAAACTCAGGACTCATAAACCCTGAGAAACCACTGTAGACTGAAAAATGTTTTAAAGTATCAGACTGTGGAGTCTCCACCCCTAGTGATATCGACACACAAACTTGCATCTAAATGAGTAAGATGGTGTGGCAGTCTTCTAGTTCCATCAGTACTCACCCTCACCTTCTCATTTTCGTAATACATTTTCTAAAGCTTGCCTGGGCACATTGCCCCATAAAGACTACATTTCCCAGCATCCTTTACAGTTGGGTCAGCCACAAGACTAAGGTCTGGTCAACTGGGTAATAATGGAAGTGATGTGAGTCATACCTAGTTGTGTCCTTAAAAGGAAAGGTATGTGCTGCCCTTGCTCCTTCTCCTCTTCTTACTGGTTGGTATGCAGATATGAAGACAGGAGCCGGGAGTAGCAACCTGGTAGTCAGTGATGGACGCTCCCATATCAGCCTTGTACCATTTATCTCTGGAAATTTCCATGAGAGTTTTAAACTTATTTATTGAATAAACCACTCAATCTTGGATAACACGTCCACCTTTCCTTTTTCTTGGTTCTCTAGTGCCCCTACCCCCAAAAATAATGGGCAGGTGCCTAGGCAAAGTGACAAGAGGGATGTATCAGTCCATTTTAAATTCATATTGTCTTCTCCTGCTTACCTGTAATATCACCAGGATCATAATATCAGCAGCAAACTTCTATTGTTTTCTTGTTTTTGTTTTGTTTTGTTTTGTTTTTGCTATTTGGCTTTATTCCCCCTCTTTATTTGCCATAATTAGATAAGCAATAGTATCTTTTTTTTTTTTTTTCTTTTTTGAGATGGAGTCTTGCTCATCGCCCAGGCTGGAGTGCAGTGGCGCGATCTCGGCTCACTGCAAGCTCCGCCCCCCGGGTTCATGCCATTCTCCTGCCTCAGCCTCCCGAGTAGCTGGGACTACAGGTGCCCGCCACAGCGCCCGGCTAAATTTTTACATTTTTCGTAGAGACAGGGTTTTACCGTGTTAGCCAGGATGGTCTCGATCTCCTGAGTTCGTGATCCACCCACCTCGGCCTCCCAAAGTGCTGGGATTACAGGTGTGAGTCACCGCGCAGGCCAGCAATAGTATCTGAAGTTCAGACTTGCTAATGAGCCAAGTGCGATTTTACATTTTCCTCTCTCAAGTTCAACCAGGGTCAGGGTCTAGCGATCCATCCAGTAATGTGCCTATGAATGTTTAACAACTGACTCTCTAGGGGAAAACCAGCCCTGATTTGTGCTGTTTGCCAGTTTCTATAGTGTAAATACTCCTGCCATTGGTCAATTTCCAGCCAGCAATATGTCACTGAACACAAAGTCGGAAAGAAATGTACACAATCACCTCTTGCAAGCTAGTACTATTTAGCTCCTGAACATCACTGAGATCTAGCTATCTATCTCAGCCTGGGACTGCTTCCGATTTCTTCTCTTGGTTATACTCCAAGAGGAGGATGCCAAGTTTACTGTGATGCAGCAGGAACAGTAAAGACAAAGTTTGGGATGGCTCTGATGATCTTTGAACTATCCCTGTGGCCTTACCGTCATCTGATCTATGATGCTCTTGTAATAACATTTCATCCTTTTGGTTAAAGGCAGTGGTTGAAAAATTACCTGCATATTGGAAACACCTGTGTAGTTTTAAAAACTAGCAATCCCTGAGTTCCAGCACCAGCAATTCTGATTCCATTGACCTGGGTTTGAGAGTGTTGAAAGCAGATGATTTTAATGTGTAGCCAAGGTCAATAACTATTGGCTTAAAGTAATAACATCTCTTATTTATGTGACAGATGGTTGGTGTTATTTTTGCTTTAAGCATAAAGAGGAAAAAATTTACATGGCCTGGTGAAAAGTGAACAAGTAAATGAATGGCAAGGCTAGGATAATTCCTTTAGTGAAAGGGAAGGTTGAAAAGAAGGGGTCTGTACTCTGCCACGTCTCTGGGTCCTGAAAAGAACTTTAAATATTATTTTTTGAATCCTTAGAAAGCACTAGTGATTCTTCCTTTTTAATTAGAAAGTTTAGTGAGCATAGGAAATGCTGAAATTCTAGAAAACTGTCACAGACAATTTACTCATCTCTGCTATATTTTGCATCTATATAAACTGGTATTATTCATTGCAAAACCTAGTTCAATTTCTTTCCCTCCCTATTAAACTTGCATTTATTCTTAGAGGCAGATGCTAAATTTTACTTTATTCAAAAATCTCTAGACAACTACATCTTGTATTTTTTGAACATTAAGTTAACCTCTGAGGTTGTGACTTGAATTTTGCATATTGATAAAGTTTACTAGTGAATCATTTTCATGTAGTAACATTTCATACAGTACTCCATATGCCTATATGCAGAAACACAGATGATATAATCAAGATGATAAAGATTTGTTGAGCCAAGCGTATAATCAGTAGAGCAGAAGAGGGTCAGCATGGACGAACATCGGAGCAGGAAGACCTGGAAGCCTAGGTTCTAAGCTTGACAATGTATATAAGTCTGAAGCAGTTTCCTGACCTATAAAATGAGGGCATAGAACAAGATGAGTCTCGTCCCTTTAACTTAAAATCTTGATAAAGTGTCTCAAGACTGAAACCATTAGTAGTGTCAATGAACCAAATATCTCATGGGTTATTTCCTCGAGTTGTGGCAGATATTGACAAACTCTGAGGATGAGTGTGTATTTCTAGATTATCTTTTTCTGAGTTTATATTCCTTCTAGATCAGAGGTTGCAAATAAGTTTCATTTTCAGGTAGTAGCCTCCCAAAGCACTGTGTTGAGGTTTCTGAAGCCAGGACCAAGCTTGATGGGAGTTAATAGTGCCATGATAAATAAGTGGTGACTGTCTTGGGCCTGAAAAGATGGAAAAACAGTATGTGTGTCCTGTACCTCATCCCTGTTGCCAACCTTTTCATTTAGGTCAATATTTCCTTTATCGCCTATTAGGTAGTTTGGAGCTGAAGGAATTTGGGTGGTTCTGTATTCTGCTACTTTCCACCAGGAAAATTGAATTCATTGTCAAAGTGGTATTGGATCTAAATGTAGTTCAGCAAAGAAAATTTAGTTACTGCATCTTTGATAAGCAGCTTCACTTTAGATTACAAGTTTATAATGTTTAAAACAACCATCAGTGGATTCACTTAAACAACTTAATATATTTAAAGATTTAAAAACCCTGTTATTTAATATTGTTTTGGCTAAAACAACAACAAAAAAATGCTTTTTGATTCTTTTGCTTTTAAGCCAGTCCCATTAGACACAGCCTAAAAGATAGAAATCGTGACCTTCCTTTACTTCCACCTCCTTAGGTCTGGATGGCTGCAGTTTTCTCTTTAGGCCACGTGACACCACAGCATGATCTGGAAAGTAATTAACTACTTTAGAAGTTAATCCAGCATATACTTTGAAGCACAAGCAATTCCATCCCTAATCGTTGCTTGGCAGATTGATTCTTCCTTCTGGCTCTTGAAACTGTACGTAGTAATTGCCCTGGAATTTAAAAATCATCTGGGGAATTCCTTGTTCCACATTTAGGGCACAAACAGCTAATGACTTAGACACGTTGCAGTCTCTGTGTGTGTGTGTGTAAGAGAGAGAGAGAGAGATGGAGAGAGAATATATTTTCAGGGGGTGGAAAGGCAATGTCACTGTGTGAATAGAAAATGTGTCTCTTCCTCTCACTGTAAGATCTGAAAATCTCTTATCTGACCAGATTGTAACACTGAGTTGCCAAACTAGCAAATTGATAAAGTGTTGGAATGTGTTTGCAGAGAGGAATCTTTACAGGAAGGGCTTCTTAGTTGCTCTTGTACACAGGAACTCTGGTTGCAGAACTGCCTGCTTTCACGTTGGTTCTGATGATGCTGCTATGTTTGCAAAACAGTGCTGTGACTACTGTCTTCAGATCAGCAATTAGTCAGCTTGTGAACCAACCATTCTTTTTTTTCTTTCTTTCTTTCCTCCATTTTTTTTTTTACAATATCTTTGTGACATTCAAACATTCTTTTTTTTTTTTATCAAAAGATTTTACTTTCACCCTGTCCTCATGTGATTGATTTCCTTTTGTGTCTGTTATCTTGGTTTGATTGTTTGACTGTGTTGGGCACACCATCCTCCCTAAACTTACCAAGTTCCCTGACATTGAGGGTGTGGGTCAGGTCCTCTTCCATTTTCTCCCATCTTCTCCAAATTTACAGTCTCATCTAGCACTTGATTTACAAAGAAGTCCTCACTAAATGGTGTGCTAATTGACTATCATAATGGTTGTGTTTTGTTTAGATTAGTTATTTATACTGTATCTCTTCAAAAATTGGGGTTTTCAAGTGGGGTTTTCAGTTACCAGCTATCCGTCAATCAATATAAATCCCCGAATTGTCAAGCAGACCTCAATGTTTTAGTAGTTTGAAATAATTAAAGGTAATTGAACAAGTAAATTACTCCCAAACCAGAATTGAGCCTCCATTTTTTTAAATGTAAACTTGGCATAATAAGCACCAGTGCAAAGAGAATATGTTGTAGTAACATCTCAATGTTTGCTTCCAAAGGTGTTTCTCTGTCAAACACTTCCACTCACTGAAAGAAGATAGCTTCTCTTTAAGAGAGTACGCTTGCATTTGCCTTCTTTGTTTATTTAATTTGAGACAGAGTCTCACTCTGTTGCAAACTCCTCCTCCTGGGTTCAAGCCATCCTCACGCCTCAGCCACCCGAGTAGCTGGGATTACACGCATGTTCCACCATACCCAGATAATTTTTGTATTTTTAGTAGAGATGGGGTTTCACCATGTTGGCCAGGCTGGTCTCAAACTCCTGACCTCAAGTGATCCACCTGCCTTGGCCTCCCAAGATTCTAGGATTACAGGTGTGAGCCACTGCTCCTGGCTTCAGTTGCCTTTTAAATCTGTATATGCAAACTTGCCATAATATGTACCAATGCAGAAAGAAACATGATTTGGGAATAATTCAAGAAATCGGTCAAGAAGAATTTATTATTTACTTTTAGTAGGAAGAAAACAGAAAACTTGAGCTTTGCTCTCAAGTTGGTTGTGGTTTAGTTGGAGGAGACAAGACTGAGGTGCATGAAACAACACTTACAATGTGAGCATTTTATTATGAGGCCCTGACTGTGCTCTGTAATTTCAGAGAGGAATAGGAACCCTAAGGACTGGCTGAAGGATTCAGTGATGACGGTATTGAACCAGGTTAAAGGAGAACAAGGTTTGGAAAGGCAGATGTGAGATGGTAAGCATTCCCAGTGAGGCATCTACAGGGACACAGCCCTGGAAGGAATAACCAGAGTGGTGGTCAGTGGGGCATCCAGCCCACCCAGAGCACGAGGCTGGAAAACTGTGGGAATTATGTAAACTTCACAGGAAGGGCTCAAATTATGGAGGGCCTTTAAAGCCACACAGAGAGGCTCCAGGTTGATGTAACGGAAAATAAGGAGCCATTAAAGGATTTTGACCTAGGGAGTGATGATATAAAAGTGGTTTTCACACTCTATTTTGGGCAGTGATACATAGGATGAAGTAAGATGTGGGAAAGGCAGCTGAACTGACCTAGCAGTGAGATAAAACAGGACATTTTGGCTATGCAGGGGACTGTGGGGACAGCAGCAAGAACTAGGAGGTCAAAAGAAAATTCAACTAGTCTTGGTGTCTGGCTAGATGTGAGGATAGGGATAGAGTAAATCAACAGTAAATTTGAAGGTGGGTGAAGGGGGTAGGGAGGAGACTGATGACAGGATCAATAATTTATAGGAAGATCTGTCTCTGAACATGTGGAATTTGAAATGACAGTGAGCACTGTAACAAGGTAACTCCGAAGGAGACTAATTTAAGGAGGTAATGAGACCTTTTTTCCAAACCTGAGTCTGCAGTTCAAGGCTGCAGTGAGCTATGATTACACCATTGCACTCCAGCCTGCAACAGAATGAGACTTGTCTCTAAGCACAAAAATCACCTGAGTCTAAGTTGTCTAACCTCACTAAGTAGGATAATAGTACCTGGTTCACATGGCTATGGAGCTGATTAACTGTGGTAAGAATGTAAAGATGTTTCATAATATGCTATGCAAATGCAAGCCTTTGGTATTGTACTGTGTGTGTATGTCCTCACCAGTTGCATATGCTACTAAGTAGATATTAAAAACATAAACCTCCTGATCATAAATTTCACACTAGTGTGTTTTGAGCTGTATCTCTTCCAGCAGCAGGTAGACTGGTAGTAGTAAAATAGGTAAGAGACAATGATGAGGGTCTGGCCCAGAGCAGTGACCACGTAAGTAGAGCTAAGTAGACTTACTTGCTTTTTAGGAGGTAAAAAAAAAAATGACAGATTTTAATCATTAATTGGATGTGGGAAATGTGTAAGAGGGAGGATTCTAGGATGATGTCCAGGCTTCTTGTGTGGGCAACTGATGGATTGTAGTTTAAATCTTTGAGACAGAAAAGACTGGAGAAAGAGTAAATTTGAACAGGGAGGAATATCAGGAGTTTAGTTTTGGACATTGTGGTAGGCAGAATAATACACCCCTGCCAAAGTTGTTCACATCCTAATTCCCAGAACTTGTGAATATGTTCCTTACAGAAAAAGGGACTCTGCAGACATGATTACATTAAGAATTTTGAGATGAGGAGATTATCCTGGACTGTCCAGGTGGGCGCAATGTAACCACATACATCCTAATGAAGTAGGAGGCAGGAGAGTAAGATTCAGAGTCATGTGATGTAAGAAAGAGAGGCCATTGCTGGCTTTGAAGATGGAAGAAGTCACAAGGCAGTGCAGGCAGCCCCTACAAGCTGGAAAAGACAAGAAAATGGATTCTACCCTAGAGCTTCCAGGAGGAATGTAGCCCTGCTGATCCCTTGATTTTAGTCTAGTGAAACCTATATTGGACTCCTAACCTCCAAAACTTTCAGACAGTACATTTGCATTGTTTTAAGTCACTACGTTTCTGGAAAGGTTTCTAACAGCAACAGGAAGCTGTTTGAGGTATGTGGGCATTGCCCAAATAGAGATCTGGAGGACAGTTTACATAGCAGTCTGGAACAGAGTTATAGATTTTTGAATCATTGGCACATGCTATCCATCTATTTATATCTATATCTATATATGTTGCAAGACATATTCTGATTTCAGAGATGTTAAAATGCAATATATATATAAAATACATATATTATATATAATGTAATACATATATATTATATATAATGCAATACACATATATTATATATAATGCAATACACATATATTATATATATTATATATGTATTGTATTTTAACATCTCTGAAATCAGAATGTATCTTGCAACTGATAAGGATTATAATCATTACAGGCAACATACACATAGTTGTGTATGTCCAAGTGACTGGATTGGACAAATGTAACACTTTGCACATTTCAGTCAACAAAACACTTAAGCACTATTTGAGAAAGCCACATGAGTCCTGGCTGTTGTCTGAAGACTTTCTATTAGTAAGTTTTAGAAAGATCAAACAAGAGCCAACATCAAAACTTTCAGAGTGAGTGTCAATGACTTGGAAGAAACTCTTTTGGACATTAGTGGAGGTCTCTTGCCCTGTTGCCCAGCCTAGAATGCAGTGGCAAGATCATAGCTCACTGAAACCTTGACTGCTAGGCTCAGGGGATCCCCCCACCTCAGCCTCCCAAGGAACTGGGACTGCAGGTGCACACCACCACACCTGGCTAATTTTTACTTTTTCGTTTCTTGTAAAGACAAAGTCTCGCTATATTGCTCAGGCTTGGTCTTGAACTCCTGGACTCAAGCGATCCTCCCACCTCAGCCTCCCAAAGTGTTGGGATTACAGGTGTGAGCCCCACACCCAGCTAAGAATTCTTTTAAGTAATGCTGATTTATCAATACTTTAGATGGAATAAGACACAATACTGTGATGGAAAAATAAGGATAAAGATAGTTTGAGTTAAAAGGTAACTGAAAAGTTAAACTCTGAAAAATGTCAGATATATAGTATTTTACTTGTATTTCCTTTTTTATATGCACAAAAGTCTAAAAGAACTTTTTCAATAATTATGAAATAAACATTTTAAGTGATAAGAAAGCATTATATAAACCACATGTTTTCTTCTGTCATTCATAAAATAATGGTGCATTTTACAATTGAATGGTGTCTCAAACTCCATGGTCTTTGTAGCTGTGGAGAAAGGTGAGATGATTAAAAGAGCATAGAACAAGTGGAGCAAAAGATCCAGAGGAAAATCTTTAGAAACACTACCAGGTAATTTGAAAATATATATCTGAACCATAAAAATATTTATACTTCTTTATCCTGTTTTGGGTAATTCATTCCAAGGAAGTCATCTAAGAGGAGAAAAGAAAATTATATTAGGGGATGGTGGTTTACTTCCACGGGGAAGTAAGATGGGCATGGACAGCAGTCTCAGAAGCTGGACTGTGACCCTGAGTCTCAGCCCTCCACCACTGGCAAGGACACAATGCTTGTGCCAAACTAGAGACATGGTCCATTGTTTTTTGTTTGTTTGTTTGTTTGTTTGTTTGTTTTTAGACAGAGTCTCGCCCTGTCACCCAGGCTGGAGTGCCCTGGTGGGATCTCAGCTCACTGCAAGCTCCGCCTCCCGGGTTTACGCCATTCTCCTGCCTCAGCCTCCCGAGTAGCTGGGACTACAGGCGCCCGCCACCTCGCCCGGCTAGCTTTTTGTATTTTTTAGTAGAGACGGGGTTTCACCGTGTTAGCCAGGATGGTCTCGAACTCCTGACCTCGTGATCCGCCCGTCTCGGCCTCCCAAAGTGCTGGGATTATAGGCTTGAGCCACCGCGCCCGGCCAGGTCCATTGTTATTCAGAATGTAGTAGCAGCTCTGGTGAGCCAACAGCTTTGGTGTCCTGGTCATCTTTTTCTCTCTCCAATAGAGTATGCAGAGCATCCTGACTGCTCTGTGTATTTCGCATTTATTCTCACTGAGAGAGAGGAGGAAACTGGATCCGTTTGATACCATCCGATATGGTGCCCTGCTATTGGGCAGTCTCCTGTAGAGCCTCTGCATGGGCCTTTCTCATGGACATGGCTGCCCTTTGACCCAGGCACAGACCCCCTGGCTCAGTAGTCGTCTTAGGAATGGCAGAGTCACATGCATGGAGCATAATTGACTATGAAGACTTGGCTTCTTTCCCCAGAGGCAGGTTATGGGCATGGCGGGCACTTCGAATTTAGGGATTACCCAGACTACACAATTTGGGAAGAAGGGAAAGTGTGTGCTTTTTATTGTTAAAAAAAAAAAAAGAAAGAAAGAAAGAAAGGAGTCTAAATATCTGAAAATAGTGAAATGGTTATTCCATTCCTGTAGCACATTCACTCAATAAGAATTGTATTCACATTTTAGAAGGGATAATTACGATTAACAACAATAACAAGTAGCAAAATGGAAAAAGGAGACTATAGTATTGAACATAGCTATGACTGAAATTTTACAAAAATATACATTATATGGAAAATTATAATCATTGTGAAGCAAATGGGATTATGAGTGACTATTTTCTCTATAGTTTGAATTTTGTGCAACATTATTACATTATTTGATAATCATGATAGAAGTAGGAGAAAGTATGATTTAAACAATTGTAGTTCATGAAGTAAAGCCATCAGTCCAACTTCCTAAAAGATGGACAACCTAGAGTTGCAAATTGCTGAAATATGAAATGATTGATAGAAACTATAGACAAGTGACCAATCAAAAGGTCTGACCTAAGTAAGTAGTGCTTATAAATGGACTAAAAAAGACCCAAGGCAGAATAATTCATTTCCCCTCATGTTTCTTTCATTAAAAGCAAATTTGTTTCCAGCGCAATTGTTCTTACAAAAAACAAAATAGATTTTAATATCACTAATACTTTAAAATACCTTGACTTCTTCAAAGATCTCAAAGGATTTTCACACATAGTGGGCTTTTCTATCTTGGCAATTGGGTACAATTATCAGTCCCATTTTACGGAGAAGAAATTGGCAAAGACCTGTCCAAGATCTAGCATTGCCGAATAATAATTTTCCAGCTAGCTAAAAACTCATCAAGTTTTATCAATAATTTTCTAGCTAGCTAAAGCTTAGATGTCGAGTATCCCTGTACTTCTACATTTACCATTACTCTCTTTCATCAATGCATTAAAATTTTCTCTGTCTTCTTAAACAGGATATATTCAACATAATTTCACTTTTAAAATGGAGGGTTCTAGTTATTAAAATAAATATCAATAATTATATGCTAACTTACTTTATTACTTTGTAGGTTATTTACATTTCTAATAATTGGCATGGAAAAATGGCCCCAGATATGATTTTTGCCTTTTGCATTGCTGAATCATTATTCCTGAATTTACATGTCAGGGGGTGTGTGTGTGTGGGGTGTGTGTGTGTGTGTGTATGAAACTATATACCCACTTCACCCATGTAGTCAGAATGGAAAAAGCCATAACTGGGAAATACGATCTGCTCCTGCATAGGACCATAAATGTTTGTTTGGTACAGGAGTGGGCACATGACTGAAGATGTGTACGCACAAGCGCTCACACACACACACTCACACACATACTCTCACACACACACTCACACACACACACACACACATACACTCACACTCATATGCCATCCAAGCTCAGCGAGCCTGCCTTTCTTACCCCTCCTCCTTAATTCTACTTCTGATTTGCCTTGGACATAGAGCCTAATAAACAAGTTGTGTAAAATAAGAGTTTAAAACTTTTGTGTTAGGTGCTTTTCTATGTGCAATTCTTTACGCAAAATTATAAGCTTTGGTATATGGCTATTCAGAGACTCTTTCATGGAGAGTTAAGATTGTTGGATAAAGAAGCCCCAATTAAAGGAAGGTTGAGAGATATCTACGTGCAAGACAGGGACATAATTATATTTGTGCTCCACTCCATAATTTCTGAACAAGCTCCCTCATTTTATCTGGAATTATTCACGCCCTTTATTCATATGATTAAAATTGGAAAAGCCATCATTGGGCAATGTGATCCCCTCTTCCCATAGGGTCATAGAGGTTTGGTACAGGGGTGGACACATGACTGGCATTCAGTATCTTCCCTGGACATTTGAAATAGGAAGGGAGGGAGGGAAGAAGAGCGAGAGATCATTCTCTCTCTAAGTGGCCAGACCTGTCAAATGACAATTCTGAGAGCTGTAGGTCATATTTCTGTCATGTGAACTTCAAGGCAGAGAAGGCAGTAAGAGAGGATGGAGCAGACGCACAGGGATGAGAAATAGGGAGAAGCCTGATAGCCACCGAGAGTCTGGGTCTAGTCCCTTCAGGAGGCCCAGCTAAATCTTTGCCCTTGGATTCCATGAGATACTCATGCATTCTGAGGGTGATATTCAAAATAGTTAATATGAAACTGGGGGAGAAAATTAGAACAGACAGGGTCAGACACCTGGTACATGGTTCTGGAAGTCCACTGCCATTCCATACATTCCCTCTTTTGCTGTGAAGTACAGAGAGTCCTGAGAAATCCCCAAGTGACTGAGGCAGACAGGAGGCATTTGGGGGTGTCAGAGTAATAGGAACAGAGGTATTTTACAATATAAACAACCAGTGTCCCCAGGCAAGTGCAACCAGCCAACTATCAGCCCTGTCTGTATTCTTATAATAAATGTTGCTAAGCTAGTTTTAGTGGTTTCTGATACAATTTTAAGAATCCTAAAGAATATGATTTGTGCTGTGTCATGGTTTGCCCTCTATTTTGCTGACCAAATTTGATGGCAACCTCATAAAGCCTCAGGAGCTGGAACAAACCTTGAAATAATTGTCTAGTTTCCGACCCAAATTTATTCTTCATTCTAATAATTTATTGCAAGGTAGAAAAAAAACTGTGTCTTGTAATTCTATATCAGAAATACAACTTACAAATTAACTTTTTCTTATTACAATGTAATATATGTTCATTGTAGAAAAAAGTTAAAATATAGGTGAAGAAAGCAAAAAAATTGACACTCACTTATTCAACCACCAGTTAAGGAATAAAAATCACTACTAACTCCTTTGTGTGTATATATTCTGATTTCATGTATTTATATAATTCCTAGTTTTTGAAAGAATAATTTTACATGGGAACCATATTTTACTTAATGTATTATGATCTTTCTTTCTACAAAATCCAGGTTATTTAAAAAAACTCTAGTCCTATATTTCATTTCTTGAGTGCTTAGGCATTAGAGGGAATAAGGAGGACAGAGCTTCAGAGTTATTTGAGGTGCAAGGTTTATGTAGCTCTTTGCTCCTTGCTCACAGTCCAGATCTCATGAGAAAAGGCTGAAAAGGTTGACCTTATTTCCCGGCAGAATTATTCATGTTATCACTTTTACTTAGGATGCTACCAGCTAGTCATGTCTGACTATCTGAGAAAGGATGAATTTATACATTCAGCAGCAGATACACTGAAATCAAAAAAGTCCATTATTTAATCTCCAATATTAGCTCCTCATTGCAGAATGAGAGGAAGATGAATGAGTTATGGAACTTCCTATATCACTTAGCTTCCTTCACTTTTATCCATTGGGAAATCAAGTTTTTCAATAAGAAAAGCAGTTTGCATTTAATCACCAAGACATATATCCAGAGTATTGTGAAATGATACAAATTGCTGGCGTTACAGAGGATCTCCCTGGTCAAAGGAAGTGGTGGAATGGAGAAGAAATGGAGATGCCTGAGGATTCCAATGGAGAGGTCACAGACCAAGAGTCACGGTCACAGTAACAAACGTTGGTGAAGATGTTGAGAAATTGGAACCTTCATACACTGCTGGTGGGAATATAAAATGGTGCAACCACTCTAGAAAACAGTCTGGCAGTTCCTCAAAGTATTAAACATGGGGTTATCATATGGCCTGGCAATTCCACTCCTAGGTATATACCCAAAAGAAGGAAAGCTTACATCTGTACAAAAGCATGTACACAAGTGTTCATAGTAGCATTATTCATATAGCCAAACAGTAGAAATAATCCAAATGTTCATCAACTGATAAATGGATAAACAAAAATGTAATTCAAACAGTGAAATAGTATTAAGCTACAAAAAGGAATGAAGTGGCCCAGGCACAGTGGCTCACACTTGTAATCCCAGTACTTTGGGAGGCTGAGGCGGGTGGATCACCTGCGGTTGGGAGGTTGAGACCAGGCTGACCAACATGGAAAAACCCTGTCTCTACTAAAAATACAAAATTAGCCAGGCATAGTGGCACATGCCTGTAATCCCAGCTACTCTGGAGGCTGAGGCAGGAGAATCACTTGAACCCAGGAAGCAGAGGTTGCAGTGAGCTGAGATCACGCCATTGCACTCCAGCCTGGGCAACAAGAGCAAAACTCTGTCTCAAAGAGAAAAAAAAAAAAAGGAATGAAGTATTGACACAGGCTACAATATGGATGAACCTTGAAAACATTATGCAAGTGAAAAAAGTCACGAAAAACTGCATGATTTCATTTACATGAAATGCCCACAATGGGCAAATTTATAGATAGAAAATAGATTAATGGGCTGGGAAAATAGAAGAGGGGAAGTGGGATTGACTGCTAGTAGGTACAAGATTTCTTTTGGGGATACTGAAATGTTCTAAAATTAATTGTGGTGATAATTACACAACTCTTATCTGTTGTATTGTATACCCTAAATGGGTGAATTGTATGGTATGTAAATTTATTTCAATGAAGATTTTTTAAAACAAGAGAGAAAATTATACTTCCACAAGTCCATTTCACCTTCCTCAACTTCTCTGGCTGACATCAAGCCTGTTGTACCAAGATACCACTATAGAAATAGTGTGTGGTCTTTCAGTACAATGTTCAACTGTAAGTCAGGGCTTTAAAACAAAGCCCAGATGACAGACCAATATAGCAAACCAAATTTAGGCCTTGTTAAAAAATACCACAAATGGAAATGTTAGCTTTAGGGCCTCATGAGCTATTGCAACATAGTTAAAATTACTATAGATATGAGATCTGTCAAATGGATCAAATGACAGTCCCTGATTTGAGTTAAAGTCTTCCAAAGATCATAAGAGAATACAAGAGTAATTTTTTAAGGCCTGAGAAAACAAAAGAAAGGAAGGAAGAAAGGAATGAACGAGAGAAGGAAAGATGAATGAATATGTTCACTAAAAAAATAAGTTCATCAAAGGGCTCAAATGCCTCCTTCTTCCTTCTCCTCCTCCTCCTCCTCTTCTTCCTCTCCTCCTCCTCCTCCTCCTCCTCTTCTTCTTCCTCTTCTTCTTCTTCTTCTTCTCCTCCTCCTCCTCCTCCTCCTCCTTCTTCTCCTTCTCCTCCTCCTCCTCCTCCTCTTCTTCTTCTTCCTTTTTTCTGCTTGCCTTGTCTTTCTAAAAGGATTGAATGGTTCTGGTGTTCAGGGCCCACGGGCCCCCTTTTGAGTTCTTCCACAGCATTTATACAGCCCTGTGAGAGTGAATTCTAATGACCCAAGGCCCTGCATAATCCAGGTTGTGCTCACAACTTGCTTCATCTCACTCCACAGCTGCCTGTGCACACCCCACTCCCACACACTGGCTCCTTCCATTCCTCATATCTGCCAGGATCCCCTGACCTCAGGGTCTCTGACCATACTGGTCCCTCTGCCTGAATGCTCTTCCACACTCTTTTCATGGTTCTCTTGTTTTCATCCTTTAGGTCTTAGCTTAAATGTTATCTGTCAGAGAGGTCCTCCCTCACCACTGCATATGAATTAAGTAGGTTCCCGTGAGACTCTATCATCTCATCCAATCGGTTTACTTCACAGTATTTATTGCAACAACATTCCACAAATAATCATGCAGTCCCTGCTTATGCACTGGGTACTGTTTTAGGTGTTGGGGATACAGCAGTGTACAAAACAACTCAATTCTAATTTGTTGTTTCTTGCTTCTTCGTTGTCTTCCCCATGAATCTAGAACTTCCTTGTAAGCAGGCACTGGCTGCAAGGGGAGGCAACATGGTGAAGTAATCTTGAGCAACAACTCCAAGCCAGAGCTTTGGTTAGAATCCTGGCTCTTATTACTTCGCCAAATGAATTAATTGCTCTGGACCTCAGTTTCCCCATCTGTAAAACAGGCATAGTGACAGTACCTTCTTCTTGGGGTTGTTATGAGGACTGCACAAGTTAGCATGGTTTAGTCACTTGGAATAATACTTGGCAATTAGCAATCCCTATAAAGATGTTTGTTAATGTTTTTTGATTGTTGGACCAATACAGTACCTAACAAATAGTTGGTTTTTAGTTAAATGAATTAATAAATTGCGGTGCCTACAGTTAAGCCTACATTTATAAGCAAGCCAAAACAAGAAGACAGAGCAGATCAGCAAGAATAAAAGGCTCCCTTTCATCTTGGAACTATTTGTTGGAAGAAAGCCTTTGGTTTTATAGATAGAATGTGACATTTTTGGTCAATTCCAAAGCAGTGGCAGGATTTTCTTTGGAATCTGCTGGAAATATTGTGGTTGTTTTCACTGAAAGAGGTTCTGGGGCTTTCCAGGGAGGAAGGGCTGTCAGCATCCAGCTGAGTCTGTCGTCTGGCTTCCATTGTCACATGAAAGAAACTCTCTGTCTCCAGGAGCTGGTGGAAGAATCACAAAGACACTTCTGTACTTATCCTCAATTTCTCCTGTCCTCTTCTCACTGCATACATCTACAGTGTCTAATTTGATATATTTATCCACTAGAAAATCACAGTTGAGTTGTGAAGGAGCTAAATGCAAACTCTTCTGATGGCATTCCCAGTAGCTCCTTCCCGTGAACGTTAGCTATCACATGTATGAAATGCAGCACGTCAACACCTGAATGTTCTGTATGTGCAAACTGCCAGGAAACACAAAATAAAATAGAAGAATGATGATTCAAGCAATCAAAGCCATTGGGAGCCATTGGCAGGTATTTACCGGGATCCTACTAAGCTCTGGCCATTTTTGAAGATGCCATGGGAAAGACCAAAAATACAAGAAAACAACACATTTTGTCACAGATTTGCCTTTGAGAAGTCAACAGTCTGTTTGGATCAAAATTTTCATACATCAAAATGGGGGAAACTTTATAAAAACATATATATGTGTGTGATAGGCAGAATAATGCCCCTCCCACCCCCGCAATCCTAATTCCAGGACCTGTGAATATGTTAGGTTACATGGCAAAGGGGAAATTAAAGTTGCAAATGCAGTTAAAATTTCTGCATCTGGCTTCCATTGACCTTAACATGGGGAGATTATCTCGGATTATCCAGTGAGCCCACTCTAATCACAAGAATCCTTAAAAGTGGAAGAGGGAGGCAGAGGAAGAGAGCTAGAGAAAGAGATATGACAGTGGAAGTGGGATAGAGAGGTTATGTAGCTGGCTTTGAAGATGGAGGAAGGGGACCTCAGCAAAGGAGGGCAGGCCACCTCCAAAAGGCAGAGAAAGAAAGGAAACAGATTCTTCTTTAGAGCTTCCGGAGGGAACGAAGGCCTGCCATCTGGATTTTAGCCCTGTTCAACTTCTGACCTGCAGAACTGCAAGATAATAAATTTGTGTTGTTTTGAGCTACAACGTTTGTAACAATTTGTTAAAGCAGCAATAAAAAACTAATACAACATATCATAAAATCCTAAGTTGAGTAGTATGAGAAAATAAATTAGGAAGCAGAAAGAGAGCAATGCTGACTATAGTTAAAGAAAATGACAGTGAGTGGGGTTTGAGATTGTTGTTTTCACAGCTTGTAGGACAAATGTGGAAAGACAAAAGCTGAGAAGGGATATGTATCAAATCCACAGTATCATGAAGGAAGCAGAGATTTTTTTTTTTTTTTTTTGCTAAACCCCAGATTATCAGAATCAGGAAGCACCTCCCTGAAACTTGAAAGAGGGAGCTTTAGGATGGTTGGCGAGGAGGGAAAGAGAAAGGAAGAGAGTGGGGAAAGAAGGAAGCAAGGAGAGGAAAAAAAAAAAAGAGAGAGAGAGAAGGGAGGAAGGAAGGAATTGCTTTGTGCAATTTAAGACCCTTTTATCCTTTAACAGAACAGAAGCTGAAAATATTAAAAGCTTTAAACTTTTCAGATAAATGTAGGGTGCCAGATCCAAAATGAATTCTGGGAAACCAAAATGTTTGGGGTGAAAATCAATCCTTTGTTGGATAATTTGCCCTCCCCTGGCCTGAGACACTAAATCCCGTCGGAGACAGACCCAGCTTTGAGCGACTTAGATATGGCCATTTTTGTTCTTATCTTTGGTTCAAGGATTCCTCAGAAAATAACAAAGCTGGCTTAAGTGTTCCTCTGCCTCCAACCTATAATGTGCCTGTTTTTCTAGTCTTAAAAAAGCAAACAAGAAAGGTCCTCATGTGCTCTTTTAGGGATGAAATTGAAACCTGAGGTCTTGACCAGCTCAGAGCTTCTTTCATAACTGTGGGGGCGTTAGTCACACAGTTGTTCTCTTGCTGCACAGATACAAAATTACTCTTCTACAGAAATTCTTCTTCCCCCTCAGACTGTATTCTCTGCTTCTTACTGGAGTGCCTTCCTCTGAGCTATTGAACAGCATTCTACTCTTCAGGATGCTACAAAATAACGGGAGGTGAAGTGATGCTGTGGAACTTGCCAGGCCTCAGTGGTTGTTGCCTCCTGCAGCACAACCCACATTTGCACAGATGGAATATGTGGGCTGGGTTTGGATGTGTTGCAGGAGAAAGCTGACCCTGCCAGCCCATGAAGCTGGACACTTGGGCGTTGAGGAAGGAAGCATTGGTGGGAGCATTACTGCAACTGTTTTCACAGTCATGGGACGAGACCCAGAGGCCAGACACTCAGCATTACTCACCCTTGGAGTCTCCTGGGCTGACAGGTGATAATTTCCTAAAAGCCTGTGAGTCCAGTTAGGTCTTCAAACCAGCAAGGTTTGGGAACTGGATATGGTGGACACCTTCTGATCCATAGTTTGACAAGACTCAAAAAAAAAAAAAAGGAAAAAAAGGAGAACTTAACCTACCAGTCTCATCCATTTGCTTTCCTATGGAAATGGTCACAGTGACTACAAAATCAGCTGTAATTCATTTTTAAAGCCAAGTATGTACCTGTCGTGTTTCCTGTTAAAATGATGGACTTAAAAATGTTTTGGGTTTCCAGCAGTTGTTCAAAAGCAGATAGGAACTATAACTGATACACATAGACTGCTAAAATAAAACCATTTTAACCATGACGTGACCATTAGATAAGGCAGGTCTGCCTCTTTTCACTTAAAGATGTCACTGGTCATTTATAAAATTTGGAAAGTGGAGGGCTTCTTTGACCAACATTATTGACTGTCACTCTTGCAGGAAATAGCCTTATTAACAAAAAAGTTTTCCTTTTCCAAAGGAAAACCTTGGAGCTAGTTCAGTACATATTTTATTTTATTCTTTTTTTTTTTCTTTTTTTTGAGACAGAGTCTTTCTCTGTCACCCAGGTGGGAGTGCAAGTGGCACAATCTCAGTTCACTGCAGCCTCCACCTCCCAGGTTCAAGTGATTCTCGTGCCTCAGCCTCCCTGGTAGCTGGAATTATAGGCACAAGCCACCACGCCCAGATAATTTTTGTATTTTCAGTAGAGATGGGGTTTCTCCATGTTGCCCAGGCTGGTCTCAAACTCTTGACCTCAGGTGATCTGCCTGCCAGCCTCCCAAAGTGCTGGGATTACAGGTATGAGCCACCACACCCGGCCTAGCAGGCATTTTAAATGGACTGTGTTATCAACTGAAGGCCAAAAGAGCAGTCGGAAACAAATGACCTTAAAGTGAATTTTCTGCTATTGAAAAAAAAAAAGCCCTAGGAATTAGCATCTCTGCCCTGCTATTCCATTGATAGGGATTTCTGCTGATATTCAAAGAACTTTGCTTTTTTATCCCTGCCACAGCTCTTGTTCTTTCCAATGTTTATTTCTATATCAACCGCCAATATATGAGGTGATTTTGTGCATAAGGTCTTTCCTAAAGCTCGGCTCAGTTCTATTAACCTTTATGCAGTAATTTATAGTTAAGGTCTAAATGGCACTGGTGCATGTAAATAGTGTCTGCGGGCTCTGCCGCCATGAGGAAAGTACTGTGCTTAAGTGGCTCCAACACATTTGCTCAGAAAATTGTGGAAGGAACTGCTGCGATCTCTGTAGGAAATTATTTAGTGAAATTCTACAGAAGATTAATGTTGCCTTGTAACAGACTCTTTGATGTGTTGAGTCTACAAGTTTTAGTGTGGAATCTAAGGCTTTTTTTTTTCCTCCTTAACATCAGTCTGAGCTGCATCTAAAAAGAAGAAATTTTGGAAAACAGAAATCTGAGGGACTTTCACATTTCCTTGTGATTTGTCTTCAAGGATGAGTGGATTTGAGAACTCTTTCTACATTTTAATAGTGAATGCACAGAAAGTAGAGATCAGCTTGGCCAAGCTGATGCTATGGAACAGATTCTTCAAATTTCTTTACAACCTTCCTTTTACCTCTCTCATCCAAAAGCAGTCTCTGTCTCTGGCCATTCTCCAGACCTGACTCTGCAGACTTATGGAGACCCTACAATATTCACCTGGCCCAGTGAATCCGCTGCTCAAAGGTCCTCAGCACAGCCAACAAGAACCAGAAGGTCAGTGTGGCCAGAGCATGGCAAATGGGGTAGGGAAGTGGAAGATCACTCCAAACCCCACCCTTGGAAGGGCTTAGGAAGAAAGAATTGGGTCATCTCAGCTTGTCTGCAAAGCAGCCAAAATTCTGAACCTGTGGTCCTCTTGGGGGGTTTTCAACCTGGGTGTGCCCTGAATGCTGCCAGACCTGCATTCCTGGGACCTGGCTAAACAACACTGTTCCAAAGTATAAGTGATGTATAGTCAATGAAGAGCATCAACACCGAATACAGTTTGTGGACCTGGCTTGAATCCTCATTTGAATAAACCAACTTTAAGTAGACATTCTTGGGACCTTGAGGAAATAGGATTCAGACTAAGTAAAGATGAAATAAAGAAATTACTGTTAATTTGTAGGTTAAAATGGTATTGTAATAAGTAAGGAAAGTTCATCATTTTCTGAGTATTTATGAGTGAAATATCATCATATCTATGATTCAAATTAAGTTAATTCAGCAAAGTGTACAAGAGACATGGCAAAATGTTACTAATTGTTCTGCTAGGTGATATGTATATGGAAGTTTATTATGCTATTTATTTTTATAGTGTTTGGAAATACTCATAATAAAAAGTTTAGAACATAAAAAGAAAAAAAAATACCATTAGTTATTAAACTACATACTTCAAGCCAGGGAGGAAGGACTGAGGGTTTGTAACCAAAGAAGTAAAAACATGAGGTGGTTCTTTGTGAAGAGAGGGAGCCTTCCTCCATCATTTTCTCCCTGAGGCGCTGGTTTCTAATTATTAATTTATTAAACATTAGTTAGAAACTACTGGGAGTGAGCCCCTAGGGGAGATAAAAACATGAAGGATAAGACACCCCCACCGCCCTCAAAGAGTAAGAGTCTAGGAGCAGAGCAAGTATGCAGATTCCATAGTTGCACTCTGGAGCCCGACCACCTGGGTTCAGTTTCCAGCTATGACACATACTAGGTGTTTATCCGGACCAGTTATTTAAGCTTTCTGTGAATACTAAGTGGATTTATCTTGTAGGCTATCATAATCATTAAATGAACTAATGTATGAAAAGTTCTTAAAATTAGTACTTTGTTTATATTTAAAAAAAAACAAGCAATATACAAAATACACAGTGAAAGTTTTTCTAGAAAAAGATTTTGATATAATCCCAATGGGGAGAATTCATTCCAGGATCCAGGGCACAATATGAGCAAAGATTCAGAGAGTAAGGCATAAAGAGCGCTTTGGAAATAGCAACCAATCCATTGCAGTTAAGACTTCTGGGTCTGTTTAAAGGAGTGCCGAGAAACGAAACCAGAAAAGCAAGATGGGCCCAGATTACCCAAAGGGCCAGGAATACCAAGACAAAGAGTTGTGGCTCTGTCCTGCAGGTACCAGAGGACCACTAAGAGTGTTTGAGCCAGGGAGAAGCATGAATGTTGGCGAAACACTAATTATTCCCTGTGTTTTAAATAAACACTGTGTTCATAGCAAGTGCCAGACGTTGTGGGCAAAATGGTCCCTGCCCTCATGGAAGCTTCAGTTTAGAGGAGGAAGGAGATGTTAAATAACCGAACAAATAAGAGTTATGAAGGAAAAGTGCAGAGTGTTCTGAGAGCTCCTAAGAAACCTAATGTAGCTGGAGGGGTGAGGAAGTCAGGTTGAAGAGGTGACACCTGGCTGAGATCTAAAGATATGCAGGAGTGGGCCAAGTGGACTTGGAGAGAAGAGCTTGCTGGGCAGAAGAACAGGACGAGCATGGGCTCTGTGGCAAGAGGGGAAATGACACTCCAGACCTTCTGGAATAAGGCCAGTGGAGGTAGAACCAGGGGCCTGGGAGATTGTGGTTTGAGATACAAAAGTGTTAGGCAGGGTTAAATTACCCACCACCTTGGCCACACTGATTGAGCCAGGTATCAACACCTGACCAAAACACAGGCTCCTTTAGACTCCTCTGCCAAGTCACCATGAGGTGACCTCAAGTGATACCAGATAGTTATTGCCAGAACCAATCAACGTCTCTCTCTTGGGGAGTTTGAACGTGAGACAGAGAGGGAGAAAAAGACTCAGAAATAGAGAAAAACAGACTGACAGATAAATAGAATGCAGTGGCAATGCAGAAACAGACATGACATGAACCCCATAGGCCATATTAAGGATCTTGGTCTTTATGTTAAGCACAAATACTGGTAAGAAATGATGGGAACTGGATGAGGATTACAGAAGCAGATACGAAGAAAAGGGGGTGGTAATTTCAAAAATATGTCCATAATGACACTTCTCCCTTAATTCCTTCCTCTTGAGTGTGGGCTGGACTTAGTTGTTTGCTTTTAACAAACAGAATATGTAAAAGTAATAGTGTGCAACTTCCAAGATTAGGTTCTAAAGAGGACTGCAGCTACCACCTTGAGCACATACATTCTCCCCCAACCCACTCCTCCTCTTCTCCCGCAACCCCTCCCCAAGTTGGGGAAGTAAACTGTCATGTGGTGAGAAGCCCTGTAGAGAAGTCCATGATGAGGAACAGAAACCTCCAGCCAATAGCCAGCAAGGAACTGAGATCTGCTTATGATAATGAGTGATTTTTAAAAAAAATTTCCATGTTAACTTTAGATTCAGAGGGTACACGTGCAGGTTTGTTACAAGGATATATTGCTTGGTGCTGAGGTTTGGGCTTCTACTAGTCTTGTCACCCAAATAGCAAACATAGTACCTAATAGAAAGTTTTTCAGCCCTTGCCCCCCAACCTTTGAAGCCCCCAGTGTCTATTGTTGCCATCTTATGTCTGCGTGGCCAAGATTTAGCTCCCACTTATGAGTAAAGACATGAGATATTTCGTTTTCTGTTTCTATGTTAATTTGCTTAGGATAATGGCCTCCAACTGCATCCATGTTGCTGCAAAGGACATCATTTCATTTTTTTTATGGCTGTGTAGTTTTCCATGATGTATATGTACCACATTTTCTTCATCTAATCTGCCACTGATTGGCACCTAGGTTGATTCCATGTCTTTGCTATTGTGAATAGTGCCATGATGAACATATGAGTGCATGTGTCTTTTTGGTAGAACGATTTATTTTCTTTGGGGTGTATACCCAGTAATGGGATTGCACGGTTGAACGGTAGTTTAGTTTTAAGTTCTGTGAGAAATCTCCAAACTGCTTTCCACAGTGGCTGAAGTAATTTATGTTCCCATTCGGCAGCCTCACCAGAATCTGCTGGGTTTTTTTGTTTGTTTGTTTGTTTTTACTTTTTTATAATAGCCATTCTGGCTAATGTGAGATGGTATCTCATTGTGGTTTTGATTTGCATTTATCTGATAATTAGTGATGTTGAGCCTTTTTTCATGTTTTTTGGCCACTTGTACATCTTCTTTAGAGAAGTGTCTGCTCATGACCTTTGCTCACTTTTTTTTTTTTTTTTTTTTTTTTAATTAAACAGGGTCTTGCTCTGTCATCCAGGCTGGAATGCAGTGGTATGACCATGGCTCACTGCAACCCCAAACTCCCGATTTGCCCACTTTTTAATGGAGTTATTTATTCCTTGTTGATTTGTTTAAGTTCCTCATAGATTCTGGATATTAATTCTTTGTCAGATGCATAGTTTATGAATATTTTCTCCCATTCTATAGGTTCTCTATTTACTCTGTTGATGGTTTATTTTGCTATGCAGAAACTTTAGTTTAATTAGGTCCCACTTGTCAATTTTTGTTTTTGTTGCAATTGGCTTTTGAGAACTTGGTCATAAATTCTTTGCCAAGGCCAATGTCCAGAAGAGTATTTCTTAGGTTTTCTTCTAGGATTTTAATAGTTTGAGGTCTTACAAAGTCTTTAATCCATTTGAGTTAATTTTGTATATGGTGAAATATAAGGGTTCCAGTATCATTCTTCTGCATGTGGCTAGCCAGTTTTCCCATCACTATTTCTTGACTAGGAGTCCTTTCCTCATTGCTTTTTCTTGTGGACTTTGTTGAAGATCAGTTGGTTGCAGGTATGCTGCATTATTTCTGGCTTCTCTATTCTGATCCATTGGTCTATGTCTCTATTTTTCTACCAGTACCATGCTGTTTTGTTTACTGTGGCCTTGTAGTGTAGCCTAAAGTTGAATAATGTGATGCCGCTGGCTTCGTTCTTTCTGTTTAGGATTGCTTTGACTATCTGGGCTCTTTTTGTTGTTGTTGTTGTTGTTGTTGTTCCATATGAATTTTAAGATTTTTTTAAAATTTTTAAAATAATACTAGAGATAGGGTCTTGCCATGTTGCCCAGGCTGGTCTTAAACTCCTGGGCTCAAGCAATCCACTCACCTCAACCTCCCAAAGTGCTGAGATTACAGGCATGAGCCACCAGGCCTGGCCAGTTTTTCTAATTCTATAAAAAATGACATTGATCACGAGTGATCTTAAAAGTGGTTCTCCATCCATAATCAACCTTTGAGATGACTGCAGCCCCAGATAACAACTTGCCTACAACTTCATGAGAGATCAACTAAGCTAAGCCACTCAGATTCCCAGCCTTCACAAACTGTATGAAATAATGAACATATTTTAAGCTGCTAAGTTTTGGCACAATTTGCTATGCCCATTGCGTAATGAATACAGAGGGAGATGAGTGAAATTCATATTACATAGGTGGAATTGCTAGGACTTTGCGATCATAACTATTGGGTATGGAGGTGCAAAAGAAGTAAAAAGAATCAGAAGCTTTGGACCTAGCTCACTGAGGCTCTATTTTTAGAGAAGGGGTTGGAACACAGGAGGAAGAATTTTGGGGAGAAAGAAAATAATTTCCATTTTGAACTCATTAAATTTGAGAGGCTGATGAGATTTTCAGGTGAATATGTTCCCTGAAGATTTGAAAATATGGCAGGGTGTTAGAGTGGAGAGGGCTATATGGATAGAAATCATTGGGGTATAGGAGAACCATGGCAGTGGAGGGCATTTCCAAGGAGAACAAGGAGATAATAAAGGCAGATGAAGGACAAACAGCAAGAATTGGATACATTTTTGGTCCCAAAAGTGGAAAAAGAGAAGTAATGCTAAAAAAAAGAAAAAGGGTAAAAACTCTAAAGAGAGTTTTGATAAAGAGATGTTCAACAGTATCAAAAACTATAGAAAGAGATCCCTATCTCTGGAAAGTTCGACCTCACATGCATCTGCATATTAGATTATCTATAAATCTCCTAGTTGGGGTAAGTCAACACTGGCTGCACAGATTAAATCAAATTTCAAGAGCTACAATATAAAAAACAAGAACTGAATTGTGGTCACCCCAGCAAAGCACTCCACCATGTGAAGCTCCCCACAGGTGGTCTATGTGTCTTTTTACAACACTCGTCTCAAATTGCAATAGAAGGGATGCTCATGGTTCTCTCTAGACAACCTGCTCTTTTTACAACGGTAGTTTTTCAAATTGCAAAATATGGAGACCTTCTCATTTACCTCAGGATAAAGATACTTAGGAGGCTTGAGGAAGCAAATAAAATGGTTTCCAGGGCTGCATGTAAGACCTCATGGAGAACTGGAACGTGGTTCAGGATGAAGCAGCAGTTTCTCCAGCAGCCTGCCATTCCTGAAGCATCTCTTGCACTGATTCCTGTCACTACTTGCTTCTTCTTGTTAATCTTCTGCTAGCAGATGCCTTTCTATGCCTCCATTCATATCCTCCTCTACTGAAGTCATTACTTGCTTCGTAGTGTCTGCTCACTGCCTTCTTTCCACGTCTCTCGGTTTCTGTGTCAACACTGAACTGCTGTCTGTTTATCAGTCGTCTGCTTTTCTCCAACTCTCTGTTTCTGTCGCTAGTTCAAATTCCCCCGAGAGACTTTGATTGATTCAGAAAGTCCCTATCCAGTGCCACCCTAGGCCACCTCCTAGGGGCTTTAGCTTTTAAGCCTAAAGCAGTGTGTCTTTCAGTCAGTTGTTAATTCCTGGTTCAACCATTCGTCACCAAAATGGTGGGGGAAGTGGATATCGAAGGCTAAAGAATTCCCTGTGGTCCCTTTTCCCCAAAAGGAGGCAGTGGGCCTGGAAGCTACTTTGTCTTAATGCCGTTTCAAGTAGCATCTCCCAGTGAGCTAATGGTTTAAAACTTCCTCTTCTGAGTACAGATTCCTTCTAGAAGGGTTTTTATCTTTAACATTAGCTCAATGTATAGCAACAACTACTTGTGGTACTAACCCTCAAAGCAGCACATGCTGGCTGCTTACTGATTAAAAATCACAGGTAAAGACAGAAAACACCAGCTTAACAAGGCTTTGATAAACTGAAAAAGCCTAAAATGATTTCCGTGAACTCTACTAACAGTAGCCAGTTAGGTCCTGCTCTTCATTCACATTCATTCATTCAGCACCACCTAGTTAGTAGGTATTCTAGTGTGAAGAAGAAGCTGGTTAAGATAGAAACCCTACCCTCCAGGAGCTGACTCCCCAAGACAGAAGAAAGCAGGTACGTCTTTCTTCTCATCTCTCTCTTCCCCAGTTCAACTCTCTCTTTCCTCCCTTCCCCTTTACTTCGTAATTTTTTTTTGGAAATGTGCCCATTCATAGTCAGTTCCTTCCTTGCCTGTGTTTCCTTTATTTATTTTTTTATGTTTTAGAAACAGGGTCTCACTCTGTCACCCAGGCTAGAGATTACTTATTATACTAGAAAAGTAAGTTAGAAGTAAAAAATTTTCTATTAAAAAAAGGAAAACAAATGAGAAGGAATGAGCAACTGTGAACAAATGAAGTGGGTAAAAGTTTCCATGGCCCAACTGTCAAGGTTGTTTTGGTTTCTTTTTTTTTTTTTTTTTTTGAGACGGAGTCTCGCTCTGTAGCCCAGGCTGGAGTGCAGTGGCCGGATCTCAGCTCACTGCAAGCTCCGCCTCCCGGGTTCACGCCATTCTCCGGCCTCAGCCTCCCGAGTAGCTGGGACTACAGGCGCTGCCACCTCGCCCGGCTATTTTTTGTATTTCTTAGTAGAGACGGGGTTTCACCGTGTTAGCCAGGATGGTCTCGATCTCCTGACCTCGTGATCCGCCCATCTCGGCCTCCCAAAGTGCTGGGATTACAGGCTTGAGCCACCGCGCCCGGCCTGTTTTGGTTTCTTTTTTGTTTTTTGACAATCTCTAAGGAAGCTCTGTGGAGTGAAGGAGAAACATAATAATCTGCAAATGACTAAAAAAAAATTTCTTTTGATTTGCTTGATTCATGTAAATTGCTTTCTTATTCTTGGAATTCAAGTGACCATATTCTTACTTTACTATAGAAAAGCAATTGACATGATAAAAATAAGCAAGCCATTTGGGAAGTTGGGACTTTTGAGGTAGGTAATGGAAAATTTGGTGGTGAGGGGCCAAAAAGGGATGATTTTTCCTAGACGTGGGAGCTTCCTGTAATGTGGAATGTGTACGTGTGAAATCACCAGTCTCTATATTTGCAATAACTTAATAACATGACGGTTCCTCCACCCGTCCTCTTTCCCCACACTGAGTTCCAGTTTCACACCGGGATACTCATTGTAAAGCTTTACAAAGAAAGGAGGAAGTAAACCTACCAACAAGGCAGCAACGTGTTTCAAATACCACATTCTTAACAGATGAAAAATTTTTTAATCACATTAATTAGCAATGCCACATGAGTCAAAGTGGATGGTCCAAATCTTGTATTTAATTTTCTTCTTGTGTCCTGGGCCTTTCAAATTGATTAATTATTGTTTACAAGGCCTTGCCTTACTGGCGTACCTTTAGCAGACACTACAATCTTAGCAAGGGTCAGCTTCATTTTGCTGCAGGGTTGCACCTGCTCCCTCATCTGAACTAAAAAGGAAGTAAAAACATGGTATTTAAGTGGCCACAGCCTTTTGTCTGATGCAGGAAAGCAATGAGAGCTCCTGTTTCTTCACTGTTGTTCACGCTAAAGGGTCTCCAAGTGTATAACACTTAGAGGAATTAGTTCCCTGCTCCCTAAAAGCAAAGAGCTCCACAGAGAAGAGACAGCAGCTGACCAGTGAGGCCCAGTAATTCCCAGCAGCACACCAGGGGCTAACAGAGGAGACTACTGTGTTTGAGGAAACTGATGGGATCTAGAGAGAAACCAGTGCTTAATGTTTGTCTATCATTCCTCCTAAAAATTAGGTAAGAGCAAAAATAGGCAAATTGCTGCTTGAGGAATAACTAATTTAGTAATAGTTCAGAATAATGCTTCGCCCTTAGATTCAAAGTGGTGTTTTAAGTGACATTCTATGAGCAGAGCCTGCCAGCTGACAAAACTTAGGTAGTATTTGGCTCCCTAAGAGAAGGCAAACCATGAGCATGTGGATTTTGTTTTGTTTCGTTTTTGTGGAGACGGAATCTCACTCCGTTGCCCAGGCTGGGGTGTGGTGGTGCCATCTTGGCTCACTTCATCTTCCGCCTCCTGGGTTCAAGTGATTCTCCTGCCTCAGCCTCCCAAGTAGCTGGGATTACAGGCTCGTACAACCACGTCCAGCTTTTTTTTTTTTTTTTTTTTTTTTTTTTTTTTAGTAGAGAAAGGGTTTCACCATGTTGGCCAGGCTGGTCTGCAACTCCTGACCTCAGGTGATCAGCCTCCCAAAGTATTGGGATTACAGGCATGAGCCACCGCGCCCCGCCGCATGTGGATATTTTAATTCAAGTTGAATACAGATCTCATTGTGCTTGATATTGAACTTCCTGGGACTACTGTGGCCCATTGCTTGAATCTTAGCCCTGGCATTGCTAAATGCAAGCAGCTCGGGAGAATGTGGTGGCTTGCTTCAGAGAAAGAATAAAAGCACTTCTGACAAAACCCCAGAAGCTAAGGTTATTCACGATTATAAAAGCAGTAACAAAAGTGTTGAATGTTGGTTCTACTGTTGACAATTTTAGAAAAATGTTGTTCGTCTGTCCTTTGATTTTATGAGGCAATTTTGAAAAACATCAATCAAAGACCTGCCTGAATCTCCAGGTGTGAAAACAGGGGATGATGGGAAATTTAGATGGTCAAACTATGGGCAGAGGTTTTATATTTGTGATTGGTAGAGAGAAGGAGGCCTGTATCTGAGGCACAATAGATAGGAAACACCAACTTCATCACTTAAAGTGTCATCCTCACTCTCACCCCACAACTGGAAACAAGTGACAGTGTTGCTCTACGTAAAGCTAGCAGACCTCTTCTAGATTAGGGGGACTTGACAGAGCCATTTAATTACTTTTTGGGTTAAGAAGTTGTCATCATTATCTCCATTAGTTAATAAGAAGAGTTACTACCAGTGACTAAAAAGAAGTAATTACTATTAGAATTTTTAAAAATTACACACACATTTCACAACTTTTTTTTTTTTTTTTTTTTTTGAGAGGAAGTCTCACTCTATCACCCAGGCTGGAGTGCAGTGGCACAATTTTGGCTCACTGCAACCTCCACCTCCCAGGTTCAAGTGATTCTCCTGCCTCACGGTCCCAAGTAGCTGGGATTACAGGTGCCCACCACCACGCCCAGCTAATTTTTGTATTTTTAGTAGAGATGAGGTTTTACTATGTTGGACCAGGCTGGTCTCAAACTCCTGACCTAGGTGATCTGCCGGCCTCGTCCTCCCAAAGTGCTGGAATTACAGGCGTGAGCCACCGCTCTTGGCCACATTTCACAATTCTGAAAGGCAATAAGTGTTTTTAATAATCAATGATTCCAGGCAGGGCTTGATAGCTCACACCTGTAATCCCAGCATTTTAGGGGGCCGAGAAGGGCAGATTACTTGAGACCAGGAGTTCAAGACCAGCCTGGCCAACATGGTGAAATCCCATCTCTACTAAAAATACAAAAAAAAATTAGCTGGGCATGGTAGTATGCGCCTGTAATGCCAGCTACTCATGAGGCTGAGGCAGAAGAATCACTTGAACCTGGGAGGTGGAGGTTGCAGTGAGCCGAGATTGCACCACCACACTCCAGCCTGGGTGACAGAGCAAGACTCCATTTCAAAAAAAAAAAAGATTCCAAATAGACATACACACTGATACACACATGTGTGTATGCACATCTTAAGCATGATTGCATTTTTAAGTAGCAGGACAAAATATACTTTGAAATGATTAAGCATCTTCCTTTGGAAAATACCACATGCTTAAGAGATCTCACTGGCAGCTCAAACATTTCCCCCCCCACCCCCTACCTCAGGCAGGTGCTATTGTATGGGGTAGAAGCAAAGAGGGAGACTCATCTAAGACCATGAAGCCAACATGTGAGAATGAAAAGGAGAGAGGAATATGGTATCAAACATCAAAATTTACTCAGTCTAGCAGATCATTCAGTCTTTGGAATTCCTTTTATTTATCTTGGAGTTCAAAATTCTGACCTATGTTTGTCTCAATTTAGATTACTGCCAAAATGGGGAAAAAATACCCCACCCATGAAGCAGCTGAATTAAAAGAAAACATAAACTGACCTTTAAAAATAGTTTGAATTAAGCTTCTTTGGAAAGGGAGACTATAAGATTGACTAATGCTCAAAAATGGTAATTTTCCTTTATTTAACTTAAAGTAATAATTTATCTCAAAATAAAATCACAGTTCCTTATAAAGATGATGGTACCTGGCTTTTCATTTGGAAGAGTTTTCCAGAAAGCAACTCAGGAATGTACAAAGTTAAACCTATATACACACCAGGTGTATGCGTTCAGGGGTATGTTTTGTTTACCTGTAACTGATTTTAACTGAACTACTCTTCTTTTAAAGAAAAATGTGCATCACTTTCGTTTTAGTAGAGTTTTTTTGTTTAACTCAAATCAAAAAGATGCCAAAGAATTAATAGCCTTCTTCAATTTTTGAAAATCTTACAAATTAATGAAAAGATAAACAAGAAAAAAATTATGTCAAAGGACATAAATAATCCTTTATGTCCTTAATGGTCAATAATCATTTGAAACAACATTTAACTTCATTAAGAATCTAAGGAGTACAAATTATAACAAGTATAAGATACCATTTGTCACTAATGCAACTGGAAAGAAAAATTTTAAATACTTAATGTTGGGGAATGTATATAAAAATAAGTACAATGGTATACACTGCTAGTATAAATGTAGTGTGAGTGTTTGCTTGTGTGTATATATACATCTACATATATACCTTCTAAAAGGTATTGATTCAAATTATATATACACATATATTATATAAGTATATATTTATATGAACATATACAAATATATGTATATGAATTTATCTATATACATAATACATATTATAAATATATTTATATTTAGTGGACAATAATCATTTCAAACAATGTTTAGTTTCATTAAGAATCTAAGGAAGAATCTTCCTGAAGCTTCTTCATGGAATGAAGAAATGGAATGGACCATGAAGAAATGGTCTTCATGGAATTCCCAGCATATCTCACACCAGAGAGAGAGAGAATATAACATCCATTGTTCTCCATTACTATTCTCGTTACATTAAGGATGAACAACAACCAGGAAGTGCACAACTCTGGCAGCCATGAGCATATCTGAATATGTGATTCCTAATATTCATTTCCTATGTGTTACACACACACTCACACACACACAGAGTCATGTGTGTTTTAAAGCCTTAGAAGAGTGCATATTCTTTGAGTCAATGACTAGATATCTAGAAATTTATTCAGAAATAATCACAGATATGCTCAAAGATATAGCTACAAGGATGCTCATTAGACAGCTATCAAAAACAGCAAAAATCTGGCGACAGCCTAGATATCCAACAGTAGTGGGTTGCTTAAGTATGTTATACAACATTTATACAGCAGAACACTATGTGGAGGCAGAAGAATATTTAATGTTTATAAGACATTAAATGAAAAGGGAGCCAGGCATGGTGGCATGCACCTGTAATCTCAGCACTTTGGGAGGCTGAGGTGGGAGGGTAGCATGAGCCCAGGAGTTCAAGGTTGCAGTGAGCCACGATTGTGCCACTGCACTCTAGCCTGGGTGACAGAGTGAGACCATGTCTCAAAACAAAAAAAAAGAAAGAAAGAAAGAAAGAAAGAAAGAAAGAAAGAAAGAAAGAAAGAAAGAAAGAAAGAAAGACAAAATCAATGAAAGAAAGAAAAGCAAAGGGAGATTTCAACACTATTTATTGCATTACTTCAGTTTTGTATTTACACAGTGAAAATTATAGTAAAACAAATCATGCTACTGGTGGTTTATCTCTGGGAGCTGGGATTATTGGTGATTTTGATTTTATTCCCATTGTTTACCTGTCTTTTTTATAATTTCATTTTAAAAAACAGCTTTGTTGTCGTTCACATATCATACAACTTTTTTTTTTTTTTTTTTTTTTTTTGAGACGGAGTCTTGCTCTATCACCCAGGCTGGAGTGCAGTGGTGCAATCTCAGCTCACTGCAACCTCCACCTCCCAGGTTCAAGCAGTTCTCCTGCCTCAGCTTCCCAAGTAGCTGGGATTACAGGTGTGCACCACCACGCCTGGCTAATTGTTTTGTATTTTTAGTAGAGATGGGCTTTCACCATGTTGGCCAGGCTGGTTTCAAACTCCTGAACTCAAGTGATCTGCCCACCTCCACCTCCCAAAGTGCTAGGATTACAGGTGTGAGCCACCATGCCCGGCTATTACTTTTATAATTAAGAAAAAAAGCAATAAAATTATTCTTACTGATTGAGGTAAACCTCTTTTGGGCAAATAATTAATCAACATTTCATCTCAATTATTTTAATATTGGGTTCTTAGCTAGCATTTATCCAGCACTTTGCATGTTGCAATGCACCTTTACTTTTATACAAAGTTCTTCTGGCCAAGTAGACCTTATTGCACATAAACAACTAATGACCTACACCTGCTAAAGTGCAAGCAATTAAGTTTTGTTGGGGGTCATTGCTCCCTCTTAATGGAAATTACACTGTGAATAAGACAACAGAAATATATGTCATGTCTGCCTTTCTGACACACTGTGGGTTTTCATAGGATTCTCAGAATGACTCCTACCAGAGAGAGAAAGAATATAATATCCATTGTTCTCCATTACTATTCTCATTACATTAAAGATGAACAACCACACAGGAAATGCAAAACTCTGGCAGCCACAAGCATATCTGAATACATGATTTCTAACATTCATTTCATTTTCCATTAACACACAAAACTACCTTATTAAACGTGAATAAAACCTGCATCCAGAGACACTTAAAATGTTGGCCAATTCCTCACTGAAAGGACCTTAATGATGGTGGGAAACTTGAAGAGGAGCTTGGAGAGAGGTTTGCAGGCTTCGGGTTGCCAGGGACACTTACCTTCTTGGCTTGAGCACCTCACACAGTCTCAGACGACAGAAAGAGCCAATGTGTTGAAAAACAAGGGTCAGTACAAGGGTTAAATGAAAGCGAAATCATGCTGACCTAGAAATGCAAATCAATGTGCCTTAGTTCTCTGTAGAACTTGTGTTGCCTGAACACTCTATTCTTTCTTCAGATTACCTAGTGTCCCAAGAGAGACTTCAGTGATTTGGAGAACAGTGATGCAATGTGGAGAGACGCGGCAGGCAGCGACAGAATCTAATTGCATCTGAGAAGCATCTCCACAATTTACAGTGGCCTTCTCACAGGGAAAAGCAGGGGGCCGGTTTTGAAGTTGATTTCCCTTTCTTTATATTGCTTTTACCATCCTTCCCAGCTCAAATTCAAAGCTCAAAATCGGAGGTGATTTTTAAACTGTCTCTTAACCCATCATAAAAGTAAGAACATGCGCACTTAGAGATTTATAATTCTCATCTGCATTTTGTTCTCTAAAGTTGCAAAGTGTGCAGGAAGCTCCTGGTTGCTGATAGAAAGCTGCCTGAAATATAAATTTCAGGTACACAATCTGGCTGTCATCACTAAAGGAATTAGAAGGGAGAGAAGAAGGGAAAATGGAGGGAGACAATAGGGGCAGGGGGACAGAAGAGAGGTGATAAATCAGAGATGAGTGCTGATTTTAAAGAAAAAACAAAAGCTAAGAACTTATTAGAGGGACTCAGGAAAGAAAATTGAACAAGGTAAGGCAAGAATAAAGGGCAAAGTGATTATGAATGTGGATCTAGAGCCAAATGGGTTGGATCTGAACCATCACTTAATTTCTGGACAACTTTAAGCAACCTACTTACCCTATTTGCCTGTGCAAACCAGGCTGGGCGTGGTGTGAGCCACCGCACCCAGCCTGGTTTGCCTTTGTTTTAAGAAATAATTATGAGAAGTCAAGTTCTGAGACTTGCATACATGGAACTTGCTCTTTTTCACTCCTTGTACAGGGAAATCTACATATGATGGTCCAATTTATAAACTTTTAGGATAAGAATGAAATACAGATTTTGCAAATAATTCTTAAAGACCTCTTTTACGTAATGAACTATGGAAGACAAAGGTAAATGAGACACTTTCCTTGTTCTTAAGGAGTTTGAGATCTAGAAGGAATGACAGGTCTGTACTAAAGTCCCAGGAGGCGGTATCTAATAGCTGGTCAGGAGGAAAACTCTCAAGTCTGGAAAGAGCAGTTCCTAGGTTTCAAATTGGAAACTGAAACATGGGTACTGCCTTCAAACGCGAGGCCAGTCCCATGTTTTGCAGGTTAAATGATCCCACTTAAGTTTTGGGCTGGAAAACCAGCCGAATAGATACTGTCTCAACTCCATGACAGAAGATAAATGTACTATCAGGGTCCATATATAATAAACATAGACAGACAAAAATCATTATTAAATTGAACTTTTTTTTTTTCAGGGGGAGGAGTGTGCCTGAAGTGTTGAGTCTAAAAAAGAGTATTTGCCAAGGAAAAAAGATGTCCTATTATTAGCATCCAATTAGAGAACTATTTGTACAGCCAGGAAAGTCATGGATATTGTGTCACATAGTTGACATCCATGGGTTTGTCTCATAAAAGTAACATGAAAAAAATCCACAGAATTCCACCTGGCACTAGGAAGGCTATGAGCTTTCAGTGTCCGCTCTCCAAGGAACTGCAAACTCAAGGAGCCAGCTTACCTCACGTGTTCCTGCACTTTGTAAAATTTCTTCAGAAATTTAAATTAAAACCAGTTCTTCAGTAATGATCCTTGTTTTCATCTTTGCTTTCATCTTTGCAACAATTTAAACATGTTGTTTATTTTCTGAGTGTCTGCCACGAGACTGGGAAATTAGGTATATTGAACATAAAGCAAAGCTGATTCTAGGAATTTCCAAAGTCAAAGACAATTCCTAGAATGTCTTTACATCAGGGAAACTTCAGGGTAAGTTCCAGAGAGTCCACTTTCCACATGGCACTGTCCTCTAATAACTGAAATGATTAAGGCCTGAATATGTGTTGAATTGCTTGAAATAAGAGTCTAGCCTTTAGCTAATAGGTTCTGTCAGTCCATCTCCTGAGTTAACCAAAACGAATTATTGGCTTCTACTTCTCTTTCTAGCAGGCTAGTGCTACTAAGTAGAAAAAGTAATTATATTAATGGAAAAAACAGTGTCCAACACATTCTCTAAGACCTGACTCAAATGTCACCTCCATTACTGCTTCCTTGGTTACATGGCTCTTTTGAAGAGTGCTTTCAGAACTCTTTACAAGCAGAACTTTACAAGCCTGCTTACATGGCTCTTTTGGAGTCTTTGTCACATTGAATGGAAACTGTTTCCAGTGCCCATGTGCTCTTCTTTATCATTAGCTCCTCAAGGGCAAGAATGGGAACATACATGTCTGATACATAGTAGGCATCCAATCTGAATTAAATGAATAAAAGTCAAACAGGGAGAAAACAACATACAAACACAATCAGTGAGACAGGTGGCCCAAACCCCGTCTCTACTAAAAATACAAAAAATTAGCAGGGCGTGGTGGCGGGCACCTGTAGTCCCAGCTACTCAGGAGGCTGAGGCAGGAGAATGGCGTGAACCCGGGAGGCGGAGCTTGCAGTGAGCGGAGATCGCGCCACTGAACTCCAGCCTGGGCAACAGAGCGAGACTCCATCTCAAAAAAAAAAAAAAAATCCCACCCGCCCTTCACAAGGGCATACACAGAAAGAAAAGCAATGAGATCTACTTGAGATTGTGGTGACACATCCAGTAGGCTGCTGAAGAAGTTGGATGTCACCCATGAATGGGTGTGAAAACCAGTCCTTTCTCCCTGCAGCTTGCCACTTCTCTTTGCAGGTGACTTTGCCTTGCTATTTCCCCTTGGCTCTGGCCCTACTGGTCAAGGCGATGACCAACTCCAGAGGCTGGATGTATTATCTGGGGCAAGTCTCAGGCTCATGCCCAGGGAATACATATATGGCTGGGGTATGTACATATTATCCCATACATAATTAGGTATGTATTGGAGGTCCTTGTTGTTTTTTGTTGAGTTTTAATGGAGAAGGGAGAGGAATGGGTTTTACAGGCAAAAGCATCCGTGAATGAACAATGTCACCTCTGAATGGGCCACATTTTTGAATTAATAAATCTAGTTGCACAGCCTCTCAAAGATACACCATGAAGTTTCATCACCTCATTATACAAGCCTTAATCAAGCAAGAAGGAGGGGCTGTAAATTCTATACCAAACCAGAGTTTCAAGAAAATCTTACATCTTTTTACTTTGATGCTTTTCGAAGAAAATTTGTGTCTTTGTAAACACTCCTGGTGGTTGTTTCTATAAACATAATTTTTTAAAGCAATCTTTTAGATTAGACATGGATAAACAGTGCCAGAAATGGTATATAATGTTTTAATTTCTAACTTTAGTATTCATTTTAGTATTTCTAATTCTAGGAACAGACGTTCTTGAAAACTTTTCTTCATTTTTTGAATTGAGAATCAAAAATTTGAGAGCTAGCAAGGGCCTTGTCAGTTATCTAGTCCAGTGTACACAGACTGGACTTTCTCCGGCTGCACAGAAGTAAAAAGAAACAAGTTCACCAATCTTTGCACTGTCATGAATCTAATAAACAGGATTTGGCCAGGCGCAGTGGCTCATGCCTGTAGTTCCAGCACTTTGGGAGGCCGAGGAGGGTGGATCACCTGAGGTCAGGAGTTCGAGACCAGCTTGGCCAACATGGTGAAGCCCCATCTCTACTAAAACAAAAAATTAGCCAGGCGTGATAGTGGGCGCCTGTAATCCCAGCTACTCAGGAGGCTGAGGCAGGAGAATCACTTGAACCCGGGAGGTGGAGGTTGCAGTGAGCCAAGATCATGCCATTGTACTCCAGCCTGGGCAACAAGAGTAAAACTCCATCTCAAAAAATAATAATAATAATAATAAAAAACAGTATTTGATTACAGATTACTGAATGGTAGTATTTTCCAAAATGTATTTCATATAAAACTAGGAATTTCTGAGATAATGTTTTTAAAGATTATGTAATCAAGAAAGTTTTACAACTACAAGGCTAAACAAAATTTTTAAAGCTCTTTTGATTTATTTAGAACTGTCAGACTTCTCAGAACCTTCAAGACACTAATGTGTACACCATGAATATCCATGAAAAAGGTAAAGCATGCAATGAAAAGGGCCCCCAAACTCCCTTTTTTAATAGATCAAAGTTTAGGAAAACTGGCTGCAAGATGTTCAGCTCTAATATGTAACTGCAATTTGCGGTAGCTATTAGCTTCTAACCATAAACATAGAATGTAAAATTGACCTTGAGCTTCCTAGTAGCCAATGCAGAGATGTGATACATTAATAGATTAAAAGTTCATGGTGTTCATCCAATGAAAACAAACTGGTTATGTATATAACTATGATTTGGTAATCAAAATAATATTAATAATACTTTTTTTAAATAACAAAAAAAATGTAAAAAAAAAAAACAGTAGTTCCCGAAGCAATAATTATTTTCAATACTGTTCCTCAAGGGTGTTCATAAAGAGGATCAGGATGGCAACCTTCGCAACACCCCTCTTCAGCACATACAATAATCAGTTTGCAGACAGTCTGATCCTTTTCTGGCATATTGCCATAGGGCAGTTCGGTGGAAACAGGTGTATAAGAAGTCACTCCAGCTGCCACATGTTCATAGCTCTTACTTGTCTAACTTAACCCAAGACTCTAGTCGCACTCTGCCACTAACCAGTCGTGCCTGTCTCTAAGAATGAATCATTTGCCTACTGTGGAGTTGAACTAGATGTTCCCTGAAACTCAGTTTCAAAGTTCTAGAAGCCTATAGGATCTATTTCTTATTTTTCTCCAGAAAAAAAAAATTCAAGCTTCCAGTGTCCTTTAAAAGTATACATTGAACCCTGTATGTATGTGTGACTTAAGTAGTGACACTCATAGGGCACATTGCTAATTTTTTTTTTAAGAGAGATGGAGTCTCACTGTATTGTCCAGGCTGGTCTCAAACTCCTGGGCTCAAGCCATCCTCCCACTTCAGGCTCCCAAAATGCTAGGATTACAGGCATGAGCCACTGTGCCCAGGCACATCACTATAACCTTGAGTACACTGTCAAAAATTTGCAAAAACTAAAAGAAAAAGAGAGAAACTAAGAACAGAAGTAGGAGAGCCCCAAAAATGATTCTATCCTCTTGAGCATTTTCCTTTAAATCAACCTTAGTTTCTTTAGGAGGGTTTATTAATAATAATGACAGAAATAATTATAATAATTTGCTTTAAATCAGCCTATAGCTTCTTAGAAGATAATAATAATGATGACAGAAGCAGCAGCAAGCACTTATCTGGTGCTTCTTATGTATCATGTCCTCTTGTAAGCATTATATATAATTACACTTTTAATTCTCACAATAACACAGAAAGGTAGATACTATTCCTATCCTATTTCACTGATGAGAAAGTTGTGATTCTGAGGAGGTGAATAACTTGCCTAAAGTCATGTGAGTGGGAGCAGCAGATCAGGAGTTCAAGCTGGATCCAGAGTCTGAGGTTTAACTAGCACATGCTGCTGCCTCCCGGTCAGTTCCTGTGGTAGGTGACTGCTTGCTGCTGGTGTAAGAGGTGCCCACACTCCAGCTAGACATTAGATATTAGAGAAAGCACCTCCTCTCAAAATAAGACTTTGTTGAAAAATAAAGGAGGACTTTCTAAGAAGAGCAACTCTATAAAGGCAGAGAATAATAAAGGTTTTAATGGTTGATGATGATGATTATTCCAATAATATTAATAACAGAAGAGAAAACAATTCTGCAGTTCTCTTGAAAAATTAAAGGTAGCTTCCACCACAACAATGCAGTAGTTATTAACTCCTTTGGTAAAGCTTGAACCAACAGACCGCACCAAAAGTCAACAGACTTCAGATTGCAAGGTGAAGAGAACAAACTTCACAGGGAGCAAACTGTTCGGGAACAAAGGAAGCCTTTGTTTCACTCTCAGATGTGCAACTGATGTGCAACTTTTGCACAGACACTGGGGTGCCCACGCTGTCTTTCCTCCAGGTTAACACAAGACACTAGTCTTTTCTCCAACACCTCCTCTTTCCTTCCAGCTCTTCTCCCTTCTCTTCTCCTGCCCTCTCCTCCCCGGTCAGCATGTTCTTTCCTGTTCAGGGACATAGAAGAGGGGTATATTTGACAGTCTAGCAGCATTCTAACACAGAATCACATGTTGTAACCACACATTCAGGAAACATGCTTCATACTTCTAAAACCCTTCATTAGAGGATCTCAAAGCACTCTTCAAACAGTAATTAATCATCTACTCCGATGAATGTTTTCCTCCTAAAGGCTAGAAGTAGAAACACAACAATTATGTGACTTACTCCTCAAACTACTACCAGCATATTCATTGAAATCCTTAAGCCACCTCCCCAACACACACACCCACACTCACATGTCCACCCACATGCAGAAAGTAGAGGAAGGGGGAGAGAGAAACAAAGAAACCATTTAGTGGCAAGGCCCTGAAATTCTTCACTCTTATCTTCACAGCAGAGGTGGGGCCCAGCTCATCTGTACACCGTAAGTGTCAACAAGGACCTAAAGTTTTCTGGCACACCATTAATAGAATGAATGGGAATCTATTGCCATTTGTGAGGTTGCCTGTCTTCTCATATTAACCCCTCTTCTTTAAGCCATCCACACCCTGACTAGTATAGGCTTCTTAGCTAAACCAGGCTTTTCTCACCTCCTACTCCATTTTGTAGTCCTGAAGTGCTGAGCTTCTCCCATAAAGAACTGTGCATTTCAGAACTGGGTAAATTGGTTCTTCAAAGTGGGTTATTTTCAAAATTAATGAAACGTGTTTGACTTATTGGAGTGAGCTACAAAATCTAGGAAATTTTCTTTTTCTTTTCTTTCTTTTTTTTTTTTTTTGGAGATGGAGTTTCACTCTTATCACCCAGGCTGGAGTGCAATGGCACAATCTCAGCTCACTGCAACCTCCACCTCCCGAGTTCAAGTGATTTTCCTGCCTCAGCCTCCCTAGTAGCTGTGATTACAGGTGCCCGCCACCACATCCAGCTAATTTTTGTATTTTTAGTAGAGACGGGGTTTCACCACGTTGGCCAGGCTTGTCTCGAACTCCTAACCTCAGATGATCCACCTGCCTCAGCCTCCCAAAGTGCTAGGTTTATAGGCATGAGCCACTGCACTCAGCCAGGAAATTTTCTTAATGAGTATGGACAATCTATGTCTTCAGCTAACTTTTGCTTCTCTTGTGCTACCTCCCTTTAGTTTCTCTCCTACCTGGAGTGCTGAGTCAAAACAAGACCATGGAGAAGTCTGGGAGCTGCTGTTCCCTGAATATTCCCTGTGGCTTCCTCCTCAGGGTCCTTTCTCTAGTTCCAACATCCAGCCCCAATGGCCCAGCCTGGCCATAGGGGCAATCTCAGGCCATTTCAAGTTGGTCCCTAAGGGAAGAAGCTGTGTTTCATTCCAGGGCAGACTGTAAGGGTCATGAGCCCCTTGAGGCCCATGACTTCACATCACCCATCATCCAGACGCTTCGCATCTCAAGAACCATCGCCTATACAGGCATACCTTAGAGATACTGTTCAATTCCAGCCATTGCAATAAAGTGACTATCACAATAAAGCAAGTCACACAAATATTTTGGTTTCCCAATATATATAAAATTTATGTTTATACTATACTGTAGTCTATTAAGAATGTAATAGTGCCTGGCCAACATGGTGAAACCCCATCTCTACTGAAAATACAAAAATTAGCTGAGCATGGTGGCAGGCACCTGTAATCCCAGCTACTCAGGAGGCTGAGGCAGGAGAATCGCTTGAACTCAGGAGACGGAGGTTGCAGTGAGCCAAGATGGTACCACTGCACTCCAGCCTGGGCAACAGAGCAAGACTCCATCTCAAAAAAAAAAAAAAATTGCAATAGCATAATGTCTAAAAAAAACAATGTACACACTCTAACTAAAAAACACTTTATTGCTCAAAAATGTTAACTATCATCTGAGCCTTCAGCAAGTCATAATCTTTTTGCTGGTGGAGGGTCTTGTCTCGATGTTAATAGCTGCTGACCAGTCAGGCTGGTGGTTGCCAAAGGTTGGCGTGATTGTGGCAATTTCTTAAAATAAGACAACAATGAAGTTGCAACAACAATGGACTCTTCCTTTCATGAAAGATTTTTCTGTAGCATGTAATGCTGTCTGATAACACTTTATCCACAGCAGAACTTCTTTCAAAATTAGAGTTAATCCTCTCAAACCCTGCTGCTGCTTTATCAACTCAGCTTATGGAATACTCTAAATCCTTTGTTGTCATTTTAACAATGTTTCTAGCACCTTAATAAGGAGCACATGCTATCTCAAGAAACCACTTTCAGTTGGGCACAGTGGCTCACACCTGTAATCTCAGCACTTTAGGAGGCCAAGGTGGGTGGGTTGCTTGAGCCCAGGAGTTCAGGACCAGCCTAGGCAATGTGGTGAAACTCTGTCTCCACAAAAAATACAAAAATTAGCCAGGTGTGGTGGCACATGTCTGTAGTCCCTGCTACTTGAGAGGTTGAGATGGGAGGATCACCTGAGCCTGAGCCCAGGAGGTGGAGGTTGAAGTGGAGTAAGATCAAGCCACTGCACTCCAGCCTGGTCAACAAAGCAAGACCCTGTCTTGAAAAAACAGAAAGGAAAAGAAAAGAAAAGAAAAGGAGGGGAGAGGAGGGGGGAGGGGAAGGAGGAGGGGAAGGGGAGGGGGTAGGAGCAGAATGGGGAGGGGGAAGGAGGGGGAGAGATGAGGGAGGGGGGAGGGGAGGGGAGCGGGGGGGAAGGAGGGGGAGAGATGAGGGGGGAGGGGAGGGGAGCAGAGGGGGAGGGGGAGGGGGAGGGAGGGGAGGAAGAGGGATGAAGGAGGGGAGGGGAGGGGGAAGAGAGTGGGAGGGGGAGGGAAGGGAGAAATTTTCTTTGCTCATTCATAAGAAGCAACTGCTCATCTCTCCAGGTTTTACCATGAGCTTGCAGCAATTCTGTCACATCTTCAAGCTTCATTTCTAATTTTAGTTCTCTCGCTATTTTCACCACATCTACAGTTACTTCATCCACTGAAGTCTTAAACCCCTCAAAGTCATCCATGAGGGTTAGAATCAACTTATTCCAAACTCCTATTAATGTTGATATTTTGACTTCCTCCTGTCAATTGAAAATGTTCTGAATGACATCTAGAATGGTGAATCTTTTCGAAAAAGATTTTAATTGACTTTGCCAAGATCCATCAGAGAAATTACTATGGCAGTTATAGCCTTATGAAATGCATTTCTTTTTTTTCTTTTTTTTTACTTTTTTTTTTGAGACGGAATCTTGCTCTATTGCCAGGCTGGAGTGCAGTGATGCGATCTCGGCTCACTGTAACCTCTGCCTCCCGGGTTCAAGCAATTCTCCTGCCTCAGCCTCCCGAGTAGCTGGGATTACAGGCATGCACCACCATACCCAGATAATTTTTGCATTTTTAGTAGAGATGGGGTTTCACCATGTTGAGCAGGATGGTCTCGATGGCCTGACCTCATGATCTGCCCACCTGAGCCTCCCAAAGTGCTGGGATTATAGGTGTGAGCCACCGTACCCAGCCATGAAATGCATTTCTTAAATAATAAGACATGAAAGTTGAAATTACTCCTTGATCTATGGGCTTCAGAATGGATGTTGTGTTAGCAGACATGAAAACAACATTCATCTCCCTGTACATCTCCATCAGAGCTGTTGATCGACTAAGTCATTGAACGTTGTCACTGAGCAGTAATATTTTGAAAGGAATCTTTTTTTCTCAGAAGTAGGTCTCAACAATAGGCTTAGACTACTCGTAAACCAGTTGGGCATGGTGGCTCACGCCTGTAATCCCAGCACTTTGGAAGGCTGAGGCAGGGATTGCTTAAGCTCAGAAGTTTGAGACCAACCTGGGCAACATGGCAAGACCCCGTCTCTACTAAAAATACAAAACAAAAACAAAAACAACTCAGTAAACCACATTGTAAACATCGTGATGTCATCCAGGCTTTGTTGTTCTATTTCTAGAGCACAGGCAGAGTAGATCTAGCATAATTCTTAAGGGCCCTAGGATTTTAAGAATGGTTAATGTGCACTGGCTTCAACTTTAAAGTTACCATCTGCATTAGGCCCTATCAAGAGAGTCAGCCTGTCCTTTGAAGCTTTGAAGCCAGGCATTGACTTACTCCCTTTAGCTATGAAAGTCTTAGATGGCATCTTTTACCAATATAAGGGTGTTTCATCAACACTGAAACTCTGTTATTTCATGTAGCTCCCTTCATCAGCAATCTTAGCTAGATCTTCTGGAGAACTTGCTGCAGCTTCAATAACAGCACTTTGTTCACCTTGGACTTTTATGGTATGGCGATGTCTTCTTTCCTTAAACCTCATGGACCAACTGCTGGCTTCCAACTTCTGCAGCTTTCTCACTTCTCTCAGCCTTCAGAGAATTAAAGAGAATTAGGACCTTGCTCTCAATTAGGCTTTGGTTTAAGGGAATGTTGTGACTGGTTTGTTCTTTCATCCAGACCATTCAAACTTTCCCCATATCAGCAACAAGTCTGTTTTACTTTCTTAAAATTTATGTGTTCACTGGAGTAGTACTTTTAATTTCCTTCCAGAATTTTTCTTTTGCAATCACAAGTTAACTAACTGTTTAGTGCAAGAGACCTAGCTTTCAGCCCATCTTAGCTTTCGACATGCCTCCCTCACTAACCACTGTCATCTCTAACTTTTAACTTAAAGTGGGAGACACGTGACTCTTCCCTTCACTTGTACACTTAGAGGCAACTGTAGGGTTATTCATTGGCTCAGTTTTAAGATTGGGAGGGAATAGGGATTGTCTTAGAGAATAGGGAGGCCTGAGGAAAGGGAGAAAGATGGAGAAATGGCCGGTCCATAGAACAGTCAGAATATACACATTTGTCTTGTATGGGTGTGGTTCATGGCACCTCAAAACAATTACAATAGTAACATCAAAGATCACTAATCACAGATCACTATAATAGATAATAATTATAATGAAAAAATTTGAAATATTGTGAGAATTACCAAAATGTAACAAAATGACATCAAGTGAGCACATGCTATTGGAAAAATGGCACACAGTGTTGCCAAAACCTTCAATTTGCAAAAAATGCAATATCTGCAAAACACAACAAAGCGAAGCACAATCAAAAAGGTATGCCTGGCCAGGTGCGGTGGCTCACGCCTGTAATCCCAGCACTTTGGGAGACCAAGGCAGGCGGATCACGAAGTCAGGAGATTGAGACCATCCTGGCTAACACGATGAAACTCCGTCTCTACTAAAAATACCAAAAAAAATTAGCTGGGCATGGTGGTAGATGCCTGTAGTCCCAGCTACTTGGGAGGCTGAGGCAGGAGAATGACGTGAACCCAGGAGGTGGAGCTTGCAGTGAGCCGAGATGGCGCCACTGCACTCCAGCCTGGGCGACAGAGCGAGACTCCATCTCAAATAAATAAATAAATAAATGGTATGCCTATAGCTTGTTGTCCTCCACAGTGAGCAGAATACTCTTAAAAGCAGATTTTGACTCTATCAGCTGTGATCTGTAAGATTTAGGGTCTCACCTGTATCTCACCATTTTCTAGGAATGGCATAAGTTAATGTCATTCCTACCCTGCTTCAAGTATCATATTAGAATTCTTGCCCTCAACCTTTCAGGGAAGGGGAGTGGGACATTGAGACCCTCCTCAGTCTTGCCTTTTGACCTTCTGGGTGTCTCTCCACTCATTTGGACATGCATTATATCCCATTGTTTTTCTTTCATTCATCCATCTTAGTAACCATTATTGAGCACCTAGTGTGTACAGACATAGTAATGAACAAAATAAACATGGGTCCTGTCCTCTGGGAGTTATACTCCTGAGAGCAGACAAATGATAAACAATCAGACAAATAGCTGCATCATTATAGAGTCATGACACATGCTTTCTGAGAGTACAGGACACCACGAAGGAATATAACAGGCCAATCTAGTGAAGGACACTTGTGCAACAGCATTTGTCAGGCCATCTGTCCTGAATGCTTGGCTCGGTGGGTGCCACAGCCACAACATGCTTCTCATAGTTGCCTTCCATGTCTGGTGAGGATTCCTTAAAAGAAAAGCAGCTGTCATTCAGGGTTTGCCTCAGAAAGAAATCAGGATTGGCATCCTCCTTCGTTTGCTTTGATTTGTAGAGTTTGAAGAGACTTCAAGAAGCCAGATCACCTGCCTTGCAACTCTGGGGCATCATTCACATCACAATCTATGAATGGAGCTTCCAGAATTGCACACATAGTCAGTTAATGACAAGCCCTGAATTTTTAAGTAAAAGTTTTAATTGGATGGAAGGATAATTGAGCAACTGTGACCTTACAGAACATTTGTTACCACTCCTCTCCCATTCTGCCTTTAAGATGACATTGGCAGAGATTTCAGCTATCCTCAGTAACTCTCTCCAGGAAGCATGAAAATCACTCTAATGAATTCCATACTTCCTTGCTTTCCTTTGTGATGGTGGGCACTGGCCTGAACGGAAACCTTTGGTCTGGTGACTTAACCATTCCACTATAAAGGAAGGGAGGCAGAAGGAGAAAACAAGAAGGCAAGGAAGGAAAGAAAAGAAAGAAGAGGAGATGGAGCAAAAGGAAGAGAACGAGAAGGAGGAGGAGAGACTGAGGCGGGAAGATCACTTGAGACCAAAGTTCAAGACCAGCCTGGGCAGCATAGCAAGACCTCATCTCTACAAAAAATAAAAAACTAGCCAGCCATGATGGTGTGCACCTGTAGTCTTAGCTACTCAGAAGGCTGAGGCAGGAGGATTGCTTGAGCCCAGTAGTTAGAGTGCAATGAGGTAGGATTGCACCACTGTGCTCCAGCCTGGGCAACAGAGGAGGACCCTGTTTAAAAAAAATAGAGGAGGAAAACAAAAATGAGGAGAAATAAAAATAAAACAAATATTTACTGCAATATTTTACATTAATGTAAAAAAAAATCCATGATGAACAAACTATCAAAATTTTCAATGAAGACAGGCTCAATATCACTGATTTTTCCTTTTGCCTGAGGTTCCAGTATGGCTCAGCATGACACTGACACCCACATTCATTTGTGGGAGCGTGCGGGCTTTGTTTGTTCTTACTAAGATTTGAGAATCCATGGGCCCAGGTGAATATCTGGGGCTGGTGTTAGTAGCTAGCGAGAGCCTATTCTATGCAACTCTTTCCAACTCCATGTTAAGAACATGGTATTGATATCAAACATGGTAAGAGTGTTTAATCAGGGAAATTTGCCAAGGCTATAAGTTAGGGGCTTTTTCTCCCCAGAGAGCTGGTTTACCAACATCTACCTACTGGAAGGCTTATTTACTCTCTGTTTAGGAACAAACACTGGTGAGGGTAGGTTTTAGTTAAAGCTGTCTCTACTATGGGTACAATTGACATTTGGGCCTGGCTAGTTCTTTGTTACGGAGGCTGCCCTGTGCATTGTAGGATGTTTAGCAGCATCCCTGGCTTCTACCTTCTAGATGCTGATAACACACCCCTGTTACCCCAATGGTGACAACCGAAAGTCTGCAAACACTGCCAAATGTTCCAGGGGGTGGGGAGGGGCTGGAAAGGGGATGGCAATTTGTTTGGTTCGAGAACCAACAGTGATCAGAAGAGACAGCCCCAAACTGAAGAAGCCAGAATGCTGTGCAAAGCAGTTCCTTCCTGCGCTTTCTAGCATAAGGAGGCAGCGGTTATAGCCTACTGACCTTGGAATGATCCTACTGGGCGGTGGGGTTGGGGAGGTGGGGGAACAACTTTCCCAGTTCCTTGGTGGAGGTTTGTCAAGCTTCTCTTTGCCTGAGGATTGGCTTCCTTAGACAAACAAACATTTGGTTAGTTTGACGGGTAATCCAAATTATGATTAGAAACAGATTACCTAGCTGGAGACTTGTTTGGCCGGGAACAAAATCACACACACAAATCCCTAATCACTTTCCAGGAAGAGGCCTCTCTTTAACTGGGACTGGGGACGAAAGCCTTTTCTTGAACTTTTAATCTTTTCATATATTCTTAGATCCTCGTGCCTCTCCTTGAAAAAAGGAGGCAGCTTCTAGCCAAGTCGAGTCTCTGAGCATACTCCACTGCCAGTGCGGGGTCAGGCTACGGTGTGTGTCCAAAGGGTGGTCACCTGCAATCAGAACTTGCATGCTAGATTTCTGATTTTCTAATCACCAAGATTTTGAAGGAAATAATCTTTGAGACAGCATTCAAACTTTTTTTTCTTTTCTGAGACAGAGTTTCACTCTGTCACCCAGGCTGGAGTGCAGTGGGGACGATCTCCGCTCACTGCAATCTCCGCCTCCCAGGTTCAACTGATTCTCCTGCCTCAACTTCCCGAGTAGCTGGGATTACAGGCGTGAGCCACTGTGCCCAGCCAGCATTCAACTATTTTTAAAGAATATTTAATTTACCATGTTTAAAAACAGTTTGCAAGAAATTTTTAGCCACTCCATCCTATGTCATACTCACATATGCACACACACCCACACGCCCACACACACACACACTCATTTTGGTAGCAGCTGTAGCCAGATGGTATCTTCATCCTGGATGCCTCTTGATTCCCAACACATAGCTGTTGAGTCTTCCCTCACGTTTTCCAGCTGTTGTTTGCAGAATTAGAAGCTGGACAACTGAGGGAGAAGAGACAAAGTCGGGCTAAGTGAAAGAGGACAGAACCAATGTATCCCCTTCTTGGAATCTCAAAGATCCAAAGACTGTGTTGGGAGAATCAGGACTGGTCATCTAGGCACCAGAAAACACTCATCCACCTTCTGTCACCCATGCAACCAGAAACCCAAGCCTTTCTTTAGGTGATTAAGGAAACTAAACAACTTGCCATTTCAACTAGTATCCCTGGGATGACAGCTCCCAAATCTTTATCTTTAGCCTTACCACATACTTGAGCTCCAGATCTGAATTTCCAGTGCCTATTGGCCAGGTGCAGATGTACACCCCTCCAGGCCCTCAAATGCAATGCTAGCTACATAGGGATCACCATTCCCAGCCTAGCAGCCCCTCTTCTGGGGCTCCCCCTCTCAGTAGTATCTCTCCCTGTCCACACAGGGGCTTGAAGCCTTGGGTCACGTTCAAAGCCACCTTCTCCACTCTGATACCCACTCTCTCTCTCATATCTGCCTCTTATTTTCATTTCTACGGAAACAATTCTCTCTCCTGCCTAAATGACTGCACCACTCTGGCACCAGTCGCTCTGTCTCACCCAGACACTGTTTCCTAAACAGCTCAAACATTGCCTCCTAGGTATCAAACATCAGTGGCTCTTCTTGACCTATAGTGCTCCTAAACAAGTTTTTCAAGGGCAGCCATGGTTTACCTGCAATGCCATTTTGCTATTCTCATCTGTCCTTGGGTCCTTCCCTATCTTCCAGCCCTTACAAATTACTTGTCTAATGTAGGAGATGGCAAACACATCCTTACCCTTGCTAAAACTACTTCCTCATCCCTTTTTCTGACTATTAACATTAGTCCTAGATCAAATGCTGCCTCCTTACCCTGGAAAACCTGTTTCCTCTTCATTCCCGTGATACTTTGTAATACATAATATATATTTTAATAGGCTTTATTCTTTAGAGCAATTTACATTTCACATATACATTTTATGCTCTAGCCAGTCCTCCCCCTGCACTGAGGGAGGAGGCACAACACCTACATCTACTAGTTAATTGCTTGGGAAATAGTTGTTGAATGAAAACCAATTCCTAGAAAAAGACAGCCCAATGAGACAGGTGAGATCACGATAAGATTAATTTCAGGGGCAAGTGTATCCAAAGCATAATATATAATAACAGGGGTGTGTGGGGAGGTGGGAAGAACAGGGGCAGAACCACACCCCCTTTTTGGCATTGAGAAAAGGGAAGAGTCCCCCCCCCCACATTAAAAGTGCAATTTTTATCCACCTCCTTCATCTATGGGAAGGATGGCAACTAAGCAATGTCCCAATGACTGTGCCATCACAACCTGAACACTCCCCTAGGGCTAAGGGTTCAGAAACCAACCGCCCAGAAGTTTGCTGTGCCAAGCACACGCTACTGAGCTTTGCTCCAAAGAGTTCTTTAAATGTGGTAACTTGATACTAAATCTTCCCTTCGTGCTGATCACATATTTAAACTGTGGTTCTTCTACTTGAAATGATCTTTTTTTAAAAAGCCTCAGAGGACTACTGATTAGAATAATTACAAGGAAAACACACTTCCTAACCCAAACGTTACTTTAAAACCTGTCGACCCTGTCGAAGTGACTAGAAAAACTGAAAAGGTGGAGAGGCCAATGCGTTATTATTTTTTTAAACTCACATTCAAATCTTATTTGTTGAGCACCTACCCTATTCACAGAAGTTACTGGATCTGTCACATGTCACACGAGGTAAGTGGCGTTATCTCCTTTTCAGAAATGAGAAAACTGAGATTCAGGAGCATGTATGTGGTCTACTTTGTCTCTTAATTAGCTCATAAGTTTTTTGAAGTGAGCCTATGTGTACTCAAACTATAGTGTCTCCCACAGTGTCAAAGAATGCTACGTGTTTGACAAGTACTTACTGAGCCTCAAAAGTAAGACGTCCTACCCTTTTACGGAAGTCATGCCTTTGGTAATTTTTCTCCTCAGAACCCCCACATGACAGCCAGGAGAATACGCCCCCAGCCTTCCATCCACAAGGAGTGCGTAATTAACAGAGCGCCTCAGGTGCTGAGCTCTGAAAGCCCAGGGCCAGGTCCCACCTCCTATGGGCTCCCAACCTTCAGTTGCCTTTGGCCTTAAGTCCTCCACAGCCTTGCCAAACTTTTCTCAGACTGCAGAGGAAGATATAGAGCACTCCACCCAGGCCAGGCACGGTGGCTTACGCCTGTAATCCCAGCACTTTGGAAGGCTGAGGCAGGCAGATCACCTGAGCTCAGGAGTTCGAGACCAGCCTAGCCAACATGGCAAAACCCCATCTCTACTAAAAATACAAAAATTAGCCAGGTATGGTGGTGTGTGCCTGTAGTCCCAGCTACTCGGGAAGCCGAAGCAGGAGAATCACTTGAACCTGGGAGGCAGAGGTTGCAATGAGCCGAGATCACTCCACTAAACTGCAGCCTGGGCGACAGAGTGAGACTTCGTCTCAGGAAAAAAAAAAAAAACCCACACACACACACTCCACTCAACCTTCCTTTCTTCACTCTAGGATCAGACTTACAGTGTGACGACTGTCTTAGCTTCCCCTAGCTCCCTTGCCACTTTCTCATAGTTTCACACTACTAAAATCCTGCCATGTTTGATCCTGTCTTGAGGTCTGCTTCTTGGGGGACTGGGGACTAACATGCCCCAGTTTTTGCTTGAATAAATGATCTGTAATCTTCATTCCCTTAAGAGTATTTAGCAAACACCTATTATGTGCTGGGAATACAGGGGTGAACAACAAAAGCATCTGTGCCCTCATCAGTAACAGATTCATCAAATAATTACAAAAATTAAAAGTAGAGGGAGCTGTGATGAGATGTGAGGAGAGAACCTGACCTATTCTGTGGGAGTGGGAGGGAATTCCCTGAAGGATGAGGAGTTAACCAGGCAAAGGTGTGGAGTATTTCAGGCTGATGAACAGAAGGCGTAAGGCCCTGCGCTAGTAGGGAGCTCCCCAAACAAAAGGACTTGGAAGAGACTTCAGACAAAGGAGAGGAATGCAGAGCAATGTGACTGAAGAGGACGACCCTTAAGAGAATGAAGAGGATGGCCTTGTAAGCCATCTTGGGAATTCGGAAAGGTGATTTCTCTTTCTAGAGTGCAAGCTCTTTGAAAGCAGTTACCTTGTAGCAGCCCTCTTTGCTAGTTCTGGTATAATGCCTTGCACAATACAAATGCCCACTAAATATTTGTTGAATCCAAGTAACAGAAATCAGTAAGGAAATAACTCGATTTTTTTTTTTTTTTTTTTTTTTTTTTTTTTTGCGTTATTCTCCCTATCACCAAGGGCACAGCAAATTAGCCAAATGCGTCAACCACGTAGAAGCTTCTGGCCCCTGCTGGCTGATAAAACTGATGATGACAATGAGCATGATAATTCCCAGGCATTGGTCTAATTGTTGGAGAGATACAAGCAGAGAGATACTGCAGAACATGCTCTGGATCAAACTGTCTTGTCCAAATACTGGCCCAGCCGGGTGCGGTGGCTCACACCTGTAATCCCAGAACTTTGGGAGACCAAGTCAAGCAGATCACCTGAGGCCAGGAGTTCGAGACCAGACTGGCCAACACGGTGAACCCCGTCTCTAATAAAAATACAAAAATTAGCTAGGCACAGTGGCACATGGCTGTATAATCCCAGCTACTCCAACTGAGGCAGGAGAATCGCTTAAACCTAGGAGATGGAGGTTGCAGTGAGCCCACAGCACCCCCAACTGCACTCCGGCCTGGGAGACAGAGCAAGATTCTGTCTAAAAAAAAAAAAAATTGGCCTTACCACTTCCTACTTGGGTGACCTTAAGTTACCTAATGTCACTGCATCTCAGTGTCCTCATCTGTAAAGCAGAATTGATCACACTACCTCCACTGGAGCACTGGGGATGGGAGATGGGTACAGGAAATTGTTACAGAAAGCACCTTCAGCATACTGTCTGGTGCAGAGCAAGCGTCCAATAAATGGTACCAATTGTTGTATTCACACGTGGTCCCCTTGGCTGAGATAGGAGAACATGCACAGGGAGATTTCCCAGACCAGAGGGAGTTGTCACAAACTGTCATCAGAACTGCATGGGATCACTTCTGATGCAAGAGGCCAGCTTTGAGGACCCACTGGGTAGGCTGCAAATCTTGAAGCCTGGCCAAGCCCAGGCTTGCACTTTATACCCTTGGACTCTGAATCCCACAGTAGTATTTAAATATAGATCTGAACATCAGACTAGACAGTGCACCACTAATGTGCGGGTATATGCAACATGCTCACAAGGCAAACAGCAGCCGGGGAAAGGACACACAGCTTCTAGCTTTTCTGTCCTAGAGGACAGAGGCTGTGCCTTTTTTGGCTCCATTTCAGAGCCACAAAAGGCAGCATCATGAGCAGACATGGCCTAGTTCCTGCCTCTCGGGTTTGTTTTCCCATGTGGGACATTGTAGTTAGATCCTGAGCTTAGAAGAAAATGCCTACGGAATCAAAAAGGATAAAAGGAGGAAAAATACCTGGCTTCTGCCCCAAACACTGTGCCCTAGCTGGCTCCAGCTGCCTTGGAATGGGGCAGGGTGGTTGGGTTGTAATTGCCCGGGCAGAGATATGAGGTATGCAGGCCTACGTGCACTGCCTCACACATCACGAGGCTGGGAGGGGCTCTGTTTAGTCAGTGTCCAGCTGATAACGACCTGAATCCTTAGGATGCCAGCTGCCTGCCAAGCTGGACATGTCCAGACAGTGGCACCCAGAGGTCCAGGAGACAGAACAAAGGGCCTGTTACTGAGTCAGTCCTGCTTAAGTGTGTCATCCTTACTGAAAAAGGTTTGGGGCAGGCTGGCAGAGAGGCTATGTCCCAGGAAGCCCAGAATTCTGGAATGGAGACAGTCAAATTCTAAAGGGGCTCTCTGCTGGCAGATTCCTGTCAATGATTGAACCTGGGCTCTGTCAGTGGGATCTGGCAGTCGGGCCATACCTTCCTAAGAGTATTCTTTTCCCTGCCTCCCACTGTTGCCAGGCCCAGCTGGCGCTGGCTCTCTTAGTGCCCTCTTTTTTAGGAGGACCGCATCCATCAAGGCCTAAAACCTTCCCTCTCCCCTTGTCACCAGAACACAATGATATTAATGACGGCTAACACGTATTTAGGACTTACATCAGCCACTTACTGCTCTAAGCACTTTATATATATGTTGACTAATTTACTCATCACAACCACCCTATGCGATATGTACCATTATTTTCTCATTTAACAGATGAGTAAACTAAGGCACAGAGAGTAAATACCTTACCCCAAATCATGTAGCTAGTAAGGTGGCAGAGCCAGGAAGCAAGTCCAGGTGGTCTGAACCCAGAGTCCCTGCTCCTAACCATTATGCTATATTTCTTCTCCATTTATGACCAAGTTCTTACTGATTAAAATTAGTTTAAAATCATCCGATTCCTAGGCCTGCTTTTCCAGAATGAACAGCACTCAAGCTCAGAGTTGGGATTTCATAACTTCCTATTTTGTGTATAGGAAAACTGAAAAATGTTTACAAATTAGGAGAGGCTAGGAAGGGAGGCCAAGCAGCTCAAACATGTGGTGTCAGCTTTATGATGAAAACTCTGGTCTTCTTAGCCAAGTGCGGACTTGGACAAAATATCCCTCTTAATGCAAGCTATGCCTTAGATTTTCTAGTTTAAGACACACTTGTAATGCAAAAATTAGCCAGGCGTGGTGGCGGGCGCCTGTAATCCCAGCTACTCGGGAGGCTGAGGCAGGAGAATCACTTGAACCTGAGAGGTGGAGGTTGCAGTGAGTCAAGATCACGCCATTGCACTCCAGCCTGGGTGACAGAGTGAGACTCTGTCTCCAAAAAAAAAAAAAAAGAGAGAGAGACTCTTGTAATTCAGTTAGGGGAACTGGGTACATAGTTCAGAAAAGCAGCTCACGGTTTGTTTATAGCACGCCCCACACTCACCACCACCCAGGCACCTCACCCAAGGGAGAAATAGCAGCCTTACAAATTGGAATGTTGTGGCTAGATTGGTGAGCCATTCCCAGAAAGAGGGAATTCTTTGTAGCCATGGAAGTGATGGATGATCTAACATTACTGATCACTTAATCACTAGGTACTTTATGTCATCTAATGGTTGCAGAAAGCCTAGGACATCGTTACTATTTTCCCCATCTTGTAGATGAGAATACTGATGCTCAGAGATCTTATATACTTGCCCAAAGTAAGTCCTGATGAACCTAGGACTCAAACCCCATCTGAATCTAAACAAGGGAAGCACTCAGTGCCAGTCCAAGCCCAACTTTCCCAGGAGCCTTCACTGTCTCCTCTGACCCATGTCAGCCCCTGTATCTTGACACAACTCTATTCCCTGCCATCTTTGCCACAATCTGCACTTATTACCATTGTTTCACGCTGGGCCAGTCTTATTAGCTAATCAGATTGGAAATTCTGGGGAGCAGCGATACTGGCTTGAACTTTGTTTCAGGCTATTTCAGGACAGACAAACTGGGAGAGCTAAACACCTAGAACCACAGCCTGGTCTCCCTAGTCGGGGTAGATCCGTCACTTCATCCCTAGAAAGTGCCAGTTTGGCTTTACAAGTTTCTAAACCATTCATTGGCACTAGCTTATATGCTATTCTTGCCCTCCTTTGTCAATCTCTTTATGGCTACTGCAGTTGGGTCCAGATATTGCAAATCCTCCCCGAAAGTAACTAACTCTGACTGCATTGTCACTAACTTGGGTTTGGCACAAGAGGGAAAGGTAGCTGAGTTTCCAATTCTGCTTCTCTTTGACTATAGCTCACCATGCTGCAGGCCCTTCCTCCTATGATGGTACTAACCAACACGAGCCCTAAGCTCTAATCTCAACCCTTTCCCAAATCCCAACACGTCAGACTAAATAATAATAAGGCCATAGGGCAGGCACACTGAGGCATGTGTGCGTCACTACCCAAGTCAAAGTCAAGATATATTCCAGGGCAGTTTATGATGCAGAAGGCACCCTCTAATTTAACAAAAAAGCAAGAGGGCTGGGTGTTTCCATTATTTCCCAAAGTAAAGAACAAAAGCTCTTCTCATAGTAAAAAGCCTGAACCCACTCAACCTGATCCCGTCCTCCCAGTCAACAAACACATTGATGTCAGTAAGAGTGTCCAGACATATATAATCATGTATGAAAGTCAACAAAAGGAAGGTGTCATCTCTTTCTGCCACCTCTCCAGAAGATGTGATAGTGAGGGTGTTGTCAGCTAACTGCTTCAAAGGCAAGCAGGGCAGTCGGCTGTTCCATGTCTCCTAGGAACATGAACATTACTTCACACCATGATTTACTAAAACAAAAGCAAACAGGGACCAGCAGAGACAGCAGTGAAATGAGATGGTGACATCTTCCTGATGCTTTTCAGCTGCTTGGGTCTCTCCATTTTAAGACAGATAATGAGGCCATCTTAGGCTCAACCCTTTTCTGATCCCATCTCTTTTCACTGCAATGTACCTGTCCAGTGTGCCGATCCCTCCACGTTTTTAAAGGGAAGTTCCTCTGATCAGTGACCCCATAGGAATATGTCAATGTCTAGCCTCACACTACAGGGTGATGACAGCCAGTCTTTGTTTTTCCTCCTCTAGGTTATATGAGCATCTTAAACATAGTGGAACTCACAATTCCAGCTTCATTCCAAACTAGTGAGATATTTCTCAGCTGCTTCCTCCACCTGCTCCTCAGGTCCAGAGTACAGGGCATTAGACTAAGTCAGCATGCTAGGTGATAACCACAAAGCTTTTCCTGCCACGCCTGCCATTTCCAAGCCCTTCTCTAATTGCAGTCTCCTCTATTCTAGTCTCAACTCTACTTGCTATTGGTGGAGTGCTTCTCCAGGGATGCATGTGGAGGAAAAGAAAAAGGAACCAGAGATGAAGGGGACATCCTCCTCCCTGGCACTGTCTCCATCTCTCCACAGTACACCCATCATCTCCATTGGAAGGAAGGTACTCATGATCTTCCTTGGAAGGAAGGCACCCAGACCTGCCCTGCAGAGACCATGAAATTAGTTCAGTACTTCTCAATAAATCTGTGGTAAAGGACCCGCTGATTTTTTCTAAAATTCCCAATCTATTATGAATCATCAATTTTGTAAAATAAACAAAAATGAATTATTAGAAAAGAGTTGAAAAGGCATATAAAATACAAGCTCAATTTTTTTTGTTATTGTGTCATAAAACTATTCCATCATATCGCTATGAACATTTCTAAACAATTGCTCTCCATTTCTTCCCTTGTCCACAAACCAGCACAGGTTTGAGTCTCCCTGCTCTAGCTCAAGGTCTTAGCTATTTACTTAACCACTTAGAGCCTAGACCTGTTGTTTCTGCAAGATGGAAGAACAGTCATTATCTCAGCTGGTCAATGATGTCCCACATCTATATATTCCAGGGACTCATTCCTGATTCTCCCTTAAGTTCTAAAAATATTTCAAAGACAATAAAATAATGCTGAACTTCTGAGGAGGGTATTTGTTTGCATTTCTTACTGCTGATCTGGAACCACCTAATACTAAAGCACCTTGGAGAGTAATGAAAGAAATACACAAGAGAAGAAGAGGCAAACACTGGTAGGTCACTCACCGTCTCAGGGCTTCCTTTGTGGAACCAATAGATATTTTGAAAAGCATCCTGAAAACATGTCAAAGGTCTAAGGATTGTTATCATTGGGGCTGGTGAGTCATGGCTCAGAGCGACAGTAATACAGGTGCCCTACTGGCTGTTGTCTCTTCAAAACATGTCTCTGGACTGTGAGGGAGGCAACCCTTAAAAGGGTGTGAAATAGAAAAAGAGGACAAACTTGTCCACAGCACTCAGGAGGCTCTGGGAACGAACCAGGAGGAAACAGTAGCCCGGTTAACATAGTTTCTGTACCTCCAGAGCAAGCAATTAAATCTCAGTGTCTACCATAGCAAAAGACCTATTGGACTTCAGGAACAGAATCGGGGATGATTATCCTTTAGTGGGGAGAAGTTGGGAAATGAGGTAGGACATATAGGGTGAGGGGCAGGACTCTGCTATGGACTGAATATTTGTGTCTCCCCACCTCCAAATTTATAAGTTGAAACCTAAATCCCCAATGTCATGGTATTTGGAGGTGGGGCCTCCAGAAGTTTTTATATCGTGATGGTGGAGCCCTCATGAATGGGATTAGTGCCCTTGTAAGAAGAGACATGAAGAGATGCTCTCTCTCTAGTTTCTGTCACGTGGGGATACAAAGAGAAGATGACTGTTTCTAATCCAGGAAGAGGGTCCTCACTAGACACTGGATCTGCTGACTTCTGAGCCTCCAGAACTGTGAGAGATAAATTTCTGTTATTGAAGCCACCCAGTCCATAGTAGTTTGTTATAGCAGCCTAAACTGAGACTCTGTTCCCCCAGAAGCAATTTTTAAAATAGCTTTATTGACATATAATTGGCATCCAATACACTTCATGTGTTTAAAATACAAAATTTGATATGCGTTGACACAGGCACACACCTACAAAACAGTTACAACAATCAACCATCACTGGCACATCCATCACCACCAAAAAGTTTCCCAGTGCCCCTTTATCATCCCTGCCTCCCTGCTCTTCCCTACCCACAAGATAAGTACTGACCTCCTTTCTGTCATTATATATTTGTTTGCATTTTCTATAATTTTATATAAATGGAAACATGCAGTATATATGCTTTTTGAGGATGGGGGGTTCTGGCTTCTTTAATTCAACATAATTATTTTGAGAATCATTCATGTTGTGGTATGTATCAATTGTTCATTCTTTTATATTGCTGAGTAAGTAGTTTTTCACTTACAAGCAACTTTACGTCTCAAGCAAGGTTACCCTGGGACTAAAATTTTGAGGGGTTAAGGAAAGTTTATTAAAAATTTGGGCTTTCCCTTAGAGCAGAGCTTGTTGCTGCTATCTTGGGAAATAAACCTTTTTTTTTTTTTTTTTTTTTTTTTGGTCTCAAAATTAAGGATAGTTAATTAAAGAAAAAATAGCCATTTAATATTCTTTAATGATAAAAAGAATTTTGTAATATCCAGGGACTGTGGGCTGTGAGGAGGGAGAAAGAGGCTTGAGAAACCAGGAACCATCATTCGCATCCAAGGTAAATCTCAACCCATTCTGATTCTCAATTTCCTATTGTTTGTTTCTACACTTGTGGCAGTAAATGCACTGAAGAGAATGGTACTATTCCGTTTTGATTTTGCTTTTGGAATCACTAGAAGGGAAGCCTACTCTGCGACTGCAATTATATCATTCATTCATTCATTCAGTCAGTCACCATACATGTATCAGTGTCTTCTCTATGCTTGACATCACACTGGGGATAAATAGACAGATCTAAGGCTTATAGGAAGACTCGGTTCCTGCTTTCACAGAGTTATGGGGGTATGCAGGCATCAAGGCTGCACAGTTTCACAATAGACTGACAGTAAATGAGAGATCAAAGAGATGGCAGACAGGTCAAGATGGTGGTTGAGGCTCTCAAGTTCCCATCATGGAGACTAGAAGACAGGATTGAATATGGATGTGGTGACAGAGGAAGGATTCTGACTCATAGACTATCAGAAAACACAGGCCCCATTGACAATAACAGAGAATACAACCCCCAACTCCCTCAAAGGAGAGGTGGGGAAGACTGGAAGATGTAGGCGCATACGGAGCATGGCTCCTGTCTCCAAACACTAGCCTTGAATGTGCATATTGTTGTGCTACCAAAAAGTAAAGAAAACTATTTTCCTTTTTTTTGTTTTGTTTTGTTTTTTTAAGACAAGGTCTCACTGTGTTGCCCAGGTTGGGGTGCAGTGGCGTGATCACAGCTCACTGCAGCTTCAACCTCCCAGATTCAAGTCATCCTCCCATCTCAGCCTCCTAAGTAGTTGGGACCACAGGTGTGTGCCACCACTCCTAGCTAATTTTTTAAGTTTTTTGTCTATAGAGATGGAGTCTCCCTATGTTGCCCAGGCTAATCTTGAACTCCTGGCCTCAAGTGATCCTCCCGCCTTGGCCTTCTAAAGTGCTGGGATAAAACCTGGAACCAATTTTTATAAATAGGTGGCAGTAGTCTACAGAAGTTTCCTTTTAAAAAGTGTATTTGTTCCCAATCCATCTGTCATAAAGTTTCACTAAAAGAGCACAAAGGGAAAAATAGCAGGACACAAAACTGAATGAGTAAGGTGAGGATTATAATAAAAAACACAACCTATTGCTTAGGAGGAAGGAGATCTAGTGGAAAAATGTCCAAAGAAATACCAGAAAAGCTAGACATCACCTTTTTGTGTCTTCTTCAAAAATTTCTTTAGTGAGCATTTTCCTATTCTATTTTTGAAGAATTATTTTGAAATATATCCTTCATGGGAAGTCCTGGATTCTCAGCAGAAGGAAACCAAAGTCACCAGCCTGAATTTGCCTGCAGTCTAGAGAGAAGCCTAGAACCAGGGAGGGGCTTCAGGGAAGCCAGTGGCAAAGGAAAGGTGAGACTTTGCCCAGGGGTTTTTGCAGCCTGACAACGATACACTGAGGTGCAGAGTGAAGAAGTGCAGACGGAAGGAAGGACTGGCAGGTGTGAGTAGTAGCCTCAGAAGGGCCAGGACCAATGATGCCAAAGACATGGCTGGGCGGCCATGAGAAAGCAATTTCTTTAGAGCTCAGGATCCTTGGATCCTTGTCTTCCAAACGGAAAGCAGTGCTGGATGATCTTTGAGATCCCTTTCAACATACAGGCATTTGAACTGCAAAATTCATGCCAATATATATCCACTGAAGACCTTGGCTGACATTCTCCAACCTCAGCTTCCCAACTGGCTGGGACTACAGGCGTGTCCCACCACACTCAGCTAATGTTTTTTACTCTTTGTAGAGATGAGGTCTCACTATGTTGCCCAGGCTAGTCTCAAACTCCTTGGCTATGTCTGAAGCACAGTGGGTCGACAACTATGAACCTCCTCTCCAGTTGGCTCACATAATCCAAAAATATTGAATATCTGTTACTCAATATATAGTGATGTATATTTTCTAGAAAAAGAGTTGTGTTGTGCAAAAGCAATCCCACATTAAAGCAAGGGCTAAGAGGGCAAACCTGTGGGGTGTTTTGTTTCGTTTTGTTTTGTTTTGACGGAGAAGTCCCCAGGCTGGAGTGCAGTGGCGCTATCTCAGCTCACTGCAACCTTTGCCTCCCGGGTTCAAGCGATTCTCCTGCCTCAGCCTCCCAAGTAGCAGTAACGACAGGCGCCTGCCATCACACCACACAAAAATACAAATAATTTTTTGTATTTTTAGTAGAGATGGGGTTTCACCATGTTGGCCAGGGTGTTTCTCGATCTCCTGATCTCATGATCCTCCTGCCTCAGCCTCCCAAAGTGCTGGGATTATAGGCGTGAGCCACCGTGCCCAGCCAAACCTGCGTCTTTTATAAAGTTCCAATCTACTCTGATTGAGGACGTTGGAAAAGGGATTCTCTAAGGGTCATGGGATGGAAACTGACACACACCTCAAAGGGGAGATGCCAAGACATCAAGGAAAAAACTATTTCCCTCATGGACGTTACTGTCAGAAGGGGTGTCTTTATGACGCCCAGAACTGTCTCCAGTCACCACTGTTGACTAAAGTTAGAGCAGCTGTCTCTTAGTGAGGAATGTAAAAACTCACGCACAGATAGGTGGAGCAGGAAGTTGGGGGAAGGTCAGAAAGAAAATAAAAGGGTTTCCTGTGATGAGTCACTGCCTTTCTGGGAAACCATTTCAGAAGCCACCATGAACTCCCCAACACCTGTCCAAGCCCTGTACTTCGTGCTGAAATGAAGTGTGGCAAACAAAGTTCTAAGCCACATCTGACAGCTCACAGGCCACATGCAGAGCAGAGGTTTGAAAAAGAGCTGTGTGAGGCCAGCACACATGACAATCTGCACATCACCTGCCAGAGTCTCCAGCGCTCACCTTTGGGTGAACTGAAGACACTCAGTTCAAATTATCCTCTTCTTTAAATGGAGCACACTTTATGCTATTGTTTCCTGCAATGGCCACAGCTTGGATCTTCAGATAAAGTGTTTAAGTGTAGAAAGTTTACTGAATCTAGAGGAAAAAAACAAATCTGACCATAATCCTGAGTCTATGAAGTAAAATGGGAATTGGCGGATCCCACATGAGATGAATTCTGTTTGTTCATTTATGTTGATCTGGAAACAAAACCAACTTTTATCACTTCATCCACTAAAAGGGATCTGTGCAACAAACTGAAGAAAGTCAACCAAGACATAGAAAGACACAGGTGCCAGAATACAGGGCATCCAACCCAGGAGAGCAGGACAGAGGAATTCCAGAATGATGGCAAGGAGAACACAGTGGCCCTGGAGAACCACCTTTCCCAAATACGGGCAGGACAAGAGGCTTCAGGAGGGCTGTCTCAATAAAAGAGGGAATAATGTTTGCACATGGATCAGGATGTGATGCACAGTTCTGTCAGGGAGCTTTGTATGCAAAACCAACCAACTAAGCCAATTAAAACAAAAATAAATCAATTATTCACTCCAGAGGTAAAGAGTTAAATAAGAGAGAACGAGTAATCTTAGCACAGTATATGGCTCAGTGTGAATGACAGTCACACACTTACAGAAATGTGACCACTGAAATATTTGTTTCATCCACATCATAAAACAGTGCTATAACCATATCTTGAGCAAGGGAGGAAGGTGAGAGTGACAGAAAGGGGGATGTAAGCACAAGAAAACTAACTCCTCATCTGACTTAGCAGGAAGTCAGTGCATAATATCCAAACTTGCAAAATCAAGAAATAGCAGCATAAGCATGTTGTTTAGAAGGTTTTCGGATTCAGAAGCAGTTGCCTCAGGGGTATGGAATCAGGTATGAAACAGGGTGGCCTCGGCAAATGTTTCTTGATGTAACATTTGTAGTGCTGTTTTGACTTTTTCTTTTTCTTTCTTTCAAGAGAAAGTTTCTCTCAGTCGTTCAGGCTGGAGTGCAGTAGTGCAATCATGACTCACTTCAGCCTCCACCTCCCAGGACTTTAAGAGATTCTCCTGCCTCAGCCTCCCAAGTGGCTGGGACTACCAGTGTGTACCACCATACCCAGCTAATATTTTGATTTTTTATAGAGACTATGTCTCACTACATTGCCTACGTTGGTTGCAAACTCCTGGGCTCAAGCAATCCTCTTGCCTCAGCCTCCCAAAGTGCTGATTACATGTGTGAGTTACTGCACTGCACTGTTTTGACTTTTTAAACTATGTACATATATTGTTATAACTGTTAAGGCTACAGTTGAGAAGATCTTTTTTTTTCCCCCCTCTTTGAACCAATGCAAAAAAAAAAAAAAGCATGTTACCAAAATTGTAAGTTGTATGAAACCACATTTATATCTATTACATACATAGAAAAATATCTAAAATGACATATACCAAGGTGTTAACAATGACTACCTCTAAGTGATAGAATTATGATTTTTTTTAAATGTATCATTATTTTATTCCTTTTTATTTTCTTCAAGATGGAGTCTTGGTCTGTCTCCCAGGCTGCAGTCCAGTGGCACGATCTCAGCTCACTGCAACCTCTGCCTCCTGGGTTTAAGCGATTCTCCTACCTCAGCCTCCCTAGTAGCTGGGATTACAGGCGCCCGCCACCATGCCCGGCTAATTTTTGTACTTTTAGTGGAGACGGGATTTCACCATGTTGGCCAGGCTGGTCTTGAACTCCTGACCTCAAGCAATCTACCTGCCTCAGCCTCCCAAAGAGCTGGGATTACAGGCGTGAGCCACTGCGCCCGGCCTATTCTATTTTTTAATACATATATTAACTCTGTGAAAAACAAGAAAATTAATAAAGCTTTTAAAATGAAAAAGAAGAGTGAGAACAGCAGAAGAAAATAAATGATAGTGGATTTGAGTCCAGAAATCAGGCCCTGCTACTTCCTAGTTTTTTATACTTGGCAGATTCTTATCCTTTTGGGACTTTAGATTCCTCAGTTTTAAAGTGGCAATACTGTTATCTATTCTCTCTCCTGTGAGGGGTTATTGCAATGTTGCGCAAACCTGCCCAGATATAGAAATACTAGGCCAGACGCAGTGGCTCACGCCTGTAATCCCAGCACTTCGGGAGGCCAAGGCAGGTGGATTGCTAGAGCCTAGGGGTTCAAGCCCAGGAGTTGAAGACCAGCCTGGGCAACATGGCAAAACCCTGTCTCTCCAAAAATTTTTTAAATTAGCTGGGCATAGTGGCACACACTTGTGTCCCAGCTACCAGGGAGGCTGAGGTGAAAGGAGCGCTTGAGCCCGGGATACAGAGGTTCCAGTGAGCTGTGATTGTACCACTGCACTCCAACCTGGGCACCAGAGTGGGACCCTGTCTCAAAAATAAACAAACAAAACAGATATAAACATACCAGATAGGACAAGGGGCATGAGAAGAACATGCAAAATGGGGGAGTCTCTGTACTTCGCATGCCTTCAACGGCATCATGGCCTTTCTTCCCTAGAGATGTTCACTCACTGGTCACGCTCCCTCAGCCCACCTCAGGGAAATTCCTCCAAAGCTCCTTTATGCACAAGCTGGCTAGAGATTGAAATTCAAGGACTCTTCCCTTGTGCCTCTTCTTGTTTCGTGACTTTCAAGGGCAGCCTTGCTGAATCAGATCTTCTATATCCACCTTATGCAGAAACGTTGCATTTACCAGGATGCGCTGACTTGCCCCTACCTCCTCCCAGGCCCATTCCTCTCAACTACAGTCACCTGCCAAGCTACCATTTTTGGGATTTTGAACAGGGCCTGGTGGGGAGAGAGAAAGAGAGAGAGAGAGAGACTCAAAGGTGTGTTCCTCTAAAGACATCTCCAAGAATGAGAGACCTTAGTCCTGAGGACAGTTTCCTTAGAACCAGGTTGCTTTGAAAGGCTGAAGATTCACAGTCAGAATCCAGGAGAGACTTGAAAGTTTGCAGGGGGACGTAAGTATATTTAAAAATTAATCAACTTTCATCCAAAGCTTTGGAATGCAGCAGTGTCCCCTCAGCCAAATTGTAAAGCCTGAACCACCAGCTGGTGCTCTGACTTCATTCTCACCATCAAAGCCACTTGCTTTGACAAAGTGCTCCAAGAGGAATCCTGAACTGGGAGTTATTAGAGTACGCAACCCACAGCCTTATCTCTAACTCTGCTAGCCATGCAATCTTGCCAAGTCATTTAACTTCTTTGTGTCTTTTCCTTATCTACAAAATAAGGCAGTCATTATGCTGGTTTCATGCTAAAGGACTCGTTCTCTTCTGCAGGCGTGCTCACAGCTTCCGCCATCTGTGGTTCCTCTGATGTTTTCGAGAGTTTCTCTTCATTCTCCTGTCTATTCTCATTTCTTCCTTCCTCAATTGTCTCTGTATCTCTCAGTCCTTTGGCCCAATTTTAAAGGCACAGGATCAACATGTCCCTGAACAAAACGAGAGGAGAGCTGCCTCTGCCTCCCCAGCTACCAAACCCCACAGCTCTCATCTTCCCCCATGGAGTGCTGGTCTTCCAGCTGTCCCCCAGCAGCAAGCTTCCTGGAGGTACAAGCCACTGACACTTATGGAGTAAAAGATGCCCAGGGGCTGCCCATGGGGTCCTTGATAGAGTAACAGGATTTTTTGGGGGGGAGTTGGGGGGGCGGGTAATTGTGTTAGTCTGCTTTGCATTGGTGTAAAGGAATACCTGAGACTGTGTAATTTATAATGAAAAGAGATTTATTTGGCTCACAGTTCTGCAGACTGTACAGGAAGCATGGCACAAGCATATGTTTCTGGTGAGGCCTCAGGAAGCTTCCAATCATGGTGGAAGAGAAGACATGTTATATGACGAGACAGGGAGCAAGAGAGAGAGGAGAAGGTGCCAGGCTGTTTTAAACAACCAGCTCTCCTGTGAACTCCTAGAGTGGGAACACTCTCAATACCACGGGGAGGGTGCCAAGCCATTCATGAGGGATCACACACCTCCCTCCAGGCCCTACCTCTAACACTGGGATCACATTTCAACATGAGATCTGGAGGGGACAAGCATCCAAACCATATCCAATCTCAAGGACCCTTTTTTGCCCAGAAAAGATTAAGAGCTACTTTAATTTTTAAAACTTAACCTTCAATGTGTTTAAATTACTAATTTAAAATCTTAGGTCTGCCTTAAGATTTTAATTTTAATATAGAGATTTTATTACTCTTCATAAATATAAAAAATGTTAACACTTTTTTTTTTTTTTTTTTGAGACGGAGTCTCTCTCTGTTGCCCAGGCTGGAGTGCAGTGGCACGATCTTGGCTCACTGCAATCTCCACTGCAATCTCCACCTCCCAGGTTCTAAGCAATTCTCCTGCCTCAGTCTCTGGAGTAACTGGGATTACAGGTGCGCACCACCACGCCCAGCTAATTTTGTATTTTTAGTAGAGATGGGGTTTCACCATGTTGGCCAGGCTGCTCTCAAATTCCTGACCTTAGGTGATTCACCCTCCTCGGCCTCCCAAAGTGCTGGGATTACAGGTGTGAGCCACCATGCCCGGCCAACAATCACTTTTACGGGGGCTTTTTAATTAAATGCTGGGTCCCATTTAAAATTTAGTTTGTAAAACTCATTCAAATATTTCATATCATGCTTATATATCAATATATTTTATTTCTCTCATGTCAGTTGTCTAAAAACTTCTTATAGCTCTAACAAATTAAACTTTAAAATGCGAAAAACCATATTCTCTCAAGTATCCCAATACCGATCGCAATTTTAGAATGTCTTTTAATTTAAAATTAGAAAACTAAATCAATTTCTTAATTACATATTTTGTTTGTTATCAAAAGGATAATTGTTATTCTAATGGGTCAGTTTCCTTTAAATATTACAAATACTTAAAAAACTGAATGTGTATAACAAAAACATTATGAATTTGATTCTCTTAAACATTTCTTCGTTTTTTCCTAAATTTTTGCAGGATTAAAAATGCTTACCCCATAAGGTAAAAAATCATGTCATTTTAAACACTCTTGGGTTACCTTCCCAGGCAATTTTGTGGGTTCCATCTCAGCTATATTAGGTTTGCTACCAATCTCAGATCCCTGCCTCCATCCCGCTGTCATGTTCAGGCCTGTTTCTGAGTTGTCTTTTCTCACAGCCTTCCTCCCATCCATTCAGGTAACTCCTTACCTGATGCTTTTCTCCCAAATCACACTTGGTTGATTTCAACTAATGTATAATATATGCTGCTCCATTCTGTTCTGATTTTTCTTTCTCTCTCTCTCTTTTTCTTTTTTGAAACAGAGTTTCGCTCTTGTTGCCCAGACTGGAGTGCAGTGGCGCAGTCTTGGCTCACTGCAACCTCTGCCTCCCAAGTTTAAGCAATTTTCATGCCTCAGCCTCCTGAGTAGCTGGGATTACAAGCATGCGCCACCATGCCCAGCTAATTTTGTATTTTTAGTAGAGATTGGGTTTCACCATGTTGGTCAGGCTGGTGTCGAACTCCTGACCTCAGTTGATCCACCTGCCTCGGCCTCCCAAAGTGCTGGGATTCTGATTTATTTGTCTATTCATCCTATTGGCACCACAGCGCTTACAGACATTTCAATGCCATCCTAAGGAATTCCTCACTGAGATTTGTCTAACTCAGTTTTGTTTTCGCAGTTCCAAGTTCATACCACTGTTGGGTAGAAGAAGGCAGGGAGAGAAGACAGAGTGGGTAAAGAGCATTTCCATTGCTGAATGGCTTTCCCCAGGGCACCCTCCTGTCGATAAGGATCAGGGAACCAAGCACAGAATGTATCATTGTCCCTGCACTCTTTCTCCATCATGGGGTCATCACAGTTGCCTCTCATCTGCCTGACCTCAGGATTTCCCCTGCAGAGTCCTGAAGACTTACCAGGGACTAGGCAACCCAAGAAACAGTTTACCAAGCCAAAGGTCAATGAGTGATTTCGCTCATGCTCTCACATTCTCTCCATCTTTCTCTCTCTCTCTCTCTCTCTCTCTCTCACACACACACACACACCCCTAATCCTCTGTGGCTCCAAACACCGGCTCAAAATTATTCCTGTCAACCTTTGTGAGGTCAGGCACTTCCTAAGCAGATGCTGCTAATTCTATCACATCCTTCAGCTGTTGGCAATGACGTTGCCTAGCCTATTTCCTTTTTGGTTTGCTTTTATAGCACTCTTACTTGAATATCAAATGGCTTTTTGTACCAAGGCAGCCAAGTTGAATGTCTAGTTTAAAACAGACAATTTTGGGGTGAGGGAATAATTTTGTATAAACAAAATAGCCTTAGGCAAGTCTCCTTCTTCTAACCAGAGGCTGTTGTGGTTCAGTGAAAGAGCACTGGCCACGGAGCGGGAGGGTGTGGGCTCCATTTCAATAGCTGCTGCAAACTCTACAACTTGGGCCTAATTCTGTGAGCATCAGTTCCTTCACCCGTGATATCACTGACATGGACATGGGAGCAATTGCTAAGGTCATTGCCAAGAATAGATTTAAAAGCACATGAAACACTAGAAGTTTTTTCTTCCGTGGCCTCCGGTATCTCACATGCTCCTGGTTTCCTTTAGTCTCATTGCCTGGTCCTCCTCAGTCTCTTTGCTGGTTCCTCTCTTCTCCCCAGCCTCGGAATATTGGGCTTAACCGGACTTCTGCTTTCCTTCTCTCCTTGCTCCACTGGTGATCTTATCCAGTCGCATGGGTTTTAATATCATCTATAGGCTGATGACTCCCACATTCATATCTCCAGCCCAGGATTCTCTGAATTCCAAGCTCATACTTCTACCAGTCTATTCACCATCTCAACTTGGGTGCCAAATATTCACCTCAAACTATACATTCTAAACCTGCTTGCCTGCAGTCTTCCTAGTTTAGCTCACGGCAATTTCATCCTTCTGGTTGATTGGATCCAAAATCATAGAGTCATTCATGACTCATCTCTTTCATACCTCCCATCCTTCCATTCCATCAGCAAACTTTGACTTCTATCTTCAAAAGATAACGCAAATTGGATTGTTTTTGCATCACCAACTACTGCCCTGAGGCAAGGCAGCAAGAAATCTCACCTGGATTCTTGCTGGAGTTTCCTAAATGGTATCCTTGGTTCTGCCCTCACTCCCTTCCACTCTCCTCAGTCTGTTTTCAAATAGCAGATGCAGTGATCTTGTTAAACTATACATTGGATCATGTCACTCCTCTCCTCAAAACCCTCCAATTTCTACCCATCACATTCAAGGAAATTACTGTTATGTATCACTTACTATAAAAATGGGGATCATGATAACACCTACTTCATAGAGTTGTTTTGAGGATTTAAAAAATCAACATATGTGACCGGGCACGGTGGCTCATGCCTGTAATCCCAGCACTTTGGTAGGCCGAGGCGGGCAGATCACGAGGTCAGGAGATCGAGACCATCCTGGTTAACACGGTGAAACCCCGTCTCTACTAAAAAGACAAAAAAAATTAGCCGGGCGTGGTGGTGGGCGCCTGTAGTCCCAGCTACTCGGGAGGCTGAGGCAGGAGAATGGTGTGAACCCAGGAGGCAGAGCTTGCAATGAGCCGACATCGTACCACTGCACTCCAGCCTGGGCGACAGAGCGAGACTCCATCTCAAAAAAAAAAAAAGACTTTGGAGGTATGCACTATTATACCCATTTTACAGAGGAAACTGCATTACAGAGAGATTAAATAAATAAGCTCCCTAAAGTCACGTCGCTAGGGAGTGGCAGAACTAGGCTTCTGCTGCAGGTCCTTGGCCTCCACGCCCTGTACTTTCGCTACACTGCCTCATCAGTAAGCCTTCTTCCATGACACGCTCTAGATGCTGAATAGTACCCCCCATCATATGAAGGGAAAATTCATTTCTTAACCAATTCCTCACAAAGTCCTCTGATCATTCCAAAGGCTCTAACTTAGGCTAACAAATTCATTTACTCAACAAATACTATTGAACAACAATGTACTAGGTATTGAAGACACACCAAGGAACACCCAAAAAATGGACACAAAGTTCTGTCTTCATGGAGTTTACATTCTGTTAGAAGTACTTTTAATAATATACTGTTAGAAGTACTTTTTATAGTGGAAGCATCACTAGAGACCTGACTTGCCTACTGACTCATTGTTTTTCTCTCCTGAAGCGATCAGGCTCAGCTTCATTCATTTGGCACATCTTGTGGGCAAGGCACTTGGCTAACATCTGTGGGAGGAACAGAAATGATTCAGACATGGACTTTGCTCAGGGAAGGTTGTATATTACCATGTGCCTAGGTTTCTCAGCAGCAGTACTTGTTGAACATGTTCCTGGGTCTGTCCTGTGCTCTCTCATTTAACATCTAAGCTCCCTAAGGGGGAAGAACATCCTTGTGGTTTCGTTTTTCTCTGCCCACAGAGCCTAGAAGAGTGCTTTAAATACACTGGCTTTGCAGTTTATGTTCTTTATTGAGTACTAACTTCTAGAAAGATTCCTCAAAAATCTATTTGGCCATAAATTTTGCTCCCCACTCTTCTGTCCTTAATACCACATTTATTCCATCAGCAGACAGAAGAAAACTAAGACTATAAGAGCTAACCTTTTATAATTGTTAATATTTTCATTATCCTTTCCCTAATTAATTTTAACTATTTTAACCATTTAGCCACTCGGATGGAGGAATCCTGATAGTCTACGGAATGGTCACGTCAAAGACTGATTGCCCCCTGCCACCCCCAACCAACACATACACACTTTAAACCCTTCAGTGATTTCTCACCGTTCTTAGGAAAAACAGTCAAATCTTCAGCAAGGTCTCTAATGCACAAGGCCCTGAGTGGCTTGGCTGTGCCTGCCCCTCGGCCTTTTCCTGCAGTGTCATGAGTTATCTTGCTCTGGGCACTGCAACCACAGGGCCTGCTTGTGGTTTCCAAACACTCCTGCTCCATCCTGCTGCAGGGCATTTGCATGTGCAGTTCCTGCTTCCTAGAAAGCATTTTCTTCTTCATCCTTTAGACTCAACTCAATCATTACTTCCTTAGACAAGCCTTCACTGGCCCCGGGGCCCCGACTCCACCCAGCATCATATCTTCTCCTAGCATCGGCCCCTCTCCTTCAGGCCCCTCTTCAGCCATTCCTTCATCCCAGGTATAATTTTACTTTTGTAGGTGGAAATATGTTATTAATGTATTTCTCCTCCACTATGCTTCATAAGTACAAAGACCATTTCTGATTTTTCTCACCATTGTATATCCAGAGATGAGCATAGCACTTGAAATTTAAAAAAAAAAAATTACTCACTCAACAACTATATAATGAGCACCTTCTGTGTGCATGGCCCTGTTCTATGCACTGGGAATACAATAGTGAAAAGCCAAAATCCCTGCCTTCCTGGAGCTTATATTCTAGTTTTGGATAAGAGACAATAAACAAATAAGCAAGATGACTGCAAGGAAGGATAAGTGTTATGGAGAACATACTTCTGAAGGGAACAGGATGTGAGCACTGGGGACGGGGTAGGAGAGTATCTCAGATAATGGTCAGGAAAGGCCTTTACGGGGATCTGGCATATAAGCCAAGTCCTGGGTACTCTGAAGTGGGGACTGAATTTTATTGCAAAAGTTAGGACAGTCCCAGGCAAATCAGGACAGTTGATTACCTTAGCATAGTATGCTGCCTGCTTCAACCACTCACCCAGAAAATGATTCTCCCACACCTTCTAAATCTCATTTCCAGAAACACTCCTTCATGAGAAATTAATACAGCTTAGAACACAGTAAATGCTTTGTAATGATGAGGCGACTTCCCAGGAATCCACACCCACTAACTTTAGGAGCAGCCCTGGCTTTGGGATTCCCAGTCAAATCCAGGCCCTCTCCCACACCCCTCCCACTCTTAGAGACCCATACTTGGATTTCCATGTGGATGGAATCCACCCAACAGGAAAAGCTCATTTCCTCCCTCCATCTGGCTCACTCTCCCAGCCTGGAACCTTCCCCCACAATATCCCTTGGCAGACTCCTCTTCTGCACTCCCTCCTGGCTGGCTGAGCTTCCGGCCAGTTCTATCCAATAATAAACTACCTGTAATGAACCACAGAGCAGCAGATCCCTCCAGTGGTCCCCTGCTCCTCGGGGCACACACTTGAGCAGGCCCTGCTTCAACAATTGGCAGCTGCCCGCTTGGCACAGGCACTCACACAAATTCTTCCCTACTCTCATTAGTCTAAACTATGTCTTTATTTAATGGATTGAGAAACAGTTCACTGGCTAACCTGATTTTTTGTTACATCTCCAGTCAAATTCCTAAGCCACTGTTAAAAGCTTTCCCTTTTCTCTTAGCCCCTTTCCCAGCCCCAACTCTCCCCTCAACAACTATATGAGCAACATTAGTGCCTACCTCATTGGGATATTAGAAGGATTAACCAAATTAATATATACAAAGCACCTAGAACAGTCACCAGTACACAGTAGCCCTTCACATGAATATATTCAATGAATGAAATGCTAGCCCTTATTATTGTCCCTGAGATCTGAGAGTCATTTGTACCTATGATTTTATTTGAAGAGACAAATTATCCTGTTGCCCAAATGCTCCCCTAACAAACTTGAAAGTCCTACAACCAGCATCTGTCTTTAAAAAGAGCACATGAGGTCAGGCACGGTGGCTCAGCCTGATTTCCTAGCATTTTGGGAGGCCAAGAGTTCAAGACCAGCCTGGGCAACATGGTGAAATCCCATCTCTACTAAAAATACATAATTTAGCCAGGCATGGTGGTGCATGCCTGTAATCCCAGCTACTTGGGAGGCTGAGGCACAAGAATTACTTGAACTGAGATTGCATCACTGCACTCCAGCCTGGGTGACAGAGCTAGATTCTGTCTCAAAAAAAAAGACAGAAAGAAAGAAAAGAAAAAAGCACATCAGGAGGATGGGAAACATTACAACAATTATCCCATTTTTCTCTCCAGAAGAGTTTATCAGATTAAATAGAAGTAGAATACTAGGGACCATAGCTAGACGGGGAGGACAGAGTTTGAGGCTTGTTTAGAAGAGAAGGTCAGAAGCTCACAGTGTAAGAAGGGGAGGCATCATGAGAGCACTGGACCCTTGACAGGGTGAAGGGAGCAAAGCTGAGGGCATGGAGAAGTGGAAAGGGTGTGGAGAAGAGTGATTACGAAGACAAAATTCAACTAAGTTGATGGAGCCATGTCCTTTCCTAAAGCCACATCTTCCCTCCCCACCTCTGCCCCAGTGAAGACTAGACTGCATACTGCAGGCATCCTACTCAAGAGAAAAGAGCCTGGATTTTCAAGCCAGCATAAACTCAGAGCAAGTCCCAGTCCTACCATTTACCAGTTGACTAAGTCCATTGACCTTTCTGAACCATGGATTCCTCCTCTGTAAAAACAAAACAGAAACAGAAAAACTCTCAAAGCAAAGTTGTGAGGATTCAATAAGATAAGGCATGTGACAGGCCAGCTAAGTGCACAGTTTCTAGGAGGTGCTCAGATCATTTAGTTTTTCAGCCAGCTCTAAGTCCACAGCCTCTTGCACTTTTTTCTATCTAGTTTTTACATGTAATTTATTACATGCAGTTCAATTGAAGAGAGATTTTATAGGATGCCAAGTACTAAACTCTGGGGATACCAGAGGATCAGGTCCCCTTGCTCCCCATGGTCCCCCAAAACTTGTAGCCTATAGGGGAAACTAAAGATTAAATATGCAGTTACAAATGAACAATGAACATTCCAATAAGGGAAATACAGAAAGTGTCAGAACACAGATAGCTCTCACATTACACAATAGATGTAAAATGAGCTCTATGTAATTTATGTTAAGTGTCAAGACATAGGAATCAAGCACTTCCACAATAAAAATCTAGGCGGATACCTCAATGGAGCAGATTTTTATGTTGGTGGTAGTTTCCAAAGTTAGCACAAAACTGAAAGCAGTCACTTAAAAACAAAATCCCTTAAATTATCCATAAAATAGAGTATATATGGTTTTGGTGTACAAGTATGTATTGCTGTGTGCATGTAAATATGTAATAATCTACAACAGATACTTAATAAAGAATAAATATGCAAAACATAAGTTTACAGATTTTACTACACAGAATAAACCAAAAGTGAAATCAGAAAGTTTGCAGAATCAATGTTCTAAAAACTTCCAGTGGAAATGCATGTTTTGTTTTGATAACAAATTCTAAAGGGCCAGGATACAGCTGCAAGGCAAAGCACATTCACACTCTTCAACTACGCTGGGCTTTTTAAAAGTGTAAATAAAGGCAGTAGCTTCGAAAATCATCCTTTGGTTCTCTTAGTTGTCAGACTTCTGTAGGAGCCTGTCAATCTTACAGAGTATTAATAGAAAGAAAATTACCACCCCCCAAAAACCCTTATTAGCCTTTTATTTTTGAACAGGTTATGGCATCACAAAATCTCAAAGTTGTAAGGGAACCGAAAGAGCACTGGCCCAACCTCTCATCATATGTTTCAATCCCTCCCAAGGGATCAAACAGCCTCTACATAGATGTTTCCAGTAGCTAGAAACTACCCATTCCATCTTAGAACACCTCCAGCAGTAATTTAAATATACAATTGCTTCAAAAATTTAATACATCAAAATTATGTGTTGCAGGAAGATCTTCCTGGCGGGGATTCACTTTGAAAGTATTATGAAGAATTTACTCTGCAAAATTCTTAGTGTATAAAAGGGTCATACAAACTAATAAGAAAATCACTAAGATCTCAATAGATAAGTAAAAATGTAAATCATCACATTTGTATTTAAAAGGTCAGTCAGCCGGACGCAGTGGCTCACTCCTGTAATCTCAGCACTTTGGGAGGCCGAGGCGGGCGGATCACCTGAGGTCGGGAGTTTGAGACCAGCCTGACTAACATGGAGAAACCCTGTCTCTACTGAAAATACAAAATTAGCTGGGTGTGGTGATGGGTGCCTGTAATCCCAGCTACTCGGGAGGCTGAGGCAGGAGAATCACTTGAACCCAGGTGGCAGAGGTTGTGGTGAGCACCATTGCACTCCAGCCTGGGCAATGAAAGCAAAACTCTGCCTCAAAAAAAAACAAAGTTCAGTCTACCTCATTTAATATGTAAAAAATTATCCCACATTTTAATCCATTAAATAACAAAGGTTAAGATAAGACACACTGCACCAAAAGAGCAGTGAGATATAAACTGATGGTAGAACTGTAGATTGCTACTTTTATATATTTCATTTTGGCAATATTCATTTGTCAAAGAATAAGATTAGAGATTTGTTGTTGTTGTTTCATCACAGCTGAGTCTACTAATTTACCAGGCAAGCGAACACAAACCAAAACAGAAATTTGCAATGTATCCCTGTTAGGGAAATGTCAGGGGTTGCTTTTTAAGTGCTGAAGAGAAGAGTCTGATGATTACTCTAATTAAGCATTGACAACTAGCATTCTAGACAGTCAGTCGTTTAAAGAAGTGTCACTGTCATTGGTCAGGAAAGAGTTTTCAATCAGGTCCTGTGTGTAGGTGGGGCTGGGGGCGGTTCCGTAAAGTTCATGGCCAGCTTCAGCAGGTTAGAACCAGCTGGGATAAAGCACAGTCTTTAGTTTTGATATTTCCTAGGCAAGAAGGGAAATTTCTTCCTTGTTTTCTTCACTCATTCAACAATGCACATTAAGGCTGGGCATGGTGGCTCACACCTGTAATCCAGTACTTTGGGAGGCCCAGGTGGGCAGATCACTTGAGATCAGGAGTTCGTGACCAGCCTGGCCAACATGGTGAAATCCCGTCTCTACTAAAAATACAAAACAAAATTAGCCAGGCATGGTTGTACGAGCCTGTAATCCCAGCTACTCAGGAGGCTGAGGCAGGAAATCTTTTGAATCCAGGAAGCAGAGGTTGCAGTGAGCTGAGATCACGCCACTGCACTCCAGCCTGGGCAACAGAGTGAGACTCCGTCTCAAAAAACAAACAAACAAAAAAAACATGCACATTAAGAACCATCTCCATGCTGGACACTGGTGATACAGCATAAAGCAGGCAGAGATAGTTCCTGTCTTCATGGAAATTGCCACCAAGTAATGTGATCTTGTCATGAAAATGTTTATATTATTAAACCTAAAAATTTCACTTTAGGAAACTTATGTTAAGGAGATAATAAGCTAGTCAAATATTTATACACAAATATATTCTTTGGAGTATTGCTTAAGCCAAAAAATAGAGACAACCTAAATTTCCAACAGTATGGGAATTGCTTAAAAAATACATAAAACATTCATAAATTGACTGTAAAAGGTTTAATGACATGGGAAATGTGTACGACATAATATTAAGCAAGGCAAATAATATTTTCAAGACATAGAATGTTGCCGCTATTATATTAGACATTATATAAAATAAACTTTTAAAATACTTGGTGGCTGATCATGGTGGCTCACATCTGTAATCCCAGCTCTTTGGGAGGCCAAGGCGGGCAGATTGCTTGGGTCCAGGAGTTTGAGACTGGCTGGCTAACATGGTGAAACCCTGTCTCTATGAAAAATACAAAAATTAGCTGGGCATGATGATATGCACCTGTAGTCCCAGCTACTCCGGAGGCTGAGGTGAGAGGATGACTTGAGCCCAGGAGGTCGACGCTGCAGTGAGCTGTAATCACACCATTGCACTCCAGCCTAGGCAACAAAGCAAGACCCTGTCTCAAAAAAAATAAATAAAATAAAATAAAATAAAACAAAATGAAATATTTGGAAAGAAATATGCCTCAAATGCTAACATTTTATTGGTGTATGAATGCTGGATTACAGGATTTTTTTTCTTTATATTTTATTCACTTTTATGAGAGTTTGTATTAATTTTATAATCTAGAAAGAATTTGGCAAACATCCCCTCTGAAAAAAAAAAAATCAGAACAAACACTACCCCCTAATAGGAAAAACTCTACAAATGGCTTAACTGTGTATACAGTCAAGATCCTAGAACTTAGGTCTCTGTATCGAAAGGCAGAATTTACATGTGAATTAATCTCATTTTTGTTTCTGCTGACTCCATAGAAACTGTGCTCTCCATGGCTTCCTCAAGACGAGCAAACAAGAGTGATACAGATTTTTCTGAGGCGGACAGTGTCTCTCACTGCCCCCGTCCCCAGTATCCTACGACCAAGGAAAAGAATCTCATGTGTCATTTCTGTGGGCCACGGTAGTTAAGGAAACTCCATGTATTCTCATCTGGAGGCTCACAGCAACCCTGATAAGTGGCTACGTGGGGACGATGTGAAGCTCGGCTGCCCTTCCCTAAGACCCTGGCCTTGACAGTCCTCAGGGGCTGGAGGCCCCCCTCATCCATGTCCTCACAAGATTTCTGTCCATGGCACCCAAGGACCCACTCAAATGGTCTTGAATGGACCTGAGGAAGGCTGGCCAGTTATTGGTTTTGTAAGCACAGTTGTGCCTATTTAAATCTACCAGAAAGTACAGGGATATGGCGAGTGGGAAGACATGACACCTGTTAATACAAACTCTCCCCTTTAACTTGTTCTTTCCAGAGAACACAGTATGGGAGACACCGCTAAAACAGGCCACGTTAGCACTAGAACTGATAAACTGAGAGCTAAGATAGAAAAGTTATGATGAACTGTCATCATTGTCAACAGATGAATACCTAAACCTCAGCTTTGATTTCCTCTGCCAAAGGGATTGGATGGTGCCTGCCCTTGCCACTCCACGGTGTTCTTTGGGGATGAACTGAGCTACAACGGTGAGGGAGCAGGTGGGATACTAACTGGCCCTTCCCCTAGATAGGAGGCCATCAAGTGCAGAGACAGAGATCTGACCTGGGCCTCTGCAGGCTCCCCCAGGAGCCAAAGAGAGGCCTAACCGAAGCGCCCTGCCCAAGGCCGCCCTAACGCGACTCTGGCCCCTCTTGCCTAGCAGATACTGGCTGGTGCCCTCGCTTCGGATGCAAGATCCTAGCTCTGCTGCAGCTTTCGAGCCGGAGGGACAATCGAAATGATCAAAAACGCCCGGCGGGCAGCCTTGGCGAGCGCGCGGCGGGGCGCGGGGTGAAGTCCTGCCAGGGCGCGCCGCGGCGGACACCGAGCCACACGCACTGTGCCTGCGCCCGCGGCCGCCCCGAAGGTAGTCTGCAACTCACTGCGCCGCAGGCGGCGGCGGGGGCTGGACAGCTCGCCCCGCCCGGCAGGCTCGCAGCTCACGTAGCGCAAGCGTGAGTCAGCGCGTTCCAGCGCAGCCCCGGGCGGGGGGAGGGCTCCCGCGCGCAGCGCCGGCCGCCCGCACGTACCGGCCCCGGGAGGGGGCGCCTAGGTGATTCCACTCGCGGGCGCTCTCTGCCCTGCAGTATCCCCACGCCCCGGGTTGTCCCCCTCGAAAGCTACGTGGGCGTGGGGCTCGCCTTCCCTCCGCGGAGTCCGCATCGGTGCCTGCCCGCCCGGAAGGAGGGGCGCGAGGCGTGAGGGGCAGGACTGAGCCCGGCCCGTGGCTCTTCCTCAGCCGGAGCTCCACCTTCTTCTCCTTGTCCCTTGCGTTTCCCTTCTTTGAGGCACACACTCGCTCGCTCACGTTTATCCCGACTTAGTTGCCCCCGGCCCCCGCAGCTGTCATGCAGGTAGATGGAAATGTAGCTGCGAGAGTCCAGCCTCAGCGGGTGGCGCCCAGGCTGACTGGGGAGACTAAAACCAGTAAAGGGTGGGTGGGGAGTCCTCTATCAACCTAATCTCACATGCAGTGGGATTTATCATTCCAGTCGGTCTGCATTTCCTCAAATCTGCACCTGTTTAGTTACGACAACCAGCTTATAAAAGGAAGTGGCCTACGTGCCTCACAGCTGAATGACGGAATTAGAAGTACTCTCTACTAAATGTGTGAAAATAGCAGGACCTCCGCTTAAGTTCTAGACCTACAAGGTTGCAAGCCTGGGCCTCCTGGGGGCAGGAAAAAATTCCAAGCCCTCCTTTGCCCCTTGGTAAAATGTTCTTTCACAAATTAGAGCCAAAGGCACATCTGTGATGTGCCTATGTCACTTTTTCAAAGCCTTGCTCAGGCGTTGGAATGTGTGAGGAGGGAGACGAGGTGGGTGCTTATTAAGGGAAAGAGATACATGGGGAAGGGGCAGAGGAAACGTTGATTAGGAAAGGACCATGCAGTAATGAGTAAAGTGACTGACGGAACGTTACTGAGCCTGTCATGGAGATCAGGCACTATTTGGGCACCAGTGATGCAAAATAAGTGACTCCCCGTGGTCCCTGCTCTCAGGGTTACAGATAAGTGGGAGACATTAACTAAGTAGACAGTGAAACATAAGGAAGACTTAGTATAATGGTTCAGCACCCAGGCTTGGGAACCACACTGTGCAGGTTCTGATGCTGGCTCTGCCATTTACAGACTGTGTGATCTTAGCCAAGTGAGTACCCCATCTGCCCTCGCTTTCTTCTTTTGGAAAATAAAAATGGTAAAAATGACTTACTTTTTAGGACATTTCAGAGGTCTAAATACATTAATACAAACAGAGCACTGGAATACAAGTAGGCACTGAATAAATGTTGTTAAAAGAATAAATGGAGGAGATACAGGCAGGGGCTGCCAAGCATAGCAGGGCAGGCTGTATGCTGTACAACTCCAGAAGACACGTTCATAGATGTGAATGGAGCTTTCTGGAACTGTGCAGTGTCATGGTCCTGAGTGAGTGATGTCTAGTTCAGCATAGTTCATAATAGGAAAAAATGGAAAATTCAAATGCACTTATCTATAAATGTGGTACATTCACACAGTGGAGTACTATTAGAGATATTAAAAGGGATAAGCTGCATCTATGTGTATCAAAATCTCAAAAGTATATTGAATGAAAAACAGCAAGTTGCAAAATGATACATGTAGCATGATGCCATTTATAGAAAGAAAATGTACATACACACAAAAAATCCCATATATATATATATATGCTGGAAAAATACACGCCAAACTTAAAGCTGCCTTTGAATGGAAGGGGAGGAATTCAGATTTGAAATGGTAGTCGTAGGAATTTAGCTTCTTCTCATATTGTAATAATTGTTTCAAAGAATAATGTGCTTATATATCATACAGTTTTTTATTTTAAGGAATAGATATAAAATAAAATTAGAAGCAAATATGTCAACACTGGCTAATTGTGGGTTGCTGGAATATGAGTAATCATTATTTTTTCATTTGTACTTTTCTGAATATTCAAATTAAAAATAATTACAACCTCGCAAATTAAGTGCTATGCTAAAGGTATAAAAGGGGTGGGCGTGGAGAGCATGTCTCGGGTGAGGCTACACTTGTACACCCACAGTCTTGGGTCACAACAGAGAATGGAGCAAGCTCCCCAAGACCCCTCTGCTCTAACCCCACCCTGTGGCGGGCCGGGTGCCTCCGGAATGCCATGGCTGGCCAGGGTTTCCAGACCAGGGCTGTCCTGAGCACGATGCTGCTGGCGCCCATGTTTTGCAGGTTCTTCTTTCAATCCTTGCCCTCCCTAAAATACGGCATTCTGGATGGTGCCTGAGAGGGAAACAGCAGATGATAGTAGAACCCTTGAGGACAGGGAACCATCCATGCTCTACAAGGGGGTCACCTACAATTCTGAAAATTAACTGAGTCATTGAATGCAACGCAGCAAGTAATGGTAAAGGTGGAAATGGAAACGATATCCACCTTATATCTATGAATGTCTACTATTCTCAGCCTCTGTGGAGGACCCTTTCATAGGTGTTGCCCTCTTTTGGAGCAGCTCAACGGATTGGTCAAGACTCCAGGCTTTGTAGTTACTCAGACCTAGGCTCAAGTAGCCAATGACTACAATTTGGGGCAAATTACTCAGTTTCTCTGACTCTCTGTTTCCTCTTCTGTGAAATGGGGATAAGAGTGGTGCTGGGAGAACAGAATAGATAATATATGCAAAGCACTTAGTAGAGTGGCCCCCCCCCAGGGAACCCCCAGTAAATGGTGGTTAAATGTCGATCAGGAAGTGGGATCTTTTGATAACAGATGGATCCTGTTTTAAAGAGGAGATTTTTTTTTTTCTCTTATCCTATGACTATCCTTTACCCTAGTAAAGGGATAAATAGCTGTGTAGGAAAAGAATGAAAGCCTGTGTCTGTCAGTGAGGTGGGACTGAGCTTGAAATTGACATTCTACAAGAGTTTGACTAGGAACTGTTGTTTGGAGAAGCCCACTCTCCCCCCCCTTAAAAAAAAAAAAAAAAAAAAAAAAAAAAACCAGTGGTGTTTTTGTTTCTTAATAGCTAAAACTACCCACTGAAAGCCCCAAACAGGATTCTCTTACATTTAAAAAATTAGTCTGACACCAGTGCCTTCTGAAAGAAGCTGACTGAGCTTTTGATTAAGTCAAACACACTAAGAATTTCTTCTTTCTCTCTTGTTTGCTTTCTCTCTCTGGCACCCATAGACGAAAAATGTCTCAGGGATTTTTAACTCAGTTATGCTGAAAATCCAAGATTTAAACCTGATTCCCAGCTGCTCCTTTAGAACGTGTTGCACGAGAGATGTTGTTCAGTTCAACTAGCCGTGGGGAGGGGTAAACACACACTGCTGGATGATGGGACGTGCAGAACGTCAGGGGAACATAACCAAACAGAGTTAAGCATGTGCTGTGACTAATAGAGGACAGCCTGGGGTGTGTCTGTCATAAAAGAAATCACCTCCCCACTGGGCCCCAGTACCTGAGAGAGGCCAGGAAAATAGCATCTGATTCCCAGAGAGTGTTTATCCTGCCAGGCTGCATGTGGCTTCAGTTATCACAGCCATGCTCTTCCGAGTTGCCTCCTGTGTTGGTTCAGGAAGGGGTGCTGCCACAGAGGGTCTATGCAATCTCTCCGGGTGAGCCCCATATCAAGGAAGCCAGCAGCCCACCGCAGAGCAAGACAGAACACTCCCCCATCCCTGGCCCTGGCCTGAGCAGAGATGCCCAGACACTTCCCCAGGCACCTGCAACCCAACACTCCTCCCTGTCCTTTCAACACAGTTTGTCTGGGAGTGTAGGGAGGCTCCCAGCAAAGTCACCATGATTGGCACAAGTAACCTTACCCGCATGTTCTGGGACAGCACTAACCCCTTCAACAAATGCAGTTTGTTGTATTTTTCAAAGGAGAAGAAATTTTATTGGTGGTGAAGATTGCATTTTTCATGCGTGTTTTAGAAACACACATGGTATATAAATAATACATATAGTTTTCAAAAAGAAACTTGGATGAAATAGAAATATATGAAGAAGGAAATATCATCACTCCTGTACAGGATTGAATAGTGCTCCCCTACAATTTATGTCCATCCAGAACCTGTGAATGGAAATAGGATTATTGCAGATGTATCAAATTAACATGAACCCTGAATCCAGTATTACTGGTGTTCTTATGAGAAGAGGAAAATTTGGACACAGGCACACAGGCAGAATGCCAGGTGATGACAGAGGCAAAGAATGGAATACTGCAGCTACAAACCAAGGAGTACCAGGGATTGCTGCAAACCACCAAAAGCTAGGAAGAAGCAAGGAAGGATCCTCCCCTGGAGGCTTCAGAGGGAAAATGACCCTGCCAACACCTTGATTTCAGACTTCTAGCCTGCTGAATTGTGAGATAAATTTCTGTAATTCTAAGTTACCCAGCTTGTGGTAATTTATTAACCAGCCCTAGAAAACTGATACAGCCCCTAAATCCACCAACCAAAGTTACACACTGTTTACATTTTAATGTATGTCCTTCAATTCTTTCTATAGCCAAATGCATCTTATGAAATCAGTGTTGTTTCAGGGTGGGCAAGTCTATGCAAACCTATCCCAAAGTCGGAGGAAGCTGAGAGGCTAAACACAGGCTGACAAATCCAGTTTCTTAGGAAGAAACATTTAATAAGGACTTTTTTTTTTCTTTTGAGATGGAGTCTCACTCTATTGCCCATGCTGGAGTGCAATAGCGCCATCTTGGCTCACTGCGACCTCTGCCTCCTGGGTTCAAGCAATTCTCCTGCCTAAGCCTTCCGAGTACCTGGGATTACAGGCATGCGCCACCATGCCTGACTAATTTTTGTATTTTTAGTAGAGACAGGGTTTTGCCATGTTGGTCATGCTGACCTCAGGTGATCCACCCACTTTGGCCTCCCAAAGGGCTGGGATTATAGTTGTGAGCCACCGTGCCCAGCCTTAATAAGGACTTGTGAACAGAAGCCATGTCTCGAGCCATGGTGGATCCCAACACCTTTATCCCCCAGAACCAGGGATTACATACAGTAGGGGAGAGGCAGAAGTGCTGCAGAGGACATGCCTAGGAATTTGCCCTAAGGGCAGGATTTATAACAAGTAGGTATTCTTACACAAGGGACAATAGATAAGCTGGAAATCCCAGAGGCCTTCCCAGAACCGGGGTTCATCAGAAGCCAACATGATGGATTAGCATCCATGGAACTGCTTGGGCCTCCACAGGTGTCCAGTTGCCTTGGTTTGGGAGAATTTTAGGTACAGTTCTAATTGACTTCAGGCAGCATCTACTGCTTTTCCAAATAACTAAGTAGCTAGGAGAATACTGAGGAATGCCCTCTGAGTCCTCCCACCATACCCCCAAACTCAGAGCCGGAGGTCTTAGTCATCTAAGGTGATGATGTCCCTGCCATCACCTCCAGGGGACTGTGCAAATTATTCTGGGAGGAACTCTTTCAGGTGGCCTTACTGGCTGATGCATCCAGCAGGGACTATATGCCAATCATACTTCTCTACCCTCATGTTCTAGGGCAGTGGCAGCCTCAGCCATGGAACCTCCTTGCCCTAAACTTTCCCCAGCTCCAAAAGGAGAAGGTCGACTGCAGACTAGATTTCTCTACCGGGATAGATCACTGACACTCAGCTGGATTTGCCCTATACTAGCCAAGTGCTCAGTCACCTACCTTTGAAACCTCAGCAATAGTTTTCACTCTTCTCTCTCCTTTTCCTTTTACTCCAACTCTTCTCCTCCAATCTAAGTAAATGTCAAGTTCTGAAATCCCTGTGTAACATTTCACAAATTCACCCTCCTTCCATGGCTGCCCTAGCCTGGGCTCTAGATCAAGGTCAACATCAACAGTGATAATTCATGTGAATAGTATGTACTCTTGATATGATGTGATGAAAATAGCAGCTACCATTTGTGGTCTGCCTGTCTAAAACCATAACCCAAATCTAATGAGGAAAACACTGGACAGATCCAAGTTGAGGAATATTCTACAAAATATCCAACCATTACTCCTTAAAACAGTCAAGGTCATCAAAAATAAGAAAAGTTTCAATACCTCACAGCCAAAAGGAGCCTAAGGAGACATAACAAGTAAATTTAATGTGGTATCCTGCGTGGATCTTGGAACAGAAAAAAGGACGTCAGATAAACACCAAGAAAACCTGAATAAAGTGTGGACTTTAGTTACTTATATCCTTTGGTTTATTAACTGTGGCAACCATACCATACTAATGTCAGCTGTTAATACTAGGAGAAACTGGGTGCAAGGTGTATGGGAACTCTGTACTATCTTTGCAATTTATCTAAATAAATCTAAAACTGTGCTCAGAAATTATGTTTATTTTTTAAAGCTGTGTGTGCACAGGGCAAGAAGCTGGTTGCGGATGAGGGTGAGGATGGGGATAATGAGGAGTGTCCTTAGGGTGGCATTTCTCTCCTGACTGAAAAATCAAAACGCCATTATATGTACCCACTCCTTTCTCCCAACCACCAGCAAGGGTATCCAGAATCCAAAGAACTAATGGCTCTTCCAATAAAACAGAAGGGCAAATTACATTTTCTCCCTTGCCTTGCTTGTGTTTCAGAGAAGTAAAAATAAATCAGCAACACATAGGGCAATCACCACACGAAAATTTTTAACATATTGCCCTACCATAATAATAAGGTCCTGAATTTCTCTTACCACTTTATCAACCACTAACTACCCTGCATAAGTCCCGTGTTTTAGTCAAATTGGTCCAGAACAGTGGTTCTCAAGCTCGGCTGTACATCAAAATCACCTGGTAGGCTTGTTAAATAAAGATTGCTGAGCCTCATCCCAGAGTTTCTCATTCACTAGGGCTAGAGTGGGGCCCAAGAATTTACATTTCTTGCTAGTATCTAGGTGATGCTGATGCTGCTGGTCCAGGGACTATAGTTTGAGAATCACTGATTTAGAATTCTCTTCTTCATCGACATATTTATTTTCCTTTTTATCTCCATGCCTCTGCATAGTTAGAGTCCTATCTGGAATGCAGTCAGAATGTATTGGTTAATACAATGTACCAGACATACCAATAGGTTCTTAGTCTGTAGCAGTAAGCAAAAGAAATAAGGTTCCTGTTTTCGTTTAACTTACATTCTAGTAGTCAGACAGATAATAAATGAATAAATAAATAAGAGAATTACAGATTATGACAAGTGCTCTGAAGGAAATAAACAGGGTAATATAATATTGAGTAATTAAGGATAGGAGGTATATGAACATTTCTTGGGTGCCTGATCACCATACATTCTCCCCATTCTTACACTACCATGAGGTTCTTGGTAACATTGGTTGGGTGGGATTGACCCTACATGTCTTCATTCGGGTGGCTATAACAAAATATCTTAGACCGGATAATTGTTAAACAACAGAAATTCATTGCTGACAGTTCTGGAGGCTGGGAAGTCCAAGATCAAGGCGTTGGCAGATTTATTGTCTGGTGAGGGCTTCATAGATGGCACCTTGTTGCTGCATCATCACATGGAGGAAAGGGCAAGGGAGCTCTCTCAAGCCTCTTTTACAAAGGTACTTATACCATTCATGAGAGTGGAGCCCTCGTGACTTAATCACTTCACAAAGGTTCCACTTCTTAATACTGTCATATTGGGTATTAGGTTCCAATACCTAATACCTGAATGTTGGGGAAATACCAACATTCAGACCATAGCACAACCCATAGCTCCAAAGGTGGGCCTTAACTAGCTTAAACCAATTGGCACAACAATCTTTCTGGCCCAGCGGAGGGGTGGATATTGTGTGCCCTTTAAAAAAGCTTAGATGCCCTTTACTGGGCACAGTACACACCCTCCAGCTGCTATGAGTATTGACAGCAAACGCTTCCAGCTGCTCATTTTTTCCAGAGAATTACTCTGGCTGACAGAAGCTGCCCCACCTGAAGGTAGCCCACAGCAGGTAACTAATATGTGGGTACAAAAGGCCATGTTGCCTCCAAGGGAGCCAACTCTGCATTGTGACTTAGGCTCCCTCTGTAGATCAAGCCAAGGCTGGAGTTGACCTGAGATCCTGTTATTGCTATGTGCCTTAGTCCACTCAGGCTGTGACAACAAAATACCATAGACTGACTGGCTTCTTAAACAACAGAAATTTATTTCTCAGAGTTTTAGAGCGAAGGCAGGCCAAGATCATGACACCAGCAGATCTGGTATGTGGTGAGGGCCTATGTTTTTGTTCATAAATGACTGTCTTTTTGTTGTAACCTCACATGGCTTCCTGAGGTATCTCTCAGGAAGGTGTCTGAAGAAGTCACATTTAAGACACAAGAGCCAAGGGGGTAGAGGCAGAAGGGAAGAAGAGAGGATAACTAGTGAGAAGGCCATGAAGTGGGAAAGAGGTTAGCAAGCCGGAGCAACAGAGGCCAGTGTAAGCACAAGGGAGAAGAAAGAGACAAGATCAGGAAGCTGCGCAGAGACTTTGGAGGTGTGGCTTATGCAAGAAAGGTGAGTAGACTCTATCAGCAAACCCTCACTCAAAGAGCCTGGTCCTAGCATGAAAAGATTAATGAATAATTCTACATTTAGGTAGTTTAGGTCAAAATATTCGTTTAAAATGTATCCATTTTTATGATTCTCAATTTTAACAAAATTTTCAATTAAACAACTACCCGTTGCAATTTTCATCAGCTCAGAGGCGTCTGACTCTATTGCATCATATGGATATACTATAATCTACTTACTGCTTAAGGATGAGCTTGCTGAAGAGTGAAAAAAAGAGAACAAAATAAACTTATTGTTGCCAGTCCTTCGCATAACGAATAGTGCTACAATGAATAACCTTGCGCATCTTTGTACAGTTATTTGAGGAAGCCTGTAATTTTATAAATACAGAATTTCTGAATCAGAGAATCCATATTTTAATTTTAAACAAGTATTGTCAAGTTGTTCCTGAAAGTAGATGCCAATTTATTCTCCACTTGTAGCAAATCTTACTGGACACTTTATCAATCAGATAGGCAAAAAATATCTCACTAAAGTCTCATTTCTGATCAAACTGGTGAAAAAGTGCTTTATTTTACATTTTCTAAATTATTGAAGAATATTTTTATTTGCCTATGGGCCATTTGTATTTCTTCTATGATGAATTCCTAACTCATGACTCCTTTTTTATCCTTCTGTTGACTTCTTTGTCTTCTATTAGCTTGTGAGCCCTCTTTGGTTATCATGAATATTAGCCGTTCATCTGTCATATGTGATCGAAATATTTTCCCCATTGTTGGTCTTTGACTTTGCTTATGGTGTGTTTTAGATTTCTAGGTATTAAAATTACTTTTCTAGAAAAGCCTCTAGGTTTCATTTCATGCTTGGAAAAGCCTGTGCACTGAAGATTAGAAAGCCTCTTACCTGTGTTTTCTCTAAAATATTTATGGTTTAATTTTTTACATTTAAATTCACTTGGAATTAATTTGGTATGAGAAGGTAAGAATTCAGCTTATTTTCCAAAAGTCTAGCCAGTTGTCCCAAAATGATTTGTTGAATAATCTGTATTTTCCCTACCAATATGAAATAAAATTATTATCAAATATTAATTACTTTTACATACATGGCTCTATTTTTAGGCTCACAATTACATTTCATTGACATATCTATTCCTACACCAGGACCACATTGTTTTAATTACTGCATAAAAATGCTTTCTTTATACCTGCCTTTCCTGGGCTGTTCTCATTGCCAAGTTTTAATGGTTATTTATTTGTTTTATCCCCCAAGTGGGCCTAAGTTCCTTTAGAGCAGGAACTGTTGGTTAAGCATTTTTATAGCCTCAACAACTTGGCTGAGTATTTATTTTTCTTAGTAGCTTTCCATCCTGCTTCTCCACCCCATGGTGATTTTCACAAAGTAATCACTCATTTATTAAATTTTAAGTGTTAAAGAAGAAACAGCAAGATGTTCAAAGAGATAGAAAATAAAAAGATTGAATTCATCAGAGGCAGAAACAGACAGCACTATTGGTAGTAATGGAAGGCAACTGGAGTGATAAGTAGCCAAAACTGAGATATCAGTCTGTCCAGAATAGCACCTGTGTTACTGGTGTCATTGAATCAGCCCTGGTACTTGGTCAAGTGTTCTAGTCAGCAGATGTTAGAGACTGAAGGAATGACTGCCTTAATCATCTAACTCTGTAATGCCAGCGTTGAGAGCCGACCACCACTGCCTCACTCCTTTCCCAAATAATGACCGTCACTCTAAAATACTGTGTCAGATTTGGCATACACAAGCCTAATCATTCTGAGGAGCTCTCTCCCTTTCAAAGGAGCCATGAGAGTGTTGATGAATTGCCTCTGTTAGGAAACTATACATTTATTCTAGTGATTCTGCCATCGACCAAAAAGTTTTATTGGCATTGCCCTCAGAGTCTGGGGATAATCCACATGTAAGAGGATTTGGGGTTAAAGCTGCCAGCTGAGAGTTAAACTCCCCAAACTAACACTGAATCATTTTCCAAAATTTGCATTCATGTTAAATTGTTAAAATTGTGCATTTCCAGTCATGTAGAGATTGATTATGGAGGTCTGGAATAGATTTGAATATGTATGTCTAACAAGCACCCCACGTGTTTATCAGTTTGGGAAATACTAACATAACAGATTGGATTAATCTAGGTAGAAATGGGTTATCTCAAAGACTTACAAAACACAGGAGTCCAATTAAGTTAATTCAGGTGTATCCTTAAAACTAGAATATAACTAAAGAAAAAAACTGAATTATTTATACTAAAATGTATTTTTAAAAACAAAACAAAACAAAAAACCCTGGGCTAATAGAAGAGTATGGTGCTTGACTCAAGTCTAAAAAAACAATAACAAAAAAAAAAATCAGAAAAATGGATCAGTACTACTACAGTGAATGAAGGCCTATAAAGACCAGCTAAAACAAGTTTTCAGCCTCCCTTTGATAAGAGAATTTCAGAAAACTTCTGGCAGTGGCAGCTTCTAGAATTAAGTGTAACTTAATATAATTAAGTATATTCATGTATTCTTAAGTATATAAAAAGAATGACAACTTTAAAATATAAAACTCATCTGAATGTAGATGTTTCAACGTGGATTACTTTTGAAAGGGCTTATTAGTTTTAAGTATTTAAGCATTAATATTTAAGATTTAGCTTTAAGGCTTATGTAGCTCTGAATGTAACTTGGTTTGTGACTTTGGGCAAGTTACTTACCTCTCTGGGCCTCTAATTCCTGCCTGTAAACTGAAGAGGTTAGATTGTTTCTGAGCACAGACGATCATAGGCTCTCCTGTAAGTCTCATATGTGGTTGTATGACTTCTCCATCTCTACCTAATGCACACACAGGGATCCCAGCTGCTGACATTGGCCTGGAATCTCGTGGCCTCACATCCTCCAGTCCTTCCCTAAGACAAGCCCCGCCTATGGCTTAGCCTGAGGATATAGGCAGAGGAGGCAAACTGCTGCAGAAAACACGGGCTCCTCTCCAGATGACCGCGTGGTCTCTGACAGGTTTTCTGGTCTGTGTTCTAGTTCTATGGGTTTCACATTATTCCTTCCTTTCCAGTGGGTATTATCTCTTAACCGTCTGCTGGACAAGCAATGTGTGGCTTAGCAAAGTCCCCAAGTTGGAAAGTGAAATGTAATTTTCTATTCTCTCTCTCATCTTTCTTTTGTAGAGGCAGGGTCTTTCTATGTTGCCCAAGCTGGTCTTGAACTCCTGGGCTCAAACAATCCTCCTGCCTTGGCCTCCTAAAGTGCTGGGATTACAGGTGTGAGCCATCACACCCAGCCTCTATCATCACTCAAGGGTCTCTATTCACCAGTAATTATCCAGGCAAAGTCACTTGTCATTAAATGTCTCTAAAACAATGTTGTTATAAAAAGGTGTTGAAAAAAGTAAAAGAGAGAATTGTGTCCTTTAAAAAAGAAGATGGAGATAAAGATGGAAATGAAGACAATAATAGAAAGAGATCTCTATGTATTAGGGATGTTAACCAAATACACCCAATATACATAGAACTCTAAAAAATGGTATAAATGGCCAAAAATCTGATAGTAAAATATTAACAGATAACTTACAGAAAAAACATTATAAAATCATGAACATGTAAAAACAGGTGTTCCAAGATGAAATCAGTGAAATATAAATTAAAATAATACTGAAATAGATTTTTTCTATCAAAGTTTATCAAGAATTAAAAACCTTAACAAAATATTTTGTGGGCAAGGCTGTGCAGAAACAGTCACCTCATGTATCCCTGCTGGAAATGCAAAAATGGCACAACACTTATAGCAGGGAATTTGGCAATACCCAACTAAACTACCCTTTTGACCGGTAGTTCCACTTTCATGACTTCACCCAGCTACAACTCTACCAATAAGAGAAGACATAGCAGTTAATCATAATAGCAATATTTGTGATTGCAAACTTTTGGCAGCAGCCTAAATTTTCATACATAAGAGGGTAATTAAATAAACAATGGTACATCCATTCAATGGAGTACAGTACAGGTATAAAAAAGAAGAGGAAGATCTCTATGAGATGATACGGAGTGATTTACAGAAGATCACCCCAAGCTAAAATTAAAAAGTGGAGTATACTCTTTAATTTTTAAGCTAAAGTGAAGTGCAAAGAGTAAAGATGGTATGCTACCTTTTGTGTTAGAAGATAAAAATTAAATAAGAAAATATGCATGTATCTGCTTATTTTTGCAAAAGGGAACACAGGAAGAAAAAATGAGAAACTAACTTTGGTTACCCATAGGGTGTGAGTAAAACAGGGTAAAAGGGATAGAGGAGGAAGTGACAGATCTTGAAATATACTTTTCTGGTACCATTTTGGCTTTGAAAGCATGTCACTATTTTATTTACTCAGTTTCACTTACTCAAAACCATAAAGTTAAGCCAACAAAAATGGAAGTAGGTGAGAAACCCAAAGCGCAATACAAATGAAAACAAATGAGCCTTACATTCTCAAATGAATAAGTATAATGGAGAAAAATACCTAAATAACTTTTTAAAAACAGAGATAGAGTACGGCTCTGTCACCCAGGCTAGACTGCAGTGGCACCATCATAGCTCACTGCAGCCTGGAACTCCCGAGATCAAGCCTCCCAAGTAGCTGGGACTACAGGTCCACACCCTAAATAACTGTTGAACTTAGTATTTTGCTTATATAACCTTGATCTAAAGACAAAAAGAACTACAAACAAATGGCAAACTATACTTTAGCATGTACATTTTTCACAGTGGTACAGATAATTCTGAAATTATTTTCTAGGCATAAAGAATTGGGCAAATAAATATTTTGAGGATGTTGTGAACCAGGTCTCTCACTATTAGAGAAGGGAGATACAAATAAGGAGGGGGTAGGCTGTGAAAAATCTTGTGCTGCTAGATTGAAATTGGATATAGTATAAATTTATTATATATATACACACACATACCCCCCCCAACACACACACATATATATAAGGGGGTATATGGGGGTGTGGATGGGTGTGTGTGTTTCTTAATTCTGTGTGTTGAAAGGGCCTAGAAATTTTGATATATCAGTAGCAGCAAGGACACCCAGCACCCTCGTCTTGGTTTCTAAATACCATTCCCCACTAAAAGGAACTAGGGTTTCCTGGAGAAATAACTGATTCCAGGGCATGGCCAGAAAAAGTCCAAGATGATATGGACTATCTTGTGTCAGAAAGGAAGCAAGTACTCAACAAATAATGGAGACATGTCAAATGAATACAAGAACCAACTTAAAGGTGCTTCCATTGGTCAAATCTGAGACAATTAGAGCACCAAGATTAAAAACTGTAGTAATGGACAATAACCAAATAAATAAAAATAAGAATCCATGAGTCCATACTGATAATTAATGATGCAGGTAACTACTCCCTTACAACAGAATGTCAACTAATAAATGTAGAAAAATGAAGGTGTTAGAAAAATCAACATGTTATAACCATCATGGTAATAATTGATTTAGATAAGAATCATCAATAAATGATAGAACTAATGGTTAAAAGTTTTGATGAGGAATAGTTTATCTACATTGTCTCAAAATATCTCACCACAAATTATGTATTAATTACAGAGGGAAAAGTAATAACTTTGCAGTGGAGAAATCTGGCAGATACTACCTTAACCAAGTAACCAAAGTTAGCATCAATAATGGGTCAAACTGATATCTAGTGTTTCCTGATGGGATGCACTGGGAAGGAAATGATATCACTGGTTTAAGATTCCTGTCAAAAATGAATACATCATGAGGAAACATCAGAGAAACCCAAATTGAGGGCTAGTCTGGAAAATAAATGGTCTGTACTCTTAAAAAAAATAGTCAATGACATGAAAGGCACATAAAGCTCAGGAATCATTACAGATTATGCAAATTAAAAATCCATATAAATAAAGGTAATGCTTAATTCTATATTGGATCTTGGACCAGGAAAGCAAAATTGTTAAAAAGAACATGATTGGTGAAAATTGAATAAAGTCTGTAGACGAGAAAATAGCATTATGTCAATTTCAAAATTTCCTGATTTAATAACTGTGCTGCGATTGTGTAACCGAATATCCTTGTTCTTAGGAAATTTACAGTGAAGTATTTAGGGGTAAAGAGGCACAATGTGTGCAACACACTCTCAAATAGTTCAGAGAATAATAAAGCAAACAGGGCAGAATATTAACAATTAGCAATTCTCAGTGATGTATATATGGAGATTTTTTTGAACTGTTCCAATTTTTCCCTAAGTTTGAAATTATATCGAAATAAAAGGTTTTTTTAAAAGAGAAATAAAAGCCATCACCTGGGCATCCCCCCAAGCCAACAGTGGAACCTGCTGGGTATTATTCTTTGCTTTTTTTTTTTTTTTTTTTTTTTCTGAGGAACTTGAGAATTACTGAGCTACAGGAAATCCCTGGCATGAAAAGGCCACCTCCAGCAAGAGCCTGTCATGAAAAATTGAACCCTCCTGCCCCCAAGCCCTCAGGCCTCTGTCTCTGAGGTCACCAGTTGGCCCACTAATGTGTGATACCTGATGGAAGGGAAGAGAATGTGTCAGATGCCCAACTCATCGCCATGACCCCAAACTGCCCACGACTTTGCTTTGCTGCAAAAGACAGAGGGAAAAATAGGGAAAAATAATTTTTTAAAAAGACAATCTCAAGAGTCACCTGCACACGTGAAGGCTTGTTTTCCAGCTAGAAATCCCAGGGTGATGATGTGATGGTCCCCAGAGAGTACAGCTTGTGGGTTACAGAGTCATAACTAGGTTTAGTATCCTAGCTCTGCAACTTAATAGCTACTTAACTTTCTGAACCTGTTTCCTCATCTACCCAATGGACATAATTATGCCCACTTCATACAACTATGAAAAAAATAACATATATATACACACTCACGTATGACATTTGTCCAACCCAAATTGTGCTCAATTTTTTTTTTCCTTTTTCATTGCCTGATCATAGAAATATCTTTAGGATTGTGGCCAATATTCACACATGAAAAGCAAGTCAAAAAAATTCCAAATCCAACATGGTAAATAGATAAATTAACTCCAATCAAGAGGTAAACTAGCCAGAGCTGCAGGTTCAAATCAGAAGAAAGGACTGAATAATGGTCTAATTTGAAACAAGGTCAGCTGTGAAGATAGCCCCATTTGTAGGGCATGAACAAGGAGTCCCTTGTTATCACTGTGACTATTAAAAAGGTGCTCAGCATCTTTTTCAGTGAACTGACCATGGAAAGCATTCAGACCTCACAATTGTATCCCAATCAGAACCCCTCACCAAAAGCAACCCCACCCTGCTTGAGATGGTGAAAATGTCTGTCAGCTTTAGAATATTTCTAAGTAAACAGGAAGATGATGAAAGAAATGGAATCATGCTATTAATAGTTTTTCATATGTTTAGGAATGATCTGTGTATATTTTATACTTTAAGTTTTTGGAGAGTTTAAGAGATTTCAGGGAATGTTATCGATTTAGCCTTTGATTCAAATTTAAAATATATAATGGAGTGATTTTAGACTTGAATTTTAAGTTGAAAGAGAAAGAATGATACAAAGTTTGTAAACAAAAGTGGAATGCATTGGAGATGGAGTACCTTCATTAATTGAGCTATTGGATGGGGAAGGTTTTGGTAGGTAGGTTAGGCAGTAAAAACACTTTAAAAAATCAAAATATACTTAATTTTAAAATACAGTCTAAAATGTTCAAAATAATTTTTATAAATTAAGATGTAAATAGGAAAAATTGCTCAAGGAAATTTAACCTGTTCACCTAGTCAATCAAACCATAATCAACTCCCTGAATTTATTGTATTTATTTATAAAATAAGAATTATAATTTGAACTTGAAAGGTTAAGGAAAATTAGAGTTTTACTCTTTATCTTTTCACCTTTTTTTTTTTTTTTTTTTTTAGATGGAGTTTCGCTTTTTCGTGTTGCCCAGGCTGGAGTGCAATGGTGCAATCTCAGCTCACCGCAACCTCTGCCTCCCGGGTTCAAGTGATTCTCCTGCCTCAGCCTCCCAAGTAGCTGGGATTACAGACATGCACCACCTCACTAGCTAATTTTGTATTTTTAGCAGATATGGGGTTTCTTCATGTTGGTCAGGCTGGTCTCGAACTCTCGACCTCAGGTGATCCACCCGCCTTGGGCTCCCAAAGTGCTGGATTACAGGTGTGAGCCACTGCGCCCGGCCTACTTTTTAACTTTTCTAACTTGAATATTAATTTTTAAATCTTGAGGTTTAAATTATATTTTGTGTTCACAAAAACATATTACACAGTCACTAAACAACTCGCCTTGACAGTGCCAATATTTAGGTGGATGAGTACTTAGATTTCTACTGTATTTTGTTTCTGAGGAGTGCTAGGTATAGAAAATGGAATTTACTCAATTTTTAATTAAATATTTTTAAACCATTTTAACTCTCAGGAGATGGGAGAAACAAACCAAAAAATCCATGGAGGATAATGTGATGAATATAGTTAAAAATTACTTTGTGCTTAGTATGTACCCCACATGGCTCTAATGTTTTGTTGTTGTTGTTGTTTCTTTGAGACAGAGTCTTGCTGTTGTCACCCAGACTGGAGTGCAATGGCGCGATCTAGGCTCACTGCAACATCCACCTCCCAGGTTCAAGTGATTCTCCCACCTCAGCCTCAGAGTAGCTGGGATTACAGGCACCCGCCACCACGCCCGGCTAATTTTTTGTATTTTTAGTAGAGACGAGGTTTCACCATGTTGTTCAGGCTGGTCTTTAGTAGAGACAGGGTTTCACCATGTTTGTCAGGCTGATCTCAGGTGATCCACCAGCTTTGGCCTCCCAAAGTGCTGGGATTACAGGCAGGAGCCACGGTGCCTGGCCAGCTCTAATGTTTTACATATACTATTTATTTAAATCTCCTGAGAACCTCATCAAATTTTAGAAGAACCACAAAGAAGAGAAGGTGTTGTGTGGGCTATCACAATCTAGTAAAAGTTCTTATCTTAGCACTTCAGTGTTTTCTAAAGTAGTCTAATTACAATACAGTGCCCTGTGACATACCTATTCATTTATTCATTTACTTTTACAAGTAATATTAAGTTCTTACATGTGTCAGGCTACAGGGTGGCAAAGAGCCTGGTTGTAGGAGGCCAGTTAGGAGGCTAAAGTACCAATCCAAGTGGAAATGATCGTGCCTGGATTCGAGTCATGGCAATGCAGACACTGAGAAAAAGAGAGATAGATAATTCTAATTCCAGAAATTAGAATTGATGTGACTTGGTAGCAATTCCCTGGAAGTAAGGGATAAAGGAAAAGATAGTATCTTCTCCCAGTCCCTCTAAAAAGCGAAGCCTGAGGTCAGAGTTAAGCTGCTAAGAATGCGTTTGGTAGGTAGAAGCCCAGAGCAGTGAGAATGAGGAAAAGAGGGAAGTGGGCAAGGAAAGCTGTGGGGAAATGCAGTGTGCTGCATCATCACTCTGGCTCCTGCTTCACAGCAGGATGCAAAAGAGAGAGAGCAGGTCACTCAGCACACAAGAGTTTGTTCAGCACACAAGACTCCTCAGAAGGCCTGCAAAGAACAAATATACCCTGAAGTAATCAACAAGAGACAGAAATGAGGGGTAACTGCCAAGTCCTTCTATCTGCAAAGGCAGCCACATGGTTTGGCTGTGTGTCCTCACTCAAATCCCATCTTGAACTGTACTCCCATAATTCCCACGTGCTGTGGGAGGGACCCAGTGGGAGACAATTCGAATCATGGGGGCAGTTTCCCCCATACTGTTCTCGTGGTAGTGAGTAGGTCTCATGAGATCTAATGGTTTTATCAGGGGTTTCTGCTTTTGCATCTTCCTCGTTTTTTCTCTTGCTGCCACCGCCATGTAAGAAGTGCCTTTCACCTCCTGCCATGATTCTGAGACCTACCCAGCCTTGTGGAAATGTAAGTCCAATTAAACCTCTTTTTCTTCCCAGTCTCGGGTATGTCTTTATCAGCAGTGTGAACACAGACTAATACAGAGAACCTAAAGCGGGGGTAGAGCTGTAGAAGGTGGTGATGAGCGTTAAATTTTGTATATGTTTTATTGACTCTCACATGTTGCCGAAAGGGAAATCTGCAGTAGGCAGTTGAATGTCAATGGAGTCTGGAGCTCAGGAGAGACAAAGCCAGGTGACAGAAAGATGGTTGTCATTATAGAGCGTGTGTTCGGCTGTGCCACCCAGAACCCCCTTTTAGAGTTGAAGCACTTGTTCCCCAGCTGCCAGGACTTCAGCCCGCTGATGGCTCACAGCTCAATTCCTCTGCAAGAATGACCTTTTATCAAAGGAAACTGACTTACCCGAGTTGATGTGCCTGCCCTGTGCATCCAATGGCTGGTTGACGTAGGGTTACAAAGGCCTGTCCCCTTTGCTTCAATTCAAGTCATCGCTAAAGGCCATCCCAGCCCTAGAGTTCCCTAGAATTGGATGATGCCACTGTTGCATCTACAGTAGGTCCTCACTTAAAGTGAATAGGTTCTTGGAAACTACTACTTTAAATGAAATGATGTACAACAAAACAATTTTTCCCTTCATCAATGTTATAAAGAAAGAACATCGCACCAAACAACTTTATTGGAGGGCCTGCTGTACATCTTTTAAAGTCACAGTTTCCAAGAGCCTCCTTCATGCCAGCGCTGGTGTAGCTTCTGAGAGCTTTTCCCAGTTCACCACCTGCATTCGAAGGTCCGTGTCAGAGTCTCCCAGGGAACTCGAGGGAATGAAAATTCTAGGTAGACAATTCTTTCAGGAAGCTTGCCTTTGACAATGGAGGAGGATTCCTGAAGAGGGGTATGGTTGAAGGAGGATTTTTTTTTTTAATTTGGAAAGATGAAGCTAGTTGAGAGAGAAGAATTTAAGATTCTAGGTAGAAAACGACCTAGAGGGAATGGGATCCAAATCACAGGTAGAAAGACTGCCTGTTTTAAGAAGAAAGACATTCCCTGTGATGAGAATATGGGAGAGGGAGTGGATCAGTGTGAATGTAGACAAATTTATTTTCACTGTAGGAAAGGTCTGATCATTCATTGAGAGTAAGCACAATGGAGACTGGGAAGACAGAAGCTTGAAGACAGCAGGGAATGCTAGAAATTGGTTTCGCGGACAATGGCGGGGAGAGTCGCTCGGAGGAATGTATCAGAATTGCCGAGCAGTGCTGAAAGCGGGGTTGAGAATGAGGTCAACAGGAATTTATAGTGGCAATCATCATTGCACTAACCATGGTATAATTACTCACAGGCCTGCTCAGCACTGTGCCTGACAAGCTGAGGATACACTAAATGTTGAACGACGGAACAGACCCAGTTTAAGTGAGCCCTCCAGTTAAAGGGCCACATGTTCTCTGCCATCATAGTTTCATCAACAAAAAGCCACATCGCATCTGCCTTGGGTCTATTTCTCTCTGATATTTTTAGTCTAGAGAAACACTGAGGTGGTTTCCCTGCTTTTGTACAAGTTTGTCGTATGTTTTATCTGTATGCTTTGTAATGCCTGTATGCATTAAGTTGTTTTCCTAAGATCACTAGACTGGGCAGATCAGAGCTCAAGCTTGCAGGTCACCTAACTCCCATTCCACACACTGTGCTATGAGATATGCTGTGTAAAACTGCCAAGTAGTTCCAGATGATTCAGCAGGCCTTCAGTATTACCTGCCTGCCTGTCTTCCCACCTCCCTTGCTGCCTCCCTCCACCTTTCCTCCCTCAGACCTCTTGGAATCTTTTCTGACCTTCCTACTAAGCTGTCCCCAGTTTCATTATGTTCAGCCCTCATTTGCACATGCTCTTGACACCTGGTGTTTGGTGGCAGAAATGGCTGATAAAATTCCACGCTGATTAATTTCATGTTTAATCTAACTGATACTTCTGTAGCCTTTGCAAATAACCTTTTTGAACAAAAACGGCAATGGCTCATTCCAAACCCGATCAAAGAGGTATGCATGACTCACAGCCACTAAATAAACATTGATGCCTGATGGCAGTAATATGGCTATTTATATTCAGAGCCTGATTTAACCAGTGGCATTCCTGTAATAAGATAATAAGCATGAGCTGTTTACTAGAAAAAAAGGAGAGTCTGTGGTGCTGGTGTTCAATAAAATCTCTTAACAGGCAAATGAGTCTCTGAAATTGGTTGGCAAATACATCCGCAATGAGATGTGCTAATTAGCTGCTGTTACTGATTTTCTAAAATAAAGAGTTTAAACTTAGATTAGTCCTGAAATTTAGTACAATAAAAAATACTGGATAAATGATATTATGTTGAGAGTCTTACAGATTATGTTTAAGATAAGTCCAGCAATACAATTAAGAAAAAAGAACTCTGCACCTAAATCATTAGATTTTTTTTTAAAGACTAAGAAGAGGTTGTAAATGTGGAGAATTATAAGCATAGATATGTGAATCTCACGTTCCATTTTTTCTGTTCAGAGAGCATCTGTAGGTGATCCTCTTCGTCACAATGGCAGGGACATCTATTACTATCAGAACTTTTATTTTTAAATAGGAAGAGCAAAGGAATGCAAGAATTAGCTTAATAGTATTTGGGTAGCCATTAAAAATAGATGAACCTATTCAGAACCAAGACCACAGAGGTTCTAGGTAAGTGTGTGGGAGACAATTATTCTGGACTCAGAAATAAATGATCAAGGCATCAAGCTTGTAAGCCCTCCCCCAGCATCTTCCCCCAAATAAAAGCAGCAGGAACTTGCACCTGCTTCCTTTCTCCTGCTATCGCCCCATGCAGCAACTTCCAGCTGCTAAGCATTCATCTCAAACCTCCATTTTAGCTGCTTTCTTCACCAAATGGGAATGAACTATCTGTTGGGACTTCCTACTTCAAGTAGTGAGAAAATCTTAGGAGATTTCCAAGTATTTTTTTTTAATTCATATATTACTTCTAAAGAGAAATGGATGGGTAATAAGAGGACTCAAGTTGTGTCTCCATCATAATTTTTTTTCAAAACAAGTTTGAATTCAAGGACCTGTTGTTTGACTTTAGGTGGTTGAGATGATGCTTGTTTTCCCAGAGCAAATGGTTTTTTCAAAGCCAGCTAGATGGGCAGATGTCAGCGCTGCAGCCCCAAAGTGGCTGAAGTTCCTAATGTTAGCAATGAGTTAATTCATTCGTTTGGTTTCTGTTTATCTATAGTTAAACAGATAAAAGTTGATTATTTGTTTTAACTAAGATGTTCAATTCTTATCAGAGTCTTTAGTAATCAGAGTTAATTGACTATATTTATCTTTGTTTCCGTTTGACAGTGGGGGATGAGGGGAGGCCCAGTTTAGGTAGCAACTTTTCTAGCTATTATACTCATCAAGAACATGTGCTTTGAAGCCACCTGGGTTTTAGTTCCTGCTATACTTAATAGCAAAATGACCTTGACCAAATACCCCTTGCTTCATGTTCCTCATCTAAGTTGGAGATAACAGTACTCCCATATTAGTCAGGACTCATTCAATTATAGGCAGCAGAAATGTAAACTACAAGGTTAAATCAGATGAAATTCTGACATTCAACCTGCAAAAATGACATTTTCATATGGTTCAATCTAATAGCTTAAGCAAAAAGGAAATGTATTGGTTTTTAAAACTGCAAAGTACATTAGTGGGGGTAGGTAGTATATACATCTGAATCCAAGGCTCAAATGAATAAAGAGAAGCCCTCTATTTCCAGCAACCAACATTGGATCATATGGCATATGAGGACTCTAACTGGTCCTACTTTGGTCATTCTCCCAGACCCTGGTCTAATCACTGGCCTAAGGGACATGACATTTCATGATTGGTCAGGCTTGTGCTTGGGAGTAAGTAGGGCACTATGATTAATTGACAGTCCTGTCAGATAAACCCTGTCTGTCTTGGTCAGTTATATCTCTGGTCCCTAGCACATAATAGTTACCAAAAAGATTAGGTAAATAAATGATTGGGAAAAGGGTATTGCACAGTTTCCTGTCAAAGCAGCAGCAGACAGAAACAATAGAATTCAATGGCAAATGCCTACATCATATGGTTAAGACTACATAAGAAAGTGATACACATGAGACAGAGACTAGCACATAGTAGCACATTGACCTGCAAAATAGATCAGGCAAGCATTGGAGCCCATATTTTCCGTGTAGAGACTGGCACATAGCAGGCACCCAGTTTTCTCGATTGACTGAGTCAGTTAAAAAGTGAACTCGGCCAGGTGCGGTGGCTCGTGCCTATAATCCCAGCACTTTGGGAGACCGAGGCAGGTGAATCACAGAAATTTAAGACCAGGTTGGCCAGCATGGTGAAACCCTGTCTCCAATAAAAATACAAAAATTAGCCAGACACAATGGCACACTCCTGTAATCCCAGCCAGCCAGGAGAGTCCTTGAACCCAGAAGGCGGAGGTTGCAGTGAGCCAAGATCACACCACTGCACTCCAGCCTGGGCAACAGAGTGAGACTCAGTCTCAAAAAAAAAAAAAAAGTGAACTCATAAATAGACAGTGAGCAATCTGGATCCCATTCCTTTGAGAATTGTTCTTCATCCTATTGCAATTGTGATTTTGTGTTTTCCTATGAACATCCAGACAGCCATATAATCAACAGGGCAAGAGAAAATGGGCATTAAATCTAACTGGAGGCATTTTAGTTAAAGACCTACATTAGGAAAACCTTCTAGGATCTAGAAAACAAATCCATGAAACTTAAGGAAACAGGCTAATTTTTATTATAATTCTTCCTGGTAGAAGAAAGTGAGCAGATGACTTTTAAGAATCCTTATCCAGTGACTGGCAGCATTTGTACCTCACATTCCAGCCCATGTGAGGACAAAGGACAGGGGATGGCAGCAGGAGACACAATATCAGAATGTTTGATTTGGAAATGTCCATAGAGCCCATCTAGTCTAATCCTCTCATTTTACTAAACAGGAAACAAGGCCTGGAGGACTGAGGTGGCTTGTCAAAGGGTCACGAAGGCAGAGTTGAATCCAGGTCTTTTCAATCCAGGTCCATTCTTTGTCTTCCATACCACACCACAGGCAGTGGTGGTCCACTCTGAACCAACAATGCCCCCATCACCCTTGTGAGGTGGTCAGGAAAGCAGGTGGAGAACAGGAATGCCTTAGTGAGAAGCTAATAAAGACCCTCCTGTGGTAAAAGGTCAAAGGGCAGGGATCTGTGCGCCCTGAAGTGTAATCCAACTTCCACTTTCAGTCACAAACTACATATTGCTAACCTACAGCTTCCTACCTGCCACTTGCCCTCATAGAGCAGGATTATGGTCTGAAGACAATCCAAAACATATACAATATTTTGAAAATAAAATTTCCTTTGTCAAGCAATTTTAACAAATAACAAGTTAGGTTGCTTTATGAACACCTTCTTTTCTAAAATAAAATTCAGGACACTAATCTGACAAAGGAGTTTTGAGCCTCTTCTGAATAAGAAACAAAATGAGAAAAAAACATTTAGGTGCTGAAATTTTGACTTGGTGTGTTTATGAGAACAGGCAGCTTATTTGCAATTGGGATAAATCCAGGACATGTGCTCACTTAGAGGCATACTTTTTACACATATGTTTGTGCCAAACTGTTAGTTATCCACCAGTGTCAGCTCTCCCCTTCCTCACTGGCAGAGCTCCTATATTGCTTGGGGAAATGGTGTGTATTAGTTCATTTTCACACTACTATAAAGAACCACCTGAGACTGAGTAATTTATAAAGAAAAGACGTTTAATTGACTCACAGTTTTGCATGGCTGGGGAGGCCTCAGGAAACACAATCATGGAGGAAGGTGAAGGGGAAGCAAAGCATGTCTTACATGGTGGCAGGAGGCGGAGAAGGGAGACTGCCGGAGACGGAGGAGGGAGACTGCCACGTACTTTAAACTATGAGATCTCGTGAGAATCCCCATGATCCCATCACCTTCCACCAGGTCCCTCCCTCAACACGTGGTGATTACAATTCGAGATGAGATTTGGGTGGGGACACAGAGCCAAACCCTATCAGGGTGTCATTATGCCAGCTTAATTTTTTAAGTTACTCATCTCAGATGTAAGCGAAAGTCATCAAGCCTTTCTAGAAAGCCCCTTCTATTTCTATTCTCCCTCTTTCTACATCTTCTGTGTGCTGATCAGGTAGCTGGAGCTCTAGAAATCATATCATAAACATGGGATGAGGATCCATCCTAGAGATTATGGAATGTTGGGCTGCAAAGAGCCTAGGTCCTCAAAGACCTCATAAGCCCCACCACATCGGCCCTACACTGCCCTACACTGTCCTCTTAGGTTAGAGGAAAATAAAGCCCTGCCTTGTTTAAACCAGTTTTCAGATCAGACAAGCACAGTTCCTGACTGATGCAAACTCATGGCATTGACTTGGAAAAGTTGGTTATTTAGCCCCTTCATGCCTCAGTCTCTTCCTCTTTAAAATTAGGTAAGAACATTAACCAGCATTAAAGAACACACAATACAGTAGTTTTAAAATTTTGCTTATTGAGATGATTGTGGCAGAAAATGTTGTGGCAGAGTTCAGAGGAGGAAAGGAATCCTTTACATGGATCTCTGAATTCTGCCAAACTTGAATCAGAACAGCTGCTCTTCTCTTTGATGAGTTTCCCCGTAAGATTTCAGTTGGAGGGGGGAAAAAAGCTTAAAGGCTAAAATATTTGAAAATCACTGGCACAGAAAAACATTTAGGACACATGGGGCATACCATTGCTCATGAGATTGTATTTTTCCAACGTTGCCAATGCATCTGGTGATGCCAGTTGGTTCCTCTGCAGGACCAATATTTCCCACCTGTTGGTTCCTCTGCAGGACAAATATTTCCCTCCTGTAGACTAGCCTCAGGGAGCAGGACAGGGCCACTAAGCAGTGCAAAATGCCCTAATCATTGCAGGAATAAAACCAATCACCCCTGCTTCCTTCATGCTGTGCTCTAACCCCCTAAAGAATAACTAATGAGCCTGAGAGTGGTGAGGCGTGGCAGCTGCTCTGTGAGGTGTTAGAGAGAGACCAGAGGAATCTGAGAAGTCATGTCCATTCAGAAAGTGTGTTGTCACTCAGTGGCTCTCAGCCCATCTTGGATCTTTGTTCACTCTGCACACTATCTCCATTCCCGGCTGCCAAACTCCAGACTCTGCCGGGGATGGTCAAGCTCTCCTTGACTTCCTTTCTCATGCTCTCAAACATCTCTACACAAACACAGATCGTTAAAATGGATCATTCAGACAGAATGTATTCTATTTGCATCACATCTTACCTCTTTCTTTCCCCACTCCACTGTACCACCCCAACAACATGCCTGCAAATACATCCTTCTGAATGGGTTTTGGAATGATGATGGGAGAAATAAAAGAGGAAAGATGACATAAAAATTAAAAGAAAGTATTTACAGCATAAGTAGTATGGAGAAGATGGAAGGTCTTTGGTTCTTGTTGGATTCATTGAGGTGGAAGGGAGTGCTAGATATATCATCTCTTGGACCTCAGTACCTCTTGCCACCTTTTTTTTTCTTTTGACACAGGATCTGGTTCTATCACACAGGCTGGAGTGCAGTGGCACCATCTTGGCTCACTGCAACTTCTGCCTCCTGGGTTCAAGCCATCCTCCCACCTCAGCCTCCCAAGTAGCTGGGACTACAGGCATGTACCGCAAAAATGCAAAAATGCAAAAATACAAAAATGCCCAGCTCATTTTTGTATTTTTGTACAGATAGGGTTTCACCATGTTGCCCAGGCCGGTCTCAAACTCCTAAGCTCAAGCAATCTGTCTGCCTTAGCCTCCCAAAGTGCTGGAATTACAGGTGTGAGCCACCGCGCCTGGCCAGAAAGCTTATTTGATCCAGTCAGGTGGACCAAGGCAAATGCCTTTGTTGGATGAGCTCGTTTCTCATCCCTTATCCCCTTCCTCCAAATTAGGGTCATATTACTGAGACACTGTTTCTTATATATGAACTTTAAAATAAGGTAACATTGGAATGATGGCTGTTCATAGGATGCAAGGCTGGTTCAATGTTCAAGAATCAATCAATGTAATATACCATATTAATAAATTAAAAAGGAAAAAAATCACATGATCATATCAGTAGACACAGAAAAGACACTTGACAAAATTTGACACCGATTAATGATAAAAACTCTCAGAAAACTAGGAATAGTGGGAAACCTTCTCAATTTGATAAAGAACATCTACGAAAAAACCACAACTAACATTATAATTATAGAAGACTGCTTTTCCCCTGAGATCACGTATAAGGCAAGCATGTCTGCCAGACTGTCTGCAGTCACCACTGCTGTCCAACTGTGATCTAGCCGGCTCAATAAGGCAAGAAAAGGTAATAAAAGGCACACAGAGAAGAAAGGAAGGACTAAAATTAACTCTATTTGCAGACGCAGTGATAGTTTGCATAGAAAATCTCAAGGAATCTACAAAAACATTCCTTAAACTGAGTTCAGCGAGGTCACTGACATAAGATCAACGTATGAAAATCAATTGTGACAATTAAAAAGTGAATTGTATTTCTATATTCTAAAAGTGAATATGTGGAATATATAAATACAATACCGTTTATAATCACTAAAAAAAAAAAAATACATGAGTGTAAAACGAGATAGCAATGGACTGCCTGCTATTCACAGGTCTCTCAGCTGCTAGAAGGCCCCATTCTGAGATAAGCCACCTCTCCACCCTGACACTAGTAAAGAGGTCAGAAAACCTTGAGTAAGGTTGGAGGTATTAATTTCGGGCAATTAATTACATTCTTTCAGCATCCATCTCCCAGAAGTTTTCACTGGGAAAATCCTTTAGGAGGACATCCCCCATTAGCTATTCATTTTTCTTTTGCACTGACTGGAGAATGAAGTGACTGTCGGCTGTGTCACACAACCCGTCGAAATTCACTCCTGGGTGAAGTGATCCTCAAATAATTACCAAATGTAGTTCAGGTAACTGAATTAGTGAATTACATTGGCTCCTTTGAGATGAAAGACTCTTTAGGAATGTGAAATACTTTGGCTCTTTGTTATTAATAACCTGAACAATGAAAGAACCCAAAGTGGTATTCAATATGCTCCAGGAATGGAATGACTAAAATTAAAGAATGCAATTGATTTTCATTTTCCATACTTTTCATTTTCTATCCTTTTCATTTCAATAGTCAGGACTGAATATGACAAGTCATCAAATCCCCTCTGATGTTAATAAGGCATCAACTACAGAGCTCCAACAAGAGAAAAATCCAGTTGAAGTATGGCAAGTAGTTTATTCTCCTGCTCTCTATGATTTATTATCTTTTCTTCTTACCATCCCATTACGACACCTACAGGTAAAAACCTCCTACCTTGAACTGCTTCATTTTCTTCAACCTTAGTCTAATATTTCGACATTAAACATCTCAACTACCTTTGCATCCTTCAGACAAACAATCACGCCCATGAGTTGTGCTTAGAAGAGCAATGTAGGAGGCCCTCGGCTTGGTGCTCCGCTGCCGGTCATCAATGCAGGGTGTGAGGACAACAGAGCCCAAAGGCAAATCCCAGGCAGACAGACCTGACCTTAAAGCAGGAGGAACGGGATGTGGCAGGGAGGGGTTAAGGTTGACAAATCAAATCCTAGTCTACCTGAGGTTGGTAGAAAGGCTGAAGATGTTTGTGCGGATGTTAGGCCCTAATCATGTTAGATATGGGGGCTGCATTTATTGAATCAGATTTGCAGTTCCTCATCTTTAGTTTTCATTTGTAAAGTGTTGAGGGTTTTCTATTTCTCTTTCTCGGTTTCAAAATACCTTTTAAAAGGTAATATATTTATTTTGGAACTGGAATAGGTAATACATTCACATAGTTCATAATTCAAAAGGTATACAATTATATATAGTGAAACCTCCCTCCTACCCACAGGCACCAGCCGCCCTGTTTCCCCTCTGAGGGCATCAGTGTCACTGACTTCCTACTTTTCCTTGCAGAAATATACAAGTGAATTTGTATAAGACACCATCCATCATCTTCTATTTACACAAATAGTAACTCACTATTCTGTTCTGTACCTTGCTTTTTTCACTTAATGTATTTTGGAGATGATGCCACATCATTTCACTATACAAAGAACTCTTCAATCTTTTCCCTCAATCTTTTTTTTTTTTTTTTTTGATGACTAGTAATTCATTACATTAGACAAATGGTATCATTTGTGTAACTACTCTTCCATTGATGATCATTTACGTTACTTCCAATTTTTTGGTACTACAAACAATGCTGCAATGATTAACCTTATTCATAAATGATTTCCATGCATAAGAGTGTGTCTGTAATTTAATATAATTGCTATAAATAGAGTTATGAATATTTGAGTATTATAATCTCTAGAAATGAAATTATTGAATCAATGTGTATGTATATTTATAATTTCAATAAATACTGCTAAATTGCCAATCTGTATCACCTGATATAATGTCTTTTGCTCATTTTTCTGTTGGTTTCTTGGTCTTTTCCTTACTGGCTAGGATTCATTGTGTACCAATGAGTTGCAAATATGTTTCTCAACTTGTCCGTTGACTTTTGACTTGCTATTGTCATTTTTGCATGCAGATGTTTTTTAAAGCACAGTTGAATTTTTCAGTCTTTATTTTACTACTGCTGTAATTTGTGTCATGTTTTAAAAGGTTTTTTCCAGCTATAAATTACAACAAAAAATCTTTTATGATTTCTTTCATATTTTATGGTTTCACATGTTTATAAAATCTCTGACCCACCCATCTGAGATTTATTTGGCAAGGTGTGAGGTATAGCTCTAACTTTTAACATGTATTTACTGTTACAGCTGACTACCCTATGGTCCGGACACCATTAATAAAAAATCCAGTTTTCCCCCACTGATTTGAAATGAGTGTTTTATCATATGCTAAATCCCTGTATGTATCTGGGTCTACTTCTTGATTTCCTATTCCATTTCATTGGTCTATTCCTGTGCCAGTGGAACCCAGATTTAATTTTTTAAAACTTAACTACACTTAATTGCACTTCAATTTTTAAAACTTTATGTATCTCCCCAAAGTGACTTTTTCTTTGGGTCAGAGACTGAGCGGAAATGAGGTTTTCTGTCTGTGTCCTGTGACTTTGTTTACTTCCCCTTGCATAACTCATGGCCAAATTTTTCTTAATCTTCCAGGAAAATAAGTTTAGCCTGTACTGTCTGAGTGGTAGAGTCGAATAAACAAAATAAGTGTGGATTTATAAGGAGATGACCATAAGAATACCGTATTTCACTTTTCCAAATCCCATTGCATGACAGACTCACACGGGACATGCTTTTTCACTTCTAAGACCACTACTTTAAAATCAAGTTATGTTTAATAAACATTAATAAATGTTTATTTAAAATGTTTAATAAACATTTACTACATGGCAAGTTATTTTAGCTAGAATGCTTTTGGCTTCAAGTCATAGAAACCAGATTCAAATACCCTTAAACAATTTTTAAAAATTCATTGATTGGGATAACCGTAATTCCCAAGGGGAATAGGGTTGGGTAGACAGGTTCAGTGGCCAGCCCCGTTATTACAGATTCAGACTCTTACCTTCTTTCTCATCTGCCACCCTCAGTCATTGGCTCCATTCTCAGGCTGCTCATGGCAAGATGGCTTCGGACATAACAGCACCCTGAGGAAGAAGAGAAAGTGTCAGGTCTGTTTTGTATTACTGTAAAGGAATGCCTGAGGCTGCGCAATTTATAAAGAAAAAAGGTTTCTTTGGCTCCTGATTATGAGGGCCTAAGGCTGCTTCCACTCATGGCAAAAGCCAAAGGGGACCTGGCTTGTGCGGAGATCACCCAGCAAAAGAGGAAGCAAGTGAGGGGGCAGGAGGTGCCAGGCGCTTTTTTTTTCTTTTTTTTTTTTTTTTTTTGAGACAGAGTTTCGCTCTGTCCTCCAGGCTGGAGTGCAGTGGTGTGGGCTCACTGCAAGTTCCGCCTCCCAGGTTCACGCCATTCTCCTGCCTCAGCCTCCCGAGTAGCTGGGACTACAGGCGCCTGCCACTACGCCCGGCTAATTTTTTTTTTATTTTTAGTAGAGACGGGGTTTCACGGTGTTACCCAAGATGGTCTCGATCTCCTGACCTCGTGATCCACCCGACTCGGCTTCCCAAAGTGCTGGGATTACAGGTATGAGCCACCACGCCCGGCCGGTTCCAGGCTCTTTTTAACCATGAGCAACCCTGGGATCTAATAGAGTGAGAATTCACCCCACCCCCGACCTACCCCAACCCCGGGAGGGCATTAATCTATTTATGAGGGATCTGCTCCCATGACCCACACACCTCCCATTAGGTCCCACCTCCCAACACTGTCACTCTGACGATTACATTTCAACATGAAATTTGGTGGGGACAAGCATCCAAACTATAGTAAAAAGCAGTTTTTCATTTCTTAGGAACAAGAAAACATTTCTCAGAAGTCTCCCATGTCTTGTGGGCCAGAATTGGTGACATGCCTATTTTTGAATCAGTCACTGGCAAGGAAATACAATTGCTCTTAGATCAATCAGACCCACCCTTGGGCTGGGGAAGGGTAAGTTTCTCCTAAGCACATGGCTGCTTGGAAGTGAGTGGATACTGCTGAAAACCTGGATTCCAGTAGTAATGGAGGTAGTTGATAGATGCTGATAATGAGTCTCCCAGTTTCCCTCTCTCACTCCCCCTCCGGACTGGTTTCCTTTGTTAGACATCCAAGTGTGCCCCTTAATATGTATTGAGTATCTGGACATATTCACCGTAAATTCACTTATTTAATACATGTTTATGGAAGTCCTACCATCTGCCCAATACTGTGCAAGGAGTTGAGGACTAGAAGAAGGAAAAATGGGGATCCTGATTTCAATGAGTTAATAGGAGAAGCAGAAAATTAAGGAATTCCATAATACAGTGATGAGTGTTACATACTTCTAACAGTGCTATGGGGCTCTAAAGAATGAGCAATTTCCTGAAGGAGGGTAGAACACATGGGGAATATTCTAGGTGAGCTTTGACAGATGAGTAGGTAAACAAGGGGGAAGGACATCCCAGGCAGGGGAAATAGCTTGTACAAGGGACCAAGAGGGCATTGGCATGGCATGCTCAGGTTACAGTAAGTTTCTTGTGTGTCACGCTATAGGATTAACATGGTGGTAAGGTGCTGTTTTACTCAGGGCATGATGGTACAGGGTCAGGGGGCTTCCGGCCTGGCTAAGAACCTCAGTTTGTACTGGTTAAGAGACGTCATCAGTGGATGCCATCCCTGAGAAGTTCTGACAGCAGTTAGAGTTAATTGTAGCATTTAGTCAGAAACACCAGATCTGTCACAAACAACAGTCAACTTTCTGAGGTCATAGACCACATTTCAGAGACTCCGAAATCTTTCTTTCACCTCACAATTGAGCTTCTTGCAAAAGTAATCTACACTTAACAATCTTCTTCATCCCCATTTAATCCTCTACCACTTATGTTGATAACATAGTTGTTGTTCCTGCTACGGTCACCTGTGGCCTCAATAACTGCAAGACACAAAACAAACAAACCACCACCAGCAGGGAAAAATGACTCTTCTACTCTTCTACATTCTACCTTCTAACAACACTCAACTATTTACAATTCACTAAGGACATTAATAGCTTTGGAGACCCCAGATACAGAGAACAGTATGGTGTTATTTTTCCACTTCAGTAAAATTAAAACAATCCTAAATCATAACTTTTCCTATAAGAACTTCAATTGTATTTTAATATCAAATTCTTTTTTAAAAAAATACCTCTCTCTCCCCACTTCCTCCCTGAGTGCCTCTGCTTTGTCGGTTGTGTAAGCACATGTATGATCCACCAATTGAGTAACCCAGCAATGAACACATTGGTGCCTTGTTTGTTGTGGGTTGAATGGTACCTCAGAATGTGACCTTATTTGGAGCAAGGGTCTTTATAGATGTAATTAAGGTAAGGATTTCTAGATGAGATCATCCTGGATTAGGGTGGGTCCTAACTGCAACGATAAGCATTCCTTATAAGAAACAGAAAAGGAAAATACAGAGACATGTGAAGAAAAGCTATGTGAAGTGGGACTGAGAGATTGAAGCCATGTGTCTACAAGGCAAGGAACACCAGGATTGCTGAGAGCCACCAGAAAGCTAGGAGACAGGCATGGAACAGTTTCTCTTCACAACCTCAGAGACAATCAACCCTCCTGACACCTTAAATTTGGATTCTTGTCTCCAGAACTGTGAGAGAACATATTTCTATTGTCTTAACCCACCACATTTATGGTAATTTATTACAGCAGTCCTGGGAAACTAATACAGTCATCTGTCGATATCTGTGGGAGCTTACTTCGAGGACCCCCACAAATACCAAAATCTATGGATGCTCAAGTCCCTGATATAAAATGCCATAGTATTTGCATATAATCTATGCACATCCTCCTGTACACTTTAAATCATCTCCAGATTGCATATAATACCGGTACAATGTAAATGCTATGTAAATAGTTGTTATTCTGTATTGTTTCGGGAATAATAACAAGAAAAAAATCTGTACATGTTCACTACAGACACAACCATTACAGGCCTAACTACAGTTTCAATCCTAGGCTGGCTAAATCTGTGGATGCAGAACCTGCAGATAGAAAAGCTGACTGCACATTGTTCTATAACATTTTGAATTAAAAACAGAACTTTTGCTTGTAAGAAAAACAAATTCACTCTACTTGTCTCAGGAAGAGAGGGATTTATTTTAAAGAATGGTAATCTCACAGGATACAAAGATAAGGAGCAAGGGGAGTTGTTGTCATCCAGGGGAGCTGACTCTCCAAGTCCGCCCCCTTCCCCTCTGTCATCCTCTCTTCTGGTTGCTTCCTTTGCTTTTACACACTCTCTGGGAATACATGGCTCATCAAGTGGCTTCAGTCCGAAGCCTCCGTAAACTTTAAGCTCACTCACCATCTGTAACTAACTTCATCTGTCAGCATGTCAATTACAAATTTTAAGGCAAGAAACTGGATTGGCTTGAGTTACCAAGGGCTGAATCTCTGACCAGCTAAGGGAGGCCCATCTCTGGACAGTTATATCATAAGAGAGGTGGAGTCCTTCAGTTCAGAGAACTGCCTCTTCCATGGGCCACAGGAGGATTCCCCAGCCAAGGCCACAGGAGTGCGGACAAAGCTTGGTCTCTCGGATGCCATCTGGTCATTTGTCTGCCTCCCTCACTAGATTGTAAACCACCTGAGGGCAAGAAATTCATGTTGTGTTGTCCATCATAGTCTCCAATGAGTACAGGTCTTGGTGCCTGAGACATAGGAGATACTCAAGATAAGTTTGTTTAATAACAAGTAGTTGAGTCTTGTAGAATTGTATCTACTAAACAGACCCCCCCAAAAAAAGGTAAATGTTTATCGTGCTTGCTCTATTCTTACTTGATGAAATGGTAGTTTTAAAGCTGGCTTCTTCCCATTAGTTCGCTCTTATAAATAGCAAAGAGGTTATCTCTATGTATTTGATAAAATGGCACTCACAGATCCACACGACTCCCCTCTGTCCATGCTGAGTGTATCTAAGGTAAGCTGCTCCCTGACCCACACTCTCTCTGTTGACGTCTAAACTCCATAATCTTTTGGCTTCCACTAAGATTCTCCTTGACAGAGAGCTCAGGCAAAGATGACGTTGGGCCATCTTTTGCCTCTAGGTATGGGTTTTATTTTCTTCCCTTTTAAAAAAAATGGATTTTTTTCCCCAGAGAAGATCTTGTGACAAAAGCAATCTGATGGGAAAATCCAATGGAAGCTTCTTCAGGAGTCTGCTTAGCTTTCCAGAACATTTTCCTTTGCTTTAGCTATAGCTGGTGTGTCGAAGCTCTTTCCTAATAGCCTCTCACTTGGGTCTAACCTTGCCCAGTACACAGGACTGTGCCAAGAACTGTAGGAGATCAGAAATTTAAAAGGACTAGATGTATACATAATCTATGCCATCAAACAGCTCACAGAGTGTGGTGAACCCTGCTGGGCCACTACTGGGAGTGGGCCCAGGAATCATCAGCACCTCATCAGTGTGAGATTTGCAAACTAAAAGGGTTATAGCTCAAGAAACTACACTTCTCAGTCTGCTGGGGAAAAGATGCTCATTATAGTATCAGAAGGACAGACTTAGCCATGGGCAGGGGAGGAGAGAAACAAGAAGATTCCCAAAACCATTCTCTTTCTTCCAAGTCAGGCATCCCCCTTGGTTCATCTGAAGGCTGTAATCTCCCAAAGTTGTCATTAAAGCAGCCCCAAGGGAGAAAAATTAGGAAGAGAGCAAGTATAGAGGCTACATTATACTCTGCAAGGCATGGACATAATAATTTCTCCTATGATGAATTAGAATGATAATGTCTGTCTCCAAACTACAGCTATTTCCAAATTTAAATATTAATCACCTCTTCTCTCCCTTGTATGCAGCATCAAGGTAGGCCGGGTGCTGCCAACCGGTTGTGAAATGGTAGACCCTCAGGCAAAGGTGAAATATTATTGCAACCCACACTCACACCTGCATAGTCTCACACACACACAGAGCACATACACACTTATTGCCTGCACTTGTCCAGAGAGACAAATGGCCCAACTGCCTCAGTCCAGCTCCCTGCTGGCTGCATTTCCAGAGAGACAAAGCCCCTGCCCAGTATTAGCCATATGCTCACTTCCTCCGGCATTCCCATCCCCAGTTCACCAAGGTGGCTAGGACAGTCTGGGGTCGCCTGCGTAGGGATGAGGGATGAAGGCCCCGGTTCCCATTAGGTACTCAATAGCTGTGAATTAGTAGACAAATGTGTGATGAATGGGACCATTGGGCAGTTTGACTATCATTAGGGCAGAGTCCACACCCTCTGTCTTAGGGCCTTGGTTGCCCACAAAAAAAGACCTCAGACAGAGGCGACCCAGATGAAACATAGGATCACTCCTCACTGGGAAATTACCCTCCCACACCCACCTACTCCTTTCCCCGTCATCCCTCAACCTGGTGAAAGCTCCAGCCAGCCCAGACAGTGTCACACCCACTCCAGCTCCCTTCCTAGTCGTTTATTCACTCATTCAACGAACACTTACAGGTAGCTACTGTGTGTCAGCCACTGTGCCAGCCCTGGAAATACAGGAATGCCATACAGCCTGCTTGTCAGGCCCTGCTGGGGAGAGGGTGGAAGCTGTCCCCATTCTTTCATTCCAGGCGTGCTCCACACAAGACCATCTCTTCAGAGAACCATGGCACCTCCATTTCTTCCTTCTGAACCCTCACCCTGGTGCAGAAGCAGTGGCTCAGGAAATCTATCCTTTCACTTGCATTATAGGATTTTTTTTTTTTTATTTTTTTAAAGCAGCAGCAGTCACAGCAGCCTTACCTTCCAAGAAGACTTTGACTCAGGCTAATATTTACATGTATTTGCATTTCCTTTGTACACATGGATGGGAAGCTAATGGGAAGAGTTTTACTAGGGAATGAAAATGCTTTCTGGGCCAGTCCTCAAAGTCCTATCACAATTGCCAATGTAAAATCAAGAAGCAACTTGCTTCGCTCCTATCTAGGTAAAATCTGGGGTTACTCCCACCCTGGTTCTTTTTCTCCACAGCCTCACAGCTCCTTGGCTGGTCTGTGTATCTGTTCAAGTCAGGCGGGGATAAGCTCTATTCTGTCCTGGTCTTCCATGCACTGGAAATTTTCTCCTCTAATTCTTCAGGTTTTGGTCATTTTTAGAGAGCTCTATGGGCACCCTCTGGTGGCTGGCTGAAAATTTCATCTGCAAAAATTGCAGTTTCATAGGAATAGCTTTATTCTGTAGTCAGCCTCTTTGGTTGGATGTTGGAAATTGTAAGTTTATTTGCTGTAGTTGGTACCACTCCTTTCATCACATGATAGATTGAGACTGAACAGTCACTTTGTCCTCTCAGGAGGAATGGTACCTTCTAGAAAGGACAGAGCTGAGGAACAGAGTTTCTCAGTGGGTTGCAGTTTTTCCAGGTCAGGCTGAGTGAACAGGCTCAGGGCTGCCCTTCTCCGGGCTCTCAAAAGACTCATTTCTGAAGGAAAACCCAATGCATGCCTGGACCAGGCCAGGCTCCCTGGAGAGTTGCTGAGATAGAACTATGCCAATAGCTCCCCCCTTTTTTTGTTAAAAAAAAAAAAAAAATGACCTGAGTTAGGCCAAATAAAAATCTAAGGGAGAGCAGTGAGGTAAAAAGGAATGGAAGCATCTGGGGAGAAGGGTAAATTTTGCAGGCCTAACACGTGACCTTCCTTCTAGATTCCTGCTCTAACACCGGCCCAAGGGGCAAGCATTCCTGAGAATCTTCCTGGCCTCTAAAGAAGCACTGGGACAGGTTGGGGGATAGGAAGGGAGAGAGGAAGGAAGAGAGGCCCTAGGAAGGAGAACTATCCGCGTGAGGATGGAGCCCCCCCACCCCAGTTCTCTCCACGGCCCCCCCGCCGGGCGCTAAAACCAGGGGTTCTGATGAGCATGATTGCTCTGTCAACACAGTGAACACCAGCACCTGCTTTTCTCTAACTCCCTCTTTAAGGATTTAGTCTCAGGAGACTCCCCGAAGTCCGTTGATGTTGCTTTCATTTTGCAAAAAGAGGCCTAAAGAGGTTAAGCACTAGAGACTTCACCCAGCCTGCCAGCGCCAGGGCCAGGACTGGAGTTCTGTGTCCTGCCCACAGTTCTCTGAAAGATATCCCTGCAGCTGCTGCGGCTCAACCACACCCCACTCCTGCACTCTGTCTATCAGAGCAAGCCAAGCTCCGATAGGCAAATCACGATGAGGCCTTTGTAGGGCAAGGTCTTAAGGAAAGGTACCCTTGAGGCACAGGGGAGTAGCAATGTCCCAAGTGGGTTCCAGAAGCTGAAAAGACAACCAGCTTGGCTCAGATTTCAGACTCTGTGGTTTATGCCTTAGGCATATCATTTAGTTGGAAAAAAAGAGGTGCTGTCTACCAGGAGCAGCCTTCTTTATTGATACCATTTTTCTTGTGCTTGCTTTCACAGCCAGGCCCCAGGGCAGAAGGGAAGCCCCATTTCCCGTGAGCCATCAGTCACCCAACAATGGCGGTGGCTGCCAGACTGGATCTGAGAGCACCACTGGGGAGACAATGTCTTTGGTAGGCAGCCTAGAAGCTAAGGTGTGATTGGGGCAGAGTACAAAACGGACACCAGTGTGATCACACCTGTGAGAATGGACAAAACTTCACTCCCCACAGTGTCATCAACCAAGAGACAGGGCAGCTCTGAGATCTGTTGAATATGAACTGGGCAGAACTCTGTCACAAGCACGTGAGTTTCCCCCTCTTGTCTCTGCTTCCAGCAGAAAGAAAATGTTATTGCATGATTATTACATGCCACACAATCACACCAACATGTACAAGGCCTTGTGCTAATTGCAGCTAACAGAGTGCTTGCTAAATATCGGTGCCATTCTAAACCCTTTACATAGATTAACTCATTAATCTTTATGATGACCAAAATGAAGGAGGTATGCCATTATCCCCATGAAAGAGGACAATGAGACAGAGAAACTAAATAACTTGCCCTACATCATGCACATAGTAAGTGGTGGAGCCAGGATTCAAACCCTGGCCATCTGGCTCCAGAGCCTGTGCTCTTAGACACTTCATCCTGCTGTTTCTCTAGGTATGTAGTATAAACTCATGTATCCTTAAAAGCTGCACGTAGTATGCACTATTATTATCACCATTTTACTGATAAGAAAACTAAGTCATATAGGAATTAAACAAAATTATACAGCTGGCAAGAGGCAGAGTCAGAATTTGAATCCAAATAGCTGGACTACAGAATCCCAGCTCTAATATGGTACTCTATCATTTCCCTTTAACAGGGCAATTTTCCAAAGCTCTCACTAGATTTGACCAAATTCCTACTGGACATTGGGGAGCATCACTCTGGCTTTGTGACTGGCCCCAGAGCCCAGGGAGTGGCCTGCCTGCCCTCCTAGAAGCAGATTGAAGGGGCTCCTCCCTCTCTGCCACTGTTCCACTGTTCCAGGAATCCCTTCAGGTGCTAGTGGATTCATTGCCACCAGCCTCTAATAAGCAAGGCAACAGCAGTCTTGATTCTGCCCACGTCACCTGGGTTTGTCTATCTGGAACTTCTAGCCCCAGGGAAGAGTCCCTTTTCCTTAGCTAGATTATTCCAATTTCCTTAGAAGTACAAGTATTTGTTTTATGGGCCATAAAGGCAGAGCCTGATCTTCCACTGTGTATCAGGCCCCCAGACCCCTCAACAGACTGACTGCTCAGGAAGTTGGGGAGTGCTTGGCCCAGGGCTGGCATTCATAGGGGATTATCCCATCTGACAGCTTACTCCTTTAAGTAATGGCTTTGGAAAATTTTTCTCCTTTCTGCCTTATTGATCACATACCTGGAGTCCTTGTAAAACAGGCTCTGGCCTTTGTCTTAGAAATTTTCTGTTCTTGCTCTGTTGGGCAGTTGGGCAGTTGAGCTTTATCAACTGGGTTCAACTCCATGAGTCCAGCTTCAAAGTGCCTGGTGCTTATTCCATATGTCTTCCATTCATCCCTCCAGATCACCCCTTCACATTTCTCCAACCTGGCATGTCCCAGGGAGCTGGCCTATAAGGACAGCATCAACAGCTTCCTTGTCCTCTGGCTTTGGTTGGGTTCATCCAGTGGAGGTCACTAGTAGTAAATAAGTAGGCAGGAGGAGAGAGGGGCCAGGCTGTTTGTCCTCCTGGCTTCCTTCTTGCCACAGTATAGGTTATCTGCGTCCCTTTACTGAGGCCACAACTCCTATATTCCAGCATCCATTGGTAGGCAACAAACTACCTCCAGTACTTAACAGTTTAAAACAACAATGATCACTTATTTTATGGATGAACCTACTCTTTGGACAGGGTTTGGTGGGGCGACTCATCTCTGCTCCATGTGGCAGCTTGATTGGAGCTGGAGAATCCACATCTGAGATGGTTTATGCACGTGGCTAGCTAGTTGATGATGATTGCAACCAGCATCAACTGGGAGCTTCGTCAAGGCTGTCAGCAGAGGCCTTCAGTTCTCCTCCAGGTAGGCTTCTCCTTGAGGTTCAAAGGGTTTCCTCTCAGCAAGGTGGTTATATCCAAGAGCAAGTAGTCTTCTAAGAAGAAAGAAAATGGAAGTTTCCAAGAAAGGAAGTGGAACCTGCCATCTCTTAAGACCTGGGCCTACAAACTAGAACATCATGTCTGTCACATTCTGTTGATCAAAGTAGTTACGAGGCCCCTCTGATTCAAGGTGGGAGAACATAGACCTCAATCTTAAAGGAATATCAAAGAACTTCAAACTATCTTTAATCCACTATGTCTTGTAAGTAGCCTCTCCTATAACTTCTCCAGATTCTAATAACTGCTCTCCCTCCTTGCTCCGTCCAGCCTGGGGCATGGCAGAACCATGCTAGTGCTAGTCTAAAGTACTATACTGTCCTTGGTGTGATTTCTCTAAACCCGATCACATGGTTATAGCAGTCTCTTCATTAAACTCTCCTCAAAATTTCCAACTTGAGCATACTCGGGTATTTGCCAGGGCCCTGGAAACATTTCTCTACCAAGTTCCTGCTTACCACCACAGGAATACTCCATGAGACCACCCTTCTCAAAATCTCTCCTCCCAACACCCACCTGCTGTCAAACTCCCACACCCCAATACCCATTCAACTTCACCTGTCACTTTCCTTCTGGCCTTTGAAATGCCTCTACTCAGCACAACTGGTTAATATATCAAAATAATTCATGCTACCATGCTCATGGCTTGACACCTGCAAGTAAGAACAGCCGAGCCAGCTACATCTCACACGACATGTCATTGAGGCATCCTGGTAAATGGGGTGGGAACTGGGTAAAAGCAGCACTTTATCCAGGAAAATGTTTTATTATAGAGTTTTTCAAGAATCAAAACCTTAGCCCAAAGAGAAATTCCTAAACACAATAATTTCCAACCCTCCAAGTAGGCTAATAAGAGAGTAGTTGGGGTCAAGCTGGGCTTTCTGATCCCCTCAAACCATACAGATCTTTTTGCTCTCAGCCTCCTCAAGACTTTTGCCTTGACCTGAGATCCCCATGCAGAGATTGAAGTTCTATTTTTCTTACTTTGGCTAGTTCCTGATGACCCCCGTGCTTTCAATGGGGGAACTGTGACTGATAAATCCCGGGCCAGAGCCAAAGGGCATATTGACTGCCCCAACGCCTCCTTTCATCCAAAGACTAATGCATTCCCAGCAAGTGAAGAAGAACAAAGCTTGTATTTCTGACACTGCCAAAGATAGCATTCTCTGGATTCTTATCTGGAATGCTGATAATTGCGGTATCTGTCACATACTTAATCAGCAGAGTCAGGAAAGGCAGCACTCAACTACTTCCGAAGCACTTTTTCAATTTCTCACACTTCCAGAACTTCTTTTCATTCATTAATTAATCAATTAAAAATACTTATTTGAATACCCACTATAAGGTGGCAGGCAGTGTATGAGGTACTGGGAATCAATGATGAGCAAAAGCAGACATGGATTGGAAGATATATTATTTGATATTAATAAAAGAATCACACAAATAAAAGTGAAATGACAACTTATGATATGAGTTACCTGGTATTACGAGTATGTATATCAAAGAGATTGTCATACTCAAGGAGGTCAGGGATAGGCAGCTCGCTGTCACCCTTAAGTCCCACTGATGTTCCTGCCCTCTACCAAACTCATCCCTACCCTTCATGGATAACCATGAAGCATTGAAATACAAGTGTGAGTCCCTGTGTTTGTAGCCCTAAGCAGCTCATTGCTAAGGAATCCTACCTGAAGCAGCCCTAGCAGCTCCCTAGTCCAACCCACCCACCCTACAGGACATCGGGAGCTATGGGACACCATCCCCATTAATGGGAGAGGTCTGGAGTGGGTCCTGTTAGGAGGCCTCTTGTAAAGCAGCATGAACCTTGTTTCCAAGTGGCATGGTCAGGTCTCCTACAACACACACCTGCCCAAGGACTCTCCACCAGCTCATGTGCTGCTTCCCAGGGAGACACAGGAGCCATCCATGCTGGGGCAGTTCCCACCCTATTTACTAGGATGCCTCAGTTACACGTTGCAGGAGATGTATCTGGCTCGGCTCTCCTTACTTCTAGGTTTTCAGAGAGCTGGTCTTTATACCTTCCCTTAGTCCCTGTGTTACAGGATTCTATCAGGCCTTCTCTACCCATGTCTCTGGCACTATCCTGATGTTTATTCTTAGTTGCTTCTCCTAAATGCTGGTTTTGCCACTTATCAGCTATGTGCACTTGGGCAATACATTAAAACAACCTCTGTTTCTTCATCTACAAAAAAATGGGATAATAATTTCCACCTTGTAAGAATAAATAACAACCACCTTAGTATAGTGCCAGGAGCCCAGAAAGTGCTCCACAAAGGTCAGTTTTCTTTTTATTACTACAAATCTATGACGCAAAACCTCCAAGTCCATACTCAGTCATCCACCCCAAGATGAAAGCAAAGGTGCAGATAATGTAACAACATGCTCCATTTGCTGAAATAGAACATTCCAGTCTGCAGCCTGAACCATCTGGAGGCAGAGAAGCCAGACCCACAGAGAGCACTGAGGCTAGGGGCTGAGCTACACTTTCACAGCAGTAAACGTTTGAGGAGTGGGAGAGGGGCTTTTCCAGGTCTAAGGGAGTCTTTAGGTCCAGAGTGTGGATATTAGAAAGGTTCCAAATAAAGAGATGGCCAACTGCCCTAAAATACTGCACTGACCTGGCTCGCCCCCGGCCTTATTCTGTGAGGCCAGAGGAGGAAGCAGTAACTGACAGGGACTCTATACTCTTCTGGAAAGAACAAGCTCTTCTATGAAAGCTTCAGATGTCACCAGCAATTCCAACAAATGAATCTTGATGACCCTTCCAAGCTGAGTTGGGAATTTAACAGACTCCCTCTGCCTGGATTGGAATGAGGCAGTGAGACAAACCTACATGGAGGTTCAGCACAGCAGTACAAGCCTCCAGAGTGTATGCATAAATGCATACAATTCTGCACGCCCACAGGACAAGGCTGCTTCTCCTTGGGTGACCTTGCTGGCAGCAGTGGCTTTGTTAGTGTGTGGACTTTCATCATATTCAAAAGACTCTACATTTAAAAGGAGTTAAGCTGGAGAAAAAGGAATTAGGAAAGGTCTGTTGGGGTAGCATATGCCTTCAACCGAATTGTCACCCCAGGGCCTTTTTCTCATATACAAGCTTTTCCAAAAGCAAGGATTTATCACAATAATAGCAATAATGATCACTCTTTACTGAAAGCTGACCACGCACCTGGACTCTACTGAGCACTTTACATGAGTTGTTTAGTTTAATCCTCACAACCACTCCATGGGTTAAGTACTGTTGCCTCCATTTTACAAATAAGGAAACTGAGGCAGAGATGACAAATCACCAGCCCTAGGTCACGATAGTTAATAAGTGGTAAAGCTGCAGTTCTCAGTTTGTGAAGAGTAGGGAAGAAAAGCACAGCCTCTTAGAATTAGAGTCCCTTCAGGATAAGGGCTTTTAAGTTACAGACTCTGAGGAACAGAAAGTATCTTGAAGGTGACCCAGTCATTCACTTTGGGCTTTTCTCTCTCCTGTTCACCAGAGGCTGGAAGAACGTATCCCTGGGCCTTCAGTGAAACATCACCTCTTCCCCATGAGTATCTGGCACATACTGTAAACTATGCCAGAGAGATTAGGGAACTTCTCTTACCCCACTTCTTATTTAAGATCAGAGCCAGGGCTGCCTTCATGAGCATGGGAACAGGGAGCCTCCCAGCAACCCTTGTTCTGTTGTTGTCTTGAAATTCTGAATTTCTTTAAAATAAGGAGTCCTGCATTTTCATTTTGCAGGGAGCCTCACAAATTACATAGGTGATCCTGGATTCCATCTTTAGGGCTAGGGCAGGGGGAGGCAGCCAAAAAACTCAACAGCCAGTGTCTTTGCCTTGTGGACTCTTCTAAGTAGTGCATTGCCCGCTTAGAACGCCACACACGATGGAGCCCCTAAGAGCACTGACAAGCCCCTTTTTCAACAAAGGCAGATGAAACTGTTATTTGAAATTTGTCAGTGTAGAAGTTCACTGGTAAATGTGTTTTTTCAAAAAACTAACCGTATAGCACCTGGTACCAACTACTAAAACTGGCCACTACACATCCCAGGTTTTACTCCTGTTCATAAAAATCACAAAGAGACTGCTACCCTTTTCTTATCATTGCTGAGTTCAGGAATGTTAAGTGCACAATCATTCCAATTATCACATTTTGCTCCAATTTCCACAGCAATACAGGGGATCATAAGGAAGAAAAGGAGTACTGTTTGCTGTCCAATTATGTGGAGCATGTAGGAACAGGATTGCACGTCCTGATAGCAAAAACACTTGTGTTTATCATACCCTATGCTTCGGGGCATGCTTCAGTTTACGGTGTTTAAGGATCCAAATGCCTGAATAAAGAACCACCAGCCTTGATATCAGCATTTGCTTTTGCCTAAAGACAGAAGGGAAAATTCTCAAGTACAGAATCTGTGCTGGTGGAGAAGTGGGCTGCTCCAAATCTTAATTTCATGGCACTTACATAGGTGATAGCAGCCCTAGTAGATGTAAAAGACTAAATAAAAATTAAGCAGAGTTTCCAAAGTTTAAGAGAGGAGCAAATTTTTGGAATGTAGATCCATTACACACCCACATTTTACCTCCTTGATCCAAAGACTAGAGATTTTACCCCTCTGGGTTTGGTGTTGGAATAGCTGACCCAAGTCACGTTCATTCCAAGGTATCTTCACTCATTCATTCAGGTCAGGTCAAAACGTGTGGTTACCTTGAATAGGCTAATAGTTTAGAATCTCTTACACCAATATTCCTTTACTATTTGTTCAACATTTGTTTAGCGGGGTGAGAAAAGCTGATTTTATAGTACTAAAAGATGAATTATGTCTTTGTTTATAACTCACATGTCAGCTATCCTCTCATCCTGTATTTTCAAAGCAAAACTCCACTTGTGTAACTGAGCAATGTAATTTACTGACACATTTGAAATGGTGATATAGAAAGGTATTTATATTGAACAACAGACAGTATGTTACTTGAAAAATACCTCCTAGATTTGTCTGTCCTATCAAATGGCTCCTCTTGGCCTTGCAGCTACCAAACATTTCCTGTCCCCATGCTTCTCTCTCCCCTCTTTCTTTTCACTTCCCACCCACTCTCTGCCCCACTGCCGTAGTTACTATCCGTTTGAATGTTTTCCATCAACTACTGATGAGTATTTATTTTCATTAATTATTTATGAAATCCTATTACTGAAGATGAAGATTTTGATTCAGCACCTATACATTAGCTAACATGTTTCAGAATGCTCATAGCAATACTTCTCTTAAAAGCATAAAACTGGACACAAACCGAAGGCCCATCGACAGGATAAATTATGGTGCATTCACTCTACAGAGAATTATACAATAGTGAAAATGAATGACTTCAGTCAAAGGCAACAACGTGGGTGAATCAGAGGTGACATGATGCTGAAAGGCAAAAGCAAGTCTTGGAAGACCATATATAGCACAATACTCTATGAATAAAGAGCAAACACTACAAAAACTGAGCTTTATGAAGGCGTCTATAAAGAGCAGTGATAAACCTTTTACAAAGGAAAGGAATGATAAAGACAAACTTCAGGTTAATGGTTGCAGAATGTGGAGGAGACAGCAGTACAGGACGGGAGAAGAACACACAGGTCAGATTACCTTATTGTCAGTGTTCTCATCTTTGGGTTGTGAGAGGGTTCCGAGGTATTGATTGTGTAATAAATACATCAAATAAAAGCGGGCCATATTTGAGCCAGTGATAAATCAGAGTATAGTTAACCCAATTCTGGACATATGAGAAGTATTTTTTTAAGACATTCTTTCTGTGCTTCATAAAACTTCTAATAAGAAGAATTCATTCTTCTTTGAAGGCAGAAGAAGGTTAGAAATAACAATTTTTTTTGTTTTTGTTTTTTTGTTTTTGAGATAGGGTCTCACTCTGTCACCCAGGCTGGAGTGCATTGGCACGATCTCAGCTCTTTGCAAATTCCACCTCCTGGGTTCAAACGATCTACCCACCTCAGCCTCCTGAGTAGCTGGGATTACAGGGGCTCGCCACTACACCCTGCTACTTTTTGTATTTGTTGTGGAGACAAGGTCTTGCCATTTTGCCCAGGCTGGTCTTGAACTCCTGTGCTCAAGCAATCTGCTCTTTTTGGCCTCCCACAGTGCTGGAATTACAAGCATGAGCTACCACACTCGGCCACAAATCTTTATTTTCTATCAAATGTTCAAATTTTATGTGATAAATATTAAAGTTACCAAATGAAAACATTTATTGACATTCTGCCAGTGACATGAGTTATCTGTAAAAAACCTAAATTAACTGGCACTATATTCTTATTTTAGGTTAGCCTCCCAGGCAACTAATCCCCCTGCACTGAACCAGACTGCCTTTGTTTATTCACACATTCCTTCCTTTATTTACTCAATTGACAGACATTTACAGATCGTCTATGTACCTGGACTTGTGTTAGGTTCTAAGGCTGTAAAGATGATTAAGAAAGAACCTCTAAGCTGGGTGCGGTGGCTCACACCTGTAATCCCAGCACTTTGGGAGGCTGAGGTGGGTGGATCAGGTGTTCGAAATCAGCCTGGCCAATATGGTGAAACCCCATCTCTACTAAAAATACAAAAATTAGCTGGGTGTGGTGGCAGGTGCCTGTAGTGCCAGCTACTCGGGAGGCTGAGGCAAGAGAATTGCTTGAACCCAGGAGATGGAGGTTGCAGGGAGCTGAGATCGCGCCACTGCACTCCAGCCTGGGCAACAGAGCAAGACTCCATCTCAAACAAAGAAAAAGAAAAAGAGAAAAGGATAGAAAAGGAAAGGAAAGGAAAGGAAAGGAAAGGAAAGGAAAGGAAAGGAAAGGAAAGGAAAGGAATGGAATGGAATGGAATGGAATGGAATGGAATGGAAAAGAGAAAAGAAAAGAAAAGAACCTCTATCCTCAGGAGTTGATGGTACAGCTGGAGAAACACACATGGAGACAGAAACTGGTAGTATGGTAAACTTAGGAGCTATGAACAAAGAGTACAGGAGCCCAGAAGAGGGTTAGCAGAAGAGAGGGGAAGGAGCGAGAACCTTGGTTGAGTGCCACATACAATGCAGATCTGCTAGAAGTTCTACATGTCTTAACATGGGTTTAACCTTCACAACAACCCTATGAAGGAGATACTATTGTCTCTCTTTTCCTGATGGGGAAACTGAAGTTTAACTATGAAGTGGCTGACACTGATGAGATGGGGGCATTTCATCTAAGTCTTAACAGATGCCAGATTTCTCAGATGCAGTGATGGGATGGGCAGTCCAGGCAAATGAAACAGGGATGGAGGTGTAGAACCACAAAGGAGTTTGTTAACATCAAAGGAAATACATACAAAGGAGTTCTAGAAATTTACAGATGGGTAACCACTGAAGCCTATTTTCCAGATATCCTTGCTCTCCAGAACTCAAAAGGCTTTTCCAGAGATGAACTCCCCAGTGCCCCATGTGTAGGACACTAACATATGCTCTAAGTAGACAGGAAGGCACCTCCAGGGAAAGAAAAATGTGTTTAAGATAAACCTCCTCCTTTGCCCTCACCTTTTTATTATTTCTATTCTCTCACTCATCTTTTTATCTTCGAGAGTCTCTCAAGTATTAGTGGAATTAGTGGGTCGTTGAAACCAGCGAGGATGACTGGGAAGCAGAGGAAAAGCGGCACTCTTAGTGAGCATAAGACCTCATGGTGAGCACAGACTGGCAACCCCAGGGTAAAGTGGGGCCTACAGATCCTGTACCACCCCTCCTCTCTGCTGTCTTTTCCATACCTACTCTCAACCCACAGAGATACAGTCATTAATACAAACTGCCTCTCCAAAGGCTCATATGCCCCCCAGAAAAGCCTGACTCTGACACCGTCTCTCCGTGTAACTCAGAAGGGAGGTTCCTCATCCCACAGCCACCCAGACCTCCTCTATCACAGACTCAAGACCCCAGGGCAAACTTTGAAGTTGTTCAAAGTGAGGATGGAGGATCTTCTCAGATAGGTCACTTTTATCTAGAATCTTCAGTGGAAGGGCCTCTTGGGATAGATCATGGGTTCTGGAAACAGAAGAAGCAGAGTTAGACCCTGCTGGGACTCTACGGACACCAGGGGAATAAAACCCCCAAATCCTTGTAGGAGAAAGGGAGAGAAGAGAATGATGTGTAAGAAGCTAAGGAAAAACTTCCTGCTAACAGACACATGGAGGTAAACAGCAGACACTATTAGCTAATACGCCCTCCTCCTTTCTCTTCCAGAACTCTCCTGAAAGATCTCCTGGTGTGTGCAGCATGTGGATAAACATAGTTTCTTGCTCCAGTTTACTCCTTGCACAATCTCTTCTCCTATCTACAGGCAAGGCTAATTCTTGAGTGGCTTTGATTGAAAACCAACTGTGATGAGCCTCTCCATCATGTCATTTGTACTGAATGGGTGCTGCCCCAGACTTCAAATATTTCAATATGCCTTTCAAGTCACTTTCCAGTCTGCCTAAGCCCTGTGTTGAACCACCCCTGTTGATATGGTTTGACTGTGTCCCCACTCAAATCTCATCTTAAGGTGTGGCTTTCATAATTCCCATGTGTTGTGGGAGGGACCCAGTGGGAAATAATTGAATCATGGGGGCAGTTTCCCCCATACTGTTCTCGTAGTGATTAAGTCTCATGAAATCTGGTGGTTTTATAAAGGGTTTCTGCTTTCACTTGGCTGTCATTCTCTCTATTACCTGCTGCCGTGTAAGACGTGCCTTTTGCCTTCTGCCATGATTGTGAGGCTTCCCCAGCCATATGGAACTGTGAGTCCATTAAACCTCCTTTTCTTTATAATTTCCCCAGTCTCAGGTATGTCTTTATCACCAGTGTGAAAATGGACTAACACACCCTTTACCATACATCCATTGTTACCACCATGGCTGATTCCCCAAACAGTATGCACTCTCTCCATCCTCATGTTCTAGTTGAAGGTACAAGAACATATAAACAGGGATTACAGCAAAACAGCAACAGTCACACAATCCTATAAGATGAAGCATGAATGTCCAAAGAGTACTGCAAATAGAAAGTGCTGAAGAAAAAAGGAGAGAGGGAGGAGAGGAGGGGGGCAAGGGCTGGAAAACTTCCTATCGGGTACTATGTTCACTATCTGGGTGACAGGATCAATAGAAGCCCAAACCTCAGCACCACACAATATACTCTTATAACAAACCTTCACATGTATCCCCTGAATCTAAAATAAAAATGGAAATTTTTTTAAAAAGAGAGAGAAAGTGCTGGAGGAATCGAGAGGGGACAGAGAACTTCAACCAGAGGCAAGCCGACCAGGAGTGGCATTAGAGGTAGAGGTGAGTAGCTAGAATTGTGAGACACAAGGCAGGTCTGCCCGGGGAAAAGTGAATTTCTCTGTCCAAACTATCCAAAACAGAAGGCCTCAAGGCAGCGGTGTGCTGGTAAATGTTTAACAACTGGCTCTGATTTGTAAACTTTGACAATTTCCATCACATAAATACTCTCTCCACGGCCAGTTTCAACCTACCAACATGATATCAGTGCACAAAACTGGCTCTTCTGAACAGGTACAAATTGGCTCAAACAGATCCTGGGGACAAAACTATCCACCTGAGACCTATTACATAGGTTTAGCTCAGTTTCATTAACCCCTAAACAGTACTTTTCGGGATGGTAATGGGCTGACAGAGAATAAATCGGCTGTATCAACACCCAAGGTGCTGACTCCCTAAGCAGAACAGTAGGAAAGTTGACCAATTTTTCTGTATTACAATTCCCTGGATATTGTTTGCAGTTCTTCAGCCCACCTCTAGTCTTCATATTGCCTTCTGTGAAGGAAAAGGCAGCTTAGCAACCTCCGCTGAGTCTTCTGGGCTAAAGAGACTAAGCATCAGCCCAGCCCATGCAGCTGACACCACTGCGGATCCTCCTCATAGCACCTTCCTGTTTCTCAAGCTAACCATTTACCACTGTGAATAGACAGTTGGTATACGACCATCTGTGCTTCCAGGCAAGTCCAGAGACTTCCAGGCAAGTCTTCGGACTTTCTATCCACAGTGTGCTACATGGTGATCTTGAGCCTACGGCCTGGAAGCCGATACTAACCTAACACCTAGAAGCAAAAAATACCTTGAGACTCCCTGAACACAAAGAAAGCTTCCTTTGCGCTGCACTGATAAACTGGACACACCAGAGAAGCAACAGCTAGGGCTCCTGCACAGCCCTCTCATAGAAAGTTTGGCTTTCCCCGGTGGCCCTTCAAACATTACCCCACTTCTTTTGTAGCCACTGTATGAAAAGGACAATTCATATATGTCAGGCCGTAGCAACGTATCAGGACCTACAGCAGCTACCAGAGCAAGTGGGTGGCGGGAAGTGATTGAGTGCGGGTGGAAGAGGGTGGTGGGGCCAGGTCTAGACTACAAGTCCTGTTTAAGGGGTTTTTCTTCCATCCTATGTGTCTCAGGGCAGTGTAGCTTCAGGTGTAAAGGAATGAAAGCATTTTCCATGTTTCCCTTCACCCTATCTTCCAGTTGGAGATCTGCATAGATTTCTCAGAGAACAAGATAAGCCAAAAAATAAGAAGTGAAGAGCCAAAAATATGCCCTGAAAAAGTAATGTAAATAAATGTAGGGTTTTTTTTTTTTTCCTTTGTCATCCAGATCCTGCTCTCAATTATTTTTTAATACCTTGGTTATGGACAATTGGAATGAAACATTCTAGGTAGCTGTTCTGAGACACAGTAAATAAGTCCATTTATTATTTCTTGGAGTGGTCCGAACTAGGCAATCGTTCTTTTTCTTGGCCCCTACCCTTTGCTTTCCAAGTGAATTGAGTTAAATTCATTATGAGACATTTTATTGTATCATGCCCCTCCTTGCTAAATACCTGACTGATTTCATTGTTTTCTCAGGCCATGAACCAAAAACCTAACTGGCAGAAGGCAGTGCGTTCTTTTCCAGTGCACATCCATCCCACCGGAGGGGTTTCTGAGTGTATGCTACTGTTCCAAATGCCTGGCTATTGATCCTGATATTGCACAATTTTTCAATAAAGATCTTAATCACACAGACGTAAATTAGCAGACACACTGAGAGAGAGATGCGAGTTAATTTCTAGTCGGAGATGGCTTCTCTGACTAGAAATGCCTGCAGGCGATCGCATACCACATTGGGGAGGGGAAGAGGTTTCCGCTGGGAGAGCTTATCATTTCTTAAATATTTATGTTTGTTTTCTCCGTTATGAAATTACCACATCCTTCTCAAGAATCCTACCAAATATGTCTATTGTCCGAGGGGATTTCTTTTTCTTTTACTGTGGCTTTCCGCATAGTAAGTACATCACTTTAAAACTCACTGAAAGTCTGGGGACTCTGGTTGCAGGAGAGAGGTGTGAACGCACCGAATTTTCTAACATCTCTCTTTTTCCTAACTGCACAGAGACTCCACTCTGCGCATGCTCACTCTTCCAGGAAGCACAGCTCAGAACAGTAGAGGACCTAATGTCTGGCAAATCTTGGACCCGTCGTTTATAACACTTTTCCTTCTGTTCCTTGCCATGGAATCTGAAGATTATAGAATCAGATACATTTTTGTGAAGTGACCTTTATAATTTACTTAGCTCCACTTTTGCTATCAGCAAAATGGGGACAAACAAATCTGCCACCACCCTCAATGAAGAAAGAATGAATAGCTTGGCTCCCCTGGGGAAGGTGGCATTCTACAGAGCACGAGATAAGTACTGGCAGAGACGGAAGAAAAGGTCCTTCTCACTCCTAGGTATTTTACAACCATGAACCCCAGGATGGGCCAACATCTGTCACAAAAGCCCAGAGACAGCTCCATTTACTTACAGTCCAGGGTAAGACCTCATCTTCCCTTTCTTATCTCCCAAGATGCTTAGCACATTTTTATGTCCAATAAATGTGGTTGACTAACTAAATGAAAGATGAACAGTCAGCTTGATTAGTGTCTTATCATTGTCTAACATATGTACAAAATTGAGTCTTTCAAAAACTAAAATGAAAAGATTGATAGCTCTTGCTTTGAATTGTGAAATATCCAAAGAACTCAGTGAAGAGTGTCTTAACTCATTTTGTTATCATATCTCAATTTTGTCCCATTCAGCAACTTTCTAGGATACAAAGTGAAGAGGCTAGAGTCTTATGAATAGCTCCTGAAGCCTAATAGATTATTTCATGCGATATTTTACTTTTCGGAATTTCTTTGGCACATGTCAAAACATCATTAGTATGTGTTCATATAATTTGTTAATTTGTAGAGAGGATGCTGTGAATTCTAGGCCGAATTCAATGGTCAGAGAATGTCTCACCTGGATAAAAACCAATCAAGTTGTCTTTTAGGGTGTGCCCTAGCATATCTCTACCTGGCTTCTCTGCAATGTTACTTGCATAGTTAACTTAAATTGTATAATTATGACTAGTATATATACTCTAACTACATATAGTATAAATTATATCATTCTGCCTATAAAATTTTCATCAACTAAATGAACTCCTAGATTTAGAGGAAAGAGATCAGAGCTAATTAGTTTTTTATTTATTTTTGTTATACACAAATAAGTCCTTAATAAGTATCTCTCAGTGATAACCAAGACAGTGGTGGCAAAGATGGAAGCCCCTGGTGGAGCCGAAAACCCTGAGCATCATTGTGTCAGATTTCCTGTCCTGCCACTTTCAGGCTGAAAGTTACTCTTTGATCATTTTGATAATGCTTAAAATATATCCTTGATTCTTTGTTTAGAAATTTTTTTTCTAAACATAGAATAATATGCAGGTACATAGTAAATATTGGGTATTTATGGGGTAAATATTGGGTACATATGGGGTACATAAATATTTTGATACAGGCATACAATGCATAATAATCACATCACAATAAATACGGTATCCATCACCTCAAGTATTTATCCTTTCTTTGTGTTATAATCCATTTGTACTCTTAGTTATTTTTAAATGTACAATAAATTGTTGACTATATTTACCCCATTGTGCTGTCAAATACTAGATCTGATTCATTCTATCTAACTATATTTTTTTATACCCATTAACCAGCCCCACTCTCCCCACCTCACCCCAGCCTCCAGTAACCATCATTCTACTATCTCCATGAGTTCTATTGTTTTAATTTTTAGATCCCACAAATAAATGAGAACATGCAAAGTTTATATTGCCATGCCTGGGTTATTTCACGTAACATAATGACCTCCAGTTCCATCCATGTTGTTGCAAATGACAAGATCTCATTCATTTTTTTGGCAGAATAGAATTCCATTATATACGTGTACCACATTTACTTTATCCGTTCTTCTGCTGATGGACACTTAGGATGTCTCCAAATCTTGGCCATTGTGAATAGTGTTGCAATAAACATGAAAGTACAGATATTTTTTCAATATACTGATTTCCTTTCTTTTGGGTATATACCTAGCAGTAGGATTGCTGGATTATATGACTGTTCTATTTTCAGATTTTGAGGAACCTCTAAACTGTTTTGCATGGTGGTTGTACTAATTCACATTCCCACCAAGATTATGTGAAGGTTCCCTTTTCTCCACATACTTGCCAGCATTTGTTGTTGCCCATCTTTTGGATGAAAGTCGTAACTGGGGTGAGATGATATCTCATTGTAGTTTTGATTTGTATTTCTCTGATGATCATTGATGTTGAGCACCTTTTCATGTACCTGTGTGCCATTTGTATGTCTTTTGGGAAATGTCTATTCAGATCATTTGCCCACTTTTTAATCAGATTATATTTTTTTTTATTGAGTTGTTTGAGCTCCTCATATAATATGATGATTAATCCCTCGTCTGATAGTTTGCAAATATGTTCCCCCATTATATGGGTTGTCTCTTCCTTTTGTTGATTGTTTCCTTTGCTGTGTGGAAGCTTTTTAACCTGCAATCCCATTTTTCCAGTTTTGCTTTGGTTGCCTGTGCTTATGGGGTATTCAATAAATCTTTGCCTAGTCCAGTGTCCTGGAGTGTTTACCCAACGTTTCCCCAGTGATTCATAGTTTGGTGCCTTAGATTTAAGTCTTTAGTTCATTTTGATTTGATTTTTATATATGACAGATATAGGAGTCTAGTTGCATTTTTCTGCATATGGATATCCAGTTTTCCCAGCACCGTTGATGGAAGAGACTGTCCTTTCCCCAATGTATGTTCTTGCCAGGCTTGTCCAAAATGAGATCAGTGTAGATATATGGATTTATTTCTGGTTTCTCTAATCTGTTCCAATGGTCTATGTGTCTGTTTTTATGCCAGTACCATGCTGTTTTGGTAACTATAGCTCTGTAGTATAATTTGAAGTCAGATAACAAGATTCCTCCAGTTGTGTTCTTTTTGCTCAGGATAGCTTTGGCTAGTCTGGGTCTTTTGTGGTTTCATAAACATTTTAGACTTTTTTTCTATTTCTGTGAAGAATGTCATTGATATTTTGATAGGGATTGCATTGGATCAGTTGTCCTTGATTCTTTACAGACAAAATATTTTATTAACATAAGTTTGATTTTCTTAAATAATTCTATAATTAATTCTGAATCTTTTCAAATGTTAAAAAGAAGGTTACCCACTAAAGAAATCACATGTCACACAAAACTATTTTGGGTTCTCTTCTCTAAGAATTTTGCAGACATCTCCTCAGCAAAGTAAGGTTTCTTAATGACCAGAGAGCAACCTGGCCAGGACACCAACTGCATTCTTGCCCACAACTTTAATGGGATACCCTGAACTCTATTAAATGTTATCATATCACTGTTCTCAAAATGGAGAGGTCTCACCACTGAAAGTCTAAGACTGAAGCAAAGCATTCTTCCATTTCTCAAAGTCTGCAACCACTACTCTAGTATTATCCTACCCACTCATGCTTTTCTTTGGTCCTTAAGATTTTTTAAAATCTTCTCTATTTCTAGAAACCTTTGAACTAGATGGAATCAGTTTATTTGAATATCCTTATTGGGTAGCGGCACAAACTGCACAAATATTAAATTAACATGTGATAGAATCTCTCATGACTTTGTCCAAATCTAGTCACAGTTCTGGGGACTATGACCACAGCAAATCTCAGGCTTTCTCAAGGTCTCAGATCCTCAAAGACTTCTGCTGGGCTGGACTAGCCAATACCAGCAAGAAGGACAGTGATAATAGTAATGGTGGAAGTAGCAGTAACAGTCATAACAGCTATTAACAGAAATCAGGGCACAAAATGAGAAGCCCTATGATGTCCAAACTTCACAGACAACGATGGGGCTGATGCTGATATTTATAACCCAATTAGTGCACAGTCCAGCTTAACTTCAGCAAACGTATCTTCTGCACAATATGTATTTTTAAACATTGACATTCTCTCTTATCTTTTCATATCTTTGGGCTTTCAGCTGGCAGCAAACATTTCAAAATACTGCAGAGTGCTACAGCAACCCATCAATGGTTTACTTTCAGCACCATTACCATCTTTGTCTGTACAACATTAATTTGAGTAGTTTATTGCATTATAATCCTATTGTTTAAGGAGAAAATGAAAAACAAAGGGCAGGTGCCAGTGAGGCAAAACACAGATTTTTATAAACTTATTCTAATTGAGTTCAAGACAGAAATCATTATGGGTATCAAAAAATAAACTCACAAACTTCACTAACAGACTCCTGAGCACTTGGGAAAAATTGGTGCATTCTAGCCAGAGTGTCACACTTGTCCAAGGTTGCTGGTTCAGACCTGGTAGACCACAGTCAATCACACTCAAGTCAATCAGATTCTCCATCTCAGCCGGGAGTGGTGGATCACACCTGTAATCCCAGCACTTTGGGAGGCTAAGGCAGGCAAATCCCGACATCAGGAGTTTGAGACCAGCCTGACCAACATGGTGAAACCCTGTCTCTACTAATAATACAAAAATTAGCCAGCCATGGTGGCATGCACCTGTAGTCCCTGCTACTCAGGAGCCTGAGGCAGGAGAATTGCTTGAATCCAGGAGGCAGAGGTTACAGTGAGCCAAGATCGCACCACTGCACTCCAGCCTGGGTGACAGAGTGAGACTCCGTCTCAAAAAAAAAAAAAAAAAAAGATTCTCCATCTCACCCACCCGAAGCCTTTCTGAAGCCTTAACCCCAGAAGTTAGAGGTTAAAACCAAGGGCCTCTAGGAAAGAAAAGTCTTGGTGCTTGTTTGGCTATGTAAATTTTTGAGCCAAAATTTTCTGGATTGTTCCCATTTACAATCCAAGTTAACCGTGGGCTGGCCACGCCTCCCCCTTGGTGCTCTGCAGACACATGCTTTTTGAACTCTTTGGAAGCAAGTCCATGATAAATAAACCGGAACACAACAAATTAAATTTCTATCACGGCATCCATCTCCTAGTATGAAAACAAGCCCCTGATCTTATTCTTTCAAGATTTATATTTCAAGGCAAAATTTTGGCATAATTTAGAATGTTTTCTTTTCTATTGAGTCAGTTTGCTATTTTTGAAACATTATACAAATAACTCACATACACTGCATGGGGGCTAAATCATCTATCTTTTAATGAAAAGTATAAGTTATCTTTAGAAGGAGTCATTTATTTCTTAACATCCCCAAGGCGAAAACCTCCTAAGATGAAGTTAGGACTCTTTCCATCTCTGCCTTATTTGACACCGTATCTATAAGTCAATTTCTCTAAATCCAGTGATTTTCAACATATTATCTTGGAAGTTTGTGCTCTTCACTTCCTAAAGAAGAAAGGCATTTGGAAATGTGCATTCACTCCGTCAAGCATTCATTCACTGAACATTCATTAAGTGCGCAGGATTTCTAGAGCACTGTGCTAGGTATCAGCACAAAACCATGGGATGAACAAAAAGATAAGAAAGGACCCTTCACATCAGGAGTTTAGAAGCTTATAGCACATGAACCAAGCAGTGAATACCAGGAGCAATTAGAAGAAGCCAGTATGGCTCCTAATGCCTAGAGGTTGCTTGAGAAACTGATTAAAAACAAAGATTCTTAGGCTCCACCTATAAGACCCAGATCTAGTGAATCAGAGGGGCCCAGAAGAATCTGAAAGTTTTATTTCTATACTAGCCCAGGTAATTCTGAGATTCAGCCCGGTATGGGAATCACTGAATCTTAAATAACATTCTAGAAGCTAAAACAATCCCACACAGCCTCTACCATAACCACCAAAAGTATTTTAATTCATGCTCATGATCCAGATCAAGGTCATTGAGATCCTTGTTTGTGAAGCCACAAAACTAGACCACAAAAAAGAAAAAAAAAAAAAAGGTCTGACTTGCCCAAAGAGAACTCCAGGAAGAGATATATCTTTGACTAGAAAGCCAAAGGTTTCTAGCTGTCATTATGCCATTAGAAAGTAAAAACTTATTTTAGCAATATGCAAGACTAACCACACAGAATCACAGCTCCTCGGAGCCAGTAGAACTTCATACATAGATCGGAGTTCACAAACTCAAATGGTGGCAGGTCCCAGCCAGTAACAAAAATGACTGAAGCAGGCTGAAGGGAAGGGGGGTACAGGGAAAGGATATGCCCCCATAAGGAGGGCACCTGCTACTCCACTCTGGCTGGCACTTACAATGAAAGAATGTGGGCCCAACATGCTAGGAATTCCAAATTTTTAAGAGAAACCAGAAATCAGATTTGAAAAACTACTGATGCAAGTAAAACAGACTTTTCAGACAGATTTGTCCTGTGGACCATCAGTGTGTAATTCCTGATGTAGTCCAAAGTCTTCATCTGACAAGTGAAAAAATAACCTTGTCCTATTCCTTGTATCTTTTCGATTTGGCCTGCCACACAGTAAGGAAGGAGACTTGTTGTCAAATTAAGTTTTGCTTTTTATCTTGGCTTTGAATTTTTCAATGTTATTTATTGGTCTTGAGGTTCAAATGCGAGTTTGCTAAAAGCCACATACAGTAGTTACTATGCTGCGATGCCCAGATTCCCATTACCCCAGTGAGCAGGCCTCAGCTCTAAGCCCTCTCCTGAAACTGCATCTAGCTGCTTCGCTCAAGGGTGGATCCCCTTCCTGAGGCATCTGGCATGCAATGACTAGAGGGTGCTCCTGTCTAAAGGCCCAGCCCCCTCGCCCAATTCAGTATGACTCTGCCTTCCAGAGGGCCTTCCCAGCTTCAGAGCTCCCTCTGGAGCCAGCCGAAGTCTTGTAGCTGCATCACAGCATGGCTTCTCTCTATGCCCAGTGGGGCTTCCTTTTTAAGCACAGATCCCTAGAGCACTCTCCAATATACTTCCTGCACATATTTGGTCTTCGAGTTCTGCTTCTGAGGGAACCTGGCCTGCAACATGGTGCACATGAGGATCTCTTTGAAAATAACCTCATCTGCGAAAGTCCAGATTTGCAAAGTCAAACAATTTTTTGTTTTCACAAAAAAATGCTTGTTACTTCTTTCACTATTGTTTTGTTGGTTTTTGAAAAATGGTACAATGGCAGATGCCTCCTATTTCACAACTCTTACTCACCTCTGCTTTTAGCCACTGTGGTAAGCAGTTCCAGGAGCCCAGATCGCCTGGCGCCACCAGTGTCCCTCCCACCTTAGCTGTGAGCCAAGTTTCTTTCTGCCTTTTCTGATGCTGCAAGCACCCACTGGGCCTTTGAAAACAGCCTGGAAAGTTGAGGGTGTTCACGCCAATGAAGGCTGTGACCCAGTAGATTAGTGTTCCAGCCTCCTGTCCTTTAGCCAAGTCCCCGTGGCAAGGAGCTCCCTTTACCCACTCCCAGTGCCTTATATACACCCTGACATTGACTTTCCTCCTCGATATCTCCATCCATCTCTTTGCTTCCTCACTTCTTTTCCTGAGATCACATCCCAAATCAACCACACCAAGTTCCTGTCTATGAGGCTCTGCTTAAAGTGGGACCCAAACTAAGACACATGCATCCTCAATTTTTAATAATTCAAAACAAGGCAGAAAAGTACAAAAAATAAAGTAAAAGTCTGCTTTTCAGACATCCATCCAGTCATCTTTCTATGCATTAATGCCTACTTACAGGTAACTTTAAATAAATGGGATCAACAAAGATACTCTGTTCAGTAAACCTGCAGGTTCCTTCAAATACTGGTCTACTGGCCACACTTAAAATTCAAATTAACTTCTACAAATTGTTTCATCCATTCATTTAACAAATGTTTATTTCAAGTCCTCTATGTGTAAGGCACAGTGCTAAGTACTGTAGATGTTATAAAGACATGTCCCATGCTCTTAGGATATTCATATCCATCTTCTAATTCAAGTTTCAGGAGCGTATTGATAAACATCAAAACCACATTAGGACTCTTTGAAATCTAATGCCATAGGTTTTAATTAAACTTTTTTTTACCCAGGTGGCATGTACTGGTGAATGGATTCCTGGGTTCAAATCTTGGCTCTGCAAATAAGCAGAAGTGTGATGTTAAGCCTCATTCTTCTTGTTTGTAAAATAAGAGTAAATAGTTGTTATGAGGCTAAAAGGCTAACCAATGTAAAGAACTTGGCATAGCACCTGACACACAGTAAGTACTCAATACATTTCAGCTATAATAATAGTTACCATTTTCATCTAACATTAACTTCAGGCCCACTATCTGCATGGGTCCAGGCACCATGGGAACTGGGCAGCTAAATTGGAACTCAAAATACAGACACTGTCCAGTGAGGTTTCTCTCAGCACAGTTTTAACAGCTTGGAGCCCTGTTCCAGCAGCTGAGGACCCCCAAGGCACAAAAAAATCATCATGTTCACCTGGTCACTCCGCGTAACTACAGGGAGATTGGGCTCATTGTCAATTTGGTGCCATGGCCAGTTGAAGCACAGGTGGTGATTTTGCCACGAGTAGAGTTAACTCCAGACTCCTATCTTGAAGACAGCATTTACTAGTGCTGCTGGTAAAACAACAGGGAAAACACAAAAATGAAAGATGCAGAAGGGATGTAAATACTAGATTTGCTTGTCTGTCTGAGCAAATATCTTGCTGGCAAGGAGATTCACGTATGACTCAACTTCTCAAGAAGTATCAAGTCAGGCAGCTGCTCCCCAAGACACACTGTCCCTTCAATATGAGTGGCATGTTCAGAAGGATCTGCTGTCTCCTACCTTTTGTAGTCCTCATAGATTCTGTATAGCCCTATTCCTCCTACATGCTCAATAAATACTTGTTTATAGACTTATAGAATGCTTATAGATCTCTTTGAATATTGTCCTAGCAAGTAAAGAGTATAAGAAGTGTAGATAACTTTTTAGGCAGTGCACCACTTTTGAAATCTGACTTTCTGAAGTTTTTCTGCTTATGCTTTGTAAAATGGTTTAAAGAGAGAGAGAAAGAGAATGCTGATAAAAATGAAATCAGCCTCATGATGCAATCATGTGTGACTGGATGGGAGGGGAACAAGGGTGGCTGCAAGAGAGAAATGCCTGGTACTCCATGCACAAAAGAGTACAAAAAGAAAGAAGGGAGGGAGGGAGGGAGGGAGGGAGGGAGGGAGGGAGGAAGGAAGGGAGGAAGGAAGGAAGGAAGGAAGGAAGGAAGGAAGGAAGGAAGGAAGGAAGGAAGGAAGGAAGGAAGGAAGGAAGGAAGGAGAAGCAAAGGGGAGGGGAGGAGAGGGGAGGGGAGGGGAAGGAAAGAGAGAATGGAAAGAGAAAGGAAAGGAGAGGAGAGGAGGAAGGAAAGGAAGAAGGAAAGAGAAGGGAAAGGAAAAGAAAAGAAAGAAAAGCTCCATTGGAAAACATCCTAAGGTGATGACAAGAACAGGTGGGAGATTATACTGTTTTATAGCCAAGGACAGCAAACCACTGCCTGAAGATAAATTTTGTTTGAACCATTTACTTGTAAGACTGTTAGATACATTTTATTTGAACTGTTCATTTGTAAGACAACAAAAAATACTGTGTTACAATTAAATTAGAAACACTGGAATGTATTATCTCACAGTTGTAGAGGTCAGAACTCCAAAATGACTTTCACTGGGCTAAAAGCAAGGGGCCACTAGGACCACACTGCTCCTGGAGGCACTAGTGGAGAAGCCCCATCCTTGCTGTTTCCAGCCTTAGAGGCTGCCACATTCCCAGGTTCATTCCAGTCTGCAGTTGTATCGCCCCGACTTCCAATTCCAGTCACCATGCTTCTCTCTCTGACTCTTACTTTCCTGCCTCCCTCTTTCCTTATAACCCTGTGATTCTACAGGGCCCACCTAGCTAATCCAGGATTCTCTCTCATCTCAAGATGCTTAATTTAATCACACCTACAAAGTTCTTTTTGCCATATAAGGTAACATATTCCCAGGTTCCAGGGACTAGGGCGTGGAAACCTTGTCAGAAGGAGGCATTACTATGCCTACCACACAACCCTGTTATGGAGGCCAGGGATCAATATGCTATTGCTTTCAAAGGAATTTCTAAAACGAAAAGACATAGAAGGAGAACCAAAGATTTCAAAGCTTTTGAAAATAATCCAGTTCAAATTCCATTTCTCAAGTTTTTTAAGCCTCAAATGAGGGCAATACAGAAATTGAATAGTGGGGTGGTCATATGTCAGCATTTAAACCCCTATCCGAGTATGGAAAATTCCCACCTTAGGAGTTTTGGTTGGAATGAGGACAGCTTTTCCTCATAGGGAACAAACATACTAGATACAAGTTGAGTATTCTTTATCTGAAATGCTTGGGACCAGAAGTGTTTCACATTTTGGGCTTCTTTTAGGGATTTTGGAATATTTGCACCAAGTTTAGTACCCCTAATTTAAAAATTCAAAATTCAAAATGCTCAGAAATTCTAAAATTTTGGAGTGTTGACATAAAGCTCAAAGGAAACACTCATGAGGGCATTTTGGATTTTGAATATCTGAGTTAGGGATACTCCATCTGTACTGAGTTTCCCATCTTCCCTTACAGCTGGGGCCAGGCCTGGGATATGGCTGCACCCATCAGTACTCACAGACAGGTGAGCATTCAACAAGATAACACATGAAGCACTTAGCCCAGGACTTAGTCCACAGCGGTAGCTCAGTAAGTAGCAGCTATTATTAAATTTAAAATCACAAAGTGAAAACATTGGCAGAGAATGTGAATTGCTCCCCAGTATTCATTTTCACCTATTTCCTTGGTAATAGAATCACCAGTTTGTAGCTGGGCACATGGCCACATAGAATAAAGCATATGCCAGCCTCTTGAGAAGCTCGGTGTTTCTGTGTAACTAGGAGTAGAAGTAGAAGTAGCACCTTCTAGAAAGTGTCCTGAAAGGCAGGGGGCATGTGCTAATCTGCCTGTCTTGCTAAATGGAATGCAAACATGATGGCTGAAGCTTAAGCAACTTGATTAAACTATGAGGTGGAGCTCATGACATGAGTGGCAAGACGGAAGAAATCTCTGAGAATTGTGGCAGACTCTCACAAATCTTGGATTGATTACCTTCTAGACTCTTACTTCAAATACAAACTTCCATGTTGTTTAAGCCTGTGTTATTTTGGAGTTCCATCACTCACCACTGAATCTAATCCTAACTGATGCAGAAGATAACTTCCAGTTTACCATTTGATACGGGAATCCCTTCTACAACATCTATGACATCCCTAATGCTAAGTCATCTAACTTTTGTTCCAAAATTTCCAGTTATGAAGTCTTCACTACATCACAGGCAGCCTATTCTTACTTTTTTTAAGTTGCCTTCGTATTATGCAGTTAATATGTGAATGCATTGTTAGAAAGTATGTTAAAAGTACAGAATAATACATTTTCAAGCACGAAAGCCCCCATCGTCTCCACCCACTCCCATGGATATTCTTCCCCAGAACTAACCACGGTCAACAGTCCAGCATGTGTCTTTCTAGTCTCCCCCCAATGCCATTACATACACACAAGTAGTGTAATAGTAATGGAGATACAGAGAAGGGACCAGGTGAAAGAATCGACTGCACTCTGTAACTGATTAGATAAGGGAGTGGTCGAATGGAAAAGACCAAGTCAAAAAGAAAATCTAGGGGTCAAGCCTGGGTGAAATTTGATAACAGTGCCATGAATAGTAAGTAAAAGGGAGCACAATAGGAAGAAGAAGGAAAAGAGGAAAAAGGATGATAAGTCTAGTTCTGAACAGTCATCTCCAAAAGTGGGCTGCAGCCCCAGGCAGACATCTAGAGAGGCTGGAAACACTGGGCTGGAGCTGAGGGTGAGGAATGCCACCTTGTGCAAACGAGCCAACTGCTGGAGCACACAGGAGCATATGGAAGCACCTGGGGGAGTGGGGGAATGAGAAGAGAGGGGAGCCAGAGGCAGATCTTTGGGGGAACACCTGCCTTTGGAGGTAAGAGAAAAAGCAAACAGAACAGAAGGCAGATAAATAATTAAGAAGGTAAGGGGAGATTTCCTTAAAATGTGAAGGGATTACTTTTTGTTAAACTTAAAATACTGAAGTAAAAGATTAAGAGAGAAAGAAGAGTTTAAGTGCATGAGGCAACTCAGCAGTCTGTAGCTGAATAAGAATGAGGTCACTGGTAAATTTTGAGGGTAGCCGTTTCCCCAAGCAGTGAGGGCAGACACAAGATCACACAAATTGGAGGAGCAGGTGGGGTGAGGGGAAGTGAAGCAGCAGTCACGCCCGCTTATTGTCAGGACAGGCCAAACTATGTGGCAATCCCAGAATAAATCCTCAAATCTCAGTGGCTTCACATGATAAAGGCTTACCTTGTGTTCACATAAAGTCTGATGCAGGTCAAATAGCTTCCTCCATCTTGTAGCTGTACCTTTGGGGGCACATGGCAGAGGAAGCAAGAACAGGGGAAGTAAGACACTGGTTCTTTATTGTCCCGGTGTGGAAGCTACACATGTCACTCCTACTCATGGTTCATCTGCTAGAATGAGTTCCATGGCCTCAACCGAACAATACACCACACAGAACATTTGGTGAACACAGACTGCTGCAGACACCTGGTTTGAGAGATCAGGAAGTTAATAAATGGGGAAAGTAACCAAGAGGAGGGAGCCTGTGTTCATGCAACGGACAGACTGCAGCATGTTGAGGGGAGGGAGGACAAAGGTAGAGAGGATTAAAGTTATCAAGGCCCGAAGGAATCCTGAGTCTATCCCCTGATATCATAGTTGGCCCTCTCATCCTTACATCATCTGCCGTTGAGAAGCATCTTGCCTATGACCACCTCCCAACCCCTGATAGAAATGTTGCCTACAGTCCTTTTCTACATGTTTTCAAGCACACAAATCAACACCAGAAACCACTCGTCCAATAAAGGCTATTGGAATGGATTCAAGACCTTCCTGCAAGGTGAGATAACCATGCCTTACACTTGAAATTTGCCGAAGGCTTTAAAATACATGACTTCGGTTGATCATTATTATAATGGTATGAGATACATGTGGCCTGTAGAATTATTACCACTATCATATCACCATTCTTATTTTACAGATGAGAAAGCTAAGGTGTAGAGAAAGCAAGTGACTTACCCAAGGTCATACGCTGAAGCTGGAATTTGGTTCTCGTAGACCCTCTCCTCTGTAAGCAAGGTGCCATCTGATCTGTTCTGTGCTTTTGAGGGCAGATTTAAAATGGCTGATACACCCTGCCCAAAGTGGGTAATGAATAGCTTGTGAACTTTGTTTATAACAATTACATGAAGGGAACTGTTTCAACAACTTCTACTCCAACTTTGGACTCTAGCTAAGTTTGTGTTATATATTTAGTCCCAATTCTATTTGCAAGCAGACTTAAATTGGCATAAGAGGGCGGGAGTAGTGGCTCATGCCTATAATCCCGGCACTTTGGGAGGCTGAGGCAGGTGAATCACCTAAGGTGAGGAGTTCAAGACCAGTCTGGCCAACATGGTGAAACCCCATCTCTACTAAAAATACAAAAAGTCGCCGGGCGTGGTGGTGGGCACCTGTAATTCCAACTGCTCGGGAGGCTGAGGCAGGAGAATCATTTGAACCCGAGAGGCAGTGGTTGCAGTGAGCCAAGATCACACCATTGCACTCCAGCCTGGGTGACAGAGTGAGACTCTGTCTCAAAAACAAAAGAAAGAAAAAAATGGCATAAGAAGTGAATGGCACTATAGCCCAGCTCCATTCCACATGCACCCTTCTGCAGAGGCACTTTGCTAGTGACCCAAAGTCAAACTGGTTGGGCATGATGAGCTGATGTGTGCTGTGCCTGGGCCAGTCCTTTCTCTTTACATCTGTGATGTTTTCTTTTCACTAGGAGTCTCAAAAATGCTACAACATGAAGGAAATGGTGCAATCACCTCTCACAGGGTGCTAATATGTTCCTGGTGCTTTGTACACATGGTCCCCCTGAGACCTCACAGAAGGCTTGCAAAGTAGTTACTCTCAGTTTACAAAGACCAGAGAATTTTGGTGGATTATCCAACATTCTACAGCTACATATAGCATACCTGGATTCAAAGCTAAGTCTATCGCTCTCCAAGACTGGTGCACTTTTGACTAGCTCACTGAAACTCCTGGCTGAGGAACATGATGGAGAAAATGAAAATAAATAAAAAATAATTGTCTTAGAGCATTGCATTAAATCAACGTTCTAATATAGTCTATTTTCTCAAGGAAAGTATACAGGGAGGAAGGGGTGGGTGGGTGGATTGGTGGATGGGTGGATGGATGGATGGATAGAGAGAGATAGAGAGAGAGAGAGAGAGAGATAGATGGATGCTGTACATACTGTCTGGAACGTCTTATACATGCTTTACATATCTGAAGCTATGTTGTCCTATGTTTTCAGAGCTATTGATCAATGCTAGGATGAGCCCAGGACAGGGCCCTGGGAAAGAGCAGCCAAGAAGTGAGAGAAAAGCAAGAGAGAGATGCCCCAAGCACCAAGGGCAGAGAGGAGATCCCATTGCTTTCCCTACCAACACCCCCAGTCTATTTAAAAGATTGCCTTTAGATTTTTATTTTCTTGTAGTGATTTAAACACTTTAAATGTTTGTATTAGAGATAAAGGACGAATTCCAAAGGTTTTGTTTAAAATAACAACCATGAACTTGCTTTTTTATTTTTTCTAAAGTTTGTCCTGGGCTATGGGGGTGAAGACACTTGGTCACTGAGGCTCAGGAGGGTCCTTTTTGCCTGCTGCTTGCAGGAAGGAGGTGGCAGCCCCACATGGTAGAGGCCCTCAGCTCCTTGGCTTTCTTGGCTACCAGAGCCTATTTCCAGCTTCACCTCACAGACACGTGTGAACTCAGCCCCGATGCCTGGGACAACCTCTGAGCCCACATTTGCGTGCCAAGGTATGTGTACGTGAGGGCCTGCTCAGGCTGCGATGAAAACGCAAAGCACCTACTATTTTCAGCCTGAGCAGCTGCCAGGGCTTCTCAGCCAAGTTGGTGGAGGCAGCTTTCCACGCCCAAGCTGCCTGGTGTGAAACATGAAGAAAGCATCTGGGGAGGTCAAAACCTTCAAGCTTTCTGGAAACATGAGTTTCCAACACTCCACTTCAATGCTATCCCTACAGAAACAGATACTTTTCCTTTTTACCAAAACTCCCTGGGAGGAGCCACAATGGTAGGGTGTATCTTCCACAGGTTTCTCTGAAGTACAATGTGATGGGGGGCAAGGGTTAGCCTCTTCCCACCCCAGGCTCCCAAAGCATATACAGATTCAGGATGCTACGGGGAGAAATCAGAATGCTGTGTATGATGGGCGCTGGCTCAGAGACCCAGCCTAGGCAACAACTGACTCCCAGAGCAGGACTTGGGGGAGCCATTCTCTTCCCTCCCAACCCCAATTTTAAGATATGGCTCAAGTCACTGAAGAACCAGGATTTCATTTCCCTTTGTCCTAAAATGACTCCAAAAGAAAGAGTGAAAGTCATTGAGTTCAAAGAGGCCCCTTGGAAACAGGTGTGGACTATGAGGAATAGGCCAGTGGGGTCCCTGACTGGCCCTCTGAATAGGAGACCCACCTCAAAGGCTTTGCCTGGGTCCTGTGGGTCCAGCCCACACCTGCGGGGAGATGGAAGGTTGTGCACTTCCCGTAAAAGGATGTGAAGCACAGTGCTTTAGCAAGGGATGGTCCAAGCCAAGACATGACGTGCCTGGAAAAACAACCCAGGTTCCACCCCTAAACCAAAGATAAGTTATGCTTCTTCCGCCAGTGCCCTCCTCCCAGCAGAAACCTGTTAGTTTGACAAAACAGAAACCCAGTCCAGGCCAAGGCCAACCTAGCTGCCTGTAAATGGGAAAGGAATCTATGGGTGGGGATGGGAGGTGGCAGAGGGTTCATTTCAGGCTCCCATGAAAGAGAAAGCTGGTCTTTAGTGCGTTGGCCACCCCTTCCACGCTGCCCTCAGCACATTCTGTTGCCCTAGCACAGCCACTACAATTGCCCAGTGGCCTTTCTTGGGCTACAGATCTTTGCCTTGTTCAACTGAGGAAAGCCGAGACATTCATTAACACAGAAAGCAACCAACAGAGCTGGCTCAGAGCCTGGGTCTGCTGACTTCTCGCCCCATGGTCTTTCCCATCAGAATGTAGATGACCCACCCTGTCTCTTCAGTCACAAAGAGCTCTACTGACAAAAATATCCCCAGGACCTCTGCAATGGCACTCTCTAATGTAATCATTTCCCTGAGTTGACTGAGATTCCAACTTCAAGGACACGTGGAGAGGTGAAGGCTAGTCACCTGATTCGTGATCCTTTCCTCTTTCTTTAGGAGGGAAATACAGGGGAGAGAGCACCTTCCCACTCAGTAGTGAAGCTGAAGCAAGAGGCCCAAAGTGACTGGGCCAAAGGTCACGCAGCAGGAGGGGCTGGAGGTGAAAGAAGACACCCAGTGCACCCCCCTGCTCACAGCAAGTCTCATTTCTCACCCCTTCACCTTGCAGATGGTGAACACGTATCTGCCGGCCCTGCTCCCAGCATCCCAGCCAAAGTGCTTTTCCCTCCCACTCCCCCACTCTATAGAAATGCACCATCCCAACCCTGCAAAGGGCCGGCCAGCTGATGCATTACGTTCCAAGGGCAGGAGCCAGATATTTTAGATTCTTGCCTCTAGTGACACTATGTGACCTCAAAGTTTTAACCCAAATAGAAGATTTTTCAGAGACACGGCCTCACTCTCTGTCATCCAGGCTGCAGTCTGGAACTCCTAGGCTCAAGCAATCCTCCGACCTCAGCCTCCTGTGCAGCTAGGACTACAGGCCTGTGCCACCATGCCTGGCTAATTTTTGTATTTTTTAGTAGAGACAAGGTCTCAGCATGTTGCCCAGGCCAGTCTCAAACTCCTGGCCTCAAGTGATCCTCCAGCCTTGGCCTCCCAAAGTGCTGGGATTATAAGCATGAGCCACCATGCCCGGCTCAAATAAAAGTTTAAACCAGGGCTGAGGAGTTGCGGGGCAGGTAGGACAGGAGGCTGGCATCTCTTGGAAGGTGTACTGCCTCCCTGGAAGGAGGTCTTGTCACTCACAGCTGCACAGGAGGCTCTGTCCACAGGCCCAGATCCCCTCTGGGTGTTTCTATCCAGCACTGAGCTCCTTTGCCCCTAAGTATGACAGGTCACTGGAAGCCTCTTGAAACACTGAGCGAAATCTGCCGCCTGACACGTTCTCCCTGGCTAGTTGGCTGCTTTGCATGCCTATGGGGCAAGCAGGCTATTTTTGCGCAGATTTCATAACCCCCTTTGTAGCTGCTGTGGCTGCTGATTGCACATGTGTTTCCAGCTCCACTCCCGTGGTGAGAATGTTTACAGAAACAGGCGCGTTGTCAGAGAATGTAGAGAAAGCAGGATTGAGAGATTAAGAGCACAATTTCCATGTCTAGACATAGTTCACACAGCCGGCATCTGCTCCAATCAGGGTCCCCAGAACTCAGCAACTTGTGCTGATCACTCTCTTAACCACTTATCCCATCTCTGAGAACTTCACTATGAAATCTTCCAAGGCAGTGACAAGGCATGAGAGGGGCTCTCAGACGTCCTTCCTGAGAATAAATCCAGGATGGATTTCTGACTGTTGTGATAGGAAAACAATCAAAGCATCAGAAAAATCTGCAAACATCTGCATACATTTTTCGTTTTCTGGAACTGCAAGCGCAATTCCAGCCTCTGTGACAGGCTGCCTCTTAGCATCTGGACTGGTAGGGCCGTCTTTATCACTATGCTGGTTGCTTATTTATCGATCCCAGTCTGCTTTCTCCTTTGCTTACCTTCTCACTCTCCTCAGCCCGGTGCGAGCCTGCTCACCTACTGTGCTTTTAATGTATCCTGTTGCTTTTCTTTCCCAACTTTAGACACTATGCCCAGGCTCTGTCGGACACCACTGTTACTCTATTCAATTCAGCTTTCACTTTCAGCCCCACCATGTTAAACAATCCTTTCTGCCCATCCTCCTTTTGAACCTTTGATTCTGTTTGTTTCACACCCCTTTCATCCTAATCTTCTCTCCTGGCTCCCATCATTTCTGGTGTTAGGATTGCCCATCATAGGCTACCTTGGGCAGGATCTGTGTCTGACTTAGCCTTGTTTCCGTCACAGGCTTCTTGGGGGGTGTTTTCAAGAACCATAATAGCAGCCACCCATCAAGACCAATGTAGTGGCCACCGAATTAATGCTCCACATGTGTTTTTCAATTCTCTCTTACTCCTCATAACAATCTGCTGAGGAGGTTGCCCAAGTTTGCCCATAAAAAAGCTGGGGTCTAAAGGGGTAAAGTTACTTGCCTAGTTCATTGGTAGCGGGCGGAAACAGGCTTCAAATTTAGGTCTGCTCGACTCTGGAGCCTGAACACCTAGGTATCACCCTCACCCTCTTGTGAATGTATATTGAAAGAATCTGGGATGAATAAATAAATATTCAAGACCCACAGCTTTCCGGCCATTTTGCTTCTCATATATATGCTCTGGCTCTTTTATAACTCTCAAGGAAAGCGGAACCCCGCAAAGAGATCTAGGATGTAAACTCAGAGACCAGCCTCATTCTCCTTAATCCCACACCCATCTCCTGCCAGTCCACAGTCCTGGGGCCTATTACCCAAGAGGACAGAGCTTCCATGCTTTGACAGGGGAATGTGATCTCAGTCCCTTTTTGGAGGCTACCCCTGGGGTGGAGGGTGGGGTGATGTGAAAAGGCATGGAGGGCAACTCAGGGACAACCGCTGCTGTTGTCCTCCCAGCCCAAGCTGGCCCATGCGTAGCCTGGGGCTGTGGCCCGGAATCAGCCTTGCTGCCTGGTTTCTCAGGGTCACTTCTATTCAGGACGAATTTCCCCAGCTCCTTCCAGGTGGTCGTGCCAGTGCCAGTCACTTTAGGGGACAGAGATGCAAGACACGGAAAAGGGCTATAAAAGATTAAGGGATAAGTGTCCACAGCATCTCTCTCCCCCTGCTATTTGAGGAGAATGCTAAACATCTACAGCTTAACTCTTCCTCCGTCTCCTAAAGAGGAAGTATTCTTACTTTCTAGAAAAGAGGCTAAGTGACCCAAACAATAAAAGAAAGAACAGAGGAGGGAAGGGAAAAGAAAGCAGGGAGCTGTGGTTTGATAAGTGATCTAGATGGTTCACTGTGGCTTTCAGAGGCTGGAGGAATGGAAAGAGGAGACAAGTGGGATCCACCCATGTGGCTTAGGAATTGGATCCTGTTTAATAAAGAGACTGTTGTAAATAATGAATTCTTTTTTAAAAAAATTTAGCTGTATCTCTGTAGAACTGTGTTGCTTTATATATGGTTCCATGCAAAAACTAAGTCACATGTTCATACTCTTCAAAATATAGAGAAAGAAGTGTTTTGGACTCCTCGGTATCTCTAATGTGGGACAAGAATCACCACTTTGAAGTCATGGTTCCTAGGGTTGTTCTCTTGACTTCTCGATTCCTGGCTTCTTCCCCTTCCTCCTCCCTACCTAGACTAAAAGTGGAGAAGGTAGTTCCTGGAGGACAGGAAAGGGTTTTGATGCACAGTGGTGAGCCCAATAAGTGCAAAGTAAATAATTATTAAGAATCCAAGTACCCAAAGTTTCATGTGTCATGAGCTCACAAAATTACGTCATATAAAAGGATATCATAATCTCAGTTTTCAAACACATACATATAAAAATATAACAGTGGAGTTCTGAGTGTACTTTTGTTTTCATTATATTTTATTTTTGTATTATCCAAATTTTTTTAAAAAAACATGTAGTTTCCCCCAGAAAACACTTCTTATAAAGAAAAGAAAATTAAATTATGATGCATTTGGATGATAGGATAAGTCTTTTCAAAAGAGAGGAATAGCCTGAACATAGACCTGAGATCCTGAGAACTCACTAGGGAGAAAAATACTGAAGAAACCACTCTTCATATTCATGGCAACCTTCCTGGTATGGGACATTCCCTGCTGGTGGGTTAGCTGGTTTACAAAAGAGAGCGGATGCACTCTCCCTTTAGCAAAGAAAAAATATTTATTGTTAATTTCTTAGACCTACAAATATCTTCAAACCTGAAGAAATACTCCTTTTTAGATCAACTAGAGCAGTTTTCTTGTACCTTTCTTGATATTTGTCACCCTCCACTTTGCATTGCATCAATACAGAAGGAAAGACAAGACAACTGAAATTGAACTGAAAAGATACACATTCAGAACCTGGCTGTACTACTTACTAGCTCAGAGACATCAAGCAAGTTATTTATCCTTTCCGAATCTCACTTTACCTGCCATTCAAGGAATGCAGTACAATAAGGGTAATTAAAGGGAAAGGAAGAAAAAAATCAGAACCAAGAAAAGGCAGAAAGAGCACATACACTCCTTGCAATGGTGGATATTGTTTTTATTTTTGAACAATGGCTTTACTCTGCATTTCCAGACATCCATTTTTGTTGTTATCCAACATCTGCCCACCGATCTTCCTTTTGAAGACTACTCCATTAATCCTGAGAGTGGCCAGTACTCCCTCTATAGACATCAGAAGGGACTAGCTTTCCAAACTGAAGCTTGGCTAATCAGAAGCTTTTCCAGGACTTGAATGTAGAGTGACCCAACATCACGAAGGCAGTTGCACATCTTACTCAACCTGGCCCAGCAGCATGAGAACTAGCTCCTGTGACCTCACTATCCAGACTCTTTTGGTTCCTATCTGCTTTCCAGACTTGGTTTTCCAGCATTCCATCTATTTTGTGAGCTCCACTCTGACTGTGCAACATTCCTTTAATGGCAAGTAAAGCAAAACTTGGGGGGCTTTTGGGGTTTGTTTTTTTTTTTAGGAATTAAGTAACAACATTTTAATCAATAAATACAAACATGTGTTTGTTAACCAGTTATTATTTGGCACAAAAAAAAGTCACTTACAAAGAATTCAAAAGATAACACCACCTTGAAAACAAAGTGCCAAAAATCTTTGCCATAAACATTTCCTCATTTATAGAACCAGAAGTAACAAATATTTATTCAGAATAAGGCTCGAAATAATCTAAAAAGTTCCAGATATATTTTAAAGTTATAACAGATTATTTTGCATGTAAAACCAAAATAGATTATTTTACACATAGTAGACTATCTGACAACCCAATGAATAAATGATTGAACAGATGAATTGTTGAACACCAGGGAAAGTGAATACTTATGTTCACACTATGGGCTAGGCCTATATTCACTTCTTGGTCTTCTCCTGCCTCACTGTCCCTTGCTCTTCCAAGGGCCTTGGACAGGGGGCTTCCAGGTAGGGCTGGAATGGTAAGGTGTAAAGTGTAATTTGAAAAGGATAAATGACTTGTCCATTGCCCCTGAGCTAGTCAGTGGTACAGCTTGGTCCTGAATCATCCTTTCAACAAATTCCTCTTTTCTTTTTTTTTTTTTTTTTTTTTTTTTTTTTTTGAGATGGAGTCTCACTCTGCCCCCTGGGCTGGAGTGCAGTGGTGCGATCTTGGCTCACTGCAAACTCCACCTCCCTAGTTCAAACAATTCCCCTGCCTCAGCCTCCCAGGTAGCTGGGATTACGGATGCACGCCACCACACCTGGCTAATTTTTTTTGTATTTTTAGTAGAGAAGGGGTTTCACCATATTGGCCAGACTGGTCTCGAACTCCTGACCTCAGGCAATCCGCCTGCCTTGGCCTCAAGGGCCTGTAATCCCCAAAGTGCTGGGATTACAGGTGTGAGCCACCACACCCGACCACAAATTCCTCTTTTCTGACTGCAATAGCCAGAATCAATTTCTGTGGTATACAAACTAGAACCTTGGAAAAAATAGAAACATAAGTTACACAATTCTCAAATCTAAAAAAAAAAAAAAAAAGGATATAGACCATTTCCTCACAAGAGACAATGCTTTTTTGGGACTAAATTCAAAAAGTTATTTCTCAAGAGGGAAGACACATGGAGGAGAGCCTCAAGTCATTCAATAGATCATGTACCTATGATGACCAGATAGTCTTTAACGTGGTGTTTTATGTCTTGTTAACCCAGGTCTTATTCATAAAAGTACCTACTATATTTTTGCTGAAGGAAGGAAAAAATTAATGAGGACACTTTCTAGAAACTTTTCTCAGCTGACATTCTCAATTGGTGTTCAACCACCCTTGTGTAGAGGAGACACAGGATTTCCGTAACAATACCTAAGACCCTCTTCCTCCTCAACTCCCACACCCACCTACAAGCATTGGCAGATCCTACATAATTACCCACACAATGAGCAGTTTCTATTTCTCCTGATTCTTCATTCTTCTTCCCTACCAGCAAGTATATATCCTGTCAGAAATTATTATTTGTGCTTCTCTTTCACGCACCTAGTCCAAAGCCAAAGGTGAAAAGTGACGGGAGTGAGCAGGAGGTCATGGAGCTTATCCCTGAGGACCTACATGGAGGGCATCTTGGAAGTTCACCAAGAGGAGCCAGTGGGCAGGATCAGGCAAAGAAGGGCTGGGCCCTCTGCTCCCTCAGCTCAGGAGCCATTTCCCTGCCTCTCTAGTGGGTTTCATAATTCCATAGAAGATGATTCTGAATGCCACCCAAATAACTTCACACAATTAGAATGGCCAGCCAGACCTAAAATACAGAAGTCTAAAACTACTGCTCAGTGGGGCCTGTCAACGACATCAACAGGAGACAGATGCCCAGGGTATCATTCTGCTAAGACCTTGCCTTTTACCCATCCTGTTGCTAAAGGAAGTTTTCTCCTTCTACATTGCATCATGTTAATCATAAGATTCCCATTTTCTTAAACTTCTAATTTAAACTGTTGAGATTGCAAATCTTTAAGATTCACAATCAACTGGACCAATAATCCAATAATATCTTCTACAAGAGTACTTTTTCCTTAGGAAAGCTGGGCAGTGATGATGAACTAGTAGTATTCACCCTATGAGGTCATTGCCTGGAGTCCCTGGGAGGCATTAGGTTCCGACATAAGTTTCCTCAGATACCAGGAAAGGCTAGAGTATGGCAATAGCATTCTGGAAGTAAAAAAGTATCACTACCTTCTCCTTCCTGCTCCTGTTCCCCACCACCCCCAGTTTCCTGCCCAAGCCATGTATATGTGGGGAGAGCAACTTGCTCAAATCCAGACCCAGAAGTAAGGAATAGACCCTGGCATCCTAACAAGGCTGGAACCTGCTACACCAGAGTGCCTGCTTTTCATTGAGAAATACAAAGAAGCAGCAGCTCCTCCTTTGGCCTGAGGCCAGCCTCCATAATAGAGTCAGAATGTTCTATCACCCCGATGCAAAGCATCTTGATCCCGGCTGAGTGACTGGAGAAGGAGTGGGAGCAGTTCAGCCTGGCAGGATCTGTACTTCTCTGTCTCCCTATTATGGAGTAATATAAAAATATGTTCCAGCAGCCTCAGGCAAGCAAAGCATTACAGGAGGTCTGAATTCAAGACCCAGTGTCACCTCAGCTCATTAGCTTTTCTATGGATGGCAAAAGAGATTCCCTTCCCCCTTGGACAAGCAAGAGACTCACTGTGTTGAGCCTTGCTCACCAAGTCAAGGCAGATCTCCAGGAAATTAGGCCTGCTGATGTGGAAAAAAAGGAGGCAAGCCAGAGCGAGGGGCCCCCCATGGCCTTCAGGGGAGCCTCCAGGGCTGACCCCTTTGCTTTTCCTATTAAGTACTTATTTGAACTGAAATTTACATGTTTGGCTTCAGTCCAAGAACTAGCATTTTGTTAGATAGCCTGAACTCAGCTCATTTTAAGCATATAATAATGACAACTTGAGGAACTTTTTGTCTAGCATCCTTCAATTTCCCAGGAAGGGAGAAAGGGATGTAAACTTACCTGCTTGGCCCCCAAAGCTATTACTATCACATGTCCAGCCATCCCTCTCAGTGATATTTTTCAGAAAGCAAAGCTTTAAATGAATAGACCAAAAAAACCTTACCTGAACAAATGACAATTTTATAAATATTGAGTTACACGAGTTCTCAGGTGTCTGAGAAGTTGGGTAAATATGTACCAAGGCTGAACAATAATGTAACTATGGTTTTTCCATTCGAGCCAGAAGATGATGGACATCTCTGGATGGCACTGTGTCCAGTGGTTGCTCCAATTTCTTTTCACAAAGGAATCACAATGAAAAGGCAAAAATGGCATTTTCAATGCCTTGTTTGACAGGGTTAGGGAGTTGGAATGGGATGGCCATCCTGGCCACAGGGCCATGGGAAGGAGAGTGGAAAGGAGGAAGAAAACAGAATTGTACACCTAAACACAGAGTAGGGAAGCACTTGTCATTGCGGCCACTTTAGCCACTCGCCCACATACATCACATAATAACCACTCAATGGGCTTGGACAAAAGACAAACCCAAAATTGGTGTCCAAAGAGCATTTTGACCTTAAATACTTCACATATGAATTTACTTCCTCAAGAGCTTTATCAGGCTGCTGCCATCTTCAGAGAACCTCAACATTATTGTCACAATCCTAAAATCAATTTGCAAGAGGCACTTGAAGCTCTCCCAGAGATGAGAAGTGCATGGTTTGTTTGTCCTTCTCTATTGACCAAGTTTTGACTTTCTAAAATACTCTCCCTCCTTGAAGGTGTATTTCAAAAAGTGTTCCAGTTACAATTCTTTTAGACTCTGATCGATCCTCTCCCAGATGCATAAACAAACAAATAAACAAACATCCTGTTCAAATAAAGTGGGGAAAACGGGCTAAGATTATGGGACAGGGAAGGAGCAGTCTCTCTTTCAGTGCCTCTTTGACATCCCCTACCTTGTGTCCATAATAACATCTTCAAAGTTACATGAGGCTTATTGCAGCTTCTTCCTAAAACAAGGCTAGTAACACTTTAGCTCTAACATTCCAAAACCATTTTGAGGAATAGCGTATAGAACCAATCCTCTGTATCTTTGCATCTCAGATTGAATACTTCCAAAAATAAGCATGAAAACAATACAGGCACCACTTACTATACTTTAATTAACTCACATAATCTATACAACCTCACTGGGAGTGAGTATCATTACACCCAATCAAAAGGTCATGAAACTCAAGCTGAGAGAGGTTGACTGTTTTAGCTAAGGTCACACAAACAATACATGGCAGAGCGGGGCTTGAATCCAGACCCTCTACCTCTTTCTACCATGTCATAGCTGCCTCTCAAATGTGTCATAGTAGACCTAAGTCTAGTAAACACTAAAGGACAACAAATATCACATTCCCCCATGGGCTCCCCATCTTGTAAGATGCAAACTCCAATGCCTATAGAGGTCAAGCTCTGTGGAGCCCTAGAGAACTGCAGAGCAACTGCGTCCTCTAAAGAGGTGGCTGCAACACAGTCCCAACACAAGATGGCTATAAGAATGAGGAGTTCAGTGGATGGCAAGATGGCTGAATAGGAACAGCTCTGGTCTGCAGCTCTGAGCGAGATCAACGCAGAAAGCAGGTGATTTCTGCATTTCCAACCGAAGTACCTGGCTCATCTCAATGGGACTGGTTAGGCAGTGGATGCAGCCCACGGAGGGTAAGCCAAAGCAGGGTGGGGCAGTGCCTCACCTGGGAAGCGCAAGGGGTCAGGGAACGCCCTCCCCTAGCCAAGGGAAGCCCTGAGGGACTGTGCCATGAGGAACGGGGCACTCTTCACTTTTCCCATGGTCTTCACAACCTGCAGATGAGGAGACCCCGCGGGTGCCTACACCACCAGGGCCCTGGGTTTCAAGCACAAAACTGGGCAGTCATTTGGGCAGGCACCTAGATAGCTACAGGAGGTTTTTTTTTCATAACCCAGTGGCTCCTGGAATGCCAACAAGACAGAAGGCTGAAGCCAGGGAGCCAAGTGGTCTTGCTCAGCAGATCCCACCCCCATGGAACCCAGAAAACTAAGACCCACTGGCTTGAAATTCTCACTCCTGGCACAGCAGTGTCAAGTGGACCTGGGACTCTCGAGTTTGGTGGGGGGGGAGGGGTGTCTGCCATTACTGAGACTTGAATAGGCTGTTTTCCCCTCACAGTGTAAACAAAGCAACCCGGAAGTTCGAACTGGGTGGAGCCTACTGTAGCTTGCCAAAGCCGCTGTGGCCAGACTGCCATGCTAGATTCTTCCTCTCTGGGCAGGGCATCTCTGAAAGAAAGGCAGCAGCCATAGTCAGGGGCTTACAGATAAAACTCTCATCTCCCTGGGACAGAGCACCTGGGGGAAGGGGTGGCTGTGGGTGCAGCTTCAGCAGACTTAAATGTTTCTGCCTGCCAGCTCTGAAGAGAGCAGCGGATCTCCCAGCAAAGCACTCGAGCTCCGCTAAGGGACAGACTGCCTCCTCAAGTGAATCCCTGACCTTCATGCCTCCTGATGGGGAGACACCTCCCAGCAGGGGTCGACAGACACCTCATACAGGAGAGCTCCGGCTGGCATCTGGCAGGTGCCCCTCTGGGACGAAGCTTCCAGAGGAAGGAACAGGCAGCAACCTTTGCTGTTCTGCAGCCTCTGCTGGTGATACGCAGGCAAACAGGATCTGGAGTGGACCTCTAGAAACTCTAGAAGACCTGCAGCAGAGGGGCCTGTTAGAAGGAAAACTAACAAACAGAAAGGAATAGCATCAACATCAACAAAAGGACGTCCACACAAAAACCCCATCCAAAGGTCACCAACATCAAAGACCAAAGGTAGAAAAATCCATGAAGATGAGGAAAAACCAGCGCAAAAAGGCTGAAAATTCCAAAAACCAGAATGCCTCTTCTCCTCCAAAGGATCACAACTCCTAGCCAGCAAGGAAACAAAACTGGACAGAGAATGAGTTTGATGAAGTGACAGAAGTAGGCCTCAGAAGTGACAGAAGTAGGCTCCTCCAAGCTAAAGGAGCATGTTCTAATCCAACACAAGGAAGCGAAGAACTTTGATAAAAGGTTACAGGAAATGCTAACTAGAATAACCAGTTTAGAGAAGAACATAAATGACCTGATGAAGCTGAAAAACACAGCACAAGAACTTCGTGACACATACACAAGTATCAATAGCTGAATTGATCAAGCAGAAGAAAGGATATCAGAGACTGAAGATCAACTTAATGAAATAAAGTGTGAAGACAAGATTAAAGAAAAAAGAAAAGGAATGAACAAAGCCTCCAACAAATATGGGACTATGTGAAAAGACCAAACCTACATTTGATTGGTGTACCTGAAAGTGATGGGGAGAATGGAACCAAGTTGGAAAACACTCTTCAGGATGTTATCCAGAGAACTTCCCCAACCTAGCAAGGCAGGCCAACATTCAAATTCAGGAAATACAAAGAACACCACAAAGATACTCCTCGAGAACAGCAACCCCAACACACATAATTGTCAGATTCACCAAGGTTGAAATGAAGGAAAAAATGTTAAGGGCAGCCAGAGAGAAAGGTCAGGTTACCCACAAAGGGAAGCCCAGCAGACTAAGAGCAGATCTCTCAGCAGAAACATTACAAGCCAGAAGAGAGTGGGGGCCAGGATTCGACAACTTAAGAAAAAGAATTTTCAACCCAGAATTTCATATCCAGCCAAACTAAGCTTCATAAGCAAAGGAGAAATAAAATCCTTCATAGACAAGCAAATGCTGAGAGATTTTGTCACCACCAGGCCTGTCATACAAGAGCTCCTGAAGGAAGCACTAAATATGGAGAGAAAAAACCGGTACTAGCCACTGCAAAAACATACCAAATTATAAAAACCTCAACGCTATGAAGAAACTGCATCATCTAATGTGCAAAATAACCAGCTAGCATCATAATGACAGGATCAAATTCACACATAACAATATTAACCTTAAATGTAAAATGGGCTGAACGTGCCAATAAAAAGATACAGACTGGCAAATTGGATAAAGAGTCAAGACCCATCGGTGTGCTGTATTCAGGAGAGCCATCTCACGTGCAAAGACACACACAGGCTCAAAATAAACGGATGGAGGAATACTTACCAAGCAAATGGAAAGCAAAAAAAAGCAGGGGTTGCAATCCTAGTCACTGATAAAATAAACTTTAAACCAACAAACATCAAAAAAGACAAAGAAGGGCATTACATAATGGTAAAGGGATCAATGCAACAACAAGAGCTAGCTATCCTAAATGTATATGCACCCAATACAGGAGCACCTAGATTCATAAAGCAAGCTCTTAGAGACCTACAAAGAGACAGGCTCCCACACAATATAATGGGACTGTAACACCCTACTCTCAATATTAGACAGATCAACAAGACAGAAAATTAACAAGGATATTCAGGACTTGAACTCAGCTCGGGACGAAGGAGACTTAATAGACATCTACGGAACTCTCCGCCCCAAATCAACAGAATATACACTTTTCTCAGCACCACATCACACTTATTCTAAAATTGACCACATAATTGGAAGTAAAACAGTCCTCAGCAAATGTAAAAGAACGGAAATCATAACGAACAATCTCTCAGACCACAGACCAATCAAATTAGAACTGAGGATTAAGAAACTCACTCGAAACTGCACAACTACATGGAAACTGAACAACCTGTGCCTGAATAACTACTGGGTAAATAACAAAATTAAGACAGACGTAAATAAGTTCTTTGAAACCGATGAGAACAAAGACACAATGTACCAGAATCTCCGGGACACAGCTAAAGCAGCATTTAGAGGGATATTTATAGCATTAAATGCCCATAGAAGAAAGAAGGGAAGATATAAAACTGACACCCTAACATCACAATTAAAAGAACTAGAGAAGCAAGAGCAAATAAATTCAAAAGCTAGCAGAAGACAAGAAATACTAAGATCAGAGCAGAACTGAAAGAGATAGAGACATGAAAAACCCTTCAAAAATTCAATGAATCCAGGAGCTGGTTTTTTGAAAAGATCAACAAAATTGATAGGCCACTAGCCAGACTAATAAAGAAGAAAAGAGAGAAGAATCAAATAGACATAATAAAAAATGATAAAGGGGATATCACCACTGATCCCACAGAAATACAAACTACTATCAGAGAATACTATAAACACCTCTATGCAAATAAACTAGAAAATCTAGAAGAAATGGATACATTCCTGGACACATACATCCTCCCAAGGCTAAACCAGGAAGAAGTCAAATCCCTGAATAGACCAATAACATGTTCTGAAATTGAGGCAGTAATTAATAGTCTACCAACCAAAAAAAAAGCCCAGGACCAGACAGATTCACAATCAAATTCTACCAGAGGTACAAAGAGGATCTGGTAGCATTCCTTCTGACACTATTCCAATCAACAGAAAAAGAGGGACTTCTCCAAAACTGACTTTATGAGGCCAGTATCATCCTGATACAAAAACCTGGCAGAGACACAACAAAAAAAGAAAATTTCAGGTCAATATCCCTGATGAACATCGATGCGAAAATCCTCAATAAAACACTGGCAAACCAAACCCAGCAGCACATCAAATAGCTTATACACCATGATCTAGTGGGCTTCATCCCTGGGATGCAAGGCTGGTTCAACATATGCAAATCAATAAATGTAATCTATCACATAAACAGAACCAAAGACAAAAACCAAATGATTATCTCAATAGATGCAGAAAAGGCCTTTGACAAAATTCAACACCCCTTCATGCTAAAACCTCTCAATAAAGTAGGTTTTGATGGAATGTATCTCGAAAAAATAAGAGCTATTTATGATAAGCCCACAGCCAATATCATACTGAATGGGCAAAAACTGGAAGCATTCCCTTTGAAAACCAGCACAAGACAAGGATGCCTTCTCTCACCACTCCTATTCAACATAGTATTGGAAGTTCTCGCCAGGGCAATCAGGCAAGAGAAAGAAACAAAGTGTATTCAAATAGGAAGAGAGGATGTCAAATTGTCTCTGTTTGCAGATGACATGATTGTATATTTAGAAAACTCCATCATCCCAGCCCCAAATCTCCTTAAGCTAATAAGCAACTTCAGCAAAGTCTCAGGATACAAAATCAATGTGCAAAAATCACAATCTTTCCTATACACCAATAATAGACAGAGACCCAAATCATGAGTGAACTCTCATTCACAATTGCTACAAAGAGAATAAAATACCTAGGAATACAACTTTCAAGGGATGTGAAGGACCTCTTCAAGGACTATAAACCACTGCTCAAGGAAATCAGAGAGGACAAAAACAAATGGAAAAGCATTCCATGCTCATGGATAGGAAGAATCAATATCATGAAAATGGCCATACTGCCCAAGTAATTTATAGATTCAATGCTATCCCCATCAAGCTCTCATTGACTTTCTTCACAGAATTGGAAAGAACTACTTTAAACTTCATATGGAATAAAAAAAGAGCCTGCACAGCCAAGACAATCCTAAGCAAAAAGAACAAAGCTGGAGGCATCACGCTACCTGACTTCAAACTATACTACAAGGCTACAGTAACCAAAACAGCATGGTACTGGTACCAAAACAGATGTATAGACCAATGGAACAGAAAAGAGGCCTCAGAAATAACACCACACATCTACAACCATCTCATCTTTCAGAAACCTGACAAAAGCAAGCAATGGGGAAAGGATTCCCTCTTTAATAAATGGTGTTGGGAAAACTGGCTAGCCATATGCAGAAAAGTGAAACTGGACCCCTTCCTTACACCTTATATAAAAATTAACCAAGATGGATTAAAGACTTAAACGTGAGGCCTAAAACCATAAAAACCCTGGAAGAAAACCTAGGAAATACCATTCAAGACATAGGCATGGACAAAGACTTCATGACTAAAACACCAAAAGCACTGGCAACAGAGGCCAAAATTGACAAATGGAATATAATTAAGCTAAAGAGCTTCTGCACAGCAAAAGAAACTATCATCAGAGTGAACAGGCAACCTACAGAATGGGAGAAAATTTTTGCAACCTATCCTTCTGACAAAGGGCTAATATCCAGAATCTACAAGGAACTTAAACAAATTTACAAGGAAAAAAAAACCATCAAAAAGTAGGTGAAGGATATGAACAGACACTTCTCAAAAGAAGACATTTATGTAACCAACAAACATATAAAAAAAAAGCTCATCATCACTGGTCATTAGAGAAATGCAAATCAAAACCACAATGAGATGCTATCTCACACCAGTTAGAATGGTGATCACTAAAAAGTCAGGAAACAACAGATGCTGGAGAGGATGTGGAGAAATAGGAACACTTTTACATTGTTGGTGGGAGTGTAAATTAGTTCAACCATTGTGGAAGACAGTGTGGCGATTCCTCAAGGATCTAGAACCAGAAATACCATTTGACCCAGCAATCCCATTACTGGTGTATACCGAAAGGATTATAAATCATTCTACTATAAAGATACATGCACACGTATATTTATTGCAGCACTGTTCACAATATGCAAAGACTTGGGACCAACCCAGTGCCCATCAATGTTAGACTGGATAAAGAAAATGTGGCACATATACACCATAGAATACTATGCAGCCATAAAAAGGATGAGTTCATGTCCTTTGCAGGGACATGGATGAAGCCAGAAACCATCATTCTCAGCAAACTACACAAGAACAGAAAACCAAACACCGCACATTCTCACTCATAAGCAGGAGTTGAACAATGAGAATACATGGGCACAGGGATGGAAACATCACACACCAGAGCCTGCTGGGAGCTCGGGGGCTAGGGGAGGGATAGCATTAGGAGAAATACCTAATGTAGATGACAGGCTGATGGGTACAGCAAACCACTATGGCACGTGTATACCTATGCAACAAACCTGCATGTTTTGCACATGTATCCCAGAACTTAAAGTATTATAATAAAAAATTAAATAAATAAAATTTTTTAAAAAAGAATGAGTTCAGTATTGCCAGAGAGTCCAATTTTCAAGAGAAGCTAGCAATTTGAGTGTGTATTTGTGTGTGAGAGCAAGATCACTTCATTTTAGAAATATGGACAACTAATGCACATATTTTATATCCTTGTGCAGACAAAACACATGTCTTTAGGACAAATCTGGTCCATCTGAGAGGCTGGCAGGACCTGTAATGCAGGTGAATTGCTCTCTCTGGCTGGGGCCAACTATTTCCCTAACAGAGAACCACTTCTCTACTTTGGGGATCCTTCAGATTCACTTTCCTTCTGAGGTGGTCCAGCTCCTGGACTCTACTGCCAGCTCACTGCTCATTCCACCTTCTCTCAGGCAGAGGCAGCTGGAGGGGAAAGAGCTCTGGTCCTGTGGTCAGGAGATGGGAGCCCACTGCTTCCATGTGACGTGAGTGAGCCTCAGTTTCCTTGGCTAGAAGATTTATGATTTAAACATTAAATGGGGCATGTTGTTTTATACACTTTACGGTACCATGCAAGTAGAAGGTGGTGTTCATTCTGGCCACAGGAGTATAACTGGACGCCATCTACATCAAAATTCAGATGGTCTCCACAGAAAACTCTCTCCTTCTGAACTGGCTCTTCTGAACTGTGTAATGTGCAATCTCTATGCCTTTCACTAGACATTTAGCCACAACCTGCTTTGTGTCATCGGGGATTGGTATTAACTCCCCTGTTTTCAGCTCCTCACACAAGGGGAAGATTATTTTCCCAGTTAGATTGTGAACTCCAGAAAGCAGGGATCACATACTATATTTCTAGCCTCTACCTTAGCCCTTTGGGATCTTCACCAAAAGTGTTCTGTCAGAATTAAGTACAAAGTCTGGCAGATTCTTAGATGGCCTGCATTCACCTTTTACTCATTTCAGTTTAAAAGAAGGAATTGGATTTATTGAACAGTAGAGTGTGGGGGTGATATAGGGAAACTGAGGCAAGCTTGATATGGAGGAAACCAAAACAGAAGAAAGTTGTCATCCTATAAAGCTTCAAGCAATACTGGGAAATGACTGCAGGGGCCTTAGCAGAAGGTGGTGGAGACAGAGAGATGAAATAGGAATTGTGAACCCAAACAAGGACAGAAAGGGATGGGTTGCACTCCTTCCCACTCCTCTCCTCCCACCATTTTCTCATGTAAAGCAAGGGAACCAAGAAACAGACCACAGCAAACCCAACTGGAAAAAAGCAAGCAAGTAGGGAACTCCAGCTAGAGGCAAGCTCTGGATAAGGAGGAGGGAAGGGAGGGGAGCAGCAGAGCGGGACCCCTGCTCCTCTTCCTACTTGCTCCCCCTGCTTGCCATGACCTCCCCCGGCGTGCTGGGTGGCCAGCAAGCCCATGAACCCCGTTCCCAGGAGCCAGGTTTCTAGTGTGCAGCTGAGAGAGCCCTGGTGTGTTGATATGATGCCCAGTCTGGTGTGGGAAAGGGAAGATCTGCCCTGCACACACCCATGGTTACTATGACATCCTCGGACGAGAGCCAAATAGTAGCATCTTCACACAAGTGACTAAGACTTCAAGTTACATGCCAGACAGCATTGGCTTCATATCCTGTTTTAACTTCATGATCTGGATAATTACCAGGTCTTGGTAAGTTCTTCCTTGTTGGCTGGAGTCTTGGGCTTTCCCGGGTGAATTTTAGTTTTACTGACACTGTTTAAAAAAATATTCTGATAAAACTAAGGTATTCCATAATCCTTGCTTCTTGATGTCATTTTTAAAAAACAAACTAACTAACTAAGGCTTTCCATAGTTCAGCCTTTCTTTCCCAACCTCAGGGTTTAGAATGGTTGTCAAACATTTACTGAGTTGTGTGGTCCTCTTCTCCCATCTTCTTCTTTGGCAAGAGTTCAGTTCCCTCTCATTCTTACCTCTCTTCATGCATCTATGATAAAAGATTTTGATCTGGGAATTTACAATGGAAAATGTGATAATTTACTTGTCTGTGGTCTAATATTAATAGGAACACACTGTGAGGCTCCACTTTTGCAGCTCAAATAAATAAAAATAAATAAATACAAGGTCCTGAGAAAGTAAATGGTTTATTTAAGCTTACATTAACTTGAATCGTGGGACTATATTTGTAGCTCTCAAATTCTGAGGCACTGCTCTTCCCTCTCCACCACACTGGACTCTTACAGTGGACTCTCAGAAAGTACTATTGTATTCACTCCATACCAAGTCAACTCAGGGCAAACAATCCCAACTGCAATATTGGAGGGAAAACTGAACTGGAGTTCCTAACACCCAGATGCTGTTCTGCCTTGCTTGTGCCAACTGTGAGACTGTCTGCCCATCCCCACCTCACCCCCAGCTAACTGTGAGCTCCTTGCAGTGGGTTTACAGTGGTGCAGGCTCCGATGAAGGGAGATAGAGTATGTGCTGGCTCCAGCTTTGTGAAGAGCCCTTGAATCTCAATAGGAGAGTCATTCTCCACTGAGAAAATCTGAACCTCATGAACTTGGTCACAGATCCTCCTTCCTTGTCCCTCTCTACACAGCCCTCATCTTCTTCCTTCTCAGTCACCTTTCTAGTCTTTCAGCTTTTTAAAAATATATATTTTATTTTATATGTCTCTCAAATATTTTTGTTAATTTTAATTTTTATCTTTTAATTTTATATTTTCTGTTTTTAATCTTTAATCCCTTTTGTTATTTTAACTTTCTAATCATAAGGTATTGGTATTTTGTCTTCGTTTTTAATAATTATTATTATTTTTGTTTTTTATGTTTTTAACCTCCATCTCATTGGTTTATAAACTGTCTGCTACTTTAGACCTCATCTATTTTATTTTGGTATTTTTAAAAGCTTAACTTTTTACCTTTGTTGGAATTTTGAGTTTGTTTTTTCTTCTCTTTCACTTTATTTCCTCTCATTTTACACTCTTTTTGGGTTTTTTTCCTTTCTAATCAGTTTTCTCAGGTTGAATCTTTTTGTTTTTCATTTTAATGGCTTTCTAAGTTTCTACTCTCCCTTCATTTAAAATTTTTTACTGGATTTTATATTAGTCAGCGAGAAGTGTAATAAATAGCCCACACCATAAATAGATTTCAAAGGACTTTTCCCCCTGGCTTGCTACCCCCAGTCTTGACTTTGCCTTAGATTGTCCTAATTTTAAGGATGGCATTAAAGCACAACTCTGATGAAAGGAATTAGAAATATGGAAAGGGGAAGCCTAGAATAAGCCCTGTGAAGCTGGATTAGAATCAGGGGTCTTTGTGTGAACTCATAGTTTATACATATGTGTGTGTGTACACATATATTTACATACACACACATAAACATATACATGCAGATATGAAATATATAATATATACACAAACTTATCTGCATATATTTATTACCTAGTTCTGTCTGCTGACAAAGCAATCAGTCCCTAGTAGCAACAAGTACACGTGCTGCCCAGAGCTTGGTTTCTAAATGGTGGCAAGGAAAGTACAAAATGAACCTGGAATATCTTATTATGTGCAAAAGAAAGCTCAAATAATAATGCAGACAATGTCCAAAAAAATCCCTAAATACTGGACTTAGTTGGAGGGCCTCCCACTGGCCAAATCTAGGACATTTCGACCATAAAAACAAATTATAGTAATAAAGTATAACCCACTGAATAAAAGAAGAACCTATAAAACCATATAGGAATAAATAAACAATATATGGAAAGCTCTTCCTTAAGTAGAATACCTACTAATAAATGCAGAAAAACTGATAAGAGTTAGAAAATCAGCATTTTCTACTTATCATAGAAATAATCGATTCAAGAAGAATCATTAAAAAATGCTAAAACTAGTAGCCAAAAGTTGGATGACAACAGGGATATATACACGGCCTCAAAATATTTCTCTACAATTACTTATTAATTTCAAAGGGGGAAAACAGTAACTTTAAGTGGAGAATCTGAAGGATGCCAGCTTAAGCCATGTGCCTTCTGACACAATGCACTGAGACAGATACAATATTGCTTCTGTAATGTTCCCACTGAAAATAAATGACCCTAATCATTAGGTGACACCAACTTAACTTAAATAAGGACTTTCTACAAAACAAGAGAGTGTACTCTTTCAAACATGCCAGCATCCTTCAAGACAAAGAAAGGTATGTAACCCCAGATTAAGAGAAACTGAAAAGACATGACAGCAAAATGCGATGTGTGATCTCAGTTTGGATGGTGGAAAGGATGGACTATTGTTCAGATAACAATAACATGTGAATGTCAAATGTACTGATTTCGATCATTGCCCTGTGAGTATTTAAAAGAATGACTTGGTTCTTAGGAAATACACACTGAAGTATTTGGGGATAAAAGTCTACAATATCTCGCTCACTGAACCTAGGACATGATGAGCATCAAAATAAATAATGACAGTAATAAATTATAACCCAATGAACAAAAAGAAGAATCCATGAATCTACATAGATATAAATAAATACTTACTAAATATATACATAAAAGGAAATAAAATGCTTTTCCTGACAATAAAATTACTCTCAAATAGTTCAGAAAGAGAAAGTGTGTGAATGAGAGCACACACACAAATGACAAAGCAAGTAGGGGAAATGACAACAATTGGTGAATCTTAGCAAAGGAGAGTTTGAATGAAGTATGCTAACAGCAAGCACTGAGATGGAAAGGCAGGTAGACTGATAGTGGAGAGGAGCTAGGAGGCATGGATCTCCACTTCATTTCACTCCCGTGGGAGGGAGACAATGGAGGATTCCTTTCTGTGCTTCACATTCCAGCCATCCTTTAATATGTTTATTTCCAGGTCGGTCCATGTCCCTCCTCAGCAAAGTCAAAGGAGGGTCCTCTTCTTGTAGAGTTCACTGCCTTCATTGTGAGAGTTCTTGCTGGCCAGAATGGGGTCTATTCCAACTGTTTAAAAAGCGTGATCAGCCTTGAGTCTTCCGGTTGGTTACATTCGCAACACAGGTCTACACAGAAAATCAGGAGAGCCTGTTTCAATCCAGATCACAGGCCAGTGTAACCCCTGGAATACTTCTCAGTGAATAAGATGATGGCTAAGGTAGGCTCTCTCAGATCCATTGTCTGCTTCTTCAAGGAGAATAAGACTGTGTTACAGAAGGGGTAGGGTCCTGAAGGACACGTCAGTCAACCTTCAGAACCCTGGCTATGGTGACCACGCACCTTCTGCATTGTCAGATCCTCTAGTAGGATTTTACCGAGGATCGTGGTACCAACTCTCACACCAAGTTTCAGAAAGTGATTTTCCCCTTGGTTCTTTTTTGACTGAAGGATGGGACCTCAGGCCACCCAAACCCACAGCTGCTAGACACCACACTTTGTAGAGATCATTCTTGACTCCATGCATAAATGACTCACCACTGAGCCCCACCCTGGAACCAGGGACCTGACCTAGAAAATCTGAAGTGCTCCCTAATTCCAGGAATTGGTTGGTGCTCCACCTTGGACTAGATGAGCTTTACTTGCTAGATATGGGAAAAGCCAAATGACCTGGGAAATAGCTTTACCAGGTGATATGCTGTAAGTCTTCAGGTGCTTTTTTTTGTTTTGGAAGGTCCCTGGCATTTGCCCATTAATTATTAATAAGTTTCTTAGTTGCAGAGTAGTGTGGCAATGGTAAGAAATTAAATGTGTTGGCTTTTTTAAATGGGTTCTAATATCTGCCTGTAAGAAATCTTAATTCTAGGGCATTAATCACACCATATCAGTGGTTTAAAGTTGAAGAACTGCCAGATAAGAAAAGAGGAAAAAGATATGCATAGCCTTAAAATATCATTCCACATAATATTTATTATTACAAAGGGAAAAATAACTTTACAGTGGTGACATCTAGAGAATACCAACTCAAACCATCTGCCTCCTGACATGAGGGACTGAGAATACAGTAACACTTCTGTAATATTCAGAGGTAAGAATGTGTGAGATCCTCATTCCTCTTCCTTCTGGGCTGCTCTTAACCTCCATTACTCATATGAGTGGAACCTCTTCTTTCCAGTCCTAATTCCTTAGGAAGCTGGATGTGATTTGTCTTAATACCTTTCCTCACTCATCCTGCCTCCCTCCAAAGTTTACATTTTTGGCTCCCCATATAGTCTTTTGTTGTTGTTTTGAGATGGAGTTTTGCTCTTTTCGCCCAGGCTGGAGTACAATGGGGCGATCTCAGCTCACTGCAACCTTCACCTACTGGGTTCAAGTGATTCCCCTGCCTCAGCCTCCCTAGTAGCTGGGATTACAGGCACCCCCACCTGCCACCACACCCAGATAATTTTTGTATTTTTAGTAGATCCACCCACCTCGGCCTCCTAAAGTGCTGGGATTACAGGCATGAGCCACTGTGCCTGGCCCCCATATGGTCTTTTTGTGGTGGTGTTTAAATCTCAAATTATTCTGCATCTTCCATGGCAGAGTTGCTTATCCCTAAGATCCTGGACACCCAGGATTTGCAGTGAGCACAATGAGCCGCTGCCAGGTACCATTTAGGAATAAATGGATGAATTTCCTGTGGGGTGATGGGGTTCCTTTAGAGACTCACTAAAGTTTATTATGTATAAAATTCTGCTGGTACTACTCATGTGGCAATTAAAGAAAATATTTATTACATGTCTGCCCCAGTGGTTAGAATCAAATATTATGTCAAAGCTAGGTCTTGTCTATTTATTATCATCTTCAGAGTTTTGGACCAGTAAGAAGGAGCCAATTTTCCCTAAGTTTTAATTCTAAGCATATCCATTCTGGAGTTAATTTGCACTCATATTTTTCTGGGCTGCTTTAGAAGTCTGGGTAAAGAATGAGTTGAAGGGCTTTCAACTTCTACTTGTCACTATCCTGAGACCTTTCAAAACTTTGCCTGGATGTCTGAAGGAAAAAAATTATTTGCTTCCTTCCTTCCGGTTGGTTACTAATAATTTAACACTACCCTCATCCATACTGGGGCCCAACACACATAAGGCTTTCCCTTCCAGTGCCCAGTAGACTTTAACTACAGGAAGCTAGAGACTGCTGGAAAGGTAAACCAAAACCAAATGAAACAAACAAAACTGTAAAACGTACACCAGGGAAATCAAAACTATCTGGGAGTTTTTCAAACTTAAATATTCTTATAAGCTTTTTATCACATTAAAAATATATATATACATATATATATTTTTCCAACACAGAGTCTCACTCTGTCACCCAAGCTGGAGTACAGTGGCACGATCTCAGTTCACTATAACCTCCACCTCCCCGGTTCAAGCAATTCTCCCACCTCAGCCTCCCAAGTAGCTGGGACTAAAGGTACCTGCCACCACGCCTGGCTAATTTTTTTTTTTTTTTTTTTTGAGACGGAGTTTTGCTCTTGTTGCCCAGGCTGGAGTACAGTGGCACAATCTTGGCTCACTGCAACCTCTGCCTCCTGGGTTCAAGCCATTCTCCTGCCTCAGCCTCCCAAGTAGCTGGGATTACAGGCACCCGCCACCACACCCAGCTAATTTTTGTATTTTTAGTAGAGACGGGGTTTCACATTGGCCAGGCTGGTCCCAAACTCCTGACCGCATGTGATCCGCCTGCCTCGGCCTCCCAAAGTGCTGGGATTACAGGCATGAGCCACCGTGTCTGACCAAAAAGAATTTAAAATTAATTTATGTGGTAAGACTTGAGTTTGACCATTGGATGAGGAGATGAGACCAGATTCTGGGATATTGTCAGAGCTATGAATTTGATGACTAACGTCTTTCAAGTCCAGGTCTTGGTTAACTGTTGGGAAGGCTGTTTTCCCAGTTATATAAACCCAAGGAGTTTTATAAGTTACAGATTTGTTTTCTTGCTGAGTCTATGAAGGAGTCTCTTGTATTGAACAGTTGATTTGTAAAAAATAGAAACAAAATTAACCAAATAAGGTACCTATAGAGATGTTCTGCCCTCAGAACTATTAAAGGACTGCTTGGAAGGTGTGCTCAGGTTCCTGTTTGTATATATTTTTATTAACTCTACAACTATTCAACCATCCAGCTAAAACCACCATGAACTCTCTCACAGTTTTTAAAAGGGCATGTTCACTATTCCCAAATTGTAGAACCAGAGAGTTAGCAAAGGTAGCCCCCAAGGTAGCCCCCAAAGCAGCCACCCAGTAATGGTGGTATCCTCTGGGCAAGCTTCTGCAGTACACGTGTCCCAGGATCAAGGAGGAGGGCATTTTCATGGCCATCATTGATGAGTCCCACTTTGCAGCAGGACTATTCCAATCCTGAATGCCAAGAAACTGAAGAGAAGCAAAAAATACATCCAGGCTTTCCACTGCTCTCCACTCCTACTCAGTCACAGCTACCCAAGCTTCTTATTACACAGCTGCAGCTACATGTTTTGCTTCTGTAGTATCGAAAGCTAATACCATAGGGAACTGCATGCCAGAAGAACCCAGCCACGAACAACTACAGCTTGTGGCCACAGGAAAGGACTCTATAGATGGTATTATGCCTATTTCTTTCTTCATAAATTGAATGTTTAGGCCCAGCAAGTCAACAATTTATGGAGGAGAAAGTTATTTCACTACTGATCATTAAGAAACTCCATATTAACTTGCAAAGAAATCTCCTCAGAGTTATACAAGATTTGTGTTCGCTCTTCATATATCTATTTCTTATCTATATTTCAGTAGACAGGAATTTACTGTGGAGATCACATGATCAATACATTATTGATCCTCATTATCAATGATTATTGAGAACTTGCTTTTAATTAACTGTAAGAGTTGGGATCTACAACTGATCAGGTGGAAAGTGCATGAAATATGCCACCAGTTTTTCCTTTGTGCATTGGTACCACTCTTAACAGGGATTAATACGTGCCTTGTCATGGAATACAGAAGAAGAAACACTCACATTCGAATCATGTTATTATTTGTAATACAATGGCCAACTATAAAGTTCCTGCCACAAAGAGGGGCTGCATACAGGTGAATAATTTTAAAAGAAAGTCACTGTTTTGGGTAGGCATCTCACTACCACTTAGACTTGGGAGCCAGTCCACGTGGGTTTGAGTCCCAGCTCTACCACTTACTAGTTGCATGACTCATCTATAAAATGGGGATGGTAATAGTATCTGCCTCATGTGATTGTTCTGAGAGTTAAATAAGTTAGTGTGTGTGGCATACTTAGAACAGTGCAGCACACAGTAAACTCAAATGTGTTCATTTGAATATTATTATTTGACTAGAACACAGTGGAGTCAATTATCTGGTACAGTAACTCATTTAGGTACCCAGACATTTTTTAAATAACTAACTTATGACGAAGGTGATAGTTTAGCAATATCTGATTTTAAGTTTTTCCCAAGATAAAATGAGTGCAGCCAGGGCACTGACAACTCTTTTGACTGCCCTCTGCTACACACCCACAACTATTCAAGGAGAGGCGTGTGGTCATGCCCTCAAGTATTTCCTGGCCTGTGTGGAGGCAAGGTGGTCTTCTATTTGTGCTCCTCTGATTTCAAACCTGTGTAAGAATATGGCTGTATTCCAGGTACTGCCTCAGGAAGTATTACACCATACTTACCTACCCTCAAAACTTATCAAAATTCTACAGGAAAAAGCATTACTTATGAAAGTTTATCTGAAGGATATACATGCCTCAAAATGACAAATTAATAAAATGATAATAATAGTTCCATAAGGATTTTCTTAGGGTCATTGTCATTTCCATTAAACAGCATCCTCTCAAAATAAATCTAAGTGGAAATTTTCTTTCTGGTCTTGGTATCCAAAATGATAGTAAAGGGTAATGTTTATTGAGTGCTACCAAGAACCCATCACTTTTTAGAGTGTTTTATGGGTTTTTAATCTGTGAAACACTTCTGTGAAATCACCTTTGATTTACAGGTGAGAAAACTGAAACAGAGAGGTTACACAACTTGTCCAAATCTACAAAGGTCATAAATTCTAGAGACAGGATTGAAACACAGGTAATCCAGCTCCAGAGAGCAGTCTGTAAACCATCCCCCACACCACCTCCTAAAACACTTGTTCTGCTCCTGAACAGCTAGTTTGATTTTGTCCCATTGGTTTTTGTGAATCATGAAATTGATTTAAATTCATTGTTAGGAAGCTCAGAGCCAAATTCCTAGCCATGTAAAAGATCTTGTGGCATAAATTTTTTATTTCAATCTCTATCCTAACTCTTTTCATATTTATATTTTTCCTTTGTCCTATTATCCTTACTCCACTTACAAAAATAATCCCGGGGGTGAGGTGGGGGATGAATAGGCAGAGCATGGAGGTTTTTTAGAGCAGTGAAATACTCTATGTGATACTATAATGGTAGATACGTGTCAGTATACAGACATCCAAACCCACAGAATGTACAAGCAACAATGAATCTTAATGTAAACTATGAACTTTGAGTGACTATGATTGTAAACTATGAACTTGGAGTGACTATGATGTGTCAATGTAAGTTCATCAATTGTAACAAATGTTCCATTCTGACCAGGGATGTTGATAACAGGGGAGGCTACGCGTGTGTGGGGGCAGGGGGTATATGAGAAATATCTTTACCTTCCCCTCAATTTTGCTATGAACATAAAACTGCTCTAAAAACATAATGTCTTAAATAATAATGCTACCTGCCTGATAACAAAACCTGTCAAAAATGGTAAGGAAATGAACATTACAAGCCAGTCTTACTCATGAATATAGATGCAAAAATATTCTTTAATTGGCAAACTGATTTAAGCAATGTATTTTTAAAATACTACATTTAGTTTGGATGTCTCAAAAATGCAAGGATGATTTAGCGTTACAAAATATGTGAATAATGTAATTCATCATATTAACAAATTAAATGATAAAAATCTATAATCACCTGAATCCAAGAGAAAAAAACTACACAATAAAATACAGCACCCATTCATGACTTAAAAAAAAAAATCTTAACAAACTTGAAATAGAAGAGAACTTTTCTAACTAATAAAAATAATTAAAGATAGACCTATAGCAAACAACATATTAATGGTGAAATGTTGAAGGCATGCCCTTTAAGATCAGGAACAAGATAAGCATTCCCATTATTGCCCTTTCTATTCAACACTGTACTATGCCTGACCAACAGATGAAACCAAGACAAGAAAGAAATAAAACTGTAGTCATTTGTGGATGATATGACTGTGTATGTAGAAAATAAAAACTCTACAGGTAAAATATTAGAATTAATAAGAATCAATATGCAAAAATATGTTGCTTTCTATATATCAACAAAATCAAATAAGAATTAAAAAATTTGTAAGATACCATTCTCAATAGCTGTATTAAAAAGATCTTTATGAAGAAAGCTATAAACCTTAGTGAAAGTTTTTTTGAAGGCAAGTAAAAGTAGAGATATATTATGTTCATGAATGGAAAACTGAATCATGTAAAAGGGTCAATTTTTCTTAAATTGAGGCCATCTCAATCAAAATCCCAACCCTTTTTTGGTAGAACCTCACAAGCCGATTCCAAAATTTATCTGGAAAAACAAAAGACCAAGAAGAGACAAAATCCTACTGAAGAATGACATGGTAAGATAACATTTTCTGCCAGATCTTAAGACTTTCTATAGAGCTTTAGACAGGGACAATGCAGTATTTGTGCAGGGATAGACAAAAGAGGTCTGTTAAAAATGTATATCTATTTGGGAGGCCATTAGGGTGAGGTGGCTCCAGTGCACCAGGCTCCGAAATAAGCAAACCGAAAGGGTAAAATGAAACTTCAGTTTAAATAATCAGAAGCTGCTGACTAACCTCTAGAGGCTTTCCACTGGAATGACCTGAATAAGGCTACTGCTCCACTTTAACTTTTTAAATTTATTATTTATTATTAATTATTATTATTATTATTATTATTATTTGCCTTTCTTGTGGATTTACCTTATAAAAGCCTTCCCCCTACTCCGCTTCATCAGAGCCACTGAACCACTTACCTTCTGGAGCTGCCCAATTCATGAATTACTATCTGCTCAAATGAACTCTTTAAAATTTTAATGCACCTAAGTTTACCTTTTTAACAGATTGATGGAACTAAATAATAACTCTGAAAATGGTCCTAAAGACATACAGATGTTTGATGTCTGATGGCATAGTTGGTTGACCTTGTAAATTAGTTAAGAAAAAAAAAATTGACTTTTCAGTAAATAGTGCTGGGGCAATTATCCATAGGGAAAAATATAAAATTGAATTCCTACCACACACAAATAGCAACTCCAGGATTAAAGTTCCAAAAGCAAATGGCAAAACATAAAACTTTCAGAAGAAAATATACATAAATAGCTTCAGAAGAAAATATACATGCATAGGAAAGCAGTTTCTAAATAAGACCAGAAGTATAAACCACAAAGTAAAATATCAACAGATTTGACTAAGTTAAAATTAAGAAAATCTGTTTATAAAAGATCACATAAAGGAGAAAAGTCACAAAACTGGAAAAATTATCAGCAACTCATATACATGACAAAGAAATCAAAACCATAATATATCAATAACTTATATAACTTAATTTTTTTTAAAAGGCAAACAACTCAGAAAAGAGCCTTGAATAGGCACATTCACAAAAGAGGAAGCCTGAATGACCAATAGGATGCTCAATTTCTTTAGTAATCAAGGAAATGCAAATTAAACCGCAGTTGGTTACAATTTTATAGCCGCAAGATGGACAAAATATTTTAAAGTTATTAAATGTAAAATTTTAAAATAACAAGCCTTGGTGAGGATGCAAAGCTAAAGGATTCCTCACCCACTGAACGTAAGAGCTAAATTGGGAACAGTCACTTTGGAAAACAGGAATTCCCCAGTGTGGAAAGGCAGTAAAGTCGAACACCACAAGATCATGATGTAAAGGCACAGAACTGGCTTTGGTGAGGAAATAGAGGGTCGGCAAAAAGGACATGGTTCATGGTTAACTCAGTCTCCTGCCTAGAAGTGTGAGCGCCAGGATACTACTGCACTATACCAGTGGGCTCTACTCCAGAGGCAGGCCCCCATGAGAATGGCTTGACCAATGGGTAGGGAGGGAGGGGAGTTGATTGGTGTAAGCTGTCTGGATTTAGATGCCAACTTTTCAGAGTTGTCTGGCAACATCACTGCTAGCATCCTGCGACCTCGTGTGAAACTGGGTAGGGAAAGGGGTAGTTCCTAAGCCCAGCTCTCTTGGTGCTTGGCAACCTGAGCCCCCGGAGCATTTATCAGACAATCATATTTGCCTCTTCACAACTTGTAAAGTTGACCACGTGCTGTATAGCCCAGCAATCATTCCTAATACCCTGGATTACACCCTAGATTATCTCTCATAAATGTATAATATTGTACAGGTACAATAATATTAATAGCTGTATTGCTTGTAATAGCAAAAACTGGAAACAACTCCAAACATCTATCAATAGAATGGATAAATAAATTGTGGTATTTTCAAATATTGGAATACTGTAGAACAGAGAAAATGAATAAATTTTAGTTATATGCACCAATATTTTAAAATCTCAACATATTAAGAATAAGAAGTGAATCACAGAAATCTTTAAAAAGGCAAAAATAAAAGTATTATTTTGAGCTATATTTATAAGTGGTGAGATTATAAAGAAAAGCAATGAAATTATCACAAGGTGGTCACTTTAATATTATTGCATAAGAGATCTTGCAGGAGGGTAGTGGTGAGATGTGATTGCAGAATGGTCCAAAGAGCACTTCTAAAATATTATCAGTGTTCTTTATCTTAACCCGAGTGCTGGATACACAAGTGTTTGCTTCATTAGTTGTCTAACAGTACATATACTTTTTTTACACTCTTCTGTTAATTATTTTATAATTTTATAAAAAGCAGAGAAAAGACATTATGAGAATACGGACAACAAAGATAAATCTTTGAACAGACTTCAATTCTTATCCTTGGGATAAATTTCTAGGAATATCATTGTTAAGTCAAAAGGCATGAATACTTTTAAAGAATCAGCACTGATACACACCTGAGCAGTCCCCCTTATTCTTAGTTTTATTTGCATACATTGCCTTCACTCTTTTCTGAAACATGGTGAAGGCTAAATAAACCAATAATAAGGTAAGGAGGTGGTATGAGATGTGGGTTGCAGAGCTCTGTTGCATGTGTGGTGTTTCTCCCCAACAAGAACTTCAGTTACATTCCCTTGTAAGGGTGCAAATGTGATGGGGCTGTTATCCCAGGATCACAGAGCCTTCTCCATAAACCAAAGAAAGGGACCAGGAAGTCTTCTCACTTGCAGCCTGTAAATACCCTTCCAGGTTCTCCTGCCTTGTCTATAGACAAAGGCCTTCTCAGACCATCTAATATCAGCGTTCCTATCTACCTGGGACTCACTGCAGCCTTTTCCTCTGTGTGCGTGAGATTTATTATCAATTCATTTTGATGGAAATGCAGTGACTTCAAAACCGCTGATAGCTATCAGCAAAGAACCGACAGCTCCTAACATAAACATCCTAAGAGATACTTCCTTTTTTTCTGATGCTTTGCAGGGTATGGAAATAAATATTGTTGACTGGGCACGGAGAGAAAAAGAAAAAAAAAACTGTACTTGCTGCAAAGACCTCAGGAAAAGCAGAAGCCTGTGCAGTGCCTGTGTCCTCAGCCTAGTGTTGTCCCAGAGACAGCCCTGCCCTACGGCCCAGTTCAGTCACAGCTCTGCAGACGCCTACCATTGCACTCTCCTCCCATCTCTAGCAGAGCCCTTCCCAGTGCAAGGCAAATACTTGTCTCTATGCCTGTCTCCCTCTTTCCCCATTTGGCTGTGTCTTGAACATCTTTTATGCTCAGCACCCAGCATGATAACTGATACTTAGAATCTACTGTTCAAAAAACCTCCTTCAAAGATTAGTAGCACCCTACTCTTCCTACCCAAAGGAAAACACGGGTCCAGACTGGCAAACACACACTTCCAAAGCCACAGAGAGTGTGGTAGAGGCAGAACCGTTAGTCTTCTGAATCCCATTCCTATTTACTGTGAGGAATAAAAGTTTCAGTAACAGCTATATTGTATACCAGTTCCTGGCCTCCTCGAGTCTGCATCTCTGCCCTGGCAGAAACAAAATGAGCTAATTAAATGCTTGCCACTGGCTTATTTTGGAAACTTCATGGACTGTGTGAAAGCCCGAATAAATTTCAGGCCACTATTGATTACTTCAAATGCGGAGGAAATCATCCAAGCATGGGAAGAAGGTGAGGATGCTAAACCCGTGGCTGTGAGTTATTAATATTGTAATGCTTTTGCTTATTGGTGCAGAAAAGCAACTCTTGGCTATATAAGGGACTAAAGCTTTAAGGCTATAATGGAGGAGAGTAAATAGAATCCTTCAAGGTTGAAGAAGAGTCCAACCAAATACTCTACCTGATTGCTTTGGAATAACCAAGATCATCCTGCTTACTGTGGGAGAAAGAAAATCAATAGATTGTATTTAGAGGGAACTAAAAGCACAATTGGGTCATCCTCTGTGTGGCTAGTAGAGAATGGTACCTTGGCACTGATCCCCAGAGGGCGGCAATTAAGTGAAAAACAATCCATGCTGCCTAATGTAACCCAGCAGCTTTTAAATATAAAACAGTTCATTGCAAAATGTAAAGGTTTCCAGAGAATCTGCAGAACCACCCATCGTTGAGAGGCCTTCAAAAGGCAAGCAAGGCCTTTCTCATCCTTCTCTCCAGCATATATGCTAGTAAGATGGGATTTCATCCATTGGAAAAACTGATCAGGTTCTGGGTAACAGCATTAGTCTCAATCACAGAGATCCGGGGGATCCAAATTAAATCTCTCCTATTTCTCATGAAGACCTTTTAGACTTTAAGTCCAGAGTTTTGCATGCCCAACTTTTGAACTTTCCTATCCCAAATTAACCAACATCATCCATCATATAGTAAAATTTCTTCAGAGAAATAGGATGCTTTGAAGAAATAGGTGCTATTGTTCAATAGTTGGCACAGGACTGGCCCTAACAAACAAGACTTAGACATACCTAGCCTCAAGCCGTGACCATTCCAACCCATCACCTCTTTGTATTCACCTTTTGGTGGTAAATTTTAGGTAAAAAGTAACTGACATTTGTGAGTTCAAGCAAGGATTCAAACGGACATGTAAACAAGGCGTATTATTTGTTTCAAAGTAAGTTATGTATCAAACTATTTCTAATACCATGTCCAACTACATAATTCTAAAAACACCTTAAAATTAAGTAAACCTTTTTTGCAATATAGATTTGGGGGCCAGGAATAATTCATTCTCTGTAAGCAAAACAGGTTTTGTCCCTTTTACACAATTGTCATTTTCTGGGGAGAGAGCACAGTTGGATTCATGGGTTATTCTAAAGTCAGCCACAGCATGGCCCATCCTTTCCTGTGACCCTTCCACCCAGTCTGTTGCTTGTCAGACCCAAACCCCCTGCCCTGCAAACTGTTGGATCCTCCCACTCCTCGTCCTCCTCTGGCTGTGGCTGCAACCTCCTCTGGGCTCTGTCTCTGGTGCACTTGCTCCACCTGAAGCCTCGTACTGTGCTACCACTATCCCGTGTTTCACGTCCTTTGTAGCTCCTCACTGCCTAGAGAAAAAGCCCAAGCTCTTCAGCAGCATCATCACGACCCCTCTCAAAAGTCCCAGGCTGCCTTCCAGCCTCACCTCTCTACTCTGCAGCATCCTGTGCTCTGGTCTAGCCAGAGTCCCCCTTTCTCAAATAGGCCTCGTATTCATGCCTCTACCTTCTCTGTACAATATTCTGCCTAAAATAATTTTTCTTGCTCCCTGACCATGAAAAATTCTACTTATTCATCTGCACCTCGCTCCCCATTACTTCTTGAAGCTTCCCCCTCTCCCCTCAGGCAGAATTGTCTACCCTTTTCTACACTTCCATTGCTTTCTGAAACAGTATTGGTTACATATTTATCACCCTGTGAACACTACCAGCTCCTCATGGGCAGGGCCCTTGCTGAGCTTAATCTGTGTGTCCTCTCTGTTCCCCTCCATGCCCAGCACATAGAAGCTACAAAACATTTTTGCTGAAAGAATTGATTCTATTGGATTGATTTCCAGAGAAATGGTATTGTTCCCAAGAGTAGAGGTTGGGACTCTCACCTCTATCCAATACTTTACCAACGGCGACAGCTCAGTGAGGTTCGAGGCAACACCCACACCCACTTATTTTACAAGGCCATTTATTTGATCACCAGGTTTCATGTGTAATGCTGATACTGCTGTGTTGACAACATGACATCTTCTTGTTGTCACGCACGTTTTACCAGGGATGCTTCTTTGCATCTCTATCAGAGAAAGGCACTCTTGAAAATGCCTTCTCTAAATTTGAAGACTGAAGTTACTCCCATCTCAGGAACTATATTGCTATCTGTACATCTTTGGTTTTAACTTTTGTCATAAAAAGTAGTCCCACTCACCGTGCAGGTGTCTCCATTTAATAGAGGTCATGAGATGAGGACTGCGTGGGCATGCTGGCTTGCCTGCTGACGGGCACAAACTAAGCACCTAGGAAGGGATTGCTGAATTATAACTGTTTGTCCAATTTTTAAAAGAGTATGTGGGGATATTTCTCCTCTCATAACTCCCTTCTTTGGTCTTGGGTCTAGTTAAACACTTAGTTCTATACTTCACTTTCAACTCCAAGACATGACGTATTCACCCTCATGAGGCCATGCCTTTTGTTATGATCTTGACTCATTTACTCACTTCAAATACTGCTGAATTTTTAAACATTATTTTATATCCATTCACATGGCACAAAACTTGAAAGGAATTAAACATATATTAAACGTAATACATCACATGGTAAAAAATTCTGAAGAACGAAGATTATAAAGGAAAATTCTTCCTCCTCTCCTTATCGCTCACCCCTCTCTTTCCTTCCTTGAAGGCAATCAACATTGCCTGCTTCTTCTGTGATCTTCCAGGGAGAATCCATGCATAACAAGCATATACACTTCTTTCCATTTTACACAATTGCTAACATATTATGCACACTATTCTGTGATTTATCTTTTCACTTAATTTCTCCTGGGGCTTGTTTTGTATCTGTCCATTAAGAGTGTCCTCATTCATTTTTTATAGAGGCTCAGTCTTCCACTATGGCTTCAAATCACTCCAAGTATGGCAAGTGTCGTGCCCAGGCCCTGACACATTCAGGTTGCCTCCTGGTAGCTGCTGTAAGACAAATGTCATGGGTCAAACAGGAAGCCTAGTTCCCTTGAAAAGGAGCACGGCCCCGTGTGCATGTGGCACGTATGTGACTGAAGCCATACTTCGGCCTATGCTGTACCACATCTAGCTGCATTATTTGGCCCACAAGACTTTCTGAAAGTAGAAAAGTATACTTGTAACCTCCAGTGCATCAATAGGGCACTTTATTTTGAGTAGAGCCTTTGGTTAATGCCTCAAGATAAACATACAATTTGCTAAGGATATGCTCAGCAAGTCTCTTAACTTAGTTACAGCAGATCGAAGGAATTTATTATTGGTGAGATATAATTGTTCAACTTATAGTATTTGTACCAATTAGGCATTACTTATACTATAAAATAAATATTATGACTAGAGTTTCAAATTCATCTCCATCATGACCCTTATACGTTTTTTATTGGAATAAGAACCAACTGAACCCTGACAGATATATTTTTGGATCTCTCTTTCCCTTTTGCTCTTTCTCTTTTGCTCTCTCTCTCCCTCTCTCTCTCTGCGTTGTATAAATAGCAGCCATCAGCTACCAGCAACATGTAATCTGGGTTTTTGAAATGTGACTAGTGCCATTTGTGATGTGCTGTAACTGTAAAATATATACCAGATTTTGAAGACAACATAAAATACACATTATTTCATTAATAATTTTATTCTGATTATGTATTAAAATATTTTGGATATATTGAGTTACACATTTTAAAAATTCATTTTACTTGTGTCTTTTTCTTTTTCAATGTGGCTATTAGAAACTTTAAAATTACATTTGTATCTCCATTGGAGAGTCTTAGTCTATACCATGCATTTATTTCCTGCTTAATAAGAAGGCAGACTAGAATGATAAAAGTACTTTCTGCAGGGCTGGGGGAGGTGGCTCACGCCTGTAATCCCAGCATTTTGGGAGGCCAAGGTGGGCAGATCACCTGAGATCAGGAGTTCGAGACCAGCCTGACCAACATGGAGAAACCCTGTCTCTACTAAATATACAAAATTAGCCGGGTGTGGTGGTGCATGCCTATAATCCCAGCTACTCGGGAGGCTGAGGCAGGAGAATTGCTTGAACCTGGGAGGCAGAGGTTGCAGTAAGCCAACATTGTACCATTGCACTCCAGCCTGGGCAACAAGAAACTCCGTCTCAAAAAAAAAAAAAAAAAAAAAAAAAGACTTTCTGTTTTAGCTTCTAGAATCCACTTCTTACTTTCCTTTTGTTAACAGATTTTAAGAAATTTAAAATGTAGAATTCCAATATGATTATCAAAAGGTAACAAAGAGAAGAAACCAAAACATGTGTTTTGAAAGAACAGTTGATATTGTAGATTAGGAATTTCAGAATCATCAAGGAAGACATCACATTCACCAGCAAGTGACATTTGGAAATGCTTGGAGGGGCTCCTAACTCACTGGGAACAGATTAACGGAGCGTGGCTGGAAGGAGCAGTAACTGAAAAGCCAGTTCCTGACTTCCCCAGATCTAAAGCCTTAGAATGATGATACTCCTCTCCAGACATCCTTTGATGCCCTCTTCATCCAGTTTTCTTTTTTCTCTTGCTGATTTCAACTTGAAAACTCAAAAGCAGAGTGTTAACCATACTCAGGTAAAAATCTCTAGGATCTCATCCTTCCAATTTAAAATAAAGTCATCTTTGCAGGCTTCCTTTTTATAAAAAACATGAATTACCAGATCTCTATTTTCATTATCAAAAACAAATATTTTTCAAGTTTCTGTCATACGAAGAACATTGTGCTAGGTACCAAGAATACAAATGTATGAGACACAAATATATGTAGAGGTATACAGTCTAATGGGAACATACAAAGTAACCCTTGTCTCCCTCTCTCCTTTTTCTCAATCTCTCTTACTTCCCTTTGCTCATGTAATCATTTCTTCTCCACCTGAAAAGGAATACTTTTGTTGTTGTGAACTGTCTGGCCTCCTAGAGTAGCTTGTGAGACTCACTAACCACCATTATATACATAAATGACTCTCTACCAGTGCCCATCCCAGAGCCTACTTGCACGAGTTGCCCATGTGAGAGGCAGCTCAGTCCCAAGTTGCCTGGTGTCTGAAGCATCAGCCATTGTGCGTTGGTTTGGGGTTTACTTGTGATCACCATTGGTATTCTCCGTCCGCAGCATCCGATTACATATAGCAGGCTTCTCCTGATCAGAAGTGACACAGGACTCTCTCTGAACAGTTCAGCTGCTCTTGCTAGGGAAACTTCTTTCTCCCGAAGTGCATTTTATTTACATAATGTGACCTATATTTTGAGTCAGATCATTTCACCCATATCCTGCAAATTTTAGCAAAACCCAGATAGCCAGTTTTGAATGGTGTAAAAACAGAGAAAAATTTAAACTGCATTTGCATAGATTGTTGAGGGATTTTTTTTCTCCGCCCAGGGCTGGACAATCAAGGGAATATGGAAGGAAGATTGTTGTTTGATAATATATTTTCTCTTTTCAAAGCCACATTCCAAGATTTGGCATATTTTTCTATTTCTTCTCCTTGGCTAGATATAGTTTGTTAGTTTCTTGGCTCATATCCCTCCTTGACTTTCATTTACTCCACGTTCTTTTCTCTGTGTTAATGGTTAACAGAGCATGCACTGTAAATTAGCATTTATAAAAATCAATTACACTGCTTCATAAGACAGAGCAGAAACTTAGATTGTCTTCACCAGATCATTTGTATTTATCTGTTAATTATAAACCTTAATTGTCTCTTTTTATCATATTAATTTGCACAAATTGTACAACTTCAGAGTTTAGCAGTTTTTAAGCCCTTGAAATACAATTATTCTCTTAACATTCTTTTCAGAAACATAGTATTCATTAATGATTAGGTTGGTAAAAATTAGCAGTTCTGATAATTGGCCTTGGCTTCTCCTTGGATTTTTTTTTTTTTCTTTCCCCGCTAAAGTCCTGGTTCTCACAATTATACATGTCTGTTGGCCTCTTCCTGTGCCTGAGCTCTGTTTTAATTGGACTTCAACGCCCCTGAGACTTCACAGGATTTTGGCTCACAGTAAAATGCAGATCTATGCCAGTGAACTGATTCCAAGCAGGTTTGACTCTTTTCCCCTTTCCCCAGCAGAACTTGGACTTTTGTTCCATGGGGTTAGTCTACTTGCCCTGAACCTTGGTATAAAAAGAGTTCTAGGTGAAGTGAGGAAAAAGGCTTTCCAATTTCCAGTCCCATTTGTGAGACAGTTTTAGCTCTTACACTCTGCAGGTTGGTGCAAGCATGAGGAAGGGGGCTCTCTAGGCACTCCCCAACCCACTCTCAGCTGTGGCTTTGTTTCCACTCAGTGTGCCAGCCACTTAGAAGGACTCATATGTCACATAGCATGTTTGCAAAGACCAAAACAAGCTTTCTCCTTTCAAGAGGATGTACCAATCTGGGGTGTTAAGTAAGTAATCCAGACTGAAGGACACTGCATCCTGACCACCCTGGAACCAAGTGGCTTCCTGCCTGGGGCTCTGTGGGAACCTTCCAGAGGACTAGTATCCACCTCTGATGACACTGACAGACAATCTGCATGCTCTGTCGCCAGAGGCTGAAAAGCTCAGAAGCAAGGAGGTTGAAGACACCCCTTGAAGCCCGGTGCTCCACATAAGAGAGCAAACTACCAAGAGGGGAATTTCTAAGGTCAATGTCAACCGTCTTCACACCACCTTTCCAGCCCCAATTTCCACACCATCCCTATCCTGCAATCCCCATTTGGGAGCAAATGTCTGATACGACTAGCATTCTTTGAATTCTCTGACTGGGTGTCTGGAAATGCTTAGCTTTCTGTGGTTCTATCCCTTCCAGAAGCAACAGTTCAGCAGTTAGGCCAAATTTTCTCATATATTACCTCAGATGGGACCCTAGTCAGGTACAAGTCGAGTCCTGAAGTCTGTGAGCTGGAGTGTTCCAGGGATTTTTTTCATTTTATTGGTGGGGCTGCTGTGGGAAGGCTGGCTGTCCAGAAGACACACAAGAGAACAGGTCTCTCATATACCGGAATATGGAACCATTTGCTCTATCACTACAGCAACTCTATGATACTCTTCAAGATCAAGTTACTTCTATGAAAAGATGTATTTTTCCATATACAAAGTACTTGCCAGCCAGATCTGTGAATATTCTCCTGATAGCCTGGTTTCCCCCAGTGCTGGCTTGTACCAGCTTATGCCACAGAAATACGGTCACATTACTGCCCAACAATCTCTCCCCATCCCATAATTTCCATCCAATGGGGCATTTCAGCCTCTTATGCCAGTGTCTGGCCACATGGATGGAATCTTGTGACAAAATAGGAAGCTATTCCTGGGGATTGACAAATGTTGACTGAACACGGCCATTTATTCAGCTCCATGGCTCTAAGCCATCACTTCTGTGAACTAGAAGACATGACTGCTACCATTTCCTGCACTGGGTTGACGAGTAATGGCCGAAGGGGTGAGAATGCACCTCCGTGGACAGCAGCTTGGGGTATGGATGCGAGATTGACATGGAGCTCCCCACAGCAAAGAGCCCTTTGTGTGGCAATCTCTCTGCAGGAAAAGCACTGGGTATTCTCGGCCATCTCAGGCTAACTGTGATAGTCTTTGCCTGCTATTTTTTCTTCTCAAGGCCCAGTGTGAATCAACAAGTGTGCCAGCCATGCGGACCTACCCTTGCCAGCTGCCCTTAGATAGGGACCTTGAGGCAGTGTGCAACGTGTGCAACTACATGCACTAGCTCTATTAAAGAGATAACCAGAAATAATGATAATAGTGGCTAATGAGTTCTTTACTTGGTATGGGTACTGGGCCAAGAGCATCATGTGTATTATCTCACCTAATCCTCACATCAACCCAAAGTACTATTCTTACCCTCTTTAGATTTTCTGGGACTAAGCAATCTGCCCAGACTAGAAGCTCCTATGTGACAGGGCCAAGATTCCAGTGCAGGATGGTCTTATTCCAGAATCTGAGCTCTTGACCACTATGTTGTATAGAGGTAGAAACATAGAAACCTGTGTAAATTTGGATGTCTATTGAAATAAATGGTAGTCTCTTAGGGCAGGTTACCTTGATGTAGGGGCTTTGAAAAGGGGTTTGGTTGCCTATGACCTGTTGAGGGCAGGTTCTCTGGGAGAATCCTGTAGGCTAGCGGGAGAAGCAGGACAGTTTGGAAAGGGAAGATGCTGAGTAGGAATGTGGTCTCAGGTAACATCCAGCATGACCTGGTTCAGTGTGGCTCTGGAGCATCAATCATCCAGCAGCCTTGCCCCACCTTGCAGCAAAAGGGCCAGACTCTTAGACCCCCTCATAAATCATTCAGTCATGGGCCACAGGGGTTGAGCAGTGGAAGTTCCTACATATCCCCCAGTGAAGCGACTCCTGAGAAGGTAACAGATATTAAGCCAAGCCATTGGCTATAGCACTTGCAGCAGCTGGAGACCAGGTGCAGCAGCAGGTAAAGGGGATCTAGGTGTGGTGTCAATAGCATCGATTACAAGCACCCAGTACTTTTTGGCAAAGTGCCAGCAAATGAGACCTCTGTGATTATTTTAGGGCATAATTCCACTTGATTTAAAAGTTGAATTTCATCCATCACAGTCCAACTACCATCAAATTTAGGGCAGAGATAAGGTGCTTGTCACTCTCTAAGAAGACAGAACACCAACACACTGATCAGAAACCATCATTCTGCTATTCAAAAACCTGCCTGGCTCCCACTGCCTCCTCCAAACTACCAAGAGGGGAATTACCAACGTCAGTGTCAACAGTCTTCAAACCACCTTTCCAGCCCCAATTTCCACACCATCCCTTCAGACACCCTATTCTGCAATCCCCATTTAGAGAATTCTATCCGCTCAACCATGAACTTCCTCATTCCCATGCTTATATTCATGCTATTACCTGAACTTGGAATGCCCTTTCATCTCTTCTCTGACTACCGAAATCTTAGTGAAGGCTCTTTTGTTGCAAGAAATAGAAATGCACTCTAGCCTAAGTAAAGTGGGATTTATATAAGGAATCAGGATCTCTTAGGAAGAACGGGAAGGCCTTCACAAAGGAAATACAAACAGGAACTGAGAGTCAGTGCTCCCTGACCTGTGGCACTTTAGTTACAGCATATAACTTTGAATGTGGCTTCTCAGATAAGATTTACCTCTTTATTGCCCCCCTCACACAGCAAGGAGGCCCCAACAGCCATGTGCAGACTCTATAACCCTGTTTTTACTTCAAGGCCACAGTTACTAGATCAGGAAGAGATACCTGATATATCTGGGGCAATTAGAATTTAGAAGTAAGACTAAAAGTTAGATCCTTGTTCAGTCTGGCCTGCTGTATTAACAGAAATATAAACCTGGAAATTAATGCGGTGACCCATCTTGTACCTACAAGGTGAACCAACTAGTAGAGAAAATCAATCTGCAAGCAGGAACAAATAAAGCCAAAATGTGGTGAGAACTGGCCAAGTACTGGCAGCTTTTCAGTTTTTAGTTGCAATCTCTTCCTGATGCAGGCAGTTCCAGTCTCTGCCCTTAGGTTCTGTGATATTCTTATACCCTGGATCCTCATAATAAAGTCTTCCCTTCAGTTTAACAAGCTCAAAGTGAATTTGGGAACTTACAAGCAAAGATTTCTTAACAATACCTGTATCTCTCTGTGTCTGTTTCAGTCTTCTCTTCCCCTGTTTTCCCTTCCTATCTCCTCCTTCACTTCTATTCTCCTATCTCTCCCCATCTCTCTCACTGTCTTCCCCCACCCCACCCCCGCCTCTGACTCCCTCATCCCAGCTTTGCTTCACTTACCTGCTCCTAAAGCCCAAACATGGCTACAGCAGCTTCCTTAATATCTTACCACCAACAATGCCACCATTCAGCAGTCTAGCACCCTTAGTTCTCAATTCTAAATTCCTAGGAAAATTTAATGACCCAGCCATTGTGTCATTTCCCCTAAGACCTCTGGTTCTGACCAATTAGATCCAGAATCACATACAAACACAGGTGCAGAGTCCACAGCCACTATGGGGAGGCATGAACTAAACATCCTAAATACCAGTATGCCCCAGTAAGGACTTCTCTATCTCCCAATCAGATTTTATTACTACTCCCTGTATATTTCCATCATATCTTGCTTGTATTTCTAATGACCTTGTCATTTGCCATTGTATTAAAGCTTATATATTTATTTGACTTTCCTACATCAAAACCTTCTTGGGGTATAATGGGCATACTGTAAGCACTAAAACATTAACTTGAATCTAATTTGTGTACATGAATGGGGATGTGTCATGTCTGCAGTCTGATTTTTGATGAGTGGTTCAAGAGACGATATATACTTTGGGATGGGGAGCCTTTCCAAAATACTTTTTCTTCCATATTTCCAGTTATTCTGTCCTCTCTGATCCATGGAACTTTACATATATTTATTAAATACTCATCATGCTGAGTAATTACCTAATGCCTCAACTGAACTATAAGGTCTCTGAGGTCATGGGGCCATATTTTGTTTGTTTGTTTATTAATCTTTCAATCCTTAACCTAGTACAAGCCTGACACACAGAAAATATGTACTGAATATTGTTTGTTGAATTGGGTTGAATCCCAACCCATGTGACATTTGGGCTGAGGACATCTCACCTTCTGGCCATCATTTACCTGCCTTCTGAGTCCTTTTTGAGGGTGAGTACAGTAAAGATTTTCTAAGAAGCCAGTTTTGGCAAGACTACAACCCTCGTTCTCTGGAAGGACTCTCTTTGTTTTATTACAATAGAAAAGCATGATAAATAATTTTTCCCATAAGAAACATGCTTCCTCTTTTTGACAATTTTGACAGCCTATTGTTTAAGCCTGAAAAAGTAGTCCAGAAATAATTTACAGAGGAAACCTGGCTCAGGTGTCTTCCCCAGATGCTATTGGTATCTTGAGACCATCCAGAGAGGTAATTTACACACACATATGCATATACAACAGAATTTAAGTGGGCTTTGTGTTTCCGAGGGTGTCCAAACACTAACATTTGCCATCTGGTCTGCTCAGATGGCTGCTTCTGGTATCTGCCCCAATGTCTGGGTTTGCTTGCTTTATTCTTCAAACATTTACAAAACTTGAGCACTGCGCTAGGCACAAAGGATGCAAAGATGGAATGTGGCACTCTCCACTTTCAAAAAGTAAGTCACAGACCATGAAAAAATAATTGTACGAGGATGCAATAAAGTAAAACTACCACACGCTAAAGTGAATCTTACAACACAATTCATTCAATGGGAGTGTAGGAGAAGGATCCATTAAGTTGGTCTGGGCAAGGCAAGGAAGAGTTCAAATTGGAGACAACTCAAGATGACCCACAGAGTAAAATGATCAGAAGGCAAAGGAAAGAATCCAAGGAAACACTAATATTAAAGGATAAATAAAGAGGAGTCTATGGGGGAGACTAGGGAGAAGCAATCAGAAAGGTAGGAGGAGAATTGAGAGAGAGTAAAGCCAGGCAATGTAAAGGAAAGAGAATAAACACATGAAGTTCAACAGGATTGAAAAGCCACCTAAAACAAGCACACACAGGGACCATGTGATTCAGCATTCTAGAAGTCATGCTGATCTCTAAATACCTGGTTTCTTAAGTATCTGCAGAGAAACTTGCTAAATCTAAAATCTTGCTTCAAAGCATAGTCCAGCAGCATCTGCATCATTTGGGCACTTGTTAGAAATTTAGAATCCCAGACCCATCCAGGAGATTCATGTGCAGGTTAAAATGTGTGAAGCAACCACATCCTTCCTTAGAAAAGTGGCAGTTTGGGATGAATGATCAGATTGATGACCTGCAAAGAACTGGTTTCATAAGGACCCAAATTAAAAAATCAATGCGACAGTTTAACGTCACAAAAAGTAATATGTACAGAGCATTCTTATCCCTAACCTTGATTTAAACACCGTGAATCATGTGTAAGATATTATTACTACCATTTTACTAACCATGTAAAAGGAGCTTGAAGAGGTTAAGTGCCTTGTCAATGACTACAGGGATAATAAATGGCAGAGCCTGGCCTTGAACCTAGATCTTCAGATTTACTTGTAGGGAGGAGGGTTCTGTTCACTGGAAGGAGTGAGAATGTTTCTTTCAGGGTCTGAATGAAATATCAGTTAAGACAATTCAATTTTCTTTGCTCTCATTCTGGGCTTGTCAAGTAGCCTGCTGATGACTGATCTACCTGACTTCCTTTGAGTTTTAATTCTGAGATGGAATGCCCTGAAACAAGGAGAAATGATAATGAAAAAGACAAAATTTTACAAATTAATAAACTGACATTGTTGTTCACAGTTTTTTTCTTTTTTCATAGGTTTTTTTTTTTTTCCTGAGTTGGCAGATGGACAGATTTTTCTAAGCTGAGTTTCTGAATTATCAAAGCTCAGAGTCTGCCATAACTCATGTGGGCTCCACAGTGAGACATGATACTGTGAAGGGTTGGGAATCACAATGTCTAAAGAAGTTGGGTCTGATTTGAGACAACAATATTACCCAAGAGACTTAATCTGGCAGGTAAGGTGTGACAGCAGATGCTTCTAGGTTGACACAATCATTTCTTCTGATCAGTCATGTGGACAAATCATGGTTTAATGGAGGCCTGTTTAGTTTGAAAGAGTACTTGGCCAATGAGAGCATCCTCTTCTTCTTGGGAAAGGAATTGACAAGAGTTAGGTAGGGCTCTAATGAAGTGCTCCTGGGTTTAGGGGACGGGAAAGCCCTTAATGAGAAGTGCAATAAAATTTTAAAAATCAAGAAAAACGCCCAGCAATATATCATGAAATTTAAGGGCATGGACTTTGGGAATAGGTAGACGTGGTTTCAGGTCCCAGCACTTCTGCTCACTGTGTGGCCTTGGGCAAATCACTTCGCTTCTCCAAGCTTCCTCTGTAAGACGGGATTAATAGTAAAAACTACTTCACAAAGTTGTTGCAAAGATTAAGTGACAAAAAATTATATAAAACAGTTAACATAATGGTTTAACTCAGAGGAAACACTCTAAATTAGAAGGCATTATTATTATCATCATTATCTAGTCTGGGGATTCCCAATGGAGTTAAGGTAAAGGCTTTGGTGGGTGGACCCCTGGGTGCCAGGGATAGGCCCAGGCAGACCAGAAATGAGCAGACAAGCAGAAGACTTCACCTGCTACTGAAATGAGGCTTTGGAAATATTACTAGGCCTGGTCTGGGCTGAACCAGCTCACAGAAGGCTTTAAGTACTGCACCTGCTAGAGTCCCAAAGGCTGGACACAAACAGGCTTCTAGACAGGAAATTTATTCCTGAGGCCCAGCTTTGGCTGCTAGCCAGTCAGCTCTTTTCTCTTTGTAACAATGATAAAAGCCTTGATAAAGAAATGCCTTAAAACTGTTGACTACAATTATTTATGTCATTCCAGTCAGCCTTGTCTTTCTCAATCTTCGTCCCACCTCACCTCTCCCCCAATCTGAAAAAATACTGGAGCATTTATTGGAAATGTCTTGTAATTTATGCTGCGATGGGATGATTTCCCTAGAACATAAACAAAGGGAAAGGCCTTTAGGTGACTTAAATCAAGCTGGTAGGGGAGAGGATATAAATATTCCCTCTAGCCATTGGGCAAATTAGAGAAGTGGATGATCTCCCAGGATTTCCTCTGATTAGATTAATACTTAAGATTTCCTGATGGGCTTTGTTATACTTTTAGAGGTAAAAAATAAATAAATAAACTATTTTCAGGGCTCCCAAGAGAGGCCCATTGCAACCCAAGACTGCTAGTTAACTACCTGCTGGGGCCAGGCAAATAAAACCTCCGTATTCCATCACTTCTTCTAGCTGGCCAGAGCTGAATTCTGCAGACCTGTCGCCTGTCCTCCAGACCCCAGGTCTGCACTCTCATTCTGCCCACCACAGACGTGCAAATAGTTCTTAGTCAACAGGAAAATGATGAACTCTTCTTGTTTTTATCTTCACTCTGTAGTATCCAGACTATCCTGTCTTGGCAGAATTATTCAGCCCTTCCTCTTTTTCTAGGGTCAAAGTTTAGCCTTAGGCGCCAGCTTTTCAGTCCCTTCCTTTCTACTTTAGGGACTTTTTTGGTGAAATGCAAGAACTCAGAGGTCAAAACTATTAACATTGTCAAGGATGCCTTTTCCAGCCTGAGAGCTGGGGCCATAGCTGCTTAACAGGGTTCAGCAAAGGCTGGCAAGAGAGTCTGCTGCTACCTGACCTCCGTTCCTCCAGCTCAGAATGTAAATAGGTTTTATTTAATTAAGCATAAATGATACAAAAATGTTGCTAACGTTGGAAACAAAAAAGATTAAATGTGACTGGCAGAGTGGTGGGTGGAGGTGGCAACCAGGAAGATCATAGTCTTCTTCAAGTTACAACCCTCAGGCCGGGGACAGACCATAATCCACCCTCCCACCTACCCCCAAAACCCACTCTTCCTTTTTCTAAAAAGAACTGCTAGAAATGTGAGCCTTATTCTAATCATGCCAACTGAGAATGCTTCCTTCTTCACCTTTCATGTGTTTGTCATTAAAACACACACACACACACACACACACACACAGGCACAGGCACAAATACAAACACACTTCAATTTAGACCACTTCATACTGCTTTCTTATATAGGTGTCAAGTCTCCTTTGGCCTTGAGCTATGTTTTCCCTTTGGGAAGATATCTTCTTTCCTCTCAGACCATCAGGAAATTCTGGGGGCCTGGGTAGTCAGTCTCTTTGAAGCTTGATTCGTCTAACATAAAAAGAAGGCAAAGTACTTCTCTGAATCCCAGCTTTCCAGGGCTGGTGATTTGTCGCCATTAACAGGGTTAAGCCTCTTCCTGATGGAGCCTTTTGTTTGTCCTCTCAAATGTCACATGGGTCTTGAGGAGAGGAAACCCAACGTCAGCTTCCACTTAGAGCAAGCCTAAGAACTGATGCACCCAGCTGGGAGGCCAGGGCATAGATTTCATTTACACTTGACCTGGTTTTCCTGCATTCCCACTAGTTTTCCTGATTTTCTTTCCCCTCTATGATTCCAGAGGGAGATAACTCAAGGTTCCAATAGACTAGTACCTTAAAGAAAAAAAAGAAAGAGCAAACTCAGATGGCCACAGACCCTTGGCATCCCTCCAGTTGCTGCAGCTTGAGGTAATCACAGTCAGTACCAACACATGAGGGTTATTTGCAAAGTATCAATCTGTCAACAGGCACAAAGAACTGCCTGTTAAATGGCAAACGGATGCATGCAGAGACCATGTTAAGTTTCAAGTTCTAAAAGCAAATCCTTACATATGCAAGGAAATAATCTTTCAAATTAAAACAATAAAAATAAATAATCTGGCAATATCTATCACCAAGACCTTGAAAACAATATCATCAAGGTTTCTAGCTTGAAACTGCATCCAAAAATTTTTTATTGAGTGCCTACTATGTGCAGACTGTGATGGGCAGTGACAGTTCTTCTATTAGTTCCAAAACCTGAGCTTGATCAGTTCAGGGGCTTGAAATAGAGCATTTGACCCAATAGAAATACATGTTCAAGACGGCTATGTAGAATTTTACAGAACTTCAGAGCTTATAGGGGTCTTCAGAAAAGTTCAAAGTCCAGGGAGATGAAGTGACTTATTCAAGGTCAGTTACATCACTTCAAAGCCAAGACTAGAACACAGGTCTCCCCTAAGGTCCAGTCTAGGGCTCTATTTCTCTTGTACTTCATGTCTTTAGCTTGCCAACCTCAGAGCCACAAGGAGGGAGATAGACACTCCAGCAGCAGGGATGGGAGGTACAGACAGCATTAGAAATATCATAACTGAGGCTTGCTAGTAGGGAAAACAGCCTGTAGCTGCTACTGCTCAAGTCACCAGAAATGGTTGGAGAAAAACAAATATCAAAAGAGCCTGTTTGACACTGAAATAAGGAACAATGTGAAGAACAGAATAACTGTAGCTACTCTCCCCCAGTGAAATACACTGCTCAGTTAGCTACTTCTTTGTGTAGCCCCCTCACACTAGTCAAGTGCAATGGAAATAACCACATGACTTCCACAGTGTAGGAAGCCTTGTATCTTTTACCTTCAAACGCTCACTGCTGGATACATCTTTGCCGGACCAGGCCATTATGCTTTGAGAAGACCATGTTGTCATATGGAGAAGCCCTGTGTTGGCACTTCAGTAGGACAACCCCAGATAAGCCCTCATCCAACAACCAGCACCAACTGCCAGCCCTGTGAGTGAGCCTGTTGGATGACCAGCCCCTTCCAGCCTTCAGAGGACTGCAGCAGCCCCAACATCTGACTGCCACTGGAGGAGAAACTCTGAGGAGAAACCCCAGCTACACCCGACTAACCCAAAGGACCATGAGAGATAATAACTGTGTTTTTATTTTTATGTTTATTTTTATTTTGAGACAGTCTCATTCTGTCGCCCAGGCTCAAGTACAGTGGCGCAATCTCAGCTCACTACAAACTCCACATCCTGGGCTCAAGTGATTCTTCTGTCTCAGCCTCCCAAGTAGTTGGGACTACAGGCATGTGCCACCATCCCTGGATAACTTTTGTATTTTTAGTAGAGACGGGGTTTCACCATGTTAGCCAGGCTGGTCTTGAACTCCTGACCTTGAGTGTTCCACCCACCTTAACTTCCCAAAGTGCTAGGATTTCAGGCATGAGCCACCACACCCAGCCCAATAATTGTGTTTTAAACCACTAAACTTTAGTGATTTGTTACACAGCAATAGATAACTGAAGTAGTTCCTTCACACAAAATGGGACAGACAGGACAATCTCAAAGGCCACCAGTAAGACACCATTTTTAACTACGAACTTCCATGAAATTTTTTTTTAAAATAGCACAACGTGAAAAAGAGAGGCATACATTTTTGTGGAACAAATGCCAGCAAACATATGAGCACATGACCAGACACATCAGACATCAAGGACACCAAGGGGAAATAGAAACTGTTCAAAGCTAAACTTAATGAATGCCCAAGGGTATTCATTATGCACGTCACCCCAGCAATAAATACTCCAGAAGTAAATCAAATGGAGGACGAAGCAGAAGAGCAAAGAAATGCAAAGAGTAATCAAGGGTAAGAAAGAGGCATATGCTCTGCTTGGTACAAAACCATCTGGAACACACCAGAGGAGGGTGAAGCAGTGCGGGAGGAACCGAGTATCAGGCTTTGGAGACTGAAGAGATTGCCCCGTTGTTCAAAGGAATAACAAGCAAAGTGAAGAGGGATAATGAGAAATACATCAAGAGAGATGTCAGGGCAGGAGACCAGAACTCTGGGAGAGACAAGGAAGGGCTTTTATGAACAACGGTAGCAACACAAGCTAATGGAGCAATTATCACATGATAATCAGGCTTTGGTGCTAAATGTTAATAGTCACTGCCTAGGTTGGACCTTAGAGTAATTCAGCTAGTCAGGAGATCTTAGAAATCATCAAGATCTCTCACTGGGTCCCAAAGTTCACAAAGGGCACAGCTGGAGATCTGGTTTAAAAGAAGCTTTGAATTGTATTCTTTTCTTCAATGATCACAAAGATTAGGGAGCAAGTGCCTGAGTCAGACTCACTTGTTCCAGGAGGAGATATCTGACGGAAATCGAACGTGGCTGAGAACAGGGGTTCTAATGACCTCGGGGAGCGAGGGCCTCACTGTAGAGCAGCAACACTGCTCTGGAGATGACTTCAGTTCTGTGTGTCCCAGCACTATGATAATGGCACCAGGCCCACTGCATTCTGATAATAACACTTCATTTAAGTCTCTGGCAAGGCCCCCTCACAGAGTGAGGTAAATCAGGTGGAGATTATTAGTCATATATTAAAATAAAATATCCTTAAGAGGGCTTCTACTACGTACCAGAAAATGGGCTAGAAGTCTTACATAAATTCCAAGAATCATATGACATTGTTATTACCACCTTGATTTTATGTGTAAAGAAACTCAGGTTTAGAGAATTTAACTTACTGGTCGAGATGACAGAGCCAGTAATAATAATAATAATAACAGCAAATATTGCATTGAGTCAGGCCCCATTCCAAGTGCCTCCATTTCCACAATAACACTATGAAATGGCCTTATTACTGACCCATTTTAGATACTGAGCAAATGTTAGAACTCGGATTTGGTCCCCACCCTGAACTATACTGTCTGTCAAGCTAGAAGTCCTGGGGCATCCATGTCTTCCTAACTCTAAAAGCTCTTATTCTTTTCTTTGTACCCCACTTCCCCGCTGACCTCTTTGACAGGTTTCCAATATAAAAATATCTAAATTTAAATCTCCATAACATGAAGAATTCTTTAAAAAATCATCCTGAACATCATCCAGGGCCCTGCAATTAGCTGCATAGATTATGGTGCAGGGAAATGTAGCCTGCTGCCCATTTAAATCCTGAACTGCTACCCAATGTCGTTGTTACTGGCCCATGTTAAAAGGGGAAAGTGATGCTGACAAGGCCAATTGATAGACGTTGAAGTTGGCTCTTGGGAGTTTTACCTGTGAAAGTCAGAAGCAAGAACAGCTCATTGAATTATGGGCGACAGAAGCTGGGAACAGCTCACTGACAAAGTCCATATCTTGATACAAGATAAGCCTTCCAGATTGAAAAGGCAAGTAATATTTTTTTATTACAAAACAAAAAAGCACAGGTCTGTGGAGAGAGGACCAAGCTGAAAATATAGGTACAACTCATGAGCAGCTAAAGAGAACAAAGGGACTCAAGTTCCAGACACAAATTCACCTGCTTGGTTCCCGCTCAGGAAAAGGCAGGAGGGACAAGGAGACAGGTGCAGTAGGAGACACACCTCTCCTGCCCACGGACGCTTGCTTCCCCTCTAGCTGTGCAGAAGCTAACAGCCTACACATTTTTATTAAAAGTTTCTTCTTTCTCAAGTTAATTTCCAGGCAACAAGGGTTACACAATTTAAGGTCGCTGGGTTTTTTATTTTTACAACAGAAATGATTTAGTTCCTGAGTTACTGGAAGCAAAATCCCTAATACCTGAGTAAATGTCAAGGCTTGTAAAGTCCAATGACCCTATGTTTTTGACATTCTTCACCATGCGGCCCCCATGCAAACAGCCAGATTCAGAAGAGGCAGGAGAGCTTCACAACTGAGAACCATAAACAAGTATCATTTAGTTCCTCTTTATGTGCATTTCTCCACAGACTTGGAACACATTTCTCCTGCAGTTCTCACTTGCTACCTGCCAAGGAATGTGTTTTCAATACACAAAACCCAGAAGGCTCAGCATGAAAACAAACACAATGTTAGAGTTCTCCAAACACTATTTAAGAGTCAGAACAAGTCTTTGTAGAATCCGTCAAGGGAGGAGCATCCCTGAGAATCAAGTAGAAGAGATTAAAAACAGAAAAGGTTTCACAACTCAAATAGAGTTCATAGTCCCCCTGGGGGTAGCAGGCACAGCAAAGAGGCCCTTTTGTTCCTTATGGAGGGCGCAGTGAACAACACTGACTCACAAACCCACATGCACACACTACACACATGTGCAAACACACACATCAGTCTCAAACCTCCTCATCCCTTCCCAGCTGTCTGATTAGAAGACTTTAGGCTGAAGGCTGACCGTCCCCTAGGTTGACCCCAAATGAGCCAAATGAGCCAAATCTGGAAGGCTTATCTTGTATCAAGATATGGACTTTGTCAGTGAGCTGTTCCCAGCTTCTATCACCCATAATTCAAAGAGCTGTTCTTGCTTCTGATTTCCACAGGTAAAACTCCCAAGAGCCAAATGAGCACTTTAGCAGGAGTCTTATAGCCACATGCAAATGTTGCTGCAATAGTGGACTATCCAGCCTCACTGTGGTGCGTGGCATGAGGCCCAGGGTGCCCAGGTCTTTGTATTAGTTATCCATTGCAGCACAACAAATGACCCCAAAACTTGTTCACCTGAAACAACAAGCATTTCTTATTTGAAAGAGTTTTTGATGGTCAGAAATCCAACTGGGTCTTTCACGAGGCTGCAGTTGCCTGAGCATCATTTCCACAGTATCTTGTTGGTTCACAGAAGTCAACCCTATTCAGTGAGGCAGGGAACTACCCAAGGCATGAGTCAGGAGGCCATATCATTTGCGGCCCTCTTGGACAGTGGTTCCCACAGCTTTACAACTGCACTTCCCCTGGTTCCTAAGGCCCCATAAGTCCTGGTGGGTTCCTTGGCCTGCATCCTAGTTCCTCTGCTTGGTAGGCCTCGAACGGCCAGCTGAACAGTGATCACTTGTGACTTTAGGTACTTCTACTGTGTTTGAAACTCAGATGATATTGAGAATGTATTTTAGAATTTAAAATATTTTCAAAATAAAACGCTGCCAACTTGTTACCCAAATTGTTTTGGTCTTGCCATCATTTGTTTATCGTTATTATGAAATTTAAGACTATAATTTTCTGGATTTTTTGCCAGCTGAAAGAAGATTTGTGGTTCACATGCTATTATCCAGTTGCTAGATTTCTCCATTTTAATTGAATAACTACTTGGTAACCACAATTGCAGTTATCTTTGCATGGATATATTTTAATGATATGGTTACTATTTCTGAGTCTCACCAACCTGTAATTATCAAGAGGTCATATTTCCTTAAATATTCAAGAATATTGGTTGGCTACAAATAATAGAAGACTCCATGAAAAGTGGCTTAAACAGTAAGATTTTACCTTCTCATTGCCCATGAAGTTCCACATCTGTGTATTCAGCAGCTCTATGATGCCATAAAGGGCTAAGGTCCTTTCCACATTCTGTTCTGTCACCCTCAGCACACTGGCAACTCCTTCTCATAGTTGCAAGATGTATTATATCAGCTTTTTGGCTTCATAGCCTCTCATAGGCACACCCAGAAACAGAAAGAGAACAACTTTCCCCTTTGCTTCTCATATTTAAGAACAAAGAAACCTTTCCCATAAATGATGGAGAAAATTTCCATTTGTTTTTCACTGACCAGAATTGTATTGCATGCCCATTTTTTCTTTTTATTAGCAAGGGGGATGGAATTGCCATGATGGGATTAGACAAACCAAAATGCACCTTTCATCCTGGGGCTGAGGAGGTGCCCAACCTCCCCTGAAGATGGTCACTCAATATCTGAACTAATTAGGGTGCCATTAATAAGGAAAAAGAGGGTCTTTGCTATTGAATAGGTCATCAATAATATTGTGTCAATAGTTTGATCCCTCATCAGTATACTGCCAGACATCAACCTCTTCTTCTTAACCTTCAATGTTACCCAGATATTTCTGAGAGGTCCCCCAGGAGACTGTCTCATGTATGCTCAAGAAGAAGTAATGACAAGATCACTTCTCTGCAAAAGAAGTACCATTGGGTCCTCCTGCTCTCCCCAGAACTCACAGCTAAGCTCCACATGAAATAGCAGAGGAAGTTTCACCTTAGTCTAAGGCATGCTTCTTAAGTCTTCTTTTTCTATCTCAGAGTTGCCCTCTTCCCAGGATGACTGACAGTGAGAATATCCACTCCCTTCCAGGGAAATCCTACTTGTATCCGCCCACTTGCCATGGAATGGAGTTTAGTCCTGTGGCTCTCATGAGACAATCACATCAGAAAATAAAAACTGAATATCAGTAAAGTCAGGTTTTTCAGCCTGGAATAGCATCATGTGCACACACATCAACAGTGCAGCCAGTACAACTTAAACCAAGCCAAGTCCAAGGCATTTTCAAACTTTCATCACAAGTGTGATGTGAAGTTCAGGCCTGCATATCTTTCCTGGCATTTTGTGATCTCCGGTTCTGATGTCTGTGAACAACTGTTTAAGTAAGACACACACATAAGGGTAAGCAGTAGTACAAGGTAAGAGTAGCAAACTTTTCTCTGTAAAGGGCCACATAGTAAGTATTCTAGGTTTTGAGGGCCTTAGAGTCTCTCTCTAACAACTACTTGCTGTTGCAGTAGAAAGGTAGCCATGGACAATATGCAAATAAATGAACGTAGCTGTGTTCCAAAAAAACTGTGTTTACAAAACAAGCAGTGGGCCAGATTTGTACCACATGACATAGTTTGCCAAATGCTAATATAAAGACCAGGGCAGCCCAAATCTAATGAAAGAAAAGCTTTCTCATGAAGATACAAAGATATTTGGAAATCTTTACTTTGCTAAAATATACACATATTTTACATTAGTAATATTTAAACATCTACTTTCAGGAACACCTTGAGTTCATGGTTTTTTGCCCCAACAATGGCTAGGTACTCAAAATTTTGTTTCCAGAATAAGAGTCCTAAAGCTAAGTTCAAGTTTTCACCTCTTAGGAGGCAGATACTGTTTTAAATTGTAAGTAATAATTTTTCCAGCTTCTGGGAAAACAATCTATAAAATTTAGGAAAAAGAATAAATTTCAAGTTTCATCCAAAACATTATATTACATCGTCAGCTCACTCTTAGAAAGAATGAAGTGTCCTCTAGAGTAACTAGCAGACTCAAAATCCCAATGCCGACTTCTACCAAACATCTGATTCCATTACACACGTTGTAAAATGAAGCCATGACAATCCCCAACTGTCCAATTTGTCAAGAGACAAAACTGTGTCACCTCCAACCTCCAGACATCCAGAACCACCTTCTACCACCCCACATACTACAAACACATATTTTACCAGCGAATTGATTCCCAAACTGAACGGATTTCTAAATGGCTTGTTTTACTACACGATTTTACTTGAAAGGCACAGATGCTTTTCTCACCACCTCCCTGGAGAAAACAGTAACTCATCCTCTGCCACCATCACCACTCTAGGAGGAGGATTAAGTCCAGGAAATTTTAATCTCCTTTAAAATAATGCCCATTGATTGTACATAGTAAACACTTACTGTCCTGATCCACTCTCATGTGTACTTATAAAATTTATTTACTCTCTCCCATCATCAATCATGGACGTCCTGCTCAGAAAGGCACGCATACAGTCTCAGCGAGCTTGCAGTTCAAAAGCTCGGAGGAGCCCTGACTTTACCCTCAGGTCCAGGACATCTTCAGATACATTCTCCCAAGTGGGCAGCAGGTATCAAACATACCAAAACATGGAGACAAGATGCAAACAAGCAAAGAGGAAGAACTGGCTATGGTTAAAACCCAAGACAACGGGTGAGTGAGAAGTTGTTATTTTTTTACATGTAGGTCACTGAACTATGTAAAATTAAAAGCTTATTGAATTTACTAAATGCCCTATATTGTTATAAGAACAAGGCAAATCACGGTTTTCAGTCTTGACCAATTTCCTGAAGTATACCCAACCCTCTAAAAAGCAGTGTGATCACTACTGTCTTAGTCTGTTTTCTGCTGCTATAACAGAATACCACACACTGGGTAAGTTATAAGAGATGTTTACTCAGCTCACAGTTCTGAAGGCTCAGAAGTCTAAGATCAAGGGCCAGTCGGGTGAGGGCCTTCTTGTGCATCATAACATGGCAGAAGAGCAAGCACATACAAGACAGAGAGGAAAAGGGGGCCAAACTCCCTCACTCACCAACCCACTCTCAGATCCAGGGCTTGGAACTAGGGATAAGTTGAGTCAGAGAAGTCTGGGTCTGGGAAAGCAAGTGGATGATGAGGTTTGAACAAAGACTGTGGGAGGTAATGAACCTTGTAATCACAGTCAGGGGCTGGAACTAGATGACCTGTGTTTCAATTCCTGTCCTGTCCTTGAACTGTGACCACAGACAAGTTCTTTGATATCTTTAAACTACATTTCTTTATCTATAAAATGATATTGGTAATTGTAGCTACAACCTCAGGGAGTAGTTGTAAGACTTAAATGAGGTAATCCGTGTAAAACGTGTTTGAAGGTTTCCAAATAGGTTGATTGTAAATGTTCAATAAATTCCTAGCATGGGAATAAAATCGGAACTTGGGCCTTATTGAACTAAATAGGACTTAAAGGACTGACATGCAAAGACCTAGATACAAAGCTTGGCCTAAGGCTGGATAATCACTCCCCATGGGGAAAATGAAGATGAGATACAAAAAACATTGGGCAGAGGTGAAAGAAAGATTTGTGTCACAGATTATCTGCCCACCCCAGAACAAGGCATCTCCAGGTGCTATGGACATTTACAGCACTGGGTGGTGGCATTTAGGAGATGAGGCATCAGAATAGTCAGGGTTCAGGGTAAGGCACCCAGCTACTGGAAAACTGAGGTACAAGACAAGGACTCAATTGTGCTGCCAACATCAGAGGGTGACCAGAAAGAGTGATGACACCAAGTTAGGGGGCTGCTGATGTAGGATTGGGCCCAGATTCAGGTGCAGGCTAAGCATATAGACACTGGTGAAGGAATCCAGCTGTAACAGTCAGAGACAGAGCACAGAGAGTGAAGAAATCAGGGTACCTAGTGGTTGAAAGCATTGGGGTATCTAAAGGTCTCTGCCCACTTTTGGCCATAAACAACACCTCTACCTAGCAAGCAATATGAAAAAGGCCACAAAGCTCGAAGCTCCTTCCTCTAGGATCAGAGTTGAGGTCTGCCCTCTGATATCCCTCTTCCTGCCTCTGGTTACCCAGCATTTGGCCTCCACTGCCCAGATCTCTAGGCTTTGCCTCAGGTGATCACCCCGGAATTGACTCCTCATGAGTCTAGACCTGAAGACTTTTCTTCTTAGCTGCAATGATAGTCCCTTGCCTCTCGGCCTGTACTGCCCCTTGGTGTCCACAATGAGAAGATCAAACTCCACTGAAGCTTGTGGCCCAAACACCCTGCTGTGACAGGTGTCAGTTGATAATTATTCCAACTCCACAAGTCTTTAAAAAAAAAAAAAAAAAGCAATGTTCTAATGACACTCATAAAAATAATTTTTCTACTCTCATAGTTTTCATGTTGCCCAACTAAAGATAGCTTTGTTTTGTTTGCCAATTCCAATTGCTTTGCAATGGCTGCCTGGGGTGTACGCATATTTTTAATTATTTAACTTTCTTTTTATTGGTTTTATTATTTGTTAATCAGATAGACATGCACGTTTAAAGTTCATAGTCAAATAATTCTATGAGGTTTGTTACAAAAAGATGGTAGTTCTTTGTCTCTCTCAGCTCCATTTCCCCCTTTCAGGAGGCATTGTAATTACTGTCATGTCTTTTTGCCAGTAAATGAAATTGGTCTCTAGACCTCTAAATGACATTTTTGTGTTCTGTTACTTGGTTGTTTTTTCTTTCCCAGTTTTAGGCAATATTTATTGACTTCCAAATATAAAATTTAAATATTTTATTATTTTTATTTTAAATACCCCACTGTACCCATGGACCTTCCCCATCTTCCCAACATCATTATCATTTCTTAGTTTTAGATAAACCAGTATTTGAAATTTTCTTTTTTTTTTTTTTTTTTTTTTTTTTTTTTGAGAAAGAGTCTCACTCTATCGCCCAGGCTGGAGTGTGGTAGTGCAATCTCAGCTTACTGCAACCTCCACCTCCCAGGTTCAAGCGATTCTTGTGCCTCAGCCTCCCCAGTAGCTGGGATTACAGGTGCGCGCCACCACATTCAGCTAATTTTTGTATTTTTAGTAGAGATGGGGTTTTACTATGTTGGCCAGGCTGTTCTCGAACTCCTGACCCCAGGTAATCCCCCTGCCTCAGCCTCCCAAAGTGCTGGGATTGCAGGCGTGAGCTACCGCACCCAGCCGATACTTGAAATTTCTAGTATTATGACTATGTAAATGCTATTCACAGATGAGCCATGTATTATTCTAATAACTTTTTCTTTTTTGTACAACTTTTTTATTTTCCCTGGAATTAATAATTGCCTTGTCTTCATTTCCTTAGTTTTCTATCTATTTATCACTAGTTTAATGCCTATCTCTGACAGCTGTCTAAATCTCCTCTCAAGGTATTCAATATATATTCAATTAATTCTACTGTATTCAATTAATAGTCTATTAATTTTGCCTTCCTGAGGAAACGTGACCTAGAGCTTTCTGACCTGCCCCAAACCCTCTATATTTTGTACACTCACTGTCTTCCTGGTATCTCCCTTCATGGTTCTGAGAATTCCTTTTGCTCTTAGTTTCCTATGTCTTATCTCTTCCTCTTTCTTTGTTTATACCTTTATTTTCATGGAACTCATCTACCAGTCACTTCCTAAGAAGAGGTATGTGGGAAGGAAATGGTTGTGAGAATGTGTATGTCTAACAATGTCTCTATTCCTGTCTCACATCCAACTGATACTGTGAACAAGTATCAAATGCTAGGTTGGCAATCGTTCCTTCTTAGAATTTAAAGGCCTATAGCTCTATTGTTTCTAAACTCTAATTTTGCTGTTGAGAAGCCCAAAGCCATTCTGATCCTAATCCTTTATGTGGCCTACTTTTCTCTTTCCAAAAGCTTGTAGCATCTTCTTTGTCCTCAATATTCCAAAATCCCAGAATGAGGTGCCCTTGGTCTAAGTCTATTTTCATTCATTTTAAAGGTACTTAGTGAACTCTTTCAGTCTGGGAACTTACGTCCTTTTCTAGAAAATTTTCTTGTATCACTTGATTGACGACTTTCTCTTCTCTGTTCTCTCTATTCCTTCTCCAGGAACTCTTATATTTAGATGTTAGATCATGTAAACTTGTCCTTAGAATTTTTAAATAAAAATTTCATCGCTATTTTTTATTACTTTTTATTTTTGTATTTTTTCAGAGATTTGCTTAACATTATCTTCAATATTTCTATTGACTTTAACTTCTTGATTATATTTTAATATTTTATATATCTTACATTCTAAGAATCATATTTTGCCCACTGAATGTTCCTTTTTAAATAGTACTTCTTTTTTTTTTATACTTCATGTTGTAGGGTACATGTGCACAATGTGCAGGTTTGTTACATATGTATACATGTGCCATGTTGGTGTGCTACACCCATTAACTCATCATTTACATTAGGTATATCTCCTAATGCTATCCCTCCCCCGACCCAACAATAGACCTGGTGTGTGATATTCCCCTTCCTGTATCCAAGTGATCTCATTGTTCAATTCCCACCTATGAGTGAGAACATGTGGTGTTTGGTTTTCTGTTCTTGTGATAGTTTGCTCAGAATGATGGTTTCCAGCTGCATCCATGTCCCTACAAAGGACACGAACTCATCCTTTTTTATGGCTGCATAGTATTCCAAGGTGCATATGTGTCACATTTTCTTTATCCAGTCTATCATTGATGGACACCTGGGTTGATTCCAAGTATTTGCTATTGGGAATAGTGCCACAATAAACATATGTGTGCATGTGTCTTTATAGCAGCATGATTTATAATCCTTTGGATAATATACCCAGTAATGGGATGGCTGGGTCAAATGGTATTTCTGGTTCTAGATCCTTGAGGAATCGCCATACTGTTTTCCACAATGGTTGAACTAGTTTACAATCCCAACAGTGTAAAAGTGCTCCTATTTCTCCACACCCTCTCCAGAACCTGTTGTTTCCTGACTTTTTAATGATTGCTATTCTAACAGGTGTGAGATGGTATCTCATTGTGGTTTTGATTTGCATTTCTCTGATGGCCAGTGATGATGAGCATTTTTTCATGTGTCTGTTGGCTGCATAAATGTCTTCTTTTGAGAAGTGTCTGTTCATATCCTTTGCCCACTTTTTGATTTTTTCTTGTAAATTTGTTTGAGTTCTTTGTAGGTTCTGGATATTAGCCCTTTGTCAGATGAGTAGATGGCAAAAATTTTCTCCCATTCTGTAGGTTGCCTGTTCACTCTGATGATACTTTCTTTTGCTGTGCAGAAGCTCTTTAGTTTAATTAGATCCCATTTGTCAATGTTGGCTTTTGTTGTCATTGCTTTTGGTGTTTTAGACATGAAGTCCCTCCCCATGCCTATGTCCTGAATGGTATTGCCTAGGTTTTCTTCTAGGGTTTTCATGGTTTTAGGTCTAACATTTAAGTCTCTAATCCATCTTGAATTAATTTTTGTGTAAGGTGTAAGGTAGGGATCCAGTTTCAGCTTTCTACTTATGGCTAGCCAGTTTTCCTGGCACCATTTATTAAATAGGGAATCCTTTCCCCATTTCTTGTTTTTGTCAGGTTTGTCAAAGATCAGATGGTTGTAGATGTGTGGTATTATTTCTGAGGACTCTGTTCTGTTCCATTGGTCTATCTCTCTGTTTTGGTACCAATACCATGCTGTTTTGGTTACTGTAGCCTTGTAGTATAGTTTGAAGTCAGCTAGCGTGATGCCTCCAGCTTTGTTCTTTTGACTTAGGATTGTCTTGGCAATGCAGGCTCTTTTTTGGTTCCATATGAGCTTTAAAGTAGTTTTTTCCAAATTCTGTGAAGAAAGTCTTGGTAGCTTAATAGGGATGGCATTGAATCTATAAATTACTTGGGCAGTATGGCTATTTTTGCGATATCGATTCTTCCTATACATGAGCATGGAATGTTCTTCCATTTTTTTGTGTCCTCTTTTATTTCATTAAGCAGTGGTTTGTAGTTCTCCTTGAAGAGGTCCTTCACATCCCTTGTAAATTGGATTCCTAGGTATTTTATTTTCTTTGAAGCAATTGTGAATGGGAGGTCATTCATGATTTGGCTCTCTGTCTGTTATTGGTGTACAAGAATGCTTGTGATTTTCACACATTGATTTTGTATACTGAAATGTTGCTGAAGTTGCTTATCAGCTTAAGGAGATTTTGGGCTGAGACAATGAGGTTTTCTAAATATACAATCATGTCATCTGCAAACAGGGACAATTTGACTTTTTCTTTTCCTAATTGAATATCTTTTATTTCTTTCTCTTGCCTGATTGCCCTGACCAGAACTTCCAACACTATGTTGAATAGGAGTGGTGAGAGAAGGCATCCCTGTCTTGTGCCAGTTTTCAAAGGGAATGCTTCCAGTTTTTGCCCATTCAGTATGATATTGGCTGTGGGTTTGTCATAAATAGCTCTTACTATTTTGAGATACGTTCCATCAATACCGAATTTATTGAGCGTTTTTAGCATGAAGGGTTGTTGAATTTTGTCAAAGGCCTTTTCTGCATCTATTGAGATAATCATGTGGTTTTTGTCTTTGGTTCTGTTTATATGCTGGATTACATTTACTGATTTGAATATGTTGAACCAGCCTTGCATCCCAGGGATGAAGCCCACTTGATCATGGTGGATAAGCTTTTTGATGTGCTGCTAGATTTGGTTTGCCAGTATTTTATTGAGGATTTTTGCATCGATGTTCATCAGGGATATTGGTCTAAAATTCTCTTTTTTTGTTGTGTCTCTGCCAGGCTTTGGTATCAGGATGATGTTGGCCTCATAAAATGAGTTAGGGAGGATTCCCTCTTTTTCTATTGATTGGAATAGTTTCAGAAGGAATGGTATCAGCTCCTCCTTGTTCGTCTGCAGCTGTGAATCTGTCTGGTCCTGGACATTTTTCAGTTGGTAGGCTATAAATTATTGCTTCAATTTCAGAGCCTGCTATTTTTCTATTCAGGGATTCAACTTCTTCCTGGTTTAGTCTTGAGAGAGTGTATATGTCCAGGAATTTATCCATTTCTTCTAGGTTTTCTAGTTTATTTGCATAGAGGTGTTCATAGAATTCTCTGATGGTAGTTTGTATTTCTGTGGGGTTGGTGGTGATAACCCCTTTATCATTTTTTATTGCGTCTATTTGATTCTTCTCTCTTTTCTTCTTTATTAGTCTTGCTAGCGGTCTAACAATTTTGTTATCTTTTCAAAAAACCGGCTCCTGGATTCATTGATTTTTTGGAGGGTTTTTTGTGTTTCTATCTCTTTCAGTTCTGCTCTGATCTTAGTTATTTCTTGCCTTCTGCTAGCTTTTGAATGTGTTTGCTCTTGCTTCTCTAGTTCTTTTAATTGTGATGTTAGGGTGTCAGTTTTAGATCTTTCCTGCTTCTCTTGTGGGCATTTAGTGCTATAAATTTCCCTCTACACACTGTTTTAAAGGTGTCCCAGAGATTCTGGTGTGTTGTATCTTCGTTCTCATTGGTTTCAAAGAACATCTTTATTTCTGCCTTCACTTCGTTTTGTACCCAGTACTCATTCAGGAGCAGGTTGTTCAGTTTCCATGTAGTTGAGCAGTTTTGATTGAGTTTCTTAGTCCTGAGTTCTAGTTTGATTGCACTGTGGTCTGAGAGATAGTTTGTTTTAATTTCTGTTCTTTTACATTTGCTGAGGAGTGCTTTACTTCCAACTGTGCGGTCAATTTTGGAATAAGTGCAATGTGGTGCTGAGACGAATGTATATTCTGTTGATTTGGGGTAGAGAGTTCTGTAGATGTCTATTAGGTCCACTTGGTGCAGAGTTGAGTTCAATTCCTGGATATCCTTGTTAACTTTCTGTCTAGTTGATCTGTGTAGTGTTGACAGTGGGGTGTTAAAGTCTCCCATTATTATTGTGTGGGAGTCTAAGTCTCTTTGTAAGTCTCTAAGGACTTGCTTTATGAATCTGCGTGCTCCTGTATTGTGTGCATATATATTTAGGACAGTTAGCTCTTGTTGTTGCATTGATCCCTTTACCATTATGTAAAGGCCTTCTTTGTCTCTTTCGATCTTTGTTGGTTTAAAGTCTGTTTTATTAGAGACTAGGATTGCAACCCCTGCCTGTTTTTGTTTTCCATTTGCTTGGTAGATCTTCCTCCACCCCTTTATTTTGAGCCTATGTGTGTCTCTGCATGTGAGATGGGTCTCCTGAATACAGCAAACTGATGGGTCTTGACTCTCTATCCAATTTGCCAGTCTGTGTCTTTTAATTGGACCATTTAGCCCATTTACATTTAAGGTTAATATTGTTAGGTGTGAACTTGATCCTGTCATGATGATGTTAGCTGGTTATTTTGCTCGTTAGTTGATGCAGTTTCTTCCTAGCATTGATGGTCTTTACATTTTGGCATGTTTTTGCAATGGCTGGTACCAGTTGTTCCTTTCCATGTTTAGTGTTTCCTTCAGGAGCTCTTGTAGGGCAGGCCTGGTAGTGACAAAATTTCTCAGCATTTGCTTGTCTGTAAAGGATTTTATTTCTCCTTCACTTATGAAACTTAGTTTGGCTGGATATGAAATTCTGGGTTGAAAATTCTTTTCATTAAGAATGTTGAATATTGGCCCCCACTCTCTTCCGGCTTGTAGAGTTTCTGCCAAGAGATCTGCTGTTAGTCTGATGGGCTTCCCTTTGTGGGTAACCCAACCTTTCTCTCTGGCTGCCCTTAACATTTTTTCCTTCATTTCAACTTTGGTGAATCTGACAATTATGTGTCTTAAAGTTGCTCTTCTCGAGGAGTATCTTTGTGGTGTTCTCTGTATTTCCTGAATTTGAATGTTGGCCTGCCTTGCTAGGTTGGGGAAGTTCCTGCATAATATCCTGCAGAGTGTTTTCCAACTTGATTCCTTCTCCCCGTCACTTTCAGGTACACCAATCAGACGTAGATTTGGTCTTTTCACATAATTCTCCCATATTCTTCTCCCATATTTCTTGGAGGCTTTGTTCATTTCTTTTTACTCTTTTTTCTCTAAACTTCTCGCTTCATTTCATTCATTTGATCTTCAATCACTGATACTCTTACTGATACTCTTTCTTCCAGTTGATCGAGTTGGTTACTGAAGCTTGTACATTTGTCACGTAGTTCTCGTGTCATGGTTTTCATCTGTATTAGGTCGTTTATGGACTTCTCTGCATTGGTTATTCTAGTTATCCATTTGTCAAATCTTTTTTCAAGGTTTTTAGTTTCTTTGAGCTGGGTTCATAGTTCCTCCTTTAGCTCTGAGAAGTTTGATCAACTGAAGCCTTCTTCTCTCAACTCATCAAAGTCATTCTTCGTCCAGCTTTGTTCCAATGGTGGCAGGGAGCTGCGTTCCTTTGGACGGGGAGATGCACTTTGATTTTTTGAATTTCCAGCTTTTCTGCACTGCTTTTTCCCCATCTTTGTGGTTTTATCTACCTTTGGTCTTTGATGATGGTGATGTACAGATGGGGTTTTGGTGTGGATGTCCTTTCTGTTTGTTAATTTTCCTTCTAACAGTCAGGACCCTCAGCTGCAGGTCTGTTGGCGTTTGCTTGAGGTCCACTCCAGACCCTGTTTGTCGGGGTATCAGCAGCGGAGACCCAGTTGGAAATGCAGAAATCACCCGTCTTCTGTGTCGCTCATGCTGGGAGCTAGAGGCTGGAGCTGTTCCTATTCGGTCATTTTGGGCACGCCCTTCTAAATAGTACTTATTTCTTATTTCATGGTCACAATATATTTTCTTGTGTCCTTAAGGTATATTAACAACAGCCTTCAATTTTTAAAATTTTCATTTCCTGGTTTAGTCTCTGCTTCCTCCAAATTGCTTTGTTTCTACTCTCTCTGATCTCTCTCTCCCTCTCTCTCTGTGTGTGTGTGTGTGTGTGTGTGTGTGTGTGTGTGTGTGTTTCTCTCTCTCTCTCATGTTAGAGCCTCTCCACAGATGTTGTGTAATCTTTGTTATCTGCTTATAACTGAGTAGGGACTGAAAAGCTGATAGCATGTTCACCCTAAAGAGTGATGAGGATCTCATTAACTGCTTCCAATTACAGTCACCAAAAAGGATCCAGTGAGTGTGTCATTGAACAGTGGATTGGTTACCATTCACAGCAGGAAAGAGGAAATAAATGGATAAAATCCACAGCAGGTTAGATATGGGAGAAATCATCAGAAGAGCTCTCTTCCAAGGTTTTTGGAAGTATTGGATATATTTCTACGGAAACTGAGAATGAGGCAATAAACTGCCTTTCCAAATGGCTTAAGGACAAGCTTAGCCATCACTTTCACCTGAGATTTCAAATATTCTTCCAGAGAGAGATTTACTGCACTACGCAGAGATACCAATAATTGCCTGCCAAACATACACCTCCCTTGGAAGACCTATTCACATCCCCGGAAAGGACAGTCCTGTGTACCCCTCTCCTCCACCACACCTGAGTGGACCATAAACAGACCTAACTCAAACTGAACACTGAGGTTCTCTCTCCCAGGAAACTTGAAATAGGACACTGAGAAACACAATTAAATGGTGAGGAGTCCTTGAACTGAAAGGCTAAATAGGGTCACAGCAAGAGTTTGTAGCACGACCAGACAAAGAAAGTTCACAAGACAGACAAATAATACCAATATGAAGACAGTAGCAGAAGACAGCAGATGTGTAGAAGGAGCAGAAATAAGAGACAGCATAGCCTCGTGCCAAAACAGACTGAGGAGACGGTTTCAGGTACTGACTTTCCAGATGACCTGATACATGTCCCTTACTGCCCTATGTCCTATCTGTAAGTTCACATTGTACTTGAGCTAGTGTGTGTAAGCTTCTATTCTTTACTATTAAATAATCCCTAAAATATTCACTAAGTATGCTAGTCAGGAATCAACAGGAAAAGATGGTCCACTCAAACATAGTAACAGAGGAAAGCTTAATAATGGGATTATTTACAAAGAAGGGCAGAGTGTAAGGAAACCAACCAAGAATAATGGGGCATCTCAGGTCTAGCAAGAGCGGGGAGCTGATACCACCCTAGAGCTGAAAGGGCAAGGGACAGGAGCATCTGTCTGAGTCTGGAGAGAGCAGGGACTTTTTGACAGGAGTTGTGGTCATACGTAGATGGACATAGCCAACCCACAGCAACACAGCAGAAAGGGAACTGGCAGAATCAATATCCTGACCTTCCACTCTGCCTGCCCTCCTGTACCTGTAGATGCCTCTTTTGTCAAACCTACTAGACGACAGAGGGCAAGGGAGCCACTGACACAGCCCATGAGTGGGTGAGAATGGAGAGTGGACTGGAGAGGCAAATGGAAACCATCTAACACACAAGGTAACTTCTGTGCACATTTGCAGGAAAAAAAAACTAGCTCTCCTCTCCTTGCCCCTGGGTAACCTCTTTTTTTTTTTTTTTTTTTTTTTTTTTTTTTGAGACTGAGTCTTGCTCTATCGCCCAGGCTGGAGTTCAGTGGCACGATCTCGGCTCCCTGCAACCTCTGCCTCCCGGGTTCAAGCAATTCTCCTGCCTCAGCCTCCCAAGTAGCCCACCATCATGCCTGGCTAATTTTTGTATTTTTAGTAGAGACAGAGTTTCACCATGTTGGCCAGACTGGTCTCGAACTCCTGACCTCAAGTGATATCCACCCACCTCGTCCTCCCAAAGTGCTGTGATTACAGGCATGAGCCACCATGCCCAACCGATAACCTCTTTATGGCCCATCTACTAAACTAGAGGTGGAGAGAGCACAACTAAAATTCAAACTTACCCTAGTCAAATCCAGCTTGCTTTACAGATGATTACATTTAATCACATTTAAAATTGATAAGCATCCATTTTTTAATCATAGATTCAAGTTAAACATGGACTTTCTTTTTTTCTTTTTTTTTTTTTTTTTGTTTTGTTTTGTTTTGTTTTTTGTTTGTCTTTTTTTGTTTTGTTTTGAGACTGAGCGTCGCTCTATCGCCCCGGCTGGATGTGTGTGTAGTGGTGCGGCCAGGCTGATCTCGAACTCCTGACCTCATGATCCACCTGCCTCGGCCTCCCAAAGTGCTGGGATTATAGGCGTGAGCTACCACGCCCGCCAGATATGGACTTTCTTTAGAGTTTAGAACTAGAATTTCTAGTTTAGAAATTCTAGTTTAGAACTAGAATTTCTAGGTTGTCTACTTATAAATACATATAGATACAAATATATGGAAAGCACATTTCATTTTCCTTCAGAATTTCCAAAGCAAGGGTCTTTCCTTCTATTTCCTTTCCAGCTGCCCCAGAGCACCTTCTGCAGTGATTCTCAGTGTATGGGAGAAAGCATAAAATAATCAGTGAAGGAGAAAACACACACTCACAGAGGCCACATAAATTAGGTTTCCTTTTGGAAGAGAAGCTCAGAAATGTTCTAACTTAAGAATATTGTATTTCCTTCCAACTTACTAGCTTTCCTAATAAGAGCGTATCTAATCTCAAGTTATGATAGAAACTTTGAACAAGAAGGTTAGATGTTCCAGAACCATTCCTGTGGCTCCAGCGTGCCTTCATCTCCACAGCAGAGCCTTCTCAGGGCAGGCATTGGAAGTACCAGCAAGTTTGACTGCATATCACCACCGCTGTCTGTTTTTTGATGAGCAGATAAGATTGGTGATAGGGCCTTTCATTTTTAAGTCGTGGTCAGAAGCCCTGCATCACTGAGTCATAGTTAAAGCTGCTTCTTCTGGAGATGGTGGGAAATGAGTGGGTGTACCCAGCCCACCTCTTCCTTGATGAAAGCTGCCTAGGAAAAAACACCTCAATACATCTGGCATGAATGAATCGGCACAGATTCCTGTGGTACAGAGAGGGGAGGCTGGGAAGAAATCTAAACTTGTAGACTCTGAGAGATAGTCTGGCCCAAATGTGACAAAACAGAAAACACCCTGAAACTACTGTTTTTAAATTGAAAACAATAATCACAGGATCCAGGATCTCAAAGCATAAGAAAAGAGGCCAGGTGAGGCAGCTCATGCCTATAATCTCAGCACTTTGGGAGGCTGAGGCAGGAGGATCACTTGAGCCCAGGATTTTGAGACCAGCCTGGGCAACATAGTGAGACCCTGTCTCTACAAAAAAATTTAAAAATTAGCCAGGCATGGTGGTATGCAGCTGTGGTCCCAGCTACTTGGGAGGCTGAGGCAGGAGGATCACTTGAGCCCGAGAGGTTGAGGCTGCAGTGAGCCACTGCACTCTATCCTGGGCAACAGAGCAAGATCCTGTCAAAAGAAAAAAAGAAAGAAAAGAAAGAAAGAAAAGCCGCCTTTCACATCATACTGGTGACATATATGCAAGCTGAGATCACATGAATTTTAACATCCTTCCTTCATGGATAAGAACCATTTGCATGGAAGTGTGATATCCCTACACAAGGTTATAATACTGAAGTTTTTCATCTGCTCATTATGATCCAAGGCTCCCAATACCCAGACTTTCAATTAGCTCTACTTTCTACTAATGGCCATTCACAGGAATGAGCTGATAGCAGCAATAGATTATAATTCTTGGCAGAATCAGTCTGCATGCCTTCCCAATGCTTAGTGCTAAATCATCACTTATATCACCACTATCACAGTCCCGAAGAGACAGGGGATACGGACAAAAGTGAGAGGCAGGTGAAGGATAGAGCATCGCTAATGTCAATCTATCTGATATGGACAAGCCACTAGGCTGCCAAGAAGATCAGTCTAAACAAAACAATGACCACCCATAGCTACATGTCAATAAGACCCAATGAGCTACAGTACACAAAAATCTGTGCCTTCCCTGGAGGTTTGTCCCATAGAAAATAAGAAAAGGATCCAACAAAGGGGATTCATAGGACTACATAGGAGAGACTATAGCAGCAGACATCATGTATTTATCCTGGCTTTTGTTAGGGTAAATAAAAGCAGAAGACTTTCCTGGTTGGCAAATCTTTTGCAAACTCCAGAAATTGCATTGTATATATCCAGTGACATATTCTCTCTCTAGTGAGGAGATAGAGGAAAGGGACATTTGGAGAGAAGAGTGCCAAATAGGTCTTAGTGAAGTTTCAATCTGTGAGATGAGATTGTGTTGTTCATTCTGTCCTACAGTGGGGACAAATATCTGGCAGAAACTATCTATTAGTGTTTTCTTTGAACTGACCTCTTGAGTGACCAAGGTAGATTGCAAAAGAGTGTTTCTATTATGATTTAATTTTATGTAAAATTATAAATTTGAACACAAATATAAACACAGATGCATAGAAAGATGACTGGAAGAATGTTGCAAACATATGAAGAGTTATCTCTAGATAGTAATTGTTCAGGGGATTTCATGATTTTCAGCATTGTTTGATTTTCTACAAGGAAGAAGTATTATCTTCATAAATAGATAAAACTAAATAACTTTCTTTAGACTAATCAGAAACCAGCAATATTCAGAAATTTTATTATAAAAGGTGAAGGAGAGAACAAACATTTATCACCTGCCTTCCTTGCACTCAGGACTATGTTTGGCAACAAACCTCGTGAATTATTATTTTTCTTATTTTACAGATAAGAAACGAAAGTGCAGAGAATTTGCCTAACTTGACCAAGACCTCTACCAGTGTTTTCAACCTTTCAGCAAAAGGGAAATCCCAGAGCCAAAATGCTCTTTCACACAGCTTGAGAAAGAATCCCAGGGAAAGAGGAAGTTTGAGATGGAAGGCATGAGTGCAGGCCGATCTCTCCAAGTCCTCACTGAGAATCCCTCTGACTATTGGCAGAGCTACATGTTGTGAGTCCATCAATACAGAGAATATTGCCCCCTTAGCTGAGGTGTGGCCAAAACAAATGAGAGCAAGATGCTTTGTGATCTTTGAGTAGCAGCACTAGCTGTGAGGAGTCCCAGTGTCACCCATGACATGTGTTCTGGGGAAAATCCACAGTGAAGGCAGCAGAGCCATTGTTTGAGGTCTAGTTGAGGGTCGCCCCCACATCAAAGCACAGTGCTAGCAATCAGGATTACCATGGTAACCACTTGAAATAGCTAAGCTTCTCTGGGCCTCAGTTTCCTCAGCTGGAAAGCAAAAGGGTTTGCCTAGAAAATCTTTAAAGTCCTTTCCAATTCTAGGAATCTATCACCATGATCTAATCCCAGCCATCGCTTCTGTCATAGTCATTAGACAATTGCCCTAGCACGTTCAACTGGTCCACCAGACATTGCTTCGGGGCCTAAAATTACGTGTGGTAATGCAGAGATGAAAAAATCTCTTTTGTAATCTGCGTAGGATTTTGCTACCTACTTAGCTTAGTTTCACAACCCACAATTATCTTTGAAAAACAGACAAGTCAATTTACTCTCTCATCTATGTTCCAGAGGGGGGCCAATCCCACGCTCCTCCTTCTTACAGAAAAATCCTAAAATCTCAGAGAGGAGTCAGGATACTCAGGAGATTTGGCAGTATGAGCTTGGAATCTTTCCCACTGGGTCCCGAACACTTTATCTCTTAAGAGCTGCTTTTGTAAGGCAGGCAAGAAAGGCTGAGTTAATACTGAGAGTTTATAAATGGTTTCGCAAATTAAACAGAATTCTGTCTCTGAAAGGCAACCAGGAGAGTGTTTCTGTTCTCCTGTTATTTGCTCACAAACAAAAATTCAAAATGCCGATAAAAGCCCCTTAGTGCTTGCAGGTAGCCACTTTCTTATCAAAACAAGACAGAAGAGTAAATCGAACCATCCAGAAAATCACATATCTACTCCTTAATAATATTAATTGAGAAAATCTCAGACAGTGACAGTGTGAACAATTAAAAACATGAGATGCAGATGGCTGAATCACATTAATCAAACTCAATTGCTATTTGGAAAGAAAGAGCTGGGAATGAATTTAAATATGTGGTTCAGAGGTCAATTTCTAATATTTTATCCTGTGCAATCCACATCCTGCTTTCAAAGGTAGGTGGGCAAAGATACCAAGTCTTCCAGATGAGGGTGGGAGGCCTTCTTTGATTTGGAAATTCTGCATAAACAGCATCAAGCCAATACCCAGCCTCCCTCAGCATCTCAGTTCACCATGGAGGCACCATAAACTACAAAAACAGTGACGTCCCTCTCTTCTCACCCTTTGCAGAACAACTTGTGGTCCAGAAAAATAGGTTAGAAAACTTCCTCTTCATGGGCTCTGGAGAACCATTTGTGGTATTCATTCCAGGAAATCAATTTCTGAAGTCTATTTCATAGACTCTAATGAGTTTCTTATTTAAAAAACAACATTTGGCACTCTATTCAAATATATTTCATGCATTTCTATTGAGTCATTTATTTGACAAACCATGTGCTATCTGCTTCCTTTTTGAAAGGCTATATTTTAATTGGGTCAAGGATATGTGTGTTATATTTTTTAGAGAATTTTTTTCATTTCTAGAGGAGAGTTATATCTAAGGGTACATCTTAATTCAACATAGCAAAAGAGTCTGTTTACCTTCCCCGCCTTAGCATGTTCCACCTTTTAAAGAGGCTAATGAGTGACTCATGTTTTTGGCTGACTTTTTCTTGAATATCAGGTCTTCTCTGAGTGAGCAACTCATCTTCTGCACAGATACTGCGTACCCACCCACCCATCCCAGCTTAAATACTGTTTGTCCTGCTTCCTCTGATAGGAAAAATTATTCAAATTCTCTCTTCCCACTCACTTCTTTAGTGACGAGAATGGGTGAGGTTAAAGAATTTGGTGGCACCAACTGTGAGATTCACCCTTATTGTCTATCCTTTTGAACTGTCTTCCCACTCACTTCTCTAGCTACAAGAATGGGTGAGGTTAAAGAATTTGGTGGCACCAACTGTGAGATTCTCCCTTATTGTCTATACTTTTGAACATCTCACCATTAAGCACCAAAAGACCAGCCAGGTACAATGGCTCTTGCCTGTATTCCCAGCACTTTGGGATGCCAAGGCAGGCAGATCACAAGGTCAGGAGTTCAACACCAGCCTGGCCAACATGGCGAAACCCCGTCTCTATTAAAAATACAAAAATTAGCCGAGTGTGGCAGCACAAGACTGTAGTCCCAGCTACGTGGGAGGCTGAGGTAGGAGAATCACTTGAACCCAGGAGGCGGAGGTTGCAGTGAGTCGAGACAGCGCCATTGCACTCTAGCCTGGGCAACAGAGCAAGACTCCATCTCAAAAAAAAAAAGTACCAAAAGACCCTAACTGCACTTAGGATTTACTTTTTTCAACCATGAATGCTTTCAAACCTGATTCCAAATTCCAAAATCATGCAAGGAACTGAACATACCCAGGCAGACAGCAGGAAAAGTTAGAGAACTAGTTACTGTGCTACATGTTTACTGTAAACTGTTTCCTACTTCCCTACTTTTGACTGCAATGCTCATCTTCCCCTTCACCCAACTAATCCCCAATTCTCTCATCCTTAAGGTGTTACCTGTTCCAGTAAGTTTCCTCTGTCCCTAACACTCCCCACCTTTGTTGTCTATCATCCTCCATAGCTGCTTACATCTCCGTCATTGCATTTAACATCGCTGTGTTATAATTATCACTTATGGGTCTGTGTCTTCAATAAAGACAGAAACTAAGTCTCTTTCATTTTTGATTGCCCATTCTTGGTCCAGTCTGGTGGATAGAAGGCATTTAGAGTGAGAATGAATGGGCATCAACTGCTCTCTGACTCATTTAAGAAAACAAGAACAATTTTAGATTTGAGGGAAAAATGTATTAAACTAGTGAGAAAAAGATCTGAAAGTCCTAAGCAGAAAATTGTTTTAAGTAGTATATATGGCTGCTTGTTCTCCCACGTGCTGGTGCACTTGTTTCACTCTGACTTCAGAGTGGATATTTATATTTGTGGATGACTCCACAAACCCTATCACTTTGGGCTATCACCACAGATATTTCCATCTCCACTTCTACCTGCTCCACAACCTTATCCATCACTTCAAACATATCATCCCCCACCACCTCCCCCACTATCTTACTTCTACTACCTCCTCAACCTACTCTATTATCTCAACCACCTTTCCACCCACCTCCACTACCTCTTTCACCTTCTTAGCCATGACCTTCACTACCTCTATTACCTCCATCACCCCGACCAACTCTTCTACCTCCACCTTGGCTTCACCACCAATTCGTCCACCACCTTCACCACCTTGTTCACCATCTCCAACACCTCCACCCCAACCATAACCTCCACCACCAGCTCTACTACTTCCACCTCCACCACTCCTACTACCATCTTTTCCACCCCCTCCACCATCCCTAGCTCCACCTCTATCACTTGTCCCACCTCCATAACCTCCTATGCTACTTCCTCCATCCCCCCACTACGTCCTTTACCTCCACCTCCACCTCCACCTCCATCTCTACCCAGCACCATCTCCTCCCCCTGCATCTTCACACTCACCACCCCCTCCACCACAGCCTCCGTCACCACAGGTATTTATTCTCTTCAAGAATCATCTTACTCAAATATATATGGGGAATATAACAGAAACTGATTTCACCATCTTTTCTGCTGCTTCACTGTCCCTTGCCTTCTCTCCTGCTCCTGCCACATTTTTTCTTTTCACATCTCTGCATTCCACAGCTATCTTTATGCTAATCTCCCCCTTCTCCCACTATAAACCTAGCAGAGATTCAGCTCTCAATACATGTTTAGAAGTGAAATTGGTTTGCAAGGCTTCCCCGGAAGTTGTGGGAGCTTGGAGCTAAGGTCAGAGGAGGCAGAGAAAAATAAAGCATGTTCTCCCTGTTCTCTAGCCCCAGAACCAATATTCTATGCAAGAAGGTAGAGCACAAGTTATTTCACCCACTGAAAATACATTAGCCAAGGTAACAAAACCTAGAAACAAAGTACAGCATAAACCGGGCATGCTGCCTGCTCCAGAGATAAAACTGAAGTCTGGACTACAAGTCTAAAAGGCCCATCCATTCCCAAATGATTGCGTTCCTTCTGTCATTGATGCATGATTATCACAGCAGAAAAAAATTATGCAGCCTTAAGTTGCATGTGTTTAGGATGTTGGAGAACGACACAGTAAGGATTCAAGGCTTAATGAGTATAAACATATAATACAAAGAAAATTCAGCATAAAAATACAACTCAGCAGGTCCTGTGTCTCCCTTACAGAGACTTTGATGGAAAGGCATGGGGATTTTCAGGTGTTACAGTGGCCACCAGAGGGAAGTAAGTCTGAAGGATGAGTCAAACCCCAGATCTATGGAACACCCTGGAACACAAAGATAAAACAAGAAAATCCATAAAAGTCACTGGAACTACTATTGCCAATGCCACCAAATTGGCTCAGAACTCTTACTGCACTTTTCAATCTTATCATTTTAAAAAGATAAAGAAAAGAAAAGATAATGAAATAAAGATAAAGAAATAAAGACATGGATTTTTCAAACAAATGCAAAAGCTTCAGACACAAAATCTCCACCCCCAGACTTAAAAACATGCAGAATAATGAGTCAGTTTTGATCCCAGTTCCTACATTTTACCCTTTCACAAGATGAGACAAAGAATGAAATATAGAAATGAATATATGAATGAATGAATGAAGAAACAAATGAATGAAATATAGAAAAGAGAAAGTTTCTAATGCTGTAACAGTCATCAACATAGAATGCCACACTGAACGTAACAACTTTGCTATGGATGTGATCAAGGTATACATGCGGGAAAATCCTGTTCTCAAGGAAATTCCAGGTATTTTACATCAAATCTCATCTGGTGACAATGACAAGAAAAACATTTTTTTGTGTTAAGGTCCCAGGTCAAGTAAAACCCTTTAAGAGGCCGGGCGCGGTGGCTCAAGCCTGTAATCCCAGCACTTTGGGAGGCCGAGACGGGCGGATCACAAGGTCGGGAGATCGAGACCATCCTGGCTAACACGGTGAAACCCCGTCTCTACTAAAAAATACAAAAAACTAGCCGGGCGAGGTGGCGGGTGCCTGTAGTCCCAGCTACTGGGGAGGCTGAGGCAGGAGAATGGCGTAAACCCGGGAGGCGGAGCTTGCAGTGAGCTGAGATCTGGCCACTGCACTCCAGCCTGGGCAACAGAGCAAGACTCCGTCTCAAAAAAAAAAAAAAAAAAAAAAACCCTTTAAGAGCGGCCTGCCCAGAACACCCCACCCACAACAGCACATACCCCCTTCCAACTGTCCTTTTCTGTCTTCTCGCCCAGCTTTATGTTTTCCTTCTTTTTCCAATTTATTTCATTTTTCTTATCTATTTATCTCACCCTGCGTTATTTTTCCTTCTTACCATCACCCAACATAATATGTATTTGTTTATCTACTTATTGTCTCCTCTCACTAGAATATAAACTTCATAAGAGCTTTGACCTCTTCTTGAGCTTCTATTTTTGTTCACTCACAGCAATATCCCCAAGTGCTTAAGATGGTGCTTGGCACAAAACATTTATATTTTGCAGTGAAAAAAATCTATAGGCTAATTAAATAAATGATATCTCTAAATAATATAAACAACTGATAGCACAAGTACAAAATTATATTTTTGTACATTTCCTCAGTTTCAATGCTTCCAGGCAAAGGAAGTCAAAATCTGTGGCTCTGTGTTTGTTCTAGTCTTTCGTTCTATTCTACTTCTAAATCTATGAAAATGGATCCTGTTCTTTCGTCTCCCAGGCTGCCCTCCATCTTGGCTCTTTCCCCTTGAAGGAGAATAAGAAGGACCAGGAGAGAGACCAGGAGAGGAAAAAATGGCATAAGGGACTATAAAAAATGTTGGAGGGCAAAATTTAGTATAGAATTTAAAATTTGGTACACACCTGCCTCTACTCCCTGTCTCTTGTTTAAACTAAAAATTTATCTTCTAAGATAATAAGATGAGACAGGGAGAGATTTGGGAAAAAAATCTATGCTTGACAAAGGATCCCACCTTTCTATCTATAAGGCTTTGGAATGACTCCATCTGTAGTTCGGGAGTAGAAATAGTCTTTATGAGGACAGGCAATTATGTATGAAGATTATTAAATGGGAAATTATATGTGTTAGAATATAAACACAGTATGCAGGAAATAAGAATACATGGCATCTCTGTACACTTGCTTAGATGATGGATAGAGAAAATACTGGCTACAAAAATTATGACCCTCTATCCCGAGTGGGAGATTTTGGTGTAGAGGAGCTTGGTGTGTGATACTAAAGTTATCTGCCAAGGTAGGAAACCCAAGAGACAGGGAACATGGCCCCACAGTCCCAATAATAGCTAGTATTTATCAAGTACTTACTATGTTCTAAGCAATTTTACAGGGTTAATTCATTCCATTCTCAACAACAGATCTATGAGGTAATATATCAACCCCATTTTATAGACAAGAAAACTAAGACCCAGAAACATTAAATCCCTTGTCCAAAACCACATGACCAGCAGGAAATGAAGCTAGTCTTTGAACCTTGACAGTCGGATTTTAACGCCAGCACCGCCGTGCTTAGTCCCTGCTCTCTGAGGAGATGCTCTGCCCACACTGGGAGGCAGCTCTAACTGCTGGGGTCTGTCCATTTTAGCTCTACACATCTTAGCTACACACAAGAAGTAGATAAAAGTTCCACCAAGAAGGCGGCCCAAGAAGGATCAAAGACGTAGACAGCTTCCACCAGCCACTCGGAAGATCTGTGAAGAGTCCCCTACCATGCCGTCCTCCTCCTGCCAACATCTCTGTCAGTATCACATGTGGCCTCCCCTCTTCCCTCCCTGCCCTGCAGTTCTCCTGTTTAAGATGAAAGGAGGAGGTAGGGAGAAGGTGTAAGAAGTAGAATTCGCCATCAGCCCTTTAGAGAGCCACAAGCTATCTCTTCTCACCTATGAATTACCCCTGACTAGCCTCAGGTAAAAAACAAGTTCAAGGGTGTTCATTAAGATTCTTAAATTCTTTTCAAAACAAATATGTAGGATTTAACAAAGAAACATGTGGTACTTGAAACATTTATGGTTTACTTCATGCTTTTCCTTTACACATGGAAAAAAAAAAAACTAGGAAGGATACTCCCACTCCTAGTGTCCTATTCAGACAAGATGGTCCTTGGAAAAACTGTTAGAACTCCCTGTGCTATAGCTTTATACAGCATAGTTCTTTCCATTCATGTTCATAGAGCCATTTTTCTCAAAGCGGGCCCATAGCAACAGCAAGTGCTAGGCTGGGAAGGATTTTGCCCTCAACTGCCTACTGAGCCTAGCACTTTCTTCCAACCCTTCACTTTTTTAAATGCAAAAATTACTTTGGAAGAAAATTTATATCAAATTATACTACTATGATGACAGACACTGTGATGTATCATCCATGTCCTCCTTCAGGAATGAAGGGTTTACTACTGCTTATTATCCCTGTTTGGATTGCCTTGGCTGAAAAGAGTCACCTCATTCAAGCCAATGCACCCTTGCTGGCACAGAGCCCATTTAATGACTAGTAATAGTGGTAGTAGTGGGGTATAAAGTCCCGGTTTTCCCACCCTAACTCAAGACAACTCTAAAGGGTTACCCCAACTTCAAAACTTTCCATAAAGTGTCCGCTCTGCAGAGGCTTCTTCACAGCCCAGCCTCGGCCTCTGACCAATCCTGCTTACGTCTCTTCCTTCCCTTCCCTTCCCTTCTACAAATGTTGACCCCAAGGGCACTCACTAATAAACCTCCTACATGCTCATCTCCATCTCTGAGTTGGCTTCCTAGGAAATCCAGACCACTATACCTATTAAGCCAACAACTGTAATTACCCCTCATTTCCCAGGTAAAAAGGTTTTAAATCAATAAGTAACTCACACTTACCCTGGCCACACCAGACCAGAGGCAAACATAGACGACATCAATGATACTCTGCAAAGCAAAATACCTGTAATTCTAGCCCTGCTCTTTTTCCTGGGTTCTCTTAAAGGCGCTTTAGAATGTGCCGCATAAACCTATGAACTATTCTCTTCCTCTTGACACCTCGACGTTCTCCATAGTGTCTGTCGTGAACATCATGGCACTCATGAGGCTGCTCTGAAGATCAGACTCCCAGGGAAGGATGCGGCTCCAGTAGCTCTATATTCCCAATCATTGTGCCAAAGTTCAGAGAAATCACCTTCAGTCAGGGAGCTGCCTTCTATTCTCTATTTTGTCATACTTTCCAAATTTTTTCCACAAACTATAGAATTTAGGTCTAAATAGGAGAGAGGATTTCTTTATGTTCAGTTGGTATTCTTTGGTTCATTACAGAGCCTCCTACCAGCTACACCAGAAAATGAATTCGCCAGACAGTGGACGAAAAGACATACGAAGTGATACAGGCTTCATACTGAAAACACATTTTTTGAATTCATCTTTATATATAAAACCACATTACTTTTAGTTAGCTTTCATTTCTGACATTAATTTCTAGTTTTATCACATCATATTCAAAGAACATAGTCTAAATGAAGCTGAGCCTTTGAATTAAACTTTATTTATGCCTACACAGGCCTGAAAATCATATATTTTATGTATTTGTTCAATCTCTTTTTAGATATATTTTATATATTTGCTTTTTCATTTTCCAAAAAGGTTTGTTTTTATTCCAACCATAAGTATTGATTTATCTATTTTTTTCTCTTAAGTTAGTTGTTGCTTTTGATATTTTGAGATCTTACTGTTAGCAGCATATATGTTCATGATGGTGTCATATCTTCAACATGCAATGTTTCTTGTCCCTTATTAGGTTTTTCACCTTAAATTCTATCTGCTCTGATATTAAGTGCTACCTATTATTTCTTTGCTTCAGACATGACTGGTATATTTTTTTCCATTCCTTTATTTTCAATCAGTCTATATCCTTTTGTATTTAAAATTTATGATTCTTATAAATAACATCTATCCAGATCATGGATCTAAAAAATCTTTCTGTCTTTTGGTTGTTCACATTAACTCACTTGTATCTACTATAATTACTGTTACTTTGACACTTTGCTATCTTATTTAGTGCTATTTGCCATGTTTTCCTTTTATTTATTTCTTTTTCTTGGTTTTCTTTAAATAGTCTACATTTTATTCTGCTGATTTAAATGTCATAATTCTATAGTTATAGTTGTGGTGGTTGCCCCAACTCATTAACCTATACTTATAATATGCTCATTTTTCCTAACAGTGTCTAACACTTACCAATATCTATATCCCTCCGCTGAACAAGAATCTAAGTGTCTTCTCAGTAGCTTCTGATCAGTCCCCACACCACTTCCCAAATGTCTAAGGAGTTTAATGTTTGAATGTGACTGTAAAATTTGTTGTTGCTTAGTCCTCACACACATTTCAAGTTTGTAATTTCCACAAAACACAGTTATAAGCAAAAGAACTCTAGCCTGTCTAGTTACCTACCTAATCTTTCCTCTCCTGCATGGAAATATGCATTTTCCATAGTCAAATCAAGTGTTGCATTTTCCTAAATCCAACTTGAGCCCAGACACCTTGCAGTCTGTGGGATCCCCAAGGGAGGTGTATACAAAGGAAAGCAAAGTAATAATTTCTGAACACTCTGTGGTTTCCCTTAAGTGACTCAGACCTAATTAGGTCAAGCCTAAAGGAGTTTCTTTGCTCTTCTCTGACTATTCCCTCTGCCTAAGTTGGTCTTTAATCTTACCACAGAGTGGAAAGGAAAGCTCCAAATATGGGGCAAGTACAGCATGGGCAGAGAAAGACAGATGGCAGTGGAGTCTGCCTAGTGAAAAGCGGGCACGGGCTGGGGACAGCTGTCCTGGGCCCTTAGAGAAGACCTTAGAGAGGGTCAGCTCACCACTCCTAGTACCTGGAGAAATAGAAAGACAAAGTGAAGTGAAGCCCACCCCAATATACTCATCATACACAACCCAAACGGCATCCTGGGTCTGACTTCCTACCACAAAGGCTGAAACAGGTAATGGTATAGAATTGTGACACGTGTGTTGCCTGTGCCATGTAGTTCAAAAACTGTATATTGAACACCGACGATCAATGGAAAAACACAGATGAATGAGCCTCCATCCCCACCCTGCGAGTGCTCACAGACAGTTGGAAAAGGCAGATATATTCCAGAATGTGAGATATTATGTCATAATGAAAAATTTCTCAAAACTCAGCAATTCCCAAGAAAGTCACTGGGACTCATCATCCTAGGGGTACGAGACCAACTAGAGTCAAAAGAGGAAAAAGTACTTTCTTTTCTGGACCAATTCCCTAGCATACAAATCACTAAAAAGACTTCCCTTCCCCCAAATTGTCTCTTTTGCTTTTTACTAATGCTGGAAATTTCTTTCAGTGGAGACAAAGCCAGTCTTTCTGCAATTAGAGAAAACACGCTTAAAATAGAAGTGCTGTGGGATGGTTAGCATGAGTGGAAATTAGGTCGAACCCATGTGTGAATGACTAATATCAGATGATCACCAGTTTTGATAGGCGATAGAGGTTAGTGATTCATAAACCCTGGGAGCTGGGAGGCCCAAGAGTCCCACTGAAAGAAACTGGAACACCAAAGAATACACAGGTATGTGTTACAACGTTGTTCAGGCTTTGCTCTGTTGATTTCTATTGATTGGAAAAACAACTAGAACCTGAAGCGATATTGCCTGTCTCCTCTTCTCAAGTCATCTCAGAACGGACCCTGTTTTGGAATCCTAGTCCCCGTCTTCATCTCCTGATATCTAGGACTGTGAATTCATATTCTGAATCCCACAAATCATAAACACCTCTCACCTAGCTCTTCATTCCCAGATGTCTGTCCAGAACTATCCACATGCCAGTACTTCATCAGCAGATTAACTTAATCCTATTCTCTATTGATTCACAGAGTGACCTTAAAATTCCTCCAAGGAGTCTCCAGGTCCTTCGAGGACAACGAGCATCACTTGCATCTCCCATGCCTGCAATTATCTGATCGTTCCTCCGTCACAGTAACTTCATCCATAACTGTTCTTTCAGCTCCCCGCATTTGTCCCTTTCCTCAAACAATTAGATCTCCGCGTGGATAGACAGTTGAGATGGAGGGTTCTTTTGTGGGGAGGGGGCGAATCTGATGCCATTTATATCCCTTCAGAGCTCCAGCCTGGTTTAATAATCCCCAAGCACCACTTTGCGTGCGGCAAGGTATAAATATATGCTAACAGGAGGTCTGGCTCCTTGTCACAACACATTGCAGGCTGCATTCGTGCAAGATAGAATAAAAAGATTAGATGCAATCTTGAAGTCAATCAGAAAGCAAGAGGAAACCAAAAAAAATGGAGCTCAGATTGTCAACAAGGAGAGGCAGAAAAATGACTTGAATCGAATTGCAGTTTATCTCGTTAAGCGTTAAAGGAAACCAATTTCTTTCAGAAATTGGAAGGCAATTTAAACATTTCTACAGTTTTACTAAAGTTTGAAAAATTCCAGTAAAAGAATAAGATTTTCTTTATTTCCGCGTATCTGACATTTTCCCTGTACTCTCAGGGACTAGAAGGCCCTAGATAAGAGGATATTTAAGGAAAAGTGAGCACTTATCAACAAGTAAGGAAAATAATCTATTAAAGAAATACTCACGTGGTTTCTTCAGCCCCTTCAGGTTCCACGCCAAAAGACCCAAGGAAACTAGAACTGTGTAGGAAAATACCAGGATACAAAATCTGGTCTAGCCCTGGATAAATCACCAGGCTGGGTTAATTGACAAACATAGAAGTCACATTCAACCTATAAAAGCAAATACATTGTGCCAGTCTCAAAGCCAAGCTGCCTTCCACTGGGGTCGATGCCATCACAAGCTAAAGACACTGTTCACAATGAACTTAAGTCTTTTGTGATAAGCCCCCTTCCCCATTCCTAGAATCATAAACATTGACAGTGGCCCCTGTTTTGCAAACCGTATAATGGTTACTCCTCCTACCCATGCTGAAATGTATAATTCTCCCCAACTATTGTATCCCATAGAAATCACTAATTAAACTTCTATAATCAGATTTAAAATCAAGCTTTCCCCAGTCCCATAGTCCATCCGGAAATGACTGTTAGCCAACAAAAGCAGACTTTTTTTTTTTTCCTGCATTATCCCGGACAATGAATTCTCATTATTTCCAGAAACACCAGGGCTTAAAGGATACATATACTGTACTAAGAATAGCCATTACCTCAGGAAGAGGATCAACCAGAGTACCTGAAAGGGGCTCCCATATTTTACTCAGTCTATACATGTATTGTTTTTATCTTCTACAGTGAAAAAGCAAGTATTGCTCTGTAATTTTAGAAAATGCACTTTGGCCGGGCGCGGTGGCTCACGCCTGTAATCCCAGCACTTTGGGAGGCCGAGGCGGGCGGATCACAAGGTCAGGAGATCGAGACCACGGTGAAACCCCGTCTCTACTAAAAATACAAAAAATTAGCCGGGCGCGGTTGTGGGCGCCTGTAGTCCCAGCTACTCGGGAGGCTGAGGCAGGAGAATGGCGTGAACCCGGGAGGCGGAGCTTGCAGTGAGCCGAGATCGCGCCACTGCACTCCAGCCTGGGCTGGGCGACAGAGCGAGACTCCCTCTCAAAAAAAAAAACAAAAACAAAAAAAAGAAAATGCACTTTAAGATGTTCTGAGATAAATAAGTTAAGATTTTTTTTTCAGATTCAAGCCCCTAAAACCTGCCAACTCTAACCTCTTGGAGGGCCAGGTGTGGTGGCTCACACCTGTAATCCCAGCACTTTGGGAGGCTGAGGCAGGTGGATCACTTTGAGCTCAGGAGTTCAAGACCAGCCTGGCCAAGATGGTGAAACCCTGTCTCTACAAAAAAAAAAAAAAAAAAAAAAAATACAAAACTTAGCCAAGTCGGGGGTTGAGCATCTGTGGTCCCAGCTACTCAGGAGGCTGAGGCAGGAGAATCGCTTGAGCCCAGGAGGTGGAGGTTGCAGTGGAGCGAGATTGCGCCACTGCACTCCAGCCTGGGTGACAGAGTGAGACCTTGTCTCAGAAAGAAAGAAAGAGAGAAAGAGAAAGAGAGAAATAAAGACAGAAAGGCAGGCAGGGAGGCAGGCAGGCAGGAAAGAAGGAAGAAAGGAAGATAGGTTAATGTTTGGTATGAGGTAGACATTGCTCAGAGTGTAACTTGCCAAAATTGTGGCTTTTGTCTTCATTCATTGCTTTCTCTTCACACTTATTCAGTCAACAAACATTTACAGAGCACTTACTACCTCATAGACTGAAAAAGGCATCTGACGTGAAGCTAAAATTTTCCTTAAAAAAGAAATATGATAATTAATGATGTGGCCAGTTGTTCTCCATTATAACGAAAGACAAAATCTCAGACAGATTCACCAGAGATAACATTCAGGAACAAAAAACAAGTGCCTTCCCTGGTTTCTCACTTCTACTGATAACTTTTTCCTTTCAATAACTTGTTATGTGCCAGGAGCAAACAATATGAAATCCATTCCTAATGAGCAATAATTACAGCTTTAAGAAGCTGTACAATCAGTGTTCAGTGATTTCATTATTAGATAGCACCATAAATTATGCTAATGCTGATAACAGTTCTGGATGAGAGAGGTCCAGATCCAGGAGATTGCACTGAAATTATTTACATCCTCTATTTCTGAAACAATAGACCCGGCAATTTGAAAATCAGATGATCCGATTTATTCTGGCAGGACACACATGTAACAAGTTGCATCAACCATAAAATTAAATAGGCTTTCTTTTTATTTTTTCCTTTTTTCTTCTTAAAGTTTTTCTTCAATCTTCTCTTACCTTGAGTGTTACCAATCTCCTTTGAGAGGAAATTCTAAGTATTGTAAAAAATTACTCAGTGATGGTGGTTGATGATGTCAGAAAAGGATGACTTTAGTGTACCTATGTCTTCATAAAAGCTAAGCTTAAATATGCTATGTCTGGGCCGGGCACAGGGGCTCACACCTGTAATCCCAGCACTTTGGGAGGCTGAGGCAGACAGATTCCCTGAGGTCGGGAGTTCAAGACCAGCCTGGCCAACATGGTGGAAATCCTGTCTCTACTAAAAATACAAAATTAGCCAGGCATGGTGGTGCACAACTGTAATCCCACCTACTCGGGAGGCTGAGGCAGGAGAATTGCTTGAACCCAGGAGGCGGAGGTTGCAGTGAGCCAAGATCACACCATTGCACTCCAGCCTGGGCAACAAGAACAAAACTCTGTCTCCAAAAAAAAAAAAAAAAAAGGCTATATCTGAAAAGTCACAATTACCTACTAGGATGCAGAAAAGGGGTACAGACTTATGGTGTTAGGGAACGATTGCCTCTTCGAATCAAAGTCTAAGCTTTTAAGGGACAGCTGTGAAAGAAGAATCTCCAGATGGATGTGGAGAGATGCCCTAGGTCTCCCAACTTTATCGTCCTGTGCTTAGAGTTTGGAATTTTCTCACTTCAGTTAATAGGTTTGTTTGTTTGTTTGTTTGTTTTTGTTTTTCTGTTTGTTTTTTTTAAAAAAAGCTAATTTTTTTGAGTTCTTTATATGCCAGGCCCTGTGCAAAGGGCTTTATGTACACTCTGTCATCCAATCCTCATTAAAACCCTGCATAATAGTTTTATGATTGATTCTCATTGTGGAGATGAAGAATAAAAGTTTCAGAAGGCAAAAAATAAAATAAAATAAAATAAGCAAAAACTAATTTGCCTAAGAACATACACTTAGAAAATGGAAAAGCCAGGATTCAAACCCAGGGGAACCTGGGCTTGCTGCTTTTGACAGGAAATGCGAGGAATCCAATGCCCATCTGGCTCCAAATGCAGGGGCTTTGCTGAAGCCTCATAAAGGGCAACAAAGGGGCAAAAGATACTACATGACACCCAGAAAGACTTTCTAAAATTCCTCATTAAGGTTTACCAAAGATATGGAGCGAGTAGAGCACCTTACACTACTGCAGAGGATGCCAGTTGGTACAACCACTTTGGAAAACTATTATATGTTGCAGTATCAACAAAAGTTAAATATACACATATAGCCTGTGACCCAGCATTACACTCTTAAGTGTCTACCAAACAGAAATGACATGCACAACAATATTCACAGCAGCATTGCCCAAAATAGCTCCCAAATTGAAAACAACCCAAATGTCCATTAACACAGACAATGAGCATATTCATTAATTTGCCCATGGATAAATGGGGAAATTAATTATGGTATATTTATTCAATGGAATACCACACAAGAATAAAAAATAGATTACTGATACATACAAAACCACATATAAATCTCATAGACAGAGCCAAGGGAAAGAAATAAGAAACAAACAATAAATACTATATGATTCCACATATGTAAGGTTTAAAAACTCACAAAACTACTCTATGGGACTAGAATCAGAATAATGATCTCTCTTGAGCTACTGACAAGGGTGTAAGGGAGCCCTCTGGGGAGACTGAAGTGTTCTATATCTTGATGTGGGTAGTAGTTACCCAAGTATATTCATATGTAAAAATGCATTGAGCAGTACACTTAACATTTGTGCATTTTATATAAGCTATATCTCAATTTTTTAAAATAAATAAAAATTCTCATTGGGTCTCTCTGTCCCCAAAAGTCCTAGTCATCATAGCAGTTGGTCCCCCAAACTGTACCTCTGATTATTTCTTTCAACTTCAGCACCCCCCTTCTCTTGGTCCCTTCTCATACCTTCTAGATATATTATTTTCTGTCTTGCTGGTAGATTCATGTCCTTTCTTACATAAATCAATTTAGTTCCCTCTGGCACCTTCCGTTTCTCTTTACTATTCATTAGTACAATCAGGAGAATGAAAATCCCAGCAGCCAAGCAGATCAAACAAACAACACTCTTTAGAAGAATATTAGTGCACTTACAGAGACAGATTATAATCATTTGTTTCTATCTCCTCTGAGAAAGAGTAAGCTCCCTGAGGGGGGTGGGTACATATCCCAGATGCTGGGTAAATGTGGAGCTGTATTAAATGAACACTCTTACTTCACACTTAAAGTTGTGAAACCTGGGGCATTCGCTAACTTCTCATCACTCACTCCAGAGATGCCAGCAATGGATTAAAGTAATAAACAAGGATACTTGGAGTCAAGATCATAAAACTATGTTTCAGAGGCATTTGCCTGGGAATTACAAGAAAAGCAAGATGGCAGATTTTCATTATCCTGGGTCACTTTTATTATTTTAATCTTTTTATCTCTCTCTAACTTACTGCCTTTCACTGAACAGGCATAACCAGGCAATTCCACTGTTACAAGGGAATAGAAGAACAATAATTCCTTTGCAGTGTATAGGAGAAAAGACAAGAAGTCTAAGTAAACAATTAAATTGTCTAACCTCTGAAATGTAAGAAACAAGCCAGGAATCGGACTGGCACCTATTTTCTTGCTGTTGAATATAGTGGAGCCTAGAAAGGTGATTAGTTCCCGTTTTATTACACAGGTGGAAGAGTCTTTCATCTGTTTGGTTGGGAAGGTGCTCAAGTGTGGGCATCTCGCAGGAATAGTCTTATCTCTTTAACTTGGGATACACCAGCTACCAATCACTATCAGAACCCCAAAATTCAACATCAGGGAAGCAAGGGAAAAAATAAAGGCAAAGGATGCATTCAACCTATTACTTATCAAGAAAGAGTGGCTTGTCTTAGAGTCCATTTCAAAATGCTGTGCCAGGCCAAATTTAGAGGAGAGAAAATGTTTTGTTCAAATCTCTCACTGAAATATAACTAAATGGAATAAAAGTCTAAGGTCATGTAACAGGCCTCAATTGTAAGGCCACAGGTGACAAAAGACTAGTTGAAGGATAAGCCATTTTTTTCGAATACTGATGTATTACCAACGTTGACAGAGCATTATATCACACAAAACATTACCATGTTTAGAAAGAGAATGTGCCATTCCTTTCCAATCCCCCAGGACAACCACCTCAGTTAGATGACTTCTGTATAAATACAGAAGCTAGCTGTGAAGAAATACACGTTCACTTCTTAGAAAAGTATTCCTGTGTTTATCTTTTGGTAGACCTGGGCTTGTCAGACATAAACCATTCCTTGTCAGCAACAAGTAGGGGTTTATTTTTGTCATTCATAAAATAAACCAGGTCCCAGCCAAAGGAAATGAGTCTTAGAGGCAACCCCGCCATAGACATGCTGTAGAAGCTACAAATGGCTCTGTGGCCCAGGCCATAAACAGTCTTTAGGAAGGCTGGTGCTGAGCTGTTGATATTAAAAATCACCTCATTAATTATGTTTGTAAACAATGCAGCTGCCTGTGCTTGCAAGCTGGCTTCCTCAGCATAATAATATTTGTAACAATAATAACCATCATTTCAAGCATAGCAATAAATAGTCAATCCAAGAACCTCACGTGAAATCACATGTGGGAGCTGCCACCTGGTCATTCAAAACACCTCTTCAGAAGGTAGGAAGGCTGTTGTTTGTTTTCCACTCAGAAGGCACCTTATCAGGATCAAGCACTCCACTAGAATCACCCCCCTCACTTTTTGGAAAAAAAAAAACTGTCAACAGCTAGTGTGGGCAGAGTAACAAAACCAAGAAGAAAACCAAGAGACAAAAAAAAGGAAGAGTTTCCCCAAAAAGCACAGCTTGTGGCATAGCCTCCAGAAAGCATGAGGGGAAAGGGGCCCGCTCCTTTCCCCCGGTAAAGGCTCAGTGAGGTTCAGATTGTACTTCAGGAGACCAACACACCAGCCATGCCTTCTTGGCGCTCGTTCAGTTACACTTTTATTGAACACCTACTATGCACCGGGTGTGCACCAGGTGCTGGAGAAAAATTCACAAGCAGATATCCATTGCAGATGCCTGTCGGTGATGTAATTAGGACATACCTGGCCGACTAGGTAATATGTAATCTAAGTGGCCTGGTATTTCATTTCATTAAAGTCATACCTTTGGAGCACATATTTCTAAAGTTAGACCAGCAATTGTAAGTCCTTAAAATTGCTAAAAGCGAGAGAAAAATATGTTTTCTTGTAACAGAGGCTTCTTTCCACATGAGAGAACAACACCTTCATACCTCATTTATGCCTCCTCCACATGTAAATTTTAATTCTGAACTTCACCAGAGAGAGATAAATGTGGCATCCAATTCCAAAGCATTACCCATTTTCTCTGTCTCTGTCCCTCTCTTTCCTCTCTCACTCTGTGTATATATTAATTTTATAGATCTTTTTATTGTCTGAACTACACTGGTTGCGTGAGAAGCAGAACAATAGGCCAAGAAGTTCCATTTCACACATGCCATCCTTATAATTCAAATAGGACAATAAAAAGAGAGAGAGAGATCTATAAACTGGTGATAAATCAGTGTCCTAAACCAAATTAACCATCGAAATAGATTATCATAAAAATAACACCATGAAAAATATTCTTCACCTTCCTGGTTCAGCTGCCTGTAATGGAGAGAGGAAAGGTATGTGTGTGTGTGCGTGCATGTACATTGCCACACACACACACATATGCAGACATGCGCACACAGGCCGGAGGGCACGCAGTTACATGCTGCTTGCTCCTCCAGGAACAGAGAATGCTAAGAAACCTCAGGATTGATCGCTAGCCTTCCCAGTTTGTAAAGCTCAGCTTTCATCCAACCTAGTAAATAACAATACCGTGTGCCAAGTGTTATGTTAGACCCTGAGGATACAAAATGAGCTAAAGTGGACACAATCCTTATCCTCATAAAACTTCCAGTCAGGAGTAGAATAGATGGATATTAATCAAATAATTATATGGATAAAATTTTTCTAACTATGCATCCTAATAAATGCCTAAGAAAATGCACCAGTGGCTAAGAGAGCACTGCACAAGGGAACCCAGCTTAATCTGAAGTCAGAAATGAATGCATCTTCGAGCTGAAGAACGAGTAGAGGCCAGAGTGATATAAATGGCCCACCAGCAGGCAGCATCCTACATCGGTAGTAGGAGTGAAATGCACTTTGATCACAGGAGAAGGTTGAAGGAGAATGGATGAGCCAATGTGATTGGGACCACAAGCAACAAGAGGAGGGGGAATGTTCCAGACAAAAGGAACCACATATACAAAGACTCTGAGGACAGGAGAGAAGCATATAACAGGAACTGAAAGGCAGCCACAAAGGCAGAGCAGAGAGCAAGAGGAGGGCAGTGTGAGATGCGATGAAAGGGACAGAAGCCAGATCATGGAGATTATTATCATGTGGAGGGGGAGGATGATGCACGGGAGTGCTCAGTTTTCTCTTTCAAAAGCTCACTTTGTTTTCATGTGGAGAACAGGTTGACATGAAAGAAGGAAGGAGCTGGGAAGACAGTTATTAGTTCTCTTGCCAGTCCTCCACCTGAGTCTTGGTGAGATATCGGACCAGCAGTCTAATACTAATTAGCTCTGTGACCTTGGATAATTTGCTTCACCCCTTTAAGCCTCAAATTCCCCACCTGTAAAATGGCAATAATAATGGTTTTGGTGGGGATTAAATGAGATCATGCCTGTGGGGCACTCAGCCCTCTGTAAGCCTTCAATAAATGTTAGCTGTTGGTAGTGCTGGAGATGGAGAGAAATAGACAGATTAGAGAGATATAATAGTCTACCAGCAAGCAATCACCCTACCTAACTCCTACCTAAACTCCTGAAATGTGAGGAGGCACATTTTTTTTTCATAGGAGAAAGGTCAGGGAGGAATTAATGAGGAAAAGCAATTGGTACCAACATGAGAAATTTCCCAGATTTGTGACTTTTTTTTTTTAAACAGTCTCACTTTGTCCCCCAGGCTGGAGTACAGTGGTGTGATCCAGGCTCATTGCAACCTCTGCCTCCTGGATACCAGCGATTCTCGTGCCTCAGACTCCTCAGTAACTGGAACTACAGCCGCGTGCCACCACACCTGGCTAATTTCTATATTTTCAGTAGAGATGGGGTTTCACCACATTGGCCAGGCTGGTCTCGAACTCCTGACCTAAAGCAAACCACCCACCTCGGCCTCCCAAAGTGCTGAGATTACAGGTGTGAGCCATTGTACCCAGCCTGAAACCATTCTTGTTCCTTATTACTAACACTGCCAGAAATATTTAAGCTATGAAAGATATTCTCTAAGCTATGAGACCTTAGAGAAGTAATTCCTAAAAAATGCTCAATATCTTCAACAAGCTTTGTGACAACAGCAACAAAAAGACTGCAAAAAAGTAGATGACTTGCCCAAGATCATAAGGCTGTTAATGACTGAAGCCAAGAGTGCAACCTGGGTTAAACTCCAAGTCTGTACCCTTTCCAGAAGGGGACATAGCCTCTGAGAAGTCCAAATCCAACCCATTCCTTCCAGATTAGTTTAGTCAGAAAAACAAACAACAGCAAACCCCAGGAAACAAGGTACAGTTGAAAGTCCAGTTCTATTGTTTATATTGAAAATAATGGTGACGCTACATTGTTTTGGTATTTGGTAAATCGTGTCACACTAATATAGTGTTATAAAATAGCTCTTGCCTTTGGACATAATAACGTCTTTTTGAGGGCTTTATCAAAATGCATACAGGAAGCTAAATAAACAAAATCAGTGTTATTTGTCCAATGCCAAAGGCAACTGTTATTTACTTTTAAGGCAAGTTGGATGACAGGCTATTTGCATATCCAAAACTTCTAATGCAGTAAGAAAAAAAAAATTAACCTCTGTATTAAGCACAGACTCAAGGACTGAGAGACTTCCTTAATTAAATCAAACTGCTTTTCCACAGAAGCTTTAGGTAGAACCTACTTATGGGAAGCTTAAGGTAATTGATCCTGAAATTAAGCACTCTTTCAAAATCTGGGCACCAGACTTTTGGTGTACTCTATGCAAAAAAACTCACAGAAACCAGAAGTGGTTTCCCCTGGCTGATCTTTGAGGGTGTCCCCTTTAAACTTGGCAGCCTCCTTCCGAAGAAGATAAAATCATGCAGGGCTATGGATTAGCTATCATGTCATTATAGCAGGCACAGCCGTCTGTTACAGGTAAATTGCTAGGCAATGTAATAACAATGCACTTTATTTACTGTGCAGGGTGCTTATCTACAGAAATGTTCCCGACAAACAAAGAAAGGCACAGCTAAACACCTTCTCTTTAGAATTACAGACTGAAGCTATGCCAGCAGCTTCAGAGAATAAAAATGCTAAATAATCTCTGTATAAACAGAGTCCCTAAAAACTCAATGCATTTCCTAACAGAAGCAGAAAAGGCAACTGGTGCCCGGGATGTCCACGAGGTCTTTCTCAGGCTCCTATCACTGCTGACTAAATCACATCCCAATTTGAGGAGGAACCAACCAATAGTCAGGTTAAGACCAGACTAAGAGCATTCATTGTTGTTAAATGATGATGATGAGGTTGATAAGGTTGACTACCATTTGTCACATGCTTGTCATCTGCCTTGCACTTTTTTTGTCTTTTTTTAATTCTCAAAACAATCCTATGTTAGTCCTGCTCTTAACCTCATTTAACAGATGAAGACGTTCACAAGTAAGGAAACTGTCCACTCAGCTGTTCACTTGAAAATTCAAAAATAAGCCTGCCTCCCTCCAAAACTAAAGATATGAACCTCTGTGCTAGACCGTTCTCAAGAATCTGAGGAATTCGCCTGAGGCTGGACTTAGCAGTCAGGACTCCAGCCCTCCCCTGCTATTGGCGCCTACCTTATGCACACATCCCACCCACTGAAGCATCCACTGGGGTCACACTTTGTGCCCCACAGTGAGGGCCATCAATACAAAGGGGGCTGTTTTACTAAAAACCTAGTAGATGCCTTTTAAACATACAGTCATCCATGAATAGAATAAGTGAACTAATGAATGAAGGAATGAAGAAATCTAATTAAGGAGTCTAGGATGCAGCCTACAGAGACATGACTGGAATGTGATTGCTCTAAAAGAAAGCTGTGACTTAATCAATAGTATTAACATATCTGAAGAAAGAATGTGTCCACAGAAGGAAGGTGGTCTGCCCAGAGTTCAGAAAAATGGAGCACTATCGAATTTGGTGTTTATCCAATTGTGCCCAAGGGAGAGAGGGAGTACATCTGGCATTGATAGAAAGATGTGCCAGGATTGCTTAGTTCACTTCAGTAGTCTTTGTAAACCTACTATGTGCCATGCTGTACAGTAGGCATTGTGAACGAACACACACACACACACACACACACACACACACCCACACCCCTTAACACGGAGGAACTTGCAATGACAGTAGGAGAGACCAGCACATACACAGTTCTTAAATGCTGAGTGCCACAACTGAGATATGTGAAAGGTGCTACATAGGACAGAGGAGAAAACCTTAGTCCAAGGTCTGGGAAAACTTCCTGAAGTGACCCTTGAGCTGTGTTTCAACAAATAAGCAAGTGTCATCCAGGCCATAACAGACACAAAACAATTATAAACAGAAGAACCAGCAGCTGTCCACATCTCAGCAAGTCAGGATAAAAATAGTGCCTATTGCCTATTAGTACAGAGACAGAAGATGGTGTATTTAAGTGGCCTACAATTTATCCTTAGGGAAATAGGGAACCTTTGAAGGATGTTAGCTGGGGAATAACAAGATAAACTTGCATTTTAGAAAGATCATTCTGGCAGGAATATAAACAATGGAAGTGAATACAAAGAAAAGCCAAGAAGGCCTAGAGACCAGTTAGAAGCTATTATCAAAGACCCTGGTGAAGCTCTGTCCTAGATCAAGGATAGCTAGGATAAAGACAAGAGGGAAAAGTAAATATTTAGGAAGTGATGTTGACCGGTTGGATGGGAAGCTTGAAAGAGAGATGAGAAATCAAGAGTGATTCCAAGTTTCTGGCTTGGATGTGGTGTTAATGATAGATTGGATGAGAAGGATAAAGAGATAAGGAATCTAGGATGATTCCAAGTTTCTGGCTTGGATGACCAAGTTGATGGTAATATCATGAACCACGATAGAAAATATAAGAGGAGCAGCAAATCTGGATTTGGAAGCTGAAGAAAATGAGTCTTCTTCTGAACACGTTGAAGTGTCCACTGGACATCCAAGTGGAGCTGTCCATCCAGTGGGCTATTGGATATATAATTCTGCAACTCAGAAGAATCATCAGGGATAAATACTTGGGCCAGCTGTAATGGTTCACAACTGCCATCCCAACAACTCAGGAGGCTGGGGTGGGAGGATCACTTGAGGCCAGGAGTTTGAGACAAGCCTGGACAACATAGGGAGAGCCCACCGCTACAAAAATAAAAATAAACTAGCTGGGTGTGATGGTGTGAGCCTGTAATCCCAACAACTCAGGAGGCTGAGGCAGGAGGATCACTTGAGCCCAGGAGTTTGAGGCTGCAGTGAGTTATTATTGTGCCATTGCACTCCAGCCTGAGTGACAGAGTGAGACTCCATCTCTAAATAAATACATAAATATTTGAACATCGTGATCAAAGAGATAATAGTTAAAACCATGAGAGTAAGAGATTAGCCAAGGATGGATAGAAAGATGGATGGATCAAAGGCAGGGAGGAAAAGAAATAAGCTAATTAAAATGAGATTATTCTATATTAGCTAGCTTTAATTTTTGGAAAGTTAGAAAACTTTGTTTTACTTAACAAGGGATAAAGAAACTGAAGAAAGTGAAGGAGAATAAACTTCAAATAAACATTTCTTTGCCAGTAATGGTATTATTTCTGAAAAGAGCCTTCTAGGGTAAGAAAAATATATATATTTAAAAAATATAAAGCGGCCAGTCATTCAAAAAACAAAAACACTTTCTGCTAAGAAAGATGAGGAAATTAGGACTCTCACACTTCCACCCACGTTCCCTGATAAGGATTATAACATTCATTCTCTATTCTGTTACCATTCATTTCTACTTTTGTTTAGACTTAGTTCTTACATTTACATGAATTAAATGCCCACTACCAGTCTTTCACTGTGACTGTTTCATTCCTGAGTCCTGTATTTTGATTTACCTCTTGTATGGCTTCATCTTGTCACTGAGTAACTTTTTTTCCAAGAAGTGTTTGTACACCCTGTAATTCTTGGGTCAATGCACGAGAAGGTTTACCTGTTATCTTTACATTTGACCAACTCCTTGGCTGGATATAATATTTTTGACTCACTCTTTTCCTCAGAAATTTTAGACATTACTTCATTGACTACTGGCGCTGAGCAAAAGTCCAAGGCTAGCCAGATTTTCCCTTTCAATAAATGATTCGCAAAGCCCATGTCTTTAACCAAATGTAGGGGAAAGAAAACTCAATCTTTCTCAATATGCTTGGCTCCTTGATGGTTTGAGGTGGACAAAACTCTCTGGCAATATTCAACAACATTTAAAAGCTACAAGCAGGCCTGGCATGGTGTCTCACACCTGTAGTCTTAACACTTTGGGAGGCCGAGGCGGGCAGATCACTTGAACCCATGAGTTCAAGACAAGCCTGGGCAACATGCTGAAACCCTGTCTCCACAAAAAAAATACAAAAATTAGCCGGGCATGGTGGCACAGGCCTGTAGTCCTAGCTACTCAGAAAGCTAAGGTGGGAGGATCACCTGAGCCTAGGAGGTTGAGGTTGCAGTGAGCCCTGATCATGCCACTGCACTCCAGCCTGGGCAAGAGTGAGCCTTGATCTCAAAAAATAAGTAAAAATAAATAATAAAAGCTACAAGCCCTTCTCTGCCTCATTAAGTCTTCTCATCCTTCAAGACTCTGCTCATATGTTCCCCACCACCCTATAAGCCTTTCTCCTCCCCGCCATTCTAGGCAGAATTACTATTTTCAAAGAGTAGTTATTCCATTTAACATTGTAAGTATGCCTGTTTTCCCACTAAATTATAAACAGCTTGAGAGGAGAACCATGTTTTCTTCATTGTAACCCCAGCATATATCACTCAGCTATTAATAAACATTGTAAGGGTTCAATGTTTCCTGAGTAATCTATCTGTTCTCACTTTTCCCCCATATATCTATCTGAGGGACTCCTTAGAGCAGGTGTGCGCAAACTTCAGCATGCATCCGAAATACCTGGAGGACTGGCTCAAACAGATTGCTACACCCCATGCTCAGCTTCTGATTTAGAAGGTCTGGAGTGGGGCTCAGAAATTTGCATTTCTAACAAGTTCCCAGGTGATACCAATGCCACTGTTCCCGGAATCACACTTTGAAAACCATTAGAAACAGAAATAGACGGAACGAATCCTGGCAAATGGGAAAATGAGGTTCAGATGAGGACCTTACATTCATCTCCAAAAGCATCCACATCTGAACTAAGTCCACAAAAACTGCAGACGAAGTTGTTTCTTCTAGTGTAAGCCTAGAATTAGCCCAAATGTTAGAGCATGTGGCCCATGAGAAAAGACATTTCATGATCGCCTCCCTTAATTTTTCTTTCTTGATTCATCTTGTCACTCATGAATAAAGTACCTTTAATCAGTTACTTACCATGATTCTCTATTATAACTATTAACTATACCAACCCTAATTCAACGGTCAGATGGGAGTATACATGCAGAGGAAATTCATGTACTTCAAACTCTCCTTCAAAATAAAACAATAATCATAGTCATTTAAAAATCCATTTCTCTCTCACCCTTATTGTGTTTTCTCAGGCTTTTCATTCTGTCCCCTGCCTTCTTATCTCCTACACAAATGAAACAGTGGTGATTCTTACGTCAAGATTTTGCAAACCATCACCAGGTACACATTCCCTACCACATCATCCTTGCCATTTAGCCATTCGGTCCCTGGAGAGGATGGTCAGTGGCCCCAAAGCTTCTACAGCAACCTCTAAGTGGTGATTTTTGTGCTCCTTTCCTTCAAGGGCTTAATTTCTCGGAGCACTAAATCTCCTCCGGTTTTCTGCACGCTAGCACGCGCCGCGGTGCACTAAAGTTGCGTTGCAGTGCCACCTACAGTCTGCTTCTGGTAGAGACCCAGAGCTACCCAATCCAGGGCCCTCTCCACCAGCTGACCAGTTAAAGCAAAATACAGTCATTCTGGATTAAAGTGGACTCTGCCTTTTTAAGAAACTGCTCAGTATAAAGTCAAGGAGGCCTCCTATCTGGAGCTTCCATCTGGAAGTATGGATTGTTAAACCATCCTTTGAAATGGTGTCATCAGCTTGGATTTTGGCTTCACATTGTGTTTTTAACTTTGGAGGTTTTAAACACCTTCATGGCAAGAGACCTTCTGTGGTGACAGTTTGAGAAGAGGAAAACAGTGGCTGGTGGGCCTTTCCTTTCTGCTTCTTGTGATTGTGGCAGTGTTTGAGCTTCGTTGAGATATGCAGGGTGAATAATCAGCTTGGCCCGGCCAGGGAGCCAGATTGAAATGGAGCGCCTGTGCGCGCGCATTCGGAAAGCGGCAGCCACATTAGGAGCCTAGGGTCCATTAGCTCTCATTTAATGTTTCTTCTCAGGCGGATAAGTACAGGCATCAAACATCCCGGCCCTTTTATGGCACATAAATCACAGGTCAGCGCCTTCCACGGAGACTCCTGCTTGCTAAGTGAGTAGTTACACCAGGAGCAAGGAAGCAACATTTCAGCACACTTAGAGACCCAGGGGGATGAGCTGATTGCACAGGGCAGAGCCAGGAATTTCTCCCTGCAATTGAATGATTAAAACCTTTCTCCTGCTTGAGAACTGGCACATTGTTTCCAACTTTCCACAGGCAGCAGCTTGCACCCAGATCTGCCCTGGGTCCCAGGCCGCCATTAACTCCTTTCTCAGAGAGTTGGTTTCCACAGCCCCTACAGAGCAGAGCAGGCTTTGAGACGCCATCTCTTAGCCCGCCGCTCATTGAACTGAGGTGAACCTTTTTCCTCATTGAACCCACAGAATCTCTGTCTTGATGATTTACGCCAAGAGCCTGAGAAAGCTGGAAGCTGAGCCACCTTAACAGGAGGGCCCTAAGTGAGGGTCCGTGAACTTGGCCTGCTGAGGTCTTTGAAACTGCCCTGGCTTCTGCCATTCCTATGTCTACGACCTTGGCTTTTCTGTGGGTGACGAGTCCTGTACCCAAAACCAACTTGAGAAGATTGGGCTCCTCAGTACCAAAACTGGTATCTAAGAAACGCTAAATCTTAGAACACACATCAGACTCAGGTGGGGCTTTCTGCTCCCTACCCCACACCATGGGGAAGAATCTCCACAGCCTGCCCTCAGCCCACCAATGTTCCTACCCTCCAGCCAGGCAGGAGATGGCTACCCCCGTGGGGCAGGGGTGCGGACACGGGAAGGCGGTGGAGACCAGTCCACAGACGGCTGTCTACCCGCAATCCATCACTGGTTAGCAACAAGAAAAGCACAGAAACAGTATTGGGAACTACTATGACAATTTTTCAGCGCAATTTAATATTTATCAAATCTAATGATAAAAAATTAGAGCTTGTGTTTTGAATGCCGTTTTCCTTTTCATTTTTCTAGTATTTTATTTTTGTTGTATTTTATGTATTTATCCAAAGGAAAAGATATAATTATATTGAAGAAACACCTGCACCCCCACGTTTATTGCAGCACTGTTCACAATAGCCAAGATACAGAATCAACCCAGGCATCCAACAACAGATGAGTGGATAAAGAAAATGAGTACTATTCAGCCATAAAAAGGAATGAAATCAAGTCATTTGCAGCAACATGGATGAAACTGGAGGACATTGTGTTAAGTGAAATAAGCCAGGGACAGAAAGTTAAGCACCACATTCTCATTCATATGTGGAAACTAAAAAATAATGATAATAATAAGTTGGTAAAAGTAAAAAGCAGCACAGAGGATAGAAGAAGCTGGAAAGGGTAGGGGGAAAGGAGGGATAGGAAGAGATTTGTTAAAGGACACAAAATTACAGCTAGATAGGAGGAATAAGTTCTAGTGTTCTATACCACCATAGGATGACTGTAGTTAACAATAATATATCATATAGTTTTAAGTAGCTAGAAGGAGGATGTTGAATATTCCCAACACAAAGAAATGACAAATGTTTGGGATGATGGATGTGCTGATTACTCTGATCTGATCACTATACTTTATAATATTGGAGCATCACTATGTACTGCTGTGAATATGTACAATTATTATTTGTCAATTAAAATTTTTTAAATTTTTTTTATTTAAAAGATTATCAGTCCACAAATGATTGGAAATAAAAACAAAACAAAATACATAAGTACTTCATTATCAATAGTTCGAAGTGCACTACTTTAAATTCCCCTCTTCACTCTGGCCCAGGGCCTTTGGCCATCCAGCAGACAGGATCTCAGAGAAGGCGGGAATGCAGCTGTGCCTTCTCTGCAAGGAAAAGCGATGACTCAAGCAGAGGCAAAGCCTACTGTTCACACCTGACTATGAAGAGAACCCGTGCTCGGATCATTTGGGTAGAGGCAGGGCCTTGGACTTAAGGCTAATCACCCCAAACATTCCAATATAGAAAAGATCTTAAGACCCATGGCATCCTCATGGAGTTAAGAACAAGTGTTCCAAGCCAGTCAGGAAGCACTTCCAAAGCAAACTTTTGGGCTGTATCCAGGGATGAGTCAAGTGGCCCAACTGAGTTTGGGGGACTTGTAACATCTCTAATCAGTGTTTCTCTATGTCATCTCCCTCAAATACCCCCCCCCCACACACACACACACACACACACACTCACTCTTCATCCCTCCCTGGAGCTTGTCCACTTCTCTGAGCAGCACCAATTTCCTTGCAGCCAGTAGCAAGAGCACAGATGTGGAGAATGCATGGCTCCCACATTTCTTGATATAGACTTGAGGTCTTGCCTTATCCTCTCCAAGGAAGAGCTGAGGCCACTGGGAACATGCAGTTGGCCCATAGGCCATGGCAAAGCCTCCCAACTCTAAGTTCTCTCTGTGTTTAAGTCTAGAAAATGAAACACTGACATGGAAACATCTTTCAAAAAAAAAAACATGTGACTCTAACACATTAAAATAAAAAAGTGTAAGGAGAAAAGGAGGAACAAATAAATGGAGAGCAAGGTAGAAAAGGAGGCAGGAAAGGAAGAGGGGATAGAGGGCTATAAATTTCATAAGGGCAGAGAACATGTCTGTGTCCCAGTGCCTAGCACAGTGCTGGGCACATAATGGCACTCAACAAATGTTTGTTGAGTGAATAAAGAAAAGAAGGAAAAATTGACACAGGAGCAAGGAGGGAGAAGATGCTCAAGAAGCATGCAGCTGCCCAGATTCCTCCTGGCCTTCTACCGGGGATCTCACTGCTGTCCCCCAACCCACAGGAGGAAGCAGGCAGCAGGGAGGGCCTGGCTGCACAGGGCACACGCTGCTGGGCAGGGTGGTGGCTGCACATGGGTTCCTTCTCTAAAGCAAGGCTCCTTGTTGGTCTCCTTCTCTCTTTCTTTTTCATTCCTGAAAAACATTCTTTTAATGCAGGGAAGAGTCATTGATTTCATTTGAAACAATGCCCAACAGGATATGGCGTCTCAAACAGCTCTTTGGCCCTTGGCAACTGTTGTGTGCAGGTGTTTCATGCAAGTGCCGGGCAGCACGTACAGCACTGAGACCCAGGCAGCACTGGGCGTAGGCCTGGAGAGTGGCCCAGGGCACACAGGACTTATAGCACCAAGCCCTGCGGCGTCTTCTACATGCCAGGAATTCGACTCCTTCCCACATGCCTCCCTCACCCCTTGCTAACCTCACTTCCAGCCCCCAGTCTGTAGTAAAATAGGAACTGGGTTTTCCCTCTTGTTATTTCTTTTTTTGTTGTTTTGTTTTTTTTTTTTTTTTTGAGACTCCCTCTTGTTATTTCTATAACTCATAACATAAAAACAAACCTTAGTCCCAAAGAGAGAAATGGATCTGCAGTAAACAAAATGGAAGTAAGGAAGAAGGAAGACTGCTTGGTAATGACATACAAAAACAGGATGGACTTTGACCAACAACGGCAATAACAAACATGTGAACACCGATAGAGCAGAACAAAAAGTTCATCAATAAAAATCAGTGCATATACACACATACTTTTAATCCAAGTTTCCAAGAGTAAAGTGGAAATAAGGAGTATTGCAGCATGAAGAAGTATCTCCAACCCATAGAACTTTACAAGTAGCCCTTGACAGAGTTTAGCAGTCTCTATTATGTAGCAATTACACTACTAGCTATATACCCAACAGAAGTGAAAACACATGTCTACAGGAAAATTTATACATGGATATTTATAGCAACATTATTCACAATAACCAAAAAATTGAAACAACCCAAACTGAAACAATCAATTGATGAATGGAAATAACATGTGGTATATCCATACAGTGGTATGTTATTTGGCAATAAAAAGGAATGAATACATGAATACACAGATGTAACAGGATGAAACATGACAACATTATGCTACGTGAAAGAAGCCACACACAAAGGATCACATATTGTATGATCCCTTTTTCTTTTTTTTGAAATGTCCAGAATAGACGGATCTATTGAGACAGAAAGTAGATTAGTGTTTGCCTATGGCAGGGAGGGGGATGGCAGGATTTGGGGGTGACAGCTAAGGGGATCAGGATTACTTTGGGGGGTAGTACAAAGATTCTAAAATTGACTGTAGCGATGGTTGCTCAGCTCTGTAAATATACTAAAAGCTATTGAAACATATAAACTGGTAAATTGTATGGAATATGTCCATGTAAATAAAAGTATTAAAAAAAAAAAAAAAGGAGAGGTGGTTTCCCAAGCAGAGATAAGAAGGGTGCAGCACGGCCAATGGATTTCACTGACAAGGAAAGGGTAAAGGAAACATGCTAAGTCTTGCAGTGCCAGGAGTGATTTTGTCACTCCTTTTTATCCTCACAGACTCTAAGTCTCTGCTCCAAGACTTCACCAAGAAGGTCCTAGAAAAGAACCTCTCTCTTTTCCCCCTGTGTTTTCATAATGTAAATAACTGATAAGTGCTTAAAGTGTTACCCTTCTAGAGATATTTCTATTTTCAGATCATAATCATAGGAATGTAGAATATTTGAGCCTTAGGAACAATCTCGTCTACTGGATTTTTGTATACTCTCTAGAGCCCTTTCAGGGCTGTAAAGTTGGAGCCAAGAAGGGAAGGGCTGTGGGCAGTCATACATTTTAGAAAAACTCCCTCTCTGTGTGGTTAAATAACATGTTTGAGGGTTTAAAAGATAAACCCTTAGCTATCCAGAATGAATAACTTATCAAGAACAATTCAGCCCTGAAGTTTTTGGAGAATTGACATTTGACGGCTTTTCCCATTAAAGGCACCATGAGGCCCACATTCCCCATCATGAGCTCCAGAAAGCCATTCACAGGCTTCCAGCACATATGACAGCTGCCCTCTTCCACATCTGGACATTACCCCAGACCCTTCTCTAGGCCCTGCCTGATGTGACATCCCCTCCAATGCACTACCATCCTGTCCAGGCACCCGTGGCTGACCCAGGGCAATAAATGGCCCAGACCACATTTGTGCCCAGCATACAGGTCACTAGGAAAGCCTTCTGAATCAGGTCCTGGATGAGCCTGTCTCCAGTGCTGGATTGGTAACAACCTGTTTCCATCAACAGGCCAAAAACAGTCCAGAAGAAAAATAGTTACATTTGTCCATCACACCAGCCACATTTTCTTACCCACACACAAAAAAACAATGGCACAGTGGAATCTCCTGACCTCCAACCAAAAGCTGAAACTACTACATGATGATGGCTGCAATAAACTACATAAAACCCTACCTAGAAAACTATCAGGATTCCTTGTACTCCACTAAGTCCGGAACAATCAACTTGACCAAGGTAGCGTCAAAAGCTCCAGAGGGTCAGTACCTGGAAGGTCTGTGATTTCTATTTACATTTTTTATTTGAATTCTCTCTCACCCATAGCCCAATTACTTTCCAGCCCTTTCCTGAGCCTGCCTTACTAAAATCTGTTACTGGTAACTCAATGTGTAGCAAAGGTATAAACGCTTCAAAAAATTGATGTTAGGTAATAAGTGAATGAATTAATGATTTCAGAAGTCAAATAGCTTTGAAATTAAGAATATTTTAATTTAGTCATCCCTATTTTTATAATTTCTCAACTTACCAACTTATTCAGGACCCTCTTAAAGTGAACATAGTCCCAGATTCATAGGGCTTGGAAGGGACCATAGATACTACTCACTCTAATTTTAAATTCTTGCAGAGCGAGTGTCCTAGAGGCCATGTGAGGGCACAGGCAGGAGGTCAAGTGGAAAGGCACCTGAGGTCCCCATTCCCATTTTGGTTACTACATTAGGATAAGGCTAGCTGCTATAGTAAATAAACCACAACATTTCAGTGGCTTAGCAACACAGAATTTTATTTTTTATTCTTATAATAGTTTGATGTCGGTGGTGTTTCTAGCCTGCTGGTGGCCCTTTGCCTCCTTCTGTCGTGTTCTATCACACCTACAGCCCCAGCCAGGAGACAGGACGGGAGACCAGAGGGAGCACATCCGTTTCCTTACCACCTTGGCCTATACATTGGTCATGGTTTTGTCAGGAAAACAAAGCCTAGCCACATAATCCAATGGGGCAATTTGATATGGACAATAGCAAGAACCAAAAAGCCAAATAGAGGAGGTAAAGCAATCCAGAGATTCAGCAGGAAGCTGCTCCCACTCATAACTCACTCATCACTTACTCCTTTGAACCAGAGACGGCTGCTGGGCAACTGAGACCATGAAAGAAGGGGCTGTTACTTAAAAGCTGAGACCACAAAGATGTCACCAGAAGCAAAGAGATCAAAGCTAAAATATCCTAGCTTCTCCCTTCCTCCCTTCCTCCCATCTCCAACCAGCCTGCCCACTGGCCAAACCTAGCCAAAGCTGGGAAGGAAGCCTGGAAAACTGTGGTTGGCAGGGACAGATTCCCTACAGAATGAGCAGAGCAGGTGATGGGCAAGGAAAACGATCTGAGGGCAAATGACAAATACGATCTGTAGGTGACACACATCGCCTTGCTCACGTTTCATTTGTAAGGATCTGTTACAGAATCACACGGAGAAGCAAGGGGTGCCGGGGAATGTAGTCCTTGGCTGGGCAGCTGCTTCACAGGCACATCATGGAAGGAAAAGTGCAAACTTTTAGCGGACAGTGAGCCATCTCTGCCACAGCTGGGTTTTCATAGATTTTTCAATCCACCCAGAAGCTCCATTTTCACATGAAGCTGGTAAGGGACAGATCATGGTAATTAATTAATTAGTTAAAATAGAAAACCCCTGATGGCTCTCTAGACAGCATGGTTGTTTCTCCCTCCTCATCCCATATCTTAGACCGACGACCAGTGGGAAGAGGAGGAGAAGTTGACAGCAACTGTTTGGTGCTCCTAAGAGGAAGGGGCTTCCTATAGGTACAAGAGTCCTGGCTCCTTAAGCGAACTGTCGATGACATGATGCTCTCATGAACTTTGGGGTGAACTGGGCAAATCTGAAAGCATGAAAGACTCGGTCAACGAGACAGATCTGGTTTCTGCCTTCATGGAGCTAATGCCTCTATTAGGAGTTGAACACTAAGTGCTATGCAGAAAAGACACGGAGCTCTAGGACGAGGATAACAGATGGATTTGCTCTGGGTACGCTCAGTCCTCCAGCTTATACTTCAGTTCCAAACATTTATTTTTAGGTCAGCCTTCCTCTGCCATCATCTTAAAGGTATGCTTACATTCTTAGTCTCTGTATTTATATTCCAACCAATGCAGATGGCTTCTCACTCTTTAATCTTCAAACACAACAAACCATTTGTATCAACTCTTTCTGCTGCACTCCTGGCCTCCAGGTAGGGAGGCTGAGGCCTCTCTCCACATCAGCCAGAGCAGCTCCGCTTGGACCTGTTTTATATATTAGGTTATTTATCTAATTTGGATGGAAAGTTCACAAGCCATGTATCTAGCTTCATTCTCCCTTTTACATATGAGAACGTGGAAGTCCAGTGAGACAAGGGGACTTGCCCGAGACTGCATATAGCTCATGTGTCATGGAGACAGGCCTAGAATTCAGGGTCCAAACCCCAACACAATGTCCTTTCTACTGTTCTCAGGAATTCCAAACAAGAATAGCTTCCAGAGCACATGTTCCTCGTGGAAAGTACCAAGAAATTCTCTGCTGCTGAAGACTGCACCCATGGGACACGCTCTGCAGAGGTGCTCATTTCCTTATTAATTGGAACTCCTTTGATTTCAAGTGACAGAAATCCACTGAGACAGCTTAGGCCAACAAGGGAGACTCTATTATAAGGGACTCATGGAACTCAGAGCAGGAATACAGCTGGACCCCAGGTATGTGCCGGAACCAACTATTCCAATAGCTTTGGAAATCTCTCTCCACATTCTGCTTTGGCTTTTTCTGCACATCCACTTCATCTTCTACTCTTTGCAGGCCAGACTTTTCTACTTTATTATTCGTATGGCAGAAGACAGAGCCCTACCAGCCCCCAGGGTTTATGTTCTGAGGCTCCAGGCTCCCCTACACACTCATTTTTTGGTCAGTTTTAATGGAATGGCATTTATATACAGTAAAATGGACTCTTTGTCAAATGTATTTGGCCAGTGTATACAGTCATGCAACCACCACCACAATTAAAAGATTTCTATCATCCCAAAAATCCTTTGTGCTCTTATCAGTTAATCTCTTTCCCCAACTTTCATCTCTGGAATCTGTTTTCCATTGGTATCAGTTTGACTTTTCTAGAATTTCATATAAATAAAATCATAACAGCATATAGTATGACTTTTCTTAATTGACATAATGTTTTAGAGATATATCCATGTTCCTGTTATGAGTACTGGTGGTTAGTTCCTTTGTGTTGCTCAGTAATGTTACATTGTGTAAATACACCACAATTGGTTTATCCATTGTTGATGGACATTTGGATTGTTTCCAGTTTGCAGCTATTGTGAATTAAGCTGCTCTGCGCATTCAGGTACAGGTCTTTGTGTGGACATACGTTTATGTTTTCATTTCTCTTAGGTAAATACTTAGACATGGGATTGCTGGGTCACATTTTAAGTGTGTGTTTAACTGTATAAGAAACTCAAAGTGGCTTTGTTTTCCAAAGTGGCTGTACCATTTTGTGTTTCATTAGTAAATATACTGCTTCACACCCTCTCCAACAGGTGGTATGGTCAGTCTTTTTAATTTTAGTCATTCTAATGGGCATTCTAGTGGTATCTCATTGTGGTTTTAATTTGTATTGTCTTAATAAATAATGTTTAGAATCTTCTCATGTGTTTCTTTGCCATCCATATATCTTGTTTGGTAAGGAGTTTAATTCTTCGGTCAGTTTTTGGAGGGTTCTTTGTTTTCTTCTTGAGTTGTAAGAGTGTTCACATGTTCTAGATATAAGTCACTTATCAAATATGTGTTGCGCAGTCCAGGCGTGGTGACTCACAACCTGTAATCCCAGCACTTTGGGAGGCTGAGGTGGGTGGATCACGAGGTCAGGAGATCTAGGCCAGCTTAACCAACATGGTGAAACCCCGTCTCTACTAAAGATACAAAAATTAGCTGGGCGTGGTGGTGCGCGCCTGTAATCCCAGCTACTACTCGGGAGGCTGAGGCAGGAGAATTGCTTGAACCTGGGAGGCGGGGGTTGCAGTGAGCCGAGATTGTGCCACTGCACTCCAGCCTGGGCGACAGAGAGAGACTCCGTCTCAAAAAAAACAAATAAAAGATAAAAAATAAAATAAAAATGTGTTTTGCAAAAATCTTCTCCCAGACTGTGGCTTGTCGTTTTTATTTTCTTAACAGTACATTTCAAAAAGCAGCTTTTAATTTTTGTGAAGTCCAAATTTATCCATTTTTTTCTCTTATGTTTCCTACATGTTGTGTCCAATCAAAGAAATCTTTGTCTGATCCAAGGTCACAAAGATTCTTTTCTGCGATTTCTCATGGAAGCTTACAGCTTCCATCCGTGATCCCCTTTAAGTCCATTTTTATCTATAGTGCATCTCTCACTTGCTCTGACTCACACTCTTTCTCTCCCTTCCCCAGACCTAATTATCTGGGTGGGACTCTGACTGGGGAGCTTGGGTCAGTTATTTACTCATAAACCAATCTACATGGCCAGAGGCAGAGAAAAGTCTCTTGACCTGAGCTTGATCACAGCCAGCTCTGGTCCAGTCAACAGCATCCAGAGTTCCAGGGTTCTGTGCAAAATATGGCTGCCATGTGGCCCATGTGGTTGCAGAAAGGAGATCAGTAACCAGAGAATGGGGATGCATTATAGATTATATTAGGTTATATTAGGCAAGATAACCTAGTAAGTGTCTATATACCCTGCAATCTGGCTCTATCCATTTTAGGCATCTTAAGTAATTAACCTGGAATATTACAAGGCTTCTTATTATTGAATGAACAGATCTTACCAAGATTCAAACATAATTTTTCCTATTGCTCACCAAACTCCTAGTCATGCTCTCATCCCTAACCTACTAAAATATCACCACCATTGTGAAGACTGTGGGGAACCCTCAGCAGAGTTAATACGACTACAGCACTTAAAACATATTTGCCTTCTCCAAAAAACAGTTAGCTCCTTGTGGACAAGAACCTTATGCTGTTTGTCTCTATCTCAACAGCTAGTTTAATTCATGGCATGCAATATTTTGGGGTAGTTGTTGAATGCTGCATTTTTCCTATAATATTTGTCAAATAATTTATTTGGTAATGAGAAAGGGACAACTTTGAAGACCCCAAGTGATGGAATTGCCTTGCAGAACTTTTTTATAAGAAAAATCCTCGCTTGAGATTGATGGCTGATTCACACTCAATGGGGAAAAAAATATAGGTAGAAAATCCAATATCAATCTCACTCTGACTTTTCACCCTTGCCCAGGGGAAACATAATTCAAATGCTTCCTTGCAGTCACGATGCACAATGTTGAGCTGGGTCCCACTTGCTAAGGAATAGTTAGCATCATCACTAAAAAGCCCTGAGGCCCATGGTGTCCACTACATTTAATCTCACGTCACTCTTATTAACAACACAATTGCTACTTTGCTGGCCCAGATGCTCAAAGAATAGCAAATATTAGGGCCAGGGCAGGGATGTTTATGGCAACAAACTATGATAAATGAAACATTATGGAAAATGTATAAAGAAAAGTATTTCCTTCGAATAGTGGTTTCTAGATAGGACTTAAAGCAGAAATCGCCAAGATGCAAAGCAGAAGATAATCAGGTCGGAGTAATAAGTTTAAATAAAAACTGCTGTTAAAGAAATTTATTTGAACCCCGCTGATATTAAATATGAGCACAAAGGCTATGATTGCCACACATTCTTTGATTTAAAAATAAAACTCTCTAAATGTTTAGAACAGATTCTTTAAATAAAATAATATAGAGACACGGAGAGGAAATTTCCAAAATAAAACCTTTAAACAAATCTTAAGTAGTGGTGGAAAGTGCACATCCTGCTTCCATTTTAAGTGCCAAAGAAGGCTCTTTGAAGGATACAAATGTGTGAAGCAGAAAGACTCCAGAGGATGTGGAAAGAACAGAGAACGAGCCTTGCCTGGGCTCCTACAAGCCTCCATGGGCCCCCATCCTTCTAGAGTCCCTTTGTTCCCACCCTTGCCTCCCACTAAGCCCACCCCTGTGTGTGGCATATTTGAGTAATTCTGCTGAAGTCTTTCATGTATATGCAACATTGCGAGTAGGTAAACAAAAGTGATGTCTGGATCCCTCCAGCAAAGGACAGATGACTCTGATTTAGAGAAAACTAGATTAACTGATAACTCAAGTAGCTGGATAAGAGACAGAAGACAGGCAAAGGATGATTTTTTTAAATTGTTTAGACTTAGTCAAAATCAAAGACTGCATGACTCAGAAGAGGGGCCCTCAGTCTAAAATAGAGTGGATGCTGGTAGCAAGAGCTACTGCTTCCTCCTTGGTGGGCTACTGCCTGAGATGCCTCTATCACCATCCAGGAGGTTCTGGACTTTACGTGGACTTTATCATCATCCTAGGAAGCACTATGAACTAGGGACTTAAGTCTTGCCCATGGATACATGGGTTATGTACTTGTATTTGATTTCTGTTTCTTATGATTTTTCTGCCAGTTTGGGGCAGGGTAGTGGGTGTGAAAAGAAATAAAGTATAAGCGAATTGGGCATATATAACAAATTCCAGGAAGCAGAAAATTTCATATGCTTGTTACTCCACTAACTTAGCCACCATTATTATGAACTGAATTTCAAAAAAAAAAAAATCATTTAAACAATTGCTATTGGCCGGGCACAGTGGCTCACACCTGTAATCCCAGCACTTTGGGAGGCCAAGGCGATTGGATCACTTGAGGTCAGGAGTTCACGACCAGCCTGGCCAACATGGTGAAACCCCATCTCTACTAAAAATACAAAAATTAGCTGGGTGTGGTGACAGGCACCTGTAATCCCAGCTACTTGGGAGGCTGGGCAGGAGAATTGCTTGAACCCAGGAGGAGGAGGTTGCAATGAGTTGAGACTGTGCCCTGTACTCCAGCCTGGGCCACAGAGGGAGACTCAAAAAAAAAATCGCTGTTTTAGAAGTCCCTAAAGTTTACTAAAATTAGATATTTTAGTATCATTTGTGATTATGTTTTGATCTCTTTTAATTTGCTGGTGGAATTATCTGCTGTTTAAATTTTAGAATATAGATAATTTACTTACAATGGTATTTCTCACACTGAATTTGGCAGCTCTGGGAAATTTCTAGAAATCAGACCCACTGAACAATCCACAATTTTGTGATGCTGGTGTCTCTGAGCTATCTGGATGGGTAAACTGGAACTTCTGATTCTAAATAAGAATACCTGCCTAAACAGTTACCTAAAGTTTTCATTTTTTTCAACTGTCAAAATACTTCTACCTCACACCAAAAAGTAAGTGCTGTGGCTTGAAAGATGAAATTTGAGGAAGATATATATGATTGGCCAATAAGCTCTCTTATTTATTTGTCCAAACTTTGCATCTGTCCTATAAAATCCAACTGCAAGTGACTTAATCAAAGGTTAATTTGGTAGAAAGCAATTTGGCCAAAAGTAAATTTGTCAAAATGAAAGAATGTAGTTGATATAAAAATTTGATTGAAAAATATTGACACAAGTTACCGATATTTTTCTTCAAATATTACTAACTCTGAAGCTGCCCTCCCTGGGTCTCTTCTGGAGAATCATTACAATTTTGTTTAACTTTAAAAATTCAGGTTCATTTTTAGCTAATCATTCCTTTTCTGTTCTGTTTGTGATAGTAAAAATTTGGACTAAGTGTCTAATGATAGGAGGAGTCCCACACTTGAGCTGCTACTAAAATCCATAACCTTCAACTTTAGCCAGCAAACTTTCACTTTGTCCTCAATCTACCCCAATCCCACCTCCTTCACCCTCGCTCTCAGGAGATGGCTTTGCCTCCTTCTTTACAGAGCACCAGGCATGAAGCCTCACATTCCTGTTGGGCCCTCTGCAACCTTACCTGCCTCTGTCTGTCTCAGCAATGGAAGGCTCTGTCTTTAGCCACAGCTGTTTCTCCTGGGCTCTGAAGCTTCTCTGTCTATCTGTCTATCTCTCTCTTTTTCTCTCTCTGTCTCTGTCTCTATCTCTGTCTCTCTCTCTGTCCCTCCAACAATCACCCTCTTTCTATCCTGTGCCATCAATCCCTCCTTTACTCAAGCGGCATGTAAACAATCATAAGCCTCTTCCTACTAAGGCGATAAGGACTCTTGACTTGACATTCTCCTCCAGCCCCATTCCTTCCTCCCCTTCACAGCCAAACTTTCATATGGAGTCATCAGCTCTTTGTGCTTCCACCTGCTCCCTTCCAATTCTCTCCTTCACCAGCCCCAATCTGGCTTTGGCTGACTGCCAAGGCCAATGGCTAACATTCTGCCACGTTCCATGGGCAGGTTTCTGTGCTCATCCTACTTGACCTTTCTGCAGTATTGGCTGCCAAGTATTCCCTTCCTGGCAAAACCTCATTTCCTTGGCTCCCATGACACCTATCCTTTCTGACTTTTCTTTTCCTTCTCCGTCTCCTCTGGGGGCTCTTCTTTTCCCACTCACCTTTTGAAGGCCATTGTTTCTTAACCCCTTCTTCACACTTCTGCTCTGTTCCCTCTGCAGGCTCCCTGAGCCACCACAGCCCACCTTTATCCTGCGAACTTCAGCAGAGTGCAGTGGTTAAAGATGTGGAGGCTGAGTTTGAATTCCTTGTTGCATCACTCACTAGCTGTTTTTACTCTTTTACCCTCTTCAGTCTCAGCTTCCTCATCTGTAAGTGGGAGTGATAATACCTATGTCAGAAGGTTATTGTGAGGATCAATTGTGATGATGCATGTAAACAATCAGCATAATGCTTGGAAATGCACTAATAATTAGCCCAGTAAGCGTTACCTATTATTATTATCTTGCAATGAGCTCTAGAACATCTGGAAAGCTAAAAATGTATAGCTCATTACCAGAAATAATACAACCTCAGTACTAGGAGATCACTGAGACTAGAAGATGGTGCATAGCCACTCTTTCTTCCTCAGCTTCCCTTCTAGTCCAGACACAGTCTGCCTTGGGTGGGATCAGACGATGTTCTTCTTTGCTGAGTCTCACGTTTTCTTTCCTTTCTACACCTCTGTCCTCTGTCAGGGTCCCAGCTCCACCCTGCCAGCATCACCCTATGTGGCATGGACTGTTGCTGGCTCTCCCCTTGGTAGGTACATTTCTAGCACCCTCCATAGAAGCAGGTCCCACAAACCTATCTCTAGCTAATAATGACTGCCTCTCTCAGCATAGTTTGATGTTTGTTCATACTATAAGATTCTCCGCATCTGGGGTGAAGGTCAAAAGGGACAAAGAGGGTAAAGGGGACAGAGAGGTTTATTCTGCCATATCAGTATATTATTATTCCATCATAATTAATAAGTATGATAATATATATCCAGAGACATACATTTAGACCAAACATCCCCCTGTGCTTCAGACTAGAATGTACAATAGCCAACTTTACAGCCACTAAAATGTCTTACTATACCTTAAACGCAATATACCTAATACCAAATTAATTATCTTTTTTCCTAAAACTATTTCTTCTATTATATCTACCACCTACCCAGATGAGCAAGCCAAGAACTTAGGAACCTTCCCAGCCTCCTTCTCATCGCTTATTCCCCTCATGCACTTCTTCCTCCTTCCTTGCAACTACTCACAACTCAGATCTCACCTCAAGTCTTGCCTTGCACCAATTTAGTTCTGAACTAGACGACCTGAGTGGCTACAGCAATGTGTACTTATCTCTGTGCTGGTACCATCATGCTGTGGGGTAGCTGCGGGTCTCAAACACAACCATCTTTACACTCTCAGTACCTAGGATAGGGCCTGGTATCTAGTGTGTGCAATAAAAATCTGGTTACAAAAAAAACACGTGGAGAAGGTAGGGAAGAAAGGAAAGAGTGACACAAGCAAGGAAAAAAGAAGAAGCCTCTTCCATGGAAAAGGTCCATTTTTCATCTTATAAGTTTTTCTTTTGTGGACTATTTATGAGCTTATATTTGAGGTGTCAAATACTCAGACCCATACATACTGGCCTCTTCTGTCGTGCTCAGCTTGCTCTGAGGGTTAGGGCTTCAGAGCGTTGTGAAATCCCACGAATAGTTGTTTACAACTGATGGAAAGAAAGTAATAAAGGCCTCCTGAGGTTTCTCTCTTTACCTTAAATATTTCCTCCTCTGACTTCTCCTTAAGGCCCATGTCTAGCTCCTTCAGGTTTTGTTGGGCCTTCTTCTAAGCCTCCAGTTCTACCTGTTTACTTCCTCTTGGCATGTTATTTTTCTACAGGAAAGAGCCTAAATGGAGGACAGCAGGCAGAAAGGAAGGAAGTTTAGAAAGATTCATGTTTAGAAAGATTTCACTTGGAATAATGAAGAGAAAACCATCTACGGAAAGAAAGAAACAGAGCTTTCAGAGACACAAGAGCAGACACACAATATGATGTGTACCAGGGAGTGGTGCCCCTGAAAACGGAAGGTTGTCTGTCTCTCTAATTCAGGTTCTCCCCACCTCCCACTATATCTTCTTGCCTTTGATGTTAAGATTATTCTACATCGAATTGCTTGAAATTTCTCATGAATTAGCCCAGTAAATTTCCATTGCTTTTAAACTATTTATTAAACAGGATTCCAGTTTTTTCTGTTGAACATTTAAATAAGATTTGAACAAATCATAATTTTTCTTAAAAAAAAAAAAAAAGCATGACTCATATGTTTATTGCAGCACTATTCACAATAGCAAAGTCATGGAATCAACCTAATTGTCCATCCATAGTGGACTGGATAAAGAAAATGTAGTACATAGGCACCATGGAATACTACATAGCCATTAAAAAGGAACAAAATCATGTCCTTTGTAGCAACATGGTTGCAGCTAGAGGTCATCATCCTAAATGAAATAACACAGAAGCAGAAAAAAGTGAGAGGTAAACACTGTAACAGATGGAAACAATAGACACAAGGGACTCCAAAAGAAGGGAGGAAAGGAGAAGGGGGAAAAGTTGAAAAACCACCTCCTGGGTACTATGTTCACTATTTGGATGATGGGTTCCCTAGAAGCCCAAACTCCACCATTACACAATATACTCATGTAACAAATCTGCACAGGTACCCCCTGAATCTATAATAAAAAGCTATAAATAAATAATTAATTAAAAGCATGCACATAAAACAGTGAGGCACATAAAACATCAATGGCCACTTGTCAGAAGAGATTTAGAAGTGGATTTTCAGTGAAATTGGTATATATTGTGATTGCTTCAGCAGACAACTTGCACAGTAGTTATATCCTTTCAAAGTTAAAGTTATGATGGTGAAGAGAGGCTTCATCACATACAACAGCTACCTGTCTGAGGAAGAAAAGCACTTTGTTCCAGATATTCCAGCAGAAGCAGTATTACCATTTCAACACAGACATTTTTCTGCTTTAGACAGTATCTAAATACTTCCTGAGTTCCCGAGGATTCCCTTTTTGTTTCTTGTGATTACATTACAGAATGGTGATCCACTTTGGATCTGTCCTTATCCTTACCCACACAACATACACACATACACATGATGCTTGTATTGTCCACAGAAAATGAGATATTTTCTGACTTAGAGGTTCATTGTCAACAGGATCTTGGGCACAGATAATTTATCAATGGTTTCAATTTTCTTGAAGGTATTAACCTGCCTAAATGTAAGCTGGATGAGCATATCAAATTCCAACACTCTTCTGAAGCCACTTCCTCAGGGATTACCAGTCACTATATGGCTGCCAATTTTAACAGCCTCTTCTCTGTCCTCACCTTAATCAGCCTCCGTACAGCAGTTCACAACTAACTCTGTCTTGACACCCCCTTGATCTACGGCTTTGGTGACACCATTCAGAGTCAGTCCTGTTCCTACTCAGACCAGAAGCCAAGAGAATGTGTATGGAACTGGGTTTGGAGGTTCTTGAGCCTACAAATTAACCATATAGGAATAAGGGACACATATCTTTTTGTCTAAATTGTATCCACAGATGTATACCAGAATGTGGGTCATTATAGAGTCCTGTCCTTCCCCTGAGAAGAGGGACTCAGAAGAAGAGAGAAGGATTAATACTGTCCACCTCGGGAATGAAAGCAGTGATTCAAGGCAAATTCTAGTTACTATCTCAGCAAAGCAGTCAGGAACAGAGTGGGAATCAAAACTATATAAATTTTTCAAGATTCTCTAGATCTTATAGGGGTTGTTAGTTTTATTATTCCCATTATATTAGGCAGTAGTGATTAGAAGTAAAATTTATTTCAAAAATAAACCAACAGTAAATAAGAGGGCCTGGTTGCTTGTCTTCAGGAACCTAGAGGAATTAGAAGGAGCTGCAGACACCACATCCCTCTGAGAGACAGAACCTCAAGAGAGTCGGAATTGGCAATGCCAGCACCCAGGAGGAGAAGCAACAGGTTGTATGCCTCAGACCTCTTGCAAGGAACTTGCAAATGACAAACTGGTCTGATCTAGCAAGAACGGGGGGCAGGTAGTGAGATTCTCAGTGTACTTTGCCAGTTCCTTTTCCTTCATCCTCCTCCTAAATGCTTAAGATTCTTAAATCTATATCTCCAGCCGTGCCCCCTCTCCTGACTCCAGACCCACATTCCTGATGATCTACTGTACACAGGCCCCCCTAGCCCAGTATATGCAAAATGAACTCATCACCCTTCCCATTTTTATCCCATATCTCTCCCTTCTCCAGTATTCCTGACCTCAGTGGAAGACACTGCCAATCTCCCAAGCACTAAGGCCAGACACGCAGTACTATCTCCAACTATCCTCCTCCTCCTCTAGATGCGGTTCATCACTAAGGTTCTTCAATTAGATCCTATGTGTCTCATTCTTTTGCTTCTCACGGTCCCTGTTCTATCTCAGGTTCTATATTCTCTTGTACGACTATTACAATAGCCCCCTAACTGCTCTCACCATCTCCAACATGCGGCAGGTCTGGTTTTTACAGTTAATCCTCACAACTCAGTTGAATTCATTTCCATACAAAACTGTATATAGTTCTTGAGGTTTTATTGCCATTGATGGTAGGAAAACTTAAACTTGTCAAATTTAAACTACAGTAATGCCATCATCTCTGGCCTAAAGTTCTTCCTAAAGCCCAATTCCTATTCCTTGGGATGACTTCCCCAAATAAACTATCCACATTCAAACCCTTATCTCAGGCTCTGCATTCTGGGGGAACCCAAGCTAAGACCTCACTTGTCCTATAGTCTGGAAATCTTCAAAGCTACATTTTACTTTCCCCTGTGTGCTTCAAATGACCTAAATTCTACCAAGCATCACATAAGACTTTAAGGACCTAAATGAGCCATGTGGGGGATGGTGACACAAGGCAGACAGGTCAGTGTGGCTGCTAAGGCTTTGTTCTTCTGCAGTAGCTGCGGCTGAGATTCGTGTCCCCAGTTCTCAGCTCATAGGTGCCAAGTGATGAGCAGAGGCTCTAGTCGGGTTTCTGGAAGCCCCATTACCTGATATGGTTGGAGCCTCTTTGAGCTGCATTGCTCCTGGCTGGATACCATCCAACCTTGCTTCTCTGGTCTCCCTGGAATTTCCAGAAGCTACTAAAACCCCATGACAAATTCCTTTCTGCTAAAATTAGCCTTCATAATTCTGTTTTCTGCGATTAAGAATCCTGCCCCAATATAGTCATCTAAAGTCTCATTCAATGATAGATATTTATTTTGGGTTGCTTATAAAAGAGAGAAGCCATCACTTTACAGTTACTGTTGAGCAAAAATATCTTGCATGTTGAAAGACGTTTTTATACCAGGAGGTTTTGTTTTTAGCTCCTAGACTTCTATCTATGTGGATTCATTTAGATAGCATTAATAAATGACTTGCTATTAATCACAAAAGCAAGACTTTTATGAGCCTTGCTACATATATACATAAGGCCCTATTAATACCTAATATATTTTAATAATAATAGCTATATCTTCAGTAACTGACGCCTATTGTGCATCAGTAACTGATATATTCTCAGTATCTGATATCTGATTAATCCTCACAACCACAAAAACCAAAGTTCAAATTACACAAACTGTTGGCAGTTGCAGGGTTTTAACCCAAATCTTTCTGACCTCAAGCCCATGCTCTCTCCGCTACGCTATGTTTCTCCCTGACTAGAGACCTCACCATAATCTGAGTCACACACGTCTAGTTGGGGCTCAGGCTTCCAGTTGACACTACGCTGTAAGTCAAGCTCCCAGGAGAAGTGTTGGGTTCAGGGTATACACATGCAAAGTCTAGGCACCCTTCTCAAAGACAGACCTGTGGTCTACCTATTTGAAGGAAATCACCAAAATATTCCCCTCAACTCACAGTTGCTATATTAGGTAGAATTGTGTTCTGTTGTAACAGAATAATCTAAAATAAGCATAATTTAAACAAATTAGTTTATTTCTCTTTCACTTTCAAAAAAGTATAGAGATTGGTTAGTCCAGAGCTGAAATGGAGTGCCACACTCTCAGGGACCCAGGGTTCTCCTATCTTACTGTTTCCCTGCAAGCGGCTTCCATTCCCAAATTTACCTCATGGCCCACAATGGCTGCTGGAGTTAAGCTATCACATCTATACTCCTACCAACAGGAAGAAGAAAAGGAAGAACAAAAGCACACACTTAAAGAGTCCCTTTAAGGACATCTCCTGTAAGCTGTACTCACCACTTTCACTAATATCCATTAGACAGAACTAATTGTCCAGGACTAATGGAACCAGCAGTCCACCATAGCTTTACTGTGGGCATCTCTGTGCTAAAACAAAAACCTGGGTTTCTATTTTTGTGGAAGAAACGGAGGACACATATCAAAGGATAATTGCTGGCCAGGCCTGGTGGCTCATGCCTGTAATCTCAGCACTTTGGGAGGCTGAGGAGGATGGATCACTTGAGGCTAGGAGTTCAAGACCAGCCTGGCCAACACAGCAAAACCCCGTCTCTACTAAAATTACAAAAATTAGCTGGGCGTGGTGGTGTGTGCCTGTAATCCCAGCTACTCAGAAAGCTGAGGCAGGAGAATCACTTGAACCCAGGAGTTGGAGGTTGCAGTGAGCCAAGATCATGCCACTGTACTTCAACCTGGGCAACAGTGAGACTCTGTCTCAAAAAAAAAAAAAAAAAAAAAAGTGATTGCCAACACTGAGACCAGAGTCTTTCATATAAATGGTTCATTTGATTCCTTAAATAATTTTTGCTTTTGTTTTGTGATGCAAACAAAAAAAAAAAAAACCAGTTTGTCTTCTGAAAAACAGGTCAAGTCTTGGAGAAATGGGAATGATGATGGCTTCCATCCTACTATGTGAGAAAATAGAAACCCAGCAGCTTGCCTGACGCCAACCAAGCTTTCTCAAATGTTTACTAATTATATTTTCAACTTTTCAGGAAATCCCTCTTTTAAAATGGCTCCACAGCTACCCCTCTGCAGGAATGAAATTCAGCAGGGATCTTCAGTCCCTGGTGACCAAAACTGAACATGGGGCAGACGTGACAAGCGTCAGGTCCCAGAGCCATCGTTTCATCTCCATGAACTATTTACTCTGGCCTTTTCCTTTCCTTTCTCTCCATTTTTTGTATGACAGAGTGTTAATCACTTTTCATGTGCCAGCTCATTCATTCATTCATTCATTTATTAAATAAACATTAAGCACTTTTTAGGGCTTTCCTTAGGGAAGCTCACCACCTACTGCATGGGACCAACCTATGAACAAATAATTGTGAAATCATGCCGTAAATGCTGTATAGAGGAATAAAAATGTCCCGTGGGAACCTGGAGGATTTCTATAAGACGCCACAAAGGAGACATCTTTGAATTGATTCATCTTTGAATCCCTAGTACCAGAAATAAAGTAAATATTTGCTGAATAAAAAACTTAATTATTCTTTGACACTTGGTTCTCAGAATCTTCCTGATGAGAATGAAACTGTTCTGTTGCTCTATAGAAGCACTCAACAAGAAACAGAACAGCTCTTTCCAGGAACGACCAGCTCTTCACCAGGCAGGTGAAGAACAGATAATCTCCTCCCCACCCTCCAAAAAAAAGAAAGTTTCTTCATCTATTCCATTTAAAGATTCTGTAAAATCATCTACTGTTGTGTTTGATCATCCCTATAGGAAGTAAGAATATCCATATAAAAGAGATTGCTCTCCTACTGGAATTTGAATTCATTTCTCATTTTAAAATTTACTAAGATACAAAAACAAGAAATGTTATGAAGATTTGTTGGCTTATAAAGATGGCTGTAAGTACTTAACATATGTGAGTTTCTGTCTTTTCCTTGGTTGACATAACAATCTGGTCAAAAAAATAACTTGGTTAGAAATAAAATCTAGAAACAATTTTTGCCTATATTCCAGAATGGGAAGAGGGTGTGTACTTTTAATTTTAGCCATTTGTTTTTATTCTAAGTGGCCTGTAATAACAGTAAGTTAGAAAATATAGCTGTTCAACAGTAGGGAACCGATTAAAGAAATTGTAAGTTACAAAATAGTATGTATAACATACACAGAAATTATAAAATATAAACTGATATGCAAATTGAATTTTCTAACACTGAATAGCCAAATGTTTTATTTCATGAAAATAAAACAGGCTTAATTCACTAAAGATAAATCAGAAAGTTTTTTCAAAACCTCAGAACCTTTTCCTTTGTTTTACTATTTAGGAGTTTATTTTATTTAATACAAAAAACAAGGCATACTCATTTCTATAATTTACAAGGGAATTTAAAAATGTAACAATAACCCATGACTATACATATCAGAAACAACCAGTTAACAAATTAGTAGATATCATTTTTCATGTATATATTTGGCTTTTATAAAAATGGAATCATATCAACAATAGTTTTATAACCCTCCAAAAATTATATATCCCCCCAACCATGCTAGCTTGATGACATAGTTTATATGATATATTTATCTTCAGAAAGAGTTTTAAGACACACTGGAGATCAATACAGAGTAAAGCCACAGTGGAGGAAGCTGGTGAACTCCTGGACTCCTGTAACACATTAAGGAATCATCCTGAAGTTTGAGTCCTGAGTCCTGTTCTGCAGCAAATACGCTAGGAACAAACGCTCAGTCCTTCTGAGCCTCCATGTCCTTGCCCATAACACGAGGATAATCATGCTTGTCTCTCACAAATGTTCCAACAAATAAGATCAACTTTTTAATGGCCTTTGAGTTGTGGAAAAAAATAGCATCATAGTATTTTATTATGTTGCAACCTGCTCATGATTGGTATTATAATTATTATTATATTACCTGGCTTTGAATTTTAAGCTCTCCTTTTTAGGATATTTTAGCTTATTGGTTGCCCATAACACTTTTATCACTACTGGATCCTGTTGTTGTTGTTTAAGAGAATATTGCTTTTAACTTACTTGAATAAAGATTCTCAGTTCTTTTTTATGGACTTTTTTTTTTTTTTTTTTTTTTGGTCAATTCTTACACGAACAGTATGCTACTAACGGGTACAGGCTGGGTTTGACATTGTCTCGGTATTTCCTGCACCATCTGTCTGCTGCCCTCCCAGACCTGCACCATCAGGATTTCTGCAGGCCCATGCCTACATGAATCCCGGGTGTGTGGGGCACACTGTTGTCCCACACCAGCCTCCCTTTGTAGAGGATTGGGAGGTGCAGGCCACTGAGACTCTTGTGGGTAGTTATTCAGATGGGAATTGCCAATGCTGGGAAGTGAATCTTGCTGCCAGGAAAGATTGATGCAGCCAGGAACCCCTTGCTGAAGGTTACCTGAGGCCATTTCATCAGTAACCTCTGCTGAACTATAACACAAGCACTGGGAAAAGGCCAAAAGTTAACCTGAAGCCACCCTACCTCCAGCCTTCACCTCAGCCTTTATCATGTCCAGGCCTCAGATCCCACAAGCATGGGATCCCTTTATCTAAAGCATGGCCATTCCCTTCCTTACTCATTTAAGGTTCATTCTCTTTACCAGATACCACTAAACCTACTCAGGGTACAACCAGGATAATCTAAAATATAGGTACTAGTCTGCTGATGACACATAGGATTTTTCTAAACTAAGTAAGATTTATTTTCCTCTTCTAACTCTGTTTCTTTTTCTTCTAATTCCAATTTTAATTCTTCTTCAAAATCTTCTTTTTTTAAATTCTCCATGAATTCCTGTTTCACAAAATGAACTCAAGTCACTTGACACTTGTACTAAGAAAAAAGTATAGAAACAATGCCCAGCTTCCCTTGGGAATTCATGGTCAGCACTGAAGAGGTGGGGGTCTTTCCTAGGCATGTCAGGATTTCTGTCCCTCAGGACAGACAGGCCTGGCCCTCAGTGCCCCTTCTCCCCACTCACAACTATTCAGGACCAGCCGAGACCCAAGCTTTGAAAACAACCGGCGAGAAAACAGGTGTCTTCCGGAGAGCCCGGTGCTTCCCAGATGGGAGAAGCGATTAAAGGGACAGGAAGTGTGACCGCTCCTCAGCAAAGCCAGGGACAGACTGAGAAATGTGCTTTTCTTATGAAAGTGCCAAGGTCATTATTAAATGGATGGAAACTATTGTTCATAAAAGGCACTTGTATAGAAATGAAACTCTCTTTACCGCCTAGTTTAAATTTATCTCAAAACAAAGTGTTGTCAATGAAGAGTTGGACTGCTTCCCTACCATGCTTTAACCACACACGAACACCACGTAAATCTCCCAGGCCCTATTCCAGGTGCTCCCCAAGTGGCAGCTGACATCTCCACCCCAACTTTCCTTCTGTGTGCCTCGGTACTCCAGGGACCGCATTTCAAAATACCCAAAAGTAAAAAGCATCCCCACTTTAGAAACTAGCCCCTAATTCATCACCATGAAGTTTTAGAAACAATGGCAAAAACAAAATTACTAAATGGTATTTTTCCTCTAGAGTTCTGTGGGGGTCCAACTCATTTTAAAACAACATTTAAAAAAAAAAAAAAAAAAAACATTTTCCAGTCATCTTCCTACCTTCTCCTTTTCCAGAATGGATTCTTGATCATACTGACCTCAGCACCTCAGGCTGGCAGGAAAACCGCCTAGATTCCCTGAGGCATGTCAGAGCCTGGTGCAGGAAACCACATAAGGTCTTGCGGTGTAACCCCTGGCCTGGTCTGGGTTACTCACACTCCCTCTTAAGTAAATTGCATGTTATAGAACCTGGTCTCAGAGTGTGGGAACCACAGTGACTGACACCCCCGACCCCTGGGTCAGGTAGAGGGTTCCTAGTGCGAGAAGCAGAAAGAGGCTAGAGTTCGTGTTTTTAAAAGGTCAGAAAGAGACCATGAAATCCCAAAGATGGCAAAGTGGTTCTAATGTCAAAACTCAGGATTTTAGGCATCATTTGGCATTTATGGCCTCCATATACTAGGAAGATTTAAGTGTGCACCCACCTACACGCTGGAGCTGTACTGGCTCAGAGGTTCCCCAACCCAGCTACCCCTCCGAACCCACTGGGCTGCTTTTCATGAAACATCAATTCCTAGGTCCTCAAAATGACTAAATCAGAATTTCCAGAAATGGGGCATGGAATCTGAATTTTTCCAAGCTCCCCGGAGGAGCCTAGTTGCAGAGCCAGGTTTGGAAATGGCTGCCCTAGATCACCTTCCACGCACTCTTCCACAATCCTAGAGACCTATATGAGTTATTGAGCTTCATACAGCCTGCCTACATGCTCCGAGACATACATACTGAAATGCACTTCCTTGAGAATAAATAAGAAAAAGAAAATGATAAAACAGAAACACAAATTCATTCCCAATGTAAGTAAAGACATTACAGCCCTGGTCTCTACTTCTGGCCAAGATGACTCTTCCCCAGCTCAGAGTATACCATGTTAAATGGAGAGGGAGAAAGGCAGTTGGTTGCAAGATTGATGCTAGAAGTGGATTCTACGCCATAGATCTGTGCCACAAATGTGCACGCTCTTCCCCATGAGCCACTGTAGACATGGATGCCCCATATAACTCCTGAGCTACCTAACTCCTGATTGAGTCTGCCCTGTCACTTCCTTCAGTCCATGAGGAGAAGACCTACATACTCAGTGCATACACACATGCTGTGCTCAACCACAAGGGCTAACTTCCTCAGAACAAACTCCCTAGTGGAACTAGCTCTGACTTTAACCCAAACTCACGTGGTTCTGCCACACCACCCTGACTTCGACCCAAATTCAGCACCATTTAGGATCCAAGGGGCCAGCTCAATGTATGCTTTAATGAGATTCGTATGGTTTGTGACCAAAGGAGATGAGGAATTGTATCCTTTTTCAAACTGAACTCTAGCTAAAGTCCATTTCTCAGGCCCTCCTCCAAAAAGATCACCAAAGAAACCAAATGCTCTAAATAATAAAAGGCACCAAAATAGAGGACACAGAAGTCCTTTTCCCATTCTTCCAAGAGCCTACTCTGATCCAGCATGTGCATATTTGTATACTTAAGGTATATTTACAAAAGATGTGATACCAAAAAAAATATTTTATGTCCCATCCTTAAAAAAGAAATAGAAGATATGACAATGAAAAAAAAATCACATTATCCATCTTGAGCAATATAAATCAATATCCATCTACACCACTGATTTTAACACTTAACCAAAGAAAAACAGTAATAACAGTAATCACCTGACCTTGGATGGTCCTATTGTTTTGTTCTGCCATAGCAACTTAAGAAACAAATTTTTTTTTTTTTTTTTTTTTTTTTTTTTGAGACGGAGTCTCGCTCTGTCGCCCAGGCTGGAGTGCAGTGGCCGGATCTCAGCTCACTGCAAGCTCCGCCTCCCGGGTTTACGCCGTTCTCCTGCCTCAGCCTCCCGAGTAGCTGGGACTACAGGCGCCCGCCACCTCGCCCGGCTAGTTTTTTTGTATTTTTTAGTAGAGACGGGGTTTCACCGTGTTAGCCGGGATCGTCTCTCGATCTCCTGGCCTCGTGATCCGCCCGTCTCGGCCTCCCAAAGTGCTGGGATTACAGGCTTGAGCCACCGCGCCCGGCCAAGAAACAAATTATTTTATAGGCACCTGGTTCATTATGCATTACAAATTAAATCTTCATTTATCTATATGCTCCAAATAGTATCTATCCATCGCCATCACTTAAAAACACATTGCCCTTCTTTCTAGCCTTGTTAATTTCCAGATGCTGATTAAATTTAAACTCATAAAAATACCTGTTTAGCATGCATGGTGAGATCATCCTTCAATATCCATTACCCACTGTACATTCCAGCATGTTTACCCACTGTTTTCTGTTTGTATTCTCATCTATATGCCTTAGTTTCAAGGGACAGACTGGGGATTTAACCTAAAATTCAATCTCTCTCCCATTTTGATTCCATCCATATTGTCCCCTCTGCTTGATGCTTTTGTAAGCAACTTTCTTTCAAATTATTGCTGAGAAGAATGACTTCCAGATAATAGCACTTAAATATGGAACAGTAGGATGATAAAGGGATCCTGGAAGAGAGCTATCTTTCAGCCCCTTTTCACCAAGCCATTACACAAAAAGAGAAGACTTTCGATCTCTAGAGATCCACAGTGAGTTATTTATTGCCATAAGAAGGCTGACAGACAGTCTGAAAGCCACACAGATAATGAATGGCATTGCTCACAACCAGCACCTAACATAAAGCACACCGCCCTCCCACACGGGTGTCCCAAAGGCCTGGGAGAAGACTCGAAGAATCACCCAGCAGGAAAATGATATTCTCATCCTGTTTTCTCACTAGCACAAGTCCTCACAAGTGGATACATAGCAATAAAAATAAAGTAGAGCCCCACCTTGAGATGGCCGTGTTGGGTTCAGCCCTCTGCCTCTACATGAGGTGGCTCTGCTCTGGCCAGCCTTTCTCAGCTGGAGAGGTGCTCCTCTCTCAAGAACTTACATTGGGACTTCAGATGCATCTGCCCCACATAGGTAGGTCCATGCTGCCATGCCCATTTTAACAGAGAAAGGCAGTATACCACCACACATACAAACAGTCACTCTCTACAGCAGTGTACAAGCACAAAAACAGGCATGGGCTAGGCACGGTGGCTCACGTCTATAACCCCAGCACTTTGGAAGACCAAGGTGGAAGGATGGCTTGAGCCCAGGAGTTCAAGATCAGCCTAGACAACATAGCAAGACCCCATCTCTACAAAAATAAAATACCCAGTTTTGTTGTTGCACACCTGTAGTCCTAGCTACTCTAGAGGCTGAGGCAGGAGGATCTCCTGAGCCCAGGAGTTTGAAGCCACAGTGAGCTATGATCATGCCACTGCTCTCCAGCCTGGGCAACAGAGCAAGATAATGTCTCTTTAAAAAAAATTTTTTTTAATTAAATAAAAACAGGCTATGATACCCACCACACATCCTTTGAACCCAAGAAAAGGCAGAAGTAATCATTTGAGTTACAGTTCCTCTGTGACAGAAGCATCCCTACTCCTTCAGCCTTTATTATGAAACTCAACGAACTTTTCTGCAAACAGCCAGATAGCAAATATTTTAGACTTTGTGGGCTACATTAAATCTGTCAAATCTTCTTCTTCTTCATGTTTTTAAACCTTTTTAAAATGTATAAATTATTCTTAACTGGCAGGACACTATAAAAGCAGGCCACAGGCCCAATTTGGTCTATGAGCTACACAGTTTGACAACCCCATCTTATTTTAAAATACAAAGTACAAATTGTTTGAGTTTCTCAAACTCATGTAATATAAGGCTCCTTTTAAAGAAAAAAAAAATTATCATTGTCCTCTAAGAGTACATTCACAGATCCCTGAGTACCACAAGTTTCAAACTAAGAACTGTATTCACATTGACTCCGTGACTTTAAGGAATCTCCTGTTACCCAGGCAGACAAACATGCAACATAAACTTGCAGTTCTCAGTTAAAAGGCAATTGCCAGAGGATCTAAAATCAGCTTATATTAATGCTGACATTTTCAGCATATCTGAAAATCAAGACATTTTCAGATTTTAGAGAATTGGGACCCAGCATACTTGAGCTGCATTTAGAAATATTAAACATTCTTGGCTGGGCGCGGTGGTTCCCACCTGTAATCCCAGCACTTTGGGAGGCCGAGGCGGGCGGATCACAAGGTCGGGAGATCGAGACCACCCTGGCTAACAAGATGAAATCCCGTCTCCACTAAAAATAATAATAATAATAATAACACAAAAAATTAGCTGGGTATGGTGGCAGGTGCCTGTAGTCCCAGCTACTCAGGAGGCTGAGGCAGAACGGCATGAACCTGGGAGGCGGAGCTTGCAGTGAGCCGAGATTGCGCCACTGCACTCCAGCCTGGGCAACAGAGCAAGACTCTGTCTCAAAGAAAAAAAAAGAAATATTAAACATTCTCCAAAATGAAAGGAAATAATACCAGATTGAAATTCAGTTCTGCATAAACAAATGAAACATTCCATAACTGATAAATATATGGGTGAGTATAGGAGCATTTTTCCTTATTTTCCTGCATCCTTGAACTCCCAAGCAACCTCCACCTCAGCCTTCTGAGTAGGTAGGACTACTACAAACTAGTACTACAGACACATGCCACCATGCGTGGCTACTTTTTTTTATTTTCGTAGAGACAAGGTCTCTACAGCCTGTTGCCCAGGCTTGTCTCGAACTCCCAGCCTCAAGTGATCCTCCTGACTCAGCCTCCCAAAGTGCTGGGATTACAGGCTTGAGCCACTGTGCCCAGCCTTTGCTTGTTTCTTCATTTCCTTAAAAGACAATTAGCTGGTCCATCAAAAGATAAATGGATAAATAAAATGAACCATTTCACCCTTTTAAGGTGAAATAACACTTCCTTTAAATTAAATTCCTTTAAAAAGGAATAAAGTTATCATACATACTACAACTTGGATGAACCTTAAAAACATCATTCTAAGTGAAATAGACAATGGTGATGGTTTCACAACACTTTGAATGTAATTAACGCCACTGAACTGTACACTTAAAAATAGTTAAAATGGCCCAGGAACAGTAGCTCATGCCTGTCATCCCAGCACTTTGGGAGGCTGAGGCAGGCAGATCAGCTGAGGTCATGAGTTCGAGACCGGCCTGGCCAAAATGGTGAAACCCCGTCTCTACTAAAAATACAAAAATTAGCCGGCATGATGATGCGCACCTGTAATCCCAGCTACTCTGGAGGCTGAGGCAGGAGAATTGCTTGAATTTGGGAGGTGGAGGTTGCAGTGAGCCGAGATCGCACTACTGCACTCTAACCTGGAAGAGGGAGTGAGACTCCGTCTCAAAAAAAAAAAAAATAGTTAAAATGGAAAGTGTTGTTATATATACAATTACTTGTCACTTAACTACAAGAATACATTCTGAGAAATGTGTCACTAGGCAATTTCATCGTTGTGCAAACATCATAGAGTGTACTTACACTAACCTAGATGGTATAATCGACTACACACCTAGGCTGTATGGCGTAGCCTATTGTTCCTAGGCTATAAACCCATACAGCATGTTACTGTACTGAATACTGCAGACAATAATAACACAATGGTAGGTATTTGTGTACCTAAACATAGAAAACAAATTTTTCAGAACAGTATAATCTTATGGGACAATAAGATTGTGGTCTGTCACTGAGCAAAACATCATTATGTGGCACATAACTGTACTTTGAACTGAAGAAGACTGGAAGCACCTCAGAAGCAAGGTCTTTCTGATCCTTTCATGTCCTCCTGTCTGCCACCCCCTCTTTCTCCCCTGAAAGCAAATCACAGAACTAGAATTTCTCTTCCCCAAGGCAGGTCATAGAAACTAGAATTCCTCTTCCCCAAAGTAAGCCATAAAACCTAGAAAAGTGGCTCTCTCCTTCCTCCCTTCTCCCTTGAAGACTCTCATTACAGAGAGGTCCTGCCCCATACGTGGTAGGAGGGGAAGAATGCTACACAGAGAGGTCAAAAGAATCTGAGCAGACAGGCCTTGCTGGATTTCCCCTTAGTCTATTACCATTAGATCATACCGTTTTGTCCAATCACATTTCTACATGGCTGTCCATTCTTCATCAAACCTAAGCATAAACGTAACCTAAGCATAACAGTGTTCCCTAGGTATTTGGGTCTTCATTTCTGAAGGGTCCTGAGACACACAAAACTTTGATTAAATAAACTTGTAATGCTTCTTTCTTGCTGACCTGTCTTTTGTTATCAGAGTGTTGGCTATGTCCCTTATGATGGATGAGGAAAGATATCACATCTTTCTACCCCTGCAGCAGTTTGAGTTGGGTTTTCTGTCCCTGGCAACCAAAAAGATTCTAAATGATTCATTCCTGTGGGAAGGGGTCTTGTAACCTAGAGAGTAGATACACTTGCAAGTTTTATTCTCAGAGGGGCAGCCGCTATTAGCAAGAGAAGTTTATTGCTTAAATCAGGAGTCAGAAAACTTTTAATGAAAAGGGCCAGAGAGTAAATATTTTAGGCTTTGTGGGCTACATGGCCTCTGTTGCAAATATTCAACCGTGCTATAATACAAAAGTAGCCATAGACAACATGTAAAAGAATGAGTGTGGCTGTGGTCCAGTCAAACTATGGACACAAATTTGAGTTTTGTGTAATTTTCACATGCCACTTACTTTTCTTCTTTTGATTTTTTAAACCATTTTAAGATGTTAAGCCCATTCTTCAGTCACGAGCTATACAAAAACAAGCAGTGAGAGGGAGTTTCCCCACAGGCTGAGTTTGCCAACCTCTGGCTTAGATCCTCGTCTCTGGGTGAAGTGATGATCCTCTATTGCCTTCCCAGGGCAGGAAAGATAACAGATCTCCCTGGCTACAATTACAAGGAGGGCAAACAAAGTGGATGGGACTTTCCAGCTTTACTCTAGACTAACTATGATTGGATGAGAAAACAGTCCAATGGGAAGAGTAAAAAATAAAACAAATGCACTGCCCTTCTTCTGAACTGCAGGTGTGTTTGGGATAAGCTATGAGTAAGATTATGTTCTTTCTGAAAACAGATTCTTCCTGCCATGCCCATCCCAACACTGCAGGGCTTAGAGATAAGATTCTAATTATTTCTCATTCCTAAATATTCTTGCAAAATGAGATCCACACAGGTATTCCAATCTCTCCACTGCATGAAGACACTGAAGGGAAACACTTTCTTGGCTAGTAGGCAACAGAAACTCTGAAATGGTGGGATAGCCTTCAAACATAAAGAGAAAAGGAAGCCTTGAAGTAGATGAAAAACGGAGACATATGTTACTTTCCTCCTTAGAATTAGACTATGGGTCACCAGGAAGGAAAACCATCAGCGCACACATGTTCTGCTGCAGCAGTCAGGGGTCTTACGCAGATGCAGAAATTTTTGACTTGATCAGAAATAGAAAAGAAACTGGGGGAGGACCTAAGACAGCACATTTCAAAAACACGGAGTTGCCACATTTAGAAAATAGAAAAGCAACCAGTTAAATTCAAATTTCAGATAAACAACAAATGATGTTTTAGTATAAGTATGTCCCAAATATTATATCCTGTGCTCTATCTGGCAACCCTACAGGCTGTGGTGAGGGAAGGAGCTAAGGTCTCCCAGCTTTGTCTGCAAAGAGGAAAGTGGGACTTTGGGAAGGAGATGGTGGCCCAGAGCTTCTGGGCACTCATCAGGCATCCCTTTTTAGTTCTGGTTTCTTACACTGAAGGGTAGCAATTTTCTACCCTTCATGTAGAATAAATATTTGCCAATCGGTAAAGGCACCATGTTATTGTGAGGCTTTCACACTATGAAAGCCTTAGATTTCAGGTGGGTAAAAGTCTGTGGTCCCCAGTGCCTTAGAACAGCATGGATTACAGGCATGAGCCAGGCACGGCAGCTCACGCCTGTAGTCCCAGTGCTTTAGGAGGTTAAGGAGGGAGGACCACTTGAAGCTATGAGTTTAAGGTTGCAGTGAGCTAGGACTGCGCCCCTGCACTCCAGCCTAGGTGACAGGGCAAGACTGTATCTCAAAAAAATTTTAAAAAATAAAAAAACGTGGAAGATAAGGCTGTGGCAATAAACTTCCCTCTGTCTTTGTCTGTCTTTCCCTCCTCTCCCCTTGCCTGTATCCCTTTCTTCCTTCCCTCCCCTCTCCTCCCTATTTCAAACTCTATCTCTATGTCTTTCTGCATTTTAGTTACAGTCTTACCTAGTTTCTGCTTAAATCCCTTCTCATATAAAGACTTAGGGAACCTCAAAAATGAGCTACTTAAATGGGTAAATTCCTTTTAATTCCCCACTGAGTTCCAAAACAACACTGATTCTTCCATTGACTGAAATAAGGATCCCCTTTCCTCCAGCTCTGAACTAGCTATTCCCAAACTATAAATGTTCAATTACTTCCCAGACAGCAAATGCACAGTTTGCCTCCTCCATGCTATATATTTTCTGTGGTTTGCATTATTGTTTGCTAAATACACTCAGACACTCTATTTACCTCTGGCCACAACTCTGAGACCTTTATGTGGCTTCCAACCCTCTAGGAGCAGCTCAGATAAATCACTGCTCAGTCATTTAGCACACAAAGAGGAGACGATTTCAATTTTCCAGATAGGGCCATTTGTTTAATTTATTTGGCTGCTGGGGAATTGTGGAAATGATGCTAATGTAGACTAGGAAAGAATACCACAAAGCCCTTCAGGTTTCATCTCACCTCTGATGGCACAGTCCAAATATTCTTACCAGTATCTCTTTGAAAATTCAGCAGGCTTCTATTCCTTCAACTGGGTGGTGAGTTCATGACTGTGTCCATGTATTGTTATTCTGTATGCCTTACACTGAAATTATAAATATCCTTGGCATCTATTCATATTTTAATAAAAAAAGTTTTAGTGCAAATTCCATGTATCCCACCCCCTAAGAAAGAAGTAAAATGCCTTAACCTTTATGCCAACTGACAAAGCTATCACTTTGCAGAAAGTAAGTCAGACAGTAGATTCCTCGATGGTTCCATTTATTGTACATCTAAGAGACAAATCGTTGCACTACATAATTGGAAACCTGAGTTCCAATCCCAGCTTTGCCTATATATAAGGCCATCATTAGTCAATAAATTCCTCAAAAATAGGGATCGTAGCCTACTGTCCACTGTTTCCCTCTAGTTAATTCTTAAGAAATAAATTATACATGACCTATTTGCCTAAAATACATAATATTATAGAGATAGATGAAGTTCCACCTTGGAGCTCTTCAGTCTTTTTCTCACCAAATACTAAGAGATAATCACTATAATAATCTGACCTGTATCTTTCCCAGGCTGTTTTCCTGTGCCATAGAATAGATACAGTATTGATTTTTTTGTGGTTTCTTTTTCACATAAATGGTCATAGAGTACATATAACTCTACAACTTGCCCTTTTTATTTTACAATGTATTCTTAGATCAATCTGTGTGAGTACGGATAGCTCTAATTTTTTTCCTGCGAACTTCTGTGCAATATTTCACCATCTAAATATACCACTTCCTACCTATCTACTCCCTGATAAGATTTACACTTTTTGCAATTGTTCTCGACACCAACAACCAATTTCTTTGCATTCTCCAGTGCCTATGTGCCAGTTTCTCTAGAGCAGATGCCTAACGGGGGAATGCTAGATCATAGGATATGGACATTCTCCATTTTAAGAAGCAATATCAAATTGCACCCGCCCCCAAAATCAGGGATCATTTTACCATTTCCACCAGAAGCACAGAAGAGTAGCCTGTTTCCCTACAACTCAACAACACTCGATATTAATAAACTTTCCATTTTTGCCACACTAACAGGTAAAAAATTAGTAGTATCTTAATTTGCATTTCCTCGCTAGCTTAGTTGTCAAGTGTTATTTAGCCTTTTATGTTTTCCTCTTCTGTGAAGCCCATATTTATATCATTTACCCATTTGTGGGCTTACTCTTTCCTTATTGATTTGTAGAGTTCCTCACATATTCTGAATACTAATGCTGTGTTCCGCATGTTGCTTTTGTTTACTTTTTGAAACACCAACACCTAGCAAAATGCCTGGTTCCTAGTAAGAAGTGAAATTATTTGTTGACTACATGAATAACTGAAGGTGGCAAAAGAGCCATAGAGTGGACAATCCCTCTGTGACTCACAACAGGGTTATAGTATTTTCATTACTTAGTTATAAAGACCAGGCAAGTAGGCACATTAAATATGACCCATTAAACCATGTATCCTACTCATTTCTGAACCCTCAATTCTTAGGGAAGGGTCTTCTATGGAATAATCACTCAGTAAATGTTGAATGAAGAGCAGAATGGAAGAAATCAAAAAAGCCTCCTCCTCACATATCTGAGAGAACAACTTTCCATCCCATAATAAGTCAACAACAAATTGTAACAAAATCTGGCAAGTGGCCAGTACAGAAAAATGTATTCTCTCTCTGCTCCACTCAAAATCTCTTGATCTCCACAGCAGAAATTGAATATTAGACAAACAGTGGGTGCATCACAAGAAAAGCAAATAGAAACAAACAGAATACTCCAAGCCACGTGACTCAATGTAGGGAATGCAATTTAAAAATCTGATGGCTTCATCCACTGCTCCTCCCACTGGAGATTAGGGAATGGACTGAGGGGCCGGGACTGCTTCTCCCCCTTGCCCACCTCTTCCTCCTTTTCCTCCCCTCACCTCCCATCTCTGCACTTCAAGGTACTCCCTTTTTTTTCTCTCCAGATTGTTGTTCTTTTCTATAAAGTGTTGATCCCTGGATTTTCCTGGATTGTCATGATTTCTATTGAAAGACTCACAGCAGAAATACCACCCACATTCATATACATACAAATATGTTTCTTTTCTTCTGCTTTCTTGCTCCATCAGAGCTCTGTGGAGCTATTTGATTTAATTATTTCTGGCACTTTGCCCATCAAAATGTGCAGCTCTTCAAAAGGATGGAAATGACAGTGAATCTGCCTCCTCCTGAGCTACTGAGGTTTTCATTTGAATCCTGTTGTCTTGGAAACAAGCGAATTTCATTGAATGTACACCCACTGTAGTGGTTAAAATATCAACTACAGGCACAACTCCCCCACAATCCATTCCCTGTCTTGCCCAACTCACAGGTTGGTTGGCTGCCGGAGTGGAAACAGACTGTGTCAAGACATCTGGATTCCAACCTCACCTCCAATTCTATCCACATGGTTCTAGACAAAACATATCACTCTTTTTGAGTCTCTATTTCCTTATGAAAAAGAAATTAAAATAAAAGCACCACCTCTTCCATCTCTCTTAGACTCATTGGAAAGCTCTAAAGAGAAGATAGACATGAAAGAGCACTTTGGAAACTGCAAAAAGCTAAACAAATATTACTATGTTCCTCTTGCTAAAAACAAATTCCCTAGATTTTAGCTCAGATATGTATAAATAAGGTTGCTGGCTTTTATCTTTTCCTAATTGTGAAACAGACCACCCTTAAAGACTTAAGCACCTGTGAGCTAAAAATGACTGTTAATGACTAATGGTTACTCATGTTTTTGTTCATTATGCTAAATCAAAAGAAACTTCACGCACACAGGAGGCAGAGGTATGTGCCTGTTGCTGTTGACTGCTCAGTGTGTCCTATTAGGAATAGCCTAATATTACTTCTGCTTCAGTTATCTCTGGCTGCATAACAAAACACCCCCAAAAGTTAGTGGGTTTAAGCAATCTTCTTCTTTTGCTCATAATTTAAAAATCAGAAATTCAAAAAGGTGTTGCCTGGGGAAGTTCATCTCTACCACACTTGGAGTCAGCTGGGGCAGCTGGGGTTGGAGGATCTGCATCCAGGATGGCTTCTCCACTCATATGTCTGACTCCTCAGCATTCCTCAGCATCCCTTTCTCCCACATGGTATCTCAACTTCCAGCAGCTCTCTGCATGGTTAAGGGTTCTCACAGCATTATGGTCTCAGGGTAGATGCTCTTATTCCATGGTGTCTGGCTTCCAAGAGGCAGGAAGTAAAAGCTGCTAGGCCCGTTAAGGGTTATGCTGAGAAATCAGACAGCATCACTTTTGCCATGTTCTACTGGTCAAAGCAGAAACAGCTTTGTCCATATTCAAGGGAGTGGAGAAATCATCTGCATCTTTTGATAGGTGAGTAGCAAAGTCACATTGCAGAATAGCATGTGGAATGGGAGACACTACTGGGATCATCCCTGGAAGATACACTCTGCCATAACTTCTTTGGCACTTGTCATCCCTAGCAAAGCATCCCCCAGTTCAGCCACACCAGAATTAAAAGTCCCAGGTCAATAAAGCACCTACTAAGACTTTGACCATGTCTAGGTCTTATTATCAGAGCCTGGGGTTTTCTAGGAGCCAAAGGAACGCCTACAGATCAGACACCATGGAAACTCCAGTCTGGTTCACTCACATCTGGAACCAAATGTAGTACCTCAGTCCTCTCCACATCTAAGCATATTTCTAGGGCACCTTTGAACACAATAACCAACTGGGACCATGAAAAATGCAACATTCAAGACCATGTTTATGTCTTGCTACACACATGTAATGTGTATCATCTTGAGTTAATTACATAACCTCTCTGGGTCTTAGTTTCCTCAATTGAGCAATGGGGGATTTATACCTCTACTAATTTACCTCCCCACAATTCTTGAGGTTATCAAATGAAATAATGTATTTAGCTGTCTTCTTAAGTTGTAAACCAATATATCAATGTCAATTACTATATTAGAGAGACAAAAGAGGCAGACCTTGGCTTTGCCTCATTATGAATGTATGACTCTAAGCAAGTTTAATTAAATACTCTGTGCCTCCATTTCCTCTTCCAAAATGTCTGGTTTGATGTGCTGTATTTCACAAGGCAACATATAAATGCAAAAACTCCCAACCACTGACCAAGAGAAAATGAATGCATATTGTAGCCACCATGGAGAAGACCTATAGGTGTGGTTTTGTCATTGAAAATATTAAGCCAAACATGGGATAGCTAGTACAGCAAGGTACATCTTTCATAGCAGAGTGAATATAATATATAGTGACTTAGAGAGGGCTCTGTAACCAGACTTGTGGACTTATATCTTGATTCTGCCTTTGATCAGCCATGTAACCTAGTACGGAATACCCAACTTCTGGCCTTTATTTTCTCATGTATAAAATGAAGGTAACAATGTCACTTTCCTTGTAGGGCTGTTGCAAGAACTAAATGACTCGGTGCACTGCAACCAGTATATAAAAACATAATAAACATTAATAAATGTTAGCTATTACTATTCGTTGCAGTCTTTTTATATTTGCTATGTATCTGTTTTAGTCACCTGGTAAAACCGGGGGGATCTTCACCCAAAGTTTGATTCAAACGTTAAGACTAATGACTCTTGGGTTTTTGGAATAGACCAGTATGCTATCTGCAAAAAATAAGAATTTTCTATTTTCTCTTTTTAATAACTATGCCTCCTATGTCTTTTCCTTGTCTTAATGCATTGGTTAGAACATAGAAAGTTAAATAATAATGACAGTACACATCCCTACCTTATTTCTGACTTTAATGAGAATGCCTTTAGTGTTTTGCATTAAGAATGATTTTAGCTGATCTGATGCAGTGACTCATGCCTGTAATCTCGGCACTTTGGGAAACCAAGGTGAGGGTCACTTAAGCCCAGGAGTTTGAGATCAGCCTGCACAACATAGTGAGACCTCATCTCTACAAAAAAATTTAAAAGTTAGCTAGGCCTGGTGGCCTGCACCTGTGGTCCCAGCTACTGGGGAGTCTGAAGCAGGACAATTGCTTGAGCACAAGAGTTCCAGGCTATAGTGAGCCGAGATCGTGCCACTGCAACCCAGCCTGGGTGACAGTGCAAAACTCTGTCTGAAAGAAAAGAAAAAGAAGAAAAGAAAAAGAAAATCTCATCTACCCTCTTAGATGTTATCAGAAATAACTATTGATTTGTATCAACTGCCTTTATAGAATCTATCATGATGAACTTTCATTTTTTATCTGAATTATTTGTTATCATCTTGAATATAGGATTTTCTATAAATTAAATACTTTTTCATTGAAGTAAGTATTATTGGACATAGACTATAGGAAACTCGGACTTTAATCCTAGCTCTAGTTTGTTTACCACATCCAAAATTGAAGGCTCCAGTATGTTATTCACTAGAACCAAAATTGAAGATAATTTTTTTTCTTTGAATCTGTTTCAGGTGAGGGGAGAACTACAGGGGCAAGAGACATCTATTTTACACCTTCACATAGTCTATTGTGGGGTCCAAAGGAAAATCTCCAATTTTTCACTTCTCATTATTCCAAGACTCACTTGAAAGATGTTCATTCAGATTTTTACAGCTTGCATAAAAGCCTTCTAAAAATTTTACTCCTTCTCACTCCACAATTATTTTTAAAGATACGAGCAATTTGCATTCTCTTTTTGGTTTAACATAGAAGAGGCCTCTCCGGCCAACATAAACGCCATGGAAGTAGACTGTAGAGCTGATAACCATTCCCGGAGGCCACTGAAGTCCACAGTACATGGACATGGCAGTTTGAGGTTTTTCTGTGACAGGATCCGGTTTATTCTGCCTCAGCAGGGTGGTCCTTTTAGAGTGGCAGGTGCCAACCTATCCCAGGTAAAGGGAAGTCCTGAGGGCCAGCTAAGTCCGATGGTGGAAGAAGAGAGGGGCATGCAACCCCTAAAATTCAGTGAAGCCAGGCCTAGGCCTAGAGACAGCTGGGATAGGTCAGGACAGGGTAGAAGGCACTGGACTGGAACCATGGCTATAGGGCTGTGGACCCAGGCTACACAGGTGTCCAGGGAAGCAGGGCACAGGGTCATGCGACATGAAACACAGGCACAGGGATCACAAGTAAGCACAAAAACAAGTGAGCACAGACTCACAAGCCAAAGGGTCAGCCAGCCACGGCTAGGCCAGTCATGTGGACACAATGGTGGTGTCATACACAGCTCACAAGGAAGCCTCAGTGGCAGGTTTTGAATCAGAAAGTTTGCAGAAAAGCATGCTTTCTAAAATGATGGGAACAATTCTCCAGACCAACCTACAGATTCAGTCAGCCTCCTCCCCATAGTCTTTGGTTCCTGTAGGGTTTCTTTAGCTCCTCTGAAATGTGAAGAAGGTAGCCTGTCCCTAGGGATAAAAGTTTTGGACAAAAGTAGTAGAACTGAAAATGCTTATGAGGCCCTTGGTGACCTCTAGTGCAAAAACAATTGTCATCCAGACTGGGGAACAAACTTATCTAGAAGTTAGACAACGCAATTAAATTCACTTTCTTAATTTGACATTTATCTGCTAAGAAGGTTTAGAATAATCTTGCACCCTACCTATGCAGCTTTTTTCTAGGCTAAAAATATGAATAAATCTTAAACTGTTTAACAAAGACATTCTCAATTATAAGAAGAAATTAAGTATCTATATAATACTTAACTTTTGAGATATTCAGGTACAGGTAGGGAAAACAAGTCAAGAGGGATGGTCTTGGTGCAGAGAATCTGACTCCCACTTTTTAATCCACATGGGCAGAATAGGGTCAAAACCCCCAAATTTACCTCCAGGAATGAGCTGTAGCTGGCCACCAGGAATTCTAAGAAGGAGCAAATATTTCCTTCCAGTTAGAGTTAAAAGTGGTAAAATCCCATGCAAGCATAATTATTGGCTCCTGTGACCACACCATAAAAACAACATGCATGTTTTTGACCTCACATTGGCTTCTGTCTCCATCTGGTACCCCCACCAATTTCAGGTTCACATCTTATCCCATTGAAGTCTAGCAGAAAAGTAAGCAAGTTTTGCTTTCAATAGTCCAAGGAAAACCTAGGACTCACAGAGAGGTAGCATAACATAGAATACCACAATGATTCTGGATCAAGGTGCCAGGATCCAATGCCAGATCCCCACTTCCTAGCTTTGGAACCTTGGGAAAGTTAGCGAATGTGACAGGCATTTCACAGCTCACTAAAATCTGGTTGTGCTGACTATTCTTCATTAGCCCTTCCAAGTCCATTCTCCATCCTTCACCACCTTGACCTGTGCCAGAGGGGGCTGATTTATATAGCTTCCATCCGTGAGTACCCTTGCCCTTTGGCTTCTGGTTGAGTTGAATCAGTAGAAGGTACTGGCAAGAAACTATAGCATGAGACGAGTGTGAGATCCGTGCATTTATTTTTCCTGTAGGGTCATAGATTGGGCTCTTAGATTTAGTGTTTGGGAGCCTGTGAATTAAACTAACAAAAGATAAAATAGCTAAAGAAAAATACAAATTTTTATTTGCATAGTATTTGGGAAATGGCAGATTCTTCGAGTCACAGAAAATTGTGACTCAAAGAAGTGATTAAAACTTGGGGCTTATATGCCCTGTAACAAAGAAAGAGGAGTTAGTTAAGATTTTAAGGGACAATAAATGATGGGAAATGACTGAGAAATACACGGGGGAAACTAATAGAAGGTAAGATTCATTTTAGTAAAGTCTGTTTATGCAATTTCTCATCCCAGCACTGACTTTTCATCTCCAGTGACAGGAGGCATTCTTTCCTCCTACTACAGGAAACCTCCCTTCAAAGGGAATTCAGGCTGGACACGGTGGTTCACACCTGTAATTCTAGCACTTTGGGAGGCTGAGGTGGGAGGATTGCTTGAGCCCAGGAGTTGAAGACCAGTCTGCACAACATAGTGAGACCCCAACTCCACTGAATGAATGAATGAATGAATGAATGAATGCCCGGCATGGTGGCATATACCTGTATTCTCAGCCACTTGGGAGTTTGAGGTAGGAGGATCACTTGAGCTCGGGGAAGTCGAGGCTGCAGTGAGCCATGATCACGCCACTGCACTCCAGCTTGGATGAATTTGCAAGAATTCAAAGAACAGTTACTTCCACAAACACACCACATTTTTTTTTTACAAGCAGAGGGGGGAATTCATAACAGTTGAATTCTTTTGGAAGGCTCTGCTTTTTCAGGTATATAGGAGGAGTGCAGAGAAAGTCTCTTCCTGTATCTGTTGATTCTCAAATAACTTCAACTCAAAATAAGCCTCATGCCACAATGACATATTCTGGACCCCTTCAGAGGATTAAAGTTAGAAGTGTTTATAACACAGTACAGTCTATAAAAGGAGCTCAGCAAATGTAAGGTTTTTTCCTACTTATTATAGAAAATTTCAAACATATATTCAGAAATTGAAAGGGTGGTAAAATTAACCCCAAGCATCTATCATCCTGCTTCCACAATTATGGGCTCATGGTGAATCTTGTTTTATTCTAACTACTTCCCTGTAATTATTTTGAAGCAAATCTTTGACACTGTATCTTTTAATCCGTAAATTTTAAAAAATTCTTTTTTTAAACAACTATAACATTGTTATCACACCTAAAAAATTAACAGTAATTCCTTCATATCATCTAATATCCAGTCAATGTTTGACCTTCTCCAACTGTCTCATAAAAATTTTTAGGTGTGTTTGAACGAAGATCCTAGTAAGGGTCATTCAAGTCGCTTTTAGTCTATAAATTCCCCTTCATCTGTTATGCCTTGTGATGTGTTTGTGGAAGAAACCAGCTTGCCCCATAGTGTTTCTCACAGTCTGGATTTTGCTGATTGTATTCTCATGGTATCGTTTAACATGTTCCTTTTTCCCCTGTATTCCCTGTGACTTGGCAGCTAGATCTAGACTTGATCAGATTCACATTTAATTTTTTTTAATCAAGAACACTTTGTAGGTGGTGATATATTTGGTTGGCTCTCTTTTTGTAATATTAGCAGCCAGTTATGATCATTGCCAAAATTCATTAATCCATTAGAGGCCGCAAAAGGTAATATTCCAATTTTATTATTCTTTATTCATGCATGGCAGCAATAACTGTATAAAGAGAAACTTCCCCTGAAGGGACAGCTCATAAGGGAATTGTTGCATAAGTGTTTGGTTCTTTCTCTTTATTTGCCTGATTTCGAATAATGAATTTGTTCCAGAGCATTCTTTAAAGATGACTATATAGGGATTTTCTTCAAGTAGTATTCATGCTCATGGATTTAAAGATACTTTTTATATTTAAATCCATTGTAATTACTATCCTTATTGATGCTCAATTTGTCCCATCATTGGCCAGGTGGAACCTCTTTAAGGTAGTTCAAGAGTTCTTTTGACATGTCCCTAACAATTTTTTATAACGTCCTTCATGCTTAATATGACAAGCTGTTCCAGATTCATCCTGTATATTTCCTGCCTCAGACCTGGAATTTGCCACTTCTCCAAGAACCCCTCCAGTTCCTTCAGTGGGAAACGGTATTTAGAGACAACAGTACGTGCTGTAGAGATGGTCAATGCCATTACTTGGTTGGTCATTGTTTTCATGTCTTTTCCATGGATAGAACTGGCAAATGCAAACATATATATAAAACCCATTGTGCATTCCTACTGATACTTCCAATTCAAATTAAAGACCATGGGCTTTTTTTTTTTTTTTTTTGAGATGGAGTTTCACTCTCGTTGCCCAGGCTGGAGTGCAATGGCGTGATCTCGGCTCACTGCAACCTCCGCCTCCCAGGTTCAAGCAATTTTCCTGCCTCAGCCTCCCAAGTAGCTGGGATTACAGGCATGCTCCATCACGCCCGGCTAATTTTGTATTTTTGGTAGAGACGGGGTTTCTCCATGTTGAGGCTGGTCTCAAACTCCTGACCTCAGGTGATCCGCCTGCCTCAGCCTCCCAAAGTGCTGGGATTACAGGCGTAAGCCATTGCACCTGGCCAGGCTTTTTATTTTAATATATTAGAATGTATATCTTTACCTCCCTTTTTAACGTCAAAAATTCAATTTCTCATTGAAATCAACATAATTATTCATTTGTCCTCACAATAGTCTCAGTATAACAAAAACCAACCATACCCCTAGAAATTAGAAGCGGGAGTATATTCCCAGGAGAAAGAAAAAAGTCTAGGCAGATAAAACAGCACATGCCCACTATAGGGTCACCACCTTACCTCTGGGCTACCACAACACAGAAGTCCTGGGAATGTGGAGGGAGCTTAGAGCTTCCTCCCTAGCTGGAAATGAAGAGGAAATACTCCACAATGATAGAATTAGTCATTCGATTTATGTGAAGAAAACCCCACGGGCACCAGCAAGAAGGTGCCTGGCTCTGACTCCTGTATTTTCCCTGTTGCTTAGCTTCAGCAGATGGGAGCAAAGGGAGCAAGCTCAATTTTGACAAGCAGCAGCCACAACAACTTAAGCACAACAGCCAAGGAATACATTCAAGATTAGACTGTTTTCTTCTCGCCCATCCATCTTTCTATAGGAACTCAGAGCTCACCACAAGAGCCTTTCTAGGCAACACTGGCCCAAAAAATAATAGCCTTTGGGAGGCTGGAAAAGCAAACCATTAAGCCAATGGAAGAAATAAAATCATCTTTGTTTAAGTCTTAACCAATAAGAAAGACCATGGGGATGCTTGAGAAGTGAGAGAAGCAATAAAACTTTTCCTGGAGGTATAATGTGGCCAGGGGTACTAGGAAAGTGACTCCAGGGTAGCCAGGTGGCTCAGGGGTATTTGACTAGAGCTGTGCTTCTCCTGCCTTCCTTAGAACAATTCCCAGCTCACAGGAGCAACCCCGGCACCCAGAGAGCAGTGTTTGCATTACGCCTGTTAAATAATGTACTTGTCTTTGCTTCTTCACCAAGGTTCTCCATACCCTGATCAGAAGTGTCTGCTCCTCCACACACAGTTAAGCGGCTGATTCACATAAACCCCAAAAGCCAGAATGATGGGAAAACATGTGGAACAAAATTTTCCAAAATCCTCAGCCTTGGTATTATGAGGGTCTGAAATGGAGTGAGGGCCAGACAAGGGTTGGAGATAGAATGAGGGCTGCTAAGACACTCAGATTTTCAGCAATGTGGACACGGGTTTATACCACACAGAAAATCCAGTTTTTCACACATTATATCTGCTTGCCTCCCAGTTCCAATATCTGTGTGGTGTTTCAATATATCTACAATTAAATTGAGTGATATGTGTGTCTGTCGTGTGTGTGTGCACATGTGTGACTTTTATTATTCCCATTTTACAAATGAGGAAAATGAGATTCAGAAAGGTTGAGTAACTTGCCCAAGGGCACACAGCTAGTAAATGGTAGCACCAGAGTTGGATCATAGGTCTGGCTGACCCTACCTAATCATCTCTCAAAGGCTCCACCTCCAAATATTGTCACACTGGGGTTTAGGTTTCAACATATGAATTCGAGGGGGCAACATAACATTCAGCTTATAGCATTCCACCCCTGGCTCCCCAAAATTCATGTCCTTCTCACATGTAAAATATTTTCATTCCATCTCAAAGCCCCAAAAGTCTTTCCCTATTCCAGCATCAACTCTAAAGTTCAAAGTCAACTAAATTAGATACGGATGAGACTCATGGTACAATGTATCCTGAGGCAAAATTTCCCTCTAGTTGTGAACCTGTGAAAACAAACAAGTTATGTGCTTCCAAAATACAATCAGGAGATAGGCATGAGATAGGCATTTCCATTCCAAGAAGGAGAAATAGGAAAGAAAGGGATGACAGATCCCAATTAAGTCCAAAACTTAAACAGGCAAACAACATTAAACCTTAAGGCTCAACAATAATCCTCCTTAGCTCAATGTTCTGCCTTTCAGGCTCATGGAGGTGACAATGTCACCCTCATGGCTTAGCAGAAAGGCCCCCATAGCAGCACTCCCAGGCTGGGGTTTTGGGCCCATGGTAGTCCCAGCTGGTCTTGTCCTTTGAAGTCTAGGTGGTGGCAGCCATGTCTGCATGCCTCTGCTTGGCATGGTCTGTGCCCCAGCTCTCTGAGGGGACCCTTTCCAAGAGGCATTTGGTAGGAGTACCCTAGCCCAGGGTACTCCCGAACCAGAGAGGTGGCCTCTCCCTTTGAAACCACTCTGCTTCCCAAGCCTTTGTACTCTAGGCCTGTGACAGGAGTGGCAACCCTGATGATCTTTTCAAGGTCACTCTTCCATTGTCTTGAACAATAGCTCCTGGCTTTTTTTGAGATGGCCAACTAATCTCCTTATCAAAAGGTCATTTGTCCACACCATTAGTGTTCTCTCCCAAATAGGTCTGCATTCTTTCCATATGAATAGGACGAGAATTCTCCAAATCTTAAGTTCTAGTTTCTTTTTGCTTAATTCCATCTTTAAAGTCATTTCTCTCTTCTCACATTTTACTGTAAGAAGTCAGCCAGGTGTAGTGGTGCATGTTTGCAATCCCATCTATTTGGGAAGGCAAGGTGGGAGAATTGCTTGAGCCCAGGAGATCAAGGCTGTAGTATGCTATGAACATGCCTGTGACTAGCCACTGCACTCCAGCCTGGGCATTGTAGAGAGACCCTGTCTCAAAAAAATAAAAAATAAAAATTAAGATGTCAAGAGGAACCAGTATGCTTCTTCAATGCCTTGCTTAGAGATTTCCTCAGCCAAATATCCAATTTCATTGCTTACAAATTTTACCTTACACAAAACACTAGAACATGAACACAATTCTGCCAAGCTCTTTGCCACTTTATAATAAGGATCATCTCTCCTCCCATTTCTAGTAATATGTTCTTCATTTCCATCTGAGACCTCATCAGAATGGCCTTTAGTGTCCAAATTCCTATCAACATTCTGTTTGTCATCACTTAGGTATTCTCTAAGTTTGAGGCTTTCTCTCCAGCTCTCATTTCTTTCTGAGCCCTCACCAGAATCACTCTTCACATTCCTATTTCTTGCATGCACTTCAAAACTCTTCCAGCCTCTACCCATCATCCAGTTTCAAAATTACTTCCATATTGTTAGGAATTTATTACCACAGCACCCAATTTCTTGGTATCAATTTCTGTCTTAGTCCATTCAGACTGCTATAACAGAATACCATAGACTGGGCGGCTTATAAACAACAGAAATTTGTTTCTCAGAATTCTGAGGGATGGGAAGTTCAAAATCAAGGCACTAACACAAATCCAGTGTCTGGTGAGGGCACTGCTCCTGGTTTGGAGAGAGCCACCTTCTTGTATCCTTAATGGCAGAAAGGCCAAGGGAGCTCTTCTGGGATCTTTTATAAAAGCACTAATCCCATTCATGAAGGCTCCATTCTCACAACCTAATCACCATCCAAAGTTCCCACCAACAAATACTATCACACTGGGGATTAGGTTTCAACATATAAATTTTGGGGAGACACAACTATTCAGTCTACAATAATAACCAATGGTGACAAATCAACTATGCAGCAAAGCAACAATGAGACTAAATGAAAGGGACAGAAAAATAAGTGTAGGCAAAGATGAATTTTTTTTAAGAAGTGATAGTAAAGCAAACATAACACAAGCTATTGAGGAGCCAAGAAGTTCTAAATCAAAAAAAAGGCTGAATTTCTCACACAAATCTCTGCAAAGTCTATGTCTGCAAGACAGACTTAGCAGAAAAACTTCTCAAGATCTATATACTCCAGCTAGGTGTGGTCTGCACCTTATTACCAAGAGAGCAAAAGTCAATATAAATGGAAGAAAAAATAATATGAAGCTATTTCATCTTGATTATAATTATATTCAATTAAATTCAATAAGCAATAAGTATCCACTAACCCCTTCAACACCCCAAGCAACATGCTATAAGTTGTGAAGGAGCACTAAGCATGAATAAGACAAGGTTTCTGCCTTCAAGAAATGTATGATGAATAAATCACAGATGTGTTAAAAAAAAATTGTTTTAGGCATATCAGTTTCCTCAACCAACTTTTGGTGAATTTAATTTGACTAAATGGCTTTGGGGAATTGATCTTCAGAAAATCAATCTGCTGCCATGTGAGCAACTAACTTTAGAATATCATAATGATATAAAAGGAATAAAAAGGAATACAAATAAACTTGGTGATGAGAGAAAAGAGTTTCTACAGGGACATTTGAATGAGTCTTGAGGAATGAGTAGGAGTTTAACACATGTAGAAAGGAAGGTAATAGCACAACGCAGAAGTGGCAAAGTGCCAGGCCTGTTTTGTGACAGCAAATTCCAAAATTCGAGCAGATAGAGACCCTACCCGTGCTCCCTCAGATGGTCTAAAAAGTATTCTAGTTCCTGCTCTCATTTCAAAAATGACTGTTCTAGTCAGTCAGAAACAAGCACGACAACAAGGCCTGCCAAATGAAACCAGCCATCTTTTCAGTGTTCCCATCAGACCCGCTGTTTGCCATCACATCTGCTCTCCTAGTCCTCTCTACCTGCCCCCACCCACAACTAAGCCAGGAGAACACAACTGGCAGCTGCAGGCACTTGAGAATGTTCCTCAGACCAGCAGTCCTTGCCCAGGCCAATACAAAGGCAATCAAAGAGTAAGGCCTTGATGCGCCCTCATTTCCCCAGCTGAGGAAAGCCCTCCAGGATCCAAGCCTGGGATTCCTCTTCCCAGTTTCTTGTTCCAGTCATAAAACAACTCTCTCCTCAAGGGAACATGCCTTAGAAAATAAAAAAATAAATAAAAAATAAAAATAAATCCATCCTTAAAGTTATTCAAAGTTAGCTACAAGTTTGCCCTCTCTTGCCTTTTATCGGAGGAGAGTACACTGCAACCGAATTCCCTGGCCAGCTCGCTAAGGTTTCTGAACATCCGGGCAGTTTATCATGTCACTCAAGTGTATCATTTTTTTCTAAACAGTTTTTTTCTCTTTCTCTGTTTGTTTCTGCATTGGAGCCTCCACCCATGAAATTGAAAGATTTCTAGTAGAAATTCCTTTGTTGCATCAGCTTTGGAAATATGGATTACAGTATTCTCTGAAAAACATTTATTACCCTGAACTGTGACTCAGACGTTGTTGCATTTCTGGGGTTATAGATTTTCTTTCAGCTAAACTAAGGCTCTAAGTCACAGTGACAGTTGTAATGTGTGTAATACCACAGTACCAGATTCTATTACACACATATTTTTGCTAGAGGTTTACGATGTTAAAAAATTTCTTCTCTTTTCCAATACCTTTCTGTACCTGTTGTGTAAATATATTAGAACCTATAACACCAAAGTCAATTTTCAGATGAAATGCGCACAACAACGGTAGTTTGTCCTTTAAAGAAAAAAAGGGGAGGGGAAGAATGTTGCATCCAAGCTAATGATATTCAAGCACAATATTGAATTGTAATAAAAGATGAATGAGAGAAAGTGTGTGTCATTGTGAGGGATGGAGAAGGTTACAGAAAGCCGAGGCCAGAAACGGATTTATCATGGATGTTGCTGCAGGCATTGTATTGAAAAATCCGCAGGCTTATTAGCAAGTGTATTTAATGGGAAAACAGGCCAGTCTACTAAGGAAAGAATTTCTAAAGATTATCTTTTATATAAGATTAAGATAAAACTTGAAAAATATGTGAGAGAAATCTCAACTAATTCTCGAGGGGGTGAAACTTCAAATTCATCAATGGGTCCTGTCAATTCCATAAGGAAGAGGTTTTTGTTAAAGTGCTATAGATGCTGTAATTTTTCAAGGTAGGTAAGAAAAGGAACAAATAAAAGAATGAAGTGGACTTAATTAGCACACCCACTTGCAAAGCCTTAATCCATTCGAGAGTCATGCCAACAAATCCTTCTACTTTTCTTTAGAATCTGAATTTTATCTAACATTCAAAATAGTTCTCCTAGGTCTTTTTGTTGTTGTTGTTTGTTTGTTTGTTTTTTGTTTTTGAGACGAGTCTCGCTCTGTCGCCCAGGCTGGAGTGCAGTGGCGCCATCTTGGCTCACTGCAGGCTCCGCCTTCGGGTTCACGCCATTCTCCTGTCTCAGCCTCCCCAGTGGCTGGGACTACAGGCGCCCGCCATTGTGCCCGGCTAATTTTTTTTTATTTTTATTTTTAGTAGAGACGGGGTTTCGCCGTGTTACTCAGAATGGTATGGGTCTCCTGACCTCGTGATCCGCCCACCTCGGCCTCCCAGAGTGCTGGGATTACAGGCGTGAGCCACCGCGCCCGGCCTCCCCTAGGTCTTTAACCATATTGCTGTCTGTCTCCTAAAAGAATCCAGTGTGACTAAAGCTTTTATGGGAGGGAAAATCTGATTGCAGTTGACCAGATCATCTGAGACAGATGATCTGAGACAGATGATTTGGCAGTGGAAAGATGAAAACGGAGATATTTAAAAATTCCTCCTTTATACTAAATTTTACCTTCTTACACTTTCAATCTTCTGCTTAATCAATGACCAAAAGAATAATTAACTGAATTTCATTTTACCTTCCATAGCTTCTACATTCATATGGAAATGGAAAACAATAAAACAATCTAAAGGACACAGAATGAGAAGAAAAACTGGGAGATAGCTCAACCCGGTCAGTCACCTCCATATTCCTTAATGGGAGATGATGTTCACCTCAAAGTTTGTCCTCAGTGGCAGAAAGTGCAATTGCGATTTTGTTCAATTTCAGTTTATTCAGTAATTACTGAAAGAAAACCTTGAGACTATCCGGGTTTGGGACCTTTTAGTGGTGTTTGCTTTGTTTGGTTTGTGGGAGGAATCTATTATCTTGCTGTGTCTTGTTTCAAATGTAAATTTACGGCTGGGCGCGGTGGCTCAAGCCTGTAATCCCAGCACTTTGGGAGCCCCGAGACAGGCGGATCACGAGGTCAGGAGATCGAGACCATCCTGGCTAACACGGTGAAACCCCGTCTCTACTAAAAAATACAAAACACTAGCCAGGCGAGGTGGCGGGTGCCTGTAGCCCCAGCTACTCGGGAGGCTGAGGCAGGAGAATGGCGTGAACCCGGAAGGCGGAGCTTGCAGTGAGCTGAGATCCGGCCACTGCACTCCAGCCTGGGAGACAGAGCGAGACTCTGTCTCAAAAAAAAAAAAAAAAAAAAAAAAAGTAAATTTACAATGCAGTACAAATAAAAATATTAAAATTCCTGTCAGTAATAAGTATGTAGTACCATAAAAATATTTATACCCTTTGATCTAATGATTCTACTTGTGTGAATCTCCCCAAAGAAAATTACCTAAAATGCAAAACAACTTAAGCTCAAATATTTTATGTGAAAGATTGTTTCCAATACAAAAGGAGGGACTGCTCTTTTAATAACTTACCTTCTTATCTTTTCAATGATTTGTTTAGGTGGCAATGGCCCAATCTCAGATGTAAATCATGGCAATGATTAGTCCAAGAATGGGCATGAGACCCAGTTCTGGCCAAGGAGACATAGGAGAAAGCCTCCCTTGGAAAGATTCCCAGCAGTAGAACTAACTAAATCACAGGGTATAAGTATTTGTAAGGCTCTCAGTATTTTGCGAAGTTTTCCTCTCCTGCCTCCCACTCCCTAAAAAGCACATTTTTTAAAAGTCCCTTTTCTACCTGTCCCCTTGCTTCCTGTTTAAGACTCAACTAATACAGACCCAAAGCTTGGAACTGTAGCAGTCATCTTGAAACTAACATAAAAACCCCTAATGAGTCACAGAGATGTCAACCTATCACCCTGATCAACCCAGGAAACACTTACTTCCATATTGTAGGGAAAGGCATTCTAACTGAAATGCCTCTCTATACTAACCCTAACCCTTCTAGAGAAATGTGTGTGTGTGTGTATACATACATTTAGAGAAATACATATAATCTAGAGAAATATATTTTATATATTATATATATATTTCTCTAGATAATCTAGAGAATGATATGTTTTTGCTCTGTGTCCCCACCCAAATCTCATCTCAAATTGTAATCCCCACGTGTTGAGGGAGGGACCCGTAATCCCCACGCATGGAGGGAGGGAGGTGATTGGATCATGGGGGTGGTTTCCCCCATGCTGTACTCGTGATAGTGAGTTCTCACAAGATCTGATGGTTTTATAAGTATTTGGAAGCTCCTCTCTCCTGCTGCCTTGTGAAGAGGGTGCTTGCTTCCCCTTCCCCTTCCACCATGATTATAAGTCTCCTGAGGCCTCTCCCGCCATGCGGAACTGTGAGTCAATTAAACCTCTTTCTTTAAAATTACCCAGTCGCAGGTAGTATATTTATAGCAGTGTGAAAACAAACTAATACAGCATACATTGCTTTTATTATCAGAAGCAACGATCTATTTAAAAAAAAAAAAAAAAGACTGCCAGGCATGGTGGCTCATACCTGTAATCCCAGCACTTTGGGAGGCTGAGGAGGTCAGAACACCTGAGGTGGTGGGTTCGAGACCAGCCTGACCAACATGGAGAAACCCTGTCTCTACTGAAAATACAAAATTAGCAGGGTGTGGTGGCGCATGCCTTTAATCTCAGCTAATTGGGAGGCTGAGGCAGGAGAATCAGTTGAACCCCGGAGGCAGAGATTGCTGTGAGCTGAGATCAACCCATTGCACTCCAGCTTAGGCAACAAAAGCAGAACTCCTTGTCAAAAAAAAAAAAGACAAAAAAGCCAGAAAAGGCTTCTGTGAATTCAGTGAATTAAACTGAGAGATTATATACCAATTCAAAAATAATACCCAGTGTAAATATGGCCAAGTATCATTTTCTAGCCTAGGGGCCATGAATATTGATCACCTCCAAGGACCTTACTGATCTAGCCAGAGAAGGAAAAATTGATGAATTAAGCACAATGTCTGATAACTGGATTATCTATCCTTACCAGTAACAGAACAATTATGACTTTTTCTTTTAAAAAAAACTAAATGGATTATTTTTACAAATGTGGCTGTTGCTCATAGTAAGAAAAAAATCTAGCAAAACAGAATACTTTACAGAAAAAAATGTTTCCTATCACACTAGTCCATCTAAATAACCACTGTTAACAGATCTGTGTGCATTTTCCAAAACATTGTACTAGGGCATATACAAACTTTTTAAAACAGACATGAGCTCTTGCTATGTAAACTCTTACAAAGGTTTCCTTCTCACCACCCCCATCCTTGGCATTGTATTGTGGACATTTTTCTATGTCTATATATAAGTTTACCTCATTCTTTGTAATGGCAGCATGAAGGTCTAGTGAATGGATATACTACAATTTATTTAATGGACATTACAGTTATTTAGAATTTTTCTGGCCAGGTGCGGTGGCTCACGCCTGTAATCCCAACACTTTGGGAGGCTGAGGCGGGCAGATCACTTGAGGTTGGGAGTTCGAGACCAACCTGACCAACATGGAGAAACCCCATCTCTACTAAAAATACAAAATTAGCCAGGCATGGTGGTGCATGCCTGTAATCCCAGCTACTTAGGAGGCTGAGGCAGGAGAATCACTTGAACCCAGGAGGCGGAGGTTGTGGTGAGCCGAGATCGTGCCATTGCACTCCAGCCTGGGCAACAAGAGCGAAATTCCATCTTAAAAAAAAAAAAAAAAAAAAGTCCTCTCTATTACTGAATTTGAAGGGGTCATCAATAATACCCTCCATTTCTTATTGGATTTCAGAACAATCTGAAAGATTAAGACATGGTATTCAGACACATAAAAATTAAGTATCACTTTCATTACTGGTTAAGGTGATTTGGGAGAATATAGTTTAGGTGTGAAAGCCAAATGAGATTGCTAAGAAGATGCCCACCACCACCACAATTTAACTTAGACTCCAAAACTGTGGGCTTCACCACAAGGGCAGAGCTCACCCTACAAACAAGAGCAAATGAAACCACTACCTCTGAAGGCAGGTGGATCCAACCAAAGGGAGAGGGATAAGGGAACTAAACGTGAGAGGATGGGGTAAAAGGCCAGGACTGTTAGCCTGGTGGAGTTCCCTCCACATGGAAACACGTAGTCAGGAGAAAGGAGGCCTCTGCCCTCACCGTCCCAAACTATTACAATTTCAGCAAATATCTTTGTGCAAATAAATTTGTGCTGTTTTTTGAGTTTTGCTGTAGGACAAATTCCTAGACTGCTAGATCAAAGGATAGATCTATTTAAAATCTAGAAACATATTCCAAGATACCCTCCAAAAATGTGGCATCAATTTACAGTCCCACCAAGAGTATGTTTTAGTCTGTCCTATTCAACTACCCTCATGTTTTAATATCTATCATCAGCATATCATCCAATAGATTGTTATTATTTATATGTCTTTGACTACCAATGAAGTTGAACACTTTCATAAATGTATTAGGTACTTACATTTCTTCTTCTGTGGCTGGCTACAGAAGGAACACACACTTGTTTTGCTAGCAATGATAGTCCATTAGTTTGCACCTTCCACCCTCTCTCACCCAGTCCTCTACAACCAACAGTATGGATCTGTGAGATATTCAGATGAAGTTTGAGGTGGCATTTCTAAGAATGAATTCAAGTTTTCCTCTGGAAATATAAGCCAAGCAAACCTGTTCCTTTGCCTTTTCTAACACTATGCTTGCGAAATTATTTAACCAGTCTGGACACAACTATAATAATAAAATACCAAAATATCACTGAAAGCCAAGAAGTCAAATTTGAGATCTAGCTCTGCCATTTAATAATCTGGGTTACCTGAGGGCAACCCACTAAATCTCTCTAAGATTCAGTAGTTTTTATCAAATGGTAGTAGAAGGAGATGAACCAGCGCAGTAGTTATCAGTATTTCTTTTTAGCAGAAGAACCTTGTGTGAGTACAAAATGTAAAGGGGAAAAAGTCAGCACAACTCTCTTGAAAGTCAGGGTGGGAGACCCCAACCCCCAAGCTCAACAGCCTCCAGGTGGTCCCCTGCAGTGCCCCCCTCACATATTCCCCATGGAACTTTTAGGACACAACTGGGCTCAGCTTAAAAACCACTGGGCTTAGAAGAACTGTAAAGTATCTCCCAGCACTACTCTAGTTAGGATTTAAACGAATAGAAATGCTGAATCACTCTAGTATACAGTCCCTTGGAATCCATGGAGGATTGGTTCCACAACCTACCTTGGATACCAAAATCTGCAGATGTTCGAGTTCCTTCCATAAAGTAGTGTCATATTTGAACATAACCTATGCACATCCTCCTGTATACTTTAAATCATCTGTAGATTACTTATGCCTATTACCATGTAAATGCTATATAAGTTGATGTTATACTGACTTTTATTTGTCTTATTTTTATTGTTGTACTGTTGTTTTCTTCTATTTTTTTCCAAATATTTTCTATCTGCAGTTGGTTGAATCTGTGGACTCGGATATGGTAGGAAGGCTGATTGTATAAGCAAGTACTTCTATATTTCCCTCATGATATGGTCTGACTGTGTCCCCACCCAAATCTCATCTTGAATTGTAGTTCCCATAATCCCCACATGTCATGGGAGGGACCAGGTGGGAGGTAATTTAATCATGGGGGCAGTTGCCCTCATACTGTTCTCATGATAGTCAATGCATTCTCACGAGATCGGATGGTTTTACAAGGGGGTTTTCCCCCTTTGCTCAGCACTTCTTGCTGCCACCATGTGAAGAAGGATGCATTTGTTTCCCTTCCACCATGATTGTAAGTTTCCTGAGTCCTCTCCAGTCAGGCTGAACTGTGAGTCAAACCTTTTTCCTTCATAAATTACCCAGTCTCCGGCAGTTCTTTATAGCAGTGTGAAAACAGACCAATACACCTCACTTGGGTGTGCTTCTTTTTTTTTTTTTTTTGAGACGGAGTCTCTCTCTGTCGCCCAGGCTGGAGGCAGTGGCCGGATCTCAGCTCACTGCAAGCTCCGCCTCCCGGGTTCACGCCATTCTCCTGCCTCAGCCTCCCGAGTAGCTGGGACTACAGGCGCCCGCCACCTCGCCCGGCTAGTTTTTTGTATTTTTTTTAGTAGAGACGGGGTTTCACCGTGTTAGCCAGGATGGTCTCGATCTCCTGACCTCATGATCTGCCCATCTCGGCCTCCCAAAGTGCTGGGATTACAGGCGTGAGCCACCGCGCCCGGCCGGGTGTGCTTCTAACCTTGAAGATAAGTTAGTAAAAACGGACACAAATAGCATTGTAACAGAATGATCCTAGGTCAAAATGGACTCTAGGACTTCTTGAACTCTTAAAATATTCAGATTTGGGTTCTGAGATTTGGGGATATGTCTAATGTCAAATTTTTGTAAGATTCCTTTGTTGGTACCATAAGATCCAGCCTTGCCTGGTAGGTAAGGGTGGGGTTTCCCCTTGATGGGATTGGTTATTTATATTGTTAATTGGCCCGAGGTGACATCAATCCAACAGTAAAGCTGAGGACTTTGGGAAGAAGTCTTAAATCAGGTAAAGAAAAAGTATCCCCAGGACTTGCTTCATAATGTGTGGGGTCCAGGACAAAATGAAAACACAGGGCCCCTTGTTCTTATCCCAAATGTCTTATCAGCATATTTATCCCAAACAAGCAAACTGTGCATTCCACAAAAGGAATTCTGATGAATTCAAATATCTTCTTACAGGAAAACAGAGATTGTTCTTTAGGGAGGGTTAGGATTATGCATACTCCCTTGGTTTCATACAAAGTGTCCTACCTATCTTTATGGAGATGCATCAAGCCTGTGGCCAAGCAAAGTTATGCCCACAATCAGGCCTCAAGAAAATTCATCCAGGCACATAGGAAATTAGAATCACTGCATTTGCAAGATTAGCTTGTGCCATGGTTACTTTTAGGTGCCAACTTGACAGGATTAAGGGATATCCACATAGCTGTTAAAGCATTATTTCTTCAATTTATTAAAGAGTGTTTCCAAACCAGACTGTCATCTGAATCCGTGGACTAACAAAGATCTGCCCTCACCCAATGTGGGCAGGTACCATCCAGTCTCCCAAGAGCCCAGATAGAACAAAATGGCACAGAAAAGGCAAATTCACTCTCTCTCTTCTGGAGCTGGGACACCCTTCTTAAGTTCTTGCACATCAGAACTCCAGGCTCTATAGCCTTTGAACTTGGACTCCGAGACTTGCACCAGCAGCTCCTCAATTTCTCAGGCGTTTGGCCTAGGACTGAAGGTTACACCATTGGCTTCCCCGGTTGCAGAGCCTTCAACTTGATCTAAGCCACGCTACCAGCTTCCCTGGTTCTCCAGCTTGTAGACAGCCTGTGGTGGGATTTCTCAGTCTCCATAATCAAGACTGAGAGCCAACTGCCCTAATAAATCCCCTCTCATATATTTATATATCTAGATATAGATATGCCATTGGTTTTTCTCTCTAGAGAACCCTGACTAACATAGCTTGTATCTTTTGAGGTCTTAATAATTAAAGGGAGAAAGGTGGTATAAGCAAATGGAACTTTCTGTAGTGTAGGCCCAGTTTGTATTGTAGAGGGGTTGTCTTTGTAGACAAGACTATCCTTTAAAAGCATTTGCTCTCCCTAAAATATTTCTTTCACGTAGTCACTCTTGCCTAAACATTGCCAGGGGCTCCTGAATGCTGGATAAAGGCCAGCATTCAGGCCCTCTATCATTTGACCCAACTTTATCTCTAACCACTCCCCAGAAAGACCCTCTGCTTCTGCCCATCAGAGTGAGCACCACTTTTCCACCTCCCCATCCTGGTCCATTGCCTAAAAGGCTCCCTCACTCTCTCTGCCTACCAAAGTCCCGCCCATCTGCTAGAGTTACGTGTGTTTATTTTTTCTTATTTGGCTTTCTCTTTTTTTAACCTTATTTGTCTATAATGAATATATATTACTTATATTACTTTTTAAATTATTTTTAATTTTTTAAAATATTTAGGCCAGCCACAGTGGCTCAGGCCTGTAATCCCAGCACTTTGCGAGGCCGAGGCGGGCAGATCACTTGAAGTTGGGAGTTCGAGACCAACCTGGTCAACATGGCGAAACCCTGTCTCTACCAAAAATACAAAAATTAGCTGAGTGTGGTGGTGTTCACCTGTAATCCCAGCTACTCAGGAGGCTGGGGCAGGAGAATTGCTTGAACCCAGGAGGCGGAGATTGCAGTGAGCCGAGACTGCACCACTGTACTCTAGCCTGTACGACAGAGTGAGACTCCGTCTCAAAATATATATATATATAAATATTTACCTCATCTTTCAAAACACAGTTTAAATTTTAGTTACACCATAATTGTCCCAGATGAGAGAAATGCTAATAATAATAATAGCTAACATTTATTGCACACATACTAGGAGCCCACCACTGTGCTCAGTTTACATATAAATATATTACCTCATTTACTCCTCACAGCCAACCTATGAGTTCCCAACCTACAGATTAGAAAACTGAGGGTCAGGCTGGACACAGTGGCTCACGCCTGTAATCCCAGCACTTTGGGAGGCCAAGGCAGGCAGATGACAAGGTCAGGAGTTTGAGACCAGCCTGAACAACATGGCAAAACCCCCCCTCTACTAAAAATACAAAAATTAGCTGGGCATGGTGGCATGTGCCTGTAGTCCCAGCTACTCAGGAGGCTGAGGCAGGAGAATCTCTTGAACCCAGGAGGCGGAGTTTGCGGTGAGCCAAGATCACACCACTGCACTTTAGCCTGGGTGACAGAGCAAGACTCTGTCTTAAAAAAAAAAAAAAGAAGAAAGAAAACTGAGGGTCTGTGAGGTTGTTATACAACTTATACAGGTTTCACTGCTGGCAAGTGTCAGAGCTAAGGTGTGAACCCAGCTCACTGACTCACTATCCCCCTCACCCCCTACACCCCTGCCCTTAACAACCGCTTTCCTTGAGTTGGTCCATAAGGCAATAGCCATGAGCTGCCTCATCTTGTAGATAATTGTGTATTTACCCATTTCTCCTTCTACACTGTAACTTCTTTGAAAGCATTTTGGGGTTTTACAGAATGCCTAGCACAGAATTATACATATATTTATTGAATTTTTCAGATAAGAAAACTTAAGGCAAAGACTAAGCAAGTTGCCAAACTGGAATTAGAAACCAACAAGTCCTAGCTCAGCCGTGCATGGTACCTTTCCACCACACACATCGTCAATGCTAAATACATATTATTGAATGAATTTACTTCTGGGGCCTTCTTTACTGGATCCCTTTCAAGCCATACAGTTTGGTCATAAATGCAAACCAATCTGAATATTAATAATAATTGAAAAATAAATTAAAATTTGATAACTCAGTTTTCCAAGTAAGTTGAGTTGGCTAGAGTGAATGCCTAATATGATAGAATTTTCTGCCAATGTTCATTTTATTAATGCAAAATAATTTTAAAGCGTTGTAAAAATAGTGGCACTATTAATAGTAGTAAGAGTTGTATGAAACATTTGCTTAATTAAATTAAGTATCAGATTTGTATTAGAATACACATGTTTAAAGTTAATCATCAAATAACACCTAAATTTGAAGCCGTTTTTATATTATATTTATTTAATGAAATATTACTGAAAAGTTGCATTTTTTAAAGTTATGCACATCCAGAATAAAAATGCTTAACAGAATAATTCTGTCACAGAAACTATGGTTTAACCTCCTTTACCAGAAGTAGCTGGAAACCCTGACCCTAAGCTGTGAGCCCCCTACCAAATCTTAGACATAAATTTTACAACAGAAGTTATCAAATCTTTCTAACAAAAGCGATCCTCCCACCTCAGCCCCCCAAGTAGATGGAACTACAGGTATGTGCCACCATGCCCGGCTAACTCTTGTATTTTTTTGTAGAGACAGGGTATCACCATGTTATTCAGGATGGTCTCAAACTCCTGGACTCAAGTGATCCACCTGCCTCAGCCTCCGAAAGTGCTAGGATTATAGGCAGGAGCCACTGCACCTGGCCCCTGTGGTTATATTTTTCTAATGATTACTAAAACAAATACATAACTATTAAAATTAAAAATTTTCATTCATGTACCGCCGGAAATCATCCCAGTGGTACACATACCACAGTTTGGAAAACACCGTATTGTGTAAATAAAGACCACAGACTCAAAATTGTAAGACTCTGTTGTTCACTAAAGTCTGCAGGGAGAAAGAAGAAAGCACACCCACACAGAAGTGTCTCAATAACAAATATTCTTTTATATATCTTTTTTTCCAGAAGTTATTGGGATACAGGTGATATCTGGTTACATGAGTAAGTTCTTTAGTGGTGATTTGTGATATTTTGGTGAACCCATCACCCAAGCAGTATACACCACACCCTATTTGTAGTCTTTTGTCTCTCACCCCACTCCCACACTTCCCCCAAAATCCCCAGAGTCCATTGTGTCATTCTTATGCCTTTGCGTCCTCATAGCTTAGCTCTTACATATCAATGAGAACACACGATGTTTGGTTTTCCATTCTTGAGTTACTTCCCTTAGAATAATAGTCTCCAATCTTATCCAGGTCACTGCAAATGCCATTAATTCATTCCTTTTTATGGCCAAATAGTATTCCATTGTATAAATATACCGGTTTCTTTATCCATTCATTGATTGATGGGCATTTGGGTTCGTTCCACAATTTTGCAATTGCAAATTGTGCTGCTGTAAACATGCATGTGCAAGTATCTTTTTCATATAATGACTTATTTTCTTCTGGATAAATATCCAGGAGTGGGATTATTGGATCAAATGGTAGTTCTACTTTTAGTTCTTTTTTTTTTTTTTTTTTTTTTTTTTTTTTTGAGATGGAGTCTCGCTGTGTCTCCCAGGCTGGAGTGCAGTGGCGTGATCTCGGCTCACTGCAAGCTCCGCCTCCCGGGTTCACGCCATTCTCCCGCCTCAGCCTCCCAAGTAGCTGAGACTACAGGCGCCCGCCACCACGCCCGGCTAGTTTTTTGTATTTTTAGTAGAGACGGGGTTTCACCATGTTAGCCAGGATAGTCTCGATCTCCTGACCTCGTGATCCACCCACCTCGGCCTCCCAAAGTGCTGGGATTACAGGCTTGAGCCACCGCGCCCGGCCTACTTTTAGTTCTTTAAGGAAACTCCACACTGTTTTCCCTAGTGGTTGTACTAGTTTACATTCCTACCAGCAGTGTAGAAGTGTTCCCTGTTCACCACATCCATGCCAACATCTACTGTTTTTTTTATTTTTTGATTATGGCCATTCTTGCAGGAGTCAGGTGGTATCACATTGTGGTTTTGATTTGCATTTCCCTGATCATTAATGATATTCAGTATTTTTTCATATGTTTGTTGGCCATTTGTATATTTTCTTTTGAGAATTTTCTATTCATGTTCTTAGCCTACTTTTTGATGGGAATGTTTGGTTTTTCCTTACTGATTTGTTTGAGTTCTTTGCAGATTCTGGATATTAGTCCTTTGTCAGATGTAGCGATTGTGAAGATTTTCTCCCACTCTGTGGGTTGTCTGTTTACTCTGCTGACTGTTCCTTTTGCCATGCAAAAGTTCTTTAGTTTAATTAAGTCCCAACTATTTATCTTTGTTTTTATTGCATTTGCTTTTTGGTTCTTGGTCACGAAATCCTTGCCTAAACCAATATCTGGAAGGGTTTTTTCAATGTCATCTTCTAGAAATTTGTACAGTTTCAGGTCTTAGATTTAAGTCCTTAATCCATCTTGAGTTGATTTTTGTGTAAGATGAGAGATGAGGATCCAGTTTCACTCTTCTACATGTGGCTAGCCAATTATCCCAGCACCATTTGTTGAAAAGGGTATCCTTTCCCTACTTTATGTTTTTGTTTGCTTTGTCGAAGATCAATTGGCTGTAAGTATTTAGGTTTATTTCTGGGTTCTCTATTCTGTTCCATTGGTCTATGTGCCTATTTTTATACCGGTATCATGCTGTTTTGGTTGACTATGGCCTTATAGTATAGTTTGAAATCAGGTAGTGTGATGCATATATTCTTTATGTCTTGCTTTGGCTACACAGGGTCTTTTTTGGTTCCATATGAATTTTAGAATTGTTTTTTCTAATTCTGTGAAGAATGATCGTGGTAGTTTGATGGGGATTGTGTTGAATTTGCAGATTGTTTTTGGCAGTATGGTCATTTTCACAATATTGATTCTATCCATCCGTGAGCATAGGATGTGTTTCCATTTGTTTGTGTCTTCTATGATTTCTTTCCGCAGTGTTTTGTAGTTTTCCTTGTAGAAGTATTTCACCTCCTTGGTTAGGTATATCCCTAAGTATTTTATTTTATTTTATTATTTTATTTTTGGCAGTTGTTGTAAAAGGGGTTGAGTTCTTGATTTGATTCTCTGCTTGGTTGCTGTTCATCTTTAGAAGAGCTACTGATTTATGTACATTAATCTTGTAACTGGAAACTTTGCTGAATTATTTTATCAGTTATAGGAGCTTTCTGGAGGACTCTTTAGGGTTTTCAAGGTAAACGATCACATCGTCAACAAACAGTGACAGTTTGACTTTCTCTTTACCAATTTGGATGCCCTTCATTTCTTTCTCTTGTCTGATTGCTCTGGCTAGAACTTCCAGTACTATGTTGAAGAAGAGTGGTGAGAATGGGCAGCCTTGACTTTTTCCAGTTCTCAGAGGGAATGCTTTCAACTTTTTCCCATTCAGTATTATGTTGGCTGTAGGTTTGTCATAGATGGCTTTTACTACATTGAGGTATGTCCCTTGTATGCCAATTTTGCTGAGAGTTTTAATCATAAAGCCATGCTGAATTTTGTCCAGTGCTTTTTCTGCATCTATTAAGATGATCATGTGATTTTGTTTTTAATTCTGTTTATGTGGTGTGTCACATTTATTGATTTGCATATGTTAAACCATCCCTGCATCCCTGGTATGAAACTCACTTGATCATGTTGGATTATCTTTTTGAAATGTTATTGGATTCAGTTAGCTAGTATTTCATTAAGGATTTTAGCATCTACATTCATCAAGGATATCAGTCTGCAGTTTTCTTTTTTGGATATGTCCTTTCCTGGTTTTGGTATTAGGGTGATGCTGGCCTCATAGAATGAATTAGGGAGTGTTTCCTCTTTCTGTGTCTGTGGAATAGTGTCAAAAGGATTGATACCAATTCTTCTTTGAATGTCTGGTAGAATTCTGCTGTGAATCCATCTGGTCCTGGACGTTTTTTGTTGGCAATTTTTAAATTACCATTTTAATCTTGCTGCTTGTTATTGGTTTGTTCAGGATATTTAATTCTTCCTGATTTAAGCTAAGAGGGTTGTATTCTTCCAGGAATGTAACCATCTCTTCTAGGTTTTCTAGTTTATGTGCATAAAGGTGTTCATAGTTGCCTTGAATGATCTTTTGTCTTTCAGTGGTGTCAATTGTAATATCTCATGTTTCATTTCTTAATGAGGCTATTTGGATTTTCTCTCTTCTTTTATTAGTTAATTTATTAGTTAACCTTGCTAATGGTCTATCAATTTTATTTACCTTTTCAAAGAACCAGCTTTTTGTTTCATTTATCTTTTGTATTTTTTTGTTTCAATTTCATTTAGTTCTGCTCTGATCTTGGTTATTTCCCTTCCTCTGCTGGGTTTGGGTTTGGTTCGTTCTTGTTTCTCTAGTTCCTTGAGGTGTTACCTTAGAATGTCAGTTTGTGCTCTTTCAGTGTTTTTTATGTAGGCGTTTAAGGCTATGAACTTTCCTCTTAGCACTCCCTTTGCTGTATCCCAGAGGTTTTGATAGGTTGTGTCATTATTGTCGCTCAGTTTGAAGAATTTTTAGTTTCCATCTTGATTTCATTTTTGCCCCATTGCTCATTCAGGAGCAGGTTATTTAGTTTCCATGTTTTTCCAAGTTTTCCATTTAATTTCCATTTAATTTTCCTTTTATTTGCATGGTTTTGAAGGTTCTTTTTGGAGTTGATTTCCAGTTTTATTCCACTGTGGTCTGAGAGAGTGCTTGATATAAATTCAATTTTCTTATATTTATTGAGGCTTGTTTTATGGCCTATCATATATGGTCTATCTTGGAGAAAGTTTCATGCACTATTGAATAGAATGTGTGTTCTGTGGTTGCTGGATGAAATGTTCTGTATATATCTGTTAAGTCCATTTGTTCGAAGGTATAGTTTAAATTCACCGTTCCTTTGTTGACTTTCTGTCTTGATGACCTGTCTAGTGCTGTCAGTGGAGTACTGAAGTCCCCCACTATTGTTGTATTGCTGTCTATCTCATTTCTTAGGTCAACTAGTAATTGTTTTATAAATTTGGGAGCTCCAGTGTTGGTGCATATATGTTTATGATTGTGATATTTTCCTGTTGGACAAGGCCTTTTACCATTATATAGTGTCCCTCTTTGTCTCTTTGAACTGCTATTGCTTTAAAGTTTGTTTGGTCTGATATAAGAATAGCTATCCCTGGCTAGGCGCAGTGGCTTATGCCTGTAATCCCAGCACTTTGGGAGGCGAAGGCAAGTGGATCACCTGAGTGAGATCAGGAGTTCTAAACCAGCCTGGCCAATATGGTGAAACCCAATCTCAACTAAAAATACAAAAAATTAGCCAGCCATAGTGGTGGGTGCCTGTAATCCCAGCTACTCAGGAGGCTGAGGCAGGAGAAACACTTGAACCTGGGAGGCGGTTGCAGTGAGCCAAGATTGTACCATTGCACTCCAGCCTGGGTAACAAGAGCAAAATTTTGTCTTTAAAAAAAAAAAAAAAAAAAAAGCTACTCCTCTCACTTTAGGTGTTCATTTGCATAATTTTTCCTTTTTCCACCCCTTTAAGTTTATGTGAGTCCTTATGTGTTATATGAGTCTCCTGAAGGCAGCCAATGGTTGGGGAGTTCTTATCCATTCTGCGGTTCTGTATCTCTTAAGTGGAGCATTTAGGCCATTTACATTCAATGTTAGTATTGAGATGTGAGGTACCCTTGCATTCATCATGCTATTTGTTGCCTGTGTACCTTGGGTTTTTTGTTTTTGCTTTTTAACTTGTATTTTTGTTTTATAGGTCTTGTGTGATTTATGCTTTAAAGAGGTTCTGTTTCGATGTGTTTCCAGGATTTGTTTCAAGATTTAGAGCTCCTTTTAGCAGTTCTTGAAGTGGTGACTTGGTAGTGGCAAATTTTCTCAGCATTTGTTTGAAAAAGACTGTATCTTTCCTTCATATATGATGCTTAGTTTCACTGGATACAAAATTCTTAGCTGATAATTGTTTTGTTTGAGGAGGCTGAAGATAGGGCCCCAATCCCTTCTAGTTTGTAGGGTTACTACTGAGAAATCTGCTGTTAATCCGATACGGTTTTTTGCTGTTATTGTTGTTGTTTTATTTTTTTACAGGTTACCGAGTGCTTCTGTCTCACAGGTCTTAAAATTCTTTCCTTCGTCTTAATTTTAGATAACTCGATGACAATGTGCCCAGGTGATGATCTTTTTGCAATGAATTTCCCATGTGTTCTTTGTGCTTCTGGTATTTGGAGGTCTGGGTCTCTAGCAAGGCTGGGGATGTCTTCCTCAATTATTCCCCCAAATATGTTTTCCAAACTTTTAGATTTCTCTTCTTCCTCAGGAACCCTGATTATTCTTAGGTCTGGTGATTTGACATAATCCCAGACTTCTTGGAGGCTTTGTTCATATTTTCTTATTCTTTTGTTTGTCTTTGCTGGATTCGGTTAATTCAAAGACCTTGTCTTCAAGCTCTGAATTTCTTTCTTCTACTCGTTCAATTCTATTGCTGAGACTTTCCAGAGCATTTTGCATTTCTATAAGTGTGTCCAATGTTTCCTGAATTTTTTATTATTTTTTCTTTATGCTGTTTATTTCCTTGAATATTTCTTCCTTCGCTTCTTGTGTTCTTTCTTTTTTATTTCCTTGCATTGGGCTTCACCTTTCTCTGGTGCTTCCCTGATTAGCTTAATAACTAACCTCCTGAATTCTTTTTCAGGTAAATCAGGGATTTATTGGTTTGGATCTATTGCTGATGAACTAGTGTGATTTTTTGGTGGTGTTAAAGAGCCTTATTTTGTCATATTACCAGAGTTGGTTTTGTGGTTCCTTCTCATTTAGGTAGGCTCTGTCAGAGGGAAGGTCTAGGGCTGAAGGCTGTTGTTCAGATTCTTTTGTCCCACACATTGTTCCCTTGATGTAGTACTCTCCCCCTTTTACTATGGATGTGGCTCCCTGTGAGCCGAACTGCAGTGATTATTGTCTCTTTTCTGGGTCTAGCCACCCAACAAGTCTACCCAGCTCCAAGCTGGTACTGGGGGTTGTCTGCACAGAGTCCTGTGATGTGAACCATCTATGGGTCTCTCAGCCATGGATACCAGCACGGTATTTGTGGTGTCTCCTGGGTCCTATAGGAGCAGTCTGCTTCCTTCAGAGGGTCTGTGGGTCCTCTCAGGATACTTTTATATATTTTCATGTGGAACAAACATGAAGAACTAGATTGGTGACTTAAGTAAGCCATATCAGGAGTCTTTTCCAAGAACTGCTTTTGTTTGCAGTGAAGGGCCTCTTGGATTGAGGGATCCTGTGGAGAGAGGTCTCTCATGACTAAGAGAACTGGGTACTTCTAGCAGGAGTGGGGAGTGGAATCTTCCTCAACTCACAGCTTGAAACTTTGTCACAACATTGCTATCCAATATCTCTGTATTTTCCCTTTCTCTGTCTTGCCAGAGACCTTGTCCCTACCTAAAGAAGAGGAAGTGGGACAGGAAAGAAAAGAAAAAGGGTAAGAAAGTCCCATCCTACCATGTCTGAATTGCATGGTCTTAGTCAGTCCCCATGACTTGCTGCTTCTTGCTTTGCAGAACAGAAAAAACTGCCAACACACAGTATCATGGCCATGCCATGGTGTAAGATAGAATTCAGATAAAACCCAGTAGCAGCCTTTGTGGTGGGCTTACCCACCTCCTCTCTGATAACTGACAGGGCACAGAAAGCAAGTGACTGCTCTGGGTAGGAATGACAATCCAGGATGCTCCACCAAATCAGCAAAATAACACGTTGCCACCCAATGCCTCTGCCTGCAACATCCAGATCTGCCATCTCTCTCTCTCTCATCTCACAATCATATGTCTCTTGTATTTCAACAGGATTGGCTAGACTTAAAGTAATTTTTTACATATTAAGTATGTAAAGTCACCTCAAATTTTTATGGTTTTTTAATGGTTATAAATGTAGTAAAAGCTTCATATAGAAATATTTTTTAATCTTTTTACTTTACATTTTCAAAAGCGGAAAAGCATAAAGAAACAAGAAAAAATAATACCCAAAGTTAATATTATTGTTGCCATTTAAATTTTTTTTTTTTTGTTTTTTTTTTTTTTTTTTTTTTTTTTTTTGGATACAGAGTCTTGCACTGTCACCCAGGCTGGAGTGCAGTGGCACAATCTCCACTCACTGCAGCCTCTGCCTCCCGGGTTCAAGTGAGTCTCCTGCCTCAGCCTCCTGAGTAGCTGGTATTACAGGCGCCTACCACCACGCCCGGCTAATTTTTTGTATTTTTAGTAGAGACGGCGTTTCACTATGTTGGCCAGGCTGGTCTTGAACTCCTGAGCTTAAGCAATCTGCCCACCTCGACCTCCCGAAGTGCTGGGATTACAGGTGTGAGCCACCGCGCCCAGCCCATTTTAATATTCTTCTCTCTAGTTTTTTTCTGTATATTTTTACAACCTTAAAAGATACTAGATTTTTAATTTTTATAAATATTTCTTGTAAAAATATTTAATTTTCTTTTTTATGAAAGTATGATGTGTTCATGAGAGAGATAAAAATAACCATTCATGATCCCACCTCCAGGAGGCAATGATCATTAATATTTTTATTCGTTTAAGTATAGTATTTTTTATCCTGACTCATTTACCTTTCTACATAAGCATTAAAATTTTTGTAAACATCATTTAATTAGGGGAGAGGAGGTCACAATTAACTCTTTTTAAAAGTTAGGCTTATTAAAATATTATTTATATATAGTAAAATTCACCCTTTTTAGGTGGGCAGGATGATGAGCTTTGACAAATGTATAGAATTGAGTGACCACCACCAAAATCAAAATGTATGTCGTCAATACATGTTAACCTCTCCCTATAAAAAGAATCACTCTCTGAAAACCTATCCACCTGAAATTGTCCTCTGTATAGGATAGGAGCTCAATAATGGCAGGATACATTTATAAATGATAGGCAGACAGACATAGCTAGTGTCAGTATGGGGATATGAGACGTTTAATGTTAGAGTAGGTAGATAGGCAGATATGAGCAGAGCAGGATAGGGCCCCAAAGAATGTCAGGTGACTGTCAGGCAATTGTCAGGCAGCTGGCAACAGGGAGAGGGAAATTTCCTAACAGGACACATCTCGAGCTTATGGGCAAGAACATCCTGATAAGAACTTCGAATAGTAGAGTGTGACTTTCCTCTGGGGACATGTGCAAGCATGCACAGAAAGGGGCAAAGTGGCAGAGTCTGACCTGGATATGACCTTCCTCCGGGAACACTAGACCTGTAAGGCAAAATTGCCCTAAGAGAGCATGTGCATAACTTCAGCCACCAAACTCATATGTGGCCCCACCCAAATTACGGCAAAACACTGTGTAAGCATTGATTAGCCAACAGCCTGCCCAGAGGGAGGGATGAAAGGAAGAGACTAGGAGGAAAAAAAAAAACAGAAAATAGTAAATCTACAGAGCCCTGAACCAATGATCAGGCAAGGCACTTAATCTTTTGAGTTGCCTACTTGGTTCCTTCTGAGTGTACTTTTCTTTGCTTCAATAAACTCTCCTTTCTGCCTTAAATCTACTCTGTCTCTTGGCTGAATTCTTTCTCCCAAGAAGACAAGGATCAAGGACTGTGGAGCCTGCCCAGACTTGCCACCAGTAACATTATGAAACCAGCCTGACTGGATGTGAATTCTTTTTCTCCACTTGATGTGTGAATTTGGAAAAGTATTCAAACTTCCTCAGTGGCAATTTCCTCATGTATAAAATGAGGAAAATAAACACTACCTGAGAGAGGTATCCTGAGTACAAAAAAGTAACACATGCAAAAGGCTTAGGATACAACCTTGCACAAAGTAAACAGCGGATCAGTGGTAGTTATTATCATTTTTACAACAACAATAAGCAAAATATTTGATATTCTTGCATCGTGGAGAGAGTCAGGCCAACCTGGGTTTGATTTCTGGCTTTTCCTTCAAGTAGCTGATCAGTCTTTTGCTATGTGACATAGCTTGAGAAATAGGTTGAGGTTTAAATGAGATATATTCATTCACTCATTCAATAGACAATTATTGGGTACCCACTGTGTGCCCGGCTCTGTTCTGGACACTGAGGATATAGCAGTGGACAAAACAAAGTTTCACTCCTAATAGAGATTATACTATAGTGAGGAAACAGGCAATAAACAAACAGATATATGATTAACTCTCACACAGGGATAAGTGAAGAGAAAAAAGGCAGGGAAAAGAGAGTGGGTTGTTTTTAATATGGTGATATACAAGCATTGCCCTTAAGGAAATGAGGGAGGCAGCCATGCACGTTTCTGGGAAGAGCATTCTGGACAAAAGGAACAGCAGGACAAAGGCCCAGGTGAAATGAGCCTGTCATGTCAAAGGGGAAGTACATGAAGTAAAGTGCTGGAGAAAGGGACGTTAAAAGAGGTGAAAGAGGCCAGGAGCAGTGGCTCAGCACTTTGTAATCCTAGCACTTTGGGAGGCTGAGGCAGGCAGATTGCTTAAACTCAGGAGTTTGAAACGAGCCTGGGCAGCATGACAAAACCCCATCTCTACAAAAAATACAAAAAGTAGCCACGCATAGTGGTGCATCCCCATAGTCCCAACTACGTATGTGACTGAGGTGGGAGGATCGCTTGAGCCTGGGAGGTGGAAGCTGTAGTGAAGTGAGCCATGTTCATGCCACTGCACCCCAGCCTGGGAGACAAAGTGAGACCCTGTCTCCAAAAAAAAAAAAAAATCAGAGAAACACCAGGGGCCAAAAAACTTAAGCCTGGGGATTCTGAGAGGGATAGGAAGTCATTGGAGGGTTTTGAGCAGGAGCTTAAATTGATCAACTTGCATTTTAAAAGGATTACTCAGGTAACTGTTTAGCAAATAGTCTATAGGAAGATGTAGTAGGCTGGTAGGCAGCCGGAACTGACTGGCCCTGTTTGAGAGATGCCATGATATGGTAACAGGTCAGATCAGGTGGCAGAATCCAAACAACTCAAAAATATCTATGACCTGTGGGGATAAATTATGTCCCCCAAAAAAAAGATGTATCAAAAGCCTTGGCCCGGTGTGGTGGCTCACACCCATAATTTCAGCATTTTGGAAGGCCTAGGTAGGTGGATCACTTGAGGTCAGGAGTTCAAGACTAGTCTGACCAACATGGTAAAACTCCATCTCTACTAAAAATTCAAAAATTAGCCGGCTATAGTGGTAGCTGCCTGTAATCTCAACTACTTGGGAGGCTGAGGCAGGAGAATCACTCGAACCCAGGAAGCAGAGGTTGCAGTGAGTCGCGATCATGCCACTGCACTCCAGCCTGGGCAACAGAACAAGATTCTGTCTCAAAAACAAACAAACAAAAAAAAAGACTAATCCCCAGTACCTCGCAAGGTGACTATATTAGTCTATTTTCACGCTGCTGATAAAGACATATCTGAAACTGGGAAATTTACAAAAGCAAGAGGTTTATTGGACTTACAGTTTCATGTGACTGGAGAGACCTCACAATCATGGTGGAAGGTGAAAGGCACAAATCATATGGCGGCAGACAAGAGAAGAGAGCTTGTGCACGAAAACTCCCTCTTATAATAACCATCAGATCTCATGAGACTCACTATCATGAGAACAACATGGGGAAGACCTGCCCCCATGATCCAATCATCTCCCACTGGGTCCCTCCCACAACACATGGGAATTATGGGAATTACAAGGTGAGATTTGGGTAGGGACACAGACCCAAACCATATCAGTGACATTATTTGGAAATGGGATCCTTATAAACATAATTAGTTAAGATGAGGTCATACTGGATTAGGGTGGGCCCCTAATCCAATACAGCTGATGTCCTCATAAGATGACAGCCATGTAAAGACAGAGACACAGTGACGACACCACATGAAGACAGAGGAAGAGATTAGAGTTCTGCTGTCACAAGCCAAGGAACACCAAGGATCTACGGCCACCACCATGAGCCAAGAAGAGGCAACAAAGTATCACCCCCACAGGACTTGGAGGCACATCCCTACCAGCACCTTGATTTTGGACTTCTAGCCTCCTAAAGTGAGAGAATAAATTTCTGTGGTTTAAGGCCTCTGAGTTTGTGGTACGTTATTACAGCAGCCCAAAGAAACCAATACAGTACCTATAAATGGTCCTTCTTCTCCACCCGCTGCCTTCCAAGGTTGGAGGATGCTGGAGTCAACCAACAAACCCCGTCCTTCAGCACTAACACAGCCTCATATTCATAAAGATGATTAGGGAACACTGATGGCTATGACAATGGTGATTTATTTTTCCTTTGTTGTTTCCAGTACACAAAAGGCAAATCTGTGCTGAAGACACCAGAAATCTTTCCAATTAATGCTAATGGGTGACCAGCTCTGTTTCACTCCTTGGGAAATGAGGCCACTAAGAGGAAGTTATCAGTAAGAAATTTATGTTTTAGTAGCATGTTTAATTATGATACAACCACGACTGTCTCTTGCACCAGAATTTAGCATGCAAGATTTACAGCTCTTAGCACAATTTTTGCCTTTGTTGTCTCAAAGAGCCTTGTTTCTGATGTTTTATTAGACTAGCAACCTCTGTTCAATTGTGTCACACTGCCCCCTACTGCTTTGGTCTCATCATCTCATGCTGGCTGCTATTATTTTGAGTTGGTTTTCAGAATGTGTGTGTTTTTTGCCAGGGTCTGTAAACCTGCCCACTCTCGCACCCCAAAGAATACAGAACATTGGGATGGTGAAGAAGGAAGTGGGAATCTCATTTTTTTTATGTAACCACTGAACAACCGCAAATGTGTCTATATAGTTCTGAAGCACACCATCTGACTTGGTTTAAGCTTACAAGAAGTACTAAGTTTCTAGAATAAGAGCACATCAGATTCTTTTCTTTATTTCTTGAAGGTGGCAAACATCTTCAAGAGATATCCTCACTTTTCAAGATATGAAATTCTTTTAAGGGAAGCTGATGAAATTTTAACTAATCCAACCAGCCAGAGGAAAGCCATATTACAAAAGGGGCCTCAAAGGAAAGTGGGATTTCTTTTCTGCTTCAAAGGCATAGATGGCAATGCCATGAAAAAGTGGCATGCAGGCGAGGCTCAGAGTGCACCCCACACCCACACAGCCACCAGTCACCCTGAGATGGTGGGTGTACCATCCATCCCAGCCCCAGCCCCAGCCCTCTCTGCTGTTCCTCCTTTGCCTGTGTGCTCTTCCAAAGGTGATAGATCAGCCCTCAGCCAGGAAGAAAAGTGACTGAGGGTCAGGAAAAGGGTATAGGGTTACACAGGGTTACATTAGTAAGGAATCTGGAAATGAACCATTTGGGCTTCATAACACAAATTGGTTCTCAAGGTATTCGGTGAGCGGTGAGGGGGTGGGGGTTCCTCCCAACCAAAAAATATCAGAACCAATTCCTCCGACTCTGCTAGTGAATTTAGTTTTTGTTTTTGTTTTTGTTTTTGTTTTAATTTAGGCTGGGTGCAGTGGCTCACGCTTATAATCCCAGCACTTTTGGGAGGCCGAGACAGGAGGATTGCTTCAGCCCAGGAGTTCAAAACTAGCTTGGGCAACACAGTGAGACCCTGTCTCTATTTTTAAAAAATTTTTAAAAACCACCTGGCCTCATAGCAGGGCAGCTTCCCTAATTCCTGATGTTGCCTTTCTGTTTCTGACCCGCAGAACTCCAGTGGTCCACAGTTCATGCTGCTCTTACCTGGCCTTCCCATGGATGACTACTTAACTGGATCATCTGAGTTTTGCTTCCATGCAATCACACATATTCTGCCACAGATTTGCTACACTTTGGCGTACACTGTAGGCCGGTGACTAGCTCTCAGTCTGGTTTCCTGTGATGCTTGTCACCACTGGAGCTTTGTTCAGATCCCTGAGCTACATACACACACACACATTTATTCTCTGTGCAACTGCCTTGTGTCCTGCCCTGTCTGGGCCAGCAGCCTCCAGAGGGGCTTGCGGCACAGGGGAGGATTATTTTTCTCTGCCTGCACCATTTACTCCTGGGCTTGTGCTTGGAGAAGCACCCTCTCCCAGGGATCACAAAGGAGAGCTGGCATGGGGGAGGGCGTGGAGAACGCCGCTAGAGAACATTTACCCTTCCTGCACTGTGCCAGACAAACGTAGAACCTATTCCATAAAAGATTTTTTATGTTGCATGGTCCAAGAGAATAGCCCAGCTGCTATCTTTGGCTCTCCTCCATTTCTCACTCCCATTCATAAAATCTTTAGAGAAGGCCATGTGCTGCGTTCTCACAGAGAGGATCAAGTTGTGCTCCAACCCAGAATAAAGTTGGATTTGGATGCAGGTGGCTATAAGGGCCCTGAACAGTCTGTCTTTCTAACTACTATGTCTGTCTACTCGAACTCTTCCTACCTAATTATCCCCCATCATGAATCAATAAATCATATGCTGAGCCTCTCTAAAGACCCAACACCGTGACAGAAGCTGAGGGACCACAGAGCTTACCAAACCTCTGGTATTCATGGATTTAGCATTCACAGTGGTCCCAAAGACCCATGACCTATAAAATTTGTCTTTTGCCGAGACTCAAATGTGAATGTTGAACACCATAACACCAGTGTTTGGGAGACAGTCACTTGGTAAGTGAGCCTAGTTGGCCTAGTTTGCCTAGTTAGCTATTCCTTTTTTTTTTTTTTTTTTTTTTTTTTTTTGAGACAGAGTCTCACTGTGTCACACAGGCTGTAGTGCAGTGGCACAATCTCAGCTCACTGCAACCGCCACCTCCCGGGTTCAAGCAATTCTCCTGTCTCAGCCTCCCAAGTAGCTGAGATTACAGGCACCCGCCACCATGCCCAGCTGCTTTTTGTATTTTTAGTACAGATGGGGTTTTGCCATGTTGGCCAGGCTGGTCTCGTACTCCTGGCCTCAAGTGATCTGCCCACCTTGGCCTCCCAGGGTGCTGGGATTGCAGGCATGAGCCATCACGCCCAGCCCCTAGTTAGCTAGTCTAAAATCACAATGTTATAATTATTTTTTTCAATTTGCCATATGCCGGGTACTATACTAATTATTGCCTCTATGTTATCTCACTTAGCCATGATTACAGCAACTTCATTCCCATTTTATAGGTGAGAAAACTGAGATTCAGAGTTTAAGAAATTTGCTCAAGATCATACACCTAGTCAACGTGATTGAGCAAGACCACAGAGCTAGTGTGATTAAAATCACATAGCTGTTATAGTTAGTGTGATTAAGATCACGTAACTACTTGGTGTGATTTCAGCAAGATCAGAGAGCTGGTTACAGTGATCAAGTGATCACAGAGCCAGTATGATTGGGGCTAGCTGAGCAGGAATTTGGTCCCAGGTCTGTCTTACTCCAAAGGTCAAGCAGTTAACCATCTCAATTCTCCCTCCTGTGTCATTCTCTCCTCACTTCAGGGCACACAGCAATGGCCATGAAGTCATCAGAATGTTGTTACCACATGGAAAATGGCACTAAGTGCTAGAGATACCTTTAGTGAATGTTGAAAGGGCTATTTGTGGTATAAGAACACACAAAGATTACACTTGGCTCTGAATGGAATACACGTCAGAAAAGGTGAAGAGCCTGAACAAAAATAACTCCACTTTTACAAATCAGAGAATTCTGAAAGATCTGGGATGTCAAGGTTGTTAGACACACAGAAAGAAACAGGGGTCTATATGTGGCTATATATGACTATCTACATATAGATAGATAGATAAGGCATATTTTTCCTGCTCTCAAGAGTCTCATACCATTAGCTCACCATGAAAAAGAACAATTCTGCAGTAGGCCGGGCACAGTGGCTCACACCTGTAATCTTAGCACTTTGGGAGGTCAAGCCAGGTGAATCACTTCAGGTCAGGAGTTTGAGACCAGGCTGGCCAACATGGCGAAACGCTGTCTCTACTAAAAATACAAAAATTAGCTGGGCTTCATGGCATGCACCTGTAGCCCCAGCTACCTGGGGGGCTGAGGCAGGAAGATGGCTTGAACCTGGGAGGTGGAAATTGCAGTGAGCCGAGATAGTGCCACTGCACTCCAGCCTGGGTGACAAAGTGAGACCCTACCTAAAAAATAAAAAAATAAAAAATAAGTCTGCAGTGACTGAGCACTGAAGGCATTCATAAACAGAAGGACATGGAAGCAACTGGAGATGTGCCTGAAGAAGTAAGACTTGAGTTAGGCCTTAGAGTTTGGCACACAGTTTAGCTGGATAGAGGAAAGAAAAGAGAGCTTTCAGGCACATGAAACAGACTGAGACAAGACTCAGAGGCATAAACAAACGTAACAGACACAGGCAATTGTAACCCAGTTTATAAGCTCCACGAGGGCAGGAACTCTCTCAGCTTACCAGTATCTCCAGAGACTAGCACTGGCTAGGCACTCCGAAACTATTTGTTAGTAAAACGAAGAAAGGAAAAAAGAAGGGAAGGGCAGAGGAGAGCAAGAGAGAGAAGTGAAGAAAGACTAAACAAGGAATCAACATGTTTGTGCAGAAAAGAGGAATAGGTTGGTAGGATCAGGATCGGGTGGAGTGGAGGTAGGCAGGGCCTGGACTAGAGTCAGGGCAAGGAGCCTATGAAAGTTGGAGGCAAGAGGAGGCAGATGGGAGTGCGCTGGAAGCCACGGAACATGAACCAGCATGTCTGTGGGGTAAAGACTCCGTAGAAGGGGACACAACCCGGAGGCTGGTTGTGGAAGCTAGTGTGGCAGTCTAGACACAAGAGGAAGAAGAGAGAATGACCTACAGGGATGGCAGAAGGAATGGGAGAAGGGATGAAAAAATCAAAGAGCCTATTGAAGGGGTAAAATCTATCCAATGTTGGTAACAGTTGAGTTGGTAGAGATGATAGGGAGAAATTTCTTGTGGGAAGCTTAGAAAAGTGTAGCACACTTAGAAATGGGGAATAATATGGTATAAGAAGACATGATATGGTTTGGATCTGTGTCCCTGCCCAAATCTCACGTTCAGTTGCAATCCCCACTGTTGGAGGTGGGTCTGGTGGGAGGTGACTGGATCATGGGGATGGATCCTTCATGAATGGTTTTAGCATCACCCCCTTGGTGCCAATCTTGTGATAGTGAGTGAGTTCTTGTGAGATCTGGTCATTTAAAAGTCTGTAGCATCTGCCCCGTCTCTCTCTTATTCCTGCCCCTGCTATGTAAGAGTCCTGTTCCTCCTTTGTCTCCCGCCATGACCGGAAGTTTCCTGAGGCCTCCCCAGAGGCAGAAGCTGCTATGCTTCCTGTACAGATTGCAGAACCATGAGCCAATTAAGCCTTTTTTCTTTATAAATTACCCAGTCTCAGGTATTCCTTTATAGCAATTGGAGAATGGACTAATACAAGTAGTAAAAGAGGCCAGCTGGCTCAGTGGCTCATGCCTGTAATCCCAGCACTTTGGGAGGCCAAGGCGGGTGGATCACCTGAGGTCAGGAGTTCGAGACCAGCCTGGCCAACTTGGCGAAACCCCATCTCTACTAAAAATACAAAAATTAGCCGGGCATGGTGGTGGGCGCCTGTAATCCCAGCTACTCAGGCTGAGACAGGAGAATCGCTTGAACCCGGGAGGGAGCCGAGGTGGGGGCAGAGGTTGCAGTGAGCGGAGATCGCACCAGTTCACTCCAGCCTGGGCAAAAGAGCGAAACTCCATCTCAGAAAAAAAAAAAGAGGTAAAGAGATACTAAGTTCGGTATGTATGTGATATATAACTTTTTCTATTTTTGTGAAACGGAGTCTTGCTCTGTCACCCAGGCTGGAGTGAAGTGGCAAGCTCTCGGCTCACTGCAACCTCCACGCCCCCCAACCCCGGGTTCAAGCGATTCTCCTGCTTCAGCCTCCCGAGTAGCTAGGATTACAGGTACATGCCACCACGTCCAGCTAATTTTTGTATTTTTAGTAGAGACGGGGTTTCGCCATGTTGGCCAGGCTGGTCTCAAACTCCTGACCTCAGGTAATCCACCTGCCACAGCCTCCCAAAGTGCTGGGATTACAGGTGTCAGCCACCACGCCCCGCCTGACATAGAACTTTAAAATTAAAGCTCAAATATAGATCTAAATCTATAGATAACATTCTGCATAGTAGAGTCCACGAGTTTGTTCATGGTTTTATACAAACATATGTTTGTGGGGCCAATATGCATGGTATGGCCACTAAGCAATTTGAATCGAACTACAGAATTTCTGAACTGGAAGAAACACAAGATTGTCTAACACTTATCTGATACACAGCAGACATGTTCAGAACACTCATGCAGTGTACAGCAGTGTTTGCCAACTAGCATCTGTTTGGATAACCTGCAGTGCATACAGCTCACTCCTCTTTGTGGGGCTGGACAGCTCTGCTTGTTTGAAAGTTTTCCCTAATGTTGACATCTTTGACAAAGTGAAGCTCACTTACACCCTAATGGTTAAGAGCCTAAATTCGGCAGTCTTAAAAGATAGGTGAGGAAGATATTGCTACTCTTCCAATATCCACTCTCCCCTTCTTCCTTAGGAAAAAAAAAGCAAAAATTAGTGGAACATGTGGCTATCCAGAAAATGACCACCTTCCCCAGATTCGCTCCCAGGTAGTTTGCCATATGACCTAGCTTTGACCAAAAATGAAAGCAGAAGTGACGTGGAGAATTTCAGGGTCCATGCCCTAAAAGGAAAGGAGCTTGCCTTGCATTTGCCTCTTTTTCCTCCTTGCTGTTTAAAATGTTAGTGGGATGCTAACTGCTGGAACAGCTATCTTGAATAAAATGAAAGCTGCACATTGAGGATGGCAGAACAACAGCTAGAAAGTCTGAGACTCTCACCTTCTCAGCCACAGCCCCTCATGGGAAAGTAATAATGGTCTATTTTGTGTAAGCTATTTAATTTGGGTTTCTGTTATAGCAGCCAAATTATATGCTACTTAATGCTGTGAGTTCTAATCTCTGGATCTGTCATTTACTAACAAGTTACTTAACTTCTCTGAGCCTCATTTTCTTCATCTGTAACGGTTATCCTACTCCATAGGGTTGCAGAAGAAATTAGACAGTACACTGAACTGCACTTAGCACAGGGAATAGTTAATAAATTGTAGCTGTTATTGTTACTACTATTTTTTTTTAGAGATAGGTTCTCATGCTATCACCCAGGCTGGAGTGCAGTAGTGCGATCATGGCTCACTGTAACCTCAAATTCTGAGCTCAAATAATCCTCTCGCCTCAGTAGCTAGGACTACAGATGCATGCCTCCATGCCCAGATATTTTTTAATTTTTTTGTAGAGCAGAGGGCTTGCTGTGTTGCCCAGGCTGGTCTCAAACTCCTGTCCCTAAGCAATCCTCACACCTCCCACTATGACCTCCCAAAGCAACTGGGGTTATAGGTGAGAGCCACAATACCCAGCCTACTACTACTACTTATTAATATAAACATTAGTTATCTCAAAGATAAATCTAATCAACTAGAATTCCTTAGAAGTCCAAAAAATTTTTTACTGAACTTTAATATAGTAGTTGAGGATAAGTTTATTAATCTGAACAACTCTGACATGAATAAATGTCTTCATTTCATAGTCAAGAAGCCCAGAAAGGTATAGAAACTAGCTCGGAGCAATACAACAAGTAAGCGGCAAAGTTTGAATTAATTTTATATCCTTTATCCCCTTGAGGGTCAATCATTTGAGGAGCAGGCAATAGGACAGGAGGGTGTGGGTGTGGGTGTGTGTGTGCGTGGGTGTGGGTGTGTGCACACGTGCACACTTGTGCCAAATACTGTCCAGGAATTTCCCTGTGTCTTTTCAATGTCCAACCTCCTGTGTTCCTAAAGTACCCAAAAGTCATCACCATGGGAAGGGGCTGGAGTCTTCCTTTATGAAGAGGCTGTTCCGTCACTACTCAGGGTGTCTCTCGAGCACTTTGCAAGTCTCTCACTAATTGAGAAGGCGCTAGTGTTTTCCTTCTATGTGAGGGAATATCTAAGCACACAATGCTAGGCCACTCTAAGCTCCTGTCCTATCATCCCTCCCTAAGTTCCTTCATTTTCTCAAAGTTTTACGTTTTTCCTTTCCTTCCCACAGTTAAAATCTTAACAGAGAGAGCACTACCTTTAAAACACTGCTCAGTTCTCTTTGTCCAAAAGTTACTTTTTTTAGGCTATAAAAAGCATTAAGAGACAAGAAATGCTAAATATTTGAGGATCAATGAATGGTTGTAAGGAGAGAAGGAAGGAAGGATGCAGTGATAAAACCTCCCTAAAAATAACCATATCATCTGGCAAAATTGAGAAAATGTTCTGTTATGGGGAAAGACACATGAAAAGGAACAGTTAAGTTGTTAAAAGATAAATTTGGGTTTCAAAGGGAAACTTTTTCATAAAACTAAGACATTCTCACTGCAAAACATATTTTCATTTCACAAAAACAAAGAAATAAAACTTCCCTTTGTTGTGACTCCACAGCTTTGCTCCCTGGAAGTAACCATGCCTCTTATTTCCTTCTAGAAATTCCATTTCACATACAATATTATATATATTACACATGCACGTGTACATATGCCCATAAAATTATATGTTTTTTCTTCTTGCATTAGTTCTAAAACTGACTATAAAAAAACTATTTCTTAAATTCTGATTCTTAAAGCAAAACTCCCTACTAACAAGCAGTAAAAGCCTCGCACATGACAATGTAAGGTCTTCACAAGAATCAGCAAAAGTCCAGGTATTCTGTGAAACAGAAATAATCAAATGCTGCAAAATATTTAATTTCCTATTCCAGGAATGTGAAACAGGTGTAATTAAAATAACACTTTTTTAATTAAGTGACCTCTCTTGACCAATCATCTGTGAATAATTCAGATTTCTCCCTTATTATTACTGTAAAATTGAAACGAGGTCATATAAACAGGAAGATCCTCTTTAACTATCTTTAAGCACCAGCAATATATATTTTCCACCAGTTAAAATCCTTAATGATACAAAAAATCTGTCAAGCATAACTCCCCCAATTCATTTGCCTGAAACCATCAATATTTTATCATGCACTTGCAGTTGGCTTTAATTTAACAGTCCAGGTTACTAATCAAACAAAACACCCAAGTCATTAAAAGTTAGCGTGCCATTTAGAAAGTGCATTTCACGTTTATTAAAATACCTTTCATGCAGCCATTAGAAACCTAAAGTTTTAATTACAATCAGATATTTAGTTCTACTCTGGTTATGCATTTGGCACTCTCTTACAACTGCCCTGATTAATCTTCCAGACCAAGTTCATCCATTACCTCCTGAAATTATTTTCCTCTCAACTTCTCCAGAATTCATCTTTCTACTCCACCCACCACAAATAAGTAAAATGCATTTTAAAGGTGTGCAAAATAACTACCCAAAAGATAACTCATTTAAAAGATTTAATTTCAAATATCATTTACCCTTCATAAAATTCCAAAGAGGCATCATTCAAAAAGACAAATTGAAATTGAAAATTAGCCCTTCGTGTCTTTATTGTCAGTTTTCATTATTTATTTTTCTTTCCAATGATAGGAAAAGTTCGACACACATTTTCTTACAGTTTTCTGACTGACTGATGCAGCTAAGTATTCTTTTCCTTTACCTTTCCAATTTTCCCTACTTCTCTTCCTGCCCTGGCTTACCCTAACGTTCCCTGAAGAGGATTAGCAGCATATAAAACATCAGATTTCGTGTTCAATCTAGCTCCTCTGAATTTCAGCATTTAGACCCTCCATTATCATATTTACTGTAGGTTAAAATACATTTTAGATGGGATTTGGGGCTGATGGTATGGAATCACTTTTAATTTCAAATCCATTAAGGCCTAACTCCTTTATATTTCCTTTAAAAATTATTTGAAAACTAGAAATTTTCTTTTTTTTTTTAAGTTTATCTCTCTCTATCCATAGCTTATCATAAGTGGCTCAAAGGAATCAGTTGGCATCTTCAACCTTCTGCCAGGAAATCTTTCTGCCCAAATCCACCAGTTTGCTAGGTTTATTTTCTATTTTCCACATTATTACAAATAACAATGTTGTCAAATTTTCCTCCACAAGGATCACGTTTTTTCCCACCTCCAAATCCAGTTTTCTCCATGTCCTTCCATGTTCCACCAGCAGTCTTTTCAATGGCCTTCCAGCTTTTACTAACTGGCTCCTCAAGGACTTCCAGCTTCTGCCAACTGCCCAGCCCTAAAGCCAATGTCACGTGTGTTAGGGTTTTATTAGCACCCCACTCCCAGGTACCAAATTCTGTTCCAGTTATCTACTGCTGCTTAATTAATAGCTTAAAACAACCTATATCATGTCTTGTGATTCTGTGGGTCAGGAATTTGATCGAGACTTGGTTGGGCAGTTCCTTTGATCTACAAGGCATCAACTGCAATCAGTGAGGCCCCTTGCTGGTAATCAGCTCACAAAAGGGCTGGTCGGAGAGTCCAAGATGGCTTCACTGGCATGTCTGTCACCTTTGTGGGGACGGCCTGGAAGGCTGGGCTCAACTGGGACTACTGCATACTAAGACTCCAACATGGCAATCTCTGGGTATGTGGACTTCTTATGTGTTGGCTCAAGACCCCAGAGAAAGCTTTCCAAGAAAAAAGAAGTAAAAACTACCAGTCTTTTATGGCCTGGGCTCAGAAACTCGCACATTGTCACTTCTACCATATTCTATTAGTCAAACAATTATAGTGAACAGATTGAAGGTGCAGAGACATAGATTTTACCTGTCAATGAGAGGAGTGTCAAAAACTCTGCAGCCATTTTTAATCTACCACAAATTCTTTAAACTGGGTATTCTTATTCTCATTTTACAAATGAGGAAACCTGGAAGTGTATATTCAGGGCAACTCAACTCTATGCTCCTGGATTGCAAAATATAATTTTTAAATTAGGAAAACAAAGATTAGAGAGGATAATTAATTTGCCTAAAGTCATACAGTTAGGGCAGAGCCAGAATTCTAACTTAATCATCTATCTGCATGGGAAAGTAAGTAAATTCCCTCACTACTCCCAAAAAGCGGTGATTAAAATGACCATCATTTTCTAGAGAAACCAGGTATGTACCTCTGTGGCCCTGTTTTTTGTCAACTCTGGATACAACTTTCCTCCTTTTCTTTCATCCCTACTCTCAGGTGGATTTCTACAAGGTATACTTCATGAATGTTTATAAAAGAACACGTAATCACGTACTACAAAGGTCTTACCAAGGCATTGTCCTTTTCCATTTGTGAAAGTGCATCTGACAAATTCAGCCTGACAATATGATCTCTCAGAGGTAGAGGAAATAATGGAGGAAACTACTTTTCTAGATCAACACGGAAGAATTGTTTGGTGAAGATAAAGTGACAAGAACCTTGGGGAACAAAGAGACTCTGTCATTTTGGAACAATGACCATTGGCATAGGGAAAACTGACAGTTTCCTGTCCTGCGGTGGCAGGAAAAGAGCATACCTCTGGGGACTCGATCTGGAGTTCTGTAAGGAAAGATTATGCAGAGAGGGTAGGGCTTTCAGAAAGAAAATTCTGAACTAATTACTGGAAACTGTTCCTAGAAAGAAGAATGGAGAGCAAGGACTGATGCAGCTACACCAAAAGTACCTTAGCAAGCTCAGGGCTGGAAAGGATGGACTCACTGCAGATGGAGGTCCACAGCCAAGAGGAAATGCAGACGTGGGTCCAAACCTATGGAAACTGTCAGGAAGGCCAACACCCAAAATGTGCAAGTGCTGCTAGGACAGCGAGCAGAAATATAAAGGTTTCTGTGACTTTGTCTGGAGCAAGGACAAGAAAGATAGAAGTCCCTTGAGTAAAGATTATGGCACGCTGTTAACAGATCATAGAGAAAGCAGGACTGCTCAGATTCTATTTTGATTTTTTTGGTTTTTTGTTGTTTTGGTTTTTTGTTTTTTTCCTGAGACAGAGTCTTGCTCTGTCACCCAGGTTGGCGTGCAGTGATGCAATCTTGGCTCACTGCAAGCTCCACCTCCTGGGCTCAATCCTCCCACCTCAGCCTCCTGAGTAGCTGGGACTACAGGCATGCATCACCACACCCAGCTAACTGTTGTTGTTGCTGTTGCTGTTGTTGTTGTCGTTGTTGTTCTTGAGACTGGGTTTCACCACATTGCCCAGGCTGGTCAACTTTTATTTTGCTTCTTTCTTTTCTTTAAAGAAAATAGGCATTTGACTGGAAAGAATAATATGAATATTGAAGAAACTGAAGCCCAGATGGAGGAGATGATGGTGATAAAACCCCCTTGCTATTGCAAATGGGTTCACTGCTTCCTAAGACTCCAGCATAATTTAATAAATGGGATATCAGAACTCTGTAAATGCGAGATTCTCCCCTCTACAGTTTATGATGTAATGGAAAAAAAAATGTGCCATTCAGCTCCCAAAATGGAAGGCTCAAGTGTCCACACATAGAGAATAGCAGGAAGACAGAGTCTAAATGGAGCTGGCGGGGTAGGAAATGAGGAGTGGCTATTAGCTGTGTTAGCTGGTGTGGAGTTTCTTTGGCAGTAATGAAAATGTTCTGGAATTAGACAGTGGTGATGCTTTCACAACTTAGTATTCTAAAAAGCTGACATTATGATCTCTCAGAGGTAGAAGAAACAATGGAGGAAACAGTACCACTGAACTATATACTTTAAAATGTATAGATTTTATGATATATGAATTATACCTGAATTATTAAAAAAAATATATCACATGTTATCTATCTCCTAGGTGTCAATTTTCTTTTCCATGTTCACTCATCTAAAAAAATCAGCGACCTTATGCACCAGTTAAAGGACAAAACAAAAGTCTGTTTCGAAAGTTATTCTGGCTGGGCACGGTGGCTCACGCCTGTAATCCCAACACTTTGGGAGGCCAGGGCGGGTGGATCAACCGAGGTCAGGAGTTCAAGACCAGCCTCAACGTGGAGAAATCCCATGTCTACTAAAAATACAAAATTATCCAGGTGTGGTGGCACATGCCTGTAATCCCAGCTACTCGGGAGGCTGAGGCAGGAGAATTGCTTGAACCCGGGAGGCGGAGATTGCATGAGCCAAGATGGCACCATTGCACTCCAGTCTGGGCAACAAGAGCGAAACTCTGTCTCAAAAAAAAAAGTTCTTATTCTTTGTGACTGATGGTAAAACATACAAAGAAGCTTAATTTTTAGTTTTATGGAAAAAATAAAGGGCTATAACCAAACCTAGAACATAAGACCTAGAAATAAAAGCAAATACTGGTTTATGTCATTTAAAAAAAGAAAAGAACAAGAAAAATGGATGGAATCACCACTGGGCCAAAATTACACTAAATTACCCTTCACAAGAAAGCTGGATGGGATCATCAATGAGCTAAAGTCGTGAGTCCAGTTCCTCAATAACTCTCTAGGAACCAACCACATGTGCAATTGATGAAAGAGGTATGACGAGGAGCAAGAACAGAAAAGGCTTAGAGGCTTTAGTGGCCAAAAGCTTTACAAGGAACAGCAGAGTGCTGGGGCCTCTGAGCTCTTACTGATGCTGAGCTGAGATCTAGTGTCCAGTGGCGGGTGGTGCTGGGGGGAATGGTCCCACTTTAGTTTATGTGGATCATAATCATATCTAGTGCACTGTATGCCATCCTGGGTGCCAGCATCTAAGAAGATCACAGGTTTACTAGAACCTGACACAATATTGAAGGTCTGACACCATGACCCAATTGGAACAATTAAAAGGACAGATGCTATTTAGCTTGGAAAAGTGAAGACAAAAGAAAAATAGGAAAATTGTCTCTTAAAAATTATCATAAGAGGCTGAGCACAATGGCTCACGCCTGTAATCCTCGTACTTTTGAGGGCCAAGGTGGGCAGGCAGATTGCTTGAGCCCAGGAGTTGACAACCAGCATAGGCAACATGGAGAAACCCTGTCTCTACAAGAAATTTTAAAATTAGCTGGGTCTGGTGGGAAATGCCTGTGGTCCCATCTACTCAGGAGGCTGAGGCAGGAGGATTGCTTGAGCCTGGGAAGTTGAGGCTGCAGTGAGCTATGATGGTCCTGCTGCAGTCCAGCCTGGGTGACAGAGCCAGGCCTGGTCTCAAAAAAAAAAAAATTACCCAAAGGATTTAATTCATTTAGGGACTCCAAAGAGAAGGGTGAATTCTTCATGAGTCTTATCAGCAAGGCCTCCAAAATGGAAAAACTTAGAAGTCGCCAAACATTAGAGAACTGAGTTGAGTAACCTCAGACATAACAGATACACGAACCAGAAGTCACAATTAACTGTTGTCACAAATAAATATGAGGGAGCAAGAAAGGGGGTCTCTATTTAAAGTGGAAAAGAAACCTGACCATCAGGGACAAGGAAAAAGAGAAAAGACAATCGGTAGAGATGTGTGTCTGGTGAATCCCCGAGCTCATCACGGGAATCTGTGTTATTCAAACATCCCCACACAGATTTTAGGCAGCCAAACTGGCATCTACTTACCATCCAACGTCTAGAAACTACTCTTCTAGAGAGCTCCTTTGATCATGCCACACCTGCCCTTAAAACTCTTTAATCATTCCCCATTATTGACAAAAATACAATTCAAAGTTTTTAACTTGCCTTCAGAACTCTACCTAGCATGGCCTAGATACACTTTATTTTATTTATTTATTTTTTTTTTTTTTTTTTTTTTTTTGAGACAGAGTCTCACTTTGTAGCCCAGGCTGGAGTGCCGTAGCATGATCTCAGCTCACTGCAACCTCTACCTCCCAGGTTCAAGAGATTCTCGTGCCTCAGCCTCCTGCGTAACTGGGATTACAACCACGCAACACCATGTCTGGCTAATTTTTGTATTTTTTAGTAAAGATGAGGTTTCACTATGTTGGCCACGCTGGTCTCAAACTCCTAACCTCAAGTGATCCGCCCACCTTGGCCTCCCAAAGTGCTGGGATTACAGGCATGAGCCACCATGCCCAGCCCAGATATACTTTTTAAAATCTATCTCCCATTTCTTGCTATCATCAGTCCTGTTCTCTGGCAAACTCGTGTAGCTGTCACTCACCAAGTCTGCATCTCTATTTGGTCCTCGTGTGCATCTGTTTATTCCACGTCCTCCACCTGGAATACCTCCCCTCTATGCATCCACTGAATCTGCTATTCATCCTTCCCACCTTAAAGCAAAGGATCAAAAGCCAATTCAAACATTATCCTATCACCCATATCCTCCTCTGAACTTTTGATCCCTTAGTTACTTCAGCTTAGGTCTCCATTTCTTCATCTATAAAGTTATCATAATAATACTAACGACTTCATAGGGTTGTGTGAGAATTGAGTTTACAAATGTGAAGTACCTAAAACAGTGCTGAGAATATATAAACTCTATAAATTATTATTATTCTTATGATTAAGTTTGATCTTATTAGTATGATCCTTTTTACAAAAGGAAGTTAGTAAAACAAGCTATAGGCCAGGTGCAGTGGTTCATGCCTGTAATCCCAGCACTTTGAGACACCAAGGCAGGACTGCTTGAGGCCAGGAGTTTGAGACCAGCATGAGCAACATAAGGAGACTCTATTTCTACAGAAAAATTTTTAAAATTAGCTAGGCATGGTGGTACATGCCTGTAGTCCCACCTACTTGAGAGGCTGAGGCAGGAGGATGGCTTGTGCCTGGGAGATCAAGGCTACAGTGAGCTATAATCACACCACCGCACTCCAGCCTGGGTCACAGGGCAAGATCCTGCCACACATACACAGAAAAAAGCCACAGTTCTCACTGTTGCAGTGGTTCCTGACATGTATCAGGAACTCCCTTTGGCTAACACAACTGCTGGTCTAGATTGCTTGCCTGGTGAGTGACCTAGATCTCCAACTCTGAGGGGTCCTGAACTCCTGGTTACCATGCCCTTGGCAGGCTACAGCAGCTATAATTCCTTTGTCACATGACAGCATCAAGAGATCCCAGTGGATCTCCTTCTAAACATACTATTTCCTATCCCCATTATGGGAAAGCACCCCCACCCCCCCATGATCAAGGCCAGTTACTCCTGCCGGTATAACTCCTTTCTAAGCCTGATCTCATGTCATGAGAGGCGAGGCATAAAATGACAAGGTAGAGTTTTAGGTTTAGTAGAATTCTGAGAATCCTGATGTATTCCCCTCTGGAAAGCAGAACTCTAGAACGCTAGGACGTAACACTGAAGGACAAGAAGCACAAATTTCCCACGTAGGTCACTGGGATTGATGGTGAGCTTCTTCCACCCCTTCCTCCACCTCTTGGAACCCAGACTCATTCTACACCACTAATGGCCATTGACTCAAAAGAAATACTACGCCTTAAAGGACAGTGTTCCAATCTTGCAGATTATCATCTTCAAGGTGACACTTTGACTATACCTTCCAAAAGCTATTCCAAGGTTGTTCAGCCAACTAGCATACTATGCAATACCCAGTAAGATTGGTGACTTCACGATCATATGTCCAATTGTCATTTCTCTCTAACATGTGGTCATACATTGGTCTGTGTCATATGTTGGATCCCATGTTAGTAAATCAGACACTCTGGCCAGGTGCAGTGGCTCATGCCTGTAATCCCAGCACTCTGGGAGGCCAAGGCAGGTGGATTGCTTGTGCTAGGGAGTTCGGGACCAGCCTGAGAAACCTGGTGAAGTCCCATCTCTACAAAAAACTTATCTTAAAAATTATCTGGGGCCGGGCGCAGTGGCTCACGCCAGTAATTCCAACACTTTGGGATGCCAAGGTAGGCGGATCACCTGAGGTCAGGAGTTTGACCAGCTGGCCAAAAATGGTGAAACCCTGTCTCTACTAAAAATACAAAAATAAATCAATAAATAAATAGCTGGGTGTGATGGCAGGCACCTGTAATCCCAGCTTCTTGGGAGGCTGAGGCAGGAGAATAGCTTGAACCTGGGAGACAGAGGTTCCAGTGAGCCAAGATTGTGCCACTGAACCTCAGCCTGGGCAACACAAGCGAAACTCCATCTCAAAAAAAAAAAATTAACTGGGAGTAGGGGCACATGCCTATGGTCCAAGCTACTCGGGAAGCTGAGGTGGGAAGATCACTTGACCCCAGCAGTTAGAGGTTGCAGTGAGCCATGATCGCACCACCGAACTCCAGCCTGAGTGACAGAGCAAGATCCTGTCTCGAAAAACAAAAACAAAGACACTCTGTGAACCCGTGGATAATGGTACTGGCTGAGGAACTGAAGGCAGGAAGGGCAAATCCATACCTAGAATACATTTTGATTCATTCCAGTTAAGAAGAATTGTTGCCCTTTCTAAGCGCAAAAGGGATCTGACACAATCAACTTGTGACCAAGTCGGCTTGGTCTCCTCAATGTGTTTATCATACTGAAGGCTCAGACTCAATCTCTGCTGCCAGCAGCTCAAATAGTCAGCAGTGGCAGTCACTAGATCAGCCTTGGTGAAAGAGAACTCAACACAAAGATAACCTCTATCTCTGCCACCATGGCTATCCATTTATAGGCCCCCGGGAAACACTGGGTGACCAAGGACAAAGGCTAGCTGACATCTACTGGACGAGTCCTGACAACCTGGTTGACCACGACTCTTCTGCAGTGGATGTTCTCTAGTGAGCATGAAGGTACAATAAAAAGATACTGACACTTTTTGCCCACTCCTATAAGTGTATGCATATGTCTCCTCTTAACACCAGGGGGAAGATATTGGTGAGTACACCTGGTCATCAAGTTCATGTAAAGAGAAAAGTTGTCCAAGCCCAAGATACACCTGCATTCCTGGACTGTAGAAAACAGTTTGGCTATCAGTCAGGGGCCTAGAAAAGTGAAGGTGTACTCTTGGCCCTTCCAGGTAAAAGCAAACTGCTTCTGGAGGTTCTTCCAAACTGGTATGGAGAGAAAACATTAGCTAGGTTGATAGCTACATACCAAGTGCCAGGGGGCTTTACTGATTTATTTCAGTAAAAATTCTGTATCTGAGAGAGAAGCTACAAAGTCACAATCTGATTAAGATTATAATATTCTCAGTCATTCTCCAAGATCCATCCAAATTATGCGTGAGCAAAACTGATGAGTTCATTCCCAGGCTAATATCCCTGTTTACATTAGCCAATTCCTACAGTTCAACTCCTTTCTCCCTAAGCAGGACCAGCACTTCCTGAGTTGTGACATGATAATATTTGATCCAAATTATTAGTCTAATGGCCAGGAAGGGAGATGAGAGTAGATCAGGAGGACAGCACATAAAGCATCTGCTTCAGTTACAGCCTCTACACAGTCTTCAGACAAGGGATAAGTGCTATTATCCTCTAGCAAAAGGAAGTGGTCCATTTCCACAGGCTCGAGAGCACAGGGGGACTCTGAGGCCAGTGTCCTCTAGTGCACCCAACTGTCCCCATTCCAAGTCTGAGGGTATTAGACCTTCCCTATCACGACATTGACTTGCAAAAACCTGTTAATGTGATAAGTATCACAAACCCTGCCTCTTTCAATTCTTTAAGGGAGGCAATAACATATATAATTTAAAATATATACAATATTCCTTCTGGTTTACTATATTTATAGGGAAGGGAAGTTCCAAAAGCTCCTACTTAGTCACAGAGCCAGATCGGGATTCTGACAGTAACAAGTGTGTTTATTCCAATATGGCATTCAGGAAGTGGGAAAATAACCACAGGAAGGGTTCATGGATCAACTGGGCCACTGTGAGTTGGAATTAATTAAAGTTTCCATTTACCACTTGACCACAATAAGCCCCCACTTTGACTGCTACACCACAGTAGCATTTTGCTTCCTCTGGAATTAACATCAATTCAGAGCCAGTGTCTAGTAATACCTTAAAAGTTTAGGTATTGCCTTTTCTTCAGTGCACAGTGACTAGTAAATGGCCACAGGTCCCATTGAGGAAGGCTTGGGGGAATATATAATATAAACTTGTGGCAACATTGCAAGGTTCTTCTCAAGGGAACAAGCTACCCTTCAAGCAAGGGATTCTCAGTCTTTGAGCTGGCTTAGGTCTGGGAAATGGGTGAATAGCCATAACTCTCCATTGCGGTGATTCAAGTCAAGAATTTGGCCACCAGATCTTAAATTTGGTTTCAGGGGGTCTGGGTTGTTGGGGTATTTTCCTTGCCAGATATATGAAGCAATATTCCAGTGGAATGCCCATATCCTTTTTATTCCTAATGACATCACGATAAATTGGCCTCTGGTAGAGAACCCTGCAGGCACCCTCCTACCCTTAGCAGTGCAGTTTGCTGAGGTTCTGGTGGACTAGAGGTCCATGGGAAGCAGCCTGCTGGAGTGCTAGAGAAGCTTGCAGGGGAATGAGACTCAATGGGCCTCCGCCCACTATTAGCAGCCACACCATCAGAGGAAAAAGAAAAAAAATCACACCAAAACCAGGAAGAGACATGCCTCCTTCCTGATACTTTGCAGTATCCCTCCAGTACCCTCTATCAATAAATCCTAATATTGCACCAGATGGCAAAGGAAAAATAATTATATAATCTAGCACCAAAATCACAGAGCAGAAAAGAAAAATTGGAGGGGGGGATTTGGAGCTGAGAAACAATATGTTGATAACTGACACGGTAATCAACTGTGGGACTTCTGACTCCTTGCTTGACAATATGCCCAGGCAGTTCTTTCTCCTTTAATGTGGGCCATGATTTTTTCAATGTTCCAGGAGCCATTTAGCAGCATAGTTGAGACTGTCTCCAGGAGCCCTTGCCAGAACATTAAATCCTAAATCACACAATAATATATTCATATTAATAATCTCTCTCCTCATCTAACTCCATACAATAGTCTACACTAGCAGCTCACCACTCTCAAGAGCCATTCCCAGGCTAATATGCCTCTTTACATTAGCCAGCTCCTACAGTTCAGCTCCTTTCTCCCTAAGCAGGACCAGCACTTCCTGAGTTGTGACATGATAATATTTGATCCAAATTATTAGTCTAATGGCCAGGAAGGGAGATGAGAGTAGATCAGGAGGACAGCACATAAAGCATCTGCTTCAGTTACAGCCTCTACACAGTCTTCAGACAAGGGATAAGTGCTATTATCCTCTAGCAAAAGGAAATGGTCCATTTCCATAGGCTCAAGAGTACAGGGGGACTCTGAGGCCAGTGTCCTCTAGTGCACCCAACTGTCTCCATTCCAAGTCTGAGGGTATTAGACCTTCCCTATCACGACATTGACTGCAAAAACCTGTTAATTCAGTCTTCTCTGAAGTTCTGCTACACTTATACTCAGATCCTAAGCCTTATCTTAAGCATGTTCTGCCTTCTGGCTGCTGAATTAAAGGTCTTCAGAATTCCACACCATGCTCTATTTTGGAAATGAGCTTGTTATTTTCTCTCTTCAGTACAGCAGTAAGCACCCCAAATCAACCAATTAATTCAACTGTCTTTGAACATCCCTTCTACCTATATCCCCGTCCCAATTCATCACAGATAAAAGTCTTAGCATTTGCAAGGCCACTATATGCCTACAACACTCCACTTACTGCAGTGATAGTCCTGTTGCCAGCTGGCTGATAAGTTATCCTACTTTAGAACCCCACCCTTAGAATCTGTTGCCTTCAATCAGTTATCTTAGGGAAGTTTCCATGCAAGTGCTTTGTTAAGAAAGGGACCTCAGGAAAAACTGGTAAGAGAATGGGGGAAACAAGACAGGTAATGGGAAGAAACCAAGCAAGGTACTGTATTAACCTATATTAACAAATTGCCCCAAGACTTGGCATCTAAAACCAATACACCTTCATTATCTCAGTTTCTGTGTGTCAGGAACCCAGGCACAACTTAACTGAGTCCTCTGCTTCATGGCCTGTCACAAGGTTGTAATCAACGTGTTGATCCAGGCTCATTTAAGAGCCCAACCTGGGAAGGATCTACTTCTACACTCACTCAATGATTATGATCGGAATTTAGTTGCATACGGGTTGTTGGACTGAGAGTCTTGGTTCCTTGCTGACTGTTGGCCAGAGGCTCCCCTCAGTTCCCTGCCAGAAAGCTTGCCTCACCAAAGCGTACAACCTGAGAAAGAAATAGTCTGTTCACAAGACAGAAATCACAATCTTTGTAATCTAATCATGGAAGTGGCATCCCCACACCTTTGCCATACACTAGTGGTCAAAAGCAAGTCACCCTGTCTATCCCACACTCAAGGAGAGGGAATTACACAAGAGTATGAATATAAGGAGGCGGGGATCATTGGGGACCACCTTAGACGCTGCCTACTGCCAGTTCAGTCTCAAAGTCCACAGCTGGTAGCTTCAGCATGATCCTGCAGAACTCTGGAAGTAAGTCAGGCTTCAGAGTCGTTCCAGCCCAGGGAAAGGGGGCTAGGGCTTCATATTCCCATAACCAGTCATTGGTTAGTGGTCCCACCAGTGGGGCACAAATTTCTAGGCAGGTGCCCTTTATGCATGCATGTAAGGTGGGTTCCAGTAGGTGGACAGACCTCAAAAACAAAAAGAAGGGTTATAGGTATGGGCTGTTGGAAGTGAAAGCACATTGAATCTGGTTAAAAGGAATAGTACAAAAAGGCCCTGAGCAGAGCATCAGTATTGTGCTTTCCAGTGAGTGGTGGAATGAAAAAGGCACTTTCCATAAGGTTGTCAATAGCAGTAATGATTAAGCTCCTATTACTTCATGTTGCTATTCCAGTCAGAGGTCTTTGATTTCAAGAAAAGAAAACCTACTTGTTTGAGCTATTGAAAGGCTACTGAGAAACTACTCACAGCACCTAAGACAGGTATTGTCGTGGCTCAAAAGTCCTAATCCTAGGAACTGGGAAAAGGAAAAGCACAGGAGACCCAGGAAGTCATTCTTTTTTTAATTTATACATAATAGTTATACATATCCAGAAAGCCACTCTTGCTTTTTCTATTGCTCTCTGAGATCAAGAGACCTTCATTTCTTTTTCTTTCTAAACCCCTGCCTGACTTTTCTCTCTGAGAACAGATTTTCTCTGCCCGCTGATCCACAGATCATGCTTGCTCTTTTAGCCCCTGGATAACCTTTCAGATCAGCTCTCTACAAACAGTTGCCTCAGTTTCTCCATATTTCTATAGCTATATAGAAGAAAATATTTTAAAATATTAACTGTAGTTATCTATAAGTGGTAGAATTACAAATAATTTTGCTTTTTGCCCTATTCTATATCTTTTTCCAAATTTTCTACAATTAACATGCAGTGCATTTATAATCAGCAAGGGAAAAATCTGGCTGGACTAAATTTTCTCCACCTCATCCCAATCCTCCATCACCAATATCTTTATTTCTTCACCTCACCCCTTCCTGGCAGATGACCTGAGAAAATATATAGTTGTTTCTTTTTAAGAGATGGGGTCTCGATCTGTGACCCAGGCTGGAGTGCAGTGGTGTAATCACAGCTCACTGCAGCCTTGAACTTCTGGACTCAAGCGATTCTCCTGCCTCAGCCTTAGCCTCCCAAGTAGCTGGGATTAGAGACACATGCCAGTGTGCCTGGCTAATTTTTTTATTTTCTGTAGAGATGAGTTTTTGCTATGCTGCCCAGGCTGGTCTTGAACTACTGGCCTTAAGGGATCCTTTCACTTCAGCCTCCGAAAGTTCTGGGATTACAGGCATGAGCCACTTGAGGCCCGGCCTGGAAAGATATAGTATTGTTAGGATAGTGCAGCTAAGTTAAGCAGTGAGGGGCAGTCACTGTGAGCAATGGAAAGTTTTATTGTCTTATTATTTGCTATGAGGATCTGAAGAACCTGAAAAGGCATACATGAAGCATTCTCCCCGGATGAACATGGGACCCCAGGAGGAGGGCTGATGGTACCCTGGGGCAGGAGAGGAAGAAAGGAGACTGACCAGGATAGACACCACATGAACTGTTAGGTGACTCTGGGGAGAAGGTCGAGTTTGGCGCCCCCTTGTGGACTTGGTGTATAATCACAAATATGTAATTTCCATATTCATCTACAAGATATTACAGGTATCAATAAGGAATAGCCAATAAACAAAACCAAACCACAGTCTGAGGGATCATATAATAAGTAACAAGACAGAGGTTCAAAAAACAGTGCCAATGAAGAGATCTTTGATTTTCTCTTCACCAGTGATTTTTTTCCTCCCTCTAGCTCAACCCTTACATAAGTATTTTAGAAACCAAGAAAAAAAATGCCAGCAACTCCTATAGATCTCTAATATAATACCGATATATGGACACACAATAATGGGATACTTTTCAAAACACTGCTAATCCTGTTAGCTCATATCGAGTCCCAGCCTGCACCACTGGGACACAAGACTACTGTCCTATACTGTGTCGTGCCAGGCTTCAAATAAACATCATAATAAAGGAGAGAGCCTTCCTCCGTCTTCTAGTAGAATGGCAAATAAACCAACCTGTACATGCTAAGTTCTTGTTTACTTTGTTTTTAATATTAATAAAAAAATCTTTCATAATTTTCCTGGTTGTGATATTACACTGCCTTGGCTCCAGAAATTCTTCCTTGTAGCTAACTTACGCCTCTCATGTAGTCATATAAGTTCATTTCTTCTTGTTCTATTCTTCCTTATAGTGGAGATTAATAGTAGCTTATCTTCCCTAGAAACCCTTCCATTGTTAGAGCTTACCATGGCATTAGCTATCCTTTTTTTTTTTTTTTTTTTTTCTCTGAGACGGGATCTCCTTCTGTCTCCCAGGCTGGAGTGCAGTAGTGTAATCTCGGTTCACCGCAACCTCCGCCTCTCGGGCTCAAGCGATTGTCCTGTCTCAGCCTCCCGAGTAGCTGGGACTACAGGCCCGTGCCCCCACGCCCGGCTAATTTTTGTATTTTTAGTAGATACAGGGTTTCACCATGTTGGCTAGGCTGGTCTCGAACTCCTGACTTCAGGTGATCCGCCTGCCTCGGCCTCCCAAAGTGCTGGGATTACAGGCGTGAGCTACCGTGCCCAGCCTACCTTATCCATTCTTTAAACACCAAGTAATCCACTTTTATTTGACCTTACCTCATTCACTTCATTTTCCAGTTTCAATTAAATTTGTGGCTTCCCTGTGAGTCTACTCCATAGTTTTCTTGCTCTACTAAACCATGGAACTAAATCGTGTGCATCTCTGGATGCTTTCTCAGCCTCACACTCTCCCTATTATAAATGAAAGAAACACCAATGTAAACGTATTTCTTTGATGTGCTGGAATATATGGCTATACTGATGCATGCGATACAAATTCTTTTTCTTCTTTTTTAAAAAATGCAGGACAGAGGGGTCCGTTTGTGAAAGTTATCGATACCTAGTGAAATGGCGCCATCTAGTGCCCTGAACGAGTAACAACATTTGCAAGAGAAGGGTTGGAAGAAAACTGTAAATCTGTAACAGTGCAAAATGACAACTCCCAAAACTAGCAGGGCCAAGGCAATTTAATAACAATAGGTCGATTGACTCTGGGGACTATAACTCTTAGTCTATTGACTGAGCCACTGGAGCAGCTTAACAAATAACATAGCTTTTTTTCCAGAGAGAATGTGGCACTGTTCCGAAAGCACAAGTTTCCACTGGAGGCTTGGGAGGACGAGGAGCAAAGTAAGCACCTACTTCATGCCAGGCACTGCTCTAAGCATTTTACATTCATTTTTTCACTTAATCATCACATCTGCCTTATGAGGCTGTTATTATTATCCCCATTTTACAGATGAGAAACTGAGATTTCAGAGAGGCCAAAATCTTACCCTTAGGTTACACAACAGAGTCAGGCCTGATTCCAAAACCGATGTGCTTTTCTCTACCTCCAGAGAGGATACACAAGGAATTTTCAACTCCCATTCTTTTTCTTTTTTTTTTTTTTTTTTTTTTCTGAGACAGAGTCTTGCTCTGTCACCCAGGCTGGAGTGCAGTGGCACAATCCCGGCTCACTGCAAACTCCACCTCCCAGGTTCAAGGGATTCTCCTGCCTCAGTCTCCCGAGTAGCTGGAATTGGGACTGCAGGCAACATGCCACCATGCCTGGCTAATTTTCGTATTTTTAGTAGAGATGGGATTTTGCCATGTTGGCCAGGCTGGTCTCAAACTCCTGGCCTCCAGTGATCCACCTGCCTCGGAGAGTACTGGGATTACAGTCATGGGCCACTGCGCCTGGCCCTCAACTCCCTTTCTTATCACTCACCACAGGGAAGACCAGAGAGATACTTCTAACACCACATCCCAGGGACTTACCACCACCAGACAGCCCATGTTGCAATGTACAGCTCTGCTGAAAGATGCCAAAAAGGAAGTGTGGAAATCCTGGAACACCAAGAGACGAACAGTGCTGGAACAAGGACTGCGTAGCAGCTCTGCTTCAACATTATTTTTTGTCTTGCCATCATTTTTGTCCACCTTAAGTCAGAAGCTCCTAGGGACCAGAGGTTATACTCTTGATATGTTACAGTGCTAAATAAATATTGATCAACTGACTGAATTAAAAGCATAGTAAAACTTCCCTGTTCACACCTGTATCTCTTTTGCCATGACAAAGCTCTTGGCATTGACACAGATTAATCCAAAGAGGGAAGCCTGCATTCTTGGGAAAGAACACAGGTACTGGACGGGCACGGTGGCTCACGCCTGTAATCCCAGCACTTTGGGAGGCCGAGACAGGCGGATCACAAGGTCAGGAGATCGAGACCATCCTGGCTAACACGGTGAAACCCCGTCTCTACTAAAAAATACCAAAAAAAAAAAAAAAAAACTAGCCAGGGGAGGTGGCGGGCACCTATAGTCCCAGCTACTCAGGAGGCGGAGGCAGGAGAATGGCATAAACCTGGGAGACGCAGCTGAGATCCAGCCACTGCACTCCAATCATCTGGGCGACAGAGCGAGACTCCGTCTCAAAAAAAAAAAAAAAAAAAAGAACACAGGTACTGAACTTGAACAAGAAAAAGATGCCAGAGATTAAGTCCCTTTCAGACACAGGCTGACTACTGTCACTTGGCTCATGGAGCCCAGGTAATATCTTAAGAACATCACATATCTTAAGCCCAGCACATATCTTAAGAAAGGCATGGAATAGAAAGGGTCAAAAGTACCTATTTTTCTTTTCCTTTTTTTTTTTTTTTTTTTTCTCTTTTGAGATGGAATCTCACTCTGTCACCCAGGCTGGAGTGCAGTGGCACAATCTCAGGTCACTGCAACCTTGCCTCCAGGGCTCAAGGGATTCTCCTGCCTCAGCCTCCCAAGTAGCTGGGACTACAGGCACATGCCACCACAACTGGCTAATTTTTGTAATTTTTTTAGTAGAGATGGGATTTCATCATGTTGGCCAGGTGGTCTCGAACTCCTGACCTCAAGTGATTCACCCACCCCGGCCTCCCAAAGTGCTGGGATTACAGGCATGAGCCATCTCGCCCAGCCAAAAGTACTTATTTTTCTAAAAGTTAAACCTTGTGCAAAGAAGTAGAGGATTTGTAGGAGATTACATTTTCATTCATGTAATCATTTTTAATTCAGCCATTAAGTTTATTAGGTAAATGAATCAATGAGGCAATTAGACAGAAAAAAATAAACAAAACAGCAATAATATTACAAAAAAAAAAGAAAAGTAATGATAAGCTCCTGCTATAAAGAGGATGAAAAGACACGGAAAATAGAATTGAAAAAGAACAGAAAAATACAGTGGGTTTATTAAATCTTATGGGTAATTTTTGTTATGGATTTGTTTTTTTTCCTATAGGAACATCACTTGAACTATGAGTGCATCCAGGAAAAAAAATGTGTTGAGAATTTTATTCCAACTGGGAAGATAAACCAAAAAAAGAAAACGGAATTTTATATTTATTTTCACACACACACATGCACTCAGTTTTGATTATTTGTAGGAAACTGTAGGATATTCTCAAAGAAAGGAAAGCTTTAGCCTGTTACATATTCCAACTTAAAGAAATAAACAGTATTCTGCAACGGAGTTAATTAAATTGAGTATCTTAAGGCTTCCCAAGGAGTTAATAACATCTTCAAATAGAATCCAGGCCACTTAGCTTCTAGGTTTGTCCTAGAATCTCTATACAGCAAAACTCATTATAGCTATGTGGGCCTTATTCAGTGTGGCCCCCATCAGCAAAACAGAAGGCTGAGAGGTTCCAACACAGTTACCATTTGTGTTTATCCATCCATTGTCTCTTGAGGGCTCTCCATAGAAACCACAAATTTGCAAAACTTCTGCCTGTGCTGAGGGGTACACTCTATGCCATGAAATACTGCTCTGCCAACCAGCCCTAATTAGGGTGCAAATAACTGATGGCAAAGGACAAAGCGAATACCGTATGCAAAGACACAGGGATGTGAGAAAGTGTTTGCTCAGGTAAAAATGAATCATTCAAGAGTTGACATAAAAGGTATGCTCATAGTAAGAGATTATATTGAAAAGGCAGGCAAAGCAGAGATTATGAAAAATCTTGTATGATTGCTACTACAGGTGTATGCACTACACAAAGTGCTTTACATATGTCATCTCATTTCATCCCCACAACATAAGGCTGGCATTACTCTCATTCTCAGTGGTGGACCTGAGACTTTTCTGACTGCAGAGATCACTTTTTTTTTTTTTTTTCCTGAGATGGAGTCTCGCTCTGTTGCCCAGGCTGGAGTGCAGTGGCATGATCTCGGCTCACAGCAACCTCAGCTGCCCAGGGTTCAAGCGATTCTCATGCCTCAGCCTCCTGAGTAGCTGGGATTACAGGTGCATGCCACCATGCCCAGCTAATTTTTTTGTATTTTTAGTAGAAACAGGTTTCACCATTTTGGCCAGGCTGGTCTGGAACACCTGACCTCAGGTAATCCACCCAACTCAGCCTCCCAAAGTTCTGGGATTACAGGCATGAGCCATTGCACCCAGCCCACTTTCTGTTTTCTTTTTCCTTTTTTAAAAAACATTTTTGGGACAAGGTCTCACTCTGTTGTCCAGGCTGGAGTGCACTGGCACAATCATGGCTCACTGCAACCTTGACCTCCTGGGTTCAAGCGATTCTACTACCTTTGCCTCCCAAAGTGCTGGGATTACAGGTATGAGCCATTGTGCCCCGCCAGAGATCACCTTCTGAACCAGTACTCTACACCCAATTTCAGAAAAGGAAGCACTATGGATTCACTAAGGACAAGCTATGCTTAATCTTGTTAACTCTTGAAATGGAACTTCACACTATACTTCAGATTAGTGTTTCTCAAACTTAAGTAATGTATGCACCTCTTCAAAAGGAAAAAATGCTCACAAACCCTGTGTTGGCTTAAATTCTCATGAAATATTGTGGCAGAGACCGCTAACATTTCCTTAGTATTAATTCTCCCTACCTTCCTTTTCATTAATAGAATTCCTCAAGTTTTACCTAGAGCTTACATTTTGCAGCCTCCCTTGCAACTGGGTACAGTCAGATGACACGTTTTGGCAGTGAGAAGTGAAGAGAATACAAACAACTTCTGGTCATGTTCTCATTAAGACGCTTCCAGTCCTCGACTTCCTCTGGACCCCTTCCCATAGCTGGAAATCCAGTGAAGTGGAGATGAAACTGCTTCAACCATGTGAATGAAGGCAGTACTTGGGACCTTACTATTCAAAATGTGGCCTGTGAACCAGCAGAAGGAGCAGGAGCTGGGTCTTTGTGGAAATGAGGGCTCTCAGGCCTCAACCTACACCTACTGATGCCAAACTCTGCATTTAAATAAGATCTCCAAGTAATTCATATTGACACTAAAATTTGAGAAGCACTGATCCAGGAGAAGGTAGAGCAACAAGCTAGAAGGAACTTGGGTATCTAGATGACCCAGACTACTAGACCACGTACCAGCTCAGAATTTTATAAGAGAAGTAGACCTTCTCTATTTGTTTAAGCACCTTTATTTTTACCTCTGTTTGATCCAAAATGCCAACTATATTAATATGTACAAACATAAAACATGACATAAATTCCCACCTTTACAGCTTTTTTAATATAGTGTATTTGTTTTGTACCTTGCCTTTATTCAATACCACAACCATTATTAAATCACATATATTATAGTGGTTTTATTGAGTAGTTAAACTGATTATGTGCCAGTCCACAGTCATAAAATTAAAACAAATTTATAAATGAAATAAAAAGAAAACTATAAAACCAATAAAAATCCAAATGAACAATTGTTTTAATATAATGAGGTAGATGATGTTTTTCTGCTGGAACAAAATCACTCTTCTCTTCACAATATAACTACGGAATTGACGTTTCCACACAAATGTTTTTGAGTTTGGCAGATTTATACTACCACATGTTTTTTGATGGCTCAATTCTCTTACCAATCGATTCTATTTGAAGTACTGTCAAATCACCATTAGCATCAAATGTCATGATAGCATATGACTTTGCTTGGTCTAAATGCATCACTTACATACTAATTTACCTCTGTTCTTTTCTCACGCACACAGGATAATCCAAGAAGCACAACTTAACACCATCTGTGTTATAAATACAACTGCAAACACAATTTGTAACATAAGATGGTCACCCAGAAACCTAGAAAAATAAAACTTACATGCACACTAAGAAACTATAAATGTTCATGGCACCTTTATTTGTAATAGCCAAAAACTGGAAAGAACCCAAACATCCTTCAACAAGTGAATGGTGAAATACACCACAGTACATCATACAATAGAATACTACTCAGCGACAGAAAGAAGCATACTGATACATACGACTTGGGTGGACCTCAAGTGCATTATGCTAAGTGAAAAAAGCTCATCTTAAATGTTTACATACTCTATGGGCCACTTATATAATATTCTTGAAATGACAAAATTATAGTGATGAAGAACAGACCAACAGTTGTCACAGGTCAGGTTAGGGAGAAAGTGTAACTATAACGTGGTAGCAACACAGAATTCTTTGGGTGATGGAATTGTCTGCATCCTGGATGTGGCTGTGTTTACATAAATCTACACATGTGATAAAATTTCAGAGAGCTATGCACACACACATACACACACAAAAAAGTGCCTATAGGCCGAGTGTGGTGACTCATGTCTGTAATCCCAGCACTTGGGAGGATGAGGCAGGTGGATCACCTGAGGTCAGGAGTTCAAGACCAGCCTGGCCAACACGGTGAAACCCTCATCTCTATTTAAACACACACACACACACACACACAAATTAGCCGAGCATGGTGGCATGCACCTGTAGTCCCAGCTACTCAAGAGGCTGAGGCAGGAGAATCGCTTGAATCCAGGAGGGAGGGGTTGCAGTGAGCCAAGAACACACCACCACACTCTAGCCTGGGCAATAGAGCAAGACTTAGTCTCAAATTTTTTAAAAAGTGCCTATCAAAACTAGTGAAATCTGAATAAAATCTGTACTTTAGTTAATACCAATGTCAATTTCCTGGTTTGCTAATGTGCTAGGGTTAAGATGCTATCTTAAACTAAAGGTATATGAGAACTCACTATACCATCTTTACCACTTCTCATGGGTAATGCTCAAGTATTTATACTCTAAAAGTACTTATACTTCTCATGAGTATTTACACTCTTAAAGTATTTCACATTTTTTCTGATCTTACCCTAATAACAAAGTGGACCAGATGGAACATCTTTTGAGATTGTACCTCATTATGATTCAGGCAAGGCACAACTGGTGTCAAAATACTCAGAGAAAGAGGCATTTACAAAAGGAAAGAAAAATACACCTTCAAAGAGAGCAAGAGAATCAGACTTCCGAAGGACTGGTTGGTTACATAAAAAACATAACAAGGACTTAAAGGAAAAATGTGCAGTATTACCAAAGTTATAAAGTATCCCTTCATGTGTTCCTGGTGAGAAAGCAGCAACTTACTCACTTGACTGTTATATTCACAAAGCTCTTGCCATAGCTCTAGACATCCACATAGCAAATATGGGGTTAGGGGACTGGTTTTGGAAGGAGCCCAAGTTTTCAATACACATTCATGTTTTATTATTGGGGGACCAGGCCTGTCAGCGTGACTCTGATACTTCTGATTTATCTCAGGGTGCAAAGTTTTTATGTTTTTGGTTTTTACTGTTACAGGTGAAGTGTTTAGACATACTGGAAGCAGAGCAGATCTTGCTTTTATGCAGAACATGTGTGATCTGCCAAAAGCAACTTCACTTTAACCGCTGTCATGACTGGGTCCGAGACTGATTTTCCCCACCACCCACTGTGACCCCACCGGATCAAGGCTGTGTCTGCGTGTCTGCTGTTTCTCACAGAGTATCACGCTGGAGAAATCATGAAGAATGCAGTCAACAAACTGGAGGACTTGGAGACCATTCCAGTTAAGAGTCTGGAACAAACTAATGAAGGAATTGTGAGAACTTAGGAAATAACAAAACAGTCAACATTCATTGGCTTATGAGACAGACACTACACAGAGTGCTTTGTATATATCATCTCATTTCATCCTCATGACAGAAGGTAGGCATTAGTCTCATTCTCAGTGGAGGACCTGAGACCCCCCCGACTCCGGAGCTCATATTCGTAACCAGTACCCTACACCCACTTTTAGAAAAGGAAGCATTAAGGTTCAGAAAGAACAAGCCATGCCTAATCTTATCACCTCTATAAATGGGACTTCCAAACTAACAGATCTGAGAAATAGGACAGACCTGATTTCAGCAAGGGATTGACAAGATTTTTATTATTAAGGAGAATGACGAGTTTGAAATGAGATCTTAAAGCCAGGACACAAGGAACAGAAACAATCACATGTAGGGATGCTTTAGTGAGAACTAAAGCTGCAGATGAAGAGGCTGGAATGCACGGATTTTTCCATAGTCTCTAGGTGTGTTGTGTGTTTTTCTCAATATGTGAATCTAACCAGTGAAATTCTTTCACACCCAGTCACCAGTTTGTTCCACCTGGAAATTACTAATACCTTGTCTTCTTACCGTTGACCTGGAACTGCAGTGTGAGAATATTCTCCCAGGGGGCAGCAGAGAGCAGCAGGACGCTCCAGCATTGGAAGCCATCCCCTGGAACCAGTTCAGACCTGTCCTCAGGGGCACCCAGGCTGGGCCCAAAATCTCAGAGTGTGCAAACACAAGCCTTCATAAACTGCCCCTACTAAGCCTCACCTGCCCCAATCAGCACCACAGCAACAAATCACATTGCCAAGGCAGATGGCGGGAGGAAGGGGGAGCAGGGATAACAAATTGTATACACACCGATGGGGAGGGGGAAGCTCACTTGCTTTAACCCAACTTGTTTTTCAGGTCCAGAAAAGCTGCGCCCTTTGCAGCTTTGCTTCATTCCATGTATTAAATGCATATTCACGCAGAAAAATGTATCCTGAGAGTGTTAAATAAGAAAGGCCCCTGATCTGAGGCTGTCTCTGTACTCAGTTCCTAGGTAATGAACCGCAACCTAACTTAGCACATAAACTGAAAACCTAATTTAGGAGAATAACAAACAGCTGAGTCTCAACCAGTCTGCAGCCCAGCTTCAGCCAATCACAGGCTGCCAACTGATCAGGCCCGAGGCCAAATAAGGCAACGGCTGAGCTGCAACCAACCAGCCTATTTCTGTACTTTAAACTTGTTTTCTATATCACTGCTTCTTTGGAGTTCTCTGAATCTTTTCTGAGTGCTGCCCGATTCATGAATCATTCTTTGCTCAAACAAACTACTAAATTTAAATTGTCTAGAGGTTGTTTTGTTTTGTTAACAAGAGGCTTGTTTAAAAAGGCTCCTACTGAGGCAGGAGAATAGGATCTGGAGGCAGGAAACCCTCACGCAGACTTCCTAGAGCTAAATTAAAAGGAAAACCCTAACTTTCCACACCTAAGCAACAAAAGGACCAGAGGCTACTCCCTTTGATCTTTTCTGCAGGACGAATGGGAAATTGGCTGTCAACAGCAAATCAGACTGATTGCACGTGTAGTCTTCTTTTGCAACTTTGTAACTTCACTCCAACCTCTGAATGGTTGCGGTCCACAACCAGTCAGACTGATTGCAGGCCCAGTTGTGGTTTGTACATACAAGCATAACTCTGTAACTTCACCCTAGCCTCCGATTGGTTGCAAAATGCCTCTGATAGGTTTGCACAGGAGTGACCTTTGTAACTTCAGCCTCTGGTTGGCTGCTTTCTACAACGAGGCTGATTGCGGGCTACCACTTCATTGAAATGAGGTGAGCATGAAGTGGCCAGTGGGAAACTTCTAGGGGGTATTTGGACCCAAAAAGATCTGTATCTGGGCCCTTGGGCCGCCGCTCAGGTTTGCTCCCACCCTGTGGAGTGTACTTTCGTTTTCAATAAATCCCTACTTTCATTCTTTTGTTGCTTCTTTCTTTGCTTTGTTGGGGGTTTTGTCCAATTCTTTGTTCAAAATGCCAAGAACCCGGACAACTTGCAGTCACAACCCCTCTACCGGTGACACTACTGCCTCTCAGACAAGTACACCCAGAGAAGAGCAAGGGGGTGGCCCGAAGGTGAGGTTTCCTTTCTATCCCCTCAAACTTGTACTTTAAGGGCCACTCAGGTTGTTACAAGTACAGATTGGTGGGTCCCACCCACACCCCAAAGCATCACACCTTGAGAACCCTGAGACCCATTTCCTGTTGACACCTGAGTAGTGGAGGTGTGGGAGTTGAAGGGATCCAAACTTTCCAGGTAATTATTACATTGGCGAACAATACAAGGGCCAGAACACCTATGAGGTACTAACCTATGAGGTAGTATGTACTAACCTATGAGGTAGTACCTCATAGGCTCTAACCTATGAGGTACACAGCTTTGATTCCAATCGATGATCCACTTTTGCAAGAAAACTTCCCGTGACCAGGAGATAAGACGTCCCTTCAAACTCTACCCTAGAGAGCCAGACTTCAGTTTCCATAAGCCACAAACTGTTCATCTTTGAAACAGGTACCTGGGAGCCAAGGCGGGCAGATCACTTGAGGTCAGGAGTTTGAGACCAGCCTAGTCAACATGACGAAACTCCGTCTCCACTAAAAATACAAAAAGTTAGCCAGGTGTGGTGGCACATGCCTGTGATCCCGGCTACTTGGGAGGCTGAGGCAGGAAAATCACTTGAACCTGGGAGGCAGAGGTGAGCCAAGGTCAAGCCTGAGTGACACAGACTCATCTCAAAAAAAAAAAAAAAGAAAGAAAGAAACAGCTACCTGGGAAACCTTGCTTGTCCCAGGGTTTGGGGAATATCCTGCATATAACCTTAGATAACTACAGTTTTCCCCTTTGGGTAAATAAACAACACACAAAACTCACGCCAGACCTTGTGAGCACGACTCCCAAGAAAAAGCACTACCCCTCCCCTGCCGCCCACTGCCCCCAATTCCTTCTTCCAGCCCCAAACAAGCCCCTTAACTAAAAGGAAGTCCTCTGGGGAAAGCTGATGACCCCACGTCTCACACTGCCTCTGGCAAGGCAGAGGCCCCAGAAACTAAAATTAAACTCCCAAGAGCAATTAACCCAGTTCAGAAGACACATGAGAATTTGGCTGTTTTTAATTTTTTGAGATAATTCAGTCCCTGTATAGAAAAGAAAAAAAAAAAAAAAAAAAAAAACTATGAAATCCACAGTCTTCAACATTCTCAATTTTTTTTTTTTTTTTTTTTTTACGTTTTGCTCTGTCACCCAGGCTGGAGTGCAGTGGCACGATCATGGCTCACTGCCGCCTTGTTCTCGGATGAAACTGAGGGTCGGGCTGCTATTTCTCATGGCCCAGTAACAAGATGCAGATGAACTGGGGAAGAAGATTTCTGCAACCGGTTACAGGGAGAAGGCCTGGAAATTCTCACCAGACTAACTCAAAATGACAAAGTTTTCCAGAGCTTATATACTTTTTAAGCTATATGTCTACATGTAAGTGTGCATTCATCAAAACACATAAAATTAATTTCTTTTCATCTAAAACTAATGAGTCCTGAAGACCTTCCTCTGGAGCCGCAGTAAATTTACTCAATCTAAATGGGTGCACGTGCTGGAGTGATTAACCTTATCTTGTCTCCTGCTAATCAGGAAGGTTTGAGGAGTTTGTGGAGGCCTGGGGAGTTTCTTCGGAACGCCAATAAAACTTGTTTAATCCTAAACAGGTCCTGTTAAGAATTCCTTCATTATTTTGCTTTAAGGCCCAGAAAGACCTAGGCAAAACTCTTGGTGGGCTTTTGTTACATCCCAGCCTTTGTATAAGGATACCAGCTCTTTGAGCTTTTGATTTTTAACTGAACTAGTCAGTCAGTGCTGAAACAGTTGTTATGGAGGCCTGCGTCAGTGAGACCCGGCCTGCCACAGCCTCGACTTCCTGGACTCAGGTGATCCTCCCACCTCAGCCTCTGGAGTAGCTGGGACTACAGTTGCATGCCACCACGCCTGACTAATTTTCGGGGTTTTTGTAGAGATGGGGTTTCACCATGTTGCCCAGGCTGATCTTGAACTCCTGGGGTCAAGCGATCTGCCTGCCTCAGCCTCCCAAAGCACTGGGATTACAGTTGTGAGCCACCGCACCAGGCCCCAAATCTTTCATATTAATCAATACTCTCCATCAATCCAAATCCTGGCTGGAAGGAAAATAAGGATGAAGTCCAAACTAAAGAAGCCTTTCTGCCTTAATCTTTCCAAGATTTTGTTTTAGTTCAGAAGTTCTGTTCTTGAATCCTTCCAGTTCGATTTCTTATAGAAGACTAGGTTGGTAAGAAGCCCTTCTGTTACCAGTGAAGGGTGTCCAGGTTCTTGGTGTTTTGAACTGAGATTTAGACAAAATGCACAAACAACGCCAGGAAAGAATGAAGCAACAAAAGCAGAGATTTATTGAAAATGAAAGTGTACTCCGCAGGGTGGGGGCAGGCGTGAGCACAGGGGCTCAGGGGCTCAAGGGCTCCATTACAGAATTGTCTGGGTTTTAAATACCCACTAGAGGTTTCCATTGGTTACTCAGTGTAAGCCTTATGTAAATGAAGAGGCTAAAGTGAAGTTACAAAGTTATGTTTTTGGTATACACTCTATGTAAATGAAGAGGATGAAATAAAGTGACAAAGTCATTTACTTGGCGTATGCCCTATGTAAATGAAGAGGATATTTCCTGTGGTAGCTGAAGTGTTTCCACTTGATTTAGTTCTAGGAAGTCCTGAGGTTCCCTGCCTCCAGACCCTATTCTCCTGCCTCACTTATAGGCCAACCTGACCAAGAGCCCAGAAGGATTCTTCTGGCGGTTTTTCCCAACAGCCTTTCCTATCATGAACACCAAAGGGAAGTTGTCCCAGATTACTCCAAATCAGGTATTTAAAATAAAAGTGGCCCTAGTCATCTGGGCTCCCATCAATAGACACTATGTTACCATCATATAATCAAAGTGGAATTGTTTCTAAGCTACTTTAGGGCATTTCAATCATTTATTCATTGGTTCAATAAGTATGTATATGCTAGGCTCTGAAGAGACACCAGAGAATGGGCAGACCTCTGCCCCCAGCTTCACATCCAGTGGAGGAATCTAGACAAATACATGGGTAATCATTCATGGCACCTCAGAGCTGCCTTCACTGTGTGCTGTATGCAGGATTCACAACTCCTCCCAGCTCGAAGGTCCACAGACAGCATTTGGGGCCAGTCTCTGAAAGTTCTTTGCAGCCTAAGGGCATATAAGAGCCATTGTGGGCAGGCTTGAGACTCTTCAAACCATTTAAGGCCCATAAAGTCTCCTCATTGAAACTCTTTTCTGATACTTTTCTATTAGGGTGGTGCAAACGTGATTGTGGTTTTTGCCAATAAAAGTAATGACAGGCCAGCCGCGGTGGCTCACACCTGTAATCCCAGCACTCTGGGAGATTGAGGTGGGCGGATCACCTGAGGTCAAGAATTCAAGACCAGCCTGGCCAACATGGCGAAACCCTGACTCTACTAAAAAATACAAAAATTAGCCAGGCATGGTGGCATGTGCCTGTAATCCCAGCTACTCAGGAGACTGAGGTAAGAGAGTTGCTTGAACCTGGGAGGCAGAGGTTGCAGTGAGCTGAGATCGTGCCATTGCACTCCAGCCTGGGTGACAGAGCAAGACTCCATCTCAAAAAACAAAAAGTAATGACAAAAATTGCAGTTACTTTTGCACCAACTTAATAGTTATGCCCCATTCCTTCAGGCAGAGCCTGAGCTGTGTGGTCCTCCAGCAGCAGGGCCATGAGAGAGGGAGATCATCCTCAGGATCCAGCCGACTCCTTGGTGAACATGCGCTTCCCTTTCTCTAGTGGACTAGCATAGGAAGCCCATAAATGTTCCCCAGAAGGATCTGGCCTGCTATACCGCATCTCACCTGATTAATTAAGTCTGCCTAATTGACAGGATTAATAAATCAGAGGATATAGAATCACAAACCTTTAGTCCCAAAAGGAATTGAGTGCATTTTTCCCAGCCCCGGAGAGTGTTTTGGAATCTCTCTCCCATGCTTTAGAAATCCTAGAAAGTGGCAGAATGAGGAAGTAAATGCAAGCATCCCAAACACCAACCCAGGCTCCCACATCACCTGTTTACTACAGATACAACTTTGGGAAAAATCAGGTCTCCAGGTCAAAGATTTCTGGCCTTTTTCTTAACCTGCTGTCTGGCAGAGTAATTGTGATAAAGAAAACATGATTTGTCATGGTATCATATAATAAAAGTAGAATTGCTTCTAAGCTACTTTTGGGTATTTCAGTCATTCATTCACTTATTCCTTGTTTTAACAAACACATATGCCAGGCTCTCTTTCAGGCTCTGAAGAGACACCAGAGAGTGGGCAGACCTCCGCCCCCAACTTCATGTCTAAGGGAGGAATCTAGACAAATGGACAATGATAAATAAAATATTTTTTTTAAAAAGTGCTGATGAGGGAAGCCCAGAAAGCTTATGGAACACACGGTAAGGGCTCCTTCCTCAGGCCAGTGGGTCAAGGACCCAAAGGGTTAAGGATGAAGAGGGGTCAACTGAGCAAAAAATATTCCAGAAATGGAGAACAGCATGTGGAAGAGAACCAGAGAAGAGGGTATGGTTAGATGGGTATCAGATATGGTTCCAAGGAGGTGGGACAAGCACTGGAGGAGAGTCCAGAGAGACAAACAAGGGTCAGATTGTGCTGTGGCAGAATATAGGACTTAATCCTAAACATACACTCATTATTCATTATAGACACCTAACAGACAAAAAAAACAAATAATTGCAGAGAGTTATGAGTACCATCAAGAAAGCAAGCAGGGCAGCCTGTAGTTCCAGCTACTCCAGAGGCTGAGGTGGGAGGACCGGTTGAGCCCAGAAGTTCAAGTCCAGCCTGGGCAACAAATGGGGAGTCATAAACTTTTATTTTATATTTTAAAGAAAGTAAGGCAAAGTGAAAAGAAGTGGGTGGGTGTGTATGGCTGTCACAAGACGCTAACACAACTCGTATCTGGCTGCTGTGAGGAAAACTGAAAGGAAACCAGTCAGAAGTCTTTTGCTTAGTTCACAGAGAAAAATCTGGGGTGAAAAAAAATATTTACTAAAGGGTCATTTCTTCAGATACAAGCAATGGACAAAAGTAGGATAAACATGATCCAGACACATTTTTTATCAAAATCAAATCTTAAATAGCAGCATTTATGGAAAGTATGCTGTGAGTGAATTTCATGTATATCTTTAACAAGGATTTTGGTATTTTTATTATTTAAAAATCAACTTTGTAACTTACATTACTGAAATTGATCTTTTTGAACTGAGTTTAGAGCTATCCTTTATCCCATAATTTTTTTTTTTTTTTTTTTTTTTTTTGTTAGACTTATCTCGCTCTGTCACCCAGGCTGGAGTGCAGTGGCGTGATCTCGGCTCACTGCAAGCTCCGCCTCCCGGGTTCACGCCATTCTCCTGCCTCAGCCTCCTGAGTAGCTGGGACTACAGACGCCCACCACCACACCCAGCTAATTTTTTGTATTTTTAGTAGAGACGGGGTTTCACCATGTTAGCCAGGATGGTCTCAATCTCCTGACCTCGTGATCTGCCCACCTCAGGCTCCCAAAGTGCTGGGACCACAGTCGTGAGCCACCACGCCCAGCCCTTTTTTTTTTTTTTAAGACAGAATCTGACTCTGTCACCCAGGCTTGAGTGGGGTGGTGAGAACCCAGGTCATTACACTCTTGAATTCCTGGGCTCAAGCAGTCCTCCCACCTCAGCCTCCTAAGTAGGACCCTAGGTGTGTGCCACCACACCCAGCTAATTTTATTTTTTCTAGAGATGGTGGTCTCACTATGTTACCCAGGCTGGTCTTAACCTCCTAGCCTCAAGCATTCCTCATACCTCAGCCTCACTGGGATTACAGGCATGCACCGCCACGCCCGGTTATCACATACATTTATTTGTAAGTCTGAATAAAATTAGGGTTAAACAAGGTCTTATTTCTACAAGAAATAATTTGAAAATTAAAATAATTTAAATTTCCTTTCTGGAAACTTTTCCCTCTTAACTGCCTATCAACAGATTATAGAGACACTGAAACTGGCATTGACTTTTCTACATGCAGACAATCTCATATTGATGACCATCTGCCTCCTGCTTTGATAACTGCTGCCAAGTAAAAGAAAACCCTTGAAGGTAGTGAGATCGCAGTGTTACTGGAAGGGTGTCCCTGATCCAGACCCCTTGAGAGGGTTCTTGTATCTCCACAAGAAAGAATTTGGGGTGAGTCCACAGAGTAAAGTGAAAGCAAGTTTATTAGAGAAGTAAAAAAACCAAAGAATTGGTTTCTTTGCACATGGACTGCTTGACTGAGTATACTTATGGTTATTTCTTGATTATATGCTAAACAAGGGGTGAATTATTCACGAGAGTTTTCTGATAAAAGGGTGGGGGGAAAGTGTCCCCACCCTTTTACCAGAAACTGAGGATTTCTCCCCTCTTTAGACCGCATAGGATAACTTCTGGATGTTGCCATGGCATTTGTAAACTGTCATGGCGCTGATGAATTATAATTACTGTATAATGAGCAATGAGGATGACCAGAGGTCCCTTTCATCATCATCTTGACTTTGGGGGGTTTTGGCCAGCTTCTTTACCGCATCCTGTTTTATCAGTGGGGTCTTTGTGACCTGTATCTTGTGAAACCAGTCCAGCTAACCTCCTATCTTATCCTGTGACTACAAATGCCTAACTTCCTGGGAACGCAGCCTGACAGGCCTCACCCTTATTTTACCCAGCCCCTGTTCAAGATGGAGTTACTCTGGCTCCAACATCTCTGACAACAGTTGTAAGGAAAGAACAGCATTAGGCCTTCTAGCCACCTTATTCATCTCTGAGATTTAAGGGCAATTAAATTTTTCTTTTGTTGACAGTGTAGGGAAATTCAAACTTCCCCTCTGAAGGTTCAAGTCTAAGTCTATTGAAATGAATTGATAACAGACAGATTTACAGGAAACAAAGCATATAAATTTATTAACATGTCTGTGTACATGGGAGCCCTGCAAAAGACTCAAACAAGAGCCAGATGACTGAAGGTGTTTTTTACCACTCTGAGGCTACGGAAAGAACAGGGGCTTGGGTTTCTTGCTGGGGGAAGTAATGGGCACAGGGAGAATGAAGAGAGGAAAGTATGACAAGCAATGGCTTCTTGTTTTGTAGATAAAAACCTCTCAGGGAATCTTGGAGATCCCCTCAGAAAGAATAGGTGGTAGCCTATGGTAAGAGCTCTCTGTCAGACTTCAAAAGTGTCAGACTTGTAAACTAAAAATAAAATCCTGAGCCTAAGAATTGTCAAAGAAAAGAGTCAAACTCTGTAAAATATTTAAAGAGGTATATTCTGAGCCAAATATGTGTGATGAATGGCTCATGACACGGCCCTCAGGAGATCCCAAGAACATTGCCTAAGGTGGTTGGGGTACAACTTAGTTTTTCAACTTTTTAGGGAAACATGAAACACCAATCAAGTAAGATGTACATTGGTTGATTCAGTCTGGAAAGGTGGAACAACTGGAAATGGGGGCTTCCAGATCATATGTAGATTCAAAGACGTTCTGATTATCAGTTGGTTAAAAGAGTTAGGTTACTGTCTAAAAACTCAGGAGTGCCTGGGTTAAGATACGGCATCGTGGAAACCAAGATTTGATTATGCAGGTGAAACCTCCAGGTAGCAGGCTTCAGAGAGAATAGATTCTTAGGGTTTCTTATCAGACTTAAAGAGTCTGTTCTATCAGTAATTCCAAAAGGGAGGAGGGTATAATGACGTATGTCTGATGCCCCCTTTCCACTTCCCATCATGGCTTGAACTAGTTTTTCAGGTAAGCTTTGGAATGTCCTTGCTGAAAGGAGGGGTCCATTTAGATGGTCAGGGGGTTAGAATTTTACTTTTGGTTTACACAACCAACTGAACAGACTCCCTCTTGGCCAAGGGGTCCCCAAAGAAACCTGAAAAACTGAATTCCCAGCCATCGAGGGAAGGAAAGTTGGACACACTTCATTATACCCCCTCCTTTTTGGAGTTTAGGAACAACTGACCAGCATTAACATTAAAATAGAGATCATAAGACTGACAAAACAGACTTCTTGTGGCAGTAAGATACCAAATTCCAACCTGACTGTGGTATAGCATCACATGACAGCAGACCCTGGAGGAAATCAAAATATTTTACCCCCAAATATATTTATTTGACATATTTTGAAATGGCCCTGCAACCTTACACCTTATACAAAAATTAATTCAAGATGGATTAGAGACTTAAATGTTAGACCTAAAACCATAAAAACTCTAGAAGAACACCTAGGTAATACCATTCAGGACATAGGCATGGGCAAGAACTTCATGACTAAAACACCAAAAGCAATGGCAACAAAAGCCAAAATTGACAAATGGGATCTAATTAAACTAAAGAGCTTCTGCACAGCAAAAGAAACTACCATCAGAGTGAACAGGCAACTTACAGAATGGGAGAACATTTTTGCAATCTACCCATCTGACAAAGTGCTAATATCCAGAATCTACAAAGAACTTAAACAAATTTACAAGAAAAAATCAACCCCATCAGAAAGTGGGCAAAGGATATGAACAGACACTTCTCAAAAGAAGATATTTTTGCAGCCAACAGACCATGAAAAAATGCTTATCATCACTGGCCATCAGAGAAATGCAAATCAAAACCACAATGAGATACCATCTCACACCTGTTAGAATGGCAATCATTAAAAAGTCAGGAAACAACAGGTGCTGGAGAGGATGTGGAGAAATAGGAACACTTTTACACTGTTGGTGGGACTGTAAACTAGTTCAATCATTGTGGAAGACAATGTGGTGATTCCTCAAGGATCTAGAACTAGAAATACCATTTGACCCAGCCATCCCATTACTGAGCATATACCCAAAGGATTATAAATCATGCTGCTAAAAAGACACATGCACACATATGTTTATTGTGGCACTAGTCACAATAACAAAGACTTGGAACCAACCCAAATGTCCATCAAGGATAGACTGGATTAAGAAAATGTGGCACATATACACCATGGAATACCATGCAGCCATGAAAAAGGATGAGTTCATATCCTTTTTAGGGACGTGGATGAAGCTGGAAACCATCATTCTGAGCAAACTATTGCAAGGACAGAAAACCAAACACCGCATGTTCTCACTCTTAGGTGGGAATTGAACAATAAGAACACTTGGACACAGGGTGGGGAATATCACACACCGGGACCTGTTGTGAGGTAGGGGGAGCGGGGAGGGATAGCATTAGGAGATATACCTAATGTAAATGTCGAGTTAACAGATGCAGCACACCAACATGGCACATGTATACATATGTAACAAACCTGCACATTGTGCACATGTACCCTAGAACTTGAAGTATAATTTAAAAAAAAAAAGAAAAGCAAAGAAAAAGAAATGGCCCTGCAAAACCATCTTTTCTGGGGAAAATCTGCAGCCCTAGAGAATCTCCATTAATGCAACCAGGCCTTTCCTTTCTAGGCCACTCCTGGATCTAGGAGAAATTAAATGAGAATCTGACACCTTTAATGTCTACAAAGAGACATTTGGCATCTATTTTAAGAGTTAAAGAAAAAGGAAAGAAAAATGTGGCCAGGTGCGGTGGCTCACGCCTGTAATCCTGGCACTTTGGGAGGCTCAGGCAGGTGGATCACCTGAGGTTAGGAGTTCGAGACCAACCTGGCCAATATAGTGAAACCCCATCTCTACTAAAAATACAAAAATTAGCTGGGTGTGGTGGCAGGCACCTGTAGTCCCAGCTACTTGGGAAGCTGAAGCAGGAGAATTTCTTGAACCCAGGAGGAGGAGGTTGTAGTGAGCCAAGATCATACCATTGCACTCCAGGATGGGTGACAGAGCAAGACTCTGTCTCAAAAAAATAAAAAAAGACACGTAAAGTAGCTCAATAGTCAAACACAGTTTTATTTTGGAGAATAAACTTGAGAGGGGCTTCTGGCCTATTTCGGTCAGGAGCACTCACTCTTACAGTCTAAGAGTATTTATTTTAGGGTGAGAGGGCTTATCACAGGCTTAGAATGTTTCTGTGTGGGGAAGAAGTTTATGGTGAGGTTGGAATGTCTCTGGTCAGAGGGGAGATTATATTGGGGCTGGCATCTCTACGGCTGGATGGGAGGTTTTTTTGGGGCTGGCATGTCTCCGGTCAGGAAGGGGTTTATCTCATAGTTGGAATGTTTCTGGTTGGAGATGTCGTTTGTGGTTTGTGGTCATGCTGACCTTAGCCATTAGGCTGATGCCCTTTGGATTTAGGTGGTTTTTATCAAGGGGAACTTTAGAATGACTGTGCTTGTCCCAGATGGCGATGGTCCTGCACTGTCATCTATTCCCTCTGAAGGTGGCTATCTGTGAGGCTTCATCTACAAAACAAGAACTTTGTCCTCCACAGCCCCCCTTATCTTAACTTAAGCATTCCTTTCTACTTACTTCAAGTCTTTAAACAAATCTCAGCTCTTTCAAACCATTGCCAATCAGAAAATCTTTGAATCTACCTATGAACTATAAGCCCCCACTTCAGGATATTCTATATCTTTAGGCTGAACAAATTCCTTGTATTGGATTTATGTACACCTTCCTTGTATTGATTTATGATTTTACCTATAATTCTTATCTCCCTAAAACGTATAAAACCAAACTATAACCCAACCACGTAGGGCACACTTTCTTAGGACCTCTTGAGACTGTTCACTGGGCCACAGTCACTCATATTGGCTCAGAATAAACCTCTTAAATATTTTGGTAGAGTTTGGTTTTTCCATTAACAGACTTTGAGTCTCGTTTTCCTGTGAGTTAATCTTTCCTAGATCTCAATAAGGCAGATGGGGGTGGGGGAGCCTCAGAGAAAGCCTGTTTACTGTTTACCTCACTAATGTAAATTTCCTCTACAGATGCAAATCTCCCCCACAAAAGGACAGCTTTTCCGAGCTATTACTGTGTTTTTAGGCCCTCTGAATAGCCATATCAAAATATGCCAAAGAGGCCGGGCGCGGTGGCTCACGCCTGTAATCCCAGCACTTTGGGAGGCCGAGGCGGGCGGATCACAAGGTCAGGAGATCGAGACCACGGTGAAACCCCGTCTCTACTAAAAATACAAAAAATTAGCCGGGCGCGGTTGTGGGCGCCTGTAGTCCCAGCTACTCGGGAGGCTGAGGCAGGAGAATGGCGTGAACCCGGGAGGCGGAGCTTACAGTGAGCCGAGATCGCGCCACTGCACTCCAGCCTGGGCTGGGCGACAGAGCCAGACTCCGTCTAAAAAAAAAAAAAAAAAAAAAAAATATGCCAAAGAAGTATATTTTAGGGTAGCATATTTAGGTTTCCTTCCACAGCTAGAAAGACCAGAATGGTAAAAAATCATTTTCATCAGCCAGACGCTGTGGTTCACACCTGTAATCCCAGCACTTTGGGAGGCCGAGGTGGGCGAATCATGAGGTCAGGAGTTCAACGCTAGCCTGTCCAACATGGTGAAACCCGGTCTCTACTAAAAATACAAAAATTAGCTGGGCATGGTAATGCGTGCCTGCATTCCCAGCTACTCAGGAGACTGAGGCAGGAAAATCGCTTGAACCTAGGAGGCAGAGGTTGCAGTGAGCTGAGATCATGCCATTGCACTCCAGCCTGGGTAACAGAGTGAGACTCCTTCTCAAAAAAAAAAAAAGAAAGAAAAAGAAAAAAAGAAAAACTCTTAGCCAAATTAAATTTAACAGAGTTTAATTGAGCAAAAAAAGATTCACAAATCGGGCAGCCTCCTGAGCCAGAGTGAGTTCAGAGAGACTCCAACATAACCCTGTGGTAGAAGACTGACAGACAAAGGAAAGTGATGTACAGAAAACAGAAGTGAGATGCAGAAACAGCTGTATTGGTTACAGCTCACCATTTGCATTATTTGAACACGATTTGAACAATTGGCCCCCATTAACCGGCCAAAAGTCAGTGATTGGCACAAGAGTAGGTTATAGTCTGTTTACACATCCATTTCAGTTATACTTCACTATGTACAGTGAAACCTTTAGGCCAAACTTAAAATATGGAAGGAAGCAGCTGTAGGCTAAAATTGATTGAACAATTTTCCCCTTTTGGTCATCCTCTCAAATTTGACCAAAACTTTAGTCATTGATGTCACTGTCATCATCATAAATGTACTTATTTTGTCTCAAAATCCACTGGGAAATAGCAGAGCAGTGAGTTCTGCAAGGTGGGAACAAGGACTTCAAGTTACATTTTGTTTTGTTTTGTTTTGTTTTTGTTTTGAAACAGGTTCTCACTCTGTTGCCCAGGCTGGAGTGCAGTGGCACAATCTCAGCTCACTACAACCTTTACCTCCCAGGCTCCAGTAATCCTCCCACTTCAGTCTCCCAAGTAGCCAGACTGTGGGCCTGTGCCAACACACCTGGCTAATTTTTGAATTTTTTGTAGAGATAGGATTTGCCATGTTGCCCAGGCTGGTCTCAAAGTTCTGAGCTCAAGCAATCTGCCCACCTCAGCCTCCCAAAATGCTGAGATTACAGGCATGGGGCATTGTGCCCCACCTCAAGTTACTTTTCATAAAAGTTGGAGTAGAGGGTACCACCTTATGCTGTAATGTCTTGTTTACAAGAGAAAAACAAAACCTGGTCTGTTCCAGGATCTGTTTCCTTAGTCTTAGTTTATGTCACATTTAACATAAGTGACTCCATTTTTGTTTGGTCTTGTCTGTTGGGGCCTAGTACATGAGCTCAGTCTAAAACAATGGCCTCCCATAATTTTTTTTTTAAAATTCCCCCTTTTCAGTCAGGTTCTCACTTAGGTGAAAGTATGACCAAAACTTAGAGCGTTAGTGCCACTCTCATTACCATCATGTTGGGCATGTGGTCTCAGCACATCATTCATAGGTTATGATGTCCTTGTAATCACACATTTCTTCAAGTTTTTGTCATCCCAGTTGAAGAGAAAGCATTTGACATTCTAGAAATGGCTGCATGCAAACATTTAAAATTTTTGAGAGAATACAGCATGCCAACGACACTACTATTATGACTATCAGGAGGATGATACCAAGAGTTTGGGGTATGCTCCTTAGCCCAGATCTCCATGAACCAAACCAACTAAAATAAAACAGATCAAAGAAAGAGCTAGATAAAGGGTCTACTCACTTTAACCAAGCAGTCTGTTCATTAATCTCCCTATAACTGAATCTCTATAGTACTCAATGTATTTTTCCATGCGCAACAAGAAATGCCAGCAACTACAAATATACTTCTCTGTTTAGCCAGTAAGTAGTCTAGAGCAATACTGTTATTTAGCATAACTTTCTCAAGAGAATTTAAAGTCTATTATGTAACCATAGCCTTCACAGTAGAATCTACTATAGAGCTGATCATGAGGGATAAATTTCTAATCATTGCCTCATTTACTCCCAACTATGGAAAAAAGAGACCTAACAAATGATGCCCATAAAGAAGAGTGAAGACCTCCTGGCAATGTTATCTTTAACCTATGATGCAGGTTAAGAGGAGCGGACCAATGTTCTCTTTCTAATTATGCGATAACAAATGTATCATTAAAATTCCTCACCTACATTGGCCCTTCATCTTCAGTCTATCAACTAGTCCATATATAAGGCTGGTTGTAAAATCCTTCAAAAATAAAAGTAGCACCATGAGTACACAGCAAACCCCCTTGTTTATTTCTAAGCACAGGCAAGGAAGAAAACTGAAAGATAAGAGTCTCATGATAGCAGAGAAGTCTTGATCTGTGACCTTGGGAAGAAGCTGTCCATGTCATGGATGCTATCTTCTTCTGGGGAGAAACTTCCCTGCTTAGCTTTACCTTAAGGTTTCCAATGGGTGTACAGATCCAAGAGTGGGAAGGGGCCCTTCTGAGTTGTGTTATGAACTCAAGGTTCAAGGTCCCGAAGTTTTGCTTTGATGGCAAGGATAGTCATTCTCTGATGTTCTCAGAAGATCCAATCTTCAGGTTCTAGACTGTGAAGGGGTTGATTGTCCTCGGTCAGTGGACCATGAAGAGCTGTTTTTATTTGCTTGGTAAAAATATACTTTGGCATAATGAGCTACTTATAACAACAGCATAGGAAAGCTTTTTTTTGTTTGTTTTTTCTTTTGTTTTTTGTTTTTTGGGTTTTTTTTTAGACAAATCTCGCTCTGTGCCCAGGCTGGAGTGTGCAGTGGTGCGATCGCGGCTCACTGCAACCTCTGCCTCACAGGTTCAAGCAATTATCTGCCTCAGCCTCCCGAGTGGCTGGGATTACAGGCACCCACCACCACGCCCAGCTAATTTTTTTATATTTTTAGTAGAGACAGGGTTTCACCATCTTGGCCAGGCAGGAAAGCTTTTATACAATCAGAAAACAAGCATTGAAAATGACAATTGAATGAAATTCCTCCATAAATGCTTACATGACCTATCAGAAAGCAGAAATGTACCCGAAGTTTTTTTTTTTTTTTTTTTTTTTTTTTGAGACGGAGTCTCGCTCTGTCACCCAGGCTGGAGTGCAGTGGCCGGATCTCAGCTCACTGCAAGCTCCGCCTCCCGGGTTCACGCCATTCTCCTGCCTCAGCCTCCCGAGTAGCTGGGACTACAGGCGCCTGCCACCTCGCCCGGCTAAGTTTTTGTATTTTTAGTAGAGACGGGGTTTCACTGTGTTAGCCAGGATGGTCTCGATCTCCTGACCTCGTGATCCGCCCGTCTCGGCCTCCCAAAGTGCTGGGATTACAGGCTTGAGCCACCGCGCCCGGCCTGAAGTTTTTTTTAAGAGGACTTAAGTCCTCTTAAATACCAGTTGGTATTTTGGAGCGTATTAATAACATATTTATTAAAATATAACTTGAAGAAGGTTAAATATCATTTCTTATTTGACAAGGCTTCCCACGTAATTTAACTTGTCAGATAATCCTATTTGTCTCTCTGTTGGATACTTCAGGGGCCCGCTGTAGCATCCAAAAGCTAGAGGTCAAAAAAGGCTTAATTTTTTTTTTTTTTTTTTTTTTTGAGATGGAGTTTTGCTTTTGTTGCCCAGGTTAGAGTGCAATGGCACAATCTCAGCTCATTGCAACCTCTGTCTCCCAGGTTCAAGCAATCCTCCTGTCTCAGCCTCCTGAGTAGCTGGGATTATAGGCATATGCCACCATGCCCGGCTAATTTTTGTATTTTTAGTAAAGACTAAAAATCACATTTCATCACATTGATCAGGCTGGTCTCAAACTCCTGACCTCACATGATCCGCCCACCTCAGCCTCCCAAAGTGCTGGGATTACAGTCGTGAGCCTCCGCGCCTGGCCTAATTTTTTTTTTATTTTTCTTGGATAGAGTTGTGCTCTGTCACCCAGGCTAAAGTGCAGTGGTGCAATCTCAGCTCACTGCAACTTCCACCTCCCAGGTTCAAGCAATTCTCCCGCCTCAGTCTCCCGAGTAGCCAGGATAACAGGCACGCGCCACCACGCCCAACTAATTTTTTGTATTTTTAGTAGAGACAGGGTTTCGCCATGTTGGCCAGGCTGGTCTTGAACTCCTGGCCTCAAGTGATCTGCCCACCTTGGCCTCCCAAATGGCTGGGATTACAGGCGTGAGCTACCGTGCCCAGCCATAAAAAAGGCTTAATTTTGAAGCTGGAATTTGATTTTGGGAAGTCTGTCAAATATATCAAAGTTTTAAAGCATCTCACCAAAATAGGATCACAGGTCACCATAAAATAATAATTGTTTATTTAGCCAAAGTGGTAATTAAAAGATTTTTTTTTTTGAGACAGGATTCTGCTCTGTCACCCAGGATGGAGTGCAATGGCATGATTATGGCTCACTGCAGCCTCGACCTCCCAGGCTCAAGTGATCCTCCCACTTCAGCCTCCCAAGTAGCCGAGACTATAGGTATGTGCCACCACACGCAGATAATTTTTGTGTTTTGTGTAGAGATGGGATTTTTCCATGTTGCCCACACTGGTCTCAAACTCCTAGGCTCAAGTAATCCCCCCATCTCACCCTCCCACATTGCTAGAATTACAAGTGTGAGCCACCACACCCAGCCAATTAAAAGATTAAAAAGAAAACAAAAACCTGTACCCCCCCCCTTTTTTTTTTTCTGAGACAAGGACTCACTTTGTTGCCCAGGATGGAGTGCAGTGGTGTGATCTCAGATCACTGCAACCTTCACCTCCCAGGTTCAGTTGATCCTCCCTCCTCAGCCTCCCAAGTAGCTGGGACTACAGGTGCATGCCACCACACCCAGCCAAATTTTTTTTTTGTATTTTTTGTAGAGACAGGATTTTGCCATATTGCCCTGGTTGGTCTCAAACTCCAAGATTCATGCAATCCACCTGCCTCAGCCTTGTATTAGTCTGTTTTCATACTGTTATAAAGAACTGCCTGAGGCTCGGTAATTTATAAAGCAAAGAGGTTTAAAAGACACATTTATATCCAATAGAGACCACACCTGTATTCATATGGGAACAATTGGAATAGTGATATCCTCAAGGTGTAAAACATATTTTATTTGTGTATATATATATCTCAAAAGGAAGTAAATGAAAAAAAGAAAAAAAAAAAAGGTGATAGCTGCAGTTGTGGTTCTGTGACAACCATGAAGTGTCCTGGGCCTCCCGAGGCCTCTGACCAATAAACAATCCATGGGCAGTGAGGACACAGTCTCCTTACAGTTTCCATTGCCAACAGACATCCATTATTTCTTTTTCCTTTGTCTTTTTCCTTTTTTAAAAAAAACAAACAAACACACACCTTCATTTGAGTGTCTTTGTATATGGAGGTTCCACGTCTCTCTTTAGGCAGAGACCAGGCAGGACTTCAGAAAAACCCTCATGAGCACACTGCATTTGAAACATGTTAGACATGTAATTTTAAATGTAGTTTGTACAGCAGTCACACTTTTTTGTCCGCCTAACAGATGTAAACTTTGTTTTAAAACTGATCAGTTTTCCCAAAGGGCCAGAATTATTCCTTGTTAGAATTGCTCAGTTCAAGTCTGCTGCTTTCCTACAATTTTTCAAATTTTATAATGGATTAAATACAATGAACTCTGTTTAACAAATAAGGTCTGTGTGAAACACAAAAAAATAAATAAATAAAGGAAAGAGGTTTAGTTGACTCACAGTTCAGCATGGCTAGGGAGGCCTCAGGAAACTTACAATCATGGCAGATGGTGAAGGGCAAGCAAGACACCTTCTTAATAGTTTACCTAGAATATTCATGAAAACTGTGATAGTCATCATTTAAAGTTATTGCCCTGTCAATCATTTTTATAGTCTATGAACTTAGGTGTTTACCTGAGTAGGAAACCTAAGGTTAAATACATAGGTATTTTACCAGTAACTTAGGATTTAGCTGTTTTCATTAAATGAACAATATTGAATGTCTTATTTATCAAAAATTACACAAGCAAAGATGATTCTGTTTTGGGCTGGGTTTATGATTTTATAGCCCTTAGGGCAAATTTTGACACCTTATAGTATTCTGCAGGGATAAATATGAAGCTGCTTGATCAATAAAAGAAAAATGCTGATAATTCTTAAGACATTTCTAATATTATTTTACCAATAATATTTTAAAGGCATCCTATTTATTAAAGATTTTACTCAAGTCACATGAACTTGAAAAGCATTTGGGTTTATTGTTTAATTCCATAAGCATACTTTAACTTCAGCCAAAATTTTGTACCTTATGGCCAAAAACATATGACAAAATATGTGTACATACACGTAAACACACACACACACACAGACACACACATGCTCATACGAAGGTCCTACAGATTTTAGTTCAGAACTCTAGCCATGAGACAGTAATACAAACTCCCTGTTTGCAAAAACGATAATGAAAAAAAAATTGGATGCAAACAGTGAATTTTATATCAGTAGGAAAGTAACAGCAGACTTAGGCAGAAAAGAAAACAAAGAGATGACAGAAAACTTAGGAGCTTTATAGTTGCAGATCGACCTTGGGGTCCTGAATTTTTTCTTCATGTAAATGTGCACAAAAAGACCACAATATGTCCATTTTGAAACACTTTCAAGTACAAGTGCCACTTTCAAGTACAAGTGCCCCATTGGGGCACCCAAAAGGGGGTCATTCTCCTTGTTTTTCCCAACTCTTAGATAATGTTTTCTACTCTGTTTTTTCTCAGAATGACAAACTGAGTTGTGGCCTAGGGTTTAGTGTAGCGGATTGAAGTGTGCTGATGGTGGGTGGGACCCCACGGTGTGTCACCACTGAGTTATTTCTGCCCTATTATGCGTCTCACTTTCTCTCTCTGGCGGTCTAGCTCCTTTGAGAAGGCTCAAAACAGACTGACCGAGCTCCTATATGCATTTCCTGCATGACCCTTTTTAAACGAATTTTGTTGGGGATTCCCTGTACGGTTGCTGCACATACCCCCAGACACTCCCACTCAGGACCCAGTCACGCAGGAGCACCTTTCAGCTGGGAGGAGCAAAACACCCTTTCTCTTTGGAGTTGAGGAAACTAAGTCTTTCATTTTTCTAGTAAAACAACAGTTCAGTTCCTCATGCAAATGCACATATAAGCCAACTGAGATAAATTTTGAGAGAAAAACCAATGGAAAAGACCCTTTAGAATGTACCTTCGACAGTGAAACCCCGTCTCTACTAAAAATACAAAAAATTAGCCGGGCGCGGTGGCGGGCGCCTGTAGTCCCAGCTACTCAGGAGGCTGAGGCAGGAGAATGGCGTGAACCCAGGAGGCGGAGCTTGCAGTGAGCCGAGATCGCGCCACTGCACTCCAGCCTGGGCAGCAGCGTGAGACTCCGTCTCAAAAAAAAAAAAAAAAAAAAAAAAATGTACCTTCGAACTAGAAATGAAATGGGGTACCCAAAAGGGGATTGTTCTCCTTGTCTTTAGAAAAAGGCAAGGAAGAAGACCCTTTAGCATACTCCTCCAAACTAGAATTTTTTCCTAGGAGGAAAAAAAAAAAACCCACCAGCTCAGAATAAATGGAGGACCATCAGCCAAAGGAAGTTCAGGGCTCCCAAGTAGCTGGGACTACATGTGTGGGCCACCACACCTGGCTAATTTTTGTATTTTTAGTAGAGACAGGGTTTTGCCATGTTGGCCAGGCTAGTCTCAAACTCCTGACCTCAGGTGATCCACCTGCCTCGGCCTCCCAAAGTGTTGGAATTACAGGCATGAGTCATGGCACCCAGCCCAGAAAGGTGTATTCTAGTGTGACAGGTGTTCTTTTTAACTTAGCTATTGTTTCTTAGCGAAAATTGCTGAGTTCAGAGTGGAGTCTGTTAAGGAATAGGACAAAGCAAGTGCTCTGTATGCCTGGACTCAGCATGGATAGATCTGAAAGAGAGGCAAGCCTATTTTACCTGAGGGCCTACCTTTTATAAACACTTTATCTCCAATAGCTTTTTCACCTTCAGGGCAGGATAGTAACTAAGCCAAAAAGTTAGCAGATTTAATTTTTCTTATCAATTAGTCACTTAAGCTTTTTCTTTGCCTTTGCTAAGGGATTTACTAAGGCAAAGGCAGAGAAAAATCTTAAGGGCAAATTAGATTAAATAAAAATACTGAAATATTTGTACAAGTTTCTGCACATCGATAGGCAATAGACGAGACTAATTTGGGAGCCCTCACTTTCAAATCCACTTCTTCAAGTGCAGTCTTGTTTATTTGGAATGTTCCACTGTACCTTTAAATTATCCATAGTAAGATTTCACCATTCCTGTAAGCCTTCGCTGCTTCCAGGACCTAATGCTTATGTATGTAGAAGCGGGAAGGTATTCGGTTCTTCAGAAATTAAGGATCCCATCATTCTCAGCACACTGTCGCAAGAACAGAAAACCAAACACCGCATGTTCTCACTCATAGGTGGGAACTGAACAATGAGAACACTTGACACAGGAAGGGGAACATCACACACAGGGGCCTGTAGTGGGGTGGGGGGAGGGGGGAGGGATGACATTAGGAGATATACTTAATGTAAATGATGAGTTAATGGGTGCAGCACGCCAACATGGTGCATGTATACATATATAACAAACCTGCACGTTGTGCACATGTACCCTAGAACTTAAAGTATTAAAAAAAAAAAAAAGAAATTAAGGATCCCATTTTACCTCAAATATTGGCTTTGGCTCTCCAATCCCCTTGATCAACTTAGCCAACAAGTTTTTCCCCCTACCTAAGCCCCCAAGAAAAAGAGACAAAAGGAGTAGAACACAAAAAAATCCCTGCAAATGTCCAAAAGTTTATACCCCCTGCGGTATTGCCATTTCCTACAGGTTTCTTTCTGACTCAGATATAAGAAGCCTCACCAGGCGTGGTGGCTCACGCCTGTAATCCCAGCACTTTGGGAGGCTGAGGCGGGCGGATCATCTGAGGTCAGGAGTTTGAGACCAGCCTGACCAACATGGTGAAACCCCATCTCTAGTAAAAATACAATATTAGCAGGACATGGTGGCACATGCCTATAATCCCAGCTACTCAGGAGGGCTGAGGCAGGAGAATGGCTTGAACCCGGGAGGCAGAGTTTGCAGTGAGCCAAGATCATGCCACTGCACTCTAGCTTGGGCAACAGAGCAAAACTCCATCTCAAAAAAAAAGAAAAAAGAAAAAGAAAAAAAAGAAGCCTCTAACTAGATCCAAGCCAGTTGATTATTAGATCCAATCTAATCCTGGATCCAGTCCAGTTTCTGTCATGACTTCCAAACCCAGTTTGGATCAGAAAATTGCTCAGAGAACTCAGAGAGCTCAAAACACAAATCCATGGAGCTTTGGAATCCAAGAGAGAACTTACTAAGATCCCCAGTTACTGCAGGAGAGCAATGGACACAATGGGCCCAGTGGGTACCTTGATTCACTCGGCATTCCTTGGGGTCACCGGAAGCTCTACTTCAGATCCCACTTCTGATGTCATCTGTTAAAAGAAAATTCTTAGCCAAATTAAATGTAACAGAGTTTAATTGAGTAAAGAATGATTCACAAATCAAACAGCCTCCTGAGCCAGAGCAGATTCAGAGACTCCAGCACAGCCACATGGTGGAAGAAGATTTATGGACAGAAAAAGGAAAGTGATGTACAGAAATTGGAAGTGAGGTACAGAAATAGCCAGATTGGTCACAGCTCAGGGTCTGCCTTATTTGAACACCATTTGAACAGTTGGAGCCTTTTGATTGGCCAAAACTTGGTGACTGGTTCAAGAGTAGGTTATAGTCTGTTTACACACCCATTTAGGTTAGAGTTCACTATATATGGAGAAACCTTTAGGCCAAACTTAAAATATGGAAAGAGGCAGCTTTAGGCTAAACTTGATTGAACAATATCTAAATATGAAAGGCAGCAATTCTCAACAGGGTGAAGCGCAACCCTGTCTGTGCTCTCTGTGTGCTATAGCAAAGGTGTTACAAATGCTGGGTAAAAGTGGTTGGAAAACACTCATCTAAAGACCATATCAATTATCTGTCTCTCCAGGTTCACCTAGCTCCGTCTCAACATTAATTCAGACTATCAGAAAGCAACAAGCCTGACCCTAATTACTGTTGCTACATTTTAAAAATTGCTTTATTAAATCCCCATACTGAGTCTTTTAAGATTTCACGTAATAGCCTTGGCTTTTGTAAAGAAAAGAGGAAAAGGAGGCTTAGCAAAGGAAACTGCTAGTGACAGAGGTGAATAATGGTCAAAGAGAACAGGGAAAATAATCCAAAAAAAAAAAAAAAAAATACTAGGTTCAGGGTTTAGGTATAAGAAGCCATTACAGACCATAGAAAAAAACAGAAAGGCCAAAATCAGATTTTTAGCTCAGAATCCACATCTCTTTCCTGTCATCCTTCTTGTCTGCACCGAGTTGAGGAAGGAGAGATCAGTTTTATGGAACTGAGGGCTAAAGGCCTCTCATTTTACCTCCCCGGTTGCTTGGTTGTCATATCTGCCTGTTGCTGTAAGTTGGACCCAAATGAACAATGGGCCTGTTCACACTGGAGCCTTTTCCAGAGTGATACCATCTGCTTGTGTGATTCATCCATCTTGCAGGGTTACGAAGCACAAAAGCCATAGCTGTTTCTCGGCCACAGCCTGGCTATAGGAAGAAACCAAACAAGTCTGGAAGCTACCCTCAAGGCGGAAGAACTAGCAGCAGTTGAGATCTCATGGGGAAAACATAGGGGATAAGGTCGTGGAAGAAGTTATAAAAGCTGTTTTTCATATTATTTCTCTTCACTAAAATAAAACAATAAAGAAGACAATGGATCATGAGAATTACTAAATGCAGTTCACTATCTTAAATTAATAATGATGGTTATTGTGCAATTATTTTTCCATTTGCCATCCAAGTTTTACTAAAAAACATTTCAAACTTTTTTCTTCCTCAAAGTTTGTACAAGATGAAACTTCTAGATCTGGTAACAGGACAAAAAAAAATCTGGAAATGTTAGATAAAATATAACAACAATAACAAAATTGTTTTGTTAGATATGCCTACGGCTTAGATGTTTGTTCCTACCATATCTCGTATTGAAATTGAATCCCCAGTGTGGTGGTATTGGAAGGTGGGGACCAATGGGAGGTATTTTGAGTCACCGGGGCAGATCCTTCATGAATATATTAGTGCCTTCCCTCAGGGATGAGTGAGTTCACGCTCTATTAGTTCCCACAGAGCTGGTTTAGAAAGAGCCTGGCACCTCCCCCATCTCTCTCTAGCTTCCTCTCCTGCCACGTGATCTCTACACATGCCAGCTCCCCCTCTGCCTTCTTGCATAAGTGCAAGCAGCCTGAGGCCCTCACCAGACAGCAGATGCCCAATCTTGAAACTTCCAGCCTCAGAACTGTAAGCAAAATAAATCTTTTTCCTTATAAATTGCCCAGCCTTGAGTAATCCTTTATAGCAACACAAAAGAGACTAACACAGATACTCAACTGAGTTACAAGAACAAAAGTGTGAAAGCTGAGGTCCTATATTATATAGGGGCAGGGAAGAAAGATAAAGAGAAGAAATAACATCAAACTAGGAGACCAAAGTCTTGGGCCACAGTGAGGAGGAGTTGAAGCTAAGCCATGTGTAGATTTGAAATCTAAATACCTAAATGTATATACACATGGGACACAGGAATCCTCAAGCCAAGAAATAAACATAAATATTGTTCCTGGGCTGGTGATTTCCTCAGAGTATCTAAAAATAACCAACAGAAATCCACAATTGACGGAATCTTTCTCATTCCAGACTGCTTGAAATTCACAGACACAAAAAATCCCTATGAAGAATTTACAGTTAATAATAAAGTAATAATAAAACATACACAGAACTAATACACCATGAACAAGAGTCAGCCTAGACAACAAACTAGGTAATAGAATCTGAAACACTATGATGAGTATATTCTTCAATGTTTTAGACAGATAATTATATTTATTTATTTATTTTGCATATTTGTTTATTTATTTATATATAGAAAGGCTCTGTCTCTGTCTCTTAGGATGGAGTGCAGTGGTCTAACTGCCTGATGGGTTCACCTTGACTGATGCCTAGATAGAACCAATTTATCAAGACAGGGGAATTGCAGTGGAGAAACAGTAATTCACGCAGAGCCGGCTGTGTGAGAGACTGGAATTTTATTATCACTCAAATAAGTCTCCCGGAGCATTCGGGGATCAGGGTTTTTTGTTTTTGTTTTTGTTTTGAGATGGAGTCTCGCTCTGTTGCCCAGGCTGGAGTGCAGTGGTGCAATCTCAGCTCACTGCAACCTCTGCCTCCCAGGTTCACTCGATTCTCCTGCCTCAACCTCCCGAGTAGCTGGGAGTACAGGCGCACACCACCACGCCCAGTTAATGTTTGTATTTTTAGTAGAGACAGGGTTTTCCCATGTAGGCCAGACTGGTCTTGAACTCCTGACCTCAGGTGATCCACCCACCTCAGCCTCCCAAAGTTCTGGGATTACAGGCGTGAGCCACCGTGCCCGGCAGGAATCAGAGTTTTTAAAGATAATTTGGTTGGTAGGGGCTTGGGAAGTGGGGAGTGCTGATTGGGCAGGTTGGAGATGGAATCATAGGGGGTCTAAGTGAGGTTTTCTTAACGTCTTCTGTTCCTGGGTGCGATAGAAGAACTGGTTGAGCCAGGTTATTGATCTGGGTGGTGTCGGCTGATCCATCAAGTGCAGGGTCTGCAAAATATCTCAAGCACTGATTTTGGGTTTTACAATAGTGATGTTATCCCCAAGAGCAATTTGGGGAGGTTCAGACTCTTGGAGCCAGAGGCTGTATGACCCCTAAATTGTAATTTCTAATCTTGTAGCTAATTTGTTAGGCCTGCAAAGGCAGACTGGACCCCAGGCACAAAGCCGGTCTTTTCAGGAAGGGGCTGTTACCAATTTTGTTTCAGAGTCAAACCATGAACTGAATTCCTTCCCAAAGTTAGTTTGGCCTACGCCCAGGTATGAACAAGGACAGCTTAAGGGTTAGAAGTAAGATAGTCGGTTAGGTCTGATTTATTTCACTGCCATAATTTCCTCAGTTATATTTTGCAAAGGCTGTTTCAATGGTGTGATCCTAGCTTAATGCAATCTCAAATTTGTGGGCTCAAGCAATCCTCCCACCTCAGCCTCCCAAGTAACTGAGACTATAGGCATGTGCCACCATACCCGGCTACTTTTTAAAAATTTTTTTGTCAGAGACAGGATTGATATAGTTTGGATGTTTGTCCTCTCCAAATCTCATGTTGAAATGCAATCCCCAATGGTGGAAGTGGGGCCTAGTAGGAGGTATTTAGTCATGGGAGCAGATATCTCATGAATGGCTCGGCGCCCTCCCTGCAGTAATGAGTTCACTTGAGATCTCCTTGTTCAAGAGTCTGGAGTCTCCCTGCTCTCTCTCTCACCATGTGACTTGTCAGCTCCCCTTCCTTTCTGAAGACAGAGTTTCACTCTGTCACCCAGGCTGAAGTGCAGGGGTGCAACCTCCGTCTCCTGGGCTCAAACGATTCTACTGCCTCAGCCTCCTGAGTGGCTGGGATTACAGGCACACTCCACACACCCAGCTGATTTTTGTATTTTTAGTGAAGATGGGGTTTCACCATGTTGGCCAGGCTGGTCTCGAACTCCTGACCTCAAGTGATTCGCCCACCTCGGCCTCCCAAAGTGCTGGGATTACAGGCGTGAGCCACCGCGCCTGGCCTTTTATTCATAAATTACCCAACCTCAGGTATTCCTTTACAGAAACACAAAAGGGACAAACACAGGAGTCTCGCTATGTTACCCAGGCTGGTCTCTAACTGTCCTCCCATCTCAGCCTTCGAAAGTGTTGGGATTACAGGTGAGAGCCACCACGTCCAGCCCTTTTTAATTTTTTAATTGACAAATACAATTGTGTATATTTATTGTATACAACATGTTTTGAAATATACATACATTGTGGAATGGCTAAATTGAGCTAATTAACATACGCATTATCTCACAAACATCATTTTTTGCAGTAAGAACACTTAAAATCTATTCTCTTAGCAATTTAAGAATTCAATACATACATTAACTACAGTCACCATGCTGTATGATGAATATTCTTAAATATTAAAGAAATTAAGAATAAACACCAAGGATAAAGAAAAAAAATCATGAGGAAAAAAGAATAGAAACATCTGGAAAATAATCAAATATACTGACAAGGAAAAATAGTCAATGAAATTAAAAACTCTTCCGACACATGCTACAATACGAATGAACCTTGAGGACATTATGCTAAATATACTGAGTCAGTCACAAAAGACTATTCGATTTCACTTGTATTAGCAACCTGGAGTAGTCAAATTCATAAAGATAGAAATTGGAATGGTGGCTGCCAGGGGCTGGGGCTGGGAGCAATGGGGAGCTGTTGTTTAATAGGGACAGAGTTTCACTTTTGAAAGATGAAAAGAGTTCTGGAGACTGGCTATACAGCAATGTGAATGGGCTTGGCACTACTGAACTGGACACTTAAAAATGATTAGGATGGTACATTTTATGTTATGTTTATTTTAGCACAATTAAAAGAACATTTTTAACTCATTTGAATGGATTAAAATGTGAGTTAGGCCTGGCTAAAGCAAGAAGTCGATTGCGTTCAAATCCCGGCTGAGCCACTTACCACTTAAACGACCTCAGGCAAGTCACTTAACCTCTCAACTCCCTGATCTCTCAGAGGAGGGCTACAGCAGCACAGTTCTCACAGAGCAGTTGTACAGAATAATGAGCTATCACAAGGAAAAGTCAAACGGACACGGTTCCCAGTGTTTCATTGCTAGTAACTGTGATATTCTACTCTGCCATGTGCTTTACCTTCCTTCCCTATTCCCAACTCGTAGATCCCTCTTTCTGTCTTCCCAACAAGAATGATTTACTTTCCTATGCCAGAAATGAAGTTTGGGACAAAAAAAATATAAGGAGGTAAATCTGTGTATACTGGAAATTTCCCTAAGAGAAATAGATTGGTATACGGTCATTTTCCAGAGAAGTCAGGCATTCTTAGGCATTGTTCTCTGTCCTTGTGTAAGAACACTTCTTTTTGCCTGTCAATGGTAAGGGTTTTGTGTTTTTTTTGGACAGGGAAAGTAACTTAAAAGCTCCAATATGCACAGGGATAGACACCATTGTTCTGAGAGATGGTGTACCTTATTTCATCTAAGATATTTATAGATATATCTATATTTCATTTTAATATATTAGAAGTTGGGATTGTCTTATAATTGCCAGTATGTTATAACTTAATTGGAAATAACTTTTTCTTTCTTAGTGGAACATAAAACAATGGTGTACCTTGAAAGTCCTAGGCAGGAGGATTGCTTGAAGCCAGGAGTTCAAAACCAACCTGGCCAACATAGAGAGACTCCCATCTGTATAAAAATATAAAAAATAAAAAATAATGGTGTATCTACAATCAATGGCTTCTTTGATTTGATGGAACATGATTATTTTGTAAACCAAAGGAATATGCTCATCATCAGCTGGGGCTGTCACGATACCAGGAAAGAAAAGGTAAAAAAGGAAAGGAGGTACCCTCATACCCATAAGAGCTCTCCCCAAACTTGTGTTGTCCTCAGTGTTTCTCTCTGGGTTAGCCACAGTGGTGCTGCTTTACAGATACTCTAACATCTCAAAGGAGGGCTGATATTCAGCTGGCAGGCACTGGTATGGACAATAGTTATTTCTAATGCACATCTATTCTGAGTGGCTAGAGCTCATGCCATACAAGTTGCTCATATTTATAATATTTCCCTGGGCTATAAGTTGTCTCAAATCTGTTTAGGCGGCAGGCAGGGTAAAAATCATAAATATCCAGTCTTTCTGAACATATACACTTTCAATAAAATGATAATTACATCACCAGATATGAATATTAATATTAAAGTTTTCATATTTAAAGCATTGTCAGTGATTTGAGTGCTGCAAGGAAGCATCATCCAGAAATCTGGAAATAAGACCAAGCTGTCTTGTGAGAATTAAAAGATAAATCAAAACATAATGAATCAGAACAGGGATATGTCATCCTACAAAAATGTCAGAATGGCCCAGGCCTTCAAACCAAAGCTATAATCTGGTTAAATACATTAATTTGCATGAGGAAACAATGGGCCAAATGGAAACAGGTTACATAGCCTGAAAAGCCTAAAAAGAAAGTCAATGTAGGCAATGACCACCCCAGGATAGGCCTCAGGGAGAAGTACTATGGCCCAATGCAGTTTTGTCACTGTCCTGAAGATAGATACATCTTTATCCGGTGCCATTAAAGATTGGACTCATATAACCAGCTATTCCCGTTCTAGCCTCTGGCTCACCAAACAACCTCCCAATTATAGTTTAGCTTTTCAAGCATGGCATACGTACTGGGAAAGAAGGATCAGCAGGAGGATTCAGTCATCCAGTCCTTTTGGCATTTATAGTTCTTGTTGCCTCAGAGGAAATTAATAAACTGGCCTTCTTGTTTCATTCATCACTGCTATGACCTCAGCTAAGAGGACATCACTACCACTATGCCCACCAGCTGCACAAGAGCCATGCGGAGGAGGGGAGAGACTACAAAAAAAAACTCACCCTTGAACTCAGAGAGTCAGTAAAGCATCCCAGCAGCACCTAGTGTGGTGGGAGCAGCACAGTCACAGCCCTGCTCAGATGAGCTGTGTCCACAGGATGAGCAAGACCAGGGGCTGGTCCGGAAGGAGCTCACTGCCTAGTACTCCGTGTAGAGTTGCCTTCCAATAAATAGTAGCTGGATCAGTAAATGAATAAGCTGCAAAAACTTGCAGAATATAGTATTTTGTCCATTTTGTCTTAATCAAGGAGTCCAATCCTCTATAAGCCTTCCATTGTTGTACATTTCCTGTCTTCTTGAATCCTCTTGTGCCCATCAGTGCATTGCTCCCTGCTCACTGTTCTGCCCAAACTGCCCTTCTCAGCCTTTTTATCACAGTGAGCAGGATGTAAACCACCACCACTCCAAGTTCCCAAACATCATTATTTGGGGACAGGAGGGAGTTCCTGTTTTCTGGCCACAGTCCTGGCACACTTAACTGCCCTATATAGTTCCAGTTGTTTGTGTTGTTTTAACTTTTTTTTTTCTTTTCTTTTTTGAGATGGAGTTTCACTCTTGTTGCCCAGGCTGGAGTGCAACAGCACAATCTCAGCTCACTGCAACCTCTGCCTCCCGGGTTCAATTGATTCTCCTGCCTCAGCCTCCTGAGTAGCTGGGATTACAGGCATCTGCCATCACGCCCAGCTAATTTTTTTTTATTATTATTTTTAATAGAAATGGGATTTCACAACGTTGGCCAGGCTGGTCTTGAACTCCTAACCTCAAGTGATCCACCCACCTCGGCCTCCCAAAGTGCTGGGATTACAGGCATGAGCCACCATGCCCAGCCTTTTTTTCCTTTAAGTCCCTTTCTGAAGGTTTTCAGGGTTTCCAGTGAGATGAGGTGCACAGCTGGCGGCAGTATGTCCTTCTCTCACTTACAGGTTCTCTGGTCGACATCCTCCCTTCACTCTGATCGTGATTGTTAATTTTATGTATCAAGTTGACTGAATGATTGTGTTCAGCTATTTGGTCAAACACCAATCTAGATGTTGCTGTGCAGGTATTTTAAAAATAGGTGATTAACATTTAAATCAGCGGACTTTGGGGAAAGCAGATTGCCCTCTACAATATGGGTGGGTCTCACTGAGTCAGCTGGAGTCATTAAAAAACTGAGGTCCCTTGAAGAGGAAGGAATTCTGTCTCCAGATTGCTGTCAGACTTAAGACATCAACTTATTGCTGGACTCGCCAGCCTAACTCATGGATTTCAGGCTTATCAGCTCTCATGATTGTGTGAGCGAATTTCTTAAATTAATCTCCGTCTCTCTACTTCCCCCGCCCTGTTGGTTCTGTTCCTATGGGGAACCCTGATGATGACACTGGTTATCTCAAACCTCAGAAAAAATGTTTGGGGATCTCTGCTATGTGCCCCAGTAGTGACATCACGGTGAGAAGCAGACTGTAGTCATCCAGGAAGTAAAGGAAGAGTGGGATGATAAAGGGCCCCGCTAAGGGAGTGGATGCAGGAAATGATGTGTAAGAACCTGTCTCCCCTCCCACTCTGAACTTGGCTAACACGGTTACCAGCAAACAGCAGGTGTGATTCTTGTTTGATTTGGAACCAGGGTGTCCTCCTGGGCTAGGAGCAACCTAGCAGGCCCTGCTTTGATGAGAGGAAAAGGTTCTCTATGACTCTCACACACCTCCTGGGGCCCTTGACTTATGGTTCCTGTTAACCACTCTCATGTGGGACAGGCTGTTTACACCATGCCTGGTGTGGCTCATGTTTGGGAAGCGCTTGCCCTCGGCAGTGGGAGAAAGCAGAGCAGAAGCTGATTGCTTTCATTGCTTAATGAGTAAAGACCAAGCTGTTTGTTATAAGAGGGTGTATAGAATTTTCTCCAGTTCTTCCTAATTTCTCTTTCACCTTACTCCTCCCCAGGAGCAGACTTTGGTAAAATTGTGGAAAACATAGACATAATGAACATAATAATGTACTGAACTTATGCTATGAGCCAGTGAGTATAAGTAACGGAAAACTATTTCTGAGGACACTCAATTCTGGGATCAAAAGGCTCCTCCAATGATTCCCGGGAAGGTTCTGTCACTGCCATTCCAGGGAGGAGTTGGGACCTTGGGAAGTAGACAGAAGAGAGGGGAAAGGACCAGGGTGGAGGAAGAGAAGAGAAATCAGAATGCAAAGAGCCCCCAGATATCAAGGGACTAGATGGGAAAAAGCTGCAATGTTTTATACAACCTTCTAGATGCATCTGTGAGCATCTTTTAGCAAGATTCCCCTCAGTAATTGACGGAACCCACATACCCTCCTACAGACATAACCAAGGGGTGACATAGATCACCAGTCTAGAGGAAAGCTGCCACAGTCTTGCAGGGGGTTGAAATCAGGCTTGTTTGCTCTGTTTAGTTTGGGTTTGGCAGAGTTTCACAGAGGAGGAGTGTGGCATCTACTCATGAAGTTGATGGTCAGGTTCCCAGACCATTACACATTAGAAACTCAGTGAAATTAAACTGGCATCTCTCGGGTGAGGCCCAAGCAAGGGTATTGTTTAGGTCCTCAGATGATTGTAATGTGCCCTGTGAATCCCTGCCATCACCAACTCATGGAGAACATGCTCTACAGAGCTACAGCCCAGAGGCCATGATAGAGAGACAAATGTGTTGTAATCACAAATGACACTTTGTCCTTGCAGAATTAATGGGATGTTGTGGTTTATGTTATTAGGCCCTAGTAATAAAGAAATCTGTGGTAATCATAGTGACTGGTTAGATAAGGCATTGTGAAATAAGGGAATGAGGATGTGATGGACAGTGAAAGAATTACGGTAAAAATTCATGAATCTGAGAGCACAACAAAGATCTCAGAGGGAAGTGAGAAGAGAAGTTAAGGATTTAGCTAAAAAGTTAAAACAGGCTGGGCGTGGTGGCTCACGCCTGTAATTCCAGCATTTTGGGAGGCCAAGGTGGGCAGATCATCTGAAGTCAAAATTAACTGGGCATGGTGGCACATGCCTGTAATCTCAGCTACTCAGGAGGCTGAGGCAGGAGAATTGCTTGAACCTCGGAGGCAGAGGTTGCAGTGAGCTGAGATTGTGCTGTTGCGGGTGCCATTGCACTCCAGCACTAGGGGCAGAGCAAGACTTTATCTCAAAAAAAAAAAAAAAAAAAAAAGACGAAAAAAAGCACACAGTGGGAGCTCAACAGCTGCAATCGTCAATCGTCTAGAAGGCACACAGTCTACATTCTGAGCAGAACACCCTCACTTCTTGAACTGCTAGATGAATTCCTCATTCTCATTAGTTTAAGCCGTTTAACTTAGTATCAAAGTTGCTCACAAGAGACAAAAAGAACTGCAAAGAAATCTGAAGCTTTACATATATTCATGTATTACTTTACTCACATAATATTGTCAATAGTATTAGTGTTGTGACTTCAAAACTGTTTTATGCAAATGTAGAAGAAAGCAAATAAAATACATTGATGTTATTAGGAACAAAGATTTCAGCATAAGAGAAATTAGATAATATAATATAAAACAGAGTTAAGAGGGAAAACTAACCTCTGTAAAGGTGAAACTGGAATTCTCAGTTCAAACACATGATTGTGTATTTCCTAGCTTTGTCCACTAAAAGGAACTAAGAGCAATGAGATCCCGGTAGTGATGAGCACAAATAGTACCCACACCGCGGCTTTTAAATACAGTTCCCTATTCAAAAGGACAAGAAAAGCTCAGAGAAATGGCTGGTTCCAGGGCTCGGGCAGAGAACACAAAAGACGAGCCAAGGACATCTTCTGCCAGAAAGTAAAAGAAGTACGGAAGGACCAAGGGGTTTATATCAAAAGAAAACAGGAGGAAAACTGTGTGGCGACATCTACCAAAGTAAACATACCCTACAAGCAAGGAATTCTGCCTCTACCGCTATTCTCCTCACCCCAAAAAATGTGTTGATCCCAAGTACCAGAATGTTCCTAGGGGCACATAACAGTCAAAACCTGGAATCATCCTTAATGTCCACCTACACTAGAATGAATAAATAAATGGCAGGAGCAATGAAAAACAAAGAACTGCAACTGCACACACAAGAGTGAATCTCATGACCTTACAGATGAGCAAAGGAGTCAGACAGAAAAGCATACATCTGGTATGATTCCATTGACACAAAATTCCAAAACAGGCAAACTGATCAATAGGTTTTGAAGTAAAGCTGGTGATTACTGGTATGGGGACAAAAGTGATAGGAAGAGGGTATGATTGGGGCTTCAGGCTCCTGGTAATGTTTTGTTTCTTGATCTAGGGGCTAGCTCTTCATGTGTTTGCTTTGTGAACATTTTTTGAACTATAGACTTGATTTTTTGTGTATTTATCTATGTTATATTTCAATGTAAAAATAATTTACTTTTTAAAAAGCCAACTTGTAGACCGGGCACAGTAGCTCGTGTCTGTAATCCCAGCACTTTGGGAGGCCAAGGTGGGCAAATCACAAGGTCAGGGGTTTGAGACCAACCTGGCCAACATGGTGAAGCCCCATCTCTACTAAAACTTCAAAAATTAGCCAGTCATGGTGGTGCACACCTGTAGTCCCAGCTACAAGGGAGACTGAGGCAGGAGAATGGCGTGAATCTGGGATGCAGAGGTTGCAGTGAGCCGAGATCGAGCCACTGCACTCCAGCCTGGGCGATACAGCGAGACTCCATCTCAAAAATATATATAAAATAAACAAAGAAGAGCAACTGTACCTTTGAAATGGAGAGGAATGGTGATGACCACCTTAATCCAGTGATTGAATTTCACATCACAAATAATGGAACACTGTGGTATTACATGCCTTCTGATATGATGCAAATTAACCTAATCTAAGGCAGTAGGGCTTCTTAATTGCATTAGAATCACCTGAGGAGATTTTCAAACTCCCAATGATACCTATATCAGAATCTACTGGGGCAGGGCCCGGAGTTGCCAAGCATCAGTATTTTTTTTTTTTTTTTTTTTTTTTGAGATAGAGTCTCACTCTGTTGCCCAGGATGGAGTATAGTGGCGCGATCTCGGCTCACTGCAAGTTCCATCTCCCGGGTTCACGCCATTCTCCTGCCTCAGCCTCCTGAGTAGCTGGGACTACAAGCGCCCACCACCACGCCAGGCTAATTTCCATGCCCGGCTAATTTTTTGTATTTTTAGTAGAGACGGGGTTTCACCGTGTTAGCCAGGACGGTCTCTACCTCCTGACCTTGTGATCCACCCGCCTTGGCCTCCCAAAGTGCTGGGATTACAGGCGTGAGCCACCGCACCTGGCCTAGCATCAGTATTTTTTAAAGCTTCCCACATGACTGTAATGTACAGTTAAGATATTCTGAACAAAAACGTGTACTTGAATCTAACTTCTAGTTTAAAGAATATACAGGAGATAGAGCAGTGGTTCTTACTTCTGACCTCATATTAGAACCATATATTAGATTTTTGAAAGTAGGGCCACCTGGGCTTCATCCCAAGGGCTTCTGATTTAACTGGATTACAGCAGCACTCAGACATTTGTATTTTCTTTTCTAGGTTTTTAGTTTTGTATTTAAAACCCCCAGTGAGAACAGAGTGGACCAATTTATTACTTCTTCTTTGTGAGGCCAATTAATCAAAAACAGGGAATGTACAAGAAAGCAAATAAAATATATTGATGTTATTGGGAACAAATATTTTCAACATAAGAGAAATTAGATGATATATAACGTAAAACAGAGTTAAGAGGGGGAAAAAAACCTCTGTAAAGTTGAAATTGGAATTCTCAGTTCAAACACATGATTGTGTATTTCCTAGCTTTGTCCACTACAAGGAACTAAGAGCAATGAGGTTCCAGTAGTGATGAGCACAAATAGTACCCACACCTCGGCTTTTAAATACAGTTCCCTATTCAAAAGGACAAGAAATGCTCAGAGAAATGGCTGGTTCCAGGGCTTGGACAGAGAACACAAAAGACGAGCCGAGGACATCTTCTGTCAGAAAGTAAAAGAAGTACATAAGGACCAAGGGGTCCTTGGTCCAGGCACAGCCAGGGTTAAAACTTACTGGGAAAGAGGAACAAGTTAACATCAAGAGAAAACACAGTCTAGAATGTGGGACATTGTATAAGGCCACTAGCCTGGATTCTTCAAAAGGTCAATGTCATGGGGGGAAAAAAGGAGGGATAAAACATTCTATGTTAAAATGAAGTTTTAAAATGTAATGTGTGGCCGGGGGCAGTGGCTCACGCCTGTAATACCAGCACTTTGGGAGGCCGAGACGGGCGGATCACGAGGTCAGGAGATCGAGACCATCCTGACTAACACGGTGAAACCCCATCTCTACTAAAAATACAAAAAAAAATTAGCCAGGCGCGGTGGCGGCCGCCTGTAGTCCCAGCCACACGGGAGGCTGAGGCAGGAGAATGGCGTGAACCCGGGAGGCGGAGCTTGCAGTGAGTGGAGATCGTGCCACTGCACTGCAGCCTGGGCGACAGAGTGAGACTCCGTCTCAAAAAAAAAAATGTTATGTGTGCATTAATTTGAGAGAAACACCTATAAAGACATTTTGGGGGAATGAATGCAGTTTTGTTTGTTTGTTTGTTTTTCTGAGACAGGGTCTCGTTCTGTTATCCAAGTTGGAGTGCCATGGGCAGTGTCATCATAGCTCACTGCAGCCTCAACCTCCTGGACTCAAGTGATCCTCCCACCTCAGCCTCCTGAGTAGCTAGGCCTATAGACATGCACCACCACTCTTGGCTTCTTCTTCTTCTTCTTTTTTTTTTTTTTTGGAGATAGGGTTTTACTATATTGCCCAGGCTGGTCTTGAACACCTAGGCTCAAGCAATCTTCCCAAAGTGCTGAGATTCCAGGCATGCATGAACCACTGTGCCCAACCAGAAATTTAAATATTAAGTTGATTTTAGATAGTTTATTTCCTTAGCAGGGATAATGACATTTTGTTTCTGTAGATAAATATCTATATTCTTTTTTTTTTTTTCTTTTGAGATGGAGTCTTGTTCCGTCGCCCCGGCTGGAGTGCAGTGGCACAATCTCGGCTCACTGCAAGCTCCACCTCCCAGGTTCACACCATTCTCCTGCCTTCGCCTCCCAAGTAGCTGGGACTACAGGCGCCCGCCACCACGCCCAGCTAATTTTTTATATTTTTAGTAGGGACGGGGTTTCACCATGTTAGCCAGGATGGTCTCAATCTCCTGACCTTGTGATCCGTCCACCTCGGCCTCCCAAAGTGCTGGGATTACAGGCGTAAGCCATTGCGCCTGGCCTAGTTAATTTTCTTAGCAGGGGTAATGACATTTTGTTTATGTAGATAAATATCTGTATTCTTAAGGGATGCATGCTGAATATCGAAAAGTGATGTGTCATCATGTGTACATAATTTGCTTTCAAATGGCACAACAAAAAAGAAAACCGAAGTACAGAGAGAGAAAGCAAATATTGCAAAATATTAACAATTGTGAAATTTCTGTGGAGAGCATATGGGAGTACACCACAATAATCTTTCAACTTTTCTGTATGTTTGAAATATTTCATAACAAAAAGTTGAAGAAATGAGAAAGATTTTAAATAGAGATAAAAACTCACTCACAAGGCCATGGAATTTCCATCTGTTTTACTTCTCTGCAGGCAAGTCTACTCACAACTCCACCACACTCAATCAATCTTACACCACACCCAGCAATTAAAGGCTGCCTTTCTCAATCTTTGCCCACTAGATTTTGTGCATTCAAACAAGTGTAGAAAATGCTGGGTTATACTGGATTTATCCACAATCAGGCATGGCAAACTCCACCAGGAAGCACTTCTCTCTTGAGCTGACCTCCCTCGCCTATGATATCCAAGCAGACTGGCAGTTATGGTATCCGTGACAACTTTTGTATCTCATTTGGGCTTGAGAATCAGGCTTCCTCTAGTCTCTGACAGAGGCACTTCAAAGTAACAAGTAAGCAAATATTCTCCTGACACAATACAAGCCATATATGAAATACAAAACTCTCTACCTCCATGCCCTGGCTAGTCCCTTGCTGTGGGACAAAAATGTTTAAGCCACGATGGTGGGGCTCTCTGGTAAGTATTTAGCAAAGGAAAGGAAGCTTTGGAACATGACAAACGGCAAAAGGTGATATCACTCTTTTCCCCCACAATCATCAGAGGCTCTGCCCTACCTGATAAGACTACAAAATGGATAAAGTACTGCCAGTCTGCAAGGAGCTCATGGTCAACCAGAGTGGACAAACACCATGCTTCTAATCAGGCAGACTATAATAAACTGCATGATATGGGTGTTTCCAGAGTGGTGTGGGTCTACAGAAGAGGCAAGTATTAATTCCATCTGTGGGTGCTGGAGAAAGCTACACAAAGCAGTTCCTTGGCTTTGGCAGGGGAAATGTCGAGAAATGAAGGGAAGGGCATCCAGGCCAGGCATAACCATGCCAGCAAATGCACCAGTATGTGAAAGCACCCAGTGTGTTCAAGAAGTGGCACCAATCTGGTGAGGGGAGAACAAGATAGGACCAAGATGGCCCGACTTCTTTGCAGGGCAAATTTTACATAAGTGATTTACTGATCCGCTCTCCTCCTCCTCCTCCTCCCTCTTCCCCTCCTCCTTCCTTCCTTCTTCCTTTCTCCTTCTTCCTCTTCTTCTTCTTCTTATTCTCTCTTTAAGCATTCAAAACAGATCTTGCACAAGAACTCAGGGGAGGGAGCACCTTCCATAAGTGGAATTCTAAACAGGGCTTTCCTAAGGCTCAGAAATGGCAGGTGCCAGGGTAATAGCTGCTTGATAAGCAAACTGTAGGTGTCAGGGCAGGAGATTCCAGGTCACCACAGTGCTCTCAGTGCTCCCTAAAACTAGGCATCTGAGTTCTACAAGTGGGACAATGCAGATACTACTTGTTAAGAGCATACATTTATTGTTAATTTTTAAATTACATTATCCTTGTCAGCACTAGTGATAAAATAAAAATGGCTAAATTAGTTGTGTCAAACACCGTTGGACATCATCTCTGTTGTGGTTGTTGTTGTTGTTTTTGTTTGTTTGTTTTTTGTTATGGAGTCTTGCTTTGTTGCCCAGGCTGGAGTGCAATGGCTCAATCTCCACTCACTGCAATCTCCGCCTCCCAGGTTCAAGTGATTCTCCTGCCTCAGCCTCCCAAGTAGCTGGGATTACAGGCATGCGCCACCATGCCCGGCTAATTTTATATTCTACAAGACGGGGTTTCACCATGTTGGTCAGGCTGGTCTCGAACTCCTGACCTCAGGTATTCCACCTGCCTTGGCCTCCCAAAGTGCTGGGATTACAGGTATGAGCTACCGCACCCAGCTGACATCATCTATTTAAAAACTCCCAAAGACTCCACAAAATAGGTACCATTATTATTGCCATTTTACAGATCAGAAAACTGAGACTCAGACTTCAATAACTTACTTAAAATTACACTAGTAAGTAAAGAAGCTGGAAGATGAATTTCATAAGCCCAACTCCAAAGCCTATGCTTCATTACTTAAGTATGTAAGACATTCAAATAATGGTTCTGTTATGGTCTACTGTTAGGCACAAACAAAAGTATTTATTTAGGTTTCTCTGTACTTTAGAGTTGCCAAATTCTTGCTAATACTTTATACTCCCCACAGCACAAAATAATACTGGACACCATTGTTCACATTCGTATTGATTCGTGAGAAATATATAAAGAAACATTTTACTAGACCCTTACTAGTGAAAGAAAATTGAGAAAAAGCAAGAGACTTGATGGGTGGATTGGCTGGTATGTCTGTTAGTCTGTGCATCTGTCTGTCTCTGTCTTTCCCTCAGGTTCTCTTACTGTGTCTCCCTTTCTGTGTCATGTCTGTGTGTCTGTCTCTTTCTATCTTACTTTTATTTTTGCCTCTAAGTCTCTCTGTTTCTCTCCCTCTCTTTCTCTCTCTCTCTCTCACACACACACACACACACACACACACACACACATTCAATTAAATTTCATAGCTACGACTGGGAGTGGTAGCTCATGCCTGTAATCCTAGCACTTTGGGAGAGCGAGGTGGGTGAATCACCTGAGGTCAGGAGTTTGAGACCAGCCTGGCCAATGTGGTGAAACCCTGTCTCCACTAAAAATACAAAAATTAGCCGGATGTGGTGTTGCACGCATGTAGTCCCAGCTACTCGGGAGGCAAGAGAATTGTTTGAACCTGGGAGACAGGGAGCCAAGATCACGCCACTGCACTCAGGTCTGGGTGACAGAGAAAGACTTGGTCTCAAATAATAATAATAATAATAATAATAAATAAATAAATTTCACAGCTGTACATTGCTTCCTAGATCTGGAACAAATTAATATTCTAGAATCAAATAGATATCATAAAACATTCCTGTAGGAAGCCTCAGGTCCCTAGGAACTCAAGTTATCAGCTAAAGGGCACTAAAGGACAACAGTAAAGAATATGGGTTCTGGCTGGGCATAGTGGCTCACACCTGTCATCTCAGCACTTTGGGAGGCCGAGGCAGGCAGATCATCTGAGGTCAGGAGTTCGAGACCAGCCTGACCAACATGGAGAAACCCCGTCTCTACTAAAAATACAAAATTAGCTGGGCGTGGTGGTGCATGCCTTGTAATCCCAGCTACTCAGGAGGCTGAGGCAGGAGAATTGCATGAACCTGGGAGGCGGAGGTTGTGGTGAGCCAAGATTGCACCATTGCACTCCAACCTAGGCAACAAGAGCAAAACTCTGTCTAAAAAAAAAAAAAAAAAAAAAAAAAAAAAAATAGAATATGGGTTCCAGGGTCATACCTAATTCCTTGTAAGCTGCATGAATTAGGGCAAGTTATAAACTTATATGAACTACAGTCTCCTTGTCTGTGAAATGGATAACCTTGTAACCATCACATGGAGCTGTTGTGAGGATTAAACGCAATAATGTGTACAAAGTTCTTAAATGCTAAGCAATAGCAACATTGCTAGTTACTATTGTTACCATGATTATTGACAATGCGTCAATTGCTTTTAGACGCTTAGCCTCTAGGTAGGACATGGCACACAGTAGAATCTCAGAGAAACAAGAAACAAAGAGACAAACATACCAAGACACACATAGAAAGACATGAGACAGAGAGAAAGACAAATAAAGCAAGGGAGAGAGACTGAAGAGTCAGACACACAAACACACACGCGCGCACACACACACACGGAAAGACACACAGAGAGGAAAGAGAGGAAGAAGGAAGAGACAGAAACAGACTAACAGACATGTTAGTCAGCCCACTAACCAATTTTTTGCTCTTTCTCTAAATATTTCACTAGTATGGGTCCAAATATGTTTCCTTCCATGTTTCCCATGAATCAATGTGAATGATGAACAAGGAGGTCACGTTCTCCATTCCACCTCCAAGCTTCCCATGCTACAGAGAGGAGCTTACAAATGGGGAAGAGGGTGGCCTCATCCGACACAGTACCACAGAAGCAGTGAACGGCTAGCTAAGGAGAGAGGTGCCCCAGGGGCAGGCTATGCTGGCACTTTCTGGACAACAGGGCAATGCTGGGTTTAGTCGAGTCCAGAATCTGCAGACCTCATTTGCAGAGGCCCCCTTAGTTTAATGAGAAGGAAACCCTTTTTTTGTCCCTGGGAGAGCCAGTGAACAACACCACAGCAACTCACCTCCACGAACAAACAGAGCAAGCTTTCATACCCACATCAAAGGGAAAAACAACTCTGTCTTCCAAAAAAGACATTTAATCCAGCCAAGGGAATTCCTGGATCCTCTCTGTGTTGGCCTTCGGAACAGTATTTTCTGTTGCTGTAGCTGTACATTGTGAGCTTTCTAACACCTGTCATCAACATACTTTGATAAAATCAGGTGAGTATGGATGAGGTCACACTTACAACGAGCAGGTCTTTAGGGAGCAGGGATCGAGCAAATCATTGTGGAGAAGGTATTTTTCTTTCTTATGATGCCAGAGAAAGACTGAATCATGGAGAAAGACTTGAGGAGCACCAGAGTTCTAATACTCAAACTTAACCATCCCAACCCCAGCTAACTGCATTTCTTGGACTGCATGGGGAAAAAAGGAGATGTTACCAACAGGATGTTGAACTGATTTCAGCTCCATGAGTGTGGTCTCTTTCCTCCTGTCAGCTGGCTGGGACAGCAGCTTTCTTCTTCCCTGAGGACAGATCCTGTGCCACTTCATTCCCTCACAGCCACCTTCTTGTTCCCTCCTCCTGCTTCCCCAAGGCTGAGGCCAGCTAATTTGAGCCTTAAGATATTGCTGCCACCATTGTTACTAAGCTCTTCTGAGCCCTCTTCTGTAGAGCTTAGAAGTTAGAGAAGCTGGAACTCTTCCAGAAGTTACAGAAAGCTGGAAACTCTCCTCTGCCCTCCAAATCAAAATCACTTAATCTTGTCAGCAAAGGACAGCTGTCCAAACCTGCAAGTTGAGCTGGAATAGGAATCCTAAACTACTGTGGGCCCTGACAACGTCAGTCATTAATGAGGACAGCTTGTTCTTCACATCTTTGAATTTCATTTCAGAATCATTCCTCAGAAGTAAGCAGCTTCTAAGGAATGAGACCAGGCACGGTGGCTCATACCTGTAATCCCAGCACTTTGGGAGGCCAAGGCACGTAGATCACCTGAGGTCAGGAGTTTGAGACCAACCTGGCCAACACGGTGAAACCCCATCTCCGCTAAAAATACAAAAATTAGTCGGGCATGGTGGCATACACCTGTAATCCCAGCTACTTGGGAGGCTGAGGCAGGAGAATCACTTGAATCTGGGAGGCGGAGGTTGCAGTGAGCCAAGATAGCATCACTGCACTCCAGCCTGGGTGGCAGAGTAAGACTCCATCTCAAAAATAAAACAAAACAAAACAAAAAGGAATGAGGAGTTACTCAGCCTACCACCTCTTTACAGCTCCCCAGCAGATGAAGTCACTGAAGCCAACAAACAGATCATTTACTTTTATTTCTAAAGAAGTTCAGGTAATCATGGACATGGATGGTGGTGATAGTTGCGCAACAATGTGATATACTTAATGGCACTGAACTGTACACTTTAAAATGGTTAAAATGGTAAGTTTTATGTTATGTAATTTTACCACGATTTTTTAAAATTAAAAAAATTCTAAAGAATAAATTGGCCAGGCATGGTGGCTCACTCTTATAATCCCAACACTTTGGGTGGCCCAGGGGAGTGGATCACTTGAGCCCAGAAGATCAAGACCAACCTGGGCAACATGGCAATACCCAATTTCTACAAAAAATACAAAAATTAGCTGGGCATGATGGCATGTGCCTGTAGTCTCAACTACACGGGAGGCTGAAATGGGAGGATTGCTTGAGCCCAAGGAGGTTGAGGCTGCAGTCAGCCATGGTGCTGCCACTGCACTCCAGCCTGGGTGACAGGGTGAGATTCTATCTCAAAAAATAAAAAAGAATAAATTGAATTCAACATTTTTTAAAAGTACAGCTACGTTCCAGGTAGCTTAATGATTGCTGATTTATTATTATTAAATTATTTTTAAGGGAATCTTAGTAGTATAGAAAGATTACCAGCTTCAAGAATCTGTGAAAATCAAAAGCAGAAAGATACATGTCTTTATGTCAAAAATGCCATTATGGGGCAGGTGTGGTGGCTCATGCCTGAAAGCCCAGCACTTTGGGACGCCAAGGCAGGAAGATCCCTTTAGCCCAAGAGTTCGAGACCAACCTAGGCAACATAGTGAGACCTTGTCTCTACTAAAAATGAAAAAAAAAAAAAAAAAATTAGCCTGGTGTGATGACAAATGAGTCAGGAGGCTGAGGCAGAAGGATGGCTTAAGCCCAGGAGGTCAAGGCTGCCGTAAGCCATGATCATGTCACTGAACTCTAGCCTGGGTGACAGAGTGAGACCCTATCTCAAAAAAAAAAAAAAAAAAGTCTTTACATCAAAAATAAGTGTACTCGGTCGGGCGCGGTGGCTCACGCCTGTAATCCCAGCACTTTGGGAGGCCGAGGCGGGCGTATCACCAGGTCAGGAGATGGAGACCATAGTGAAACCCCATCTCTACTAAAAATACAAAAAATTAGCTGGGCTCGGTGGTGGGCGCCTGTAGTCCCAGCTACTCAGGAGGCTGAGGCAGGAGGATGGCGTGAACCCGGGAGGTGGAGCTTGCAGTGAGCTGAGATTGCGCCACTGCACTCCAGCCTGGGCGACAGAGCGAGACTCCGTCTCAAAAAAAAAAAATAAGTGCACTCTTTCTGTCATATGAATACTGTCCCACGAGTAAGATTTTCTAAAGAATGTCACTAAGCTTTTCTTTCAGAAACCGGTTCTTCCACAATGGCAGCTAGAACATTCAGATCAGAGGAGTGGCTTATAAGGGTTTCCAGCTTTTTCTTTAACAATAATACGTTAGGCCGGGCGCGGTGGCTCAAGCCTGTAATCCCAGCACTTTGGGAGGCCGAGACGGGCGGATCACGAGGTCAGGAGATCGAGACCATCCTGGCTAACACGGTGAAACCCCGTCTCTACTAAAAAATACAAAAAACTAGCCGGGCGCGGTGGCGGGCGCCTGTAGTCCCAACTACTCGGGAGGCTGAGGCAGGAGAATGGCATGAACCCAGGAGGCGGAGCTTGCAGTGAGCTGAGATCCGGCAGCCTGGGCGACAGAGCGAGACTCCGTCTCAAAAAAAAAAAAAAAAAAAAAACAATAATACGTTAAACAGTTTGTTCTCATGATACCTCTCAGAAATGTAAAGAGACATAGTACTCCATTAACATAAGTGGAAAATGTTATTTGCTTTTGCAGATGGTGAAATTTAAGGCTTGAAAAACCTAAAAGACTGAGCTGAGATCATTCCATGAAAAGTTCAGATTTTATATCCAGAGGTCACACTTTCCTGCCTTCTGGATCAAGATCATTTAAGAAACAAAGGTCACTCACTGTGAATCAATTAACTCCAATGAACATCCACTCACAGAAGCACCTACTCTCCTGAATCATGCCTATTGACTCACAATCCCCCAGGAGAGTACAACACAGGAAGCCCCAAAGTGGAGGAAAGCCCTGCATGCGGCTTACCTGTAGGGAAAGGGAAAAGGTGCAATTAATTGTTAACACTGTCAGTTTCACTGACAAGGAGTAGTGAGGGAACTGTAGAAGGTCTTGCATGATAAGGTAGAAGGAGAGCTCAGCATAGCTCAGGTTTCTAACTCACCATGGATGTCAAGCACAAGTGACAAGGTACATCAGTCAAGAGTGATCATGGAGACAGAAAACCCAACGATAAGCCTAGGTAAGAAAACAGATTATGACCATCTTTTGACTAACTATCTGTAGAAAGAGATCTAGCCTGCTGCCAGGCCAAGCTGGACCAAAAACAAAACAGAAAGTAATGAAATCTAGCAGGAATGAATCTCACAGTTCCCTACCACCCTACCTACAAACACATCTGCACCTGCCCTGAATTTCATATCCTCCCCACCAGCTCCCACACCCCTCAAAAGAAGAAAAAACCAACCATCCTCTTCCCAACACGGGTCATCCTTCTTGTGTTCTGGCTCCTCCTCTGGCCCCCTCCTCAAGCTATCTATCACCTCTCCCATTTCCTTCACTTCTCCCTTTCTATTGCCACCATTCCTTTAGCATGGTGCTCCTTAGTATTTGTGGATCACAAATTTCTTTGAGAAGCAAGAAAACTTGCACGCTATTTCTAAAGGCTTGAGAGATTCCCAGAGCCCTGGAGCCCAGGTAAAGAATCCCTGCTTTAGTGAAAATCTCTTCCACCTTAAACCTGAGCTGCTAGTGGACATCTCTCTTTCCTTTCAAAGCAAGCTTCTAGGACACAGATCTTTGTGCCCCTTTCTTCCCACTCTCTCCTCAATCCCCTGCCCTCACTCCACTAAAAGGAATCCTGCTAAAGTCACCATTGACAGTCCGAATGCCAAACCCGAGGAGTATTTTTCCCCTCTCATTTGACCTCCTGCTGTATATCACAGCAACCCATCCCATATCCTGAAACTCTTTTCCTCAGTGTCTTGACATCACCGTGATAAATCCCTCTTACAGCCTAGCCAACAATCTCTTCTTTTCTTGGAAATGTCCTTAACACCCAGTTTGGCCCCCAACCACCCTGTTTTTGTACTTGCAGGCCTCCCGCTTCCTGCCAGGGCTGACCACCCAGGGCTGGGCCTCACCAAGCAAGGCCAACCAGGGACTTCCCTAGAATTTTGGAATAGAGAAGAAAAATGAAGTTATTGGATTTCCCAAAATGTTGTAGCCACAAATTCCAGTTACACACCTATGTCTGCATATCTGACTACTCCTGTATCTGTGTAAGACATTCCTTTCTTTCCTTCAGTCGGTTTGCATTGGCTTCTGTTATTTGCCACCAATGAGTCCTGACTAATATAAACATTCCCTTGCTCCCAATTCACCTTTTCTCTCTCTGGCTGCTGCTTCTCATTCTTCTCAGTGGGCAACTCTTCTCTGTCTGCCCCTTAAACACTGGTTTATCTATCAGAATTGTAGGGGAAAATGGTTAGGAAGACAGAAAATTAGTCATGTCAGTGAACCAGATTGACTGAAGCCTTTGGATTTAACTGAACCAGCCCAGGCCTCACTCAGAACAACCTATTTGCTATACAGGTTTCCACGGGAACATAAAACCAAGAAAAAAACAATCTGAATAAATAGCTCCAAAGTTGGCTTTCATGAAGCCATACTTTAAAGATGAAAGACTCAAAACATGTATCATTTTTTAGAAAAGACCAGGACCACCAAAAAAAACCACACATATATATATACACTAATATATGTCTGATTTGTAAGATCCAATAATCTGGACAATTTCTGATATGATAGTCAAAAATCTCACTATAAAAGGGGATGGGCTCCTAACATTAGAATCTCTCTGATGTGACACAGTGGGAGGTACAAACATCACTGACTGGTAAACTACTGAAAATAGCAGGTTTAAATCTAACTGTGATCTAGGATATAGACTGTCCTGTGGGATAACTGACCCGGACTCTCAAAGGACTCAGGTCATGGAGAACCAAGGAAGGTCGAGGGACTTCCTAGACTGAGACCACAGAGGGATCCTTCCTCTTCCCAACCCCTGCCACAAAAATCCTATTCCTCTGTCTTCTCTATCTTGAGAAATGTCAAGTTGACCAAGCCAGAAATGTCTCCTTTTCTTGCTCCATAAGTAATCAATTGCCAAATCCTATGTATCTTATAAACTTCTCTATCTCTACCCCACTGTCCTGTTCTTGTCTTCATTGTCTCTCTTAAACTAAATATTAAATAAGCATCCTCACTAGTCTTTCTTGCCTCCAGTCTTGCTGCCCTCCAATCTATCTTCCACCCTTCCTCTACAGAGGATGTTTCAAACACAAAAGTCTAATCACATCACTACCCTGCTCAAAATCTTTCAGTGGCTTCCTAGTGTCTTCAAGATAAAATCTAACAAACTGCTTTTCCATGGTAGGCAAGGCCTTCCGTGATCTTCATCCCTGCCTTCCTTCCTAGTCTCAGTCTCCTTCTGCACCCACTCACAGCCAGTTCTCCAGACATACTCGATTGCTGTGGTGACTCTGAGTACGTGCTGTCCTCCAGAGCCACTGGGCCTGCACACATTCCATTCTCTGAGCTACATTCCATCCCCTCTACCTCCATACCAACCCCTCCCCACACACTCCTACTAGAGAAGATATGTCTATTGGAAAGCCTTGTCTGCATTGCCCAGGTCTACTTAGAAGCTCCATTTCTCCGATGTTCTCATTGACCCAGATGTATAACCTCATGAAAGCAATTTATTTCTTTGTATTAAATTATTTGTTTATGCAACTGCCTTCCCTGCTAACTATAAGATTTTTAATGACATGACTTGTTTTTAATTTGGCTTTTTTAAGTGTCTAGTCCATTCTCAGTTTATAGTAGGCACTCAACAATTGTTTATTTTGAAATTGACAATCATCCCAGTGAAATTGTTTATTTCTTTGTTTTTAAGGACTTTAATTTCCAAATCATAAAGAGCTATGACCAGCTAAAAATAGGAACAAGAAAAGAGACTGGGAATGTGAGCAACTGCAGGAAATGAATTATTTGAAAGTCAAGCCTTTGGCGTTTTCCTTCTCAACTATGAGATAAACCCCAGTCTTCAAAGAATGTTGGGTAAAGTAGGGCTGGGTGGGTTAGGGGGTTGACATGCAAAGGATGAAACAAGCTTATTTTGGATATGGAATGAATTTTATTGGACTAATGAAAATTTACCCACACCCCTATGTTCTAACTCTATGATTTTAAAAATACAATATTCTATGCACACAGAAGGTGGTAACCAAGGGTAAAAAGGAGGAGACTGGTGCCTTCTCAGTCTCTGACAAACAATGCAAAGATTGTAGAGACCCAAACAAAAGGATCTCTACATGGAGCCCTGTGAATACCAGATAATTTGGCCTCCGGGAGGGATTCTCCACATTTTGCATACCACCAATCACTCTCAAAAAGCCGAGGTCCCAACCACTACGTAGCAAAAGCCCATTTCTGTTTTGTTTTGCTTTGTTTTGTTTTGTTTTGTTTTGAGACAGAGTCTCGCTCTGTCGCCCAGGCTGGAGTGCAGAAGCGCAATCTCAGCTCTCTGAAACCTCTGCCTCCCGGGTTCAAGTGATTCTCCTGCCCCAGCCTCCGAGTAGCTGGGATTACAGGCGTGTGTCACTTCACCCAGGTAATTTTTGTATTTTTAGTAGAGACGGGGTTTCACCATGTTGGCCAGGCTGGTCTCGAACTCCCAATCTCAGGTGATCCACCCACCTTGGCCTCCCAAAGTGCTGGGATTACAGGCATTAGCCACTGCGCCCGGTCACAAAAGCCCATTTCTTTAGAACACGTTTGTATGTTTAACTTCTTCTTATAATTATATTTATGATACGGAGTAAGCTTTAAGAACAGAACAACAACACGGCAGTGGGATTGTTGGAGCGAATTCCATTGTAACTTCTTGCTAGCTGTATGAGAACACTGTGGCCAGAGCTCAGGAGGCCTCCAGGGAATAGCTTGCTCTGGGAAAAACAGGCTTTGATTTAGGCGGCATTGAGAAATCCTTTGAGGGAGACCTTCCATCTGCTGATGAGAAGAATGCTTCCCTCTCATTCTTGGCACCCTCACTTGGCTGGCAAGGTCAGGTGTGTTTTTCCAGTGACTAGCTCACAGCAGGGATAGAGGAGAGAAGCCCTTGGGGGCTGAGACACTAAGGGAATCAGACTGCCCAGTGTCTGGTCAAGGTTTCCAAGGTATTTTTCAAGGTTTCGTTTCCCAGCATTCTGTTTTCAGTTTACCAAGAAAAAGTTCCTAAAGAGAACCTCTTTAGTGGCCTTTGAAGAAGGACAGAGAGAGGGAGGCAGAGCCCAAGGGCCCTGTGAGCAGAGTGGGAAGGACATGGAGAACAAAGAGGCTTACACAGTGGGGTAACTAGGGATTAAAGATATCAATCACTTTGAGAAATAACGTAGAGAAAGAGAGAGAGGGGAGGAAACATACAAATACCAGAATGGACTAGTGTATACCAGCTATTCAGCTAAAAATGAAGAAAGAAAATGGACAGCCAGAGATAGCCTTTGAGAATTTTGTTGAAAAACTACTTTAGATGAACTACCATAAAAGTACTGCTAACAAGCAGGAGAATTTTCAGGGGAACATTAGAAATTCAGCTTCCTGCATTCAGTTGTAAGGGACAAGGAACTAGTCACGCAGTGGAGATGAGAGATAAGCCAGGAATGAAATGAAAATTTTGAAAGTCCCTTGCATAGGGATAGCAGGATAATTATTTAAAGCATGAAGGCAGTAATTTAGGTCTAAAATGTCACCACCATTAATTCTAAGTTTCACTGTAGTCTGTTAGGGAAGAGTTCTCCGCAGATTTTGAATAACTGCTTCTTGAAATGGAAACTCTCCAAAAACAATTGACATTTCTACAATCCTTAAGGAATAGAACTTTGAGAAAAATGACTTCTCAGGTGGCTATCTGAACATCAGTGTCTGAATAACTAACATTCATCCTTGCTTTATGTCACCCTCATTAATCAGTTCATATTAAAGATAATGCCATACATGTAATTATATGGCATACCATTATGTTAAGCATTTAAGACTATCATATTGCACCATATCTTGGCCATGGTGATGTATGGCCCCAATTTGAGAACATGTGTCAATTTTTCATAGATTTTCATCTGTATTCATGACTCAAGGGCCTTTAGCAAATTAATAACCAAAAGAATTTACAGTAGGCTCCTTTGTAAGTCCACAGTCCATTACTTACCATACTTCTCACTTGTTTTAGCTCTTAAAAACTTATTCAGCTTCCTAAAAATATGCTTAACCTGTTTTCCAATTGCCCTTGTTCCTGTGTTAGATGTTTGTTTGTTTGTTTGTCTTTAGATATTTGGTAAGGGGGCAGGGGTCTCTCTATGTTACCCATGCTGGACTTGAACTCCTGGACTCAAAGAATTCTCCTGCCTCAGCCTCCCAAGTAGGTGGGACTACAGGTGAACACCACTATGCCTGGCTTTTTGATTTTTTAAAATCTAAGCATATGTGGTTTCATTTACTTTATTATGATTTTTTTGAACATGTATTTTAGGTTCAGGGAGTACAGGTTTGTTACATAGGTCAACTGCATGTCACTAGGGTTTGTACAGATAATTTCATCACCCAGGTAATAAGCATAGTAGCCGATAGGTATTTTATCTGGTCCTCTCCCCACTTCTACCCTCCACTCTCAAGTCAGCTGCAGTGTCTGTTGTTGCCCTCCTAGTGTCCATGTGTACTTCTTGATATAAGCTCCTACCTATAAGTGAGAATATGTGGTATTTGGTTTTCTGTTCCTGCGTTAATTTGCCTAGGATAATGGCCTCCAGCTCCATCCATGTTGCTGCAAAGGACATGATCTCATTTTTTTTCATGGCTGCATAGTATTCCATGGTGTATATGCACCACATTTTCTTTATCCAGTCTACAATTGATGGGCATTTAGGTTGATTCTATGTCTTTGCTGTTGTGAATAGTGCCATAATGAACGTATGTGTGCATGTGTCTTTATGGTAGAACAATTTGTATTCCTTTGGGTATATACCCAATAATGGGATTTTTGGGTTAAACAGTAAGTCTAGGTTTTGTTTTGTTTTATTTTGTTTGAGATGGAGTCTCGCACTGTCGCCCAGGTGGAGTGCAGTGGTGCGATCTCCGCTCGCTGCAAGCTCCGCCTCCCAGGTGCATGCCATTCTCCTGCCTCAGCCTCCCGGGTAGCTGGGACTACAGGCGCCTGCCACCATGCCTAGCTAATTTTTTGTATTTTTAGTAGAGACAGGGTTTCACTGTGTTAGCCAGGATGGTCTCGATCTCCTGACCTCGTGATCTGCCCGCCTCAGCCTCCCAAAGTGCTGGGATTACAGGCGTGAGCCACTGCGCCTGGCCTTGTTTTGTTTTGTTTTGTTTTGTTTGAGACAGAGTCTCACTCTGTCACCCAGGCTGGAGAGCAGTGGCGTAATCTCTGCTCACTGGAACCTCCGCTTCCTGGGTTCAAGTAATTCTCATGCCTCAGCCTCCCAAGTAGCTGGGATTACAGGCATGCGCCACCACACCCACCTAAGTTTTTTGTATTTTTAGTAGAGGTTTCCCCATGTTGGCCAGGCTGGTTTTGAACTCCTGACCTCAAGTGATCCACTCAGCCTAGCCTCACAAAGTGCTGGGATTACAGGCCTGAGCTACTGTACCTGGCCTGGGTAAGGCTGTTTTAAGTTCTTTGAGGAATTGCCAAACTGCTTGCCACATCGGCTGAACTAATTTACACTCCCACCAGCAGTGTATAAGCATTCCTTTTTCTCCACAACCTCACCAGCATCTGTTATTTTTTGACTTTTTAGTAATGGCCATCTGACTGGTGTGAGATGGTCTCTCATCATGATTTTGATTTGCATTTCTCTAATGGTTAGGTTAAACATTTTTTCATATGCTTGTTGACTGTATGTATGCCTTCTTTTTAAAAGGGTCTGTTCATGTCCTTTGCCCACTTTTTAATGGGGTTGTTATTGGCTTATAAATTTGTTTAAGTTCTTATAGATTCTAAATATTCGACCTTTGTTGGATGCATAGTTTGCAAATATTTTCTCCCATTCTGTAGGTTGTCCGTTGACTTGGTTGATAGTTTCTTTTGCTGTAAGCATATGTTATTTTAAAATTACATCACATCAGGCCGGGCGCGGTGGCTCACGCCTGTAATCCCAGCACTTTGGGAGGCCGAGGCGGGCGGATCACAAGGTCAGGAGATCGAGACCATCCTGGCTAACACTGTGAAACCCCGTCTCTACTAAAAATGCAAAAAATTAGCCGGGCGAGGCGGCGGGCGCCTGTAGTCCCAGCTACTCGGGAGGCTGAGGCAGGAGAATGACGTGAACCCGGGAGGCGGAGCTTGCAGTGAGCCGAGATCGCGCCACTGCACTCCAGCCTGGGCGACTAAGCGAGACTCTGTCTCAAAAAAATAAAATAAAATAAAATAAAATAAAATAAAATAAAATAAAATAAAATAAAATTACATCACATCTGTACACTGAGTCATTTAAACAACGAAGGAAATGAAAGGATCAATATACTAAAAAGTAATGCTGGATTAAACTAAGTTCAAGGTCTTACAATAAAATTTAGCTTATCCCACTTATTCTACATTTTTAACTAAAACAAAGCTCATCTTTTTAAAAAACTCATCTTTATAAAGTTTTCAAGTGCTTAACAGAGGCTTTTATTCATTATTCCTTACAACAACCTTATTTTTAAAAAAGTCAGCTTGCTCCTAATTATATAACCAGAGAAACAAACAGAGAAGGCAAGATCATTGTCCAGACTTCCCAAACAAATAGGAAAATGCGGATTAAAACTGTCTGTTCAGGCCAGACCTGGCGGCTCATACCTATAATCCCAGCATTCTGGGAATCTGGGGTGGGTAGATCACTTGAGGCCAGGAGTTCAAGACCAGCCTGGGCAACAGGGCGAAACTCTGTCTCTACAAAAAATACAAAAATTAGCCAGTACGGTGGCATGCACCTGTAATCCCAGCTACTCGGGAGGCCGAAGCAAGAGAATTGCTTGAACCTGGGAGGCAGAGGTTGCAGTGAGCTGAGATCATACCATGGCACTCCAGCCTGGGACTCTGTCTCAAAACAAGAAAAAACTCTGTTTACACATTTATGGTCCATTTTCTCCAGCATATGTTTTTGTAGAAGATTCTGTTATCAGGTCCCTGGCCTCCCCTGGGCTGCTCACATCAATTATTAACCAACATTACATCAATAAACTCCTGCTGCTCCCACCCTGAGCCCAGATTGCTTGTAGGGGAAGTGGCATTGTCAGAAATCAGCACTTGATATGGCTCTGGAAGATAGCTGCCCCTCTCTTCAAAGGACACCCCTCCTCAGGAATCCCTAAAATAAATTTTCTTTACCTCTGAAGTCAGACAAGCCCAAACATCCTCTTCTAATCTGGTGAAAATCTATCCAGCTGTTTTCATCTGATGTAACAAAGAACAAGCAGAAACTGGATAATACTGTCCTGGATTCTGGGACAAACTCTGTGAGAATCAATAATACATGACCCAATACAGTAAAAGTCGCTTTTGTATGTGGTGCTGTTTGGAGAGATAGATTATTATTTCTCCATTGATGGCCTGTAGAACAAGGTGTTTGTTAAAATGCAGATCCCTAGGTCCCAACCCAGACCTACTGAATCAGACTTAAAACTAGAGATGCATTCAAACCAGTGCCACCACCAACACCGCTGTGATTCTTATGCCACCTGAAGTAAGAAACCTCCCGACTAGACCAGGACTTCTCAAACTAGATTGCATGCTTCTTGAGAGCGGAAATCAGTTCCTAGTTATCCTCATAGGCCCCAATACCCAGCTGAGGTGCTTCATAAGTGTTCATTGATTGAACGCATATTAACTGGTTGTTTATTATGTATGTATTATAAGTGTCCACAGTCTTTGATGTTAGAATTAGTTCATGTGTAATTAATTTCTTAGGAAGCAGTGTAAACACCTGTTACAAAGTGTAAACACGTATAAACTCTTTAAACTGATTTTTAGTTGTCCTATTCCCACGGCATGGAGCCAGAATTAAATCAACCAGAAGCTTGACTACTCCCTACACAACTCACTGTGTGCACCTGCTCCATCCCAGCCCCAGGCTCATAGATCCTCCAGGCTCTCACATAATAAAAGCTCTTTGGTCACTTTTAGATGAAAATTCTAGTATGGTCAAACAGCCAACCTCCAAACTCTTGATCCAATTAAAGCTTCTCTATTCCCCCAGGAGGGACCTACCAGCCAGGAAACCTGCTGTTTGGATGGGGGTTGTAGGGGGCATAGTCAATGCTTTCTATGCCTCTTCCCCATGCCCTATGCTGCCCCTGGCTTCTGCCCAGGCTGAGGGTGTGGTAGGAGGGGAAAAAGGCAGGGACATGGAGCTATGTCCTTGTGGAACTATCATTTCAGAGTAGCCTTCAGTGCAGCAGATAGACAATTACTGGCTCTTCCTCCTCCCAGGGGACCCTACTTTCCTGCTGTAGTCGCTAGTATAGGCAGGACCTCCTCCAGCTGGTCACCAGTGCCTTCCTTTCTGTTCTAGTTTCCTATTGTCTGGTTCAAGCAACTATATTAATTAGACATGGGGTCTTGCTCTGTTGCCCAGGGTGGTATGCAGTGGTGCAATCATAGTTCATTGCTGCCTTGGACTCCTGGGCTCAAGCGATCTTCCTGCCTCAGCCATCCAAGTAGCTGGGACTACAGACATGCACCACTGCACCCAGTCCAGCTCCGGCCACTTGATGCTGGGTTCATCTTGCCCCTCCAGAAGGTCATCTTTTTAAAGATAACCTGAGTACTACTTCCTTCCATGGTTACTCACTGTTCACACCTTCACCAGTGGGAGTACAGTTCTTCCCCAGTCACCTCTTCACCTCACTCTGCCAGGTCAAGTCAGAAGGAAACAGGTCACAGTCCCTACCTCCCTGACACTGAAGGCTCCCTCACTTGCCTTATGACCCTAGGGGCACACTCCGTCTCCTCCTTCAGGAAGGCACTCTGATAACTCTCCTGTCAAAGGATTCTCAGTGCCCACTCCCATAATGGATTCTTTACCCTCCTCTCCCTCACCTAGAGCACATGAGGCAAATGCTGGCAACACCATTTCCATAATCCCTTAGCAAGTGCTGCATAGGGTGATCCAACATCTCATGAGATAGTGGGGACATTTGTCACCTGTCGTAGTGTTCTGGGGAGACAACTAGAAAGTCACATCTGACATCCTGTTACATTAATCAGACTCTCAGTTACAAGAGAAAAGACTCAGTCTTAATTAGTGACTTCATCTTAATTAGTGAAGGTTTGAGATAAGAATACTCACTGAAATAAGGAACACTAAAATATTACGGCAACTCTAAAATACTAGAGCAGCTGTACCCAGATCACACAATGACGAGAAGACACTTCAGAGTGTAAAACAGATCTAATGACCAGGAATTTGTCACTGCCTCAGCAAAGGAGTTTCTGGACTCCCCGGACACAGGAGTGAACTGTCTCTGTTTCTGGAGCCGTTCTTTTTTTGCTTTCACCCACAGATGCCAACCCCTACTCTAAACTCTGTTCCATGGAACACCCGTGTTATAAAAGATGTTAACAGGTGAGAGTCGTTTGTCCAACAAGACTGGGAAACACCAAGTCAATGTTAGACAAGCTTCTTACTGTAGGATTCTCAGTTTTTAATAAGCCAAGGCATTGTATGACTCTACAGAAGGGAATAGAGATGTGCGTTTTCCCAAATGTGATTACCCAGAAATCCGCATTTCAGGGACACCTGTTAACCACTGCTGAGACAGCCCAGGCTACACTGCTGAGAAGTATACGTGCACTTTTTCTACCTCTTGACTTAAGCATACTTGTGGCATGGCATCTGCAGACTGCCCCCTCTCTGTATGTATTTTCAGCTCCTGCTCCCACAACCAACTAACTCTCTCTGTATCTTGATTCTCTTAAAACAAAGAAATTGCTGGTTCCAGTATGGTCACCATCATAATCATTTGGGCAGGTTCTTGGTATCAAGCCATCTTACAAGCCACCAACCAACCTATAGCCTGACTAACTTAGGACTGGATGCCCTCCCCTGACCAAGAGGGTGGAACAAAATATGACCCTTCCATCACTAGCAGGAGACTATGAAGTAAACATAGTCTCTTAGCCCTTTGTGATGGCCAGCACACAGAATGAAAACAAGAAACAAAATGAAACAGGTACCAATCTCTATACCCCTGAAACTCTGAAAGCTCTCTCATGTGACTTACAACCCTGGGGGACTTTGTAACTGCACAACAAATTACATAAATGTTTTTTCAAGTGATTTGACAGTCCCCCCAAACTAGTGAAATACACTGTGATCAAAATGAAACTGGGTTCCAGATTAATCCTTTTCTCTAAGTTTCTTCACTGAATAGGTGAGTCACAATTTAAGTAGGAATAGCAGACACATCGACTTCTTCCCTTAACCCACTGTGTATAATAACTCTACATTATACTTCACTGCTTTTGATTGCTATTTATCCATATGCTTCGACTTGGTTTACTAATGATAAACCAATAGTAAATGTTTTTAGCTTAAACAATCCAAGGTAAAAGAATAAAGCCTAAAATATATTATGGACATCTGTTTTTAAAAGTGCTTATTTGCAACACTCAATTAAAAACAGGCGTAGGTGTGCTTTGCTTTTCCTAGGATGTGCTTATGCAGCCTTCTTCCTGTGACACAGTTCAGTCCTCCTCATCTTCACCTCAGCAATGACATTCGGCCTCATGTGTGGGAAAGTACTGTTTCATTAACCTCATTCCACAACTGAATCAGAAAAATGCACCTTCAACATTATGAAAACATAAGTCAGCCAATGTGACTGAAGGTCAGTTTAAAAAGTCATGTTCTTCCGGACTCCGCCTGTTAGGGCCATTTCATGAGTAATGGCAAGACCAGAGACTCTGCTAAGAGAAAAAGCTTGGCATAATGTAAAGATGTTTTTAATGTAAATGCGTAATTGGCTTTTATCCACACATTTTATAGGATTGATGAGTCATTGTTGCCTGGGGAGCCCCAGCTCCTGAATGTCTGGCAACCCTTAATGTGATTGTGCAGCCCAACCCCTAAATGCCAGCCCACTCTTGGTGTAATTAAGCGGCCAAGGCCATCTGCATAAAGTATGTCCTGAGTTTGGGCCCCACCGGCTGGCCTCACTTGAAGGAGTGCCCAATGGAACAGCCCTATGCAACAGGACATGCACCTGGCTGTTGCTCCAGTTTTGATCTGCTGTGACCTTTCAGACAGAGAAGCAAAATAATTGTTTGGAGGAAACTCAATGAAATTAAAGATAACACAGACAAGTAAATTAGAATTCTGGCCGGGCATGGCGGCTCTTTGGGAGGCTGAGGAAGGTGGATCACAAGGTCAGGAGTTCGAGACCAGCCTGGCCAACATGGCAAAACCCCTCTAATAAAAATGCAAAAATTAGCCAGGTGTGGTGGCACACTCCTGTAATCCCAGCTACTCGGGAGGTTGAGGCAGGAGAATCACTTGAACCCAGGAAGCAGAGGTTGCAGTAAGCCAAGATCGTGGCACTGCACTCCAGCCTGGGCAACAGAGTGAGGCTCCATCTCAACAACAAAAACAAAAAAAGAGAGACTTGGGTGGGGACACAACCAAACCATATTAACATGTAATAATCAAACTTCTGACCGGGCACTGTGGCTCACATCTGTAATCCAAGCACTTTGGGAGGCCCAGGCAGGTGGATCATGAGGTCAGGAGATCGAGATCATCCTGGCCAACATGGTGAAATTCCATCTCTACTAAAAATACAAAAATTAGCTGGGCATGGTGGCACGTGGCTGTAGTCCCAGCTACTCAGGAGGCTGAGGCAGGAGAATTGCTTGAACCCGGGAGGCAGAGGTTGCAGTGACCCAAGATTGCACCACTGCACTCCAGCCTGGTGACAGAACGAAACTCTGTAAAAATAATAATAATAATAATGACACTTCCAAACGTCAAGGATAAATAAAGGATCCTAAAAGCAGCAAAAGAAAGAAAGAACACACAATGGAGCTCCAATACATCCGATACCAGATTTCTCACTGGAAATCTTATAGGCCAGGAGAGAGTACCATATTTAAAGTGCTGAAGGAAAAAAAAAATGTATCCTAGAATAGTATATCCAGTGAAAATATCCTTCAAACATGAAGGAGAAAGTAAGACTTTCCCAAATAAACAAAAGCTGAGGGATGAGGAATTTTATCAATACCAGTCCTGTCCTACAAGAAATGCTAAAGAGATTTCTTAAATGTGACAGAAAATAATGTTAATGAGCAATAAGAAATCATCTGAAGGTAGCAAGCCCAGTGGTAACAGTAAGTACACAGAAAAACACAGAATATTATAACACTATAATTGTTGTATACAAACTACTCAAATCTTGAGTAGAAAGACTAAAAGATGGCTGCGTGCAGTGGGTCACACTTGTAATCCCAGCACTATGGGAGGCAGGAAGATCACTTGAGCTCAGGAGTTCAAGACCAGCCTGGGCAGCATAGCAAGACCTCATCTCTACTAATAATTTAATTAAAGAAAGACTAAAAGATGAACTGATCAAAAATAATAACTACAACAGTTCAAGTCATAGATGGTGCAATAAGATATAAATAGAAGCAACAAAGTGTTTAAAAGCAGGGGGATAAAGTTAAAGCATAGAGTTTTTGTTAATTTTCTCTTTTTTATACAATCAGTGATATGTTGTTATAATATATTATAATCTTTTAAAATAATGGCTTATAAGATATTATTTTCGAGCCTCTAGATAACCTCAAATCAACAAACATACAGCAGATACACAAAAATAAAAAGCAAGAAATTAAAACATACCACCAGAGAAAATCACCTTCACTAAAAGGAAGACAGGAAGGCAAGAAATAAGGAAAAGGAAACCACAAAACAGGGCTGGGCATGGTGGCTCACGCCTGTAATCCCAGCACTTTGGGAGGCCGAGGCGGGCGAATCGTGAGGTCAGGAGATCAAGACCATCCTGGCTAACACTGAAATCCCATCTCTACTAAAAAGTACAAAAAATTAGCCAGGCATAGTGGTCGGCAACTGTAGTCCCAGCTACTCAGGAGTCTGAGGCAGGAGAAGGGTGTGAACCTGGGAGGTGGAGCTTGCAGTGAGCCAAGATCACACCACTGCACTCTAGCCTGGGATACAGAGTGAGACTCCGTCTCAAAAAAAAAAGAAAGAAAACCACAAAACAACCAGAAAACAAATAACAAAATAGTAGGAGTAAATCCTTACTTATCAGCAATCACATTGAATGTAAATGGATTAAACTCTCCAATCAGATGACATAGAGAGACTGAATTAATAAAAAATAAAAATTAAAAAAAAAAAAAAAGGACCAAATGATCTGTTGCCTACAAGAAACACACTTTTCTTATAAATATACACATAAGCTGGGCAAGGTGGATCACACCTGTAATCCCAGCACTTTGGGAGGTTGAGGTGGGTGGATCACTTGAGGTCAGGATTTCAAGACCAGCCTGATCACCATGGCAAAACTCCATCTCTTCTAAAAACACAAAAATTGAACAACAGTGGGGTTTCAGGCAAGATGGCCAAATAGGAACAGCTCCAGTCTGCAGCTCCCAGAGAGATCAACACAGAAAGTGGGTGACTTCTGCATTTCCAACTGAGGTCCCCAGCTCATCTCATTGGGACTGGTTAGACAGTGGGTTCAGCCCACGGAGGGTGAGCCAAAGCAGCGTGGGGCATTGCCTCACCAGGGAAGTGCAAGGGGTCGGGCAACTCCCTCCCCTAGCCAAGGGAAGCCATGAAGGACTGTGCTGTGAGGAATGGTGCATTCCAGCCCAGATACTATGCTTTTCCCATGGTCTTTGCAACCCACAGACCAGGAGATTCCCTCAGGTGCCTACACCACATGGGTTTCAAGCACAAAACTCAGCAGCCTTTTGGGCAGACACTGAGCTAGCTGCAGGAGTTTTTAAATCATATCCCAGTGGCACCTGGAACACCAGCAAGAAAGAATCATTCACTCCCCTGGAAAGAGGGCTGAAGCCAGGGAGCCAAGTGGTCTAGCTCAGCGGATCACACCCACATGGAGCCCAGCAAGCTAAGATCTGCTGGCTTGAAATTCTTGCTGCCAGCACAGAAGTCTGAAGTCTACCTGGGATGCTTGAGCTTGGTAGGGGGAGTGGCATCCACCACTACTGAGGCTTGAGTAGACGGTTTTCCCCTCACAGTGTAAACAAAGCCATCGGGAAGTTCAAACTGGGAAGAGCCCACCGCAGCTCAGCAAAGCCGCTGTAGCCAGACTTCCTCTCTAGATTCCTCCTCTGTGGGCAGAGCATCTCTGAAAGGAAGGCAGTAGCCCCAGTCAGGGGCTTATAGATAAAACTCCCATCTCCCTGGGACAGAGCACCTGGGGGAAGTGGGAGGCTATGCTCACAGCTTCAGTAGACTTAAACATTCCTGCCTGCCAGCTCTAAAGAGAGCAGTGGATCTCCCAGCACAGTGCTCGAGCTCTGCTAAGGGGCAGATTGCCTTCTCGAGTGGGTACCTGACCTCTGTGCCTCCTGACTGGGAGACACCTCCCAGCAGGAGTCGACACACTTCATCTGGGAGGCATCTGGTGGGTACTCTGCTGGGACAAAGCTTCCAGAGGAAAGAACAGGCACTAATCTTTACTGTTCTGCAGCCTCCGCTGGTGATATCCAGGCAAACAGGGTCTGGAGTGGACCTCCAGCAAACTCCAGTAGACCTGCAGCAGAGAGGCCTGACTGTTAGAAGGAAAACTAACAAATAGAAAGGAATAGCATCAACATCAACAAAAAGGACCTCCACACAAAAACCCCATCCGAAGGTCACCAACATCAAAGACCAAAGGTAGATAAATCCATGAAGATGAGGAAAAACCAGTGCAAAAAGGCTGAAAATTCCAAAAACCAGAATGCCTCTTCTCCTCCAAAGGATCACAACTCCTCACCAGCAAGGGAACAAAACTGGATGGAGAATGAGTTTGATGAACTGACAGAAGTAAACTTCAGAAGGTGGGTAATAACAAACTCCTCTGAGCTAAAGGACCATGTTCTAATCCAATGCAAGAAAGCTAAGAACCTTGAAAAAATGTTAGAGGAATTGCTGACGAGACTAACCAGTTTAGAAAAGAACATAAATGACCTGATGGAGCTGAAAAATACAGCATGAGAACTTCGAGAAGCATACACAAGTATCAATAGCTGAATCAATTAAGCAGAAGAAAGGATATCAGAGATTGAAGATCAACTTAATGAAATAAACGTGAAGACGAGATTAGAGAAAAAAGAATGAAAAGGAATGAACAAAATCTCCAAGAAACATGGGACTATGTGAAAAGACCAAACCTACATTTCATCAGTGTACCTGAAAGTGACAGGGAGAATGGAACCAAACTGGAAAACACTCTTCAGGATACTATTCAGGAGAACTTCCCCAACCTACCAAGACAGGCCAACATTCAAATTCAGGAAATACAGAGAACACCACAAAGATATCCCTCAAGAATAGCAACCCCGGCCGGGCGCGGTGGCTCAAGCCTGTAATCCCAGCACTTTGGGAGGCCGAGGCGGGCGGATCACAAGGTCAGGAGATTGAGACCACAGTGAAACCCCGTCTCTACTAAAAATACAAAAAATTAGCCGGGCGCGGTGGCGGGCGCCTGTAGTCCCAGCTACTCAGGAGGCTGAGGCAGGAGAATGGCGGGAACCCGGGAGGCGGAGCTTGCAGTGAGCCGAGATCGCGCCACTGCACTCCAGCCTGGGCAACAGCGTGAGACTCCGTCTCAAAAAAAAAAAAAAAAAGAATAGCAACCCCAAGACACATAATCGTCAGATTCACCAAGGTTGAAATAAAGGCAAAAATATTAAGGGCAGCCAGAGAGAAAGGTCAGGTTACCAACAAAGGGAAGCCCATCAGACTAACAGTGGATCTCTCTGCAGAAACCCTACAAGCCAGAATAGAGTGGGAGCCAATATTCAACATTCTTAAAGAAAAGAAGTTACAACCCAGAATTTAATATACAGCCAAACTAAGCTTCATAAGTGAAAGAGAAATAAAATCCTTTACAGACAAGCAAATGCTGAGAGATTTTGTCACCACCAGGCCTGCCTTATGAGAGCTCCTGGGGGAAACACTAAATATGTAAAGGAAAAACTGGTACCAGCCACTGCAAAAACATACCAAATTATAAAGACCAACGACACAATGAAGAAACCGCATCAACTAATGGGCAAAATAACCAGCTAGCATCATAATGACAGGATCAAATTCACACATAACAGTATTAATCTTAAATGTAAATAGGCTAGCTCTTCCGGGGACGTTGTCTGCAGGCACTCAGAATGGTCCAACGTTTGACATACCGACGTAGGCTTTCCTACAATACAGCCTCTAACAAAACTAGGCTGTCCCGAACCCCTGGTAATAGAATTGTTTACCTTTATACCAAGAAGGTTGGGAAAGCACCAAAATCTGCATGTGGTGTGTGCCCAGGCAGACTTCGAGGGGTTCGTGCTGTAAGACCTAAAGTTCTTATGAGTTTGTCCAAAACAAAGAAACATGTCAGCAGGGCCTATGGTGGTTCCATGTGTGCTAAATGTGTTCGTGACAGGATCAAGCGTGCTTTCCTTATCGAGGAGCAGAAAATCGTTGTGAAAGTGTTGAAGGCACAAGCACAGAGTCAAAAAGCTAAATAAAAAAATGAAACTTTTTTGAGTAATAAAAATGAAAAGACTTGCTGTATGTAAAAAAAAAAAAAAAATGTAAATAGGCTAAATGCCCTCAATTAAGACACAGACTGGCAAATTGGATACAGTCAAGACCCATCAGTTTGCTGTATTCAGGAGACCCGTGTCATGTGCAAAGACATACATACACTCAAAATAAAGGGATGGAGGAATATTTACTAAGCAAATGGAAAGCAAAAGAAACCAAGGGTTGCAATCCTAGTCTCTGATAAAACAGACTTTAAACCAACAAAGATCAAAAAAGACAAAGAAGGGCATTACATAATGGTAAAGGGATCAATGCAACAAGAAGAGCTAACTATCCTGAATATATATGCACCCAATAAAGGAACACCCAGATTCATAGAGCAAGCTCTTAGAGACCTACAAAGAGACATAGACTTCACACAATAATAGTGGGAGACTTTAACACCCCACTGTCAATATTAGACAGACCAACAAGACAGAATATTAACAAGGATATTCAGGACTTGAACTCAGCTCTGGACCAAGAAGACCTAACAGACATCAACAGAACTCTCCACCCCAAATCAACAGAATATACATTCTTCTCAGCACCACATTACACTTATTCTAAAATTGAACACATAATTGGAGATAGAACACTCCTCAGCAAATGCAAAAGAACGGAAATCATAACAGTCTCTCAGACCACAGTGCAATCAAATTAGAACTCAAGATTAAGAAACTCACTCAAAACTGCACAACCCCATGGAAACTGAAAAACCTGCTCCTGGATGACTACTGGGTAAATAATGAAATAAGGGCAGAAATAAATAAGTTCTTTGAAACCAGTGAGAACAAAGACACAATGTACCACAATATCTGGGGCACAGCTAAAGCAATGTTGAGAGGGAAATTTATAGCACTAAATTCCCACAGGAGAAGTGGGAAAGACCTAAAATCGACACCTTAACATCACAAGTAAAAGAACTAGAGAAGCAAGAGCAAACACATTCAAAAGCTAGCAGAAAACAAGAAATAACTAAGATCAGAGCAGAACTGATGGAGATAGAGACACAAAAAAACCCTTCAAAAAATCAATAAATCCAGGAGCTGGTTTTTTGAAAAGATTAACAAAATAGATAGACCACTAGCCAGACTAATAAAGAAGAAAAGAGAGAAGAATCAAACAGACACAATAAAAAATGATAAACGGGATATCACCACTGATCCCACAGAAATACAAACTACCATCAGAGAATACTATAAACACCTTCACTCAAATAAACTAGAAAATCTAGAAGAAACAGATAAATTCCTGGACACATACACCCTCCCAAGACTAAATCAGGAAGAAGCCAAATCCCTGAATAGACCAATAACAAGTTTTGAAATAGAGGCAGTAATTAATAGCTTACCAACAACAACGACAAAAAAAAGCCCAGGACCAGATGGATTCACAGCCAAATTCTACCAGAGGTACAAAGAGAAGCAGGTCCCATTCCTTCTGAAACTATTCCAAACAACAGAAAAAGAGGGAATCCTCCCTAACTCGTTTTATGAGGCCAACATCATCCTGATACCAAAACCTGGCGGAGACACAACAAAAAAAGAAAATTTCAGGCCAATATCCCTGAAGAATATCGATGCAAAAATCCCCAATAAAATACTGGCAAACAAAATCCAGCAGCACATCAAAAAGCTTATCCACCACAATCAAGTGTGCTTCATCCCTGGGATGCAAGGCTGGTTCAACATAGGCAAATCAATAAACGTAATCCATCACATAAACAGAACCAATGACAAAAAACACATGATTATCTCAATAAATGCAGAAAAGACCTTCAATAAAATTCAACACAGCTTCATGCTAAAAACTTTCAATAAACTAAGTAATAATGGAACATATCTCAAAATATTAAGAGATATTTATGACAATCACACAGCCAATATCATACTGAATGGGCAAAAACTGGAAGCATTCCCTTTGAAAACCAGCACAAGACACAGATGCCCTCTCTCACCACTCCTATTCAACATAGTATTGGAAGTTCTGGCCAAGGCAATCAGGTCAGAGAAATAAATAAAGGGTATTCAGATGGGAAAAATAAAGGGTATTCAAATTGTCTCTGTTTGCAGATGACATGATTGTATATTTAGAAAACCCCATTGTCTCAGTCCAAAATTTCCTTAAGCTGATAAGCAACTTCAGCAAAGTCTCAGGATACAAAATCATGTGCAAAAATCACAAGCATTCCTATGCACCAATAATAGAGAGCCAAATCATGAGTGAACTCCCATTCACAATTGCTTCAAAGAGAATAAAATGCCTAGGAATCCAACTTACGAGGGACATGAAGGACCTCTTCAAGGAGAACTACAAACCACTGCTCAAGGAAATAAGAGAGGACATAAACAAATGGAAAAACATTCCATGCTCATGGATAGGAAGAATCCTATCATGAAAATGGCCATACTGCCCAAAGTAATTTAGAGATTCAGTGCTATCCCCATCAAGCTACTATTGACTTTTTTCACAGAATTAGAAAAAAACTACTTTAAATTTCATATGGAACCAAAAAAGAGGCTGTACAGCTAAGACAATCGTAAGTAAAAAGAACAAAGCTGAGGGCATCACACTACCTGACTTCAAAATATACTGCAAGGCTACAGTAACCAAAACAACACGGTACTGGTACCAAAACAGATATATAGACCAATGGAACAGAACACAGGCCTCAGAAATAATGTCACACAGCTACAACCATCTGATTTTCGACAAACCTGACAAAAACAAGAAATGGGGAAAGGATTCCCTATTTAATAAATGGTGTTGGAAAAACTGGCTAGCCATATGCAGAAAATTGAAACTGGACCCTTTCCTAACACCTTATACAAAAATTAACTCAAGATGGATTAAAGACTTAAACGTAAGACCTAAAGTCATAAAAACCCTGGAAGAAAATCCTAGGCAATACCATTCAGGACATAGGCATGAGCAAAGACTTTATGACTAAAACACCAAAAGCAATGTCAACAAAAGCCAAAATAGACAAATGGGATCTAATTAAACTAAAGAGCTTCTGCACAGCAAAAGAAACTATCATTAGAGTGAACAGGCAACCTACAGAATGGGAGGAAGTTTTTCCAATCTATCCATCTGACAAAGGGCTAATATCCAGAATCTACAAGGAACTTAAACAAATTTGCAAGAAAGAAACAACCCCTTCAAAAACTGGGCAAAGGATATGAACAGACACTTCTCAAAAGAAGACATTTATGTGGCCAACAAACATATGAAAAAAGGCTTATCATCACTGGTCATTAGAGAAACACAAATCAAAACCACAATGAGATACCATCTCATGCCAGTTAGAATGGTGGTCATTAAAAAGTTGGGAAACAAGAGATGGTGGGGAGGATATGGAGAAATAGGAACGCTTTTACTCTGTAGGTGGGAGTGTCAATTAGTTCAGCCACTGTGGAAGACAGTGTAATGATTCCTCAAGGAGCTAGAACCAGAAATACCATTTGATCCAGCAACCCCATTACTGGGTATATACCCAAAGGATTGTAAATCATTCTACTATAAAGACACATGCACACGTATGTTTACTGCAGCACTGTTCACAATAGCAAAGACTTGGAACCAACCTAAATGCCCATCAACGATAGACTGAATAAAGAAAATGTGGCACATATACACCATAGAATACTATGCAGCCATAAAAAAGCATGAGTTCATGTCCTTTGCAGGGACATGAATGAGGCTGGAAACCATCGTTCTCAGCAAACTAACACGGGAACAGAAAACCAAACACCGCATGTTCTCATTAATAAGTGGGAGTTGAACAATGAGAATACATGGACACAGGGAGGGGAACATCACACACTGGGGCCTGCCAGGGGGTGGGGGCTAGGGGAGGGATAGCAGTAGGAGAAATACTTAATGTAGATGACGGCTTGATGGGTGCAGGAAATCACCATGGCACATGTATACCTATGTAACAAGCCTGTGCATTCTCCACGTGTATCCCAGAACTTAAAGTATAATAATTTAAAAAAGAAAAGAATAACAACAACAACAACAAAAATACAAAAATTAGCTGGGCATGGTTGGCGTGCCTGTAGTCCCAGCTACTTGGGATGCTGAGGCAGGAGAATCACTTGAACTTCTAAGGCAGAGGTTGCAGTAACCTGAGATCACACCACTGAACCCCAGACTGGGCAACAGAGCAAGACATCATCTCAAAAAATAAAAATAAAAATAAATAAATATACACATAGACTGAAAATGAAGGGATAGAAAAAGATGTTCCATGCCAATGAAAACCAAAGAAGAGAAGGAATAACAGTATGTATATCAGACAAAATAGATTGGAAAAAAAAAAAAACTATAATGAGGCCAAAAAGGTCACTATATAATTATAAAGTCGTCAATTCAGCACAGGGATGTAACAATTCTAAATGTATATGCACCCAACACTGGAGCATCCAAATATATAAAGCAAATATTTTTAGAGTTGAAAAGAGGATAGATCCCAATAAAATAATAGCTAGAGACTTCAAAACCCCACTTTCAGCATTTGAACAAGTCATCCAGCTAGAAAATCAACAAAGAAATCTTGGACTTAACCTGCTCTATATACCGAACGGATGTAACATATCTATAGAACATTTCATCCAGTGGCTACAGAATACACATTCTTCTCCTCAGCATATAGATCATTCTCAAGGATAGACCATATGTTAGTCCACAAAACAAGCCTTTAAAAATTCAAAAAACATGACATTATATCAAGTATCTTTTCTGACCACAATGGAATAAAACTAGAAATCAATAACCAGAGGAATTTTGGAAACTACATAAACACATGGAATTTAAAGAATATGCCCCTGCATGACTAGTGGGCAAATAAAAAAATTAAGAAGGAAATTTAAAAATTTCTTGAAACAAATGATAATGGAAATACAACATACCAAAACCTATGGGATACAGTGAAAGCAGTACTAAGAGGAAAGTTTATAGCTACAAGCACCTACATCAAAAAAGTAGCAAAACTTCAAATAACCTAATGATGCATCTTCAAGAACTAGAAGAGTAAGAGCAAACAAAACCCAAAATTAGTAGAAGAAAAGAAATAATATTGGCAAGGCACAGGGGCTCATGCCTGTAATCCCAGCATTTTCGGAGGCTGAGGCAGGAAGATCACTTAGGCCCAGGAGTTCAAGACTAACCTGGGCAACATGGAAAGACCACATCTCTACAAAAAAAAAAAAAAAATTAAATAGCCAGGCATGGTGGCACATGCCTGTGATCCCGGCTACTCAGGAGGCTGAGCTGGGAGAATCACTTGAGCCTGAGAGGTCAAGACTGCAGTAAGCCATGATCATGCCACTGCACTCCAAAAGAAATAACAAAGATCAGAGCAGAAATAAACAAAATTGAAACAAAGAAAACAATATAAACTATCACTGAAATGAAAAATTGTTTTTTTGAAAAGATCAACAAAATTAACAGGTTAATTAAGTAAAAGAGACAAGTGCCAAATAAATAAAATTAGAGATGAACAACGAGACATTACAACAGATACTGCAGAAATTCAAAGGATCACTAGAGGCTACTATGAGCAACTATATGCCAATAAATTGGGAAAAGTAGAAGAAATGTATAAATTCCTAGACACATACAACCTACCACGATTGAAAAATGAAGAAATCCAAAACCTTGAACAGACCAATAACAAGCAATGAGATTGACCAGGCTGGCCAACATAGTGAAACCCCATCTCTACTAAAAATATAAAAATTAGCCGGGTGTGGCAGCAGGCGCCTGTAGTCCCAGATACTTGTGAGGCTCAGGCATGAGAATCACTTGAACCCAGGAGATGAAGGTTACAGTGAGCTGAGATTGCACCACTGCATTCCAGCCTGGGTGACAGAGCAAGACTCTGTCTCAAAGAAACAAACAAACAAACAAGTAACAAGTCTCCTAGCAAAGAAAAGTCCAGACCCAATGGCTTCACTGCCAAATTTTAGCAAACTTTTAAAGAACTAATATAAATCCTACCCAAATTATTCCAAAAAAAAATTAACAGAGGAGGGAATACTTCCAAACTCACTTTGTGAGGCAAGTATTACCCTGATATCAAAACCAGACAAAGACACATGAAAAAAAAAGAAACTCTGGGGCCAGCCACAGTGGCTCATGCCTGTAATCCCAGCACTTTGGGAGGCCAAGACGGGCAGATCACCTGAGGTCAGGAGTTCGAGACCAACCTGACCAACATGGTGAAACCCCATTTCTACTAAAAATACAAAAAAAAAAAAAAATTAGGTGGGTGTGGTGGTACATGCCTATAATACTAGCTACTCAGGAGGCTGAGGCAGGAGAATTGCTTGAATCCAGGAGGTGGAAGTTGAAATGAGCCAAGGTTGTGCCACTGCATATCAGCCTGGGTGACAGAGAAAGACTCCGTCACAAAAAAAAAAAAAAAAACTAAAAAAAAAAAAACCTGAAAAAGGAAACCATGGGGCCGGGCATGGTGGCTCATTCCTGTAATCTCAGCACTTTGGGAGGCTGAAGTGGGCGGATCACTTGAGGTCAGAAGTTCGTGATCAGACTGGCCAACATGGTGAGACCCCGTCTCTACTAAAAATACAAAAATTAGCTGGGCATGGTGGCAGGCACCTGTAATCCCAGCTATGTGAGAGGCTGAGGCAGGAGAATTGCTTGAACCGGGAGGTGGAAGTTGCAGTGAGCCAAGATCACACCACTGCACTCCAACCTTGGAAACAGAGTGAGACTCTGCCTCAAAAAGAAAAAAAAAAAATGTGGATTAAAGACTTAAACCTAAGACCTCAAACTATAAACCTTCTATAAGAAAACATCCAGGAAACTCTCCAGGACATGGACTGAGCAAAGGTATCTCGAGTAATACCCCATAAGCACAAGCAACCAAAGCCAAAAAATGGACAAATGGGATCACATCAAGTTAAAAAGCTTCTGCACAGCAAAGGGGACAATCAACAAAATGAAGAGAGAGCCCACAGAATAGGAGAATATATTTGCAAACTATCCTTTTGACCATTTGATTAAGAGCCAGAATGTATAAGGCACTCAACTCCATAGAAAACAATCTAATCATCCAATTTAAAAATGGGCAAAAGATCTGAGTAGATATTTCTCAAAACAAGATATATAAATGGCAAATAGCTGTATGAAAAGATACTCAACATCACTGATTATCAGAGAAATGCAAATCAAAACTACAATGAAATATCATCTCACCCCAGTTAAAATGGCTTTTATCCAAAAAACAGGAAATAACAAATGCTAACAAGGATATGGAGAAAGAGGAGCCCTCATATACTATTGGTGGGAATGTAAATTAGTCAACCACTATGGAAAACAGTTTAGAGGTTCCTCAAAAAACTAAAAATAGGGTCAGGCATGGTGGCTCATGCCTGTAATCCCAGCACTTTGGGAGGCCGGGGTGGGCAGATCACAAGGTCAGGAGATCGAGACCATCTTGGCTAACACAGTGAAACCCCATCTCTACTAAAAATACAAAAAATTAGCCAGGCGTGGTGTAGCTGTAGTCCCAGCTACTCGGGAGGCTGTAGTCCCAGTAGCTGTAGTCCCAGCTACTCGGGAGGCTGAGGCAGGAGAATGGTGTGAACCCGAGAGGCAGAGCTTGCAGTGAGCCGAGATTGAGCCACTGCACTCCAGCCTGGGTGACAGAGCAAGACTCTGTCTCAAAAAAAAAAAAAAAAAAAAAACTAAAAATAGAATTGCCATATGATCCAGAAATCCCATTGCTAGGTATACACCCAAATGCAAGGAAATCAGTATATCGAAGAGATATCTGCATTCCCATGTTTACTCTAGCACTATTCACAATGCCCAAGATTTGGAAGCAACCTAAATTTCCATCAACAGATGAATGGATGAAGAAAATATGGTACATATACACAATGGAGTACTATTTGGCCATAAAAAATGAACAGGATCCTGTCATTTGCAACAACATGGATGAAACCAGAGGTCATTATGTTAAGTGGAATAAGCCAGGCACAGAAAGACAAATTTTGCATGTTCTCACTTATTTGTGGGAGCTATTATGTTAGTGCAAAAGTTATCGCAGTTTTCACCATTACTTTTAATGGCAAAAAAGTAATGAGTACTTCTGCACCAAGCTAATAAAAATTAAAACAATTGAACTCATGAGAGATAGAATAGAATAATGGTTACCAGAGGCTGGGAAGGGTAGTCAGGGGTAAGTGGGTATGGTTATTGGGTACAAAAATATAGTTAGATAGAATGAGTAAGATTATAGTATTTGAGAGCACAATAGGGTGACTACAGTCAACAATAATTTATTGTACCTTTTTTTTGTTTTTGAGACGGAGTCTCGCTGTGTTGCCCAGGCTAGAGTGCAGTGGCATGATCTCGGCTCACTGCAACCTCTGCCTGCTGGGTTCAAACCATTCTGTCTCAGCCTCCTGAGTAGCTGGGACTACAGGCGCATGCCATCACATCTGGCTAATTTTTGTATTTTTAGTAGAGACAGGGTTTCACCACCAAAAAAGGTACCATGCCCAGCCTACTGTACATTTTTAAATAATTAAGAGAGTATAATTGGATTGTTTGTAACACAAAGAAAAGGATAAATGCTTGAGGTGAGGGATACCCCATTTACCCTGATGTGATGATTACATGTTGTTTACTTATACCAAATATTTTATGTACCCCATAAATATATACACCTAGCATGTACCCACAAAAATTAACAATTAATTTTATTTAAAAAATAATAATATTTGGGCCGGGCGCGGTGGCTCAAGCCTGTAATCCCAGCACTTTGGGAGGCCGAGACGGGCGGATCACGAGGTCAGGAGTTCAAGACCATCCGGGCTAACACGGTGAAACCCCGTCTCTACTAAAAATACAAAAAATTAGCCGGGCGTGGTGGCGGGCGCCTGTAGTCCCAGCTACTCGGGAGGCTGAGGCAGGAGAATGGCGTAAACCCGGGAGGCGGAGCTTGCAGTGAGCTGAGATCCGGCCACTGTACTCCAGCCTGGGTGACAGAGCGAGACTCCGTCTCAAAAAAAAAAAATAAATAAATAAATAATAATAATAATAATAATATTTGGTTATTAGAGGCTAGGGGTGATGCCAAGGAAAGTATTTAGATTTAGTGATTAAGATAGTGGGCTTTGGCCGGGCACAGTGGCTCATGCCTATAATCCCAGCACTTTGGGAGACCAAGGCGGGTGGACCACCTGAGGTTGGGAGTTCGAGACCAGCCTGACCAACATGGAGAAACCCCATCTCTACTAAAAATATAAAATTAGCTGGGTGTTGTGGTGCATGCCTGTTAGTCCCAGCTACTGGGGAGGCTGAGGCAGGAGAATTGTTTGAAACCAGAAGGTGGAGGTTGCAATGAGCCGAGATCATACCACTGCACACCAGCCTGAGCAAAAGAGCAAAACTCTGTCTCAAAAAAAAAAAAAAAAAGATAATGGGCTTTAAGGTAAGACTTGCAGTGTTTGCTGAGTAACACTGAGCAAATTATTCAACCTCTTGAAGCCTTAGTGTCCTCCTCTATAAAATAGAAATAATTACTGCATCTACTTTGTACAGATAACATAATTTTGTGAAAGAGCTTATAGAATAAGTCTTAATGAGTAACTGTAGGGCTTATCAAATTGCTAAGTACATAAGCAATAATTGTTGACTAACTATGATAGTTAATACTCTTCACACCTAGGTCCTACGGAGAACAGGTACCATAAAAAGGAAAGAGCTCTCTTGGTATGCTTGCACACACAGGGCTTTGTGAACTCTCTAGCTGAGTCCAACACCGAGCTCCAAGGTGCAAGGACATTCTTCCTCACCTCACAGATGCCACACAGTTCTGGCTCTGTGGCAACTCTGGGGTTTCAGAGGCAATGTCGGGATGCAAGACACAGACACGTAGCACTGGCACCAAATGAGACAGCAGGACCCAAAGAGGACTCTACGGAGGTGGCAGAACAGTAGCAATGGCAGGCTGGAGAGTGTTCATTGATTAGCACATGGTAGATGCCTCCTGGGACTCCCAGAAATATTTGACATGGTGAATTCCTGCTGGAGTGGGTGAGATAAGAGCCAGTGTCATTCGAGTCATTATGATTGCTGTGATTCCATTTCTACTAATAGTAAGGTATCTTAGATCATATGTAAGGCGTTGTCTAAGAATCAATTATCATGTTGCAATCAACATCATCTTTGACAACAAGAGGCCACACATTTAGTAAGATAACCAAAACATGCTACCTTGTTTAAATATAAGGAGTCTTCATTTTCCTGTACCCAAGAAATGTTTAATATGGCTTTATTTAGGTGATAAATCTATGCAAATGCAAATACAAATATGGGTTCAGATTGTAATATTTGAAGTACTCCCAAGCAAAAGCCAGTGGGAAAAATATATAAATATGTATAATTGTGGCAGGGCTGAACATCAGGAAATAAGATCTTCTCTTCTTGCAGCAGCTGCTTTCACATGTTAATATTAAATCCAGTATTATTCATGATCCAACACTTTATATGCTAGTGGGCTCTCGCTTCAGACAAGCCAGAAGCAAAAAGAGCTTGACTCTGAGGTTTCCATAAGTTCATAAGTGATGATTTATTCAAATGAGGGGGATCCAAACTATCCCATCCTCATTTCTACTACTGACTAAGGTATCCATCCACCCCGGGACATATAGAAAAATTAGTTTTGGTTTCTCCTAACATGACTTGCCTAGAGGTTTGCTCAACTATGCTTGCAAGAATGAGACAGTTTGAAGTATTCCAGAGGTCACCAATAACACACATTTATGTTTCTCTCAAATTCATTAAAAGGGAGACCAAATGTCTTGGCTAAAGAAAGAGCTGACTACTAAATTTTTAGAAGAAAACTCCTTTTAGCCATTCCAGAGCTCTTTGAATCAAAAGGGAAGTACATGACCACTGCTTTTGTAGATAACAAATTTGTTCAGTGGCCGGGCGCGGTGGCTCACGCCTGTAATCCCTGCACTTTGGGAGGCCGAGGCGGGCGGATCACGAGGTCAGGAGATCGAGACCATCCTGGCTAACACGGTGAAACCCCGTCTCTACTAAAATACAAAAAAAAATTAGCCGGGCGCGGTGGCGGGCGCCTGTAGTCCCAGCTACTCGGAGGCTGAGGCAGGAGAATGGCCAGAACCCGGGAGGCGGAGCTTGCAGTGAGCCGAGATGGTGCCACGGCACTCCAGCCTGGGCGACAGAGTGAAGACTCCGCCTCAAAAAAAAAAAAAAAAAAAAAAAAAAAAAAATTTGTTCAGTAAAAGAAAGACTGCAGATCTGTCAAGGAAAAAATATCATGTTCAAGAGAAGATGAACTTTTACCATATTTCATTATAGAAGACCACAATAAAAGAAAAATGACCTCATCAATCCCCCTCCAGGAGCCCTGGTGGGGTTAAGGATAAAGGATAAAGCCACTGGAACTGGCTCCTGTCGTACAAGTTGCATCCATCAATCCAAGGCAGCTTCAGAGAGATGCATGCAGTCACAGCTGACAGAGGATAAGTCACAATTATCAAGAACTTATTAGCTATTGTTCTAGAATTTAAAAGGGTCATTTGCCTCTATAGGGTAGCAATCAATTGCTTTGTATGGGCTACAACTTATAAGGCCAAGGTCAAAATATGGTGATGGAAAATTAGGTTACATATCATAAATCCCCCAGCACCAATTCTTCTTATCTGAATGAAAGGGCTGTAAACTATTAATCCTGAAGACAGGTTTGTGGAAAATATAACAGAATCCAAAATCATAGTGAACTTTCTGATGGATAATATAGTATACCAGAACAACCTCAAAAAGATTGAAGTTTTTTCACTTGATAAGAAGAAAATTAAATTCACCCTGCCTTGATGCACATGGTTAATTCTTCAGACCAGCAAGTACTCATCAAAAAGGAGGAAAAGATACTTTATAGAAGAAAGATTCTCTCATTTTTCCTCCTCTTCCCTTGCTATGATCCATAAGAACCTGTGACCTAAATGATTGGGAAAGGGTCACAAATAGCAGATATCATGAGTTTGGCACTGACTAATTCTATCATAGTGTCTTTTTGTCTCTGTAACTAATGTCTAAACAAAAACAAAACTGAAAAAGAAAAGAGAAACAAATTATAATTCTGAACTTCCCAAATAAAAGATGCGTTGTAACTTTTTAGAATCATAAGAATACATTAACAATTAGTAAATCTAGGTAACAACTACATATGTATTACTTGTACCATGTTTCAACTTTTCAGAATGACTGAAAATATTCCAATTTAAAGTTATTTTTTCAAATCTTCTCATGGCTAGTACTATAGTAAAAGTAGCTGTGATTTGATCCATGAATAATTTTGGGTACTCTGTGTATTTCTGGTTTTCTTACAGAATAGTTATGTGAATTTTTATTAGCATAATAAGTGGTTTCTATTTTTATGGATACTGAAGCTTTTATACCTCGCATTGTACCAACAAGAATTTTTTCTTTTTCTTTTTTTTTTTGAGACTGAGTCTCACTGTGTCACCTAGGCCAGAGTGCAGTGGCATGATCTCAGTTCATGCAACCTCTGCCTCCCAGGGTGAAGTGATTCTGCTGCCTCAACCTCCCACAGCGCCACCATGTTGGCTAATTTTTTTGTATTTTTAGTAGAGACAGGGTTTCACCATGTTGGCCAGACTGGTCTTGAACTCCTGACCTCAAGTGATCCACCGCCTCAGGCTCCCAAAATGCTGGGGTTACAGGCATAAACCTAGAAGCACATGGGCATGAAAACTTTCAAAGTTTCACATTTTACCACTTGGCAATCTCCCACTGCTTTTCCCCACTATTGTTGGACACTATTGTCTACTAAAGTGATCCATTGGAAATGCTAGGTTTATCATCTTTCACTACATCTCAAAGTCTTACTAGCCTACATATATTTCTAATTACTGAGTGACACTTTGCTGTAGAATTCTTTCAGTTGTAAGTATAATTTTTTGCCAGAATATTGTGATGTATCACACCAACATGTCAAATTATAATATGGTGGATACCAATGGCTTAGGGATTAGGAGTGAGTGATGAAATGGTCAATGGATACAAAATTTCAATTCAATAGGAGAGATAAGTTCAAGAGATCTACTGTGCAACATGATGACTATAGTTAATAGCAATTTATTGTATTTTGAAAAACATGAGAATAGTAAGTGCTCTTATCATAAAAAATGATAAGTATGTGAGGTAATGCATATGTTAATTAGCTTGATTGAGCCATTCCACAATGTATACACTTTCAAAATGCCATGTTGTACACAACAAATATATGCAATTTTGTCAATTAAAAATAAAATAAAAAACTCTGGTTGCACTACTATTTGTCATAAGTTTTTAAAAATCACAATACTTTTATATATCTTAGGCTTAATTACTTTTTTATATTTATGCTGACAAAATAGTACTAAAAATAGAGAAGAATCTTAAGGGGGAAAATGTTCTGAAAATATGGTTTCTTCTGCTAGATAAACTTTATAGTAAATAATGTAAGTGGGCTTTTACTTTCCAGGCTCCTAACTAAAAGGTTATTTCAGGAAAACCTTTTTAAAAATTAGGATGAGGCCAGGCATGGTGGCTCACACCTGTAATCCCAGGGAGGCCGAGGCGGGCGGATCATTTGAGGCCAGGCATTTAGGCGTTCAAGACCAGCCTGGCCAATATAACGAAACCCCATCTTTCTCTCTCTCGCTGTCTCTCAAGATATACACACACACACACACACACACACACACACACACACACACACACATATTAGCCAGGCATGGTGGCACACACCTGTAATCTCAGTTATTTGGGAGGCTGAGGCAGGAAAATGCCTTGAACTCAGGAGATGGAGGTTGCAATGAGCCAAGATCGCACCACTGCACTCCAGCCTGGGTGACAGGGTGAGACTCCATCTCAAAATAAACAAATAAAAATAAAAATCAGGATGAAATGGCAGGAATTAAGAGCAAAGGAGAGTCCTCAGCAACCCAAAAGGTGGGCAGCTGGTCTGTAGAACAAGGAGAGATATTCAATAGCTCCACAAGTTGATGGTGAGCTATGAAGCAAAAGAAGATTTATGGTAGCTCACCAGTACTAAGATACAGGTCCTGCTAAAGAAAAAATCCAGATCCCAACCACAAAACATTTAAGGTCTGTAGTAAACTAAAACTTCAAAATCTTGCATACCCAGCTCAACAACAGATCAAATTGACTCTCTTCCCACTCTAGGAGGGTGATATGAAAGGGTATGCTGCTTTCTGACGGTAAATATTATTTACTTCAATCTCTACTATCTTTTATATTAAATGCCCAGAATGCAATTAAAAACCACAAGACATATATAAAAACAAGAAAAGATGATGTATAGTCATAAAAATAATCAATAAAAACAAATAGAGATGTGGCAGATGTTGAAATTATCAGACTGAGATTTTAAGATAATTATAGTTAAAACATCTATTGGGGGCCGGGCGCGGTGGCTCAAGCCTGTAATCCCAGCACTTTGGGAGGCCGAGACGGGTGGATCACGAGGTCGGGAGATCGAGACCATCCTGGCTAACACGGTGAAACCCCGTCTCTACTAAAAAAATACAAAAAACTAGCCGGGCGAGGTGGTGGGCGCCTGTAGTCCCAGCTACTCGGGAGGCTGAGGCAGGAGAATGGCGTGAACCCGGGAGGCGGAGCTTGCAGTGAGCTGAGATCCGGCCACTGCACTCCAGCCTGGGCGACAGAGCGAGACTCCGTCTCAAAAAAAAAAAAAAAAAAAAAAAAAATCTATTGGGAAAGATAAGACAAAATGTCTGAAGAAATGGAGAATTTCAAGAGAGATATAGAAACTATAAAAAGAAAACCCAAATGGAAATGCTAAAAAGGAAAATTATGGCATCATAAGTGAGGAGTTCATTAGATGTGTGTTAAGAGCAGATTAAACAAAGCAGGATTGCATTGGGAGTTATACCTGATGTAAATGACGAATTGATGGGTGCAGCACACCAACATGGCACAAGTATACATATGTAACAAACCTGCACGTTATGCACTTGTACCCTACAACTTAAAGTATAATAATAATAAATAAATTAAAAAAAAAAAAAAAAAACAAAGCAGAGGATGGGATCATGGAGCCAGAAAACAGGTCAATATAAGCACCCAACTGAAACACAAAGAGGAAAGAAAAGTGAGGAAAAAAAAAAAGAACAGATTTTTGGGACAGTATCAAATGGTTCAACATACATGTAATTGGAGTTCCAGTGGCAGAGGCAGGAGAACATGAGCCATAAGAAATATTTAAAGAGATATTAGCAAAGAACGTTTCTAACTTGATAAAAGACAGCAATTCAAAAGTTCAAATTTTTTCATACATTCCAAGCAGAATAAATGTAAAGAACTCATGCAGGCATATCAAAATGAAACTTCTGAAAACAAAAGTATAAAGCAGATCTTTAAAAGTGCAGCGCTGGGCACAGCAGCTCATACCTGTAATCCCAGCACTTTGGGAGGTTGAGGCATGAGGAGCTACTGAGCACAGGATTTCGAGACTTGCTGTGGGCAACACAGCATGACTCCATCTCTACAAAAAAAAAAAAAAAAAAATTAGCTGGGCATGGTGGCAGGCACCTATAGTCCTAGCTAGTTTGGAGGTTGAAGTGAAAGGGTGGCTTGAGTCCAGGGATTCGAGGCAGTAGTGAGCTATGAATGTACCACTGCACTCCAGCCTGGCTGACAGAGTGAGAACCTGTCTTAAAATAAATAAATAAATAAATAAATAAATAAATAAATAAATAAGTGTAGCCAGAAAAGGGGGCTGGTAAATACATCATATACAGGTGGGAAAAGATACACGCAAAGGCTGACTTTCCCTCAGACATGATGAAAGTCAGATGACATGGAGAAATATATTGAAAGTACTAAAAGAAAAAGAACTGTCAATCTAGAACTCTCTATTCAGTGAAAATACATTACAAAAATGAAGAAAAACTAAAGACATCCTTAGAAAGATGAAAGCTGAGAGAATTTGTCTCCATAGCTCTTCGTTATAAGAAACATGGAAAGCAGTTCTTCAGGCTGAATCTTCAGGCTGAAGGGAAATAAAATCTGGTAGAAATCCAGTACTGCATAAAGAAATAAAGACCAAGAGGATAAATTATCTGAGTAAATTTTTTTTTTAAATAGTACTTTATCTTATATATTTTCTCCTTAAATTTCTTTAAAATGTCATCAATTTTTTCCAATTTTTTCATGTGGTAAAACACATAACATAAAATTTACTATCTTGACTTCTACAAGTGATATCAGCAAAACAATGGAATAGAAGTTTCCAGTGCTTTGAATGTGGCTTTAAAGATTAGAAAAAATGAAAAGACATTTCCAGTGCTCATTCTTTCATAGAAACATCAATTTAGACAACCATCAACACACAAAAATAATTTCACAAGAGCTACAGAATCCAGGTGAGAGTTTACAGCACCTAAGTGAGATACATAAATAAGAAAAGACTCATTGAAGAGAGTCAGAAGGACAATTTACATTACTCACTTCACTCCTACCCTAAGCCCACATAGTGCAGCATAGAGAGAGATGGCCTCTGTGTGGAGAAGGAAAGTAAACTGAGCACCTAATTTTAATTTTACTGCAGACCCCAACACCAGGGTTACCCTAGTGAACATAAGGACTAGGCTGGCCCTCATGGACCCAGGCTCCAGACTGGCCTCTGCAGCCCCAGGTACCAGGCCAGTACCTGTGAAGCAAAACTCTAGGCTGGCACCTGTGGACCTACGTTCTAGGGCCACCCCATGACCTCAAGCTCCAAGCCGGTCCCCTACAGACCCAGGATTCGGGCTTGCTCCTGCAAACTCAAGCTCCAAGCCCATTCCAGCACCAGGCCACCCTTGCAGACCCAGGTTCTAGACCTACCCCAGTAGACTCAGATACCTGGCCTACCCCAAGGCCCAACCCAGGCCAGCTCTTGTAGATGTGGGTACCAGGCCCATCTGCGCATTGACATAGGCATTTGGCCAGCCCACCCAAGGACTCAATCAGCAAACCTGTTCACAGACTCTGCCAGCCCAGAACCTCTGGACAGTTTAACTGGTGAAGGGCTTTCCCTGACAAAGCCAGTCTGGAGGAGGTACCTACTTCAGACACAGAGACACCAACATAAGAACATGAAGATCATAAATAATCAAGGAAACATGACACCACCAAGGGAACAGAATAGAGCACCAGAAACAAACCCTAAAGAAATGGAGATCTACAGTCTGCCTGACAAAGAATTCAAAATAATCATCTTTAATGAGTTCAGACCAGGCTCAGTGGCTCATGTCTGTAATCCCAGCACTTTGGGAGGCCAAGGTGGGTGGATCACTTGAGGCCAGGAGTTTGAGACCAGCCTGGCTAATACGCCAAAACAGCTCTACTAAAAATACAAAAATTAGCTGGGTATGGTGGCATGTATCTGTAATCCTAGCTACTTGGGAAGCTGAGGCACAAGGACCACTTGAACCCTGGAGGCGGAGGTTGCAGTGAGCTGAGATCATGCCACTGGACTCCAGCCTGAGCAACAGAGCAAGACTCTGCCTTAATTAATTAGTTAATTAATTAATAAAGAATTTCAGTGAGCTACAAGAGAACACAGATAGGCAACTAAACAAAATTAGAAGGTCAGTTGTGGTGGCTCATGCCTAATATGTTGGGAGGCCAAGATAGGCAGATCGCTTGAGTCCAGGAGTTTGAGACCAGCCTGGATTACATGGTAAAATCCTGTCTCTGCAAAAAATACAAAAACTTAGCCAGGCATGATGGCACATGCCTGTAGTCCCAGCTACTCAGGAGGCTGAGGCGGAAGAATCACCTGAGCCCAGGACCTCAAGACTGCAGTAAGCTGTGACCCTGCCACTGCACTCCAGCCTGGGTGACAGAGTGAGACTCTGTTAAAAAAAACAAAAAAAAAAAACAAAAAAAAAAAAACCAGGAAAACAATACATGAACAAAATTGGAAGTTCAACAAAGATATAGAAACCATAAAAAAGAGCTAATCAGATGGTCTGGAGCTAAAGAATATAATGATTAATTGAAAAATTCCATTGAGAGCTTCAATAGCAGATTCAATAAAGGAGAACAAAGAATAAGTGAGCATATAAACAGGTCATTTAAAATTACTCAGAGGAACAAAAAGAAAAAAATGATTTAAATAGAGTGAAGAAAGTCTACAGGACTTATGGAATACCATCAAGTAAATAAATGTACAATTGTGGCAGGCCAAGAGGAGCAGAGAAAGGGGCAGAAAGCTTATTTAAAGAAACAGTGGGAGAAACCTTCCCAAATCTGGAGAGGAAAATGAATATCCAGATCCATGTAATAGTAATATGAGGCTAGGCTTGGCGGCTCACACCTGTAATCCCAGCACTTTGGGAGGCCAAGGCCAGGGGATCACCTGAGATCAGAAGTTTGAGACCAGCCTGGCCAACATGGAGAAACCCCGTCTCTACTAAAAATAGAAAAATTAGCTGGGCATGGTGGCAGGCTCCTGTAATCCCAGCAACTTGGGAGGCTAAGGCAGGAGAATCACTTGAACCCAGGGGGTGGAGGCTGCAGTGAGCCAAGATCATATCATTGCACTCCAGCCTGAACGATAAGAGCAAAATTCTGCCTCAAAAAAAAAAAAAAAAAAACAAAAAGGAATACCAAGAACACCCAAGTAGATTAAATATAAAAAGTTATTCACCTACACAAATTTATAATCAAATTCTCAAAAGTCAAACACAAAAAGAATTTTGAAAGCAATGAGAGAAAAGCAACTCATCACATACAAAAGAACCTGTATAAAACTATCAGGAGGTTTATCAGCAGAAAACTTATAGGCCAGGAAAGAGTGAGATAATATATTCAAAGTGCTAAAAGAAAAAAAATGCCAACCAAGAATACTACACCTGGCAAAGCTGTCCTTCAGACATGAAGGAAAGATAAAGACTCCCAGACAAAGAAAAGCTAAAGGAGCTCACCACCCTATATCTGTCTTACAAAAAAAAAATGCTAAAAGGATTCCTTCAAGTTGAAACAAAAGGATACCAACAAACAACATGAAAACTATAAGAGTATAAAACTCACTGTTAAGGTAAGAGTATAATCAAATTCACAATACTCTAATACTGTAATGGGAATATATAAATAACTTTTAACTCAGATATAAGTTAAAAGACAAAACTATTAAAAATAACTATATCTATAATAATTTGTCAATGGATACACAATTTTAAAGTGTAAATTGTGATGCCAATAACACAAAATACAGGGGAAGGAGGCTGGGCCTGGTGACTCATGCCTGTAATCCCAGCACTTTGGGAGGCCAAGGCGGGCAGATCACTTGAGGTCAGGAGTTCAAGACCAGCCTGGCCAACATGGTGAAACCCCATCTTTGCTAAAAATACAAAAATTTGCCAGGGGTGGTGGCACACACCTGTAATCCCAGCTGCTTGGAAGGCTGAGGCAGAAGAATTGCTTAAACCCAGGAAGCAAAGGTTGCAGTGATCCAAGATCACGCCACTGCACTCCAACATGGGCAACAGAGTGAGATTCCATCTCAAAAAAAAGAAAAAAAAAATGCAGGAAAAGCAGATGTTGAAGTGTAGAATTGTATGCAGTTAAAGTTAAGTTCTTTTCAGCTTAAAAGAAACTGTTATAACTTTAAGATGTTTAATGTAAGTCACATAATAACCACAAAATAAAAAACATGTAATATATACACAAAAGATAAAGGAATCAAAGCATACCACTATATATATTTTGTAGTAGTATGCTTTGATTCCTTTATCTTTATATATATATATATATATATATATAAAGATATATACATATACATAATCACAAAGGAAGGGAACAAGCAAGAAAGAAAGGAACAAAAGAAATACAGTCAGAAAACAACAAAATCACAATGATAAGCCCTTACCTAGCAATAATTAAGTATAAATGGATTAAATTCACTAATCAAAAGACACAGAGGGGCTGAATGGATAAAAAATAAAAACAAGATTCAACTATAAGCTGCCTACAAGAGACTCACTTTAGTTTTAAGGATCTACATGGGCTGAAAGTGAAGGAATAGAAAAAGATATTGTATTAAAATGGTAGACTGGGTAAAATGGCTCACATCTATAATCCCAGCACTTTGGAAGGCTGAGGCAGAAGGATCACTTGAGCACAAGAGTTTGAGACCAGCCCTGGCAACATAGTGAGATTCCATCTCTAGAAAGTATTAAAAAATTAGCTGGGCATGGTGACAGGCACCTGTAGTCCCAGCTACTCTGGAGGCTGAGGTGAGAGGATTGCTTCAGCCTAGGAGGTCAAGGCTCCAGTAAGCCGTGGTCATGCCATTCTCACACATACAAAAAAGAAAATGGTAACCAAAAAAGAGTAGGAGTAGCAATTCTTATATCAGACAAAATAGAATTTAAGTGAAAAACTGTAAAAAGAGACAAAGAAGGTTGTTATATAACAATAAAAGGGTCAATGCATCAAGAGGATATAACAACTCTAAATATATATGTACCCAGCATCAGAGCACCTAACTATATAAAGCCAATATTAACAGAATTGAAGGGAGAAATAGCAATACAATAATAGTAGACTTCAATATCCTACTTTTAACAATGTACAGATCATCTAGAAAGAAAATTAATAAACAGCAAACTTGAACAGCACCATAGACCTAATACACATATGCAAAACATCCCATCCAACAGCAGCAAAATACACACTTTTTTTCCTCTATGAGAGTTTATAAAATTATTTTAGAAATTTAAACATCATTGTCTTGATAGAAGAAGTGTTAAGTACATCCACAGAACAATGTATACAGAGTCAACTCATGTAGACACAATTCTTTAGAACACGATCATGTGTATTTTAAGCAGTAAGAAAATGATGGACTATTCAATAAATGATGTTGGGCCAATTTGTTATCTCTTTGTAAAGGTAATTAAATAGCTTTCTCACAACATTAGAATAATATCCAAATAAAAAAGATACAACATATGTGAATATTTTGGGGTATCAACCCTCCAAAGTAAAATATAGAACCTAGAAGCTATGAAATGTGATTACATAAAAATAACATGTTATTACATAAGAATTAAAATCTTGAATATGACAAACAGGTCATAAGCAGTTTGTAAAAATTGAAAAGGTTTCTATTTCAAGACAGCACATTGCTCACACATTAAAACTTCCCCTTCTGTTTAAGAACTTAGGAATTACTACAAATAAAATAAATTATTCATAACGATATGCCAAAACAATACAGGGAATCTTCATTTGATCAGAAACTAAGGAATCTCTAGAAATTAAAAACTCTGCAGGTGGTAGATGACATATAAAAGTCACTATATTAATCTTCCTTAATCACTGAGATTTTTCACTGTGATTCAATGATAGTCAAAGATTAAAGTGTAAAATTTAATGTATTTCCTTCCAAAAGTGACTTCTTAGGATTCTGTGTGCTGAGCTTAGAATTCTATACTTCACTTGTATCACAGATGAACTTCATTTAAGTCCCATATTCCATATCAGTGGAAAATCTTTCATCTGACTTCAGAAAATCTTGTCAAACCTTTCATTCTGCTCAAAAGTCATGTAAATTTTTCAGTCTCCAATGGTGTTTTTGTGAAGGAAATGCCTTTACTTTTTCTCCTAATTCTAATGTTTAGTAGGTTTGCATAATTTGCTGGTGGGTCCTCCTTCATGTTCTCAAATGTGGCCTATCTCACCACAGCATCCATGGCCTCCTCACTCAGTTCTTTCCCCCAGAAACTTGCAGAGTTTTAATACAGAACCTCTGAGATCCTTCTTCATCTCCTCATACATTAAGAACTGAATGTTGAAGTGGCTTTTGTGCTCATACCAACATTTGATATGGTCAAATCAAAGGCTTCCTACCTCCTTTCTTTCAAAAAATTGTTTCACAAAATTATCAGTGGTAGCTGTAGGCTTACACATTGTCACCATCTTTGAAAAATGAAAATATGAGCACATAACATCCTTTGGGTTTCTGTATAGATATTTCCTTTTGACTTTTTTGTTCTTTATCCCTCTTGGAACCAAATAGGATGGGAGGTGGGTTGCAAAGAGATGAGGAGATGGTCTTTCACAAAAATTCATGTTTTTGCTGCTGTACTCAAGAAAGGGAGCTTGATACAGTGTTTCCAGATGTTCATTTCTCTTCCAGTGTTCTTCAAAATAAATCAAGCTTAATATCTGCTGACACCAGACAGTTCCAGATTCAGGGTATGTGACTACGAAGACATCATCATCTCTAATTTCAAACTCATCTAAATTTTCTAAAAAGTCAACATCAATGCTATCATATTGAAGACAATATCCTTTAAATTTTACTAAAGATGTCTCTCAGTCTTCCAAAATTCAGTGGCAGTTCTGCAGGCTGTACAGGAGGCATGGCTGGGGAGGCCTAAGGAAACTTAAAATCATGGTGGAAGGTGAAGAGCAGGCAGGCACAATCTTCAATATGGCGGAGCAGGAGAGAGAGAATACACATTCTTCTTAAGTACCTAGAACATTCTCCAGTATGGATCATATGTTAGTCCACAAAACAAGTCTTAACAAATTCAAGAGGATTGAAATCTGGCTGGACACAGTGACTCACGCCTGTAATCCCAGCACTTAGGGAGGCCGAGGCGGGTGGATCACCTGAGGTCAAGACTTCGAGAGCAGCCTGGCCAACACAGTGAAACCCCATTTCTACTAAAAATAAAAAATTAGCTGGAAGTGGTGGTGTGTGTCTGTAGTCCCAGGTACTGGGAAGGCTGAGGCAAGAGAATCGCTTGAACCCAGGAGGTTGCAGTGAGCCGAGATCACCCCTTTGCACTCCAGCCTGAAGAACGAGAGTGAGACTCTGTCTCAAAAACAAAAAAATAAGATTGAAATCACATCAAGTAACTTTTCCCACCACGATGGTATAAAAGCAAAAGTCAATCACAGGAGGAAAATTGAAAAATTCACAAACATGTGGAACTTAAACAACACACTACTGAAAAGATCTCAAATAAGCAAACTATTAATAACTTTACACCTCAAGGAACTAAGAAAAAGAACAAACTAAACCCATTGTCAGCAGCAGGAAGGAAATAATAAAGATCAGAGCAGAAATAAATAAAATAGAGACTAGAAAAACAATAGAAAAGAAAAACTAAGTTGGTGTTTGAAAAGAAAAGTAAAATGGACAAGCCTTTAGCTAGACTAAGAAAAAAGAGAGATGACTCAAATAAATAAAACCAGAAATAAAAGGAAACATTATAACTGATGCCACAGAAGTACAAGTGATCATAAGAAACTGCCATGAAGAATTATATGCCAACAAATTTTTAGAATTTTTCAATATATTATAAACATCTTTTCAAATTATTTCAGATAGAGTAATTTTATTTATTTATTTATTTATTTTTGAGAAAGAGTTTCATTCTTGTTGCCCAGGCTGGAGTGCAATGGTGCAATCTTGGCCCACCACAATCTCCGCCTCCCAGATTCAAGCGATTCTCCTGCCTCAGCCTCCCAAGTAGCTGGGATTATAGGCATGCGCCACCACACCCAGCTAATTTTGTATTTTTTTGGTAGAGAAGGGGCTTCTCCATGTGAGTTAAGCTGGTCTTGAACTCCCAACCTCAGGTGATCCGCCCGCCTCGGCCTCCCAAAGTGCTGGGATTACAGGCGTGAGTCACCATGCCCGGCCATCTAATTCTTTTAATAAATAATTTTATGGCATTTCATTGTATAGATATACTATAATTTACCTATCAATCCCTATGATGGACATTTGAAATATTTCCAATTTTTCATGATTAAAAGCAAGGCTGTAGACACATACGTTGCTGATAGGATTATAAATTAGCATAATGGAATGGATAAACAAATTGCTGTGCATAGTCATAAAATGGAATAGGATATACAACAAGGAAAATGAATGAATTACACCTACATATAACAGCAGGATAAGTTATACGAACATAAGCAAAAGAAGCAAGATGCAAAAGAATACGTGAAGCACTTTCCATTTATATAAATTTCAAAAATAGGCAAAACCAAAATATATTATTTTATGGACACACACACAGGTGATAGAAATCTAAAGAAAAGGAAGAAAATCGTTTTCACAAAGTCCAGATCGTGGTTACCTATGGAGCAGAGCTACCCAATGTGAAAATAATGTGAACTACGAAGTAAGCTGTAAGTTTAATTTTAAGTTTTCTAGTAGCCACATTAAATGAAGTAAAAAGAAATAGTTGAAATTAAATACATTTTATTTTACCTAAGATATTCGAAATATCATCACTTAAACATATAATTAATATTTAAAAGTGGCCAGGTGTGAAGGCTCACAGCATTTTAATCCCAGCATTTTAGGAGGCAGAGACGAACGGATCACTTGAGCTCAGGAGTTCAAGACCAGCCTTGGCAACATGGTGAAACCTCATTTCTAAAAAATACAAAAATTAACCAGACATGGTAGCATGTACCTGTAGTCCCAGCTACTCCGGAGGCCGAGGTGGAAGACTGAGATGGAAGGATAGCTTGAACTTGGGAGGCAGAGGTTGCAGTGAGCCAAGATTGCACAACCGCACTCCAGCCTGGGTGACAGAGCCAGACTCTGTCTCAAAAAAATAAATAAATAAATAAAATAAAATAAAATAAAAGTATTTTTTTACGTTCTTTTTTTTTCCCCCACACTAAGTCTTGAAAATCCAGGGTAAATTTTACACTTACAAAACATCTCAATTCAGACTAACCAAAATTCAAGTGCTAAGTAGTCACATGTGGCTAATGCCTACCATATTAGACAGCCCATAGTTCTAGCAGATATAAGACTCAGGAAAGAGGTTACTTCTAAAGGGAGAATCATAATTGGGAAGTCTGGGGCAATTATTTCATTCATAACAACCCTAGCTAGTGAGCTGAGGCTGACCTGCTTTTCCTTTCAGCGTCCAGGCATGTCATTGAAAACTTCAGCAAAATTTTTACCACTTCACTTTTCTAGTCGGATGACTACTGTTACAGGGATAACTGCCAGCAAAGGATACATAAATAACGAATCTGTTTGATCTTTTTTTTTTTTTTTTTTTTTTTGAGACCAAGTCTCGCTCCGTCACCCAGGCTAAAGTGCAGTGGAACGATCTCGGCACAATGAAACCTCCGCCTCCCAGGTTGAAGCGATTCTCCTGTCTCAGCCTGCCGAGTAGTTGGGATTACGGGCACATGCCACCAAGCCAGCTGGTTTTTGCATTTTCAGTAGAGACGGGGTTTCACCATGTTGGCCAGTCTGGTCTTGAACTTCTGACCTCAAGTGATCTGCCCACCTCCCAAAGTGCTGAGATTACAGGCACGAGACACCACGCCCAGCCTATGAATCTGTTATCTTACTGCAGAGATCTCTCCATTACCTAAGAAAAGCCTCATTTTGAAGAGATCTCTGTAGTCACCTGAGGGCTACATGATCTGTCAGTGGTGCTTCCTTAAACACTTAAAGGGATCTTATGATTACCCCTAAGGGTGCTTTTAGGGGAGACAAAATAACTCCTGGATTCCACACAGGAAATAAAGACCTGAGGGCACACAGGGTGCCCCTGGAAAGAAAGTGTTGTTGGCCTCTCTAAGTGGGACATACATCATTCAGAGGGCATAGTTTGACAGTTCCTCCAGCTTGGCCTCCTGGCAAGCTGGTAAGCCTTATGGTTCCCGGTTCAGTTTGAATAATTGAGGCTAGTCTCTGTTTTTTCTGAAATTGCCTGAGGGCTGTCAGTCAAACTGTCCTATTTATCTATGCCATCAGACAGGTGTTGCTCATTCCCCCCACAGAATGACTAAGCAATAGCTACGGGAAGGGAGGTGAGGAAGATATCCAGTGGTGTTAATCAATGTCTTGCATGGGAGATGTAGAAAATGGGGAAATCCTCTGCTTTATCTGATAGATTCTCGTTAAGGTGAAGGGGAATGACAATCAAAATTATGGTGAGCACCATCGTGGGGGGTGGCAGATTCAGCAGTTTCACCATTTAAAGTTTTTGCTACAGTTTGGGAGAGTTGTATCTGGGCATTTTTCTTCCTGAGGAAAGACCCAGGGGTGGCTCTGAAGGACGTTATTAGAGATCCTTCTCCCCACTCCTGGCATCTAAGGTATTCTCCCCTCATGTATTGGAGTTGCTCTCTCTCCATCACTATAAAATCAGTTTGTCCTATTCCAATAATTATCATTCACCTTTTTCCAGTCATCTCTACTCATACCCAAACCTTTCATCCAAAAGAGTCAGGTGAAAAAGGGATAAGGCAATTTTATAAAACGTACAGGGAGACTCATGCCACCTACTTTGGCCTACATGAGCCACTGGGTGACTCATGAAGCAAATGTACTCAACCAAGTCGTGATTAGCCTCATGATACAGAGTCACAGCAACTCAACTACATAATCTAGGGGACTGAGCCAGAATTAAGTTGAAATCCCTAGGCCCCTTCTGGCTGGGCTAGCAACGCACTGGCCTGGGACTGCCAATAGTGAACAGAAAAGCAGCATGGTCAGGGAGTGTTGGATACAATGAGTTCTAAATTTCTCTTTAAAGAATAATTATGTCAGTATGTTCAGTTCTTTGTCCTCCCTTTTAAAGTTTAACTTCCTAGTAGTTTCAGTAAAAAACCTTTTACACCAGTTTTAATCAGTAGTTCACATCTGTTCCCCTGATCACCTGCTCCGTCCTGACTCATCCCAGTCACCTGCTTTGACCTGAATCACCCCTGGTCACCTGCTCTGACCTAAGTCACATTTAGTTACCTGTCCCTAACTGTCCTTCCTGCCAAACTACTCACCCCGCCACTCTGGCTCATACCTCTGCTCTTTTTAAAATAGCCAATCAGAATTAGCTTAGACTGTGCAGTGCAACCCTAGCCAATAGGGGAATGACAGAGCAGTAGCGGCTACTTGCATCAAGAATAAGAACCCCTTCCCCTGTCTTGTTCAGATGTCCTCTCACCATTAGTCCATTCACAAGTCGCACCCTTCTATAGAAGTAAACATTGCCTTGCTGGGAAAATTAAACTTATGTTCAAGTGCTATTTCTTTGCAGCACCAAGGAACAAGCATTTTGTTTCTAACAGGGAGGAATCCAAATTTTAAAATAGCAATAGGTCATCCTGATCATTAAACAGAAAGTGGCTGAGAGATTATCTCTTTCTGAGCATAGCCACATTCAATGACCAAACTGCCTAATTAAGCTACATGCCCAGAAGGAGAAGAGAGAGCTAGAGTAAAATTCTATTTGAATTGATTTTTGAAGAGGCCATTCCAGTATTCAATATCAGATGCCTGTGAATGGTAGGGAGTATGGAATGTCCATCAAATACCTTGACTATCAGCACTTTGTTGAGTAGCTTTTGTGATTAAAAAACAACAACAATAACAACAACAACAAAAAAAAAAACCTGCTCCATTGTCAAGCTGCAAAGGCCCAGAAGGCCAAACACATGACACAGATTTGTTTCAAGGGCTGCAATATTATAGCTGGAATCTGATGATCAGGTTAAAACAGCAATATTGTGTTGAAAGGAAGGTGAAAAGCACGTTTCACATGGTGGCAGACAAGAGAAGAGAGCTTGTGCAGTGAAACTTTGCCTTGTATAATCATCACTGAAAAATATCAACAGCGTTGCAGCACAATGGGTAGCCCTGAGAAGAGATCAGAAGTCTAATGTAGTCAATCCGCCAAGAACAAGGTGTGAGGAGATGGAGGTGATGGCTCACGCTATGTGACCCCCCTCACTGCAACATTTTCACAAGTCTGCCTTTCAGGTAGCTTATGCGTCAGAAACAGGGTCTTTTTCTTTATTTTATGCCAAACCTACAGTGGTAGATAGGTCACCATGTCAAGTACAATGATGGATCCAGTCAGAAATGGGAGCAATCTGGACAGTGCAGTCTTGATCAGCAGCTTGACACCAGAGAACTGGCCCTTACTCTAGACATCTACATGAGTAACCCAACAGCTTAACTGTGATTTATTACCACATTTTGCAGCCCCAGAGAGGGTGTCTTTAATCTACCAATCCGTAGTTTTCCAAGTGACAGACTAAACTCCTAGGCCTTTGGCTATAGCCCAGAGGTCAGTAAAAATGTAACAAGCTTTATCAAAAGGAACACTGGCCAGAGATATGAGATAGCCTTAAGTTCTGCAAAGGGAATGGAGCAACCCCACCCATGTTTGGTTCGGCAGAGCTGGCACTGATGCTGAACAGTGGCAGCAACTCAGTGAGTACCGTCAGTTTGAAGCTTAACCAAGTCTAGGGATTTGGTGCCCTGCATCCCAGCCACTCTAGCCACGGCTAAAAGGGACAAACACAGAGCTCAGGCCATGGCTTCAGAGGGTTCAAGCCCAAATCTCAGCAGCTTCCACATGGTGTTGAGCCTGCGAGTGCACAGAAGCCAAGATTGGGTTTAGGAACCTCCGCCTAGATTTCAGAGGATGTATGGAAACTCCTGGATGCCCAGGCAGGTTTGCTTCTGGGTCAGGGCCCTCATGGACAACCTCTGCTAGGGCAGTGCAGAAGGGAAATGTGGGGTCAGAGCCCCCATACAGAGTCCCTACTAGGGCCCTACCTAGTGGAGCTGTGAGAAAAGGGCCACCATTCTTCAGACCCCAAAATGGTAGATCCACCAACAGCTTGCACCATGTGCCTGGAAAAGTTGCAGACACTCAATGATAGCCCATGAAAGCAACCAGGAGGGAGGCTGTACCCTGCAAAGTCACAGGGATGAAGCTGCCCAAGATCACGGGAGTACCCATCTCTAGCATCAGCGTGACCTGGATGTGAGAGGTGGAGTCAAAGGAGACCATTTTGGAGCTTTAAGATCTGACTGCCCTGCTGGATTTCAGACTTGCATGGGGCCTGTAGCCCCTTTGTTTTGGCCAATTTCTCCCATTTGAAATGACTGCATTTACTCAATGTCTGTACCTCCATTGTATCTAGGAAGTAACTAACTTGCTTTTGATTTTACAGGCTCATAGGCAGAAGGGACTTGCCTTGTCTCAGATGAGACTTTGGACTGTGGACTTTTGAGTTAATGCTGAAATGAGTTAAATCTTTGGGGGTCTGTTGGGAAGGCATGACTGGTTTTGAAATGTGAGGACATGAGATTTGAGAGAGGCCAGCGGCAGAATGATATGGTTTGGCTCTGTCCGCACCAAAATCTCATCTTGAATTCCCACATGTAGCGGGAGGGACCCAGTGGGACGTAACTGAATCACGGGGGCAGGTCTTTCCTGTGCTGTTCTCATGATAGTGAATAAGTCTCATGAGATCTGATGATTATATAAGGGGGAGTTTCTCTGCACAAGCTTTCTTCTCTTGTCTGCCACCATGTGAAACGTGCCTTTCACCTTCTGCCATGATTGTGAGGCCTCTCCAGCCACGTGTAAGTCCAATTAAATCTCTTTTTTTTGTAAATTTCCCAGCCTCAGGTATGTCTTTATCCGCAGCATGAAAACAGACTAATACAACATCTCTTCCCAATCAGTAGAATCACCTCGGGCACTTATAAGCATTCAAATTACAATCATGTAAAACATTAATACCAATTATACATTCATCAGTGGAAGCTACAACAGAACACTAAACAGACCCAAAGGGCCACATGCAACAGGGTCACTTAATTTCTCTTCACTGCAAAAATTGCCCAAATCCCATCAGTTGAATTAAGGTGCCCCTTCTTCCCAAGCGGCTGCAAAGACTACTAGTGCCTTGAGTAGTTATATGCAACAGCACACAAAGTTTGAAATATTTCCTCCACAGTTCCCCAGCACATTCAAGCAGTGCATAAGTGCATACTGGATCTTTTTTCTTTTTTTGTTTTCTTTTTTTTTTTTTTTTTTTTTGAGACAGGGTCTTGCTTTGTCACCCAGGCTGGAGTGCAGCAGTGCAAAGACTGCTCACTGCAACCTCAACCTCCTGGGCTCAAGCAATCCTCCCACCTTAGCCTCTCAATAACTGGGACTACATGTGTGCACCACCATGCTTGGCTAATTTTTGTATTTTTTGTAGAGACGGGATTTTATCACATTGTTCAGACTGGTTTCTCACTCTGAACTCAAGTGATCCGCCCACCTCCGCCTCCCTAAGTGTGGGGATTATAGGCATGAGCTATTGCGCATGGCCAGGTCTCACTCTTAAGTTAGGGTAGGAGGCAAAGGAAAGATCAAGCGTACAGAAGAAGAGCAGCTTTTTTTTGAGAAAATTGAGGCGTTGCATTCAATTTCAAGTGGCCCTCACTCATGGCTCATCTAAATGAGCTTCTGAGGTTTTGGACCACCCAAGCTTAGCTTAGTAGCCATAGCTACCATTGCACCTAGTCCAAGACCATGGCACCTGTTGTCCCATTGTCATAAGATCCCTTTTTCTATCTGCCCAGAGGAGAGTAACAACTGAGGCACCGTTTAGACAGCTGTTTGCATTCTACTTCTCACTGTACAGCCCCTAACTATTAATTAACAAGTAGGATATTGGGGAATCGTTATTCTCTTAACTCACCCAATACTTGGGCAAATGTATTTACCTCTTGATCCAAGTTGTCTCATCTTCAAACCTAGTTTGTGGGTCCATTATCCCTCCTCTTCCAGAAGACCACATCTGCCAACATCCCATCCTCATCACCTAAACTGTCAAAAACTATGAAGAGTCTGAAATTCTACTCTACTTGCAAGCTAGTCTGACCGTTTTGTAGATGTTAGCAGAAGACATGAGATTCAGGGTTAGAGACAAAGAACTTTATTACTCACAGAAATAGTCAAAATATCAACATTTTCTTGTTCTGGTTCCCAAACCCCAGTTTCCACAGGGCAATGCAAAGACCAGGTGATATCTGTACGTGCAGATGGTTGCATTACAGGAAAGGAACCCTGAGCATAGGGAACCTAAAGCTTTTATAATGCCCTTTGGTCCAGAAAGAAACACCCTTTATCTTCTAAGGCTCTAAATAAACCTGCCCTTCATTTTGGAGGGAGATACTGTCTCTATCTTCTCTATCATATAAACATCCTTGAAAAATAATGCAGTCAGTACATCTGCTTATAAGATATACAGAAACACTAGTGGTCCATGGAGAATTATCTAATTAGCCATACCTCGTTTTATTGCACATCACTTTGTTGTGCTTCACAGACATGGCATTTTTTACAAGATGAAGGTTTGTAGCAACTCTTCCAATCGACCCTGCAAGTCTATGGCACCATTTTTCCAGCCTCGAGTGCTCACTTCATATCTCTGTGCCACATTTTGGTAATTCCTGCAACATTTCAAACTTTTTCACTATTATTATATCCTTTATGGTGATCTGTGATGCTACTATTTTGGGGTGCAACAAGCCATCCCTATATAACAGGTGAACTTAATTGATAAATGTTGTGTATGTTCTGCCTGCTCCACTGACCAGCAGTTCTTCTGTCTCTCTCCCTCTCCTCAAGCCTCCTCATTCCGAGACGTAACGCTATTGAAATTAGAGTTATAACCCTACAATGGCCTCTAAATGCTCATGTGAAAATAAGAGTCACGCATCTATTTATCATTTTTTGAGATGGGGTCTCACTGTCGCCAGGCAGGAGTGCAGTGGTGCGATCATAGCTGACTGCAGCCTCGACTTCCCAGGCTCAGGCGACCTTCCCACCTCAGCCTCCCAACTTGCTGTCACTACAGGTGACACCACCATGCCTGGTTAATTTTTTTAAAAAGTTTTTGTAGAGACGGGGTCATGCCATGTTGCCCAGGCTGGTCTCTAACTCCTAGGCTCAAGCAATCCTCCCGCCTCAGCCTCCCAAAGTGCTGCGATTACAGACACGAGCCACTGTGCCTTGCCACATTTCTCACTTTAAATCAAAAGCTAGAAATGTTCCAGGCTGCTGAAAGATAGGGAAAAATAATAATAAATTGTTTTAAAGCTAGAAATGCTAATCCTGGGAACACACCAATGGTAAGAAAGTATTACAGACTTATTGCTGAAAATAAATAAAGTTTTAATGGTCTCGATAAAACATCAAACAAGCCACAATATTCCCTTAAGCTAAAGCCTAATCCAGAGCAAGGTCCTAATTCTCTTCAATTCTATAAAGGCTGAGAGAGGTGAGGTAGCTGCAGAAGAAAAGTTTGAAGCTAGTATAAGTTGGTTCGCGAGATTTAAGCAAAGAAGCCATCTTCGTAAGATAAAAGTGCAAGGTGAAGCAGCAAATACCGATTTAGAAGATGTGGCAAATAATGCAGCTATGGCTAATATCATTGATGAAGATGTCTATACTAAATAAGATTTTCACTGTAGATAAAACAGCCTTATATTGGAAGACACCCTCTAGAATTTACATAGCTAGGAAGGAGAAGTCAATGCCTGGCTTCAAAACTTCAAAGGCTGACTCTTGTTAGGGGTTAGTGCAGCTGGTAACTTTAAGTTGAAACTAATGTTTATTTACCATTCCAAAAATCCTAGGGCCCTTAAAAATTATGCTAAATCAGGCCAGGCATGGTGGCTCACGCCTGTAATCCCAGCATTTTGGGAGGCTGAGGTAGGCGGACCATGAGGTCAAGAGATTGAGACCATCCTGGTCAACATGGTGAAACCCCATCTCTACTAAAAATACAAAAATGAGCTGGGTGCAGTGGTGCGTGCCTGTAGTCCCAGTTAGTCAAGAGGCTGAGGCAGAAGAATCGCTTGAACCTGGGAGGCAGAGGTTGCAGTGAAACGAGATCGCACCACTGCACTCCAGCCTGGCGACAGACTCTGGCTCGGAAAAAAAAAAAAAAAAAAAAAGAATTATGCTAAATCTACTCTGCCTGTGCTCTATTAATGGAACAATAAAGACTGGTGACAGCACATCTGTGTTGTAAAAAACCATTTACAACATGGTTTACTAAATATTTTAAGCCCACTGTTGAGACCTACTACTATTTTGAAGATTCTCTTCAAAATATTACTGTTCATTAATACTGCATCTAGTCACCCAAGAGCTCTGAAGATGTACAAAGAGATTAATATCATTTCCATGCCTGCCAACATAACGTCCATTCTGTGGCCCATGGATCAAGGATTTACTTTGACTTCGAGGTCTTTATTATTTAAGAAAGACATTTTGTAAGGCTATAGCTGCCGTAGGTAGTGATTACTCTGATGGACCTAGGCAGTCAACTGAAAACCTTCCAGAAATGATTCACCATTCTAGATGCCATTAAGATGATTTATGATTCATGGAAGGAGGTCAAAATATCAACAGTAACACGAGTTGGAAAGTTGATTCCAACTTTCATGGATGTCTTGGAGGGGTTCAAAACTTCAGTGAGGGAGTTAACTGTAGTTGCTAAAAATAGCAAGAGAACTATAAATGGAGCCTGACAATGTGACTGAATTACTGCAATCTCACGATAAAACTTGAACAGACAAGATTTTGCCTTTTATGGATGAGCAAGGAAAGTGGTTTCTTGAGATGGCCTATACTCCTGCTGAAGATGCTATGAACATTGTTGAAATTACAACGAAGGATTTAGAATATTTTATAAACTTAGTTGATAAAGCAACAGCAGGGTTTGAAAGGATTGATTCCAATTTTGGGGGAAGTTCCATTGTGGGTGAAAGGCTATCAAATAGCATTACATGCTACAGATAAATCTTTCATGAATAAAGAGTCGATCAATGCAGCAAACTTTATTGTTGTCTTATTTTTTAAAATTGCCATAGCCACCCCAATCTTCCGCAACTATGACCCAGATCAGTCAGCAGCCATCAACATCAAGGCAAGACCCTCCACCAACAAAAAATTATGACTTGCTGAAGGCTCAAATAATCATTGGCTTTTTTTAGCAATAGATAATTTTTAAATTAAGATAGGTACATATGGGTTTTGTTTTTGTTTTTGTTTTTGTTTTGCCATAACACTATTGCACACTTAATAGACTACAGGATGGTGTAAATGTAACTTTTATATGCAGGGGAAAACCAAAAAACTTCATGTGACTCACTTTATTGAGATATTCACTTTATTGCAGTGGTCTGAATCTGAACCCACAATAACTACAAGGTATGCTTGTAAATACCTTATTTTAAACAAAAAGTGAAAATTATTTCCCTGTTTGTTATTTACTAACAAATAGACTAGACATTTGCATCAGACAGTGAGCATAAACTTCCCTGATCACCTCTCAAGAGACATGCTCCCATTTCTCTTTTGACTCTCCTAAAGATTTCCTGTAAGACTAAATTTTATCTTCCGTATGTCTCACAGGTCAGTGTTCATAATAACCATCAGTTATACAACAGCAATTTAATGAATTTCAGCAGAGTGAGGACAAATTGCAGGTTTCTGAGTAGAGGGCCAGGATAGGTCATCTGGATACCCATTGAAACTAATGATTCTCGACTTTTCCTGCCTTCAACTCACCACAGGAATATTAGACATCCACTTGTTAGTGGTTCTCTATGGGGGATAGTAGAGGAAAGCCAAATTTGGGCATTAATAGAACAAATCTTAAGTTAAATCCTCATATTATTTTTCTTGAGATAGTATGACCATAGCTCAGATATAACCATATCCAAGTTTTAACTACTTCAAACCAAGTAATTACATATTATTCTCACTATTCCTAATTGTGATATCAATTGACTCTAAAAATATTAAACATGTATATATTACTTGAGACCTCTAGACTATAAAATACTTCAAAAGTCTAGTCCTTAAAATGTTGGGCAAAAAATACCTCAATTTTGGCCGGGCACGGTGGCTTACGCCTGTAATCCCAGCAGTTTGGGAGGCCAAGGCAGGTGGATCAGGAGGTCAGGAGTTCAAGACCATCCTGGCCAACATAGTGAAACCCCATCTCTACTAAAGATACAAAAAATTAGCCAGGCATGGTGGTGCGTGCCTGTAATCCCAGTTACTCAGGAGGCTGAGGCAGGAGAATCACTTGAACCCAGGAGGCAGAGGTTGCAGTGAGCCAAGATCATGCTATTGCACTCCAGCTTGGGCGACAGGGTGAGACTCCGTCTCAAAAAAAAAAAAAACACACACACACATAATGCCTACTTTTTTTAAATTAGCAACATTTTCATGTTGCAAGACATATAGGATAAAACATACTTACTGCTTATCTGGTCCTCCACAGAAAATAATTCAGAAATGTAAATACTAGATCAATATTTAACCATTAAGGAAAAGATATACTGCTACATCAGCTGATTTTTTTCTCTTTGAATTTAATGTATTTACATCAAAAAATTAGGTAGTCATTTTACATTTAAGGAATAAAAACCTTAAAAAAAACAATACAAAGAGTGAAAAGATTTTAACCAAGTTTACATTTCTTTTTGCTATAATTTTTAACAACAATTCGTCTCATCATAACTTAATGCAATGTGCAAATGCAGCACCCATTACAATCATTAAACTAAATTTAAGGAAGTCCACTGTTAATAGTGACCCTCAGAAGAAATGGATTTCTCTTCTATTAAAAACTCTATGGTATATAAGCATTACATAATAATGCTACTTAACCACCTTTTGTCTCAAGAATTATCACCAAAGTTTTGTGGAAATAAGTCCACATAAGAATAAAATATTTAAAAGGTGAAACGTTCTTTATTTTAACTTTAGCAAGATCTTTTCTTTTTCATTAAGAAACAATTTAATAATTTTAAAGCAAAAGCTGTTAGAGTCTAGATAGCTAAAACTGTACTCCTGAGTTCAAGCTTACAGATCTTTTGTAAGTAGTTCTCAATAAAATATCTTCCCTCCCCATACCCCTACCCGAAATCTTATATTGTTCTTACAAAACTTTGGTCAAGAGTAGAAATATATCCAGGCAGATGTATATGCCATACAATAGCAAGAACAGTAAAGCCCAACTAATGATTTTGAGTTTTAAAAATAGAAGGCAATTAAAATGTACTCAAAGTCACATTAAGAAAAGCTTTCACGGGGGTAATATTGAAACAGTCACAAAGGTTAAGAAAATACTGATATCAAAGTACAAATGACTACAATGTTAAAATAGACAAAAACTGCTATACAAGAGCCTCTTTGAAAATTAAAAATAAAGAACACAACACATGAGTCAGGATGATTTTCCTGTTCTACTCATGAATTTTAGTCTTTATAAGGTTGGTTATGTTGACATCTAGAAGAGTTTCTTATCACATCTGATGGTCTCATTCCAACTTCGTAGGGTGGGTCTTCCCCAAGGAACCTCTGATCCTGCCGCATCTTGGTCATTGTACAATTTCAAAGTAGTGCAATATCGCCATGATGTGCTGGGGCATGAAGACGTATCCTGTGTATAGTGCCATCCCCACAATGGAAACCAGCATTGAATCTGAGTTGTAGTTAAGGAAACTTATTATTATTAATTTATTCAAAACTAAATCCCCACATGTTTTCAACAACTCTTTTATGATGAAGTACCCATTCACTTAGTACTTTCTCATTTATATCAAGCACTGATTAAAAAAAAAAACAAGAACGATAATGCTAGCTACTAACAACTATGCCTGGCACCATTCTAAGTTGGTTTTTGTTTTGTTTTGTTTTGTTTTTAGCTCATTCATCTTTACTACCACCATATAAGGTAGGTACTGTTATTCTCCCTGTGTAGTCAAAAACATCAGACTGCTTAAAATGTTTTTTTTTCTTCTCTTTTTTTTTTCTTTTTTTTCTTTTTTTGTTTTTGGAGACGGAGTTTTGCTCTTGTTGCCCAGGCTGGAATGCAGTGGCATGATCTCGGCTCACTGCAACCTCTGCCTCCTGGGTTCAAGCGATTCTCCTGTCTTAGCCTCCTGAGTAGTTGGGATTACAGGCGCCCGCCACGACGCCCAGCCAAGTTTTGTATTTTTAGTAGAGACAGGGATTCACCATGTTGGCCAGGGTGGTCTCAAACTCCTGACCTCAGGTGATCCACCAGTCTTGGTCTCCCAAAGTGCTGGGATTACAGGCGTGAGCCACTGCACCCAGCAGGACTGCTTAAAATGAAGCACAGGATGTGACACTGTTCTACCTAAGAAATAAATATACAGGAATAAAATTCTATTTAATGACTGTAAAAGATCTACCAACTTAACTAATAAGAATGTATGATCAAAGAATTTTAGAATTAGTTAGACTAGAATGTGGCTAAAAGTATTTTTAGAGTCACACAGAGCTAAAATCAATCATACACTAGCTTAGGGATATATAAAATGACAGCAACTGCTACTATCAAACGTTTATTTATTATTATCACTATTAAACATCATTATCACTATTGCTACTATTTGCAACAACTTCAAATAAAAGTTATCTTGATAACCTAAACAATAACCTTTCTGTACTGTGCTCCTTTATTACAAAAGGAACTGAAACTGCATATATGGAAGTCAACAAGAGGTCTCTCCTCTGGGGCCACACAAAATACTGCTAGCAAAAATTATGTCAAATCTAAGGGCTTTTGGCTTTGCACAGTTACATAGGATGCTAAGAGGAATAACTGGTTTTGAACTGGGGTCATGCTTTATTAATTCATTCATATTCTCATTTATTCTCTCTCTCCTCTTCCACTTGCCTTTCCCCTTTCTCAACTCTACATACCTTTACATACTATTATTTCTAAAATAACTTACATTCTTTTATGAGAAGATAGGGTTTAAATAAGCAATGTGCTTACTACCAACTAATATTTGTATAACAGGTTAGTTGACAAATCTCTTCCACAATTACATTATCTTACTTAACCCTTATAGCTTTCCTATGAAATGTTTATTATGTTCATTATTAATCAGAAACTGAGAAAACTGAGTAGCTTGCTCAGGGCCATAAAGGAAGTTGTCTTTGGAGCCAGAGGTCAAATCAAGACTGCCTGACTGAAACCATAAACTCATTCTCTTCACCCAGCAAACAAGGGCAGAAAGTCTTTCACAATCTTTCTTTACAATTTACTTTTTAACCTCCCTTAATCCAGTTCTTCCTTAAACTGCCACCTTCTATTTACTAATTTCAAGAAAGAAAGAAAGAAAGAAAGAAAGGAAAGAAAGGAAGAAGGAAGGAAGGAAGGAAGGAAGGAAGGAAGGAAGGAAGGAAGGAAGGAAGGAAGGAAAGAAAGAAAGAAAGAAAGAAAGAAAGAAAGAAAGAAAGAAAGAAAGAAAGAAAGAGGAGGAGGGGGGAGGGAGGGAGAGAGGGAGGGAGAGAGAGGGAGAGAGAGAGACAGAAAGAAGGAAGGGGCCGGGCGCGGTGGCTCAAGCCTGTAATCCCAGCACTTTGGGAGGCCGAGACGGGCGGATCACGAGGTCAGGAGATCGAGACCATCCTGGCGAACACGGTGAAACCCCGTCTCTACTAAAAAAATACAAAAAACTAGCCGGGCGAGGCGGCGGGCGCCTGTACTCCCAGCTACTCGGGAGGCTGAGGCAGGAGAATGGCGTAAACCCGGGTGGCGGAGCTTGCAGTGAGCTGAGATCCGGCCACTGCACTCCAGCCCGGGCGACAGAGCCAGACTCCGTCTCAAAAAAAAAAAAAAAAAAAAAAAAGAAGAAGAAAGGAAGGAAAGGAAGGAAAGGAAGGGAAGGAAGGGAAGGAAGGGAAGGAAGGAAAGGAAGGAAGGCAGGAAGGCAGGAAGAAAGGAAGGAAGGAAGGAAGGAAGATTTGCTGCTTCTATGTCATTGGCATATATTTGTTCATCACCAACACACCATCTGATTCTTACTCCTCCAGACTGTAGGCATTGTCCTAAGGTCACTGGTGGTCTCCACTAAATCCAAAGGCTGTTTGAATTGACACTGTTTTAGTCCTTCTTCTTCAAAACCCTTTGCATTTATGCCTGTAGTCCCAGCTACTCTGGAGGCTGAAGTGGGAGAATCACTTCAGCCCAGGAGTTCAAGGCTGCAGTCAGCCAGGGCACCACTGCACTCCAGCCTGAGCAACAGAGCCAGACCTTGTCTCAAAAAACAAACAGAAAACAAAACAAAACAACCCCTTCCACTCTTCAAAACTCTACTCTGGGCTGAGGTATTTTCTAAGGCGCTCTTTTAATCTCTCTTACCATTTTCCTGTTTTTCATTGGCTCTTTCCTTTATGATGGATGATAGATGATAAGAGTGAACTTTGTGCTTTCTTTGCAAACATCCACTCTACCTCTCCTCCTAGTATAGCAGCCATGCCCTTTTGGTTGGACTAACCCATCTTCATGGATAACCCCTGACTGGTCTTAACCAATTAGAGGGATCTCTTTCTCTTGGTAACAATGCCCTACCTCAAAACTGATTAATCAGCTCAAAGCTTAGGACTTCTGCCAGGAATTCAGGAACATAGATGCTCTCTCCTAGAATATGCAGCTTGCTGATGGAATCTTGCAATCACTAGAGTCACTTTACCTCCATGAGGAAAGCAAGATTCAGAACAAAGCTAACTCAAGAAGGTGGCAGAACAAAAATAATCACAGAAAAATGGAGTCAGAATCCTCACCAAAAAACCCTTAAGCCCGCCCTACCTCTGGATTTTTACATACTAACCTAATAAATCCCCTTTACTTTTTTTGAGACAAGGTCTCACTCTATTGTCCAGGCTGGAGTACAGTGACACAATCAGAGTTTACGCAGCCTCGACCTCCCAGGCTCAGGCAATCCTCCTACCTCAGCCTCCCAAGTAGCTGGGACAACAAGCACACACCACCATGCCCAGCTGATTTACTATTTTTGTAGAGATGGGGTCTCCCTATGTTGCTCAGGCTGGTCTTGAACTCCTGGGGACAAGCAATCCTCCCACCTCAGCCTCCTAAAGTGCTGAGATTACAGGTGTGAGCCACCAGGCCTGGCTGGTCAATCCCCTTTACTCTTAAAGCAGCTTGTTCAATTTTGTTACTTGAGGCTGAAAACGTTCCAGATCAAATGGAATTCCCATCGTTTTGTCTTGGGCCCCACACTCTCTCATAACTTAAACAACTACAAGATAAGTATCCCTTATCCTAAATGCTTAAGATGACAAACATTTCAAATTTCAGATTTAAAAAAAATTTTTAGAATATCTGCATTATACTTACCAGGTGAGCATACCTAATTCAATATCAAAAATGCTCCAGTGGTCATTTCATTTGACTATCATGTTGTTGCTCAACAGTTTTGGATTTTGGAGCATTTCAGACTTTCAATTTTCAGATTAGGGATGTCCAATCTGCACCTTAATGTTGTCAACCTGACCTCACCTTCCATACTGCAGACAGATATTTCTGCCTACTTACTGTACATTTCCATCTATGGCATTCAACAAGGTAACTTAAATTCAAACTGAACTCATTAACCTTCTCCAAAACTACCTCTTCCTATGAGTCCTATTTTTCCAATTGACACAACTATTTGCCAAGTCATCCAGTCTAGAAGGCTTTTTATTCCTTCTCCCCACATTCAAATTATGACTTCTCAGTTCTTCCCCCAACCCCTACAAATGACTCTTAAATCTCACCCCCCAACCTTAATCAATGATAAATGATTAAGGCATGACAGGTATCTGCTTACCTGTCAATCACTGGCTATAGGGTGGGATACAGAAAATCCACCTAAGCAAGAAAGCTGCTTGGCAGAGGACAATACTGTGGAGAAAGAGGGAGCTATAAGTCATTAGCAGCCAACACTCACGGAGGCTGGGGGGGTGGGGTACATCAGCTATTAAAGGGGACTTAAGCTAGGTGTAGTGGCTCATACCTGTAATTCCAGTACTTTGGGAGGCTGAGGTGGGAGCATTACTTCAACTCAGGAGTTCAAGACTAGTCTAGGCAACATAGTAAGACAATGTCTCTACCAAGAATAAAAATAAAATTAAAAAAAAAAAGAAAGGAGACCTAGGTGAGGACCAACCACAAGTACCATGCTACTTTTCCACTGTACTTCCCAACAGTTCAAACCACTCCCTAATACACATATATCCTACTTGCAGCCATATTACAAGAGTCTCAGAAAACAACATTATATATTTCCATACTGCTCTGGTTTTGCTTATTTTTTAATAATAATATAAGTAAGAATAACAGTGGCGGCAGCAGCTTTCAGTTTGCGAATGTCTAGTGTGTGTCTGGTACTAGTTAAGCACTTCATCAAGTTCCAGTAACCTCCCCAACAACAAAGTAAAGGGGCCAGTTCCAAACCAAATCAGTCCAACTCCGGTGTGTCTGTGTTCTTAACCACTACACTACACTTTCCTACATAGGAAATGCCCTATTCTCCCTGGTAAAACCTAATAATTCTAGCTCAGTAGTTATCTCCTCTTCTATTAGGCCTTAGGCCTTCCCTGGCGTTCATAATTTTTCCCATTCTTACCCCAGCCCCTTGGCAGAACTAATTATTCCTTAATGCTCATATAGCTCCTTTAATACTTTGTATGAAAGTGAGTAACACAGCACTTACCACCTGACGTTACCTATTTGTAGATGTACTTATCTCACTAAACTTATCAACTCCTTAAACAGAGAAATAATATTATTTTTGTATCTCCAGCATCTAACAAAAAACATGCTAAATAGACATTTGATGACTAGAGACGGTCATGTGACTAAATTCATTATGATGCTTTCTACATATTCCACACATTACTGTGGCTGACAAACTTGATGACGACTACAGAAAAGACAAAACCAGTTTCCAGGCAATATGGTAGTTAAGAACAAATTTTGCTTTTTTTACAGCTTTTATGGAAACCTTATAAATATATATACCAAACAAATGAAAATGGTATAGTAATAATCTTAAGGTCATTGGCTCAATTTCAACTCCAATAGGAGTGATTACTATAAATCAGCTATCTGAATATGTATGTTACATAGTCTTTAAGGTACTAATTCTTCAATTTAGTATGGAGAATATATCACTTAAGGAATATGCATAAATTAGCCTAACAGGGATTATTCCACTACAAATCAAGAATCTGAAACTTGGCCGGGCATGGTGGCTCACGCCTGTAATCCCAGCACTTTGGGAGGCCAAGGTGGGTGGATCACCTGAGGTCGGGAGTTCGAGACCAGCCTGGCCAACATGGTGAAACCCTGTCTCTACTAAAAATACAAAATTATCCAGGTGTTGTGGCGCATGCCTGTAATCCCAGCTACTTGGGAGGCTGAGGCAGGAGAATTGCTTGAACCCGGGAGGTGGAGGTTGCGGTGAGCTGAGATGGCGCCATTGCACTCCAGCCTGGGCAACAAGAACAAAAACTCCATCTCAAAAAAAAAAAAAAAAGAATCTGAAACTTAAGCTCAATTTTCTGAACATTAAATTTTCAAGCTTTTAAACTTTTTACATGCATATAAAAGCATGATTTTAAAATTCTAATTGAAATAGTAACTTATCAAAACTTGAACAGGTTTTTTGCCTGGTTAAAATATAAGATACTAGAGTTCAAGACTGTATACACACTCCAGCACGGGTAACAGAGTGAGACCCTGTCTCTCAAAAAAAAAAAAAAAGTTGCCCAGCGAGGCAGTTCACACCTGTAATCCCAACACTTTGGGAACTTAAGACAGGTGGATCACTTGAGACCAGTGAGGCAGGAAAATAGGATCTGGAGGCAGGGAACATAAGGCCAATTCACACTTCAGCTATGACAGAAAATAGCTTCCCCATAGTGTGTAGGCCAAGCAGATGACTTTGTAACTTTACTTCACCCGCTCCATCTACATAGAGCGTACACCAGGTAACCAATGGAATCCTCTAGAGGGTATTTAAACTCTCAAAAATTCTGTAACGAGGCCTTTGAGCCCCTATGCTCAAGCCCGCTCCTACACTGTGGAGTGTACTTTCATTTTCAATAAAACCCTTCATTTCTTCCTTGCTTTGTTTGTGCATTTTCACCAGTTCTTTGTTCAAAACGCCAAGAACCTGGACACCCTCCACAGTTAACATATTTTGGCAAGCCAGCCAGGAGGAAGAGGTAAGCCTCAAGTTTGGGAATTTTTTTTTCCTTTCTCCTTTTCTTTTCTGCTCCATACAGGGGAATATCACGCTCTCTCTTTTCCTTTCCCACCCAGGACCCATATGGGTAGCACCTAAACATGGAAGCAACTGCAGGTTTCTGACCATGGCTAGTGAAACTAAGGGGTTTCCATGTGGAGAAGCCTAACTACCACTGCCCAGTCCACTTAAGGAACCTGGGTCTTTTTTCTTTTTTTTTTTCCTTTCTTTCTTTTTCAGTCTTTTAGCGGCTGTTTTTTTGAGACAGAGTCTTACTCTGTTGCCCAGGCTGGAGTGCAATGGCACAATCTCAGCTCACTGCAACCTCCACCTCCCAGGTTCAAGCGATTCTCCTGCCTCAGCCTCCTGAGTAGCTGGGATTACAGGTGCCCACCACCACACCCAGCTAATTTTTGTATTTTTAGTAGAGACGCGGCTTTACCATGTTGGCCAGGCTGGTCTCAAACTCCTGACCTCAGGCAATCCCCCCACCTTGGCCTCCCAAAATGCTGGGATTACAGGTGTGAGCCACCTTGTGAGGCCTCAGCACCTGTTTATAATTGCCCTGGACTCTTTTTTTTTTAATCTTTTCCGCACATGGTCCCTGATTCCTACATGTGGTGCAGCTCAGAGCAAAGTCACCCATGTTTCAGGGGACTTAAACCTTCTTTTCTTAGACTAAATTTTTCCCTTATCATACTCAACTGGCTAAGGAAAAGGCCCACCCAGCATCCAGTTCTCATTACAGTTCATGGCTATTCTTCTAAAGCTCATAGTAGGCTCTGGAAGGGAAAACCTGCATGTGGCACTGGTGCCCACCTACGATCAGAGACATTGGCACTCTAAGACTGGACCCCACAGGAGACGCTCCAGGGGTCCTGCAGACCTCAACCTGCCCAGAGGGGATGCTCTTGGCAGAGGTTCTGAGGTCTAATACTCTGCCCTCCTTAGAATTTACTCTCGCAGTTGCAATGAATGCTGTTTGACCCCAACATTGTTTGGAATCTGGAGTTTACTGTTGAATGGGAAAGTGGAATGGCATTACATGCATCCAGGCTTTTGTGCTGTGGTTCTAAGCAGAGGGCCTGGTTAACAGGTGACACGCTCCTTTGCTACCGTTTGGCCCCAGTGCTCCTTGGAGTCTGGGGAGGTTTGGCCTTTAAAAATCAAACTGCCATGGAGATTGCTTTACCCGAAATTTTGGTTCACAGTCTTCCTTGGATTATCTCCTGGGGTAAAGTAAAACCGCCAAGCTTGTATTGCTATCTCGCGGTCAAGGTTCCAAGCTATTGGATCTTCCTTTGTGTGTGTGTATACATGTCTAGATATGTTTTGTTTTTTTGTTTTTTTGAGATGGAGTTTTGCTCTCGTTACCCAGCTGGAGTGCAATGGCACAGTCTTGGCTCACTGCAACCTCTGCCTCCCAGGTTCAAGTGATTCTCCTGCCTCAGCCCCCCAGGTAGCTGGGATTACAGGTGCCCACCACCACACCCGGGTAATTTTTGTATTTTTAGTAGAGATGGGGTTTCACCATGTTGGTCAGGCTGGTCTCTAACTCCCGACCTCAGGTGATCCACCTGCCTGGGCCCCTCAAAGTGCTGGGATTACAGACGTGAGCCACCGCTCCTGGTGAAGGATACTTTCATAAATAGAATTTGAGTCATATTTTTCTCTCTCTCTGCCTAATTTCTCCAAAATTTGCAAACTATTTGTGAATATTCTTAATTCATGGTAATGTGTCTGTTTGCATACGGTCAAACAGGGTTGCTAGGGCCGCTCAGGGACAGAGAACCCAGCAACCTGGCATGCCAGCAAAAGGGTAAGAATTTCTTACCACTCAGTTTCTGGCCTGCTTTCTCTATAAGCAAAATGGTTAATCTCTGTAAAGTTTTAAATTAATTGGTTTAATAATAACAAGAGCTTAAATCAAATATTTTGTCAGAAAATAGAAAGTGTAACGCCTTTTAGTTCATGTGACTTTAGCAATCTTTGGGAAATAAAGATGGTTTTAAAGATTATTGGTAAAAATGTATTCAAAATGTAAACATTTGGTCTAAATTATGTTCAAATACTAGGTTTGCTAAACGCTTTACGGTCATAAACTGCTTCCTTCGCTTTTGAAAATTGTTTAACTTGCCTGCCTTCCAGCTAGGTAAGGCCAGGGGACATGTGGAGTTGGCCACACCCCTAGTTATGCTAGAAACAGTCAAATCTTACCAGAACATAACTTACCAGGTTTTACACTAAAGTTAAAATTGCTAAGAATCGGGTCAGGTACGGTGGCTCACATCTGTAATCCCAGCACTTTGGGAGGCCGAGGTGGGCGACTCCTGAGGTCAACAGTTTGAGACCAGCCTGGCCAAAGTGGTGAAACCCCGTCTCTACTGAAATACAAAAATTAGCTGGGCGTAGTGGCGGGCTCCTGTAACCCCAGCTACTTGGGAGGCTGAGGCAGGGGAATTGTTTGAACCCCGGAGGCAGAGATTGTAGCGAGCCAAGATTGTGCCATTGTACTCCAGCCTGGGCCACAGGGCAAGGCTCTGTCTCAAAAAAAAAAAAAAAAAAAAAAATTGCTAAGAGTCATCATTGTAACATGCAATAAGACTACCAGAAACAGGTCAGGCACAATGGTTCATGCCTGTAATCCCCCAACACTTTGAGAGACCAAGGAAGGCGGATTACTTGAGGTCAGGAGTTCGAAATCAGCCTGGCCAACATAGTGAAACCCCATCTCAGCTAAAAATATAAGTTAGCCAGGGGTGGTGGTGGGCACCTGTAATCCCAGCTACTTGGGAGGCTGAGACACTAGAAACACTTGAACTGGGAGCAGAGGTTGCAGTGAGCCAAGATCACGCCATTACACTCCAGCCTGGGGCAACAGAATCAGGCTCCATCTAAAAGGAAAAAAAAAAAAACCGTCTCTACTGAAAAATACGAAAAACTAGCCCGGCAAGGTGGCAGGTGCCTGTAGTCCCTGCTACTTGGGAGGCTGAGGCAAGAGAATGGCGTAAACCCGGGAGGCGGAGCTTGCAGCGAGCCGAGATCGCGCCTCTGCACTCCAGCCTGGGCGACAGAGCAAGACTCTGTCTCAAAAAAAAAAAAAAAAAAAAGACTACTAAAAATGTTTTACATGCAAGCTGTGTAAAAATAGTAGAAAAAAAATATTTTTTCTTTTTGGTAAAAGGTTATAAAAGGTTTTTGCTTCTTTAAAATTTCTAGGCCAGGCGCAGGGGCTTACACCTATAATCCCAACATTTTGGGAGGCCAAGGCAGGCAGATCACCTGAGGTCAGGAGTTCGAGACCAGCCTGGTCAGTGTGGCCAAACCCCATCTACGAAAACATACAAAAAATAGCTGGGTGTGGTGGCATGCACCTGTAATCGCAGTTACTCAGGAGGCTGAGGCAGGAGAATTGTTTAAAACTGGGTGGCAGAGGTTGCAGTGAGCCGAGATCACACCACTGTACTGTAGCCTGGGTAACAGGGCAAGACTCTGTCTCAAAAAAAATAAATAAAATAAAATTTCTGAGTCACCATTTTGGCAAAATATATAATGTATGGTAATCTGGAATTCCAAAATCAAACTTCAGTTTCAAAATTGTCTTTCCAAATGCCTGACTTTCTGGATGGATCAGAGGATCCCTGAAAACATCCAGAAAAGAGGTAAACAGGATTATTTGACATGTTTAGGTACATGGGATTGCCAAAACGATGTTCAATCTTCTTTAGGTTATATTTTTGTTAATAATACTATGTTCCAAAATTGTATGGGATTTCTAAAATTCTAATGTCTAAGTATATGCTATCAACTATAATTATTATGTTAAGTTATTGTAAATCACAGAAATAACCAAATCAAACCAGTTGATACTAAAATTGTTTAAAATACTTTATAACTAATACTTGGTGCCATATTACTGGGAAGACAATTAAAGCTTCACGCACATTTGGTCACCTGGTGCACCATTTAAACATTTTATAAAGTGGTTTCATTCCACTGCTATCTGGTTGTATAAAGCTTTCCCATGCAAGAGGGCTGATGTTGTAACAGTAGATTTCTATGCTACAGTGTATTTTCACCAGGTAAAAAAAGCTTTTTATCATTTGAATCTTCTGAGAACATTAGAGAAAGACTGTCCTTCCCATCCACACTACAACAAAACTTTGGGACCTTGGGCTTTGGGTTCATGGTCTCGCAACTGAGAGGGGTCCCTCCACGCTTTTGGAACTGCATCCATTGGCACCTTTGAGATAAAGCCAACCAGGGAAATTTCTCCCAAGAAGATGGCATCCTTGATGTGAACAGCTTTTCCAAGTTCACAGATTAAGACTTCTACTATCATGAAACTCTTATCTTTGAATATTTTTTTCTTGCCTACATCTCTACGAACAATAGAAGTGGAAAAGGGGTCTGTTATGTGCATTTATGGGGTATACTTTTATTTATGAAGGCGTCTGCAGCCAGCCTTCTACCTGGATAACCTTATACTTTGACAGATAACAAATGAAGGCCCAATGTAGGTAAGAAACCTTAATGGTACATACATTGCCTCATAATCAGTCAAAAACAAAACACTGGTTCACTCCTCTTAACCCACATCATGGGTTAAAGAGAACATTGCCAGGAGGCCTTCACTCTTCTAGAAAGGCATCAGTTAGGGCCAGGCGCGGTGGCTCAAGCCTGTAATCCCAGCACTTTGGGAGGCCGAGATGGGCGGATCACGAGGTCAGGAGATCGAGACCATCCTGGCTAACACGGTGAAACCCCATCTCTACTAAAAAAAAAAATACAAAAAACTAGCCGGGCGAAGTGGCGGGCGCCTGTGGTCCCAGCTACTCGGGAGGCTGAGGCAGGAGAATGGCGTAAACCCGGGAGGCGGAGCTTGCAGTGAGCTGAGATCCGGCCACTGCACTCCAGCCTGGGCGACAGAGCCAGACTCAGTCTCAAAAAAAAAAAAAAAAGAAAGGCATCAGTTATTTGGCTCTTTTTCCATGGTTTAAAGTGAAAGAAGCAATGATTAGAAATGTATCCCGAAGGCTCTATAGCACATTCTACTTTAAAAGCTATATCACACAACAGACTTTAAATTCTCTTGTGAAAGTTACACTAAATAATAGAATTGGCTAAACAGAGAAGTATCTGTGCAGCTGCTGGCACCTGTGGCCTATGGAGAAATACAGATTGCATATTATAAAAATTCAATTGCAGGGGATTAATGAAAAGACCACTTAATCAGCTGGGCGCAGTGGCTCACGCCTGCAATCACAACACTTTGAGAGGCTGAGGCAGGTTGATCACCTGAGGTCAGGAGTTCGAGACCAGCCTGGCCAACATAGTGAAACCTCATCTCTACTGAAAAGACAAAAATTAGCTGGCCGTGATGGTGGGCACCTGTAATCCCAGCTACTCATGAGGCTGAGGCAGGAGAATCGCTTGAATCTGGGAGGTGGAGATTGCAGTGAGCCGAGATTGTGCCGTGGCACTCCAGCCTGGGTGACAGAGCGAGACTCCATCTCTTTAAAAACAAAAAAAAACCATTTGGTCAAGCAAGTAGACTCTTCACCCAGGTCATTCTTTAATCTATGTAATTTTAGGTGGTTTGGTATGGGGACCCGGGTAAGGATCATACTCTGAACTCTTGGTATTATCCTCCCAACAGTCATAATAATCGTCTCCCTGAAGTGCTGTATTGTCTGAAAGGTTTTAAATGCTTGCGTGCAGCCATCTCTAGAATGTCATATTATCTCTCTTCAACTGGAATGACAAGAGCTGAAGGAAATGTGCAACCATGAGGACTTAACCTATAAATGATGTGCTGAGACTGGAAACGAAAATGACGGTAACTGAGAGTGGTCCTACAGCCCTAAGTTTTGGTCATACTCTCACCTAAGTGAGAATCTGAACAAAAAGGGGGAATTTTTTCAACAAAATCCTGGGAGGCCATTGTTTTGGACTAAGCTCATCCACTGGGCCCCAACAGACCAAACCAAACCAAAACGGGGTTGTTTGTGCTAAGACTTTAAGGAAACACATGGGTTCTAGAACAGACAAGGTTTTGTTTTTTCTTCTGCAAATCTCTGTAACAAACATTTCTGATAGTATAGGCATCTACCTCTGAAGTTCCCATTAAATCTTTTAACCAAATTAATTCCCTCTCACCTAGAGACCATCAAGCTTCAGATGACCATGCAACAAAGGTTCCAGCCAATTCCAAGTGAAGCCACCACCCCTGGCCATCAAGAAGCTACCCTGCTGGCAGGGCACAGGGGCTCACGCATGTAATCCCAGCACTCTAGGAGGCTGAGGTGAGTGGATCACTTGAGGTCAGGAGTTCAAGACCAGCCTGACCAACATGGTGAAACCCCATCACTACTAAAAACACAAAAATTAGCCAGGCATGGTGGTGGGTTACCTATAATCCCAGCTACTTGTGAGGCTGAGGCAGGAGAATCGCTTGAACTTGGGAGGCGGAGGTTGCAGTGAGCCACGATCATGCTATTGCAGTCCAGCCTGGGCAACAAGAGCGAAAACTCCATCTCAAAAAAAAAAAAAAAAAGCTACCCTACCTTCACTAGATAGAGCAGGGCGAGAGTTCTGTGGTCCCCAATAGGTAGGGACTAGGCCACAAGGCAGCATGAAGTAGTTATAGAAAAATAACATTGGTCCCTCTGCCTCCCATAAAGATTTATGGGAATCACATCTCTCAGTGGGGAGATGAGGCAGAAAAATAGTGTCTGGAGGCAGAGAACATAAGGCCGATTCACACTTCAGCCATGACAGGAAACATCCTCTCCATAGGGTGTATGCCAAGTAAATGACTTTGTAACTTTACTTCATCCTCTCCATTTACATAGGGCATACCCCAAGCAACCAATGGAATCCTCTAGAGGGTATTTAAACTCGCCAGAATTCTGTAACCGGGCCTTTGAGCCCCTGTGTTCAGGCCCGCTCCCACACTATGGAGTGTACTTTCATTCTCAATAAAACCCTTCATTCCTTCCTTGCTTTGTTTGTGCGTTTTGACCAATTCTTTGTTCAAGACACCAAGAACCGGGATACCCTCCACCATTAACACCAAGAATATGAGACCAGCCTGGGCAACATGGTAAAACCCCATCTCTTTTACAAAAAAATACAAAAATTAGCTGGGCGTGGTGGCACACACCTGTAGTCCCAGCTACTCTGGAGACGGAGGTGGGAGGATCACTTGAGCCTGGGAGGTTGAGGCTACTGTGAGCTGAAATCACACGGCTATATTCCAGCCTGGACGACAGAGTGAGACTCTATCTAAAAAGTTTTTAAAAAAATAATAAATTAGCTATACAGGGACACAGTAAGTGAACAAGCAGATAACAGGACAGTGAGGAACTTCTAATAATCAAAAAATGCGGGCCGGGTGTGGTGGTTCACACCTGTAATCCCAGCATTTTGGGAAGCCAAGGTGGGAGGATCACTTGAGGTCAAGAGTTCAAGACCAGCCTGGGCAACAACAGTGAAGCCGTCTTTACAAAAAAAAAAAAGAAAACAATTAGCCAGGCATGGTGATGTATGCCTGTAGTCCCAGATACTCAGGAGGATGAGGCAGGAGTATTGCTTGAGCCTAGAAAGCCCAGGTTGCTGTGAGTCAAGATCACACCAGTACACTCTAGCCTGGATGACTGAGACCCTGTCTCAAAGAAAAAAAAATTTTTTTTTAATTTCTCGATCACCTGACCTTGTGATCCACCCACCTCGGCCTCCCAAAGTGCTGGGATTACAGGCGTGAGCCACTGCACCTGGCCCCTCTTTTTTTTTTTTTTTCTTTTTTTTTGGTTTTTTTTTGAGACAGTGTCTTGCTCTGTCAACCAGGCTGGAGTGCAATGGCACGATCTTGGCTCACTGCAAACTCCACCTCCCAGGTTCAAGTAATTCCTCTGCTTCAGCCTCCCGAGCAGCTGGAATCACAGGCATGTGCCACCATGCCCAGCTAATTTTTTCTTTTTTTGTGTGGGAAACCAGCTCACGTTTAATTGTGACACTTTAAAATTGTACAAGTATTTTGATATCTGCCCCCCACATTTAGTCTTAAAATGACAGGAAAACAACCAATTACAGGTTTAATACATTTATCTCTTCAGTTCCTATTTGCAGCACCCAATATTCCTTTGAAATATGAAACAGACCTGGCAGTAGCCAACAGTAAATTTCTGCCCACCGCCTCCCACCCCCAACGGAGTTGAAAAGTTCAGGTTTAGTGTTGTTGCAGTGGCACTTGTCCATAATTGGTACCTCCCCATAGTTGGGGGACGTTAAATGTACCAGTGAAAATAGCTTTTTCCCCTTCAAGGGGAAGAAAGAAAATCACTCCTCAAAACCCAGCAGAACTGGCTGTGAGGTCTTTCCTCCTATCTCATTTCTTCAGGGTTTTTTTTTTTTGCAGTGGAGCAAGAGACCAAAACCTAACCTGAGTTACAAGAAACAAGACAGTAATGGCTATAAAGGGAGTGACCAGGAGCAATCGGAACACTCCTTTACCTCCCATATCCAATGTATGTGCCTCACAGAAAAAATAATAATAATAACAAATCCACAAAATACAACAGCTAGAATTACAAAATCCATTCATCCAAGGGTGGTGGAAGGCAGGATGGAAAGGTGGAAGGGTAAATGGCACAGGGAGAAAAACAAAGTATTCAAATCAGTCCAGGCACGAGGACTGGCAAATGCTAGAAAATAGCTGCAGAAAAACTTGTGGTCCTTTCAGACTCACGGTGATGTTAAAAATCCACACACTGGTGTCAGGGAACATTCTGCCTTACGTGTACCAGAGACAAAAATTTCAGTTCCTCAGAGAGAAGGGAGTATGCAGAGGGCCCTTGGCAGAGTGGGTCCTGCCTTCCCTGGCAGGGGGAGGTGAACAGGGAAAAGAGCTGCCACAGCTTTCTTCCAATCCCGCCCATTCCATTTGGATGGCAGGCAACTCAGTGGCCTGCAGCAGCCTTCAGTTTGGCAGGCGACAGATGAGGTGAAGGGAACTTCTCTGCAGAAGTGGAGCTGCTCGGGGCCGACTGCAGACAGACTGTCTTGTGGAAGAGTCTGTTGCTTAAGAAGACCACCAAGGAGAAGAGGCGCAACTGGAAGAGATATGCTTTGCCAGGGGTCTTTGTTTCATTGGCGCTGATAATGAATAAAGGAAAGAGGATAGAGAAAAGGCAGCCACTGATAATATATGAGGACTGCACTGCTGTGAGAAAAGCCAAGGGCAAACCAAACCCAAAGTAGTAAGGCCAATTCCTTTCTATGTTAGGCAACCGCTGGTGCATTTCAGTTCCTTTATTGAACCAACGATATTCCAAGCAGTACAGTGAGTAGAGAAGGGACATATGCAGGAGACTACTAACCAGCTGACTGACAAGATGGATGGGAAAGAGACTCACAAACATTCCCTGAATGAGGAAAAGAGCCTGCAGCAAAAGGTTGAAGAGCACGTCAGCAATTATTTTGCTGACACTAGGGAATGGGTGAGGCTTCCTCCCTGATACCTCAAATGCCAGATCAGCTATATCCTGAAACCAAATGGCATTCGCCACTTTGCTAAGCACAAACAAGGGGAGCACCGAAAGAGCACTGAAAATTGACGTGAGGAAGAATTCCAGCCACGACCAAACATCTCCATGTAGTGATGGGTCATCGATAATTCGGGCTGTTACTGACTGAAGCACAGGAATAAATACTCGATAAAACAAGAGGAGACTGAACCAGAACACTCCACCATTCCAAGCACAACACTGGAAAATTCTACTAACAATACGTGGCTCACTCTGTTGCTTCTGTTCTATACTCTGGGCTCTTCTCTGTGCCAAGACACTACTTGCCCTTCTTCGAGGCTGCTCCTCTCTCTTTTGCTGGATTCGAGCATCTAGCTTTGAGATGGTACAAATACCCCAGATGGAGTCTTTGATTCCTCTGGCAAGGTCCTGGAGAAAGGTTTTGACACTGTCAGCCATCTCTTCACCACCAAACTATCAACTACACAGAGGAGAGAGAAGTGTCCCCAAATCTCTCATCATGAAGGATCCGCGGCTCCGGCCCGGCCCCTCACCCACCGCGGCTGGCTCTGTCGGGGGCGCTTCCAGGGCCGGGGCCACTGTGCCCGCACTGGGCATGCCCGGGCTGCATGGGGCTAATTTTTATATTTTTAGTAGAAACGGGGTTTCACCATGTTGGCCAGGCTGGTCTTGAACTCCTGGCCTCAGGTGATCCACCCACCTCAGTCTCCCAAAGGGCTGGGATTATAGGCGTGAGCCACCACACCCGGCCTAGGCATTGGTTTTATTATGACATTCAGAAGTGCTCTCACAAAGCTAAACATATATATAACAAAGTGTACCGGCTATAATTTGCTATCTGGTATAGATTTCTCAATCCATCTCATTCTATAAAAAGCCTCTCAAAATTTAAAGTATCCTTGACACACTGAATTTTAAGAAATGGGTAGTAGAAACAGTACAGCACTAGAGGAGACCCAGGTTTGAGTCATAACTCTGCCATCTGTTTGTGTCAAAAGCTCTCTGAACATTAGTCTCCTTATCAATAAAATGTGGACATACATCACCTATCTTTCAGGATTGTGAGAATTCAGAATCAAACCTATTCTGCAAGAGAAGGCAATGTAATCCTTATTAAAACTGTTCTTTGAGGGTTTGAGCATTTAACATCATGACTTAGACCTATGTTTGCCCAAGTTCATCCTGCTACTAATTTGTTATTAATTTATAGTGTAATCCTGGGATGTCACAACTTCTCTGGACCTGAGTTTCTTCATAAAATGAGGTCCTTTCTTTCATTAACATGGGATCCCACTTGTCTGAAGAGGACATTTAGGTACCACCTGTCAATCGTCCATAAGGCAATCTTCTGTTTCACATGTACACAAAGAAAAAATGTAAAAATTCATCAGTTTTATGCAATACACATATATTGGAAGATAATATACAAAGTACTAGAGTAATCTTTCTATTTACCAAACTCTTCTTGCTGTTTGTATAAGTGCCAGTAGCTATATACAAATTACTCAGGTCTATATTCTAGAGGGGGTTCCATGACTCAAGCAATAGAGAACAAAGTGCAATCTAGAATACAACCTCAAAAACTAAAAAATGGGCTGTTCTGTTTTGTGTTTATGACTTGTCTGTAAACACTGACTTAAGTGTTTGACAGAGCACCTCTACTGAGCCTTTGCTTCCAGCTATAGTGCATCACTTGATAAAGCAGGTGCTTCATGAACCATCCCAGAACTGAGCAAATAATGTGCCAGGATACTGTGCAGGTGCTGAAGACAAATGTTTGTTCAAGGGCTAAATGAACAATCAGAGGTTCTTTATAACCTGGGCATAACATAAATATTTTATGGGTTCCATGGACATAAAAGCAAGTAGATGTGAAGCCATATATAGAATCTATATGTTGTTTTCTCTTCTTTAAGAGGAATCTCCTAAACATAAGCTAAGTTTCCAGCAAGCTAGGAAAGAAAGAAAGATTTTTTTTTTTTTTTGGCCCATAAAAAGGCCATTATCAGCAACTTAAAAAAAAAAAAAAAAAAAAAGTCCTGTAATAAAGAGACGAAATGCTTTACATATAAATACAGTACATTAGAAACAAAACCATAGCAACTAACATTTCCTGTTCCAATCAGTAACTCTAAACTATCATCACCCACCTTAGTAATCTAATCACAAGACTTTGGAAAAATTAAAGGTAGTTTCTCATTGGGAAAAGGTCATAGACATTTGTTCCAGTGGGTATGACTTACACATCTTCACTACTCTAAATAATTTTAATGATTTAAGTCTGATTACACTAGTCACATTAAAAAGCAAAGCTAAAACATTTAAAGCAATCCAATCCTATATTAATCAAATTTCTTTTGTAAAATCAATTCTAGGCCGGGCGCGGTGGCTCACGCCTGTAATCCCAGCGCTTTGGGAAGTCAAGGCGGGTGGATCATGAGGTCAGGAGATGTAGACCATCCTGGCTAACATGGTGAAACCCCATCTCTACTAAAAATACAAAAAATTAGCCGGCCATGGTGGCAGGCGCCTGTAGTCCCAGCTATTCGGGAGGCTGAGGCAGGAGAATGGCGTGAACCCGGGAGGCGGAGCTTGCAGTGAGATCGCGCCACTGCACTCCAGCCTGGGTGACAGAATGAGACTCCATTAAAAAAAAAAAAAAAAAAAAAAATCAATTCTAGAATGTTATTTAACCTTAGAAATACTCAAAAGTTGTGATAAATCTAAGAAATCATCTTAATGAAAAGAGAAAACAAAGCATTTGTCGAAGTATTATCACATGCTGTTTACTGAAAAGCAATCAAAGCCCTAAGTGAAAGCAGCTGCAGGCTACTAAATGAGGCCCCAAACAGGAAATCTTCCTTATTACTGTAGTTTTCTTTTCCCTTGACCTTAAAAAACTGCAGATCATCACCAACAGAAATGTAAAGAAAGTGGTGGCTCACGCCTGTAATTCCATCCCAGCACTTTGGGAGGCCAGGGCGGGCATTATCACCTGAGATCAGGAGTTCGAGACTAGCCTGTCCAACATGGTGAAACCCCATCTCTACTAAAACTACAAAAATTAGCCTGACATGCTGGTGCACACCTGTAATCCCAGCTACTCGGGAGGCTGAGGCATGAGAATCACTTGAACCCAGGAGGTGGAGTTTGCAGTGAGCCGAGATCATGCAACTGCACTGGAGCCTAGGCAACAGAGTGAGACTCCATCCCCCACAAAAAAAAAGAAAGTTAATTTTTCCTAGATATATTGACTATCCCTTGGTACTTTTCTAGTTTCCTTACATTGAAGCAAGTGGAAAATATTATACTGTCACAATTATTATACTGTCACATTCCTCTGTATGTTAACCAATTTGATATTCATGGGTCATGTTAAAGGATAGCACATCACCATCAGAAGTTAGTGTTTAGCAAGCAAAATCCATTCTCTAAGCTTTCTATAGTGTGCTGATTATACAAACCTAAGTATGAAAACCGTTTTTAGAAACTACAACTTGATGACAAGCTCTTTTAAAACTAAACAAACAACAAAGCATGCTGCTGAAATCAGTAATGATTACAAACTGAATATTTTTCACTATGGACTAAAATCCTGGAAATGGTTTGTAGCTCTAATCCCAGAAGACACTGAGGCTATGGTGTCTCTGGCACACCTTTACTGATTTGAGCTTCTATTACCCTCAGGAAGATTTGAAGTCCCATTGTTATGGGAAAAAAAATTCTCAGTCTGCTCTGAAATATAATCTGTTCTGCTACAGCACATGTTTCTGTAACATCAGATAATTCACTTCACATATGACTAGTAGAGTATACGAGCTGTATTCCTTCATATGGGATATTTCATCAGTTAGGGGAGCAGATTAGTGGGAAAATAATTAGGTGACGCTTGAAAACAAGGGTTTGAGCTGTGCAGGTCTACTTATACTTATACATGGATTTTCTTCTGCCTCTGCCACCCCTGAAACAGCAAGACCCCCTCCTCCTCCTCATGATTTTCTTTCCTCTAGCTTACGTTACTGTAAGAATACAATATATAATACACATAACATACAAAATATGTGTTAATCGACTGTTAATGTTATCAGTAAGGCTCTGGTCAAAAGTAGATTATTAGCAAAGTTTCTGGGGAGTCAAAAGTTATACACAGATTTTCAACTGCCTGTGGGGTGAGGATGAGGGCCTGGGGGCAGCACTCCTAACCCCCAAGTGGATCAAGGGTCAACTGTATCACCTCAAGCAGGAAACATCTCTCAACTCAGCTATACAGACAGAAGTCCTTTTAACTATTTTAAGAAAATCAGAAATTCACGTTTGCACCCAGTCTCCCTCTTCAGAGAAAGGCACCTCCAGGGTAGCACAGCTCTCAGCTAGTGTGGCAGGTGGCACTGCCCCTACACTGCCTCAATGGCAGCCCACACTATCTGCATTACATCAGTACCTACTGCTGACATTTCCATTCAACTTTGTCCATGCTTTGGTCATGTCCCCTCGGGCAGCTTCCAGTGAAGCTGAGCTGCCTGCCTGTCTGGGATATCCAAGTTATTCCCTCAAGATGCCAAGTATTGTGTTTGTTAGTGCTTGCATACTAACTAAATTGCATACATTTTGAGTGGTCTGCCTCAATACTATTTTCCCATAAACCCAATTATTTTGCAATTTTTCAGAAGCATATATAATACATGCTGACCAAAATCCTTGTATTAGTAAAACTTCTATTTCTCATAACTATTGATCATAAATACTATCTTTCTACCATTCCATAACTACTATTTTTTCAACATGCCAATTTATAAAAAGTGTATATCCTCTATCAAGTACATCTTCTGGAACACATAGCTTAAATTATTTATTTATTTTTTTGTTTGTTTGAGACAGAGTCTCGCTTTGAGGCCCAGGCTGGAGTGCAGTGGCGAGATCTCGGCTCACTGCAAACTCCGCCTCCCAGGTTCACGCCATTCTCCTGCCTCAGCCTCCCGAGTAGCTGGAAATACAGGCGCCCGCCAATACGCCTGGCTAATTGTTTGTATTTTTTAGTAGAGACGGGGTTTCACCGTGTTAGCCAGGATGGTCTCGATCTCCTGACCTCATGATCCACCCGTCTCGGCCTCCCAAAGTGCTGGGATTACAGGCTTGAGCCACCGCGCCCGGCCAGCTTAAATTATTAAATTTGAGCATTTGGGCTTTGTTCTTTAAAAAAAAAAAAAAAAAAGAGGCCAGTTCCAATGGTTCACACCTATAATCCCGGCACTTTGGAAAGCTGAGGCAGGAGGACTGCTTGAGGCCAGGAGTTCAAGACTAACCTAGGCAACATAGTGAGACCCTGTCTCTACTAAAAATTTAAAAATTAGGAATGGTGGTGTGTGCCTGTAGTCCCCACTACTTGAGAAGCTGAGGCGGGAAGATCGCTTGAGCCCAGGAGTTCAAGGGTACAGTGAACTAAAGATTATGCCAGCCACTGAACTCCAGCCTGGGCAACAGAGCAAGACCCTGTTTTAGGGGGGAAAAAAAAACACCTATCTTAGCTCCTATGTACCATAAATGTTACAACACTCATAGTCTGGAGGAATCATAAAGTCTTTAAGAAAATGGAGACAGGGCCTATAGTGATCACTACTCACAAATCACTAGAATCACATGCTGAAACACTGCTGCGGAATATCAATGTGTGGCTCCCACTGCCATTAACCCAACCATGATGTTCTCTGCCTGTCCTGGTATAGACCATTTAGTTCTTGTTAAGCACAGGTTTCATTATTTTCTACCTTTACCAACCAAAAACTACTAAAGAAAAAGTCAATATTCTAAGGAGTACAGTTAAGAGATATCCTAACATTCTCACTGAATCAGCCAAATATAAAGGCTAACATGTAAAACAGGCTAAAGCAGTTTTCTTCAAACTAAAGCAGTGGGGCCCTGGAGGTAACAAGACAACTTTTCAGGAGGTTAGGATAGTTTAAGGAGAAACCAGTTAAAGGTGGTCTGCTTCCACTGTACTCCCAGAGCTTGATCTGTCTGAGAATTCTTGTGGTTTGCTGGTTGTCCTTCCCATTCTCCCTTATAAATGTATTTACTTCTCCCACATTACTTCCTAATCTTACAATTGTGCATTTCCCAGCCAGGTACAGGGGCTCATGCCTGTAATCCCAGAACTTTGGGGGACCAAGGTGGGTGGGTCACTTGAGGTCAGGAGTTCAAGACCAGGCTGGCCAACATAGTGAAACTCCATCTCTACTAAAAATACAAAAATTAGCCAGGTATGGTGGTGGGCACCTGTAATCCCAGCTACTCGGGAGGCTGAGGCAGAATTGCTTGAACCCAGGAGGCCAAGGCTACAGTGAGCCAAGATTGTACCACTGTACTCCAGTCTAGGTGACAGATCAAGACTCCATCTTGAGAAAAAAAAAAAAAATGGGAGCCAGCACGGTGGCTCACGCCTGTAATCCCAGAACTTTGGGAGGCCAAGGCGGGCAGATCATGAGGTCGGGAGTTTGAGACCAGCCTGGCTAATATGGTGAAACTCCGTCTCTCCTAAATATACAAAAAATCAGCAGGGTATGGTGGCAGGCACCTGTAATCCCAGCTACTGGGGAGGCTGATGCAGGAGAATCACTTGAAACCAGAAGGCAGAGGTTGCAATGAGATGAGATCGCGCCACTGCACTCCAGCCTGAGCAAAAGAGCGAAACTCTGTCTCAAAAAAAAAGAGTATATTTTTTATACATTCACAGAATATCTCAGGAGAGATGCACAGGAAACTGCTGACACTGGTTGTCACGGGGTGGCTCGGGCAGGGGTGGAAGGAAGACTGTCACCAACTACCTTTTTGTGTCTTTTGTGTTTCAACCATAAGAATGTATAATCTATTTTATCTACGACTTAAAAATTCATATTTTCCAAACTCCCAAATACTTTAATTAGTATATTGAGATGCAAAAAAAGTCCTTTTTGGCCAGGAGTGGTGGCTCACGTCTGTAATCCCAGTACTTTGGGAAGCCGAAGCGGGGAGGATCCTGTGAGAATTAAAAAATGCTAAGTTGTAAGCATCTGAGGATATAGCAAAAATCTAAGAAAATAATTTAGTTGCTGCTGAAAATAACATATAGCTTAAAATTTGTAATGCTCTTTTTTCATTATCATTCAAAGACTACCCTCAAACCAAAACACTGACGTTTGCCTCTACCACTGCCTCCTCTCACAGACCTTCACCTATTCCAAACCCCATAACCAGAGTTAACCTTTAAAAACTTAAATAAAAGGGGCCAGGTGCCATGGCTCACGCCTGTAATCCCAGTACTTTGGGAGGCCGAGGTGGGCGGATCACCTGAGGTCGGGAGTTCAAGACCAGCCTGACCAACATGGCGAAACCCTGTCTCTACTAAAAATACAAAATTAGCCGGCTGTAGTGGTACATGCCTGTAATCCTAGCTACTTGGGAGGCTGAGGCAGGTGACTCACTTGAACCTGGGAAGTGGAAGTTCTGGTGAACCGAGTTCGCACCATTGCACTCCAGTCTGGGCAACAAGAGTGAAACTCCGTCTCAAAAAAAAAAAAAAAAAAACTTAAATAAAGGTAAATTGGATCACTCCTCACTCAAGGTCTATTCTTACTCTGGCCCTTACAGGCCCTCCATTGACTCTCTGGCCTCACTACCCACCACTTTGGTCCAGGCTCACTCTGCTCCAGCCACACCTGCCTCAGTGACCCTCCTCACATATGCCAGGCAGGCTCCTGACTCAGGGACTTTGCACTGACTGTTCCAGCTCTGCTCTTCCCCCACATTAACTCCTTTACCACCTTTATATTTTGCTCAAATACCCCTCCCTCCTCCATGAAGCCTCTCCTGATATTCTCTTTAAAAACCAGCAACTCTACTGGGCGCAGAGGCTCATGCATATAATCCCAGCACTTTGGGAGGCCAAAGCAGGCAGATCACCTGAGGTCAGAAGTTCAAGACCAGTCTGGTCAACATGGCGAAACCCCATCTCTACTAAAAACACAAAAATTAGCCGGGCATGGTGGTAGATGCCTGTAATCCCAGCTACTTGGGAGGCTGAGGCAGGAGAATCACTTGAACCTGGGAGGCAGAGGTTGCAGTGAGCCAAGATCATGCCACTGCACTCCAGCCTGGGTGACAGAGTGAGACCGCCTCAAAAAAACAAAAAAACAAAAACAAAAACAAAAACCAACAACTCCATCACACCCCCACATTTCTGACACCCCGGGCCATGATCTACTTTTCTATTACTTCGTTACTATGAAAGTTCCATGAGGGCAGGAATCTTTGTCTCTTCTGCTCACTGATGTATCACAAGCACCAAAGCCAGCATCTGGTACAAGGAATGCACACAGTATTTGTTGAATTAATAGATGGCCCCAGCCTACTTTTTCAACTTTATTTCCCACCTATTCTTCCCAAAAGAATGCCTGCTGCAGCCAGTCTGACTGGAGTACTCACCATCCCAGTACGCCTCTGTACCCTGGTCTGTACCTTCTTATCCATGTTGTGGGAAGAGAAACAAACCCACTCAAATGCCTCCCTGAAAGTTCTCTGAGCACTCCCAATCCATCATGCTCTTCCTGCCCTACATCCCAAAGCACCTGCTGCCCGGCTCCTTCAGCTGAAATAACACCAGAAGGCTCTATCTGATAACATGTGTAAATTCTTATTTTTCCTGAAACTACTCCCTAGTTTCTCTAAAGGAAGAAATGAAATCCATCTTCTTGGAAACTCAGACAGAACTCAGGACAATACATTAAAAATGAAAAAAAAAATGCTTTTAGGTTCTATTTTTTTCCATCCAAAATGAAAATAGCTTGGAATCCCAGGGAGGAAAAAAAGTGTATATACATATATATGTATATATACACACACACACACACATATATATATATTTTTTTTTTTTTTTGAGACGGAGTCTCCCTCTGTTGCCCAGGCTGGAGTGCAGTGGCGCGATCTCAGCTCACCGCAAGCTTCGCCTCCCGGGTTCATGCCATTCTCCTGCCTCAGCCTCCCAAGTAGCTGGAACTACAGGCACCCACCACCACACCCAGCTAATTTTTTTGTATTTTTAGTAGAGACGGGGTTTCACCGTGTTAGCCAGGATAGTCTCAATCTCTTGACCTCGTGATCCACCCGCCTCGGCCTCCCAAAGTGCTGGGATTACAGGCGTGAGCCACCGCACCTGGCCCCAAAAATGTATATTTTTTTATCTTTTTTTTTTTTTTTTAGAGACAGGTCTTGCTATGTTTAGTCTGGTCTCAAACTCCTAGGCTCAAGTGATCCTCCCACCTCAGCCAACCAAGTAGCTGGTATTACAGGTGCAAGCCACTGTACTCAGCACTTATTATTTTTTTAATTCACACATAATAAGTAATTGTACCTATTGGCTGGACATGGTGGCTCATGCCTGTAATTCCAGAACTTTGGAAGGCCAAGGCAGGAGGATCATTTAAGGCCAGGAGTTCAAGATCAGCCTGGCCAACATGGCGAAAGCCCATCTCTACTAAAAATACAAAAATTAGCCAGGTATGGTGGCAGGCGCCTGTAATCCCAGCTACTTGGGAGGATGTGGCAGAATTGCTTGAACCTGGGAGAGCATACCACTGTACTCCAGCCTGGGTGACAAGAGTGAAACTCCATCTAAAAAAAAAAAATTATTATTATTATACCTATTTACGGAGTATAGTGTGATATTTTGATACATGTATACAGTGCATAATGTTCAAATCAAGGTAATTAGCATATCTATCACCTCAAATATTTATCTTTATTTGTGTTGGGAACATTCAACATCTGCACTCCTAGCTATCTGAAAATATACAATAAATTATTAATTAGAGTCACCCTACAGTACTAGAACTTACTCCTCTTATCTAGCTGTAATTTCGTATTTGTTAACCAACCTCTGGCTACCCCCTTCCCAACAAAAGGGGAAGCGGACTTCCCTTACCCTTCCCAACAAAAATGTATATTCTTATGGTTCACTTGCCTACTTTATTAAATTTTAAAATGTCAGTGAAAAAAAGTATTACTGAATTTTAACCAGTGAAAGTATTCAAAAGGTATGAGCACCTGCCTTCATCTCCTCAAATCTTAGCTTGAGAGGCCCTTCATCATCTGACCTTTCCTGCTATTCACACCCCGCTTCACTTGGCTCCGGCCAAACTGGCCTCTCTGCTAGTCCTGAAACATGCCTCAGGCCATTTGCACCTCCTGTGCCTTTTGCCTGGAATGCTCATTCCTCTAGAATTATCTCCCTCCTTAAATATTTCCAAATGTCCTCTCCTGGCCACTCTGGCTAAAACTGGGGAGCAGGGAATAAAAAAAAAAAAAACTCAGCTGGGCATGGTGGGTGGCTCACACTTGTCCTAGCACTCTGGGAGCCCAAGGCTGGCAGATCACTTGAGCCCAGTAGTTGGAGACCAGCCTGGGCAACATAGCAAAACCTTGTTTCTACAAAAAAAAAAAAAAAAAAAAAATTAGCCAGGTGTGGTGGCGCATGCCTGTATTCCCAGCTACTCAGGAGGCTGAGGTGGCAGAGAAGCTTGAGCCGAGATCATGCCACTGCACCCTAGACTGGGTGACAGAGCAAGACTCTGTCAAAAAAAGAAAGCAGGAAAGTAAAGGAAAGAAAGAAGGAAGAGAGGGAGGGAAGAGGAGAAAAAGAAAAATGTCCTTCTGCCTTACTTTCCATCCTGTTCTGCTTTATTTTTATCCATAACAGTTGTAACAATCTAATAATCTATATATTTCATTTCTTTATCTAGCGGCATTAGAAGAAAAAATTTATGTTTTATTACAGTTATAGCCCCAATTTCTAGAATAGTATCTGGCAAATAGAAGGTACATAATACTTGTGGAGTACAGAATTCAACAAACATACACATTTTACAAATGAGTAAACAGAGCAATGTAAATTTTGTTAACAGCTCCAAGGTAAGTCAAAGAAGTTCTCCCATGCTTTGGGAGGCCGAGGTGGGAGGATCACTTGAGGCCAAGAGTTTGAGACCGCCTGGGCAACATAGCAAGACCCTGTCTCTACTAAAAATTAAAAAAAAAAAAATTAGCCCAGATATTCAGGAGGCTGAGGAAGAGGCTGAGGCGAGACGATCACTTGAGCCCAAGAGTTCAAGTTTACAGTGAGCTATGATTGCACCACAACACTCCAGCCTGGGTGACAGAGCAAGACCCTGTCTCTTAAAAAAATAAAATAATAAAGAAAAAAAGTTCACCTAATCCCTTTAAATTTAAGTTCTCTCTGAGAACTGCATTCTGTTCATCAGAAGCAGCCAAGCTCCAAAACCACTCTAAAAGTGGTTTAAAACCAGGTTTCTTGGCCGGGCGCGGTGGTTCGTGCCTGTAATCCCAGCACTTTGGGAAGTCAAGGCAGGTAGATCACCTGAGATCAGGAGTTCAAGACCAGGCTGGCCAACATGGTGAAACCTCGTCTCTACTAAAAATACAAAAATTAGCTGGGCATGGTGGCAGATGCCTGTAATCCCGGCTACTTGGGAGGCTGAGGCAGGAGTATCGATTGAGCCCGGGAGGCGGAGGCTGCAGTGAGCCGATACCGCGTTACTACACTCCAGCCTAGGCAACAGTGAGATTCCATCTCAAAAAAAACAAAACAAAAAAAAAATCAGGTCTCTTTTCCCACTCTCAAATACTTCTGCAATTGCTTTAAAATAACGAATCAGGCCGGGCACAGTGGCTCAAGCCTGTAATCCCAGCACTTTGGGAGGCCGAGACGGGTGGATCACGAGGTCAGGAGATCGAGACCATCCTGGCTAACATGGTGAAACCCCGTCTCTACTAAAAAATACAAAAAAAACTAGCCAGGCGAGGTGGCGGACGCCTGTATTTCCAGCTACTTGGGAGGCTGAGGCAGGAGAATGGCGTAAATCCGGGAGGCGGAGCTTGCAGTGAGCTGAGATCCGGCCACTGCACTCCAGCCTGGGTAACAGAGCGAGACTCCGTCTCAAAAAAAAAAAATAAAGAAATAAATGAATAAATAAATAAATAAATAATAAAAAATAAAATAAAATAAAATAACAAATCAGCTCGGTGCAATGGCTCACATCTGTAATCCCAGCACTTTGGGAGGCCGAGGTGGGTGAATCACCTGAGGTCAGGAGTTTGAGGCCAGCCTGGCCAACATGACAAACCCCATCTCTACTAAAAATACAAAGAATTAGCCAGGCGTGGTGGCGCATGCCTGTTATCCCAGCTACTTGGGAGGCTGAAGCAGGAGTAGCACTTGAACCCGGGAGGCGGAGGTTGCAGTGAGCCGAGATCGCACCATTGCACTCCAGCCTGGGCAACAAGTGCAAAACCCTGTCTCAAAAAAATAAATAAATAAATAAAATAACAAATCAATATATAAACGAATGTTTTTTAAGCATTATTTGTGTGCCCAGCACTGTGGTTTAAAAGTGGAAAAAAAATGTTTTCAAGACACATGAACTGTCTTTCAGGGGGAATCTAATTCCTAACATAAACCAAAAAAACTGCCCACATTTTGCTTAAAATAAAATGCCATGGAAACATCAGCAGCAGCAGAGAGATGGGCAAATATAGCCGTGATTATAGACTAATATGACTCTATTTTTTAATCAATAAAACAAGATTATAGGCCGGGCACGGTAGCTCATGCCTGCAATCCCAGCACTTTGGGAGGCCGAGGCAGGCAGATCACCTGAGGACAGGAGTTCAAGACCAGCCTGGCTAACATGGTGAAATCTTGTCTCTACTAAAAAATACAAAAATCAGCCAGGTGTGGTGGCACACACCTGTACTCTTGGCCGGGTACAGTGGCTCATGCCTGTAATCCCAGCACTTTGGGAGGCCGAGGCAGGTGGATCACTCGGGAGGGTGAGACGGAACAATCGCTTGAACCCAGGAAGTAGAGGTTGCAGTAAGCCAAGATGGCGCCACTGCACTCCAGCCTGGGCAACAGAGCAAGACTCCATCTCAAAAAAAAAAAAGAAAAACGATTAAAATAGCATACTTCTGATTCGAATTATTATTATTATTATTGAGACAGAGTATTTGCTCTGTTGCCCAGGCTGGTGTACAATGGCGCAATCTTGGCTCACTGCAACCTCCGCCTCCCGGGTTCAAGCAATTCTCCTGCCTCAGCCTCCTATGTAGCTGGGACTACAGGTGCCAGCCACCATACCCCACTAATTTTTGTATTTTTAGTAGTGACAAGAATTCACCATGTTGGCCAAGCTGGCCTTGAACTCTTGACCTCAGGTGATCCACCCACCTCAGCCTCCCAAAGTTGATTCAAATTATTTTAACAAACTATTCTTAGTTTTTTCACCTCTCAACAGGCATGGTTACAATGTTATCCAGTGAGATACTTCAGGGCCAATCTCACTGTTACAAAAGCCTCTCTTGGTTACAAAACCTGGTCTTTTTTTTTTTTTTTTTTTTTGGCGGAGTCTCCCTCTGTCGCCCAGGCTGGAGTGCAGTGGCTTAATCTCGCCTCACTGCAAGCTCCGCCTCCCAGGTTCACGCCATTCTCCTGCCTCAGCCTCCCGAGTAGCTGGGACTACAGGCACCTGCCACCATGTCCGGCTAGTTTTTTGTATTTTTAGTACAGACAGGGTTTCACTGTGTTAGCCAGGATGGTCTCAATCTCCTGACCTTGTGACCTGCACGCCTCGGCCTCCCAAAGTGCTGGGATTACAGGCGTGAGCCACCACGCCTGGCCAAAACCTGGTCTTTTCTTTCCCACCTTTGGATGCCGGTAGGGAAAGGAAACTTTTGAAACGTCTGTTAAAAATGTCTCCTCCTGAGATGAGGTAAGTGGTTCTCAGTCTATGGTAGGTCTCCTTTTGTAGTACATACTGTAATACTAATTAGCACTTACCAGATTCTTTTTTATTGTTATCTTTTGTCTTAATGCAGGTGTCATGTCCCATTTCTCTGTAAGATAGAAACATGTCTGCACGTGGAAAAAGTTCAAATATTCCTTGACAAACCAAACGCTAATGTATCACTTCAAATGTCTTATTAGAAGACAGATGGTAGCCCGGGCATCTCGGCTCATGCTTATAATCAATCCCAGCACTTCGGGAAGCTGAAGTGGGTGGATCACTTGAGGTCAGGAGTTCAAGACCAGCCTGGCTAACATGGTGAAACCCCACCTCAATTAATAATACAAAAATTTAGCTGGGCATGGTGGCACGGCCTGTAGTCCCAGCTACTCAGGAGGCTGAGGCAGGAGAATCGCCTAAGTCCCAGAGGCAGAGGTTGCAGTGAACCGAGATCACACCACTGCACTCCAGCCTGGGTGACAGAGCAAGACTGTCTCAAAAAAAAATACAAAGAAAGAAAAGACAAGACAGATGGTAAAAGAAAACTTAGCATATAGGCCCTAGTGAGGAAGAATTTACAAAACTTATTCATAAATCTCACTGTTTCAAGAACTATTTACAATGTGTCTGACTTGACCCAATAGAGGCTTTTCCTTAAAAACACATCTTAAAATCTTTTTTATAAATTGCAATTTTTTTTTTTTTTTTGAGACGGAGTCTCGCTCTGTCACCCAGGCTGGAGTGCAGTGGTGTCATCTCAGCTCACTGCAACCTCCGTCTCCCAGGTTCAAGAGATTCTGGTGCCTCAGCCACCGAAGTAGCTGGCGTGCACTACCACACCCGGCTAATACTTGCATTTTTAGTAGATACAGAGTTTTGCCATGTTTCCTAGGCTGGTCTCATATTCCTGGACTTCAGCTATTTGCCCACCTCGGCCTCCCAGAGTGCTGGGATTACAGGTGTGAGCCACCGCACCAGACCTGAGATTGACATTTTTTTTTTTTTGAGATGGAGTCTTGCTCTGTGGCCCAGGCTGGAGTGCAGTGGCGCGATCTCAGCTCACTGCAACCTTTGCCTCCTGGGTTCAAGCGATTCTCCTGCTTCAGCCTCCCAAGTAGCTGGGACTACAGGCGTGCGCCACCACACCCGGCTTTTTTTTTTTTTTTTGTAGAGATGGGGTTTCACCATGTTAGCCAGGCTGGTGAACCGCCACCGTGCCCGGCCGAGATTGACTTTCAATTTACAACAGCTTTTAACTAACTTCTAGCTATTTGATTTGGGAAGTCAAGAAGCAAAGAATTTCTAAACATCCATTCAGATGCTCAAGGATGCCCCTGGAAAGTACAGTGATAGTACGTTATCAATTTCCCCTGAAATTACAACTTTTTCTTTTTTTTTGAGATGGAATCTTGCTCTGTCACCAAGGCTGGAGTGCAGTGGCGTGATCTCGGCTCACTGCAACCTCCGCCTCCCAGGTTCAAGCGATTCTCCTGCCTCAGCCTCCCAAGTAGTTGGGATTTCAGGCACCCACCACCGCACTAGGCCCACAACTTCAAATTTTTAAAAAGGCATTATATAGCAAGGAAATGTAAACTAATGCACCTATCCTCTTTAAGAAATTAATCTGGGCCAGGCGCGTTGGCTCACGCCTGTAATCCCAACACTCTGGAAGGCCAAGGTGGGCAGATCACTTGAGGTCAGAGTTTGAGACCAGACTGGCCAACATGGTAAAACCACTCCCCCACCCCACCCCCAACCCTGGCTCTACTAAAAATACAAACATTAGATGGGCGTGTTGGTGGGCACCTGTAATCCCAGCTACCTTGGGAGGCTGAAGCAGGAGCATTGCTTGAATCCGGGATGCAAAGGTTGCAGTGAGCCAAGATTGCACCACCACACTCCAGCCTGGGCGACAGAGACTCCATCTCAAAAAAAAAGAAAAAGAAAAAAAAAAGAAAATTAATCTGGCCAGGCATGGTGGCTCATGCCTGTAATCCCAGCATTTTGGCAGGCTGTGGCGGGCAGATCACCTGAGGTTAGGAGTTCAAGACCAGCCTGGCCAATGTGGTGAAACCCCATCTCTACTAAAAATACAAAAATTAGCCGGGCGTGGCGGCAGGCACCTGTAATCCTGGCTATTCTGAAGGCTGAGGCAGGAGAATCACTTGAACCTGGGAGGCGGAGGTTGCAGTGCGCTGAGATCGTGCCATTGCACTCCAGCCTGGGCAACAAGAGCAAAACTCCATCACACACACACACACACACACACACAGAGAGACAGACAGAGAGAGAGAGAGAGAGAGAGAGAGAGAGAGAGAGAGAGAGAGAGAGAGAGAAGAAATCAATCTAAAGTCTTACTCTGTTCAGGACTTCTAACTCAGACAGACACCAATTTTCAGACCGGCAGAGGCAAATTTCTCTAAATTTTAGGTTTCTAGGATTGATGATTAAGTTGAATGTAATGTTTAAGCTGTAGAAAGTATGCCTCTTTCCTTTAACATCATGTAGCTGGCCACAAATAGTTCTGGGTGAAGCTTACTAATCGTTAATGGATTTATGAAATTCAAAGTACTTGACAGTAAGCCTCCTGACAAGTTGGGGGAAAAAAAATCCAGCTTTCTTATTCAGTTCTTCCGTCAAGCTAAAACGAGGATTCAATCTCAAATTGATGTTCCAAACTACCAGATAGTTTTAAATGATTCTAGAAGTTGAAGTGGAAAAATATAAATATAACAGCTGATAGTAATTCAAGACTGGCTTATGTCAAATAATTGCATTTCTAACCCCAATAACATGAAATTTGAAATAAGACTTTTTTTAATCTCAAGTTTAAAATCATAAGGTTCTATAATACTGGATGTCAGTTGGTTGCAGGTGTCACCTATTTGAAAAAAAAATTTGAAACTACTTGGTTGCTAAACCAATGGTAACTCAAAACCATTAAAGGCAAATATCTACTAAGGCACTGAATTTCATTTCATAATTTATTTCTCCATACCCCAAAAAAGCCATCACCTAGTTCTTTATAGGATACTATCACTATTGCAACATAACAGAAAAATCTTAACATCATTGATAACTGTAGCATTTTAGTGTGTAAAATCTATATTAGATTTTAGGTGTAAAAGCTTTTAGGTGTAAAATCTATACTATATTCTAATAGTGCACTCTACATTCAATCTCTGATTTAAAGAGCTTCAATGTAACCCAGCATTGTTTAATTTTAGGATGTGTTATGTGAGTCAAGATACGCTTGCTTCTACAGAGAGACTTCTATTAAATATACATTTAAGTATGTATTTTACAAGGCATGGCCCTGTGAGCCCTAAAGAGTGAGACTAAAGTGCAGCTACAAATAAATGGTGCAGGAAATCAAAGCAAACTATCTTCAGTGTCTAAATCCAAAATATGCATTCTGGTTCTTAAATTCCTAATAAATAAACTGCTTTGAAAGCATCTCAAATTCTTCAAAAGTGCTGAAACAAAAGACTCAGCTTTGAGTACAACCTTAAGCTATTTCAAAACAAACACACTTGATAAGGCTTGGAATGAAATTACCTCAGTCACTCACTGGAATGCAACAATGCATTCGCAAAGTTGTTCTGAAGTAAGCTACTCCAACTAAACCACACTGAAAAGGAGAGAACGTGGATAAACTAAACATGTTTTGCGAAATATCTGTTTCGTATTGGCCTGAGTTTGTAAAAAGTTGCATCTCATTCATTATCAGTATTCAATCTGCAAGAATATCATCAAAGGATGTCAATATGGACAAGTAGAGACAAGAAACATCAGACTTTCAGGGAGCCTATCTTCACAATCCTGAGTTATTAATTGAAGTTCTCAAAGTTAGATGAGTTAAGATACAGAAAATGTGCTTTGCACAAATGCTTTGCTTATAGTAACCACTCAACAGTCATTAATAATTTACTAACTATCCACCACAACAGTTTCAAACCCTACCGACAACTAACCGCAAATTGCACCACTTTTCAGGCCGACTTCTACGGACGGTGCAAAGAAGCAATATACTTTTAAAACTCCCCACCTTGAAGACCAAAAAGATACAATAACTTAAACTGCTGTCAAAAACTACTGGAGTGTCATGCCTACAAATTCAGAATCTGGCTTAAAAGCTGGTTAACTGGTTAGAATTCTTGGTAGACCCAAAGCCAACTACATCAGGAACACTTAAAGGTCAACGGCGTCCAAGCCGGGAGCGATGTACTCCACTGTTACATGATCCCCGCCTCCTACAGGAACAGGGGACTGAACCAAAGGCAGGCGCGGCCGAAGTGCAGGCGACACACTGGGTTACACATCACCCTCGGAGATTTTCTCCAGGAATCAAGACGCTTCCTCCTTGGGTCCAGCGACTCACGGGTGACTCCGGATCTCAAGAGTTCTCGCCTCCCCCACCTCCCACTTAACCCCGCAAGCCCGGCCCTAGGCCCCCAGACCTCCCCCTGCCCCCCGACTCCTCGGCTTCCGCGCACAGGACCCGCGGGGCCGCCGCTCCAACCTCCACCCCAGGCCCCGGGCCTGGGAGCTGCGGCCCCGCGGCCCGCGCCCCCAACACGGCCCCCGCGCCCGCGACCCGGACAGGATACTGAACACCGTCCGCTCCCAGGGCTCCAGCATGTAGAGCGCCGTGACCAGCAGGTACTGGTAGTAGAACCAGGACATCTGCTTCCAGGCCCGCGCCAGCGCCATCCCCGCCATGCGCCTCCCGCGATGCAGCTCACACGTAAGTCTGTCCGGCCGGCCGCCCGCTCACGTCCTAAAGCCCCCGGCAGCCAGGCCCGCCCGCCCGCCACCCAGCGCCCATTGGCCCGCCCGGCCCCGCCGTCACCCGCGGCACGCCCAGCCCGGCGCGCGCCCAGGCCGCCGTCCCCGAGCCCCGCCCGACCCGCGCTCATTGGCCAGGCCGCTACCTCGCGTCCCGTCGTCCCCTCCCGCTTCCCTGCCCGGGCATCGCCCACGCGAGCCGGAGAACGGTCCCCGCGAGAGCGCCCGGCCGCGCCCCGCCCCGCCTGGGCCGGCCGGTGGTGGGCGGGGCGTCAGTGCCGGCCGGGGGCCCCCAGCCCAGCGGGCGCCGGGTCCATCCAGACTGGCCCAGAGCGGTTGCGGAATAAATATTTCTGGAACACTTGTTATGCCTCAGGCATCCTTCTGAGGAGGGGGATTGCCAGGGAGAACCGAAATGCCTTCGGTTCCTTACCTCGTGCAGCTGGCGGCCTAGCTGGGAGACAGGCATTAATCAAGTCGTGATCGGTGTAAGAGGAGAATAAGGGACTGAGAGAGGGTGAGGAGGTGAACGCCATCTAATAAGGAGGTCTGGAAAGGCGTCCCTGTAGAAGGGATGCACATTCGGCCTCCTTCCTCCCTTCCCCCGCCCATGCACACACACAAAAACACACCCATCTAGACAGGCATAACCCATGCACTCCCTAACCCAAAGACCACTTACCAAAAGTATCTATCTGCCCACCTCTTAGTGGCTGTAGTTAACCACCAAGTGGGTCAAGGCCAGAAGCGCGCTGATCTAGTGGGTTCTGCAGATGACAGGCAGTTTGAGATTGGTGTGAGGGCTGGAGATACCTCCTAGAAATGCACTCCTGGATGCCCGGATTTTCCCACTGCCAAATGGGTCAGCAACATTGCACTGGCCACCAGGAGCTCCATACACTGGTGTAGCATGTGAAATGCCACAATTAAATGGTCTGCTGTTTAAATGTTAAAAGTCTTCCAGGTTAAACAGCCTATTGCTTAAACTTTAAAAGTTTCACGGTTAATAACTATTTATTTAAAAGTATCAAGTGCCGGCCAAGCGCAGTGGCTCATGACTGTAATCCAAGCACTTTGGGAGGCTGAGGCTGGCGGATCTCTTGAGTACAGGAGGTCGAGACCAGCCTGAGCAACATGGTGAAACTCCATCTCTACAAAAAAAAAAAAAAAGTTAGCCAGGGGTAGTGGCCTGCACCTGTAGTCCCAGCTACTCACGAGGTTGAGGCGGGAGGATTGTTCGAGCACAGGAGGTCGAGGTTGCAGTGAGCCAGGATGGCACCACTGCACTCCATCTTAGGTGACAGAGCAAAAGAAAGGAAGGAAAGAAAGGAAAGAGAGAGAGAGAGAAAGAAAGAGAAGGAAGGAAGGAAGGAAGGAAGGAAGGCAGGAAGGAAGGAAGGAGAAAAAAAGAAAGAAAGAAAAGAGTAAGTAATATCAAGTGCCAGACATTGGGGATAGCAAACAAGATAGACTGAGACCTGCCTTCATGAAGTACCCAGTCTACTGGGGAAGAGAGGCAACTTAATGGATTACAGTGAGGTGTGGTAAATGATATTTTTGTGGATCCTATCCTTTAGGATACCAAGATAGCCCAGACAAAATCAGATCGGGCTGTGAAAGGCTTCTGGGAGATGGTGCTTGAACTGAGTGTTGAAGGACAAGCAGAAATGGAAGAATGAATGAGCCTGGGGAAGAGTGGGTGAGACAGACATTCTAAGGATGAAGTTGTAATGTTTTTAGAAGACTGGAAGAACTTCCATGTGGCTGGAGCAAAAATAATGTGTATGCAGTAGCAAGAGATGGGCGTAGATAGCAAACAGGGACTATATTCTGAGGGACCTTGTTTGAGAAACTAAGAAATTTTTAACTTGATGTCCAAAAGTTACTAGAGCCAACAGCTTAAATAAGATTTTCTTTCAGGGCTGGGTACAGTGGCTCACACCTGTAATCCCAGCACTTTGGGAGTCCAAGGCGGGTGGATCACCTGAGATCAAGAGTTCCAGACCAGCCTGGCCAACATGGTAAAACCCTGTCTCTACTAAAAATACAAAAAAGTAGCCAGGTGTGTAGTGGGTGCCTGTAATCCCAACTATTTGGGAGGCTGAGGCAGGAGAATTGCTTGAACCCAGGAGGCGCAGGTTGTAGTAAGCGGAGATCGCGCCATTGAACTTCAGCCTGGGCAACAAGAGCTAGACTCCGTTTAAAAAAAAAAAAAAAAAAATTGCTTTTCAGAACAAGACTTGGGTGGGGGTAGTAGCCTGGAGGCTACTGAGGAAAAAAACAGGTTGAGAAGACATCACAAAAGTAGTCTTCCTTACCCCTCGCTTGGAACCTCCTTACCCCTCAGAGGTCCAGGTACACATGCCCTCCTACTTTCAAACTTAACTGTTTTGGACTTCTTTCTGTCCCTATTCCTGTTCCAGCACAGGCAAGCTCTGTTCCTTTTTCCTCGAGAACTCCAAGTACCCTCAGCATCTGGTGATGCTATGTAAAATTTACCCAAGATTGGAAGCATCACCCATAGCCACCCTTCCTTTACTGGGCCCTCTCCCTAGCAGCATTTCTGCCAGATGGTTGTCCTCACTGTTAGTAGCTCCCAATCCACTGCGTGTCTCTTGGAAACCAGCCCTACCACCTCATCTCACTAAAGTTGGTGACTGACTAGAAATGAGGAAAAGAGGCTGAGATCCTGGATGATGACAATACAGAGAATCCGAGGGAAGACGTTTGGCTGAAAAGGTATTGATTTTGTTAGGATGAAACTATGTCTGAGGTACCTGAGGGATATTTAAGTGGAGGTATCCACGGGACAACTGAGCACATGGTTTGGAACTCAGAAGTGAAGCCTGAACAGAACTAGAGGCATATGAATTTTCAATATGTCACTGGTCATTGAAGCCAGAAGAGCAGATGAGGTCACCCAAGGAAAGCACATAGAACGGGAAGAGCAGGGTACAGAATAAACCCAGAGATTCTGGCATTTGGCCAATGAGAGTCCAAAGGAAGCCAATACAGGAAAGGAGCTACTTAAGATTTGACAGCAATGAGGAGAGACATACAGGAGAAGCTAACGGAGGAAGGGACAGCCAGCAGAGCAAATGGCTCAGGGAGGATAAGCAAAATGAAGAAGGGAAGCGCCAATTTGTTTTGTCCACATGGAGCTAGATTAATGACTCGGCATTTCATTGTGGAATGATGATAGGGCAGAAGCCAGATTATAGAAGGCTGAGGAGAGAATGGGAAGTAAAACAATGAAGACAGTTCATTCAGGCTTAGTTTTGCAGGAGGCTTGCCTGTGAAGGGAAGGAGATAGAATGGTGGCAAGGGTTTCAGTTTGGTTTCATTTTCAGATGGGAAAGGGGTAAGCACATTTATAGGCTTAGAGTAAAGAGATGGATAAAGATGATGGGCTGGGGGACCAGATCCAAACCCTTAATAAACAGGAACTGGTAGCTCTTTCCCCAAGAGGAGGAGGATGGAAAGATGGGAGCCAGATGGACACAAACACAAATGAGTAAGTTAAGGAACTCCCTACCTTACAACCTCAGTTTTCTTAGTGAAAAAATTAAGGCCTGTTGTTGAGAGTGAGCAAGATGTTGAAGTGCGGAGGGTATGAAAAAGAAAAAGGGAGATGGGGGAAGCTTCCTAAAGCTGCCTAAGGATTGTCAGGCAGAAAAACCATACAGTTTTTACCAACAATACACAAATACCGAGTATATATAGAACTAGAGAAGTTGGGTTAGGAGACTTCCTCCAAGGCAGAGTTTGCTGGATGGATACAAGGGAGAAATAAGCAAGAAGGTTGCTGGAGAGAGAATAATTGAAATAATGACTACAAGAATTAGGTCGCAGAGGGAAGTAAATGATAAAAAGGTAAAATGGAGTAGTCCAGAGCTGTGTGAGGTTGGAAACTGTAGGAGTAGGTGCATGGGAGACAGTCTGTGTTGGAGGAGGAAGGCCACAGCTGTGCTTCTGAAGCTTAGGAGCACAGAAATAGGCCAGTCTTAGACAAAGATCAGGCACAGGTTGTGACCATGGGATAGGCAGCTAAAGTGGAGTGGAGGGGATAGTAAAGACCACAGGAAAGATAAAGTTGTCCAGGATGATGGCAGGACTAAGTGTCGAGAGGGAAAGTCTATAAAGCAAATGTCAAAGTCTGCAGTGAGCGTAGAGAAAAGCTCAGGAGACAGGCGGATGAAGGGGGCAAAGCCCAGTGGCACATGGTTTTGGTTAGGAGGCAGTACTGGAGAGCAAGCAGAAAGCCAATCCCACCCCACCCCCAGTCCCACCCCCAGCTCTGTGGTAGGAGGACTTAGGTCATATCCTCAGGGAAAAAGAAAGAGATAGAGTGTTCCCAAAGAGGGTGACAGCAGAGGAGTCTTTGTTTATACAGGAAAGTGAATTCGGGGGCAAGAGAGAGAGGGTTGGCAAGAAGGGTTCAGTTGCAGTGATGTTCCTGGAAGATGAAAATACCAGGGCAGGTGAAGAGACGAAGACTGAGCGGTTGTGGCCGCGCTGCCGACCTCGACCAGCAGTCGGTTTCTCCACGCAGAATCCGGGAGTAGGAGACTCAGAATTGAATCTCTTCTCCCTCCCCGCTCCTGTGAGATTTTTTTGATCTTCAGCTACATTTTCAGCTTTGTGAGAAACCTTATCATCAAACACAACGGCCAGCAACGTTACCAACAAGACAGATCCTCGCTCCATGAACTCCCGTGTGTTCATTGGGAATCTCAACACTCTTGTGGTCAAGAAATCTGATGTGGAGGCAATCTTTTCGAAGTATGGCAAAATTGTGGGCTGCTCTGTTCATAAGGGCTTTGCCTTCGTTCAATATGATAATGAGAGAAATGCCCGGGCTGCTGTAGCAGGAGAGAATGGGAGAATGATTGCTGGCCAGGTTTTAGATATTAACCTGGCTGCAGAGCCAAAAGTGAACCAAGGAAAAGCAGGTGTGAAACGATCTGCAGCGGAGATGTACGGCTCCTCTTTTGACTTGGACTATGACTTTCAACGGGACTATTATGATAGGATGTACAGTTACCCAGCACGTGTACCTCCTCCTCCTCCTATTGCTCGGGCTGTAGTGCCCTCGAAACGTCAGCGTGTATCAGGAAACACCTCACGAAGGGGCAAAAGTGGCTTCAATTCTAAGAGTGGACAGCGGGGATCTTCCAAGTCTGGAAAGTTGAAAGGAGATGACCTTCAGGCCATTAAGAAGGAGTTGACCCAGATTAAACAAAAAGTGGATTCTCTCCTGGAAAACCTGGAAAAAACTGAAAAGGAACAGAGCAAACAAGCAGTAGAAATGAAGAACGATAAGTCAGAAGAGGAGCAGAGCAGCAGCTCCGTGAAGAAAGATGAGACTAATGTGAAGATGGAGTCCGAGGCGGGTGCAGATGACTCTGCTGAGGAGGGGGACCTACTGGATGATGATGATAATGAAGATCGGGGGGATGACCAGCTGGAGTTGATCAAGGATGATGAAAAAGAGGCTGAGGAAGGAGAGGATGACAGAGACAGCGCCAATGTCGAGGATGACTCTTAAGCACATAGTGGGGTTTAGAAATCTTATCCCATTATTTCTTTACCTAGGCGCTTGTCTAAGATCAAATTTTTCACCAGATCCTCTCCCCTAGTATCTTCAGCACATGCTCACTCCCCATCCTTGTCCTTCCCATGTTCATTAATTCATATTGCCCCGCGCCTAGTCCCATTTTCACTTCCTTTGACGCTCCTAGTAGTTTTGTTAAGTCTTACCCTGTAATTTTTGCTTTTAATTTTGATACCTCTTTATGACTTAACAATAAAAAGGATGTATGGTTTTTATCAACTGTCTCCAAAATAATCTCTTGTTATGCAGGGAGTACAGTTCTTTTCATTCATACATAAGTTCAGTAGTTGCTTCCCTAACTGCAAAGGCAATCTCATTTAGTTGAGTAGCTCCTGAAAGCAGCTTTGAGTTAGAAGTATGTGTGTTACACCCCCACATTAGTGTGCTGTGTGGGGCAGTTCAACACGAATGTAACAATGTATTTTTGTGAATGAGAGTTGGCATGTCAAATGCATCCTCTAGAAAAATAGTTAGTGTTATAGTCTTAAGATTTGTTTTCTAAAGTTGATACTGTGGGTTATTTTTGTGAACAGCCTGATGTTTGGGACCTTTTTTCCTCAAAATAAACAAGTCCTTATTAAACCAGGAATTTGGAGGAAAAAAAAAAAAAAAAAAAAGAAAATACCAGGGCAGAATGGGAAGGCAGAACATTGGTACCTTAGCAACGTAATGCTGATGGCAAAGTGGGCCAGGCTGACCTCAACATCTGACTCAAAGCAGCATCAGGACAGACACCAGCAGAACCCAAGTGGTTTCCAGGGCTATGGAGCAACCTCTGATTGCTGTCCAATCAGCAAACCAGGACCTTGACTCAGTTTTAGTCTTTCAAATACATGTTACTAAGAAGTCATTTTGTGCGTTAGCAAAGCTCAGCCCTGAGGTAGCAGGTGAGGCAGGTGATGGAAGCAACCAATAGCCCATGAAGACTGCCCAACCTCAGGCCCTCTGCCCAGAGGAGAAGGGGCATAGGAAAGCATGTCAGCCCAGGGCTGCCAGCCTCTTCAAAGCAGAGCCCTGGGTCAAAGCTACTGACACAATTAGGTCTGAGTTGGGTATGCAAAAAATTTCAAATAAAAATAGAATGCCAACTGCAGCAACTTAAAAGAAACACACACATACACACACATACACACACACACACACAACCACATAGTTGTATTCATAAATGAGGTCAGTGCCTAGCTGAAATCTAATAAATAGACCTTAATTCAACCAACATTTATTAAGGATCTAGTTACTATATATTTTCAGAGTTGTATGAAAATTAACAGTTTTTAGATGGGTATAAACAATGAATATTTGAGACGGGCATGGTGGCTCACACCTATAATCCCAGCACTTTGGGAGACCAAGGCAGGCAGATCACTTGAGGTCAGGAGTTTGAGACCAGCCTGGCCAACATAGCGAAACCTCATCTCTATTAATAATACAAAAACTAGCTGGGAATGGTGGCACGCACCTGTAGTCCCAGCTACTCTGGAGGCTGAGGCACAAGAATCGCTTAAACCTGGGAGGCAGAGGTTGCAGTAAGCCAAGATTCGGCCACTGCACTCCGGCCTGGGCAACAAAGTGAAACTGTGTCTCAAAAAAATAATAATAATAATAATATTTATATTTTCCAATTTTTGTATGCTCTTTATACTACAAGAAACATTTGCTAAATATCTAGCATTTTTTCCAGTACGGTTTCACAGCTTCTCTTCTTAAACTGCCCAATTCTATCCATTTCTCTCTTACTCTGCACTCAGTGGGCAGCCTCCCTCCTGCTCTGCCTGTCTTGTGCGCTCCCAATGCTCTGAGATCCTCCAAACATCCTTTACAAGCCCTCCCCTTCCTCACAACCATCACCACCCTACACTTACCACCCCACATTTTCTCCCAGCCTCATGAGAGTTGTCTCTAATCTGTAAAGCTATGCCCTCCTCTTGGACTTTGTCACTTTCTGTCACAGATCAAGAGTCTCGTCACTTTCCTCTCCCACTTTCCTGCACCTTTCAAACATTCTCAGCTAATCTTTCTGCCCTTTTTGAACTACTTCTCCCCACTTTGCGGGTCCAAATCCTTTTTTTGGAATGAAAGTTACAAAATTACATTAAGCTATCATTTTTTGGCTGCGAAGTACCTGCAGTTGTGGTGATACCTAAAGCCACCATTCCTCTCGTTGGGTACCTTAAGACCTAGCCCAGCCACCCCTCCAAAACATACAAAATCTGGGTTCTCTTTCTACCCTCTAGTGAAACCATTTCCTCAAGTTCACCAAAACTTCCTTCAAGCCAAATTCAATAAAGTTTAATCATCTTCTTACTGAACCTCTCTGCAGCACTTCACACTACTGAACTTTTTTTTTTTTTTTTTGAGACGGAGTCTCACTCTGTCACCCAGACTGGAATGTAATGGCACAATCTCGACTCACTGCAACCTCTGCCTCCTAGGTTCAGGCGATTCTCCTGCCTCAGCCTCCCTAGCAGCTGGGACTACAGGCGCGCACCACCACGCCTGGCTAATTCTATATTTTTAGTAGAAACAGGGTTTCACCATGTTAGCCAGGCTGGTCTCAAACTCCCGACCTCAGGTGATCTACCCACCTCAGCCTCCCAAAGTGCTGGGATTACAGGCATGAGCCACCGTGCCCAGCCACTACTGAACATTTCTACCTTCTAAAAACTCCCCACAGTCTTGGTTTCTAACACACTGCACTATCCAAACTTCTCCTGGAGTTCTCACTGCTCCTTGGATTCCTTTGAAAAAAACTATTTTCTTCTGTATTCCTAAAGATCTGTTGTCTCCTCTGCCTCTCCCCATTCATGCCTGCTTCCTCAGGTGGCTCGGCCCTCCCTTTGGATCCCAAACAGCACTTCAGGTCTTTATTCTACCTGCTGACAGGATGTATTTAAATATAATTAAAATGATAACAATTATCACTAACACATTACAATCATCTGGTCCTTCCTAGTTTACAAAGTGCTTTCATTATCTCATTTCCTCAGAGCAAGTATGGCTCCTATTTAATAATTATGGACACTGAAGTTCAAGGACACAAACTAATCTTGCACCAAAAACTAACTTTTCTTTCCACCTTTCTCATTCCTGTTTATGGCAGAAAGAACCTTGATTTTCAGGCCAGAAATGGCATACCAGTTTTACATCCCTTCTCCTCCCCCGACCCCTTGTTTCTGTTCCTAGGTGACGACAAGTCATTCCTCCAAGTGTCTCAGGTCTGCCTCCTTTGTTAGGACATGTCCCCATACAACCTCACTCTCATCAAGTGCGTGAGCTGACCGTTGTCACCCAAATGTGGCTTACCTGCTGTCGCTGGCTATCCCTGTTTATTAACCATGGCTCATCTTGTACTTTCAGATCGAAGAAAACTTTTATACTAAAAATACTTCCAACCTATGCGAAAAAAATGACAGGTTTTCAGAAAACTATTCCATGTTGTCTGTATCCGGAAAGTTTTCACTTAAGTTGTCTTTTCAGTTCCAATTACCCAGTAGTTCCACCAACCCCTTCACTTACTGCCCATTACAATGTACCCACAATACAGCAGCTGAGCCAGTGCCAAGTTACAGAAAGATCAATGTCACATGACCTCTGCTCTCAGAGAGTCTATGATCTAAAAAGAAATACGTTCATATGGCCTATGGAAACGATGGTGTAATTAAGTTTAAGACTGTACATGGTGGCTCACGCCTGTAATCCCAGCACTTTGGGAGGCTGAGGCAGGCAGACCACCTAAGGTCAAGAGTTTGAGACCAACCTGGCCAACATGGTGTAAACCCGGTCTCTACTGAAAATACAAAAATTAGGCCGGGTGTGGTGGCTCACGCCTGTAATCCCAGCACTTTGGGAGGCCGAGGTGGGCGGATCACCTGAGATTGGGAGTTTGAGACCAACCTGACCAACATGAAGAAACCCTGTCTCTAGGCCGGGTGCGGTGGCTCAAGCCTGTAATCCCAGCACTTTGGGAGGCCGAGACGGGCGGATCACGAGGTCAGGAGATCGAGACCATCCTGGCTAACACGGTGAAACCCCGTCTCTACTAAAAAATACAAAAAAGTAGCCGGGTGAGGTGGCGGGCGCCTGTAGTCCCAGCTACTCGGGAGGCTGAGGCAGGAGAATGGCGTAAACCTGGGAGGCGGAGCTTGCAGTGAGCTGAGATCCGGCCACTGCACCCCAGCCTGGGCGGCAGAGCAAGACTCCGTCTCAAAAAAAAAAAAAAAAAAAAAGAAACCCTGTCTCTACTAAAAAAAAAATACAAAATTAGCCGGGCATCATGGCGCAAGCCTGTAATCCCTGCTACTCGGGAGTCTGAGGCAGGAGAATCGCTTGAACCTGGGAGGCAAAGGTTGCAGTGAGCCAAGATCACGCCATTGGACTCCAGCCTGGGCAACAAGAGCGAAATTCCATCTCTAAATAAATAAATAATACAAAAATTAGCCGGGCATGGTGGTGGGCACCTGTAATCCCAACTACTTCAGAGGCTGAGACAGGAGAATCGCTTGAACCCGGGAGGCTGAGGTAGAAGTGAGTAGAGATTGTGCCATTGCACTCCAGCCTGGGCAACAAGAGTGAAACTCCATCTTAAAAAAAAAAAAAAAAAAAAAAAAAGACTGTATTAAGGGCCTACCTTTGCCAGGGGCTGTGGGAGTGGTAGGGCAGGTAGCATAGAGCCAGCACTTGAGGAGTTCATGGCCCAGTGTAGGAGACATGTGCACACAGGAAGGCCACAAAATATGGGATTCCTCCTGCCTGCTAGGTTTTCATGATATTCCTAGACTGACAGCCACAGTAACCTCTGGGTTCTAGGTCTGAGTCCCTCCTGCCAGGACTCAGCTGAGCTATTCCAGGAGCAGTGATGGAACTGTTTGTGAGGGAATGAGAAGGAAAAGGAGGAGCTGAAAAGCTGGAGAGCTCCGGGGCCAGCAGATGGAAAAGTAGGGGTGACATTTGGTTCCCAGGGCAGAAAAAGTGCTGATCTGGTCGCTTGATATAGTGAAGAAAAAGATCAAGCAAGTCTAGTAAATTCAAGTATAAATGAAAGAAAACCCTCAAGATGTATTACACAATGTCTCAAAACACAGTAAAAGGTTGCTAAAACTTTTATGCATTTTTTATTATAGTAAATACTGAAAGGCACAAATAAAGAAAATAAACAGAACTACAATCAACATTTCATCCATATGTATTTTATTCAAATAGGCTCTCATTGTGGAATAAGAGAGTTCAGCAAATGCATGTGCCTCAAAATGGAACAGAATCAGCCAGGTTCGGTCTCATGCCTGTAATCCCAGCACTTTGGGAGGCCGAGGCAGGTGGATCACTTGAGGTCAGGAGTCCAAGACCAGCCTGGCCAACGTGGTGAAACCCTGTCTCTACTAAAAATACAAAAATTAGTGGTGGTGTGCACCTGTAGTCCTAGCTACTCAGGAGACTGAGGCAAGAGTATCGCTTGAACCCGGGAGGTGGAGGTTGCAGTGAGCCGAGATCATGCCACTGCACTCCACCCTGGGCAACAGAGCAAGACTCCATCTCAAAAAAAAAAAAAAAAAAAAAAACAGGTGGGGGTGGCAGCGGGCAGGCGCGGTGGCTCACGCCTGTAATCCCAGAACTTTGGGAAGCCAAAATGGGCAGATCACTTGAGGTTAGGAGTTCAAAACCAGCCTGACCAACATGGTGAAACCCCATGTCTACTAAAAATACAAAAATTAGTTGGTTGTGGTATGGGCCCCTGTAATCCCAGCTACTTGGGAGGCTGAAGCAAGAGAATTGCATGAACCCAGGAGGTGATGGTTGCAGTGAGCTGAGATCACGCCACTGCAATCCAGCCTGGGCGACAGAGCAAGACTGTGTCTCAAAAAAAAACCAAGGCAGCAGGCGGATGCAGAATCAAATTTGGAGTTTCTCTCAGCAATGTTATGTGTAAAGGTAAACACATTGAACCATGGCTAAATATGGTAATTTCATTCAAGATAAAGGAGTTCTAAGAAGGTTTATCTAACCACCATACATATAGTAGCTAATCACTTAACTACTGTATGCCAGGCCCCAAGGCCTGATTTCTTTTTTTTTTTTTTTTGAGACCGAGTCTCACTCTGTCGCCCAGGCTTTAGTGCAGTGGAGCGATCTTGGCTCACTGCAACCTCTGCCGCCCGGGTTCCAGCGATTCTCCTGCCTCAGCCTCATGAGTAGCTGGGACTACAGGCGTGTGCCACCACGCCCAGCTGAGGCTGCACCTGGCCTCCAAGGCCTGATGTCTAACACTCTTGTTTGGCACCAGCCTACTCAATAGTCACTTATGAGAAACCAAGGAGCAGTTGAGGATGTCCTGGTAAACGAGGACCCCTGATGTCAGCTGACAGTCTTTTAGATGGTTTTCTAGATGGGCAGCTGGCAGTGAAGGCTTTTATCCCACCACACAGGGGCTTTACTGTCAGCACCATCAGTCCCTACTCTGACCTCAAATCTTCAGGAAAATGAAAACTTGATTTTCCTTGCAAAATGCATATCTACAGACCTGTGGGAGGAGAAGGGTGGCAGGATCTTGTCCTCTTCCCACCAGAAATAAATGCAAAGAGTTCATTCAAATACCCAGATAAATCAAAGAGGAGGCTGAGGGAGGGAGGTCCAGACCGCGAAAGCCAATGAGAACGGAGGAGGCCAAGGAGCCAAGCCTCAAGAAGTCAGAGGCTGAGGATACAAGGAGACGAAGAGGCTGAGACTCCAAGGATGCAAAAAAGGTTGTGGAGGCTGGGGAAGCAGAGAAAGCTGAGGAAGCTGAAGAAGTTGAAGAAGCTAGTAGTTGAAGAAAAGGCTGAGGAGGCTGAGGTGCTGAGGCTGCCATGAGAAGGCGAAGGCCTGGAGGTGCAGTATTTGGCTGGAAGGGTGGGGCTCTGCTGTTTGGAGGAAGGGAAGTCCAAAAGCAAGAGCCAAGTGTGCCCTGTCAGATGCCATCAGTCTCGAACCGGCCTGTCTCTTTAGCAAATGAATGTAAACTAGAGGCTTTATTTAAACAAGTTTCACATAACATCTCCTACTTCTTCTGACTCATTCTAATTTCCAAGTCCAAATACAGTAGTGATTTCATGGTTAGCCTACTTTATGTTGCAAATAAATATCAGTCCATGCCCATTGTGTCATTCTTTGTATCCTTTATAATAACCTCTGGGGATACAGATAGAATAGAATGTAAAATAATTTGTCTTGGAAACTTGCTGTGAAAAGTGAATCACTTTGACAGGTGACCAGAAATTTTAGGGTGCTTACCTAAAGTCTAAAATTCATATGTAAGTGATTTGGCTATTTTAGAGAGAGATGATTCGATTAGCAGTTCACTATGAGGCAGAATTCTATAAAATAATAATTTGATAAAGTAAAGTAACTTCCCTTCTATAACTCTGAAAATTATATCAAATAGTTTTTAGACTGTGCTGTTTGAGCTGGACATAACTGAATCAATTTAAGGTCCTGAAAGAGTTTGTACAAATTTAAAGTGGAGGTGGTTTCCAACTATTTGCTTAAATTGCACATCTGGTCATTAAAGCAAATTAGTGTTTTATGTCATTGACGCTAGAATGCTGAGCTTCCTACTGCTTAACTTCAGTCTCATCTGGAATGTGTATTATATAGGCCAGGGACTTAGGAGCAGCTGTACCGTATCATTCTATCACATTATATATTATCTAATCACAAGTTTAGAAATTATATGTACAATAAAGGCTGGATTATCTGATATTGCCCTATCTGATGTTTTTTGTTTTTTGTTTTTGAGATGGAATCTTGCTCTTTTCGCCCAGACTGGAGTGCAGTGGCATTATCTCTGCTCACTGCAACCTCCGCCTCCCAGGCTCAAGCAATTCTCCTGCCTCAGCCTCCCGAGTAGCTGGGATTATAGGTGCCAGCGACCACACCCAGCTATGTTTTGTAGTTTTAGTAGAGACGGGGTTCGGCTATGTTGGCCAGGCTGGTCTCGAACTCCTGATCTTGTGATCCGCCTGCCTCGGCCTCCCAAAGTGCTGAGATTACAGCCATAAGCCACTATGCCCGGCCCTAACTCATTATAATTTTATAAATTGTGTGTACAATGAAGTTGGATTATCTGTCATTGATCTAATGAGTTCTAGGAATTAGAATCTCTGACACCCTCCCAAAATAAATCTTCATGCTAGTTGGCTACTGATATGGCTTGGCTGTCTCTCCACTCAAATGTCACCTTGAATTGTAATAATCTCCATGTGTCAAGGGTAGGGCCCAGTGGGAGATGACAATTGAATCATGAGGGCAGTTTTTTTCCATACTGTTCTCCTGGTAGTGAATAAGTCTCATGAGACCAGATGATTTTTTTATAAGGGGTTTCCCCTTTCACTTGGTACTTATTCTCTCTTGCCTGCTGCCATGTAAGACGTGACTTTGCTCTTCATTCGCCTTCAACCATGATTAGGAGACCTCCCCAGTCACGTGGAAATGTGAGTCAATTAAACCTCTTTCCTTTATAAATTACCTACTCTCAGGTAGGTCTTTATCAGCAGTGTGAGAACAGACTAATACAGCTATTAATGCTGAAATTCAACAAATGTCAACACATTTTGAAGATGTCAGAGTTGTTTCAAAGTCTTAAGATAAGCAGAGTAAGCCAGGGGAAAAAAACCTTTCTCCCAAAATTCAAACAATAAGAAAAACTTCAGAGATTCATTAGAAATTCCTCTTTTAGGCTGTGCATGATGGTTTATACCCATAATTCCAGTGCTTTAGGAAAAATGCTCAAGGCCAGGAGTTCAAAACCAGCCTGGGCAACATGGCAAGACCCCTATCCCTACGAAAACTTAAAAAAAAAAAAAAAAAAAAGCCAGGCATGGTGGCACACACCTGTAGTCCTAGCTACTGGGAGGCTGAGGCAGGAGGATCACGTGAGCTCAGGAGTTCAAGGCTGCAGTAAGCTACACTACTACACTCCAGCCTGGGTAACAGAGTGAGACCCTGTCTCCACAAAAACAAAAAACTAAAAACTGAAATAATTGAAAAATACATTAAATATGATTACACAACATAGGAAACTGAAGAAAATTACAGAAAAGGGAAATCAACTGCAGAATATTCATTAAAATAATCTGACTTCCACACAGACCAATGGAACCGAAAGAACCCAGAAATAACGCTAAATATGTAAAGCCAACTGATCTTCAACAAAGCATACAAAAACATAAATTGTGGCATTGATACCCTGTTTAATAAATGGTGCTGGGAAAACTGGCAAGCCAACATGTAGAAGACTGAAACTGTACCCCCTATCTCTCACCTTATACAAAAATCAACTCAAGATGATCAAAGACTTGAATCTAAGACCTGAAACCATAAAAATTCTAGAAGACAACATTAGAAAAATTCTTCTAGACACCGGCCTAGGCAAAGAATTCATGACTGAGACCCCAAAAGCAAAGGCAATGAAAACAAAAATAAGTAAATGAGACCTAATTAAACTAAAAAGCTTCTGCACAGCAAAAGAAATAAGGAGGGTAAACAGACAACCCACAGAATGGGAGAAAATATTTGCAAACTATGGATAGAACAAATGACTAGTATTCAGAATCTACAAGGAACGCAAACAAACCAGCAAGAAGAAAACAAATAATCTCATCAAAAAGTGGGCAAAGAATATGAATAGATATTTCTGAAAAGAAGATATACAAATGGCCAACAAACATATGGAAAAAAATACTCAACATCACTAGTCATTAGGGAAATGCAAATTAAAACCACAGTGAGATACCACCTTACTCCTGCAAAAATGGCCATTATTTTTATTTATTTATTTATTTATATTTTTTGCAACAGAGTTTCGCTCTTGTTGCCCAGGCTGGAGTGCAATGGTGCCATCTTGGCTCACTGAAACCTCTGCCTCCCGGGTTCGAGCGATTCTCCTGCCTCAGCCTCCTGAGTAGCTGGGATTACAGGCATGCGCCACCATGCCCAGCTAATTTTGTATTTTTTGTAGAGATGGGGTTTCTCCATGTTGGTCAGGTTGGTCTCAAACTCCCAACCTCAGGTGATCTGCCCGCCTCAGCTTCCCAAAGTGCTGGGATTGTAGGCGTGAGCCACCACACCCAGCAAAAATAGTCATTATTAAAAAGTCAAAAAACAGTAAATGTTGATATGGATGTAGGGGAAAGGAAATGCTTATATGCTGCTGGTGGGAATGTAAATTAGTACAACCTCTGTGGAAAACAGTATGGAGATTCCTTAAAGAGCTTAAAGTAGATCTACCATTCCATCCAGCAATCCCACTACTGGGTTATCTATTCAAAGGAAAAGAAGACTTTATATGAAAAAGACACGTGTGGCTAGGCGCAGTGGCTCACACCTGTAATCCCAGCACTTTGGGAGGCCGAGGCCGGTGGATCGCGAGGTCAGGAGATCGAGACCATCCTGGCTAACACAGTGAAACCCCGTCTCTACTAAAAATACAAAAAAAATTAGCTGGGCATGGTGGCAGGCGCCTGTAGTCCCAGCTACTCAGGAGGCTGAGGCAGGAGAATGGCATGAACCCAGGAGGTGGAGCTTGCAGTAAGCCGAGATTGTACCACTGCACTCCAGCCTGGGTGACAGAGCGAGACTCCATCTCAAATAAGTAAATAAATAAATAAAATAAATAAAAAGAAAAAGACACTTGTACACATATGTTTACAGTAGCACAATTCACAATTGCAAAGGTGTGGAACTAACCTAAATGCCCATCAACTAATGAATGAATAAAGAAAATGTGGTATATATACACCATGGAATACTACTCAGCCACAAAAAGAAATATAATGTCTTTTGCAGCAACTTGGATGGAGCTGGAGTCATTATGCTAAGCCATTATGCTAACACAGGAGTGGAAAACCAAAAACTGAATGTTCTCACTTGTAAGTGGGAGCTAATCTATGAGTATGCAAAGGCATTTAGAGTGACATAATGGATGAACTTTAGAGAGTCAGAACGGGGTGGTAGGAGGGGGACTAGGGATGAAAAACTACATATTAGGCACAATATACACTACTCAAGTGACAGGTGCACTAAAATCTCAGAATTCACTGCTACTTAATTCATCCATGTAACAGAAAACCACTTATACCCCCAAAAGCTATTAAAATAATTTTTTTTTCTTTTTTTTTGGACAGAGTTTCACTCTGTTGTGCAGGATGGAGTGCAGTGGTAGAATCTTGGCTCACTGCAACCTCCACCTCCAGGCTCAAGTGATTCTCCTGTCTCAGCCTCCCGAATAGCTAGGATTATAGGTACCCATCACCACCACACCCAGCCAATTTTTGTATTTTTAGTAGAGATGGGGTTTCGTCATGTTGGCCAGGCTGGTCTGGAACTCCTGACCTCCGGTGATCTACCCGCCTTGGCCTCCCAAAGTGCTGGGATTACAGGCGTGAGCCACTGCACCCAGCCTGCTTCTGTCTCTTTAAAAAATATTTTAAGCCTGTAATGCCAGCACTTTGGGAGGCTGAGGCAGGTGGATCACCTGAGGTCAGGAGTTCGAGACCAGCCCGACCAACATGGTGAAAACCCTTCTCTACTACAAATACAAAAATTAGCCAGACGTGGTGGCATGACCCTGTAGTCCCAGCTGCTTGGGAAGCTGATGCAGAAGAATCACCTGAACCCAGGAGACAGAGGTTGCAGTGGGCCGAGATCGCGCCACTGCACTCCAGCCTTGGTGACAGAGCGAGACTCTGTCTCCAAAACTAAAAATGAAAATAAAAAAGAAAAGAGACAGAAGCTAGGAACTTTGGGCCAGCAAGCTAATAATAATAATAATAATAATAATCTGGCTCCAATATTCCCAATAATATACAAAGAATTCTTACCAAATCAACAGTAAAAAAGATAAACTAGTGGCATAGATCCTTCTGTCTTCCTACAGAATCTTTGTTAATGTTCACTTTACTCCTTTAAAAATAAAAAAAAAAAGGCCCGGCATGGTGGCTTACACCTGTAATCCCAGCACTTTGGGAGGCCGACGCAAGTGGATCACTGAGGTCAAGAGTTCAAGATCAGCCTGGCCAACATGGCAAAACCACATCTCTACTACAACTACACACACCACACACACACAAATTTGCCAGGCGTGGTGGAGCGTGCCTGTACTCCCAGCTACTCAGGAGGCTGAGGCACAAAAATTGCTTGAACCCAGGAGGTGGAGGTGGCAGTGACCCTAGATCACCCCATTACACTTGCCTGGGTGACAGAGCAAGACTCTGTCTCAAAAAAAAAAAAAAAAAGGCAGAGAGAAGCAAGAGTCTAAAAAAAAGAACAAAAAAAAATGAACTATCCCAACACTTCGGGAGGCAGAGAGGGGTAGATCACCTGAGGTCAGCAGTTTGAGACCAGCCTGACCAACATGGAGAAACCCCATCTCTACTAAAAATGCAAAATTAGCCGGACATGGTGGCGCATGCCTGTAATCCCAGTATTTTGGTAGGCTGAGATGGCAGATCACGAGGTCAGGAGTTTGAGACCAGCCAAGTCAATATAGTGAAACGCCGTCTCTACTAAAAATACAAAAATTAGCCAGGCGTGGATTCAAAAATTAGCCAGGCGTGGTGGCACACACCTGTAGTCCCAGCTACTCGGGAGGCTGAGGCAGAAGAATCGCTTGAACCCAGGAGTTGGAGGTTGTAGTGAGCCGAAATCTCACCACTGCACTCCAGCCTAGGTGACAAAGCAAGATTCCATCTCAAAAAAAAAAAAAAAAAAAAAAAAATTACCTGGCGTGGTGGCACGTGTCTGTAATCCTAGCTTCTCGGGAGTCTAAGGCAAGAGAATCGCTTGAACCCGGGAGGTGAGGGTTGCAGTAAGCCGAGGTGGTGCCATTGCACTTCAGTCTAGGCAATAAGAGCGAAACTCCGTCTCAAAAAAAAAAAAAAAAAAAAAAAAAAGACACTTCGGGAGGCCGAGGCGGTGGATCACGAGGTCAGGAGATTGAGACCATCCTGGCTAACATGGTGAAACCCCGTCTCTACTAAAAATACAAAAAATTAGCCGGGCCTGGTGGCGGGCGCCTGTAGTCCCAGCTACTTGGGAGGCCGAGGCAGGAGAATGGCGTAAACCCGGGAGGCGGAGCTTGCAGTGAGCTGATTTCGCGCCACTGCACTCCAGCCTGGGCGACAGAGCGAGACTCCGTTTCAAAAAAAAAATAGACAATAGAAATGAATGAACGAGTGTTTCACAGAAGAATTACAACTTATAAACATGAAAAGATGCTTGACATCAGCAATAACTCAAGAAATTCAAATTAAAGCAATGATTAGATATTATTTTTATCCTAAAAGATTGGCAAAAGTGAAAACGATAGTCACTGTTATTATAGGTTGAGGAGGACTTTAATCACTATTAATAAAGGTGTAATTTATTGCAAATTGCTGAAAGAGTGTGATTTGGCAACCTATATAAGAACCAGAAATTTCACTTCTGAGAATTTGCCCTAAGGCGATAAATCCATCCTGGTGACCAAAAGCACATAAATATTGTTTATGGAACACAGGATGTGGCTGCAGACTGACTCTGGTTCCACCTTGCATCAACCTCAACACACAACCTCACCCCTTCAGGGGATTCCACCAGGAACCCAGTCACAGTGAGGATGCAGGGATTTTTGCAGCTTGCCAAGGTAGGCAGGAACACAGGTGGGACATCACATCTCTCAGTGGCATTTCACCGGAAAATCCTCTAAAGATCTGCCTCTTCACTTCAGCCTCCAGCTCTCCTCTGACCCACCCTGAGGTCCCTTCAATCCCTTATTATTCAGAAAATCAGGTGGCCAGTCTTGAAAAGCCAGCCCCAGAGGCTGGCATTTGCTCCACAGGCAGAGTTTGTCAGACCAGATCATTTCTGCCAAAGAGGAAGGATTGTCATATTAACTGCTGACAACAGAAAACTGTCTCTGTGTTAATACATTTACAATAGCAAAAAAATAGGCCGCAGGTATAAATGTACAGTATAGGGTATTACATAAATTATGATACATTCATACAATGGACAAGCTTTTGAAAAGAATGAGTTGGGCCAGGTGCAGTGGCTCATGCCTGTAATCCCAGCACTCTGGGAGCCCAAAGTGCACAGATCAGGAAGTCAGTAGATCAAGACCATCCCGCCTAACACGGGAAAACCCCATAGCTACTAAAAATACAAAAAATTAGCTGGGTGTGGTGGCACACACCTGTAGTCCCAGGTACTTGGGAGGCTGAGGGAGGAGAATTGCTTGAACCTAGGAGGCAGAGGTTGCAGTGAGCCGAGATTGTGCCACTGCACTCCAGCCTGGGCAACAAAGCGAGACTCTGTCTCAAAAAAGAAGAAAGGGAAGGAAGGAAGGAAGGAAGGAAGGAGGGAGGGAGGGAGGGAGGGAGGGAGGGAGGGAGGGAGGAAGGAAGGAAGGAAGGAGTCCAGCCTGGGCAACAGAGCGAGACTCTGTCTCAAAAAAGGAAGGAAGGAAGGAAGGAAGGAAGGAAGGAAGGAAGGAAGGAGTTGGGTCCATTTTGGACTAACATGGGATGAGCCAGGTGTGGTGGCATGTGCTTGTAATCCCAGCTACTCAGGAGCCTAAGGTGGAAGGATCACTTGAGGCTCGAAGTTCAAAAGCATCCTGGACAACATAGTGAGATCCTGTCTCTAAAAAATAAATAAAATAAAATTCAGTGATGTCTAAGAGGTAGAGTTGGCTGGGCGTTGTGGTTCATGCCCGTAATCCCAGCACTTTGGAAGGTGGAGGTGGGTGGATCACCTGAGGTCAGGAGTTCGAGACCAGCCTGGCCAACATGGCAAAACCCCATCTCTACTAAAATTACAAAAAATTAGCCAAACGTGGTGGTGCATGCCTGTAGTCCTAGCTACTTGGGAGACTGAAGCAGGAAAATCACTTGAATCCAGGAGGCGGAGGTTGCAGTGAGCCAAGATTGCACCATTGCACTCCAGCCTGGGCAACAAGAATGAAACTCTGTCTCAAAAGAAAAAAAAAAAAAAAGGTACAGCTAAAGGCAACAGACTTGCAGAACAGGATATATGCTATGAACACATTGTCAGTTTTGTGCATTGAGGTACCCCAATGTCTTGAGCAATGCCTGGCATAAAAGAGGTATTCAAGTATTTGTTGAATGGATGAATGCTTGTTAAGAGAAAGATGTAGGAGGCCTAGAACCTTGTCTACCATTATCTCTAGAGTCTCCCAGTGGCTGGGAAATTGCCTAGGGACCCATAGTGTGTCCTTTAAAAATATATAACAGGACTGGTGATGTAGCTTATGCCTGGAATCTCAGAACTTTGGGAGGCTAAGGCAGGAGTATCACTTGAGCCTAGGAGTTCAAAACCAGCCTGGGCAGCATAGGAAGACCCTGTCTCTACATAAAATTTAAAACTTAGCCAGGCGTAGTGGTACATACCTGTAATCCCAGCTACTCAGGAGGCTGAGGTGGGAGGATCAATTGAGCCTGGGATGTCAAGGCTACAGTAAGCCGTGATTGTGCCACTGCACTCTAGGCTGGATGACAGAACGAGACCCTATCTCAAAAAGAAAAATAAAAAAATACACAATAGTTATCAGCTGCTAATCCAGAGCACAGAGATACTGAAGAAAGAAAGAAAAGAGATCACTTTTTACTTTACATGATGCTATATTGTTTACCTTACATGCTTGTAATACTGTTATGAAAATTCATAATAGTAGAGGTTGGGAGCAGAAAGCTTGAAGTTCTGAGAAAAACATGGGCAAATAAGTATGATATCCTGCAATCTGCTATACCTCAAATTGTTCTCATTTTAACTACTTCACTCAAGCCATTTTCTTCTAAACCTCTCTAGGTAACCCAGGAAAAAATAAAAATTAGCATCTGTATGACTGCTTGACCAGGCCTGTTTACATTAACAATCCCTTCAGGTCCACGAGTTTCAGCCTTAGGTAACACGAATTTTTGATTACCTGAAAACCACCATTTCTCCAATACAACAATAGCTAAAGCTTTTACCATAGCATAAATTAACATTTGGGTATTGTTCTAAAATGACATGTCCACAGTTCCATAGTTGAGTGAGATTTTGGTTTTTTTTGTTTTGTTTTGTTTTTAGACAGTCTTGCTATGTCACTTGGCTAGAGAGCACTGGTACAATCATAGCTCACTGCAGCCTCCAACTCCTAGGCTCAAGTGATTCTCCCATCCTCACCTCCTGCCCCAGCCACCCAAATAGCGGGGACTACAGATGACCACCACACTCGAGAGTTTTCTTTTTTCCCTTTACGTGGATTGCTGATTTGATGGCAGTAGTAAAAAAGTCAACACAGGCCGGGTGCGGTGGCTCACGCCTGTAATCCCAGCACCTAGGGAAACTGAGGCGGGCGGATTACCTGAGGTCGGGAATTCAAGACCAGCCTGACCAACATGGAGAAACCCTGTCTCTACTAAAAATACAAAAAATAGCTGGCATGGTGGTACATGCCTGTAATCCCAGCTGCTCAGGAGGCTGAGGCAGGAGAATTGCTTGAACCCAGAAGGCAGAGCTTGTGGTGAGCCAAGATTGTGCCATTACACTCCAGTCTGGGCAACTAAAGCGAAATGCCATCTTAAAAAAAAAGTCAACACAAAATAGAGGGAGGTTTCCTGGCTCTGCTGCCCCAGTCAGTGCTAGCCCCTGACCTTCAGCACTGTGACAAGTCCTAAATCTCCTTAACTTCCCCATCAATCCCACGAAGAATACCTTAGCTGGTGCTCTTACTCATTACTGCTCACTGAGGTACCCCATGAGGCAGGAAGAGAGCCTTCCCTTCAGGCCTTTGGCTGGGTATACATATATATAGTTTTTTATATATAATTATATATAGTTTTATATTTATAGTTACATATAGTTTTATATTTATAGTTTTTTGTGTATATATAGTTTTGCGAAATGGTCTTGGGACCCCAAAATCACTAAGCTAAAGTCAAGCTGGGAACTTGACTTTTAGGGTAAACCTTAACCTTAGGCTTAAAGCAAACCTGCCTCTCATTCTATTCAAAGTCATCCCTCTGCTCACTGAGATAAATGCGTATTTGATTGCCTCCTTTGACTCATCAGAAACTCAAAAGAATGCAACAGTTTGTCTCTTATCTACCTATGACCTGGAAGCCCCCTCCTAGGTCATAGGTAGATAACTCAGCACTTAGAGTTATCCCGCCTTTCTGGACCTAACCAATGCTCATCTTACATACTTAATTGATGTCTCATGTCTCCCTAAAAATGTATAAAATCAAACTGTGCCCCAGCCACCTTGGGCACATGTCGTCAGGCCTTCCTGAGGCTGTGTCATGGGCATCGTAGAAAGTATAAAAAGTTTCCTCTTCAAAGTTCCCCTTCTTATTAAAGAATAAAACATAAGTGTTAGAGGCCAGGCGCCACCGCGCCTGTAATCCCAGCAATTTGGGAGGCCCAGGCGGGCGGATCACGAGGTCAGGAGATCGATACTATCTTGGCTAACACGGTGAAACTCCATCTCTACTAAAAAATAGAAAAAATTAGCCAGGCGTGGTGGCGGGCACCTGTAGTCCCAGCTACCCAGGAGGGTGAGGCAGGAGAATGGCGTGAACCCAGGAGGCGGAGCTTGCAGTGAGCCAAGATTGTGCCACTGCACTCCAGCCTGGGTGACAGAGCGAGACTCTGTCTCAAAAAAAAAAAAATTAAAATAAGTGTTAGAAATAATAGTTTCTTTTAAAGACTAACTTTCTTCAAGCCTCCTTGCTTTGTGCTAATAACTCTTTGTTAAGCTCTATCCTGTGTAACTGTTGGACATGCTCACAGACATGTTCCAGCTCACAGCCTACGCCCCTTCCTTATTTGGAAATATTATTGCTTCCTTAAACCTTTCATAAGCAACTTCTTTATTCTTCCTTGAACTTATCTATTTAGGAAAGTTTCAGGTTATTAGCAAATCAGGTATCAGTTTAAGATTGTGAGGTCCCACGCCAGCCAATGGATGCAGGACACAGCAGTAAGGATGACCCAAATGCATAAGCGATAAATGTCTGCTTTTCCTTTGTTCAGGTATGCTCTTGCCGTTTTTCCATCTGTGACTGAGCACCCTTTCCAGTAAAGATGTCCTTGCTGAGAGATCTTTTGTCTCTGTGCTGACTTTTCTTTGCAGCACTGATTATCTATTTCCAACAACTTTTGTATTTCTAACAGGCACGCATCCTTTTTTTTTTTTTTTTTTTTTGACAGAGTCTTGCTCTGTCACCCAGGCTGGAGTGCAGTGGCACCATCTCGGCTCACTGCAACCTCCACCTCCTGGGTTCAAGTGATTCTCCTGCCTCAGCCTCCCGAGTAGCTGGGACTGCAGGCATGCGCCACTACGTCCAGCTAATTTTTGTATTTTTAGTAGAGACAGGGTTTCTCTATGTTGGTCAGGCTGGTCTTGAACTCCTGACCTCAGGTGATCCTCCTACCTTGGCCTCCCAAAGTGCTGGGATTACAGGCATGAGCCACCACACCTTGCCACATATCCTTAACTTTGGAAAAATGAACTTTCTAAATTGCTGGGACCTGTCTCAGATATTTGGGGTTCATATTTTCAATATATATTGTTTCAATATATATTTTCCCCCAAAATCTCCCAAGTGAATCTGATGTTCCAAGGAAGACATGAATCTATCTGGTGGTTTCAAGTCTCCCCAGCACACAAACTGACTTAGATGCTAGTTTGAAAACCTGGCCACAGGCCTTTCCCACCTCACCTTCAGCTCTGATTTGATTATCAAAGTTTTCTGGCAGTTACAGGACTCCAGGATCTGTAGGCTTCAATCAACAGCTCATATCACTTCCCTAACAAGTGGCTGTCCTTATTCTTCTGCTCACAAAGCATAAGGACCCCTATTTTATTTTCTTTTTTTTTAATTTTTTATTTATTTATTTTGTTCTTTGAGATGGAGTTTCTTTCTTGTTGCCCAGGCTGGAGTGCAATGGCGCGATCTTGGCTCACCGCAACCTCTGCCTCCAGGGTTCAAGCAATTCTCCTGTCTCAGCCTCCCCTGTAGCTGTGATTACAGGCATGAGCCACCACGCCTGGCTAATTTTGTATTTTTAGCAGAGATGGGGTTTCTCCATGTTGGTCAGGCTGGTCTCGAACTCCTGACCTCAGGTGATCCACCCGCCTCGGCCTCCCAAAGTGCTGGGATTATAGGTGTGAGCCACCACACCTGGTCTCTTTTTTTTTTTTTTTTTTTTTTTTTTTTTTTTTGAGACAGAGTCTTGCTCTGTCACCGAGGCTGGAGTGCAGTGGTGTGATCTCGGCTTACTGCAACCTTCACCTCCTGGGTTCAATTGATTCTCCGGCCTCAGCCTCCCAAGTAGCTGGGATTACAGGCACATGCCACCACACCCAGCTGATTTTTGTGTTTTTAGTAGAGACGGGGTTTCACCATTTTGGCCAGGCTTGTTTCGAACTCCTGACCTCAAGTGATCCACCGGCCATGGCCTTCCAAAGTGCTGGGATTACAGGTGTGAACCACCGCACCCGGCCCAGGGCCCCTGTTTTCTTTCACATCTGGTAGGAACCAGATCTTGTGCTTTTGAAGATCTCCACCATCAGACTGCAATCTCCTGGTTACTAGAGTCCCCACAAATGCTGGTGGCCCCCACATCCACAAAAGGCTCCTCCATTCATAAACACCACATGCTTGCTCCTACCTTTATGCCTGGAATTTCTTCCCCACTTGCCTCTAAGTGTCCAAATTATGTTAAATCATGTTCTTCCGGATTTAGCTTAAGTTTTCCTTCTTAAATTTAATGAAATTTGCCCTTTTCACAAGATGGCGCTGAATGCCAAGAGGGAAGCCCCTGTCCCTCCTAAAGCCGAAGCCGAAGTGAAGGCTTTAAAGGCCAAGATGGTAGTGTTGAAAGGTGTCCACATCTACACAAAAAAAGAAGACCCACATCCACGTCACCCACCTTCCAGCGGCCTAAGACACTGTGATTCCCGAGGCAGCCCACATATCCTTGGAAGAGCGCCCCCAGGAGAAACAAGCTTGACCACTATGCCATCATCAAGTTTCTGCAGACCACTGAGTCCGCCGTAAAGAAGATAGAAGACAACACCACACTTGTGTTCACGGTGGATGTTAAAGCCAACAAGCACCAGATCAAAGAGGCTGTGAAGAAGGTCTGTGACATTGATGTGGCCAACGTCAACACCCTGATTTGGCCTGATGGAGAGAAGAAGGCATATGTTCAACTGGCTCCTGATTACGACGTTCTGGATGTTGCCAAAAAAATTGGGATCATCTAAACTGAGTCCACCTGGCTAATTCTAAATATGCATATCTTTTCACCAAAAAAAAAAAAAATTAATGGAATTTAATGATACTCTGCTCTTCCAAAATGTAGTAACAGCAGCAGTCTGCACCAACAATTTGGCTCATCACTTGATTTTTTTTTTTCTTTTCTGAGACAGAGTCTCGCACTGTCACCCAGGCTGGAGTGCAGTGGCACGATCTCGGCTCACTGCAACCTCTGCCTCCCGGGTTCAAGCGGTTCTTCTGCCTCAGCCTTCCGAGTAGCTGGGACTATAGGCACTCGCCACCACGCCCAGCTAATTTTTGTATTTTTAGTAGAGATGGGGTTTCACAATGTTGTCCAGGATGGTCTCGATCTCTTGACCTCGTGATCCGACTGCCTCGGCCTCCCAAAGTGTTGGGATTACAGGTGTGAGCCACCGGCGCCTGGCCCATCACTTGATTTTTTCCCTTTTTTTTTTTTTTTTGAGACAGAGTCTTGCTCTGTTATCCAGGCTGGAGTACAGTGGCGCGATCATGGCTCACTGGAACCTCTGCCTCCCAGGTTCAAGTGATTCTTGTGCCTTAGCCTCCCCAGTAGCTGGGGTCACAGGTAAGCGCCACCATGCCCAGCTAAATTTTTTTGTGTTTTTAGTAGAGACGGGGTTTCACCATGTTGGCCAGGCTGGTCTTGAAATCCTGGCCTCAAGTGATCCGCCTGCCTCAGCCTCCCAAAGTGCTGGGATTACAGGCATAAACCACCGTGCTCAGCCATTTTTTTTTTTTTTTTTTTTTTTTCTGAGACGGGGTTTCCCTCTTTGTTGCCCAGGCTGGAGTGCAATGGCATGACCTTGGCTCACTGCAACCTCCACCTCCTGGGTTCAAGTGATTCTCCTGCCTCATCCTCCCAAGTGGCTTGGATTAGAGGTGCCCACCACGACGCCCAGCTAATTTTTGTATTTTTAGTAGAGACAGGGTTTCACCATATTGGCCAGGCTGGTCTTGAATTCCTGAACTTGTGATCCCCCAGCCTCTGCTTCCCAAAGTGTTGGGATTACAGGCGTGAGCCATCGTGCCCAGCCCCTTTTTTTTTTTTTTTTTTTTTTTGAGACAAAGTCTCACTCTGTCATCCAGGCTGGAGTGGCATGATCTTGGCTCACTGCAACCTCCACCTCCCGGATTCAAGCAATTCTCCTGCCTCACCCTCCCGAGTAGCTGGGACTACAGGCCTACGCCACCTCACCCAGCTAATTTTTGTATTTTTAGTAGAGATGGAGTTTCACTTTGTTGGCCAGCCTGGTCTCAAACTCATGAGCTCAAGTGATCCACCCGCCTCAGCCTCCCAAAATGCTGAAACTACAGGTGTGAGCCACCTCGCCTGGTGGACGCACCCAACCTTTTCCTTACATTTTGGATAATGCCTTATCTCTGGTCCCCAAGTCCTCAACTAAACCATCCCAGTAGCCGTTTCTCTTCCCCACACCCCTGACTCCATGCCAAGTTCCTGCCTTGGTCCCTCTATCCCTTGCCCTTCCAGGCCTTCCAGAGGCAGTTATCCTGGCTTTGAACCCCAGCTCACCCTACCTTCATTTCAGTGCTCCCTGATGGCTACCTATTGCTGGTGCCAGGTGCTAAGAGGTTCTGCCCCTCGGCTGGACACCTTCCCGTAGCCTCCTAATAGTGGCCTCTGGGTTCCAACCCTCTCAGACAAATGGAACGTTAGTTACTATATTTCCGAATCCTCCACAACTTAACCAAAGGAATTACATGTATGTTGGGCCATGGCAGCTCATGGCTGTAATCCCAGCACTTTGGGAAACCAACATGGGAGGATCACTAGAAGCCAAGAGTTCAATGCCAGCCTGGACAATATAGCAAGACCCTATCTCTACAAAAAAATATTTAAAAGTTAGCCAAGTGTCGGCCAGGCATGGTGGCTCATGCCTGTAATCCCAACACTTTGGGAGGCGGAGGAGGGCAGATCACCAGAGGTCAGTAGTACGAGACCAGCCTGCCCAACATGGGGAAACCTCGTCTTTTCTAAAAATACAAAAATTGCCTGGGTGTGGTTGTGGGCACCTGTAATCCCAGCTACCCAGCTACTAAGGCTGAAGAATCACTTGAACCCAGGAGGCAGAGGTTGAAGTGAGCCAAGATCGCACCACTGCTTTCCACCCTGGGCATCGAGAGCGAGACTCTGTTGCAATAAATAAATAAATTTAATTTAATTTAATTTAATTTAGCCAAGTGTGTTCGCTTATACCTGTGGTCCTAGCTACCAAGGAGGCTTAGGCAGGAGAGTCACTTGAGCCCAAGAATTCAAGGCTGCAGTGAGCTATGAGTACACCACTGCACTCCAGCCTGGGTAGAGTGAGATGCTGTCTCAAAAAAAAAAAAAAAAAAGCTATATCCCAGGTGTTTGATGATGGCAACTCAGAGATGGGCATGAGGGGCCTCCATTAAAAGAATGCACAGGCTTGGCCGGGCGCGGTGGCTCAAGCCTGTAATCCCAGCACTTTGGGAGGCCGAGGCGGGCGGATCACAAGTTCAGGAGATCGAGACCACAGTGAAACCCCGTCTCTACTAAAAATACAAAAAATTAGCCGGGCGCGGTGGCGGGCGCCTGTAGTCCCAGCTACTCAGGAGGCTGAGGCAGGAGAATGGCGGGAACCCGTGAGGCGGAGCTTGCAGTGAGCCGAGATCGCGCCACTGCACTCCAGCCTGGGCAACAGCGTGAGACTCTGTCTCAAAAAAAAAAAAAAAAAAAAAAAAAAAAAAAAAAAAAAAAAAAAATGCACAGGCTAGTAGGGAAAACAGTCCAGAAGAGGCAGGGATTTTTTTCTGCCTGGAATGTCTGGGTGTTAGGAAGGCCTGATAGAAGAGATGACTTTTTTTTTTTTTTTTTTTTTTTTTTGAGACGGAGTCTCGCTCTGTCGCCCAGGCTGGAGTGCAGTGGCGCGATCTCGGCTCACTGCAAGCTCCGCCTCCCGGGTTCACGCCATTCTCTTGCCTCAGCCTCCCGAGTAGCTGGGACTACAGGCGCCCACAACCGCGCCCGGCTAATTTTTTTTTGTATTTTTAGTAGAGACGGGGTTTCACCGTGGTCTCGATCTCCTGACCTTGTGATCCGCCCGCCTCGGCCTCCCAAAGTGCTGGGATTACAGGCGTGAGCCACCGCGCCCGGCCGAGATGACATTTAACATGGGCCTCGAAGGGTGTGTAGGATTCTCCAGCCTAAAGTTGGAAATGGGAGGAGGGGGCCATGTGGAGACATTCCAGACAAAGGAAACTGCATGAGCAGGAGACATCCAGGACTGGAAAGGTCCCGGCCTCTTCAGAATGGCAAGCCCATTGGCTAAGTCAAAGGCTGAGTTTTCACTAAATTTTTCCAGTTAAGAAATGTTTTCCCATTTCCACATGACAGAAGAAAACGTTTTTTGAAAAAAGGGACAAAGCATGGGCATGTTCTCTTACTGGGGGCAAACCTTATCCTTCGAAAGTAGGTCCTTTTTTATAAATATCCCAAAGTCAATTAGAGAATACTCTGGTGATTCATGTAGGTTAGCAAACTGGTTCATGCTCTCTTGAATGCGTAAAAAAAAGTCATGAAATGTTTTTCATGATAAAGTCATGAAACTGATCTTGGCCCATACAGGAATTCAAAAGGCAATTTCAAAAGTTAATGACCAAACCAGAAGTATAGCAATTCTCCTAGACTCCTCCTTCTGCCTCTACCTTCACTTTAGATTACTGAACAAGATATATAATCATTCCCCAGCCATTGGATGACTCCACTATCCTGGCCACCTCTCTCCTTTCCTTCCCAGGCCGTTGAAGGGGTGGCCTGCCCCTCCACACCTGTGGGTGTTTCTCGTTAGGTGGAATGAGAGACTTGAGAAAAGAAATGAGACACATAGACAAAGTATAGAGAAAGAAAAAGTGGGCCCAGGGGACCAGCGCTCAGCTTACAGAGGACCCACGCCGGCACCCGTCTCTGATGTCCCTTAGTATTTATTGATAACTATCTTTACCATCTTAAAGATAAGGGAGTGGCAGGACAATAGGATCATTGTAGGGAGGAAATCAGCAGTAAGACATATGAACAAAAATCTCTGTGACATGAATAAGTTTAAAGGAAAATGCTGTGCCTTGAGATGCATATGCAAACATCTCCATAAACCTTTTAGCAGCATTGTTTCAGCCTATCACATGGGGAGAAACCTTGGACAATACCTAGCTTTTCTAGGCAGAGGTCCCTGTGACCTTTGGCTGTGTACCTGTACGTGGGTAGTTGAAATTAAGAGAATGGTGATGACTTTTAACCAGCAAGCTGCCTTCAGGCACTTGTTTAACAAAGACACATCCTGCACAGCCCAAAATCCATTAAACCTTGAGTCACCACAGCACATGTCTCTTGCAAGGACAAGGTTGGGGATAGGGTCACAGATTAACAGCATCTCAAATACAGAACAAAATGGAGTCTCTTATGTCTACTTCTTTCTATATAGACACAGTAACAGGCTGATCTCTCTTTCTTTTCCCCACAGGCCGTATCTTAAGTTAACCACTGGTTCTCACCTGGATGAGCCAAAGGTGCAGCCTGTATTTTGGTTGGGTGGAGGGTGGTGGAAACTAGTTTGTCATTTTCCACCTTGATGAAAAATGTTTAATTGTTAATGCTTTCCAAGAGCACATGGAACTGTGGGTTATATTTCACCATATGTATGGTATATATATGTATATTTCACCATGTATATATGGTATATACGTGTATATTTCACCATGTATATATATGTATATGGGAACCATGTATATATGTGTGTGTGTGTATATATATACAGTTCCCATATTGGAGAGTTCTAACACATTTCTTTTTTTTTTTTTTTTTTGAGATGGAGTCACCCAGGCTGGATCTTGGCTCACTGCAAACTCCGCCTCCCGGGTTCACGCCATTCTCCTGCCTCAGCCTCCCGAGTAGCTGGGACTGCAAGCGCCCACCACCATGCCTGGCTAATTTTTTGTATTTTTAGTAGAGACAGGGTTTCACCGATGTTAGCCAGGATGGTTTAGATCTCCTGACCTCATGTTCTGCCTGCCTCGGCCTCCCAAAGTGCTGGGATTACAGGTGTGAGCCACCGCACCCGGCCCGGATAGTTCTAACACATTTCTGAGACTTACAACAGCTTTTTTTGTTTGATTGGTTTTTGTTTTTGTTTTGTTTTGTTTTGTTTCTTTTTGAGATGCAGTCTTGCTCTGTTGCCCAGGCTGGAGTGCAGTGGCGTGATCTCGGCTCACTGCAACCTCTGCCTCCTGGGTTCAAGCGATTCTTCTGCCTCAGCCTCCCAAGTAGCTGGGATAACATGCATGCACCACCACGCCCAGCTAATTTTTGTATTTTTAGTACAGACGGGGTTTCGCCATATTTGCCTGACTGGTCTCAAACTACTGACCTCAGGTGATCCGCCTGCCTCAGCCTCCCAAAGTGCTAGGATTACAGGCGTGAGCCACCCACACCTGTATCGTTGAAAAACAACAGCTTTTCAACTCCCTCTAGGAATCAGTGGGGAAGGTGTGCCTGTTCCCCTTAGGCACCTCCCACGGAGCCTCCCCACATCCATGTTGTGCAATGAGCTGCATTAGCCTCATACCTCATCTTCCTCTCTTGTCCTATAACCCAATCCTCCTTCACTGCTGCCTCAGTGAATATTCCTGGAACCTTTCTGTGATTTTTCATCATCTCAGTAGGATAGGCAAGGTTCTTCATGCTTTTGCTCTGGCGTCTCCCCACCAGGCACACTGAATTATGACTCCTCTCTGTGGAACACGCTCTTTCTCACTTCCCTGTGCTGGGAAGCACCTGAGTCCTTCCGGTGAATTCCAGCTCATCTGTTAAGGATTAGCTCCACTGTCTCCTTCATGCTGCCTTTGTTAATTCCTTCAGGCCTCAAGCACCGCTTTCTCCCTGAACAAGGACACAGGCCCTAGCACACCCCTGCCCTGGAGCACCTGCTGCCTGCATTGTCGCAGTCTACCCAGGGGTTGCATCCACCGTTCAGTGAGCTCCTGGATGACAAGCCCTAGACTTTTTTATCTTTATGTCCCCTGCAGTGCCTGGAACAAAAAAGACGCTCAACAAACTCTTGTTGAATGAATAAGTAAAAGAATGAAGAGTTCATGGCCAGGTGCAGTGGCTCATGCCTGTAATCCCAGCACTTTGGGAGGGTAAGGCGGGCAGATCACAAGGTCAGGAGTTCAAGACCAGCCTGGCCAGCATGGTGAAACCCTGCCTCTACTTAAAAAAAAAAAAAAAAAATTAGGCGGGCGTGGTGGCATGACCCTGTAATCCCAGCTACTTGGCAGGCTGAAGCAGGAGAATTGCCTGAACTCAGGAGGTGGAGGTTGCAGTGAGCTGAGATCAAGCCACTGCACTCCAGCCTGGGCAACAGAGCAAGACTCTATCTCAGAAAAAAAAGAAAGAAAGAAAAAAGAAAAGTTCTAAAAATGTTTTAGCAAGAATAGCATCAGAACAATAAGCATACAGCTTCCCAAAGTAATTAAGAATAAAATTAATTATTCTGACAGTATCAGCTATGTTTTTGCTCATAGTAAACACACAATAAAATTCAAGAAACTGGGCCGGGCGCGGTGGCTCAAGCCTGTAATCACAGCACTTTGGGAGGCCGAGGCCGGTGGATCACTTGAGGCCAGGAGATCGAGACCATCCTGGCTAACACAGTGAAACACACCTCTACTAAAAAATACAAAAAACTAGCCGGGCGAGGTGGCGGGCGCCTGTAGTCCCAGCTACTCGGGAGGCTGAGGCAGGGGAATGGTGTGAACCCAGGAGGCGGAGCTTGCAGTGAGCCAAGATTGCACCACTGCACTCCAGCCTGGGCAACAAAGCAGAGCGAGACTGTCTCAAAAAAAAAAAAAAAAAAATTTAAGATAGTTGTGATGGGCTGGGCACAGTGGCTCACACCTGTAGTCCCAGCACTTTGGGAGCCGGAGAAGGACAGATCGCTTGAAGTCAGGAGTTCAAGACCAGGCAGGCCAACATGGTGAAACACCATCTCTACTAAAAATACAAAAATTAGCCAGGTGTGGTGGTGCAGGCCTGTAATCCCAGCTACTCGGGAGGGTGAGGCAGGAGAATTGCTTGAACCTGGGAGGCAGAGGTTGCAGTGAGCCAAGATCGTGCCACTGCATTCCAGCCTGGGTGACAGAGTGAGACTCTGTCTCAAAAAAAAAAAAAAAAAAAAAGGCTGGGCACGTTGGCTCACGCCTGTAATCCCAGCACTTTGGGAGGCCAGGGCAGGCAGATCACTGGAGGCCAGGAGTTCGAGACAGCCTGGCCAACATGGCAAAACCGCATCTCTACTAAAAATACAAAAATTAGCTGGGCATGGTGGTACATGCCTGTAATCCCAGCTACTTGGGAGGCTGAGGCAGGACAATTGCTTGAACTCAGGAGGTGAAGGTTGCAGTGAGCTGAGATCATGCTACTACACTCCAGCCTGAGCAACACAGTGAGATTCTGTCTCAAAAAAAAAAAAAAAAAGATAGCTGTGATGATAAAGGGCAATTTTTTGTATTACCTAAGGATGAAGATAATTATTTGTCAACCTAAATAACAAAGAGAGGCTCTCTCTCTCTCTTTTTTTAATTGAGACAGGTTTTCACTCTGTTGCCCAGGCTGGAATGCAGTGACTCGATTTCAGCTCACTGCAACCTCCACATCCTGGACTCAAATGGCCCTCTCACCTCGGCCTCCGGAGTAGCTGGGACTATAGGTGTGCACCACCACACGACTCCCCACTACTTTTTTGTATTTTTTATAGAGACGAAGTTTTACCATGTTGCCCAGGCTCATCTTGAACTCCTCAGCTCAAGTGATCCACCCACTTTGGTGTCCAAAAGTGCTGGGATTACAGACATAAGCCACCTCACCCAGCTGCTGAGGCTCTCTAAAAGAAAACATATTTATTTGGGAATACAGCAAGCTTGTCCAACCCGTGGTCCCTGGGCCACATGCAGCCCAAGATGGCTTTGAATGCGGCCCAACACAAATTAGTAAGCTTTCTTAAAAGATTATGAAGTTTGGCTGGGCGCAGTGTCTCACGCCTATAATCCCAGCATTTTGGGAGGCCAAGGCAGGTGGATCACCTGAGGTCAGGAGTTCAAGACCAACCTGGCCAACATGATGAAACCCCGTCTCAACTAAAAATACAAAAATTAGCTGGGGCATGGTGGTGGGTACCTGTAATCCCAGCTACTTGGGAGGCTGAAGCAGGAGAATCACTTGAACCTGGGAGGCAGATGTTGCAGTGAGCCAAGATCAGGTGACTGCACTCCAGCCTGGGCAACAGAGAGAAACTGTCTCAAAAACAAAACAAACAAAAACACAAGAACAAGAGACAGGAAAAGCCACTTCGTTTGAGAGTCTTTAAAGTCATTCATGTTAGCTACTTCTATGTCAACACAGAGGAATTATACACCAAGGTGGTCTAAGATGTTAAGAATTCATTTAAACATGAGACTGCTTCTTTTGGATTCTGTAAGTGCTAATGTTGAGAAATTCATGACTACTGCTTAACTGTTGGCATTTTATTTAAGAATGTTCTGGAAGAGCATCATCACATTTTCCCATCAGAGCTTGTGCAAAGAGGAAGCATTAGTGCCACGCCTCCATCACTAAAGGAGAGGCCTTGCTTTGGAAGGCGGGGCCAGAGATTCTGCAAGTAGCTCATAGCATGGCTTAAGGCTCTGCATGAAGACTCAAGTGAGCCGATTTTGACACATATGCAGATGATTCTTTGCTAATCAAGCAACAACCGGAGTCAGTAGCTTTTACAGCCCTTGGGATTGTGAGGACAAGCTGGTCAGGAGACAGGTGGCGCTCACTACCCCCATCTTGGATCTGTTGAGAGTTGCAGATCAGTAAAAACTTGGGAGCAACCCCGATGACTCATTTCTGAGTTGTCTCAAGAGTGTGTGCCAGGAACTGGTAGAACGAATGGAATCTTTCAAAGGCCCAGCTATCAAGAAGCTCACAGTCCAGATACGTAAGCATTACATATAATTCCATTACCCCTGCAAGGCAAGCAGCCCACACCAGCAACAGAGGCCAACCAGCCACAGGCTTCGCTCAGGTAGCTTTGATTTCATCTACAGATCCTGCTTTATTGTAACATGAGCACTGACGAAAAAGTAAAAATTTGGTAGGACTGAGAAAGTTAAAAATCCACCCTGCCCAGGTTAGGATAACAGACACACAAAGGCATCTACAAAATTAACAAGACAGCATCTCGCCCAATGACACATTACAGCTGTAAAGTATTTTCTTCTTTGAATAACCACTGCTGTCTTACTGAAAGCCTTTGTTCTCTGAAATACAGAGTATCAGAAACTTTGCTGTTTGAAATTCTATCAGTAAGAATGAAACATTCCACTCTTGACCAGGTGACTCTAAGTCACCTTAATACAGAGAAGCAGCCTTTACTGACAACCCAAGTCCAAGGCTTCCAAATGGGGATCTGTGGACACAGCATTCCTCATCTAAACTTTGCAGTTTCCAAAGAAACCACACTCTAAGGGCATTTTGCAGTTCAGGCCTGATATTGATTCTTTTACTCAAGCCCTGTTTTGCTTTGAGGTTGTCAAAACACTGCTTCATTTAAATTTTATCTCCAGCCTTCCCCCAAATCCTACATAAACTGTCCTTTGGGGCCAGGCGTGGTGACTCACACTGTAATCCCAGCACTTTGGGAGGCTGAGGCAGGAGGATCACTTGAGGTCAGGAGTTCCAGACCAGCCTGGACAACATGGTGAAACCCCATCTCTACTAAAAATACAAAAATTAGCAAAGCATAGTGACAGGCACCTGTTATCCCAGCTACTCGGGAGGCTGAAGCAGGAGAATCACATGAACCTGGGAAGTGGAGGTTGCAGTGAGCCAAGATCGTGCCACTGCACTCCAGCCTGGACAAGAGCAAAACTCCCTCTCAACACACACACACACACACACACACACACACACACACACACAGAAAAACAAACAAACAAAAAACTGTCCTTTGGTCCTCTGGTGTACAGTCTACTTCATTGCAACGGGTTAATAAACCTGACTTTCTCAGATTCCCTGAATGGGGACAGATAGCATCGCAATCTGTGAGAACCCTGCTGGTCTCAAAAGGGCTACATAACAATCTATTTCGTATAGTATTTGGGATATGACTATACATGTGTGGCAGGGAAAAACATTTAGCAAATTTATGCCTGAGTTTCAGTTTCTTAATGTAGTCATTTGTTAGCTTGAAACTTAATTCTGTCCTTGAATTAAAATTATTAAAATATGCGAATAGCATTTTAAGAGCCTTAAAGTCTGCTTTTAAAAAAAAATGGGCCGGGTGCGGTGGCTCACGCCTGTAATCCCAGCACTCTGGGAGGTCGAGGCGGGCGGATTACCTGAGGTCAAGAGTTTGAGACCAGCCTGACCAACATGGTGAAACCTCGTCTGTACTAAAAGTACAAAAAAATTAGCCGGGTATGGTGGTGGGCGCCTATAGTCCCAGCTACTCTGGAGGCTGAGGCAGGAGGATGGCGTGAGCCCGGAAGGCAGAGCTTGCAGTGAGCCAAGATTGCACCACTGCAGTCCAGCCCAGGCGACAGAGCGAGATTCCGTCTCAAAAAAATAAATTAAAAAAATAAATAAATAAATATATATATGGGACCAGGCATGGTGCCTCACACCTGTAATCCCAGCAGTTTGGGAAGCCAAGGTGGGAGGATTGCTTGAGCCCAGGAATTTCACACCAGCCTGGGCAACATAGTGAAACCTTGTCCCTAGAAAAAAAAATTGTTTTTTAATTAGCAAGGCATGGTGGAGCACAGCTATAGTCCCAGCTGCTTGGGAAGCTGAGGTGGAGGATTGCTTGAGAGTGGGAGGTAGAGGCTGCAGTGAGCCATGACTATACCACTGCACTCTAGCCTGCTCAACAGAGCAAGACCCTGTCTCAAAAATATATATACGGAAAATTTGCATTCAGAGAAAAAAAAAATTATCAGAGTTTGGTCAGAGAAAACCTCACAGGGCTGAATTCTCGGCCAATTCATACTAATCCTGTAAGATTTGGCTCAAACATTCTCTCTTCTTGAAAGCTGTCCCTAATCCTTCTCTTCTATACTCTGGTGGCACCTGGTGTTATATTTGTGGCATGGCACACGCCAACCACAATATTGGGGTTGTTGGTTTACCTGTTTTCCCAGTTCATCTCAGCTCATTGAGAGCCGGGTCCCATCATTGATCTGTACATTGCACCTGGCACACAGGAGGAACCCAACTGATGATGAATAGATGGAACTGTGAATGAAGGGGAGGTTGGAACCAAGAAAACCAGTTGGCAGATGGTTGTAATGGTCCACAAAGGATGAAAATAACCCGAACTTAGTGTTTGACTAGATGAAAAAGTAGATGAGTATGGAACACTATATTTTATTTTATTTTTATTATTTTTTGAGATGGAGTTTTGCTCTTGTTGCCCAGGCTGGAGTGCAATGGCGCGATCTTAGCTCACAGCAACCTTTGCCTCCTGGGCTCAAGCGATTCTCCTGCCTCAGCCTCCTGAGTAGCTGGGATTACAGGCATGAGCCACCACGCCCAGCTAATTTTGTATTTTTAGTAGAGATGGTGTTTCTCCATGTTGGTCAGGCTGGTCTCGAACTCCTGACCTCATGTGATCCTCCTGCCTCAGCCTCCCAAAGTGTTGGGATTACAGGCATGAGCCACTGAGCACAGCCTGGTTTTTGTTTTTTTTTTTTTTTTTCCCTTGAGACGGATTCTCGCTCTGTCACCCAGGCTGGAGTGCAGTAGCGCGATCTCGGCCCACTGCAAGCTCCGCCTCCCGGGTTCATGCCATTCTCCTGCCTCAGCCTCCCGAGTAGCTGGAACTACAGGTGCCCACCACCACGCCCGGCTAATTTTTTTATTTTTTATTTTTAGTAGAGACAGGGTTTCACTGTGTTAGCCAGGATGGTCTGGATCTCCTGACCTCGTGATCTGCCCGCCTCAGCCTCCCAAAGTGCTGGGATTACAGGCATGAGCCACCGCGCCCGTCCTTTTTTTTTTTTTTGAGACGGAGTTTCATTCTTGTTGCCCAGGCTGGAGTGCAATGGCACAATCTTGGCTCACTGCAACCTCCGCCTACCGGGTTCAAGCAATTCTGCCTCAGCCTTCTGAGTAGCTGGGATTATAGGCATGTGCCACCACGCCCAGCTAATTTTTTGTATTTGGTAGAGACGGGGTTTCACCATGTCGGTCAGGCTGGTCTCGAACTCCTGACCTTAAGTGATCTGCCCACCTCAGCTTCCCAAAGTGCTGGGTTTATAGGTGTTAGCCACCATACCCTGCCTGTCTCATACATTTGATATTCTATAGAGATTTCACATGGCGGCATACGTCTCTGAAACCCCTTCATGGTGATTATAAACTGTGCCCTCTTTAAAGACATAGAGCTGGCCGGGTGCAGTGGCTCATGCCTGTAATCCCCGCACTTTGGGAGGCCGAGACGGGTGGATCACAAGGTCAGGAGATGGAGACCATCCTGGCTAACACGGTGAAACCCTGTCTCTACTAAAAATACAAAACATTAGCCAGGCATTGTGGCAGGCGCCTGTGGTCCCAGCTATTCCGGAGGCTGAGGCAGGAGAATGGCGTGAACCTGGGAAGCGGAGCTTGCAGTGAGCCGAGATTGCACCACTGCACTCCAGCCTGGGCGACAGAAGAAGACCCTGTCTTAAAAAAAAAAAAAAAGACATACAGCCAACAGATCTACTGCTTGATCCCCTTATGTATTAGACTAAAGGAAAATCCTGTCAAGGACTATTTCTGCACCATGGAACTGAAGAATGCCTTTGTTAAATTTCAACCCACTTAAAGAAACAAAACAGGACTGGGCATGATGGCTCACACCTGTAATCCCAGCACTTTGGGAGGCTGAGGCAGGTGCATCACCTGAGGTCAAGAGTTCGAAACCAGCCTGGCCAGCATGGTGAAACACCATCTCTACTAAAATACAAAAGTTAGCCAGGGGTGGTGGCGTGGTAATCCCAGCTACTTGGGAGGCTGAGGCAAGAGAATTGCTTGAACCTGGGAGGTGGAGGTTGCAGTGAACTGAGATCCCACCATTGCACTCCAGCCTGGATGACAAGAGTGAAATTCCATCTCAACAGAAAAAACAACAAAGGCCGGGCACAGTGGTTCATGTCTGTAATCCCAGCACTTTGGGAAGCAAAGGTGGGCAGATCACGAGGTCAGGAGTTCAAGACCAGCCTGGCCAACATGGTGAAATCCCATCTCTACTAAAAATATGAAAATTAGCTGGGTATGGTACACACGCCTGTAATCCCAGCTACTCAGGAGGCTGTGGCAGGAGAATTGCTTAACCGGGACCTGGGAGGCGGAGGTTACAGTGAGCTGAGATCACACCACCGAACTCCAGCCTGGGCTACAGACCGAGACTCTGTCTCAAAACAAAAACAAACAAAAAGATAAATTTCAACCCATTTTTATTTTTTTTTTTATTTTATTTTTTTTTTTATTTTTATTTTTTTTTTTTTTGAGACGGAGTCTCGCTCTGTCGCCCAGCCCAGGCTGGAGTGCAGTGGCGCGATCTCGGCTCACTGCAAGCTCCGCCTCCCGGGTTCACGCCATTCTCCTGCCTCAGCCTCCCGAGTAGCTGGGACTACAGGCGCCCACAACCGCGCCCGGCTAATTTTTTGTCATTTTTAGTAGAGACGGGGTTTCACCGTGGTCTCGATCTCCTGACCTTGTGATCCGCCCGCCTCGGCCTCCCAAAGTGCTGGGATTACAGGCGTGAGCCACCGCGCCCGGCCTCAACCCATTTTTAAATGGTCTAATTATATGAGTTTCTGATGGACTTTGAACATACGACAAATGGAAGACTCCTCATACAGTGAATAAACGTCAGCGTATCACATTCCCAAAGTAGGGGTTAAGTTAAACCCTTTTAGATAAGGTTTACAAGAGTCATTACAACTTTCCATTCAGATAAGCTGGAAGGTTATCGTGGTAGCCAGTCACCAAATGGCCCCAGTGATCCTTGCTTCCTGGAATTCACTTACTAGTTTACACACCTTCCCACTTGGAATCATGTTTGTACTGTATGTCCAACAGAATGAGGCAGAAGTAACAGTGTGTTGTTTCCAAGGCTAGATCATAAAAGATACTGCCGTTTGTACCTTGTCTTGGTCTTAGATCATTTACTCCAGGGAAAGCCAGCAGTGAGGACGCTCAGCAGTCCTATGGGTCAATCAGAGTCCGAAAAGGCACAATCTTGAACGCCATCATCCTGAATGTTGAAATCCTAAAAGATCAAAATCCTACAAATATAATTCTAGAAAAAATCATTTAAAAGTCTTTAAGGGGGATTTATTTGAGAAATATATAAAAACACAATAGAAGGCTTCATAAACCACTTTACGGGCCGGGCGCGGTGGCTCAAGCCTGTAATCCCAGCACTTTGGGAGGCCGAGATGGGCGGATCACGAGGTCAGGAGATCGAGACCATCCTGGCTGACACGGTGAAACCCCGTCTCTACTTTAAAAATACAAAAAACTAGCCGGGCAAGGTGGCGGGCGCCTGTAGTCCCAGCTACTCGGGAGGCTGAGGCCGGAGAATGGCGTGAACCCGGGAGGCGGAGCTTGCAGTGAGCTGAGATCCGGCCACTGCACTCCAGCCTGGGCGGCAGAGCGAGACTCCGTCTCAAAAAAAAAAAAAAAAAAAAAAAAAAAATAAACCACTTTACACAATAAAATAGACAACAATAACATTCACTTTTTTGCAAGTATGAACACTCAGATATATTAACAACAGCTGTATGGGCATAACAGTTATGAGCAGATAAGCCATATTCATAAAGAAATAGGTCGAAATGGGAAACATATAAACACACATCACTATAGTTGGTAATTGTGTGCACCCAGCTCTATAACTGAAGTCATCTGAAATACCATGACGAATAATCTAAGTCTTTGACGAGATCAGTCAAAAACTTTGATGGGTCACCACCACATATTCGGTCACCCAAAGAGCCAAGATCTGGAGGCTTTTTTTTTTTTTTTTTGAGATGGAGTTTCACTCTTGTCGCCCAGGCTAGAGTGGTGCAATGGCGCTATCTTGGCTCACTGCAACCTCTGCCTCCTAGGTTCAAGTAGTTCTTCTGCCTCAGCCTCCTGAGTAGCTGGGGTTATAGGCATATGCCACCATGTCCGGCTAATTTTGTAATTTTAGTAGAGACAAGGTTTCTCCATGTTGTTCAGGCTGGTCTCGAACTCCCAGCCTCAGGTGATTAGCCCGCCTCAGCCTCCCAAAGTGCTGGGACTACAGGCATTAGCCACCACGCCCGGAGATCAGGAGAAATTTTACCACAAATGCAGATGTATGAAAAGAACATCTCACTGGGCTCAGTGGTTCATGCCTGTAATCCCAGCACTTTGGGAGGCCGAGGCAGGCGGATCTCCTGAGGTCAGGAGTTCGAGACCAGCCTGGCCAACATGGCAAAACCCCGTCTCTACTAAAAATACAAAATTTAGCTGGGCTTGGTAGCGGGCACCTGTAAATCCCAGCTACTCGGGAGGCTGAGGCAGGAGAATCACTTGAACCCAGGAGGCAGAGGTTGCAGTGAGCTAAGATCCTGCCATTGCACTCCAGCCAGGGCAACAAGAATGAAATTCTATCTCAAAAAAAAAAAAAAAAGAAGAAGAAGAAGAAGAAGAAGATCTCTTCTTTTTTCTTTTTCTTTTTTTGTTTTTTTGAGACAGAGTCTCGCTCTGTCACAACACAGGCTGAAGTGCAGTGGCGCCATCTCGGCTCACAGCAGCCTGCAGCCCAGGCTGGAATGCAGTGCAGCAGGCTGGTCTTGAACCCCTGACCTCAGGTGATCTGCCCTCCTCGACCTCCCAAAGTGCAAGGATTACAGGCGTGAGCCACCGCACCTGACTCTCTCTTCCTTTATTGAGGAAGTTTCAAAAGTTTCAGTGTTGTCACATACATGCATACTGCTTATGCACAAAAAAATCAACATTGTTGCTGGTCTCAGGGGTTCGAAACTAGCCTGGCTGACACGGTGAAACTCCATTTCTACTAAAAAAAAAAACAAAAAAAACAAAAATTAGCCGGGCATGGTGGCAGGTGCCTGCAATCCCAGCTACTCAGAAGACTGAGGCATGAGAATCACTTGAACCCAGCAGGCGGAGATTGCAGTGAGCCGAGATCGCACCATTGCACTCCAGCCTGGGCGACAGACTAAGACTCTGTCTTTGAAAAAAAAAAAAAAAAAAGTCAACATTGTGATAATACACATTCATGTAGTCAAGTTTCTGATGTCCAAGGCAGCAGAAGAAAACTCTGTCCCAACTCTCAGAGAGACCAAATTGTATTCTGTATTTGTTCTTTCTGGGCCAATTGGATGGTGCCCACCAATATTGAGGGCAGATCTTCCCAACCTAGTGCACTAGGAATCACACAGTAATCTACTCTGGAAACATCCTCATAGTCACACTCAAAATAGTGCTTTACAGGTTTCGAGATATTCCTTACCAGTCAAACTGACACCTAAAATTAAGTCTACCCTTGATCAACTTGGCACCCATATACACCTATTTAAACCATTTTTAATTTCCAAATAAAGACAATAACAAAGCAATAGTTCCACCTAACATCATGCAACTAACATAATGCAACTATCTTATGGACAACTGAAAATCCACTAATTCCTTCCCCAGAATTTAGCTTTTGGGATTTTCATCTTTCAGGATTGTGATTTTCAGGATTTTTGATGTCAGGGATTTTAGACTTTAGGGATTTTGATTTTTTTGGGGTCTCAACATTCAGAATCAAGGCATTCAAGATTCTGTCTTTTGGCTGGTGTGGTGGCTCACACCTATAATCCCAACACATTGGGAGGCCAAAGCAGGATCTCTTGAGGCCAGGAGTGAGACTGGCCTGGGCAAAACAGTGAGAACCTGTTTCTATCTAATATATGATTATGTCTTTCAGGATTATGATCCAAACCTGCACAGGTGGTCCATATAGCAAGGAACTAAAGCCTCCTGCCAACAGATCCTCCAGCCCCAGTCAAGCCTTCAGATAACTACAGTCTTAACCAATATTTAAACTGTACCTTGGCCGGGTGTGGTGGCTCACACATGTAATCCCAGCACTTTGGGAGGCAAGACAGGCAGATCACCTGAGGTCAGGAGCTCGAGACTACCCTGGCTAATGTGGTGAAACCCCCTTTCTACTAAAAATACAAAAATTAGCCAGGTGTGGTGGTACACAGCTTTAATCCCAGCTACTCAGGAAACTGAGGCACAAGAATCACTTGCAACTGGAAGGCAGAGGTTACAGTGAGCCAAGATGGCACTACTGCACTAGAACCTGGGCGACAGAGTGAGACTCTGTCTCAAATAAATAAATTAATTAATTAATTACGCCTGTAATCCCAGCACTTTGGGAGACCGAGGTGGGTGGATCACGATGTCAGGGGATTGAGACCATCATGGCTAATATGGTGAAACCCCGTCTCTACTAAAAATACAAAACAAAATTAGCCGGGCGTGGTGGCAGGCGCCTGTAATCCCAGCTACTCAGGAGGTTGAGGCAGGGGAATCACTTGAACCCAGGAGGCAGAGGTTGCTGTGAGCCTAGATCACGCCACTGTGCCACTGTACTTCAGTCTGGGCAACACAACGAGACTGTGTCTCACAAAAAAAAAAAAAAAAAGAAAGAAAAAAAAAAGAAATTGTAAAAATACTTCTCAATAACTAATAACTTTTAAAATCATAATTGAAAAATAACAATAGTTGAAACTGAACAAAAAGACTACATATACAACTTGTGTGATGCAATGAAAGGAGAGAAAACCTATAGCCCTAAATGTTTACATTAAAAAAGAGAAAGGCTGAAGATGAGCGAAGCATCTACCTTAAGAAGATAGAAAAAGGCCAGTTGCAGTGGCTCACGCCTATAATCCCAGCACTTTGGGAGGCCAAAGTAGGCGGATCACCTGAGGTCAGGAGTTCGAGACCAGCCTGGCCAACATGATGAAACCTCATCTTTACTAAAAATACAAAAATTAGCTGTGCCTGGTGGTGAGCGCCTGTAATCCCAGCTACTTGGGAGGTTGAGGCCAGAGAATCGCTTGAACCCCGCAAGGCAGAGGTTGCAGTGAGGTGAGATTGTACCACTGCACTCCACCCTGGGCGACAAGAGCAAGACTCTGTCTCAGGAAAAAAAAAAAAAAAAAAAGAAGATCGAAAAAAAACAACAGAATAAATGCAAGTTGACTAGAATGAAGGAGATGATACAGATAATATTAAAAATTAATGAAATAAGACCAAAATTCCATCAAGGAAAAAAGAAGGAGAATTAAGTATTACAAATGGAAAAGGAAGGTGCCACTATATATCCAACAGATATTAAAGATAATGAGAGAAAGGTATGAATAACTTTATTCAATAAATTTGAAAACAGAAAAAATGAACAAATTCTTTTAAAATCCCGATAAATTGGCTGGGCGTGATGGCTCACGCCTGTAATCCCAGCACTTTGGGAGGCTGAGGCAGGCGGATCACTTGAGGTCAGGAGTGCAAGACCAGCCTGGCCAACATGGTGAAACCCCGTCTCTACCAAAAAACACAAAAAAATAGCTGGGCATGGTGGCACATGCCTGTGGTCTCAGCTACATAGGAGGCTGAGGCAGGAGAATCGTTTGAACCTGGGAAGCAGAGGTTACAGTGAGCTGAGATGGCACCACTGCACTCCAGCCTGGGTGAAGGAATGAGATTCTGTCTCAAAAAAAGATAGTTAATAAATTAATTACCTAAAATCCTGATAAATCATCCTGATAAATGGTCATTTATCAAAATGAATTCAGAAAGAAAGATAAATCTTTTTTTTTTTTTTTTTTTTTTTTTTTGAGACACGTCTTGCTCTGTCACCCAAGCTGGAGTGCAGTGGCCCAATCTCGGCTCAGTGCAATTTCCGCCTCCTGGATTCAAGTGATTCTCTGACCTCAAGCAATTCCCTCTTGCCTTGGTTTCCTGAAGTGCTGGATTACAGGTGTGAGCCATCATGCCCAGTGTATGCTTGTTTATTTTTATAATCATTTTATTTTTTTTTGTTTTGTTTTGTTTTGTTGTTTTTTTTTGAGACGGAGTCTCGCTCTGTCGCCCAGGCTGGAGTGCAGTGGCGCGATCTCGGCTCACTGCAAGCTCCGCCTCCTGGGTTTACGCCATTCTCCTGCCTCAGCCTCCTGAGTAGCTGGGACTACAGGCGCCCGCCACCGCGCCCGGCTAATTTTTTGTATTTTTAGTAGAGACGGGGTTTCACCGTGGTCTCGATCTCCTGACCTTGTGATCCGCCCGCCTCGGCCTCCCAAAGTGCTGGGATTACAGGCGTGAGCCACCGCGCCCGGCATCATTTTATTTTTTAAATTTTCTTACAGAGACAGGGTTTCACCATGTTGGTCAGGCTGGTTCTGAACTCCTGACCTCAAGTGATCCACCCACCTCAACCTCCCAAAGTGCTGGGATTACAGGCATGAGCCACCGTGCCTACCCATCATATTAAATTTATAACAAACTAGCTTGAATCAATAACAACTGAGCTTAGGCTAGGCGCAGTGGCTCACACCTGTAATCCCAGCACTTTGGGAGGCCAAGGCAGGTAGATCACCTGAGGTCAGGAGTTCAAGACCAGCCTGACCAACATGGAGAAACCCCGTCTCTACTGAAAATACAAAACCAGCCGGGGTGGTGGCGCATGCCTGTAATCCCAGCTACTCGGGAAGCTGAGGCAGGAGAATCGCTTGAACCTGGGAGTGGGAGGTTGTGGTGAGCCAAGATTGCACTCCAGCCTGGGCAACAAGAGTGAAACTCCGTCTCAGAAAAAAAAAAAAATCAGCTGAGGTTAAATAGCATATAAAACCCTGTTCCTATATAGCTATCTCCCTCTCCTTTATGTTGTGATGATCACAAATTATAACTTCATATACTGTGATTTGCTGCCTCACTTTTTTTTTTTTCTGAGATGGAGTCTTGCTCTGTTGCCCAGGCTGGAGTGTAGTGGTATGATCTCAGCTCACTGCAACCTCCACCTCCCAGGTTCAAGCGATTCTCCTCCCTCAGCCTCCCTGAGTAGCTGGGATTACAGGTACCTGCCACTACACCCAACTGATTTTTTTTTTTTTTTTTTGAGATGGAGTCTTGCTCTGTTGCCTAGGCTAGAGTGTAGTGGTTCGATTTCGGCTCACTGCAACCTCCACTTCCCGGGTTCAAGTGATTCTCTGCCTCAGCCTCCTGAGTAGCTGGGATTATAGGCACATGCCACCATGCCCAGCTAATTTTTCTATTTTAGTAGAGACAAGGTTTCCCCATGTTGGTCAGGCTGGTCTTGAACTCCTGACCTCAGGTGATCCACCCACCTCAGCCTTCCAAAGTGTTGGGATTACAGGCATGAGCCATTGCACATGGTCTGCTCCAGGTGATTTTTTTTTTTTTTTTTTGAGTCGGAGTCTGGCTCTGTCACCCAGGCTGGAGTGCAGTGGCGCGATCTCGGCTCACTGCAAGCTCCGCCTCCCAGGTTTACGCCATTCTCCTGCCTCAGCCTCCCGAGTAGCTGGGACTACAGGCGCCCGCCACTTCGCCCGGCTAGTTTTTTGTATTTTTTAGTAGAGACGGGGTTTCACCGTGTTAGCCAGGATGGTCTCGATCTCCTGACCTCGTGATCCGCCCGTCTCGGCCTCCCAAAGTGCTGGGATTACAGGCTTGAGCCACCGCGCCCGGCCGATTTTTTTTTTTTAAGAAGGAGTCTCGCTCTGTCGCCCAGGCTGGAGTGCAGTGGTGCAATCTTGGCTCACTGCACACTCCACCTCCCAGATGCACACCATTCTCCTGCCTCAGCCTCCTGAGCAGCTGGAACTACAGGCACCTGCTACGACGCCCGGCTGTTTTGTATTTTTATTAGAGACGGGATTTCACCGTGTTAGCCAGGATGGTCTTGATCTCCTGACCTCGTGATCTGCCTACCTCGGCCTCCCAAAGTGCTGGTATTACAGGCGTGAGCCACTGTGCCCGGCCCAGGTGATTTTTTTTATTTGTGTTTGTACTATATAGAGATAGGGTCTCCCTGTTAACCAGGCTGGCCTCAAACTCCTGGGCTCAAGGGATCCTCCTGCCTCAGCCTCCCAAAGTGCTATGATTATAGGCATGAACCACTGTTCTAGTCCAAAGTGATGTTTATGTGTAAAACCACTGAGAAATTTCCAGTAGAAGTGGGATGAGGGTGCGATGGAGGGGTGGTTGTTGGGCGGGTACCTGGAAAGGAAGTAAGGTTTGCAATGACGGTAATACAGGAGCTCTTTCAAAGTACGATATGGCAAACACAGATTACAAGGAATAGACTGGAAGTGCTATTCTGCAGTGTATCACCTGGCTATAAATGGAAACATTTAAAGAATGTATAAAAAATAAAAATAGCCTGGGCACGGTGGCTCATGCCTGTAATCCCAGCATTTTGGGAGGCCAAGGCAGGTGAATCACCTGAGGTCAGGAGTTCCAGACCAACATGGCCAAAATGGTGAAACCCCATCTCCACTAAAAATACAAAATAAGCTCGGTGGTGTGGTGCATACCTGTAATCTCAGCAACTGGAGAGGCTGAGGCAGGAGAATCACTTGAACCCAGGAGGCAGAGGTTGCAGTGAGCTGAGATCACGCCTTTGCACTCCAGCCTGGGCCACAAGAGCAAAACTCTATCTTAAAAAATATAAATAAATAAATAAACAAAATAAAAAAATAGAGGCCAAGTGCTGTCCTGCCTGTAATCTCAGCACTTTGGGAGGCCGAGGCAGGTGGATCACTTGGGGCCAGGAGTTCAAGACCAGCCTGGCCAACATGGTGAAACCCCATCTCTACTAAAAATACAAAAATTAGCCAGGTGTCCCAGCTACCCAGGAGGTGGAGGTTGCAGTGAGCTGAGAGTTGAGATCAGACCACTGCACTCCAGCCTGGGCGACAGATCGAGACTCTGTCTCAAAAAAAAAAAAAAAAAAAAAAAAAGGGCCAGGTGCAGTGGCTCACATCTATAATCCCAGCACTTTGGGAGGCCAAAGCAGGTGGATCACGAGGTCAGGAGATCGAGACTATCCTGGCTAACATGGTGAAACCCTGCCTCTCCTAAAAATATAAAAAATTAGCCGGACGTGGTGGCACGTGCCTGTAGTACCAGTTATTCAGGAGAGTGAGGCAGGATAATCACTTGAACCTGGGAGGCGTAGGTTGCAGTGAGCTGAGATCGCGCCACTGCACTCCAGCCTGGGTGACAGAGCGAGACTCTGTCTAGAAAAAAAGAGGAAGAAAGAAAGAAACAGCCCAAATCATATCATTCTTTTATTTCTAAGAGAGGGCCTCAATCTGTTACCCAGGCTAGAATGCAGTGGCATGATCAAAGCTCAATTCAGCCTTCGTCTCCCAAGCTCAAGTGATCCTCCCACCTCAGCCTCCCAAGTAGCTGAGACTATAAGCAGACACCACCACGTTTAGCTAATTTTTAATTTTTTTTTTTTTTAGATACAGGGTCTTGCCATGTTGCCCAGGCTGGTCTTGAACTCCTGGGCTCGAGCAATCCTCCTTCCTCAGCCTCCCAAAGTGCTGGAATTATAGTCATGAGCCACTGCATTCGGCCATATCATTTTTTTTTTTTTGAGACGGAGTCTCACTCTGTCGCCCAGACTGGAGTGCAGTGGCCAGATCTCAGCTCACTGCAAGCTCCGCCTCCCGGGTTTACGCTATTCTCCTGCCTCAGCCTCCCGAGTAGCTGGGACTACAGGCGCCAGCCACCTCGCCCGGCTAGTTTTTTGTATTTTTTAGTAGAGACGGGGTTTCACCGTGTTAGCCAGGATGGTCTCGATCTCCCGACCTCGTGATCCACCCGTCTCGGCCTCCCAAAGTGCTGGGATTACAGGCTTGAGCCACCGCGCCCGGCCGGCCATATCATTTTTTTAAAGACTGAAAATAAAATACACAGATGCCTACAATGCAATTTCCCCTCAAGCTGCCACTGATGGTTTTTATATTAATACCAAAAAAAATTATATCTTGGTTGTTTGCAACAGAATAAATAGTAGGCACAAGAGGTGGCAGCAGAATTTTTTTTTTTGAGACAGAGTCTTCGTTTCTTACCCACGTGGGAATGAAGTGGCACAATCTCGGCTCATTGCAACCTCTGCCCCCCAGGTTCAAGTGATCATCCTGCCTCAGTCTCCTAAGTAGCTGGGATTACTGGTGCCCACCACCAGGCCTGGCTAATTTTTGTATATTTAGTAGAAATGGGGTTTCACCATGTTAGCCAGGCTGCCCTGGAACTCCTGACCTCAAGCGATCAGCCCACCTATGTCTCCCAAAGTGCTGGGATTACAGTGGTGAGCCACCGTGCCCCGCCAGAATGTTTAAGTCTAGTTAAACTCACCATAAATTTATATTTTAAAATGTGCATTCATTAAGTTTAGAATACTGCTAAGTGTCCTCTTTTTTCAGAGAAGGACCTTTATTTCTTAAAGTATCTGACAGTACCTACTCCATGCAATTGTTTGTTTCTTTGTTGTTTGTTTTGAGACAAAGTCTTACTCTGTCACCCAGGCTGGAGTACAGTGGCACGATCTCAGCTCACTGCAACCTCTGGCTCCCAGGTTCAAGCAATTCTCCTGCCTCAGCCTCCTGAGTAGCTGGAATTACAGGTGCGTACCACCATGCCCAGTTGATTTTTCTATTTTTAGTAGAGACCGACAGGGTTTCACCATGTTGGCCAGGCTGGTCTCAAACTCCTAAACTCCTGAACTCCTGATCCACCCCCTTGACCTCCCAAAGTGCTGGGATTACAGGCAGGAGCCAAGGCTAGTGGCGTACTCCACACAATTGTAACAGTTACTAAATATTGTCATTCCATCCTGTGGGGTGGAGGTGAATAAAGATACATCTTAGCAAAAACAATACAGACAATTCAGGAAAGAGTTTCCAGTTTAATTACATCAAAGCTACATCCAAAGTAAAAATAATACTCAGAAACAAAGATTGCTTATAATTCCATAACATTTTAATTCTAAAGAGCCTTAACAAAAAGCCCCCCATTTCCAAATGTTCATCAAAAACAGAATGAATCAGTCTCATCAATAAGGGGGGGAAATCAAAGGAAAAAAGAAAAGGAGAGGGTGAGAGATGTAAGAGATGAATGAAGGCTGACAACTATTCTTCTTTATAAAGAGAAACACTGCTTCCTCAGTGTCACTTATGAACAGGCAGGAGGAAAGTAACTGTCCATATTTGCCTTATATACAGTATTGGGTAATTAAATGCCAGTTGGGCTGTTTAGGAATGGCTTGCTAAAACATTGAAAAAATGAAAGACTTCATCCTTGTCATAGACTGCCACTTCAGTGGAACATTCAGTGCACATGACTGGGTGATAGATTTCTTCCACATCTGTCTCTGCCTTCTCGGCAGCATCTTCCTGGTTAGACCTCATCTTCTTATGGCCTCGCCTTTTCTTCCTGTTCTCTGAGGCTTTATATCTTAGAACCTCCTCTTTGTTAATAGAACAATTCATCACAAACATTGCTCTATATTGAGTTTTGTACGATTCATGCCTAAGAGAAAAATGAAATGGAGAATTGGGGTTTATGTTCTATGTTAATAGTTTATCCATTTAGATAAAATTTGAGAACACCAAAAACTTAACTGAAATACCAACCAAAGTAAAGACAGAGGAATAAAGAAGCAAGTTTAAAGAAATTTTAAACAGTTGTTTTAAGAATAATTAAAACTTGTGAACACAGCTCACTGCAGCCTTGAACTCTTAGCCTCAAGTGACCCTCCTGCCTCAGCCTCCCTAGTAGCTGGTATTACAGGCACAAGCCACTGCACCAGGCAGAAGAAACATTTTAGTATATAACAGTATAAAGAAGAAATGTGTGTTGGCCGGGCGCGGTGGCTCAAGCCTGTAATCCCAGCACTTTGGGAGGCCGAGATGGGCGGATCACGAGGTCAGGAGATCGAGACCATCCTGGCTAACACGGTGAAACCCCGTCTCTACTAAGAAATACAAAAAACTAGCCGGGCGAGGTGGCTGGCGCCTGTAGTCCCAGCTACTCGGGAGGCTGAGGCAGGAGAACGGCGTGAACCCGGGAGGCGGAGCTTGCAGTGAGCTGAGATCCGGCCACTACACTCCAGCCTGGGCTACAGAGCGAGACTCCGTCTCAAAAAAAAAAAAAAAAAAAAAAAAGAAATGTGTCTCTTTCCTTCTGCTTTTTGGACGTAACTTTTATCTCAAGGGAAAAAAAATTTATTTGCTCTTTAAACTTAGAAAAAAGTTGTTGGAAACTTGCCAGGTAATGTGCACTAATCTTTGACTACTGTCTTTTCACATTGTGGCCTGAGACTCTGCCCTCTTCTCATTTTAGATGGCGCCATTGTGATCAACATTTTAGTAAAAGCTACAGGTTTAAAAGCTTAAGGAGCTTCTGACTTTATAATGTCTACTCTTAGCTATTATATATTTGATCAGTCTAACATAGGGGTCCCCAAAGCCCGGGCCACAGACCAGTACCAGCCTGTGGCCTGTTAGGAACTGGGCAGCACAGCAGGAGGTGAGCAGCGGGCAAGCAAGCATTGCCAACTGAGCTCTGCCTCCTGTCAGATCAGCGGCAGCATTGCATTCTTATAAGTGTGAACCCTATCGTGAACTGCGCATGCGAGGGATCTAAGTTGCGTGCTCCTTATGAGAATCTAACTAATGCTTGATGATCCAAGGTAGAACAATTTCATCCAGAAACCATCCCCCGACTTTGTTCACCTCATATATGTAATATTTTCCTACTTATTTTCCCACTTAGTAAGTTTTTTTTTTTTTTTTTTTTCCCTTAGACCTCATGTAACAAAAATACCTATCTGGCTAAAAAAGTGAGCTCAAACTGTGCACTCACTAGCTCCAAATATTAACCTTCACCTTCACTACCATCAAAACCACCAGGAAGTAAGAATGTGCAAGTGGGCACTTCTCAGGGAAAAATAATCTAACCTTTCAAAAAATATCTTCAAACATAAATAGTTCTAGTTTCTTGTATTAACTGTAACTGCTTGCATGACTTCATCTGTCTCAGATCTCTAAGAATCCCTTATCACGTTAATATATATTTTTCCCTTTCTCTGTATCCCTTGTGCATCAGAACAAATAATTTTTTCTAAACTTTCTTTTTTTTTTTTTTTTTTTTTTTTGAGACAGAGTCTGGCTCTGTCGCCCAGGCTGGAGTGCAGTGGCCGGATCTCAGCTCACTGCAAGCTCCGCCTCCCGGGTTTACACCATTCTCCTGCCTCAGCCTCCCGAGTAGCTGGGACTGCAGGCGCCCGCCACCTCGCCCGGCTAGTTTTTTGTATTTTTTAGTAGAGACGGGGTTTCACGGGGTTAGCCAGGATGGTCTCGATCTCCTGACCTCGTGATCCGCCCGTCTCGGCCTCCCAAAGCGCTGGGATTACAGGCTTGAGCCACCGCGCCCGGCCTCTTTTTTTTTTTTTTGAGACAAGGTCTCACTCTCTTGCCCAGAGCAAGAGTGCTGCAGTGCAGTGGCACAATCATGACTTACTGCAGCTTCTACCTCACAGGGTCAAGTGAGCCTCCCACTCCAGCTTCTCAATTAGCTAAGACTACAGGAATACACCACCATGTGTGGCTAATTTTTTCTTTTGTGGGGGGGGGGTCTCCCTATGTTGCCCAAGCTGGTCTCGAACTCCTGGCCTAAAGCGATCCTCCTACCTTAGCCTCCCAAAGTGCTGGGATTACAGGTGTGAGCCACCACGCCCAACCTAAACTATTTTCTTAAAGAACACTCACTGGTGAAGGCCGGGTGCAGTGGCTCACGCCTGTAATCCCAGCACTTTGGGAGGCCGAAGCGGGCGGATCACGAGGTCAGGAATTCAAGACCAGCCTGACCAACATGGTGAAACCCCGTCGCTACTAAAAATACAAAAAGTAGCCAGGCATGATGTCACATGCCTGTAATCCCAGCTACTCAGGAGGCTGAGGCAGGAGAATCGTTTGAACCTGGGAGGTGGAGGTTGCAGTGAGCCGAGATTGCACCACGGCACTCCAGCCTGGGTGACAGAATGAGACTCCAGCTCAAAAAAAAAAGAACACCCTTAGAAGTCTTAAATCATTTCCCCAAACTTTAAATAAAATTTTCATTAAAAAAAAAATTACTCCATTGTATTAGAACCTTGCATTAATATGGAACGTAATTTTCACCAGGGCCAATTAGATCATGAAGAAACTTTTGAATATAGGAACCCCGTGTTATGGTTTAATTGGAAGAGAGGCAACTTAAGTACAAAGACCTCATCTCATAAACAAAGTCTTTGTTAACTTATATGCAAAATGCTTAAGGCTCATATGTACAGTAAAAAATTGTTACAAATCATCACAAACCTCAAGCCAGGTAATAAGAATAAACCACAAATGGTTACTCATTAGTTCCTAGAACAAATCGACCACCCATATCATTATTTATTTTCAGTTAACTTGATTCAAAAGATGTACTAAGACAGCCACTTATAAGGCTACTAATAGAAGAAAAAAATCATGCCTATAATCCCAGCACTTTGGGAGGCCGAGGTGGACAGATAGCTTGAGACCAGGAGTTTGAAACCAGCCTGGCCAATATGGTGAAACCCCATCTGTACTAAAAATACAAAAATTAATGGAGTATGGTGGCGCACACCTGTAGTCCCAGCTACTTGAGAAGCTGAGGCACGAGAATCGCTTGAACCTGGGCGGCGGAGGTTGCAGTGAGCAGAGACGGTGCCACTGTACTCCAGCCTGGGTGACAGAGTGAGACCCTGTCTCAAAAAAAAAAAAAAAAAAAAAAGGAACCCCTAATTTACAGGCCAATTGGATAAAAGGCATGGGTAACCTAGGGACCTCCTACTTGCAATGGCATCTGAAGTGGTGGAGGCAGTCTTAATAAGACTGATCTCAACCTGTGGGTTCTGCACTAACTCCAGGTAGTGTCCGAATTATATTGCAGGACACTCCATGTCCACAGAAAATTGAAAATTGTTTGATATGGGGGGGCGGAAGCTCCACACATTTGGTATCAGAAGTGCTGTGAGTAGAGATATAGTTTTTCTTTTAAGGTATTACATCATTGCACAACACATACGCAGTTTCACCGAATCCTTATTAGCACTGTCAAGTGCTTTATTAGCAAAGCTACTTTTTAAATAAAAATTTTTATCGATATATCATAGATGCACATATTTTCAGGGGGTACATGTGATAATTTAACATATTCATATAATTTGTAAAGATCAAATCAGTATAATTGAGAGATCCATCACCTTAAATATTTATTTATTTATTATTTTTTAAGACAGTCTCACTCTTACCCAGACTGGGGTGCAATGTTGTGATCTCAGCTCACTGCAACCTCCACCTCTCAGGTTCAAGCGATTCTCCTGCCTCAGCCTCCTGAATAGCTGGGATTACAGGCACGTGCTACTATGCCCGGTTAATTTTTGTATTTTTAGTAGAGACAGGGTTTCATCATGTTGGCCAGGCTGGTGTTGAATTCCTGACCTCAGGTGATCCGCCCGCCTCAGCCTCCCAAAGTGCTGGGATTACAGGCATGAGCCATCATGCCCAGCCAATATTTATCTTTTCTTTATGCCAGAAACATTTGAATTATTCTCTTCTAGCTATTGTGAAATATACAATAATTTTTTCTACAATAGATTATTTTAAACTATAATTCATCCTGCTGATCAATAGGCACTTTTTATTTTGGCTATTGTAACTAGTGCTACAATAAACATGAGAGTACAGATATTGCTTTGATATATTGATTTCCTTTCTTTTGGATATATACCCAGTAGCAGAATTGCTGGATCATATGGTAGTTCTATTTTTAGTTTTTTGAGGAACTTCCATAGTTTTCCATAGTGGCTATACTAATTTACATTCCCACCAACAGTGTTCAAGGGTTCCCCTTTCTCTGCATCCTCACCAGCATCCCACATTCCCTGTCTTTTTTATAAAAGCCATTCTAAACAGGGTGAGATATCTCATTGTGATTTTGATTTCCATTTCCATGATGTCCATTTCCATCCATGATTAGTGATGTTGAACATTTTTTCATATACTTGTTGGCCATTTCTATGTCTTCTTTTGAGAAATGTGTATTCCAATATTTTGCTCAATTTTTTTTTTTTTTTTTTTTTTTTTTGAAGTTTGAGTAAAATTGGTATTAGCTCTTTAAGCCATCAGGTACTGGGCTTTTTTCTTTCTTTCTTTTTTTTTTTTGATAAGGGGCTTTTTACTATGGCTTTGATCTCATTACTCAATATTGGTTTGTTGAGTTTTTCTATTTCTTCATGGTTCAATCTTGGTAGGCTGTATGTGTTCAGGAATTTATTCACTTCTAGGTTTTCTAATTTGTTGGCATATAATTGTTTGTAATGGTGTCTAACGATTCTTTGTATTTCTTTTTTTTTTTTGAGACAGAGTCTCGCTCTGACGCCCAGGCTGGAGTGCACTGGTGCAATCTCGGCTCACTGCAAGCTCCACCTCCCAGGTTCACACCATTCTCCTGCCTCAGTCTCCCACGTAGCTGAGACTATAGGCACCCGCCACCATGCCTGGCTAATTTTTTTGTATTTTTATTAGAGATGGGATTTCACCGTGTTAGCCAGGATGGTCTCAATCTCTGACCTCGTGATCCGCCCACGTTGGCCTCCCAAAGTGCTGGGATTACAGGTGTGCGCCACCACACCTGGCCAATTGTATTTCTTTTTCTTTTTAGATGGAGTTTCACTCTTGTCCAAGCTGGTGTGCAATGGTGTGATCTCAGCTCACCACAACCTCTGCCCCCTGGGTTCAAGTGATTCTCCTGCCTCAGCCTCCCAAGTAGCTGGGATTACAGGAATGCAACACCATGCCTGGCTAATTTTGTGTTTTTTAGTAGAGACAGGGTTTCACTATGTTGGTCAGTTTGGTCTCGAACTCCTGACTTCAGGTAATCTGTCCACCTCGGCCTCCCAAAGTGCTGGGATTACAGGCATGAGCCACCGCGCCTAGCCTGATTCCTTGTATTTCTGTGGTCTCAGTTGTTATGCCTTCTCTTCTGTTTCTAATTTATTTGGGCCTTTTCTCTTTTTTTCTTAGTCTAAGAGGTTTGTCAATTGTATCTTTTAAATTTGTCAACTTTTAATTTCATTAATCTGGCTTGTTTGTTTGGGTTTCCTGGGGTCTCAATTTCATTCATTCCTGCCTTGATCTTTTTTTTTTTTTTTTTTTTTTTTTTGAGACAGAGTCTTGCTCTGTCACCCAGGCTGGAGTACAGTGGCGCGATCTCAGCTCACTGCAAGCTCCGCCTCCCGGGTTCACGCCATTCTCCTGCCTCAGCCTCCGGAGTAGCTGGGACTACAGGCGCCCGCCACCTCGCCCGGCTAGTTTTTCGTATTTTTTAGTGGAGACGGGGTTTCACCGTGTTAGCCAGGATGGTCTCGATCTCCTGACCTCGTGATCCACCCGTCTCGGCCTCCCAAAGTGCTGGGATTACAGGCTTGAGCCACCGCGCCCGGCCCTGCCTTGATCTTTATTATTTCTTTCCTTTTATTTATTTATTTATTTATTTATTTTTTTTTTTTTTTGAGACGGAGTCTCGCTCTGTCGCCCAGGCTGGAGTGCAGTGGCGCGATCTCGGCTCACTGCAAGCTCCGCCTCCCGGGTTCACGCCATTCTCCTGCCTCAGCCTCCCGAGTAGCTGGGACTACAGGCGCCCACAACTGCGCCCGGCTAATTTTTTGTATTTTTAGTAGAGACGGGGTTTCACCGTGGTCTCGATCTGCTGACCTTGTGATCCGCCCGCCTCGGCCTCCCAAAGTGCTGGGATTACAGGTGTGAGCCACCGCGCCCGGCCCCTTTTATTTATTTTTTGAGATGGAGTCCTCTCTGTTGCCCAGGCTGGAGTGCAATGGTGCGATCTTGGCTCACTGCAACCTCTGCCTCCCGGGTTCAAGCGATTCTCCTGCCTCAGCCTCCTGAGTAGCTGGGATTACAGGTGCACGCCACCACACCCAGCTCATTTTTGTATTTTTAGTAGAGACGGGGTTTCACCAGGTTGGTCAGGCTGGTCTCAAACTCCTGACCTCGTGATCCACCTGCTTTAGCCTCCCAAAGTGCTGGGATTACAGGTGTGAGCCACCATGCCCAGCCTCTTTCCCTCTATTAACGTTGGATTTGGTCTGTCCCGCTTTTCTAGTTCTTTGAGGTATATCATTAGATTATTTGGGTGAAACGTTCTGTAAATGTCAGTTGGGCTTCTTTGGTCTACTGTGTAGTTTAACTCTGATGTTTCTTTATGGTTTTCTATCTGGATGATCCGTCCATTACTGAGAGTGGGGTGTTGAAGTCCCCTACTATTATTGTATTGCAATACTAATACTGTATTGTGTCTCTCCCTTCAGATTTTTTTTTTTTTTTGAGATGGAGTCTCACTCTGTCACTCAGGCTGCAGTGCAATAGCACAATCTTGGCTCACTGCAACCTCCACCTCCCAGCTTCAAGCGATTCTCCTGCCTCAGCCTCCCGAGTAGCTGGCTTACAGGCACCTGCCATCATGCCCAGCTAATTTTGGCATTTTTTGGACATGGGGTTTCACCATGTTGGCCAGGCTGGTCTTCAACTCCTGACCTCAGGTAATCCTCCCACCTCAGCCTCCCAAAGTGTTGGGATTACAGGCGCGAGCCACTGTGCCCGGCCCCTTTGGATCTATTAATGTTTATGTACCTGGGAGTTCCAATGTTGGCTGCATAGATATTTATACTGTTATATAAATTCCTCTGGCTGAATTGATCCCTTTATATAGTAAACTTCTTTGTTTCCTTTTTACAGTCCTTGATTTATAGTCTGTTTTAAGGACAGCTATTCCTATACTGGTTTCCAGTTGCATGAAATATCTTTTCCCATTCATGTTCAGTCCATGTGTCCTTACAAGTGAAGTAAGTTTCTTCTAGGCAGCATACAGTTGAGTCTTGTTTCTTGATCCATTCAGCCACTGTCTGCCTTTTATTTGGAGAAGTGAGTCCATTCACATTGTGTTATTACTGATAAGTAAGGATTTGCTACTGATATGGCTTGGGTTTGTGTCCCTACCCCAATCTCATGTCAAATTGTAATCTCCAACATTGGAGGTAGGACCTGATGGGAGGTGACTAGATCTTGGGGGCAGATTTCCCCTCGTGCTGCTCTTGTGATAGTGAGTACTCACAAGATTTGATTGTTTAAAAGTATGTGGCACCGGCCGGGCGCGGTGGCTCACGCCTGTAATCCCAGCACTTTGGGAGGCCGAGGCGGGCGGATCACAAGGTCAGGAGATCGAGACCATCCTGGCTAACACTGTGAAACCCCGTCTCTACTAAAAATGCAAAAAATTAGCCGGGCGAGGCGGCGGGCGCCTGTAGTCCCAGCTACTCGGGAGGCTGAGGCAGGAGAATGGCGTGAACCCGGGAGGCGGAGCTTGCAGTGAGCCGAGATCGCGCCACTGCACTCCAGCCTGGGCGACTAAGCGAGACTCTGTCTCAAAAAAACAAAACAAAACAAAACAAAACAAAACAAAAAAAAGTATGTGGCACCTTCCCTGTCTCTCTTCCTCCTGCTCTGGCCGTGTAAGATATGCCTGCTTCTCCTTTGCCTTCTGCCATCATTAAAAGATTCCTGGCGGCCGGGCGCGGTGGCTCAAGCCTGTAATCCCAGCACTTTGGGAGGCCGAGACGGGCGGATCACAAGGTCAGGAGATCGAGACCAGCCTGGCTAATACGATGAAACCCCGTCTCTACTAAAAAATACAAAAAACTAGCCGGGTGAGGTGGCGGGCGCCTGTAGTCCCAGCTACTCGGGAGGCTGAGGCAGGAGAATGGCGTAAACCCGGGAGGCGGAGCTTGCAGTGAGCTGAGATGCGGCCACTGCACTCCAGCCTGGGCGACAGAGCGAGACTCCGTCTCAAAAAAAAAAAAAAAAAAAAAGATTCCTGGCCAGGCGTGCTGGCTCACACCTATAATCCCAGCACTTTGGGAGGTCAAGGCAGGTGGATCACCTGAGGTCAGGAGTTCAAGACCAGCCTGACCAATATGGTGAAACCCCATCTCTACTAAAAATACAAAAATTAGCCAGGAGTGGTGGCGTGTGCCTGTAGTCCCAACTACTTGGGAGGCTGAGACAGGAGAATTGCGTGAACCTGGGTGGTGGAGGTTGCAGTGAGCCAAGATTGTGCCACTGCACTCCAGTCTGAGTAACAAGCAAGACTCCCTCTCAAAAAAAAAAAAAAAAATTTCCTGAGGCCTCCTCAGCCATGCTTCCTATACAGCCTGTGAAACTGTGAGCCAATTAAACCTCTTTCTTTGTAAATTATCCAGTCTCGGTTATTTCCTTATAGCAGTGCAAGAGCAGACTAATACAACTACTGGCATTTTGCTACTTATTTTCTGGTTGTTTTGTAACTCTTCCCTTCCTTACTGTCTTCCTTTGTGATTAAGTGATTTTCTCTGGTAGTATGTTTTAATCCATTGCTTTTTGAGTTTGGTGAATCTATTATAGGTTTTTGCATTATGGTTATCATAAAGCTCACAAAAAAAATCTTACAGATATAACAAGTTTCTTTTCTTTTCTTTTTTCTTTTTAATGTTGAAACAGAGTTTCACCCTTGTTGCCCAGGCTGAAGTGCAGTGGCACAATCTTGGCTCACTGCAACCTCCACCTCCCTGGTTCAAGTGATTCTCCTGCCTCAGACTGCTGAGTAGCTGGGATTACAGGTGTCTGCCACCATGCCCAGCTAATTTTTTATATTTTTAGTAGAGATGGGGTTTTACCGTGTTGGCCAGGCTGGTCTCAAACTTCTGACCGCAGGTGATTCACCTGCCTCAGCCTCCCAACGTGCTGGGATTACAGGCATGAGCCACCATGCCTGGCCCAGTTCTTTCTTTTCTCTATTTTTTTCTTTTTTTTTTTGAGACAGGGTCTCACTCTGTCACTCACGCTGGAGTGAAGTGGCGTGATCTTGGCTCACGGCGACCTCCACCTCCTTGGTTCAAGCAATTGTCCTGCCTCAGCCTCCCCAGTAGCTGGGATTACAGGCACGTGCCACCACACTCAGCTAATTTTTGTATTTTTAGTAGAGACGGAGTTTCACCATGTTGGCCAGGCTGGTCTTGAACTCCTGACCTCAGGTGATCCACCCGCCCCTGTCTCCCAAAGTGCTAGGATTACAGGCGTGAGCCACCATGCCCAGTCCTTTATTTCTGAGACAGGGTCTCACTCTGTCTGCCAGGCTGGAATGCAGTGGTGCAATCTCAGCTCACCGCAACCTGTGCCTCTCAGGTTCAAACAATTCTCGTGCCACAGCCTCCCAAATAGCCGGGATTATAGGCAAATCCCACCACGCTCAGCTAATTGTTAAATATTTTTAGTAGAGAGGGGTTTCATCATGTTGGCCAGGCTTGTCTCAAACTCCTGGCCTCAAGTGATGCACCCGCTTCAGCCTCCCAAAGCGTTTGGATTACAGGCATGAGCCACCACACCCAGCCTGGCATTTTTTTTTTTTTCATTCTACTCCCTCCTTATCTGTATAGTTTCCATTGAGAAGTCTGTTGCCAGATGAACTGTAGCTATTTTATGTTATTTGCTTCATTTCTCTTGCTCCTTTCAAGATCCTCTCTTTGTCCATAACCTTTGGACAGTTTTATTATTTTATTGTTATATGCCTGGGGGTGGTTTTATTTGGGTCAAATGTGTTTGGTGTTCTCTGGCCATAAATATCTTCTTCTTAAGTTTTGGGACATTTTCTGCTATTATTATTATAATTATTATTTTTGAGACCAAGTTTTGCTCTTGTTGCCCAGGCTGTAGTGCAATGGTGTGATCTCAGCTCACTGCAACCTCTGACTCCTGGGTTCAAGCGATTCTCCTGCCACAGCCTCCCAAGTACCTTGGATTACAGGCATGCACCACCCCGCCCAGCTAATTTGTTTACATTTTTAGTAGAGACAGGGTTTTACCATGTTGGCCAGGCTGGTCTTGAACTGCTGACCTCAGGTGATCACCCACCTCCGCTTCCCAGAGTGCTGGGATTACAAGTGTCAGCCACCATTCCCAGCTACTGCTATTATTTTTTTGAATAAGCTTTCTACCCCTTGCTTTTGCTCTACTCCCTCTTGAGTACCAATTCTTAGATTTAATCTTTTGAGGTAATATTTTATATCTTGTAGGAGATCTTCATTCCTTTTCTTTCTCCTCTGTGCATTTTCAAACAGTGTATCTTTAAGCTCACTGATTCTTTCTTTTGTTGATCCTTTCTGCTATTGAGAGCCTCTAATGAATTTTTTAGTTCAGCAAATGTATTTCTCAGAGTTCCCAGATTTCTTTTTTTCTTCTTGAGATGGAGTCTTGCTCCATCGCCCAGGCTGGAGTGCAGTGGCATGATCTCGGCTCACTGCAACCTCTGCCTCCCGGGTTCAAGCGATTCTCCTGCCTCAGTCTCCCAAGTAGCTGGGATGATAGGCGCTTGCCACCATGCCCAGCTAATTTTTTTTATTTTTAGCAGAGAGGGGGTTTCATCGTGTTAGCCACAATGGTCTCAATCTTCTGACCTCGTGATTGGCCCGCCTCAGTCTCCCAAAGTGCTGGGATTACAGGCATGAGCCCCTGCGCCCGTCCGAGTTCCCAGATTTCTGTTGTATTTTATTTTGTTCTTCTTTTAGAGACAGAGTCTGACTCTGCCACCCATTCTGGAATATAGTGGCACAATCATGACTCACTGCAGCCTCGACTTCCTGGGCTCATGTGATCTTCCCACCTCAGCCTCCAAAGTAGCTGGGTCTGTAAGCGTATGCCAACACACCAACTAAGTTTTTTCATTTTCTGTAGAGACAGAGTCTTACTATGTTGCCCAGACTGGTCTCAAAACTCCTGGCCTCAAGCCATCCTCCTACCTTGGCCTCCCAAAGTACTGGGATTACAGATATGAGCCACTGTGCCCATAATTTCTTAATTATTTTGATCTCTTTGTTAAATTTCTCTGATAAATTTCTGAATTGTCTGGGCTGTCTTGGAGAATTTTCTTAAAACTGCTATTTTGAATTCTTGGTCAGAGAGTTCACACATCATAGTATTGTTGGGGTCAGTCACTGATTCCTTGTTTTATCCATTTGAAGAGGTCATGGTTCCATTTGCTACTGTGTCTTGTGGATGTAAATGTATATGTCTTTGTATTGAAGGATTATTTATTCCAGTCTTCTCTGCTTGGCTTTTTTTGGTTATTAGTTATGTTTACCTAGAGATACTTTGTAATTTGCAATTTGCATGTTGATATTCTTTCTTCTTTCTTCCCACTATGTCACTGCTTCCTTTTTGGCACTAGATGGCACTTTAAGCCACAGTTCTAGTAAACACTGAGAGTGCTGCCTGTTCCAAATGAAGCCGTGGGTGGGTCCCAAAGAGGACAGGGATATCCTAGTAGGATGGGAATGCTGGCTAAGGGTTCACACTTGGGACCTGGCTTTGTCTCTGCCTATATCCTTCTTTGTCTCTGGCTATCCTCAGTGATATTTTTTCCTTCAGCCACTCTCAGTGCTTCCTATGGGTTGAGGCAGGGACAAATCTCTTACTAGAGAACTCAAAAAGGTAAAGAAGCTGGTTGTACACTTCAATCTCACTTTTTCTAATGTAAAAATCTTGAGCTCAGGGGAATTTTTCTGCTCACTTGGTGCCAGGCAGATTGTGGAGAATGATAAGCAGATATGGAAGAACAATTCTCTTACTGTCTGCTTTAAGTTTTTTTCACTTCTCCATGGCCCTAGAAACTGTCTCCTCCTTATACTGCGATCTGGGATACTGGTGGTGATAGCTTCAGTGCTGTATATTTGGTTTTGGTATTCTGCAGGTGGAAGGAAAGCCAGTTTGCTTCTATGCTGCTATTTTGCACTAGAAAAGAACCTTTTTTTTTTTTTTTTTTAGAGATGGGGATCTCACCTTTGTTTTGTTGCCCAGGCTGGAGTGCAATGATCATAGCCCACTGCAGTCTTGAATTCCTGAGCTCAAGCCATCCTCTCACCTCAGCCTATCGAGTAGCTGGGTCTACAGGCATACATCACTATACTAAGCTAATTTTTTTTATTTTTTATTTTTTGTAGAGATGAGATATCACTATGTTGCCTAGGCTGGTCTCAAACTCCTGGGCTCAAGTGATCGCGTCAGCCTCCCATAGTACTGGGATTACAGGCATGAGTCACTGTGCCCAGCTTTAAAAGTATAAAAGCTACTTTTAATAGAACTATATATAACCAAAATTAATTGTATAAAGATTAATCACACAGCACCAAGAATATAAGTACAGAACCTTATCAGAATTCCTGAGTACCCATCTGTTTCTGGGGTGGGCGCAGTGGCTCACGCCTGTAATTCCAACCCTTTGGGAGACCAAGGTGGGCAGATCACTTGAAGTCAGGAGTTCGAGACTAACCTGGCCAACACGGTGTGACCCTGTCTCTACTAAAAATACAAAAATAAGGCTGGCTGTGGTAGCTCACACCTAAGTAATCCCAGCACTTTGGGAGGCCAAGGCGGGTGGATCACAAGGTCAGGAGTTCAAGATCAGTCTGGCCAAGATGGTGAAACCCTGTCTGTACTAAAACTACAAAAATTAGCCGGGTGTAGTGGCAGGCGCCTGTAATCCCAGCTACTTGGGAGGCTGAGGCAGGAGAATCACTTGAACCTGGGCGGCAGAGGTTGCAGTGAACCGAGATTGCACCACTGCACTCCAGCCTGGGCGACAGAGTGAGACTCCATCTCAAAAAAACAAAACAAAACAAAACAAAATATATATATAGATCTAGATCTAGATCTACATATATAGATAGATCTAAATCTAGATATACACACACACAAAAACTAGCCAGGCATGGTGGTGGCCACCTGTAATCCCAGCTACCTGGGAGGCTGAGGCAGGAGACTCGCTTGAACCCACGGGGCGGAGGCTGCAGTGAAGCGAGATTGTGCCACTGCACTCAGGCCTGGGCAACAGAGCGAGACTCTGTCTTCAAAAAAAAAAAGTCTGTTTCTGATTTAAACAAAATGTGTGTGTGTGTGTGTCCTTCATCCATTACCTTTGACAATCAAGGCAAAGTGTGGTCATGCAGGCAGGACAATTCAAGACAGCATCACTATTTGGAACAGGCTGTTGTTGACATGACCTCTGTAGTCCCAAACCATGGTAACTAGAACAGAAGAAGAAAGTGGGGAGAAAAACATATTAAAACCAGATCTTGGTTTCTAGTGTCATTTTCCAATAAAAAGAACTAGTACTCTTCAGAGAAATGGCTAATTCTAGGAATGAGGAACACAAGATGAACCAGGAGCATCTTTTAGTGCCAGAAAAGATGTTCAAGAAAACAAAAACAAAACAGTGAGGTGGTTATGACAAAGGGAAACAGGAGCCAACTGAACGAGTCACCAACTGCCAAAGCTGAAACAAACTGAGCAACAAAATAAAGCAGTATTGGAATACAACCCAAAGTATAAAATAAATACCCACGAGTCCATGCTAATATAAATGTACTGAATAGATAAATAAATGGGGGAGAACAGACAAATCCCTACACAGAATTCTAAATAATCTATAAAGATGCTCTTCCCTCACATTGGTGGAGTATAACTCCCTAGTCCTTAAGTCTGGGTTGGACACAGTGACTTCCTTCCAAAGAGTACAGTAAGGTAAGGCAGGTAAAGACTAACTTTACAGTAGAGAACATTAACGCTGGTCAACAAGGTGATAAGGTCAACATCAACACACAAAACTCAGGTTGGTAGTATGTACTCTTGATACAACGTGATGAAAATGGCTCTCTACTTCTATGTTCTCACTCATAAAAACCCATAATCCCATCCTAATTATGAGAGAAAACAACAGACAAATTCCAACAGAGGGGCCTCCTACACATACCTGATTAGTGCTCCTCAAAGTAATTAAGGGCACTGAAAACAAGGAAAGTCTAAGAAACTGACATAGTCAAGAAGAGCCTAGGGAGGCATGATAACTAAAAGTAATGTACTATCCTACATGGGATCCTCAAACAGAAAAAGAACAGTACATAAAAACTAAGGAAATTTTTTTAAATTATGAACCTTGATTAATAATAATGTATCAAGGCTGGGAGTGGTGGCTCACGCCTGTAATCCCAGCACTTTGGGAGGCCGAGGTGGGTGGATCACGAGGTCAAGAGATTGAGACCATCCTGGCCAACACAGTGAAACCCCGTCTCTACTAAAAATACAAAAATTAACTGGGCGTGGTGGCGGGTGCCTAGAATCCCAGCTACTTGGGAGGCTGAGGCAGATAACTGCTTGAACCCGGGAGGTGGAGGTCGCAGTGAGCCGAAATTTTGACACTGCACTCCAGCCTGGGTGACAGAGCGAGACTCCATCCCAAAAAAACAAAAACAAAAATAAGCATAGAGCCATGCTGGAATTACACCTGTAATCCCAGGCCAAGGTGGGCAGACCACTTGAGCCTATGAGTTTGAGACCAGCCTGAGCAACATGGTGAAACCCTGTCTCTATAAGAAAATTAAAAAAATAAAATGAAAATAAAAATAAATAAGCATAAACTGGGCATGGTGGCTCACACCTGTAATCCCAGCACTTAAGGAGGCCAAGGCAGGAGGGGATTGCTTGAGCCCAGGAGTTTAAGATCAATCAGCCTAGGCAACATAGCAAGACCTCGTGTCTATTAAAAATTAAATTAGAAACAAAAAAAACAAACATGCACTCAGGACACTGAGGCAGGGGGATCATTTGAGCCCAGGAGTTCAGGGCTGCATTGAGGTATGATAGCATCACTGCACTACGGTCTGGGCAACAGAGCAAGACCCTGTCTTTAAATTAAAAAAAAGAAGACTGGGTGCAGTGGCTCACGCCTGTAATCCCAAAACTTTGGGAGGCCGAGGTGGGCGGATCATCTGAGGTCAGGAGTTCGAGACAAGCCTGACCAACATGGATAAACCCCATCTCTACTAAAAATACAAAATTAGCCAGGCGCAGTGGCACATGCCTGTAATCCCAGCTACTCAGGAGGCTGAGACAGAAGAATCGCTTGAACCTGGGAGGAGGAGGTTGCAGTGAGCTGAGCTCACATTTGCACTCCAGCCTGGGCAACAAGAGCAAAAGTCCATCTCAAAAAAAAAAAAAAAAAAAAGGCCTGGCACAATGGCTCACACCTGTAATGCCAGCACAGGAGGTGAAGACAGGAGGATCACCTGGGGCCAGGAATTCAAGATCACGTTGGGCAATATGGCTAGACCTCGTCACTAAAAAAAAAATTTTTTTTTTTTTTTTTTTTTTTTTTTGAGACGGAGTCTCGCTGTGTCTCCCAGGCTGGGGTGCAGTGGCGTGATCTCGGCTCACTGCAAGCTCCGCCTCCCGGGTTCACGCCATTCTCCCGCCTCAGCCTCCCAAGTAGCTGAGACTACAGGCGCCCGCCACCACGCCCGGCTAGTTTTTTGTATTTTTAGTAGAGACGGGGTTTCACCATGTTAGCCAGGATAGTCTCAATCTCCTGACCTCGTGATCCGCCCGTCTCGGCCTCCCAAAGTGCTGGGATTACAGGCTTGAGCCACCGCACCCGGCCAATTGTTCACTTTTAAAGTGGGCAATGTTGTTATGTGAATTTCATCTCAAAAAAAAAAATTTTAACTGCTCCTTGCAGAGCAGGGATACCCCATAAGCAGTGTACCTAGAGTAGCTTCATCTTAATTTTTTTTTTTTTTTTTTTCAGACAGTCTCACTCAGTCAACCAGGCTGGAGTACAGTGGTACAATATCGGCTCACTGCAACCTCTACCTCCTGGGATCAAGCAATTCTTGTGCCTCCAGAGTAGCTGTGATTACAGGCGCACACCACCACACCCAGCTAACTTTTGTATTTTTAGTAGAGACAGGGTTTTGCCATGTTGGCCAAGCTGGTCTTGAACTCCTGACTTCAAGTGATCCACCCGCCTTGGCCTCCCAAAGTGCCAGGATTATAGGCTTGAGCCATCATGCCCAGCCTCATCTCAATTTTTAAAAATCAAATTTGTAAGTACTTAAAAAGAACAATTTGCTAAATCCACTCTTCATCCACAAAAGCTTTTTATTATTTGAGACAGGGTCTCACTCTGTCGTCCAGGCCGGAGTGGAGTGGCGTGATCTCGGCTCACTGCAACCTCCACCTCCCAGGATCGAGCGATTCTCCCGCCTCAGCCTCCTGAGTAGCTGGAATTACAGGTGTGCACCACCATTGCCCCACTAATTTTTGTATTTTTAGTAGAGACAGGGTTTCACCATGTTCACCAGGCTGGTCTCAAACTCCCGACCTCAGGTGATCCACCTGCCTCAGCCTCCCAAAGTGGCTGGGATTACAGGCATAAGCCACTACCCTGGCTCATCCACATAAACTCTGAATCTCAAAGTAATTTAAAACGACATCTGAAAAAAAAAAGTCAGTTTTTCTTGAAGGAAAGATTGACTAACACAGCCTGAATTCAACGAGTTTTTTTAAAAAATAAAACAATTGTCGGGCCAGGTGCAGGGGCTCACGCCTATAATCCCAGCACTTTGGGAAGCCGAGGTGGGTGAATCACGAGGTCAGGGGTTTGAGACCAGCTTGGCCAACATGGTGAAACCCTGTCTCTACTAAAAATACAATAAATTAGCTGGGCGCGGTGGCGGGCGCCTGTAATCCCAACTACTCAGGAGGCTGAGGCAGGAAAATCTCTTGAACCCGGGAGACAGAGGTTGCAGTGAGTCGAGATCGCGCCACCACACTCCAGCCCAGGTGACAGTGCAAGACTCCGTCTCAAAAAATAATAATAATAAAATAAAATATAAAATTTAAAATTTAAAAATAAATTGTCTCACTAAAATTTGCTGGTTATTTTCAAAATAAACTATTGAGCAGTTTTTTCCTCAAACTTTTTTGTTTGTGTGTGTGTATGTGTTTGTGTAAACATATACACATATATTCAAAATGTGAATGTAGTAAAAATCATCTTTCAATCATTTTTTCCTAAAGATTCTAAACATTAAGTTCTTACCCCCTTCTCTGTGCATCAACCCAGGCCTGATCTCTGTTATCTTTTTCAGGATCATACAGTAATTCGTCATTTGTTGGAATCTTGTGTTGTTTCTTCTTTTTTTTCTTGGTCACCTGTACTAATTTTGAAAATGTTAGGATATGGCTAAGAATCATGTGTCAAGTTCACACTTCTTTAAATGAATAGTCTCATTTCCCAAGCTACACATTTATTTTTATTTTCCCTAAAAAGTTTTAAAAGGGACGGACGCAGTGGCTCACACCTATAATCCTAGCACTTTGGGAGGCCAAGGTGGGTGCATCACCTGACGTCATGAGTTCGAGACCAGCCTGGACAACATAGCAAAACCCTGTCTCTACTAAAAGTACAAAATTAGGGCCAGGGGCGGTGGCTCACGCCTGTAATCCCAGCACTTTGGGACACCAAGGCGGGCAGATCACCTGAGGTCAGGAGTCTGAGACCAGCCTGGCCAACATGGTGAAACCTGTCTCTACTAAAAATACAAAAATTAGCTGGGTATGGTAGCGGGCACCTGTAATCCCAGCTACTTGGAGGCCTGAAGCAGAAAAATTGCTTGAACCCAGGAGGCAGAGGTTGCAGTGAGCCGAGATCATGCCACTGCACTTCAGCCTGGGTGACAAGAGCGAGACTCTGTCTCAACAAAAAAGAAAAAAAATAAAATAAAATATAAAATTAGCCAGGCCTGGTGGCAGGCACCTATAATCCTAGCTACTTGGGAGGCTGACACAGGAGAATCGCTTGAATCTGGGTAGGGGGTCAGAGGTTGCAGTGAGCTGAAATCGTGCCACTTCACTCCAACCTCTGCAAAAGAGCGAAAACTCTGTCTCCAAAAAAAAAACAAGTTAAGGCCGGGCGCGGTGGCTCAAGCCTGTAATCCCAGCACTTTGGGAGGCCGAGACGGGCGGATCACAAGGTCAGGAGATCGAGACCATCCTGGCTGACACGGTGAAACCCCGTCTCTACTAAAAAATACAAAAAACTAGCCGGGCGAGGTGGCGGGCGCCTGTAATCCCAGCTACTCGGGAGGCTGAGGCAGGAGAATGGCGGGAACCCGGGAGGCGGAGCTTGCAGTGAGCTGAGATCCGGCCACTGCACTCCAGCCTGGGCGGCAGAGCCAGACTCCGTCTCAAAAAAAAAAAAAAAAAAACAAGTTAAAAAAGGCCAGAGGCCAGGCGCAGTGCCTCATGCCTGTAATCCCAGCACTATGGGAGGCCAAGGGGGGAAGATCAACTGAGGTTGGGAGTTTGAGACCAGCCTGACCAACATGAAGAAACCCTGTCTCTACTAAAACTACAAAATTAGCCGGGCATGGTGGAGCATGCCTGTAATCCCAGCTACTCAGGAGGCTGAGGCAGGAGAATCACTTGAACTCAGGAGGTGGAGGTTGCGGTAAGCCGAGATTGTGCCATTGCACTCCAGCCTGGGCAACAAAAACGAAACTCTGTCTCAAAAAAAAAAAGTTAAAAAAACCCTTCATCTAAACAAGTGCTTGTCCAGGTGGGGTGCGGTAGTTCACACCTATAATTCTAGAGCTTTGAGGGGCTGAGACAAGAGGATCACTTGAGGCCAGGAGTTCAAAACCAGCCTGGCCAGCATAATGAGACCCCATCTCTACACAAATAAAAATTAAAAATTAGCCAGGCACACCTGTAGTCCTAGCACACCTGTAGTCCTAGCTACTAGGGAAGCTGAACTGGGAGGACGGCTTGAGCCTAGGAGTCTGAGGATGTAGTAAGCTATAATTGCACCACTGCACTGCTGGAGCCTCGGTGACAGAGTGAGACCTATCTCTAAAAAAGTAAAAAATTCAACAAAAATGTAAAAAATAAAGTTCTTCTCCAACTAATAAGGCAATAAAATGACAAAGGAGGCAAAAATTGTTTATTTACCCAAAACTGGTATTTCAAGGACTAAGTTCAAACAATGAGAATTCAGAAACTCAAAAGAGCCACTCAAAACAAGCCAAGAATATAAATTATTTTTGATGTATGAATTCTCCATGCATTCTCACATATAAAATGCTACTAAAATTAGAACAAAAATATTTCAAAAGTAAATTGAAAAAAAAAAAAACACAGTATGAGGTCCGACACAGTGGCTCACATCTGTAATCCCAGCATTTTGGGAGGATCGCTTGAAGCCAGGAATTCGACACCAGCCTAAGTAACAAAGCAAGACCCCATCTCTACAAAAAAAAAAAAAAAAAAAAAAAAAACAAAAAAAACACTATGGCCATCTACATACACTAGACTTTTTGAATATATTCTAGCAGGCAGGGAGTGCTGGCTCATGCCTGTAATCCCAGCACTTTGGGAGGCCAAAGTGGGCAGACAACCTGAGATCAGGAGTTTCAAACCACCATGGCCAACATGGCGAAACCCTGTCTCTTCTAAAAATACAAAAAGTAACCAGGTACAGTAGTGTGCGCCTGTAGTCCCAACTACCAGGGAGGCTGAGGCACCAGAATCGCTTGAACCCAGGAGGCAGAGGCTATAGTGAGCGAAGACTGTGTCACCACACTCCAGCCTGGGTGACAGAGTGGCACTCTGCCTAAAAAATAAATAAACAAGGCTGGGCGCGGTTGGCTCACGCCTATAATCCCAGCACTTCGGAGGCCGAGGCGGGCAGATCACAAGGTCAGGAGATCGAGACCATTCTGGCTAACATGATGAAACCCCGTCTCTACTAAATATACAAAAAAATTAGCCGGTCGTGGTGGCGGGCGCCTGTAGTCCCAGCTACACGGGAGGCTGAGGCAGGAGAATGGCATGAACCTGGGAGGAGGAGCTTGCAGTGAGCTGAGATCACACCACTGCACTTCAGCCTGGGTGACAGAGCGAGACTCAATCTCAAAATAAATAAATAAATAAACAAACACGTACATTCTAGCAGGTCAATATTTAAGTAATAATGCATAAAAGTATAATATTGTTGTTTACCACAGAAATTTGTTACTCGAATATTTCAGTGTAATTACTGAAATAATTAGTTTTAGCTCTTGTTATGTTCAACTTTGCTTAAATTTTATAAAAATTCAATTTTGAAGAACACAGAGGCTGATTAAAAAGCAACGCATTAAGAAAAATTCTGCAAGAGGAGGCCAGGCATGGTGGCTCACACCAGTTATTCCAGCACTTTGGGAGGCTAAGGCAGGTGGATCACCTGAGGTCAGGAGTTTGAGACCAGCCTGGCTAACATGGTGAAACCCCGTTTCTCCTAAAAATACAAAAAATTAGCCGGGCGTGGTGGCAGGAGGCTGTAATCCCAGCTACTCGGGAGGCTGAGACAGGAAAATTGCTTGAACCCAAGAGGCAGAGGTTGCAGTGAACCAAGATGGTGCCATTGCACTCCAGCTTGGGCAACAAGACCAAAACTCCGTCTCAAAAAAAAAAAATAAAAGTTGGGAGTCCAAGGCAGGTGGATCACGAGGTCAGGAGATCCAGGCCATCCTGGCTAACACAGTGAAACCCCATCTCTGATAAAAGCACAAAAAATTAGCTGGGAGTGGTGGCAGGTGCCTGTAGTCCCAGCTACTCGGGAGGCTGAGGCAGGAGAATGGCGTGAACCCCAGAGGCAGAGCTTGCAGTGAGCTGAGATACGGCCACTGCACTTCAGCCTGGGTGACAGTGCAAGACTCCGTTTCAAAAAAAAAAAAAAAATGGCCGGGCGCGGTGGCTCAAGCCTGTAATCCTAGTACTTTGGGAGGCCGAGACGGGCGGATCACAAGGTCAGCAGATCGAGACCATCCTGGTTAACATGGTGAAACCCTGTCTCTACTAAAAAATACAAAAAACTAGCCGGGCGAGGTGGCAGGCGCCTGTAGTCCCAGCTACTCGGGAGGCTGAGCCAGGAGAATGGCGTAAACCCGGGAAGCGGAGCTTGCAGTGAGCTGAGATCTGGCCACTGCACTCCAGCCTGGGCGACAGAGCTAGACTCCGTCTCAAAAAAAAAAAAAAAAAAAAAAAAATCTGCAGGAGGATGAAAACATAGAAACTATTTGCAGGCATGAAAACAAATACTGCTGCTATAGGGAACCTAAAGGAAGAGGGGGCAAGAGCCCCGAGGAGGGGAGGTATTGAGTTGGGACACACTCTCTCTTACTTCCTAGGTACACCCAAGTAGCACCACTGTTGGTGCCATGTCCTCACATGCTTGCATCCCCAGCTTTTTTTTTTTTTTTGAGACGGAGTCTTGCTCTGTTGCCCAGGCTGGAGTGCAGTGGTGCAATCTCAGCTCACTACAACCTCTACCTCCCTGGTTCAAGCAATTCCTGTCTCATCCTCCCAAGTAGCCAGGATTACAGGTGCACGCCACCAAGCCCAGCTAATTTTTTTGTATTTTTAGTAGAGATGGGGTTTCACCATGTTGACCAGACTGGTCTCAAACTCCTGACCTCAGGCAATCTGCCTACATCTGCCTCCCAAAGTGCTGGGATTACAAGCATTAAGCCACCATGCCTGGCCCCCAGTTTTTCTTATTAATCAATCCTGCTTTTGTTTTCACATAAACGGCATCCAATTTACTTTTTTTTTTTTTTTTTTTTTTGAGACAGTATCACTCTGTTGCCCAAGCTGGAGTGCAGTGGTGCAATCTCGGCTCACTGCAACCTCTGCCTCCCGGGTTCAAGTGATTCTCCCGTCTCAGCCTCCCAAGTAGCTAGGACTACAGGCGTGCACCACCATGCCCGGCTTATTTTTGTATTTTTAGTACAGACAGGGTTTTACCAAGTTGGCCAGGCTGGTCTTAAACTCCCAACCTCAGGTGATCTGCCTGCATCAGCCTCCCAAAGTGCTGCAATTACAGGCGTGAACCACCATGCCCAGCCGTAATTTCTTTTTTTTTTTTTTTTTTTTTTTTTTTTTGAGGCGGAGTCTCGCTCTGTCGCCCAGGCTGGAGTGCAGTGGCGCGATCTCGGCTCACTGCAAGCTCCGCCTCCCGGGTTCCCGCCATTCTCCCGCCTCAGCCTCCCGAGTAGCTGGGACTACAGGCGCCGCCACCACGCCCGGCTAATTTTTTTGTATTTTTAGTGGAGACGGGGTTTCATTGTGTTAGCCAGGATGGTCTCGATCTCCTGACCTCGTGATCCGCCCGTCTCGGCCTCCCAAAGTGCTGGGATTACAGGCTTGAGCCACCGCGCCCGGCCTCCGTAATTTCTTAAAAGACCAAACTCAGAGGGAAATCCTTACATCCAATAATTGTTAGGTAAACCCTTTTTTATAAAATATAACTGCTTAACCTGGTAAATAGGCTACTTACCTGCTTTGTCTTCATCCTCAGAATCAGAATCAAAATATATATCATCGTAGTACCTTGTAGGAGCTGTGGCAACTTTTCCATTTCCTGAGGAAGATCCTATTCAAACCAGAAGTAAAGTTTACAGACTAAATCATACATAATTCACAAGGTGAAAAACTCCATATATTCTTCCATCACCTCAAAGCAATATCAACTCATTCACAATCTCATTTGATGGTGAAATATTTTCACATCAGTGACTTACTCGATGTCTATGCCCTATACAGTTACAGAGAACTGGCCCTCCTTAAAATGTTCCAAATCTTCAGAAAATTCTTCTCTCTCCCTTCCTACAAATCTCATTAAATAAAATAGCCATATTTTCAGGCTACCAGCACACATATCTCTACCTTTCAGTCATGCAATATACTATGCAGAACATAGAACAAACATTTTGTTCTAAGAAACATTAGGAGAAAAAGGGTAAAAACCCTACAGGAAGTCAGGAGGAATGAGTCAAGGACACATTCTTCTCCTCAGTTGTGCCCAGGGCCATGACATTACCTATACTTACGTCATCATATGCCCATATCCCTAATTCCTTAGTTAGCATCAGCTTTAGTTTTTATTATATTTTTATATGCTTTCAGATCTTTCCAGCTAATACATAGCATATCAACATGGAAATCAATGCTGACGAGTCCTACTTCCTTTTTTTTTTGAGACTGAGTCTCACTGTGTTGCCCAGGCTGGAGTGCAATAGCACGATCTTGGCTCACTGCAACCTCTGCCACCCGGGTTCAAGTGATTCCCCTGCCTCACCCTCCTGAGTAGCTGGGATTATAGGCACCTGCCATCGCACCTGGCTAATTTTTTGTATTTATAGTAGAGACGGGGTTTCACCATATTGGCCAGGCTGGTCTTGAGCTCCTTACCTCGTGATCCACCCAACTCAGCTTCCCAAAGTGCTGGGATTACAGGCATGAGCCACTGCACCCAGTCAAAGAGTCCTACTTTCTTTTTTTTTTTTTTTTTTTTTTTGAGACGGAGTCTCGCTCTGTCGCCCAGGCTGGAGTGCAGTGGCGCGATCTCGGCTCACTGCAAGCTCTGCCTCCCGGGTTCACGCCATTCTCCTGCCTCAGCCTCCCGAGTAGCTGGGACTACAGGCGCCCACAACCGCGCCCGGCTAATTTTTTTTTGTATTTTTAGTAGAGACGGGGTTTCACCGTGGTCTCGATCTCCTGACCTTGTGATCCGCCCGCCTCGGCCTCCCAAAGTGCTGGGATTACAGGCGTGAGCCACCGCGCCCGGCGAGTCCTACTTTCACAAACCAGTTTTCAGGTCAGGTAAATTTTACATAAAGACCAAGTATCAAAATGAAGTATGCTTCATTACTCACTAAATGAAACAGGAATCTGTGATGATACATAATGAAATCTGACACATTTTAGTGCCATCTAACCCTAAAAATACTTCTGTAAGTTTGTGTGTCTTTTAACTCTAGGGTAAAAACTGCAAAACAAAATTATGCAAGTAAACAGTATTAACTAATCTCTTTCCAAGAACACAAGACAGTCATCAAAGAAAACTCCAGGCCAGGCACAGTAGCTTACACCTGTAATCCCAGCACTTTGGCAGGCCAGTGCAGGAAGATCACTTGAGCCAAGAGTTTAAGACCAGCCTGGGCAACATAGTGAGACCCTGTCTCTACAATTTATTTATTTTATTTTATTTTATTTTATTTTTTAGATGGAGTCTAGCTCTGTCGCCCAGGCTGGAGAGCAATGGCACAATCTCAGCTCACTGCAACCTCTGCCTCCTGGGTTCAAACGATTCTCCTGCCTCAGCCTCCTGAGTAGCTGGGATTACAGGTGCACACCACCACGCGCAGCTAATTTTTATATTTTTAGTAGAGGTGTGTTTCACTGTGTTGGCCAGGATGGTCTCGAACTCCTCACCTCGTGATTCACCCGCCTCGGCCTCCCAAAGTGCCAGGATTACAAGCGTGAGCCACCAAGCCCAGCCTCTTTTTTTTTTTTTTTTTTTTGAGATGGAGTCTCACTCCCTCGCCCTCGCTGGAGTGTAGTGCCACAATCTCCGCTCACTGCAACCTCTGCCTTCCGGGTTCAAGCCATTCTCCTGCCTTGGCCTCCCGAGTAGCTGGGACTATAGGTGCGTGCCACCACACCCAACTAAATTTTGTATTTTTAGTAGAGACGGGGTTTCGCCATGTTGGCCAGACTCATCTCGAACTCCTGACCTCAGGTGATCCATCCACCTGGGCCTCCCAAAGTGCTGGGATTCCAGGTGTGAGCCACTGCACCCAGTCGCTACAAATTATTTTATTTTATTTTATTTTATTTTGAGGCGGAGTCTCCCTGTCTCTCAGGCTGGAGTGCAGTGGCCCTACACAGGATCTCTCTGTATTATTATTATTATTATTTTTTTTTCTGAGATGGGGGTCTCACTGTGTTGCCCAGGCTGGAGTGCAATGGTGCCATCTTGGCTCACTGAAACCTCTGCCTCCCAGGCTCAAGCCAACCAACTGCCTCACCCTCCCACCCTCACCACAGATATGCACCCCCATACCCAGCTAATAGTATCACAACCAGGATATCTATCTATTTATAGATCTATCTATGTATTTTTTGGAGTGCAGCTCACTGCAAGCTCCGCCTCCTGGGTTCACGCCATTCTCCTGCCTCAGCCTCCCGAGTAGCTGGGACTACAGGCGCCCGCCACCATGTCCGGCTGATTTTTTGTATTTTTAGTAGAGACGGGGTTTCACTGTGTTAGCCAGAATGGTCTCAATCTCCTGACCTCGTGATCCACCCGCCTCGGCCTCCCAAAGTGCTGGGATTACAGGTGTGAGTCACCGCGCCCGTGCCAAATTTTTTTTTTTAATTAGCTGGGCACAGTGGTACATGCCTGTAATCTCAGTTATTCAAGAAGCAGAGGTGGCAGGATCATTTGAGCCCAGGAGTTTTAGGCTACAGTGAGCTATGATCATGCCAGTGCACTCCAGCCTGGGTGACAGAATGAGACATTGAACCTAAAGTAATAAATAAATCAATAACTTTTTTAAATGAGAAAAAGAAGACTCTAGCTCAGACTGCCAAATACATTTACTCCTTCATTCAATAAATATATATTGAGCACCTATTGAAAGTGCTGGGGACACAGAAGAGCACAAATAAGGTTCCTGCCCTTATAGAGCTTACAAAAATATATATAAAATTGAACCAAAAGTTTACCAGTTCCCAGAGAGGATAACTTGTCCTCCATTGTTTTCATGGTAGAATTTAATTCAGCTTCCATTTCCTTTTCAAATTCATCTTCACTAGATGATTCACTTTCTCCAGTAAGACATTCTCTGATGAGTTTTCGTTTTTGGTCAGGAGTTCCATGTAAAAGCACATCCACTTCATCCTCAGAGCTAGTATATATTTAAATCCAAAAGAATATGAATATTTAAAAATTAAAATAATTTAAAACTCCCAGCATCTCACTGTTCAACAACAATTGTAAGTATTACATGGTTGCATTTGATATACTTATATATTACATATAGCTATTCTCACTTAATAGGCCAGTTCTGCATATTTCCAATCTTTTTTTTTTTTTTTTTTTTGGAGATGGCATCTTACTCTGTCACCCAAGCTGGAGTGCAGTCGCATGATCTCAGTTCACTGCAACCTCCACCTCCCCGGTTCAAGCAATCCTCCCACCTCAGCTTCCCCAGTAGCTGGAACTACAGGCACATGCCACCATTCCCAGTCTTTTTTTTTTTAATTTTTGTAGAAATGGGGTTTTGCCATGTTGCCCAGACTGGGTTTTTTTTTTCTTTTTCTTTTTTTTTTTTTTCTTTTTTTTGAGATAGAGTCTCGCTCTTGTCACCCACGCTGTAGTACAGTGGCATGATTTCTGCTCACTGCAACCTCCACCTCCTGGGTTCAAGCAATTCTCCTGCCTCAGGATTCAGAATCCGTCTCAAAAAATACATAGATAGATCTATAAATAGATAGATATCCTGGTTGTGATACTGCACTATAGTTTTGTAGTATGTTAACACTGGAGGAAACTGGAGAAAGGGTACACAGGATCTCTCTGTATTATTATTATTATTATTTTTTTTTCTGAGATGGGGGTCTCACTGTGTTGCCCAGGCTGGAGTGCAATGGTGCCATCTTGGCTCACTGAAACCTCTGCCTCCCAGGCTCAAGCCAACCAACTGCCTCACCCTCCCACCCTCACCACAGATATGCACCCCCATACCCAGCTAATATTTTGTATTTTTGGTAGAGACATGATTTCATCATGTTGCTCAGGCTGATCTTGAACTCTTGAGTTCAAGTGATTCTCCTGCCTTGGCCTCCCAAAGTGCTGGGATTACAGGTGTGAGCCACTGCACCAGACCTGTATTATTTCTTATAACTGAATGTGAATCTACAAAAACTTCAAAATAAAATGTTTAATTTTAAAAAACTGAATCACAAAGCGAGAGTTATTTTTTCTACAAATTTTCTTCAATTCTTTTGATTATTTCAACCAAAGTCTCAGTTTTCAGCACTACTGGGAAAGGCAATAATAAATCATGGACACTGGATATGCAAGTTAAGTATGCCAAGAATGCAAGGTTCTGACCACTGTTCACTCCAGCCATTTCTCAGGATTGTGTTTGCAACAAACAACCTTGAGGAATGAGATAATGTCTCCTTCCAGGACAAAGAGCAGGTGTATTTACTGTCTGCCATGAAAGAGGTGGATTCTCCAAGCTCAAGTATTCTTTAGCCACGATGCCAACCCACTGAATGTGCAGCATTCTTCTAGGACCATCAGCATAATACCTGTAGGGTTGACAAGCAAGAGCAAGCCACACAAACATGATGCTCATGCTGCTTGCTGTGCTATGTGTAGTCTTATCTTTGACCCAGGAGTCTCATGTCTTCGGTCAGCTACCGTGAAACAGTAACAGGCTACAATGTATTAGCTTATAAATAGTGTAAAATTAAATCCTGACAGACACCTCTCTAACACTAATCTCCCTTTTTAAAATAATAACCATTTGGCTCAGAGCCTTCAACAGGCAATATTGTCTGATAACACTGTTATGTTTTTATAATATTTATCTTTACAGTTACCTTACCAGTGGCAACTGTCACAGGATTATAAAGCTTCCTTAAAGAAATGATACAACAGGCTGGGCTCAGTGGCCCATCCTTGTAATCCTAGCACTTTGGGAGCCTGAGGTGGGCGGATCGCCTAAGGTCAGGAGTTCGAGACCGGCCTGGCCAACATGGTGAAACTCCGTCTCTACTAAAAATACAAAAAATAAGCCGGGCGTGGTAGCTCGTGCCTGTAATCCCAGCTACCCAGGAGGCTGAGACAGGAGAATTGCTGGAACCCAGGAGGTGGAGGCTACAGTGAACCAAGATCACGCCACTGCACTCCAGCCTGGCTGACAGAGTGAGACTCTGTCTCAAAATAAATAAATAAATAAGACATATATATATCTCCTTTCACAGACAGGACCCATTAACTGAAACTCTTTTTCGTAGGGAATCCTGGTATTCATCCTCACTCCCCACAAAAGAAATCTTAACAGCAGTCTGATTTCCCATGCATCCAATGTCTCCCCATGACAATATGAGGAAACATTGTTCTTTTGATATTTTTTTTCTTTTTTTAAGAAATGAGGTCTCACTATGTTGCCCAGGCTGTTCCTTTACTACTAGGCTCAAGAGATTCTCCCGCCTTAGCCTCCCAAAGTCCTGGGATTACAGGCATGGGCCACCACACCTGGCCAACGTTGTTAATGAAAGCACAGCTTTACAGAAAGCGTCTTTGGACAGAATGAATGTTTTAAAGTTTAACAATAGGATTTGCTGACAGCTTAAGAAATAACTAAATTTGTGTGGAAATCTCTTGGCAAAATAGCTTCAAGTTTCCCTGGTAGAATAAAGACCTCCCTTCTGGAAATACCACGAACCTTCTTCTGTGACTATCTCAGGTCAATATTTTCTACAACGCACTGCCAAGATATACGTACTTTATCTTTTTTTTTTTTTTTTTTTTTTGAGACAGAGTCTCACTTAGTCGCCCAGGCTGGAGTGCAGTGGCGCGATCTCGGCTCACTGCAAGCTCCGCCTCCCGGGTTCACGCCATTCTCCTGCCTCAGCCTCCCGAGTAGCTGGGACTACAGGCGCCCGCCGCCTCGCCCGGCTAATTTTTTGCATTTTTAGTAGAGACGGGGTTTCACAGTGTCAGCCAGGATGGTCTCGATCTCCTGACCTTGTGATCCGCCCGCCTCGGCCTCCCAAAGTGCTGGGATTACAGGCGTGAGCCACCGCGCCCGGCCCGTACTTTATCTTATTACCCTTATTATACTATAAGCCTCTGGAAGACAAGGACCTTATGATTTCCCACTGTTTTTTGTTTTTTTGTTTTTTCTTTTTTGAGACGGAGTCTCGCTCTGTCGCCCAGGCTGGAGTGCAGTGGCTGGATCTCAGCTCACTGCAAGCTCCGCTTCCCGGGTTTACGCCATTCTCCTGCCTCAGCCTCCCGAGTAGCTGGGACTACAGGCGCCCGCCACCTCGCCCGGCTAGTTTTTTGTATTTTTAGTAGAGACGGGGTTTCACCATGTTAGCCAGGATGGTCTCGATCTCCTGACCTTGTGATCCGCCCATCTCGGCCTCCCAAAGTGCTGGGATTACAGGCTTGAGCCACCGCGCCCGGCCGATTTCCCACTGTTGCTCAGAGCAAGCATAAAACAGTCCCCGTTAAAAAAAAAAAAGGCTATTCAACATTCCCTTATTTCTGTTTATGGCAGTTTAGTCTTCAAGATGGACACTTCACATTAAGTCCTGTGAGCCTCACAACAAACGTAGTGTGTTACACTGTGCTATATAGGTTATACAACTATACGTTATTATAGTTCAATTTTACAGGTGAGTAATCGAGGATAAGTGACTTGCCTTCCGTCACTCTGCTACTAAGCTGTAGAGGTAGGTTTCGATCTCATTGCTTTTGAAGATTTACACGCGATCCCCCGTGATTCCGGAATATCCCTCTTCCTACAGGAGACATCGGCCCCGCCCCCCCCCGGGGCTGCGCGACCCCATCAGGAAAGCCCTTTAGCCTCGCACAAGTGACAGTGAGGCACGACAGGCTCCCGAGCCGCCAGGGTCTGCATAGGCTCGGCAGGCGCAACGAGTGAGGCGATCAAAGCCAGGCCTCGACCCAAATCCTCGGGGGCCAGGGTGGGGCAGGGGCCCACCTGCTTAAAGCCGGATCCTCGTCGCTAGGCTCTTCAACCGCGTAGGGGTCGTAATCATCCGGAAGCCGGTTCATGGTGGCCTGCAGCGGCCTACACCATCCACAAGCGATTTGCAGCGTCTCTGTTTACACTGCCGGTCCAGTCCCTAAAGCTCCCCTGACGCCACTTCCGTCTGAACTTCCGAGTCCCCCTTGCGCGCCTGCGCAGACCGACCAAAGCAAGGGGGGCACGTAGAAGGCGGGGAAGGGGCGGAGCAGGAGCGAAAAGGGGCGGAGACGGGGGCGGGTCTTAATCCCACCATTTTCTTCCGCGGCTTCTGCTTACAGGAAAATAGCAGCTACCTTGCCACCAAAAATAATGATGGGCACTCTCGTAAGTGGTAGTCTCTGAGGGGAACACGCTACATGCAGTGTCTCATCACCTACGAAGCAGGAATCTAGACGCTGAGGGACACACGGCCCGAAATCCAATAGGTCCTCAGACACCAGCACCCGCATCTCGCCAACCTCGCCTCTAACCCTTATGCCTTCCACACCGTGAGGCTCTCAACCGCTCCTTCACACTGTTCACTCCTCAGTCTGACTTTGGCCTCGACAATCTACCGAAAAGTTATATTTTCTCGTCATCTTCCCAGTCCCCACTTTTGCTCAGCCCTCAACTGATCCCACTCGATACTTGAGGAGACCAGGCAGATGACAGCCACTTGATCTCCATCGGGAGACTGTTTCCAACCCTGTTTCTGAACGAGGAACTCGGGTTCCTGCCTCCTACTGAGACACCGTAGCACTCTCTAAAATGTGAAGTAGCTGTAATAAATCTACTCCTATATAATGCTTTACAGTGCAGGTCTTAGTTTTTCTTTTTTCTCGTTTCTTTTGAAATGGCATCTCGAACAAAGTCCACCAATCCCTTTACAAAAGAATGAACTGCTCCTCTGTGTGTACTTCATAGAAGGTGGAATCGGACAGAGGCAGGTTAGCGACAGTTATTCCTGAAATACAGGAGCAAAGTACAGTCTGTTGTGGTTTCCAGGATTCCACGCCTAGCTCAGCCAATTAAGCATGAGACATATACCAGTGAGCCACTTAGTAGTTATGCGAGTGGATAGATTGGTATGTAGAGGGAAAGAGGTCTGCTGTAAAGAACAACACTTGTTTGTCTGTGGGGAAAGAAAAGTAGAATACTTGAGATGAAAGTTGGCATACAAATAGGATACTGTCGCCAGTAGTTATATTACAAACACTGTCGGCCTTTCTAATGTGAATGAACATTACTGTCATTCCTAGTTTAAAGTTAGGTTGCGTGGTTGGATTTTTCCACTATCGTTTTCTAATTTTTCTACCATTTGGAGACCCATAGGGATTTGGGCCTGTCACCCCTTGGATGGGTTCCTAGTTTGTTTACATTTTCCTGAACCCTCCTGAGCGCCCATTCTTGGTCTAGTCCCCGGTCGTGATGATTCCACACTTCCTCAGCAGCATGTTCTCTTGTCTCATTCATGAGCTGATCAGTGTTTCGTCTCTTTAACTGACGTGTTCCCCAGTGCTGTTTGAACTGCTGATTTTCCGTTGCTGGCTGAGTGCGTTTTGTCCTTCACATAACCTTCACTGGTAAAAATAAGCCCATGTGATGTCCACCAGTGGATGAAGGCAGGACCAAGAGCCCTAGCTTCTGGATCCAGGTCTAGCCCCTTCATCTGCTGCTCTGTGGCCCAGGGCAGGTTTGCTTGACCTCTGCCTCAGTTTTCTACTCTAAAGGACATATTGACCTACCTCACAGGGGTGTTGTGAGGATTAATAAACGTTGGTACTGTGCTTTGGAAATGTGAAAACGCTGTGTAAATGTTAAGAAATACTAAGTATAGGGCCAAAAGCTATACAGTGTTTCACTTACCCATTTGCTATTCTGTACCAAGGTGATCTTTTCTGGGGAAGGAAGTAGAGTGGAAGGTGCATCCCTCGGCCCCTGGTTTACATTGTTAGAGTGCTTATTGTGGGAATGCACTCTAAAACGTGGGCGTAGAATGAAAGCAGCAGTCCAGTGGTCCTGCCTTTTCTGCAGTTTCACTTTTCTTCAAGTTACAGCAGTTACCTGAAATCTGAAAACATTAAATGAAAAACTGCAGAAACGATTTATGTTTTAAATTTTATGTTGTTCTGAGCAGCGTGATGAAATCTGTTGCCGTCCTACCTGGAACATTGAGTCACGCCTCTGTCCAGTGTGTCCATGCTGTATACACCGTCCACCCATCAACCACTAAATAGCTGTCTTGGCTGTCAACATAACAGATCACAAGAAGATTGAGGTTGGGTGCGGTGGCTTACCCCTGTAATCCCAGCACTTTGGGGGTCCAAAGTGGGAAGATTGCTTGAGCCCAGGAGTTCAAGACCAGCCTGGGCAACTAAGCGAGATCCTATCGCTAAAAAAATTTTAAAACAACTTTTTGGCTGCCAGCAGTGGCTCACGCCTATAATCCCAGCACTTTGGGAGGCCAAGGGGGGCGGATCACGAGGTCGTGAGATCAAGACCATCCTGGGTAACAGGGTGAAACCCGGTCTCTACTAAAAATAACAAAAAATTAGCCGGGCTTGGTGGCGGGCGCCTGTAGTCCCAGTTACTCGGGAGGCTGAGGCGGGAGAATCACTTGAACCCGGGAGGCGGAGGTTGCAGTGAGCTGAGATCGTGCTACCGCACTCCAGCCTGGTGACAGAGCGAGACTCCGTCTCAAAAGTGTGTGTGTGTGTGTGTGTGTGTATTACATTAGAAGAAAAGCAAACAAGTCTAGAGAGTTGGTTGTGGTCCTAGGACTTGTAACAGGACACGTAAACTGGAGCTGAGGCTGCCATCGTGGGGTGACCTTTGGGGATTCTATGCGCTGATGCTGAGCAAGCAAAGAGAAGCAAGAGTTTGGAGCAAACAGAGAGAAGCAGGGAGGCTTTCCGTGACCCCCCTGTCTAACATGTTAAGCCCTCAACCGCAGCCTTTTCTCTCCACGCCCTCTTCTCTATCCCGTGGTCCACGTTTTTCCCCCTTCTGCTGCATATTACTTGTCTGCTCACTGTCCGTCTCCCCGTTCCATTTCTCTATTGCTTCCCGAAAAGACCACCCTCAAAACGTAAGGGCTTTGCAACAACAATGATCATGCATTTCTATCCCCAAATCCACAGTTTTGATGTTCTGCTCCCTGATGCCTAGGGTCTCGGTTGGGGACTGAAACTGTTTCCATGTATTTCTCTCCACAAAGCCTCGGGCTTCCTCACGACAGGGCAGCCTGCGTAGTCAGCCTTCTTCCATGACGGCGCAAACCTCCCAGACGATTCCCGGAGACCCAGATGCCTTTGGAGCTGTAAGGATGCCTCCCACCCAGGCTCGGGAGCCCCTGGACATGGCTTCTGCCAAATGCCGTTGTGCATAAGGCCAAACCAGATCCAAGGAGAGGGGAATTGGACTCTACTTCTCAATGGGAGAAGTAGTAAAGAAGAAAGTTCTCGGGTTACTGTCCAAAAAAATCGGCCGGGCGCGGTCGCTCTGGGAGGCCGAAGCGAGCGGATCACCTGAGGTCAGGAGTTCAAGACCAGCCTGGTCTGCTAAAATAAAAAAATTAGCCGGGCATGATGGCGGGTGCCTGTAATCCCAGCTACTCGGGAGGCTGAGACGGGAGAATCGCTTGAACCCGGGGAGATCGCGCCACTGCACTCCAGCCTGGGCGGCTGAGCGAGATTCCGTCTCAAAAAAAAAATCGAGGACGGCTCACCATCTGAGCATAAAATGAAGGTTGAACAGATTACCTAGAATATCTCAGATCGGGTGAATTGACTATAAAACATAACAGTGGCCGGGCATGGTGGTTCACGCCTGTAATCCCAACACTTCGAGAGGCTGAGAGTGGGCAAATCACCTGAGGTCGGGAGTTCGAGACCAGCCTACCAACATGGAGAAACCCCGTCTCTACTAAAAATACGAAATTAGCCGGGCGTGGTGGCGCATGCCTGTAATCCCAGCTACTCGGGAGGCTGAGGCAGGAGAATCGCTTGAACCCGGGAGGCGGAGGTTGCGGTGAGATGAAATCGCGCCATTGCACTCCAGCCTGGACAACAAGAGCGAAACTCCGTCTCAAACAACAACAACAACAACAAAACAACAACAACAACAACAACAACAACAATAATAATAATATAATAATAACAACAGTGTATTTACAGATTTTCCCAAGTGTTTAAACACGGTCTGTTGTCCAGCGTTATACACTTAACTCGACCAGTGCACGCACGGTTTGCATAGTGGACAACTTTGTACTTTGTCCTGATTTTTTTTCCTTCAAAGTAAGAGGCTTGATTCTCCTCCGACTCCACCCGGCCCCTCTCCTTTAGGTTCTCCTGTTAGTTGCAGCCATTTCTGACAGGCCTACCAGGGAAGATGCTCAAGGAAAACGATGTTCTGTCAAGCTGCTTGGGGAAATCTTAGTGCTTAATGTTTAACCGGGGGGAGGAGGGGAACCTCATAATAGTTGTGTCCTGTGGGGAAGACTTCTGTTGGGCTGGCGAGAAGAGAAGGGGCCGAAACTTGCTTTTTGCTGAGAGGAAGGTGAGCCCAAACCCGAGCCCCGCCCGGCCCAGACGCTAGGTCCCTCGGGGACTGGGCGGTGGGGCCGCAAGCTCTTTCTCTCTCTCCCCTCCCTCCTCTCTCTCTCTCTCCCTCTCTCCTCCTCTCTCCCCCTCTTCTCTTCTCTTTCTCTCTCTCTCTTTCCCCCTCTTCTTCTTCTCGCTCTCTCCCTCTCGCCCTCTTCTTCTCTCTCTCTCTCTCTCACTGTCTCTCTCTCTCTCTGTGTGTCTGTCTCTCTCTCTGTGTCTCGGTGTCTCTCTCTCTCGTCCTCTCAGGGCTCCCTTTCAGGTCCCAGACTCCCGGCCGCGCCCCCACTTGCGCCCACCCAGCCCCGAGACACCCAGGCCTGTCCCTCAGTAGGTCCCCGGGCAGGCAGCTGGAGAGACCGGAGCGCCGGGGACGTCCCCCAGCGGGGGCGTGGCGTATGCAGATGAGCACGGCGCGCGGAGGCTGCCGGTCACGTTCGGTCTGGAACCCCACGTCCCGTGCGGATTTCCAAGTGCTGCCGGTGTGACTTTCCCTAGCAGCGAGGGTGGAGTAAGGGGACTGGAGAGGGTGAGGCGTCTGGGGCCGCATGAGAGAAGTGACCGTGTGTTAGAGAGTGGTGGGCACGAGAGTGTGAGAGGAAGCGGGAAGAACATCTCATACTTACCTGGCAGGGGAGATACCATGATCACGAAGGTGGTTTTCCCAGGGCGAGGCTTATCCATTGCACTCCGGATGTGCTGACCCCTGCGATTTCCCCAAATGTGGGAAACTCGACTGCATAATTTGTGGTAGTGGGGGACTGCGTTCGCGCTTTCCCCTGGTATTCAAGAGGTTGAAAAAACAGGCGGGAGCAGGTGGTGTTTTTTTGTGTTTTGTTTTTTTGGCCAGAAGACTGCTGTAGTTTCTCTATCCCCGCCCGCGGAAGAGCCTTTGGCAACGGGTTAGCTGAAAACGTTGCCATCTCTTGCTTTTCCAGGTCAAAGCCGCGTTTTTCCTGCAAGTTTGGGGTGTGTACAGGAAAAAGCCAGAACAGCTTTCTCCGGCGTGGACTAGGCCCGTAAGGAAAATGTCCCAGGATCTGTTAACCGCTAGCGGAAACGACAGAGTATGTATGGGCAATTAATCCTGGTACAGGCAAGTATCTTTAGAAAGGACCCGTCAGGGTTGACTTCCCCGCGTCCCCACCTAGGGGGAGATCGACTCCGCGGGAGCTGCTGATCCCACCCAGGCAGGTGCTGGGCTTGTAGGCAGCAGGATCTTCTGGAAGGACTAGAACTGACTCATCCCACTCCCAAAGAGAAGCAGACGTGTCATGCGTGACAGTGAAGGCCGGACTACAATTGTGGCCCTCAAGAACCGTTTGGGTCCTCGCTAATGGCCTTGGGAGACCACGCAAGACTGGTCAGAAAAGCCATGTAGAAAGGCTTTTCATGGGCCGGGCGCGGTGACTCGCCTCTAAACCCAGCACTTTGAGAGGCCGAGACGAGCGGATCACTTGACGCCAGGAGTTGGAGACCAACCCGGGCAACATGGTGAAAATACAAAAAATTAGCTGGGCGTCGTGGCTCGTGCCTGTAATTCCAGCTGCTCGAGAGGCCGAGGCAGGAGAATTGCTTAAACCCGGGAGGCGGAGGTTGCACTGAGCCGAGATGGCGCCACTGCACTCCAGCCTGGGCGACAGAGCAAGACTCCGTCAAAAAAAAAAAAAAAAAAAAAAAAAAAAAAAAAAAAAAAAAAAGGAAGGAAAGAAGGAAGGGAGGGAGGAAGGGAGGGAGGGAAGGAGGGAGGCTTTTCATGAATACTTTTAGAGTCTCCTGACAGCCTCTGTACATGTTCCCAGGAGGAAACAAGACACTCTGATGTTCAGGGCCACCATCCTGACATGGACCTTTCCTTCAATTATAATGTTGCCATTTTGCTATCTTAAGACCCTTATGTCCAAGCCTTCTCAGACCTCAGCACCCCCGGGATATGTGTAATAGAAGGGTAAATACAGGCTAGGCGCCGTGGCTCACGCCTTGTAATCCCAGCACTTTGGGAGGCCCAGGTAGGCAGATCACCTGAGGTCAGGAGTTCGAGACCAGCTTGACCAACATGGCAAAATCCTGTCTCTACTAAAACTACAAAAATTAGCCGGGCGTGGTGGTGCGTGCCTGTAATCCCAGCTACTCGGGAAGCTGAGGCAGGAGAATCGCTTGAACCCAGGAGTCGGAGAGGTTGCAGTGAGCCGAGATCATGCCACTTGTACCACTCCAGCCAGCCTGGGTGACAGAGCGAGACTCTGTCTCAAAAAAAAAAAAAAAAAAAAAAAAGTAAATACAGAACTGGAAGAAGGAAAGAAAAATGTTGGCCGGGCACGGTGGCTCACGCCTGTAATCCCAGCACTTTGGGAGGCCGAGGCGAGAGGATCACTTCTTGAGCCCAGGAGTTGGAGACCAGCCTGGGCAACACAGCGAGAGACCTCGTCTCTAAATTAAACCAAACCAAACCAAACCAAAACAAAACAAAAGGCAGGAGGAGGCTGCAGTGAGCAGTGATGGTGCCACTGCACTCCCACCCGAGTGACAAGAGCCTGCCTCAAAAAAGAAAAAACATGTGCCCCTGGTGCCATAACGAAAAGAGACGTTTCCCCTTCCTTTGAGGCGTGAGTCTCTGCTTTTTGAGACAGGGTCTCTCTCTGTCACCCAGGCTGGGGTGCAGTGGCGTTATCCTGGCTTACTCTGCAGCCTCGAACTCCTGGGTTCAGGCAGTCCTCCGGCCTCAGCCTGCCTCCTAGCTGGAACCACAGGTGTGCGTTACCACACAAGGCTAACTGGCTAATTTTAATTTTGTTTTGTTTTGTTTTGTTTTGTTTTGTTTTGATAGAGACGGTGTCTTCCTATGTTGCCCAGGCTGGCCTCAAACTCCTGGGCCCAAGCGATCCTTCCGCCTCGGCCCCCCAAAATGCTGAAATTACGGGTGTCAGCCGCCACGCCTGGCCTACGTGAGTCATATTAACAGCTAAATAAGCCTCTTGCCAGTTTTACAACCTAGGAAGGTTTACCCTTGAGGGCCTTGAAGCCACCAACTCAAAAGGTAAATATCAAGGAAGATAGTGTCCCCCATCTCCTTTCTATCTCTGGGAATGTACTTGACTGGTTGATTGATATTTATGTACTGGTTTTTTTTTTTTGTTTTTTCTTTTTTGAGACAGAGTCTTGCTCTATCGCCCGGGCTGGAGTGCAGTGGCGCAATCTCGGCTCACTGCAACCTCCGCCTCCCGGGTTCAAGCGATGCTCCTGCCTCAGTCTCCCAAGTAGCTGGGATTACAGGCGCGTGCCACCACGTCCGGCTGATTTTGTATTTGTAGTACAGACGAGGTTTCACCATGTTCGCCAGGCTGGTCTCAAACTCTTGACCTCAGGTAATCCGCCCGCCTCGGCCTCCCAGAGTGCTGGGATTACAGGCGTGAGCCACTGCACCCGACCTCTACCACTTTTTGCCTAACTTGAGTTTGGATAGTCAGTAAGAGAGCCGAGACAAAGGTGGGCTAAGACCTGGGCAGAATTTTGATCTGCTCCTGGATCTATGCCAGTAAATTCTGAGACAGCCTGGAGAAACTGCTGAGGAAATCAATGGTAGACTCTGGGACTTCTGGATACAGAATTGCAATGTTTCTTTTTTTCTTTTCTTTTTTTAAGTAGACAGGAAGTCTCCATATGTTGCCCAGACTGGTCTCAAACTCCTGGGCTCAAGTGACCCTCCCGCCTTGGCTTCCCAAAGGGATGGGATTGAAGGTGTGAGCCACCGCGTCCGGCCGACAATTCCGTTTATAGCCCCAGAAAATGTCACCCCTTTACATAGGTAGGCAGATGCAAGCCCTGAAATACATGTTGCCAAGAATTTGTCCTCGAGAAGGAAACTTAGCACCATTTGCTACACACAGTTCATCCTCAATTCAACTCCTAATTGGAGCAGTCAGCTGTGTTATTAACTGCCTTTAGCCAAAGGGAAAATAAAGCCTCTGATACCTCCATGACAAGGAGGTAGTGATAACTTGGAGCCAGCCACCTAGGCTAAATTCCCAGAGATAGAGGTCGGGTGCAGTGGCTCACGCCTGTAATCCCAGCACTCTGGGAGGCCGAGGCGGGCGGATTACCTGAGGTCAAGAGTTTGAGACCAGCCTGGCGAACATGGTGAAACCTCGTCTGTACTACAAATACAAAATCAGCCGGACGTGGTGGCACGCGCCTGTAATCCCAGCTACTTGGGAGACTGAGGCAGGAGCATCGCTTGAACCCGGGAGGCGGAGGTTGCAGTGAGCCGAGATTGCGCCACTGCACTCCAGCCCGGGCGATAGAGCAAGACTCTGTCTCAAAAAAGAAAAAACAAAAAAAAAAAACCAGTACATAAATATCAATCAACCAGTCAAGTACATTCCCAGAGATAGAAAGGAGATGGGGGACACTATCTTCCTTGATATTTACCTTTTGAGTTGGTGGCTTCAAGGCCCTCAAGGGTAAACCTTCCTAGGTTGTAAAACTGGCAAGAGGCTTATTTAGCTGTTAATATGACTCACGTAGGCCAGGCGTGGCGGCTGACACCCGTAATTTCAGCATTTTGGGGGGCCGAGGCGGAAGGATCGCTTGGGCCCAGGAGTTTGAGGCCAGCCTGGGCAACATAGGAAGACACCGTCTCTATCAAAACAAAACAAAACAAAACAAAACAAAACAAAATTAAAATTAGCCAGTTAGCCTTGTGTGGTAACGCACACCTGTGGTTCCAGCTAGGAGGCAGGCTGAGGCCGGAGGACTGCCTGAACCCAGGAGTTCGAGGCTGCAGAGTAAGCCAGGATAACGCCACTGCACCCCAGCCTGGGTGACAGAGAGAGACCCTGTCTCAAAAAGCAGAGACTCACGCCTCAAAGGAAGGGGAAACGTCTCTTTTCGTTATGGCACCAGGGGCACATGTTTTTTCTTTTTTGAGGCAGGCTCTTGTCACTCGGGTGGGAGTGCAGTGGCACCATCACTGCTCACTGCAGCCTCCTCCTGCCTTTTGTTTTGTTTTGGTTTGGTTTGGTTTGGTTTAATTTAGAGACGAGGTCTCTCGCTGTGTTGCCCAGGCTGGTCTCCAACTCCTGGGCTCAAGAAGTGATCCTCTCGCCTCGGCCTCCCAAAGTGCTGGGATTACAGGCGTGAGCCACCGTGCCCGGCCAACATTTTTCTTTCCTTCTTCCAGTTCTGTATTTACTTTTTTTTTTTTTTTTTTTTTTTTTTGAGACAGAGTCTCGCTCTGTCACCCAGGCTGGCTGGAGTGGTACAAGTGGCATGATCTCGGCTCACTGCAACCTCTCCGACTCCTGGGTTCAAGCGATTCTCCTGCCTCAGCTTCCCGAGTAGCTGGGATTACAGGCACGCACCACCACGCCCGGCTAATTTTTGTAGTTTTAGTAGAGACAGGATTTTGCCATGTTGGTCAAGCTGGTCTCGAACTCCTGACCTCAGGTGATCTGCCTACCTGGGCCTCCCAAAGTGCTGGGATTACAAGGCGTGAGCCACGGCGCCTAGCCTGTATTTACCCTTCTATTACACATATCCCGGGGGTGCTGAGGTCTGAGAAGGCTTGGACATAAGGGTCTTAAGATAGCAAAATGGCAACATTATAATTGAAGGAAAGGTCCATGTCAGGATGGTGGCCCTGAACATCAGAGTGTCTTGTTTCCTCCTGGGAACATGTACAGAGGCTGTCAGGAGACTCTAAAAGTATTCATGAAAAGCCTCCCTCCTTCCCTCCCTCCCTTCCTCCCTCCCTTCCTTCTTTCCTTCCTTTTTTTTTTTTTTTTTTTTTTTTTTTTTTTTTTTTTTTTTGACGGAGTCTTGCTCTGTCGCCCAGGCTGGAGTGCAGTGGCGCCATCTCGGCTCAGTGCAACCTCCGCCTCCCGGGTTTAAGCAATTCTCCTGCCTCGGCCTCTCGAGCAGCTGGAATTACAGGCACGAGCCACGACGCCCAGCTAATTTTTTGTATTTTCACCATGTTGCCCGGGTTGGTCTCCAACTCCTGGCGTCAAGTGATCCGCTCGTCTCGGCCTCTCAAAGTGCTGGGTTTAGAGGCGAGTCACCGCGCCCGGCCCATGAAAAGCCTTTCTACATGGCTTTTCTGACCAGTCTTGCGTGGTCTCCCAAGGCCATTAGCGAGGACCCAAACGGTTCTTGAGGGCCACAATTGTAGTCCGGCCTTCACTGTCACGCATGACACGTCTGCTTCTCTTTGGGAGTGGGATGAGTCAGTTCTAGTCCTTCCAGAAGATCCTGCTGCCTACAAGCCCAGCACCTGCCTGGGTGGGATCAGCAGCTCCCGCGGAGTCGATCTCCCCCTAGGTGGGGACGCGGGGAAGTCAACCCTGACGGGTCCTTTCTAAAGATACTTGCCTGTACCAGGATTAATTGCCCATACATACTCTGTCGTTTCCGCTAGCGGTTAACAGATCCTGGGACATTTTCCTTACGGGCCTAGTCCACGCCGGAGAAAGCTGTTCTGGCTTTTTCCTGTACACACCCCAAACTTGCAGGAAAAACGCGGCTTTGACCTGGAAAAGCAAGAGATGGCAACGTTTTCAGCTAACCCGTTGCCAAAGGCTCTTCCGCGGGCGGGGATAGAGAAACTACAGCAGTCTTCTGGCCAAAAAAACAAAACACAAAAAAACACCACCTGCTCCCGCCTGTTTTTTCAACCTCTTGAATACCAGGGGAAAGCGCGAACGCAGTCCCCCACTACCACAAATTATGCAGTCGAGTTTCCCACATTTGGGGAAATCGCAGGGGTCAGCACATCCGGAGTGCAATGGATAAGCCTCGCCCTGGGAAAACCACCTTCGTGATCATGGTATCTCCCCTGCCAGGTAAGTATGAGATGTTCTTCCCGCTTCCTCTCACACTCTCGTGCCCACCACTCTCTAACACACGGTCACTTCTCTCATGCGGCCCCAGACGCCTCACCCTCTCCAGTCCCCTTACTCCACCCTCGCTGCTAGGGAAAGTCACACCGGCAGCACTTGGAAATCCGCACGGGACGTGGGGTTCCAGACCGAACGTGACCGGCAGCCTCCGCGCGCCGTGCTCATCTGCATACGCCACGCCCCCGCTGGGGGACGTCCCCGGCGCTCCGGTCTCTCCAGCTGCCTGCCCGGGGACCTACTGAGGGACAGGCCTGGGTGTCTCGGGGCTGGGTGGGCGCAAGTGGGGGCGCGGCCGGGAGTCTGGGACCTGAAAGGGAGCCCTGAGAGGACGAGAGAGAGAGACACCGAGACACAGAGAGAGAGACAGACACACAGAGAGAGAGAGAGACAGTGAGAGAGAGAGAGAGAGAAGAAGAGGGCGAGAGGGAGAGAGCGAGAAGAAGAAGAGGGGGAAAGAGAGAGAGAGAAAGAGAAGAGAAGAGGGGGAGAGAGGAGGAGAGAGGGAGAGAGAGAGAGAGGAGGGAGGGGAGAGAGAGAAAGAGCTTGCGGCCCCACCGCCCAGTCCCCGAGGGACCTAGCGTCTGGGCCGGGCGGGGCTCGGGTTTGGGCTCACCTTCCTCTCAGCAAAAAGCAAGTTTCGGCCCCTTCTCTTCTCGCCAGCCCAACAGAAGTCTTCCCCACAGGACACAACTATTATGAGGTTCCCCTCCTCCCCCCGGTTAAACATTAAGCACTAAGATTTCCCCAAGCAGCTTGACAGAACATCGTTTTCCTTGAGCATCTTCCCTGGTAGGCCTGTCAGAAATGGCTGCAACTAACAGGAGAACCTAAAGGAGAGGGGCCGGGTGGAGTCGGAGGAGAATCAAGCCTCTTACTTTGAAGGAAAAAAAATCAGGACAAAGTACAAAGTTGTCCACTATGCAAACCGTGCGTGCACTGGTCGAGTTAAGTGTATAACGCTGGACAACAGACCGTGTTTAAACACTTGGGAAAATCTGTAAATACACTGTTGTTATTATTATATTATTATTATTGTTGTTGTTGTTGTTGTTGTTGTTGTTTTGTTGTTGTTGTTGTTGTTTGAGACGGAGTTTCGCTCTTGTTGTCCAGGCTGGAGTGCAATGGCGCGATTTCATCTCACCGCAACCTCCGCCTCCCGGGTTCAAGCGATTCTCCTGCCTCAGCCTCCCGAGTAGCTGGGATTACAGGCATGCGCCACCACGCCCGGCTAATTTCGTATTTTTAGTAGAGACGGGGTTTCTCCATGTTGGTAGGCTGGTCTCGAACTCCCGACCTCAGGTGATTTGCCCACTCTCAGCCTCTCGAAGTGTTGGGATTACAGGCGTGAACCACCATGCCCGGCCACTGTTATGTTTTATAGTCAATTCACCCGATCTGAGATATTCTAGGTAATCTGTTCAACCTTCATTTTATGCTCAGATGGTGAGCCGTCCTCGATTTTTTTTTTGAGACGGAATCTCGCTCAGCCGCCCAGGCTGGAGTGCAGTGGCGCGATCTCCCCGGGTTCAAGCGATTCTCCCGTCTCAGCCTCCCGAGTAGCTGGGATTACAGGCACCCGCCATCATGCCCGGCTAATTTTTTTATTTTAGCAGACCAGGCTGGTCTTGAACTCCTGACCTCAGGTGATCCGCTCGCTTCGGCCTCCCAGAGCGACCGCGCCCGGCCGATTTTTTTGGACAGTAACCCGAGAACTTTCTTCTTTACTACTTCTCCCATTGAGAAGTAGAGTCCAATTCCCCTCTCCTTGGATCTGGTTTGGCCTTATGCACAACGGCATTTGGCAGAAGCCATGTCCAGGGGCTCCCGAGCCTGGGTGGGAGGCATCCTTACAGCTCCAAAGGCATCTGGGTCTCCGGGAATCGTCTGGGAGGTTTGCGCCGTCATGGAAGAAGGCTGACTACGCAGGCTGCCCTGTCGTGAGGAAGCCCGAGGCTTTGTGGAGAGAAATACATGGAAACAGTTTCAGTCCCCAACCGAGACCCTAGGCATCAGGGAGCAGAACATCAAAACTGTGGATTTGGGGATAGAAATGCATGATCATTGTTGTTGCAAAGCCCTTACGTTTTGAGGGTGGTCTTTTCGGGAAGCAATAGAGAAATGGAACGGGGAGACGGACAGTGAGCAGACAAGTAATATGCAGCAGAAGGGGGAAAAACGTGGACCACGGGATAGAGAAGAGGGCGTGGAGAGAAAAGGCTGCGGTTGAGGGCTTAACATGTTAGACAGGGGGGTCACGGAAAGCCTCCCTGCTTCTCTCTGTTTGCTCCAAACTCTTGCTTCTCTTTGCTTGCTCAGCATCAGCGCATAGAATCCCCAAAGGTCACCCCACGATGGCAGCCTCAGCTCCAGTTTACGTGTCCTGTTACAAGTCCTAGGACCACAACCAACTCTCTAGACTTGTTTGCTTTTCTTCTAATGTAATACACACACACACACACACACACACTTTTGAGACGGAGTCTCGCTCTGTCACCAGGCTGGAGTGCGGTAGCACGATCTCAGCTCACTGCAACCTCCGCCTCCCGGGTTCAAGTGATTCTCCCGCCTCAGCCTCCCGAGTAACTGGGACTACAGGCGCCCGCCACCAAGCCCGGCTAATTTTTTGTTATTTTTAGTAGAGACCGGGTTTCACCCTGTTACCCAGGATGGTCTTGATCTCACGACCTCGTGATCCGCCCCCCTTGGCCTCCCAAAGTGCTGGGATTATAGGCGTGAGCCACTGCTGGCAGCCAAAAAGTTGTTTTAAAATTTTTTTAGCGATAGGATCTCGCTTAGTTGCCCAGGCTGGTCTTGAACTCCTGGGCTCAAGCAATCTTCCCACTTTGGACCCCCAAAGTGCTGGGATTACAGGGGTAAGCCACCGCACCCAACCTCAATCTTCTTGTGATCTGTTATGTTGACAGCCAAGACAGCTATTTAGTGGTTGATGGGTGGACGGTGTATACAGCATGGACACACTGGACAGAGGCGTGACTCAATGTTCCAGGTAGGACGGCAACAGATTTCATCACGCTGCTCAGAACAACATAAAATTTAAAACATAAATCGTTTCTGCAGTTTTTCATTTAATGTTTTCAGATTTCAGGTAACTGCTGTAACTTGAAGAAAAGTGAAACTGCAGAAAAGGCAGGACCACTGGACTGCTGCTTTCATTCTACGCCCACGTTTTAGAGTGCATTCCCACAATAAGCACTCTAACAATGTAAACCAGGGGCCGAGGGATGCACCTTCCACTCTACTTCCTTCCCCAGAAAAGATCACCTTGGTACAGAATAGCAAATGGGTAAGTGAAACACTGTATAGCTTTTGGCCCTATACTTAGTATTTCTTAACATTTACACAGCGTTTTCACATTTCCAAAGCACAGTACCAACGTTTATTAATCCTCACAACACCCCTGTGAGGTAGGTCAATATGTCCTTTAGAGTAGAAAACTGAGGCAGAGGTCAAGCAAACCTGCCCTGGGCCACAGAGCAGCAGATGAAGGGGCTAGACCTGGATCCAGAAGCTAGGGCTCTTGGTCCTGCCTTCATCCACTGGTGGACATCACATGGGCTTATTTTTACCAGTGAAGGTTATGTGAAGGACAAAACGCACTCAGCCAGCAACGGAAAATCAGCAGTTCAAACAGCACTGGGGAACACGTCAGTTAAAGAGACGAAACACTGATCAGCTCATGAATGAGACAAGAGAACATGCTGCTGAGGAAGTGTGGAATCATCACGACCGGGGACTAGACCAAGAATGGGCGCTCAGGAGGGTTCAGGAAAATGTAAACAAACTAGGAACCCATCCAAGGGGTGACAGGCCCAAATCCCTATGGGTCTCCAAATGGTAGAAAAATTAGAAAACGATAGTGGAAAAATCCAACCACGCAACCTAACTTTAAACTAGGAATGACAGTAATGTTCATTCACATTAGAAAGGCCGACAGTGTTTGTAATATAACTACTGGCGACAGTATCCTATTTGTATGCCAACTTTCATCTCAAGTATTCTACTTTTCTTTCCCCACAGACAAACAAGTGTTGTTCTTTACAGCAGACCTCTTTCCCTCTACATACCAATCTATCCACTCGCATAACTACTAAGTGGCTCACTGGTATATGTCTCATGCTTAATTGGCTGAGCTAGGCGTGGAATCCTGGAAACCACAACAGACTGTACTTTGCTCCTGTATTTCAGGAATAACTGTCGCTAACCTGCCTCTGTCCGATTCCACCTTCTATGAAGTACACACAGAGGAGCAGTTCATTCTTTTGTAAAGGGATTGGTGGACTTTGTTCGAGATGCCATTTCAAAAGAAACGAGAAAAAAGAAAAACTAAGACCTGCACTGTAAAGCATTATATAGGAGTAGATTTATTACAGCTACTCCACATTTTCCAGAGTGATACAATTACCAGAGAGTTAAAAACTATCACTGTTATCGCTGTTTATTTTACAATAATTGGTTTAGTCTACAAGTTTAAGGCAAACATACTAATGCATTTGCTTTTCTTCAGAAATCATACTTATAAAGATTACATAAAATCTGTCCCAAAACTTCTAAGAAATATTCAGTAATTAAAAATAAGTCTGATTAAGATGCTTTACCAGGATACATGAATGAACTAAGGTGGTATATAATGCTTTTAAAAACAAAATTAAAAAAAATTCAAAAAAGGCAATCTTCATCTTGTTTGAACAATGCATTCTGAAAAGGTTAAACTTCAGAAATTATTTAAAGGTAAATAAGATTGGCAGCCATAAGGAATAGTATTTATAAAATAAACAGAGTTATAGAGGCTACTTTAAAGAAGAATGAACTTTGGACTTCTGAGTATGACAAGTGCACGATGATGGACCACTGTCGTGGAGAACACAGTGCAGCATCACAGCACACAGACTGGCATCGCCTAGGTGTGTGCTGCTCTATGTTTCTCAGAAAAAGAGGAGTAGATGCACTTTTTCAGCTGTTTTCTGTTGGTTTCCAGTGAGCATAAATGCTTAACATCATTAAGAAAACAAAAATAACATTTGAAGGAAGGCAGCCCTTTTTAACAGGAAGGCGGAGTGTGGCTTATGTGTCTCCATTTAACACTGCCAGGCAGTTCTGCAGCAACTGTAGGTTACCCTAAAAAAGGGATAAAAAATAAATTATAAATTTTAGTCCAAACAATCTAGAAGACTCCTACTGAAAATACACTGTTAGAAACCACATAAAATATAGTGTTAGAAGTCATATGACTTTTTAAAAACAGCCATTCATTATATACACATAAAGGGTTAAACACATAAAATTACATAATTTGTTTCACATACAGTTATACTTTCTACATACCAGATTCTTCAGTAAATTTCTTTTTTTCTTTTTTTTTCCTGAGATGGAGTATTACTCTGTTGCCCAGGCTGAAGTACAATGGCACCATCTCAGCTCACTGCAACCTCTGCCTCCCGGGTTCAAGTAATTCTGCCTCAGCCTCCCCAGTAGCTGGGATTACAGGCATCTGCCACTATGCTCCGCTAATTTTTGTATTTTTAGTAGAGACGGAGTTTTGCCATGTTGGCCAGGCTGGTTTTGAACTCCTGAACTCAGGTAATCCACCTGCCTCAGCCTCCCAAAGTGCTGAGATTACAGGCATGAGCCACCACGTCAGCCTTTCTTTGTTTTGATATGGAGTCTTGCTCTGTCACCCAGACTAGAGTACAATGGCATGATCTTGGCTCACTGCAACCTCTGCCTCCTGGGTTCAATCGATCGTCCTGCCTCAGCCTCTTGAGTAGCTGAGATTACAAGTGTGTGCCACTACACTGGCTAATTTTTTGTATTTTTTAGTAGAGACAGGGTTACGCTATGTTGGCCAGGTTGGTCTTGAACTCCTGACCTCAGGTGATCTGCCTGCCTTGGCCTCCCAAAGTGCTGGGATTACAGGGGTGAGCCACGGCACCCAGCCTTCACTGTAGGATGTTTAACAGCATCCTTGGCCCACCATGTACTGGTAGTAACCATAGAACACCCAGTTGTGATAACCACAAATGTCTTCAGCTATTGCAAAATGTCCTCTGGGGGGCAAAATCACCTCTGATTGAGTAGTACTGTTAATAGAACAGTTATCAGAAATCTAAATACAGAGAACTCAGGTCAGAAAGAACTTGAAAAAGTATAGAATCGGCCCGGCGCGGTGGCTCAAGCCTGTAATCCCAGCACTTTGAGAGGCCGAGACAGGCGGATCATGAGGTCAGGAGATCGAGACCATCCTGGCTAACAGGGTGAAACCCCGTCTCTACTAAAAAATACAAAAAACTAGCCGGGCGAAGTGGCGGGTGCCTGTAGTCCCAGCTACTCGGGAGGCTGAGGCAGGAGAATGGCATGAACCCGAGAGGAGGAGCTTGCAGTGAGCTGAGATCCGGCCACTGCACTCCAGCCTGGGGGACAGAGCAAGACTCCGTCTCAAAAAAAAAAAAAAAAAAAAAAAAAGTATAGAATCTGGCCAGGCGCGGTGGTTCATGACTGCAATTCCAACACTTTGGGAGGCCGAGGTAGGCGGATCACCTGAGTTCAGCAGTTTGAGACCAGCCTGGCCAACCTGGTGAAACCCTATCTCTACTAAAAATACGAAAATTAGCCGGGCATGGTGGTGTGCACCTGTGTCCCAGCTACTTGGGAGGCTGAGGGAAGAGAATCGCTTGAACCCAGGAGGCAGAGGTTGCAGTGAGCCGACATCACGCCACTGCACTCCAGTCTGGGGCAACAGGAGCGAAATTCCATATCAAATAATAAAAAAAAAAAGTGCAGAATCTGGAAACTGGACACGGACATCAGTCTATAGCAGGACTCAGCAAACTTTTTGTGTAAAAGGCTAAATAATAAGTATTTTAGGCTGTTTCAATAATTCCAGTATGCTACTACGTAAAAGCAGCCACAAAGCATAAATGAATGAGCTTGGCTGCCTTCCGATAAAATTTTATTTGTAGATACTTAAATCTGAATTTCATAATTAATACATGTCATGACATATTATTATTATTATTTTTATTTTTTTTTTGAGACGGAGTCATTCTGTCGCCCAGGCTGGAGTGCAGTGGCGCCATCTCGGCTCACTGCAAGCTCCGCCTCCCGGGTTCACACCATTCTCCTGCCTCAGCCTCCCGAGTAGCTGGGACTACAGGCGCCCGCCACCACGCCCGGCTAATGTTTTGGTTTTTTAGTAGAGATGGGGTTTCACTGTGTTAGTCAGGACGGCCTCGATGTCCTGATCTTGTGATCCGCCCGCCTCGGCCTCCCAAAGTGTTGGGATTACAGGCATGAGCCACGTCGCCCGGCCGACATATTATTCTACCTTAAAAACAAAAACCAGGCCGGGCGCGGTGGCTCAAGCCTATAATCCCAGCACTTTGGGAGGCCGAGGCGGGCGGATCACAAGATCAGGAGATAGAGACCGTCCTGACTAACACAGTGAAACCCCGTCTCTACTAAAAATACAAAAAATTAGCCGGGCGTGGTGGCGGGCGCCTGTAGTCCCAGCTACTCGGGAGGCTGAGGCAGGAGAATGGTGTGAACCCGGGAGGCGGAGCTTCCAATGAGCCGAGATGGCGCCACTGCACTCCAGCCTGGGCGACAGAGCGAGACTCCGTCTCAAAACAAAAAACAAAAAACAAAAAAATCCCAACCATTTAAAAATGGGAACACCATTCCTGTCTCACAGACTTTACAAAAGAAGATGGGCTGTAGTTTGCCAACCCTTGATGTATAGCAAAACTTCTGGTAGTTCATAACTTTTTATTTTTATTTTTGGACACAGAATCTCATTCTGTTGCCCAGGCTGGAGTGCAGTGGCATGATCTCGGCTCACGGCAACCTCTGCCTCTCAGGTTCAAGCGATCATCTCGCCTCAGCCTCCGGAGAAGCTGGGATTACAGGCGTGCACCACCATGCCCAGCTGATTTTTGTATTTTTAGTAGAGACAGGGTTTCACCATCTTAGCTAGTGGTCTCGAACTCCTGACCTAAAGTGCTGGGATTACAGGCGTGAGCCACTGTGCCCGGCCTCTCTTTAAAAAAAAATAAAAATAAAAATGAATATTAGAAACCAGCTCAGGCTCCGTAAGAGTAACAATGCCAAACTTATCAAAACATTTTGACAGGGTTATTAGACTAAGAAATCAGAAAACAAAAATAGCAAATGTTAAATAAATTTTTTTTTGGCGTCCAGGCTGAAGTGCAGTGGCGCAATCTTGGCTCACTGCAGCCTCCACCTCCTGGGTTTAAGCAATTCTGCCTCAGCTCCCGAGTAGCTGGGATTACAGGCGCCTGCCACCACGCCCAGCTAATTTTTATATATATATATATATTTTTTTTTTTTTTTTTTTTTTTTTTGAGACGGAGTCTCGCTCTGTCGCCCAGGCTGGAGCGCAGTGGCCAGATCTCAGCTCACTGCAAGCTCCGCCTCCCGGGTTGACGCCATTCTCCTGCCTCAGCCTCCCTAGTAGCTGGGACTACAGGCGCCGACACCTCGCCCGGCTAGTTTTTTGTATTTTAAAGTAGAGACAGGGTTTCACCGTGTTAGCCAGGCTGGTCTCGATCTCCTGACCTCGTGATCCGCCCGCCTCGGCCTCCCAAAGTGCTGGGATTACAGGCGTGAGCCACCGCGCCCGGCCTAATTTTTATATTTTTAGTAGAGACGAGGTTTCACCATGTTGGCCAGGCTGGTCTTGAACACCTGACCTCAGATGATCCACCCATCTTGGCCTCCCAAAGTGTTGGGATTACAGGTGTGAGCCACTGCACCCGGCCTAATTTTTAAATGTTTTTATTAAGACTTAAAAAAAAAAAAAACTAGTCAAAAAATGATACTGGTTTCCATATTAGGTATTAGATTCTTTCAGAGCTGACCATTGGAGATGATATAGATATTATTCTTACCTTGATTAAATAATCTTTAAAATCCCTCTCAATTCTAAGATTCTCTATTCTTAAAATTACTCTAAGGTTTGGGCCAAACTTTATATTAACTACAAGAAGAGGCTTAATTCAAAGTAAACAACTAATGTAAAAAAGACCAGAGGGCCAGGCATGGTGGCATACACCTGTAATCCCAGCTACTCGGGAGGCTGAGGCAGGAGGATTAACTGAGCCCAGGAGTTTGATGCTATCTTGGACAACACAGCAACATTCCAGCTCTAAAACATAATTAAATAAATACAATTTTAAAAAACCAGGCAGGGTGTGGTGGCTGATGCCTGTAATCTCAGCACTATGGGAGGCCGAGGCAGGTATCACCTGATGTCAGGAGTTCGAGACCAGTCTGGCTAACATGGTGAAAACCCTGTCTCTACTAAAAATACAAAAATTAGCCAGGTATGGTGGCCAGCTACTCGGGAGGCTGAGGCAGGAGAGTTGCTTCAACCTGGGAAGCAGAGGTTGCAGTGAGCCGAGATCATGACACTGCACTCCAGTCTAGGTAACAGGGCAAGACTCTGTCTCAAAACAAAACAAAACAAAACAAAAAACCCCCAGACTAGCTGGGTACAGTGGCTCATGTCTGTAATCCCAGCACTTTGGGAGGCTGAAGCAGGAGGATCATTTGAGGTCGGGATTTCGAGATCAGCCTGGCCAACATGGTGAAACCATGTCTCTACTAAAAATACAAAAATTAGCCGGGTGTGGTGGCACATACCTGTAATCCCAGCTACTCGGGAGGCTGAGGCAGGAGAATCGCTTGAACCCGGGAAGCAGAGGTTGCAGTGAGCTGAGATCGTGCCACTGCACTCCAGCCTGGGCAAGAGCGTGAGACTCTTGTCTCAAAAAAACAAAACAAAACAAAAAACCCAGACCAACTGTTTTGAAGCAGTGAAATAATCTTGGAAAATGTAATTCCAATTCAGGAATAGTTGTCACAGTATCCCTATGAGAATTAAGATTAAAGAATTATCAATGTCATAACTGATTAATTTCTAAATTACAAGTAACTTAAATTATTACATCTTTATTACAACTCTACCTTTGCATGCTTCAGTTCTAACTCTGCCAGTTCCACTAAATTTTTTCTGAATGCAGCAACTCTTCTTGTCTTAAAATCTATAAGTTCTGTGAACAAGAAATTAGGATTATTTAATTTACATAATAGTCATAAAGCATACCTTGTGATTGAAAGTTAACATAACAGTACCTTGTTTTGCAGACTCAGAGATTTTTTCAAATTTCTGACAACATAATTGTTGGGAAGTTTCGGCCTGTAGAACATCTTTATTTTTTGCTCTTGCTTTATCCAGTGCTTTATTAGCATTTTCATAATCCACTAGTGACCTAGACCTTCGATACAGGAGATCCTATAAAACAGAATGCTTCACAATAGTATATATATTGCATGTTTCCAGTAGTCACACCCAGCCACCACTGTCACCACCACCACAACCATCAGAGCTAACACACAGTGAATATACTACATGCTAGTTACTCCAGTTTTTGTTTTTTTTTTTTTTTGAGGCGGGGTCTCACTCTGTCGCCCAGGCTGGAGTGCAGTGGCACGATCTCCGCTCACTGCAAGCTCCGCCTCCCGGGTTCCCGCCATTCTCCTGCCTCAGCCTCCCGAGTAGCTGGGACTACAGGCGCCGCCACCACGCCCGGCTAGTTTTTTTTTTGTATTTTTAGTACAGACGGGGTTTCACTGTGTTAGCCAGGATGGTCTCGATCTCCTGACCTCGTGATCTGCCCGTCTCGGCCTCCCAAAGTGCTAGGATTACAGGCTTGAGCCACCGCGCCCGGCCTCCAGTTTTTTTTTTGAGGCGGAGTTTTGCTCTTGTGGCCCAGGCTGGAGTGCAATGGCATGATCTTGGCTCACTGCAACCTCTGAAGTTATTCTAAATTTTTTTTTTTTTTTTTTTGACGGAGTCTTGCTCTGTCACCAGGCTGGAGTGCAGTGGCGCAATCTCAGCTCACTGCAACCTCAGCTCACTGCAACCTCCACCTCGCGGATTCAAGCAATTCTCCTGCCTCAGTTTCCCGAGTAGCTGGGACTACAGGCGAGCACCACCACGCCTGGCTAATTTTTGTATTTTTAGTAAAGACGGGATTTCACCATGTTGGCCAGGATGGTCTCCATCTCTTGACCTTGTGATCCACCTGCCTCCGCCTCCCAAAGTTATTCTAATTTTTAAATATTTTTGTAGAGATACGGCCTCACTATGTTGTCCAGGCAGGTCTCAAACTCCCGGCCTCAAAGCGATCCTCCTATTTCAGCCTGCTAAAGTGTATTACAGGCGTGAGTCATTGCACTCAGCCCGTTTTTTAAGTAACAGCTTGAATTACATAGTCCATGTACCACATAACTCACAATTTAAAATATGAAATTCGATGGTTTTTAGCAAGCTCACAGAATTGAGGATCACCATAATCGATTTTAGAACACTTTCATCACCCAAAAAGAAACCCCATGCCCATCAACAGCCATGTGCCATTTTCCCATGTGTGCCCATATCCCTAGACAACCGCTTATTTGTTGCCTCTACAGATTTGCCTATTCTGGACATGTCTTTTTTTTTTTTTTGAGATGGAATCTCACTCTGTTGCCTAGGCTGGAGTGTGGTGGTGTGAACTTGGCTCACTACAACCTCCGCCTCCCGGGTTCAAGCGATTCTCCTGCCACAGCCTTCTGAGTAGCTGGGAATACAGGCATGTGCCACAACGCCTGGCTAATTTTTGAATTTTCAGTAGAAATGGGGAATTCACCTATTCTGGACATTTCATAAAAATGGAATCATGTGAGTTTTTTGTGCCTGGCTTCTACCACTTAGCATGTTTCAAGTTCATCTATGTTGTAGCACAAATCAGTGTTTCACTCCTTTCTTTTTTTTTTTTTTTGAGACAGTCTCGCTCTGCCGCCCAGGCTGGAGTGCAGTGGTGTGATCTTGGCTCACTGCAAGCTCCGCCTCCCGGGTTCACGCCATTCTCCTGCCTCAGCCTCCCGAGTAGCTGGGACTACAGGCGCCCGCCACCTTGCCCGGCTAATTTTTTTGTATTTTTTAGTAGAGACGGGGTTTCACCGTGTCAGCCAGGATGGTCTTGATCTCCTGACCTCATGATCCGCCCATCTCGGCCTCCCAAAGTGCTGGGATTACAGGCTTGAGCCACCGCGCCCGGCTGTTTCACTCCTTTCTACTGCTGAATAGTACTTCACGTATGGCTATATCACATTAATTCATTCATCAGTTGATAGGCATTTGGTTTATTACCACTATTTGGACATAATTAATAATGCTGCTGTGAACATTTACATACAAGTGTTTATATGGACATGGCTTCATTTCTCACTATTAAGGAATGAAATTGCTGAGTCATATGGTAACTCTACATCAAACCTTTGAGAAACTGCCATATGGTTTTCCATAGTGGCTGCACATTTTACATTCCTACTAACACCATATGACAGTTCCAATTTCCTCAGTCACATCCTTGCCAACATTTATTACCTGTTTTTTGGTTTTGGAGAAGGAGTTTCGCTGTTGTTGCCCAGGCCGGAGTGCAATGGCGCAATCTCAGCTCACCGCAACCTCTGCCTCCTGGGTTCAAGCGATTCTCCTGCCTCAGCCTCCAGAGTACCTGAGATTACAGGCACACGCCACTATGCCTGGCTAATTTTGTATCTTTAGTAGAGATGGGGTTTCTCTGTGGTCAGGCTGGTCTCAAACTCCCGACCTCAGGTAATCTGCCTGCCTCTGCCTCCCAAAGTGCTGGGATTACAGGTGTAAGCCACCGTGCCTGGCCTTATCTGTTTTGTTTTTTTTTTCTTTTTTAAATGAAGGCCACTTTGTGGGTATAAAGTGATATCTCGTATTTTTTTTTTCCTGACACGGAGTCGTGCTCTGTCATCCAGGCTGGAGTGCAGTGGCACGATCTTGGCTCACAGCAACCTCTGCTTCCCAAGTTCAAGCAATTCTCCACCTCAGCCTCCTGAGTAGCCGGGATTACAGGTGCCTGTCACCATGCCTGGCTAATTTTTTTTTTTTTTTTTTTTGAGACGGAGTCTCGCTGTGTCTCCCAGGCTGGAGTGCAGTGGCGTGATCTCGGCTCACTGCAAGCTCCGCCTCCCGGGTTCACGCCATTCTCCCACCTCAGCCTCCCAAGTAGCTGAGACTACAGGCGCCCGCCACCACGCCTGGCTAGTTTTTTGTATTTTTAGTAGAGATGGGGTTTCACCATGTTAGCCAGGATAGTCTCGATCTCCTGACCTCGTGATCCACCCGCCTCGGCCTCCCAAAGTGCTGGGATTACAGGCTTGAGCCACCGCGCCCGGCCACCTGGCTAATTTTTACATTTTTAGTAGAGATGGGGTTTCACCATGTTGGCCAGGCTGGTCTCAAACTCCTGACTTCAAGTGATCCACCTGCCTTGGTCTCCCAAAGTGTTGGGATTACAAGTGTGAGCCACCATGCCAGGCCTATCTCATACTAACGATTTGCATTTCCCTGACAGCTTGTGAGCATCTTTTGATGGTTTAATGGCCATTTGTGTATCTTCTTCGGAGAAAACTTTAAGTCCTTTGCCCATTTTTAAATTGGGTTATTTCTCTTTTTATTTATTTATTTTTGACAAAGTCTTGCTCTGTCACCCAGGCTAGACTGCAGTGACACGATCTCGGCTCACTGCAACCTCCGCTTCCCGGTTCAAGCAATTCTCTGCCTCAGCCTCCCTAGTAGCTGGGATTACAGGCGCCTGCCACCATGTCTGGCTAATTTTTTTGTATTTTTAGTAGAGATGGGGTTTCACCATGTTGGCCAGGCTGGTCTTGAACTCTCAACTCCGCGATCCACCCGCCTCAGCCTTCAAAAGTGCTGGGATTATGGGCATGAGCCACCGCACCTGGCCTTCTCCTTTTTTTTTTTTTTTTTTTGAGATGGAGTCTTGCTCTGTCACCAGGCTGGAGTGCAGTGGCATGATCTTGGCTCACTGCAAGTTCCGCCTCCCGGGTTCAGGCCATTCTCCTGCCTCGGCCTCCCGTGTAGCTGGGACTACAGGCACCCACCACAATGCCCAGCTATTTTTTTTTGTATTTTAGTAGAGACGGAGTTTCACTGTGTTAGCCAGAATAGTCTCGATCTCCTGACCTCATGATCCACCCGCCTCGGCCTCCCAAAGTGCTGGGATTACAGACGTGAGCCACTGCACCCGGCCTCGGCCTTCTCTTTTTATTAAGAGTTCTTCATATATTCTGAGAATATAAATTGTGTTACATCCAGACAATGGAATATTATTTAGCACTAAGAAGAAATGAGCTATCAAGCCATGACAAGACATAGAAGAGGCTGGGCATGGTGGCTCACGCCTGTAATCCCAGCACTTTGGGAGGCCGAGGCGGGCGGATCACGAGGTCAGGAGACTGAGACCATCTTGGCTAACATGGTGAAACACCGTCTCTACTAAAAATACAAAAAAATTAGCCGGGCATTGTGGCGGGCGCCTGTAGTCCCAGCTACTCGGGAGGCTGAGGCAGGAGAATGGCGTGAACCTAGGAGGTGGAGCTTGCAGTGAGCCAAGATCCCACCATGGCACTCCAGCCTGGGCGACTGTCTCAAAAAAACAAAACAAAACAAAACAAAACAAACAAAACAAAAAACAAAAAGACATAGAAGAAACTTAAATGCATAAACTAAATGCAAGAAGCCAATCTGAAAACACTATACACTATATGATTCCAACTATATAACATTCTAGAAAAAGTAAAACTATGGAGACAGTGAAAAGATCAGTGGCTGCCAGGGACTGAGGGAAAGGAGGATGAATGCAGAGAGCATAGAGGATTTTTAGGACAACAAAAATACTACGTATCATATTATGACGGTGGACACATAACGGTGGACACATATCATGCATCCATAACACATTTCTTTTTTTTTTTTTTTTTTTTGAGATGGAGTCTCACTGTGTCTCCCAGGCTGGCGTGCAGTGGATCTCAGCTCACTGCAAACTCCGCCTCCCGGGTAGCTGCGACTACAGGCGCCCGCCACCTCGCCCGGCTAGTTTTTTGTATTTTTTTTAGTAGAGATGGGGTTTCACTGGGTTAGCCAGGATGGTCTCGATCTCCTGACCTTGTGATCCGCCCGTCTCGGCCTCCCAAAGTGCTGGGAATACAGGCGTGAGCCACCGCACCCGGCCCTTTCCTTCTTTTCAATAGAGATAGGATCATGCTATGTTGCCAGGCTGGTCTTGAATTCCTGGCCTCCAGCAATCCTCCCGCCTTGGCCTCCCAAAGTGTTGGGATAACAGGGGTGAGCCACCATGCCCAGCCCTGCTTTCATTTCTCTTGGGTGAATACCTAGAAGGGAACTGACTGGATCACTGCATAGTATATTTTGCCTTTTAAGAAACTATGGAAATTTCCCAAGGAGGTGCACCACTTTCCTATTAACAGTATATGATGGTTTAAGTTGCTATGTATCTTTGCCAGAATTTTTCTCCTTTTATCCATTCTAATTAAGGTGTATAGTGATACCTTGTTGTAGTTTTAATTCTGACAACTACATTTTAATCATTTCTTAAAGTTACTAAGAAATTGTTATCTATTAACGACCACATTTGGCTGTGAACAGGGGCTCACACCTATAATCCTGACACCTTGGGAGGCTGAGGCGGGAGGATAACTTGAGCCCAGGAGTTTGCAACATAGTGAGACACTTGTCTCTGCAAAAAATTAAAACAAAAAACAACCACATTTGATAATTTAAAGTCTTCAAAAGTGAATATTTTAGCACTGCCCATCCAATGTAAATAGTTTGTAAGATATAATTTGATATGAACAGTGTATTTATAAGTACCTAAGAATTCAAAGTTAAAAGGTTATAATTTAATAAAAATGATCAGCATCAGTGATCAGGTGGGAATTTTGTGTACAATATCTCAATTCACAAATTAACACTGAATTTGGGTTATCTGATCCACTAAGTTTTCAGTGCTTTTCAGTTATTCGTGTTAACTTTTTCTTTTTTGAGATGGAGTCTCGCTCTGTTGCCCAGGTTGAAGTGCCGTGGCGCGATCTCCGCTCACTGCAAGCTCTGCCTCCCGGGTTCATGCCATTTTCCTGCCTCAGCCTCCCAAGTAGTTGGGACTACAGGCGCCCACCACCACACCCGGCTCATTTTTTGTATTTTTTAGTAGAGATGGGGTTTCACTGTGTTAGCCAGGATAGTCTCGATCTCCTGACCTCGTGATCCGCCCACCTCAGCCTCCCAAAGTGCTGGGATTACAGGTGTGAGTCACCGTGCCCGGCCTTGTGTTAACTTTTTTTTAAAGACAAGGTCTTATCTTACTCTGTTGTTCAGGCAAGAGTATACAGTGACAATCACGGCTCACTGCAGTTTTGAACTCCTGGGCTCAAGCAATCCTCCTGTGTCAACCTCCCCTGGGACTATAGGAACATACCACCACGGCCTAGCTAATTTTTAAAACTTTTTGTAGACAGAGAATGTCATTTTGTTGCCTAGGCTGGTCTTGAACTCTTGGCCTCATGTGATTTTCCCACACTGGCCTCCCAAAGTGTTGGGCTCACAGGCATAAGTCACAGTGCCCAGTCAAAAAAATTTTTTGAGGCCAGGCGGGATGGTTCATGCCTGTAATCCCAGCATGTTGGGAGGCTGAGGCTGGTAGATCACTTGAGGTAAGGAGTTCGAGACCATCTTGGCCAACATGGTGAAACCCCGTATCTACTAAAAATACAAAAATTATCCAGGTATGGTGGCAAGTGCCTGTAGTCCCAGTTACTCAGGAGGCAGAGGCAGGAGAATGGCTTGGACCTAGGAGGCAGAGGTTGCCATAACCCAATATCACGCCACTGCACTCCAGCCTGGGCAACAGGGCGAGACTCTGTCTAAAAAAAAAAAAAAATTAATTATTAATAATAATAATTTTTGGTTAGTGTTTTAGTCTTGCAGTTTTTTTTTTTTTTAATTAATTTTTTTTGAGACAGAGTCTCACTGTGTTGCCCAGGCTGGAATGGAATGGCGTGGTCTCGGCTCCCCCTCCTGGCTTCAAACGATTCTCCTGCCTCAGCCTCTGGAGTAGCTGTGATTACAGGCACCTGCCACCATGCCTGGCTAATTTTTGTGTTTTTAGTAGAGATGGGGTTTCACCATGTTGGCCAGGCTGGTCTCAAACCGCTGACCTCGTGATCCATCCGCCTCAGCCTCCCAAAGTGCTGGGATTACAGGCGTGAGCCACTGTGCCCTGCCGCCCACGGCTTTTAAAGGGAAACATGAGTTGCCTTATAAAAAAACAGGTTTTTGTTTTATGGTGCTCTGACTCTCAATGGAGGACTTGCATAGACCAAATTAGAAATCCTTTTGCAGCTGGGTGTGGTAGCTCATGCCTGTAATCCCAGCACTTTGGGAGGCCAGGTGAGGGGATCATGGGGTCAGGAATTCAAGACCAGCCTGGCCAATATGGTGAAACTCCATCTCTACTAAAAATACAAAAATTAGCCGGGCGTGGTAGTGGGCGCCTGTAGTCCCAACTACTTGGGAGGCTGAGGCAGGAGAATCACTTGAACCCAGGAGGCGGAGGTTGCAGTGAGCTGCAGTCACGCCACTGCGCTCCAGCTTGGGTGACAGAGCTAGAGTCCACCTCAAAAGAAAAAAGAAATCCTTTTGCAGTATGTGGCTCATGCCCATAATTCCAGCACTTTGGGAGGCCAAGGCACGCAGATCACCTGAGGTCAGGAGTTCGAGACCAGCCTGGCCAACATAGGGAAATGCCGCCTCTACTAAAAATACAAAAACTAGCTGGGCGTGGTGGCACACGCCTGTAATCCCAGCTACTCAGGAGGCTGAGGCAGGAAAACTGCTTGAACCCAGAAAGCAGAGGTTATAATTGGGTGACAGAGTGAGACTCCATCTCAAAAAAAAAAAAAAAGAGGCCGGGCGCGGTGGCTCAAGCCTGTAATCCCAGCACTTTGGGAGGCCGAGACGGGCGGATCACGAGGTCAGGAGATCGAGACCATCCTGGCTGACACAGTGAAACCCCGTCTCTACTAAAAAATACAAAAAAACTAGCCGGGCGAGGTGGCGGGCGCCTGTAGTCCCAGCTACTCGGGAGGCTGAGGCAGGAGAATGGCGTGAACCCGGGAGGCGGAGCTTGCAGTGAGCCAAGATCACGCCACTGCACTCCAGCCTGGGCGGCAGAGCGAGACTCTGTCTCAAAAAAAAAAAAAAAAAAAAAAAAAAAAGAAAGAAATCCTTTAGCAATACAACTGCTATTTGACCATTTTACTTTTGTTTTCCAAGACATTTTACCCGAAGAAATATACCAAATTCATTTTTTTTTTAAGACAGAGTTGGGGTTTCACCATGTTGGTCAGGCTGGTCTTGAACTCCTGACCCCAGGTGATCCACCCGCCTCGGCCTCCCAAAGTGCTCGGATCACAGGTGTGAGCCACTGTGCCCAGCCAGGTCTTGCTTTTTTTCTTTTTCTTTGTTTTTATTATTTATTATTATTTTTTGAGACAGAGTTTCACTCTTGTTGCCCAGGCTGCAGTGCAATGGCGCAATCTCTGCTCACTGCAACCTCCACTTCCTGCATTCAAGCAATTCTTCCTCAGCCTCCTGAGTAGCTGGGACTACAGGTGCCCACCACCATGCCCGGGTAATTTTTGCACTTTTAGTAGAGATGGGGTTTCACCATGTTGGTTAGGGTGGTCTCAAACTCCTGACCTCAGGTGATCCATCCGCCTCACCCTCCGAAAGTGCTGAGATTAGAGGCATGAGCCACCACCCCTGGCCTCTTTTTTTTTTTGAGATGGAGTTTTGCTCTTGTCACCCAGTCTGGAGTTCAATGGCACGCGATCTCGGCTCACTGTAATCTCTGCCTCCCAGGTTCAAGTGATTCTCCCACCTCAGCCTCCCAAGTAGCTGGGATTATAGGCACCCACCACCATGCCCAGTTAATTTTTGTATTTTTAGTAGAGACAGGGTTTCATCATGTTAGCCAGGCTGGTCTTGAACTCCTGACCTCAGGTGATCCTCTGGCCTTGGCCTCCCCAAGTGTTGGGATTATAGGCGTGAGCCACCACACCTGACCACAAATTCATTTTTTTAAAGTTCTAGATTATATCAGAAATATAATAAAGAGGAGACTTTTATGTGGGGTTTCCCACGTGAAATATGTATAATTATATACATATATACAATTTCTAAAAGAAGAAATAAAATTCGTATTTGAAAATATAATTTAAAATCACATAAAGGAGATAAATCATCATTAACAATCTGAAGTCTAACAAACTCTCAAGAAATGGCTGTTTGTAAAATGGCTCATTTAAAAAAAGATTAAAATTACCTTAGCAGCTTGAGATTCTCTTAAGTAATATTTTAAAAGATCAGAAAGTTTGAGGTCTTCATCAGCAGACACTCGTGCTTCTATTTTCTGGAAAGGAAAAAATTGAATATTTAATCAACAACTACATTCTGCTCTCAGTGGTTTCCTTCTTAATTACAACTATTATTATAGTTTAAAAAAACTGAAGTTTTAACTATAGTATCCATTCCTATTTATCTAGCTTTCCTTCCCTTTTTGTTTCTACTAGCCTGCTACTTTTCTTGGCAACTCTCACATAAAATGAACAGAAAAAAGATCAGATCAAATGAGACTCGTGAGTTTATGGAAGGACAACTTTTTTTTTTTTTTTTTTTTGAGACGGAGTCTAACTCTGTCACCCAGGCTGGAATGCAGTGGTGCAATCTCGGCTCACTGCAACCTCTGCTTCCCAGGTTCAAGCAATTCTCCTGCCTCAGCCTCCCGAGTAGCTGGAAATATAGGCATGCACCACCATGCCCAGCTAATTTTTCTATTTTTAGTAGAGACAGGGTTTCACCATGTTGGCCAGGCTGGTCTCAAACTCCTGACCTCAAGTGATCCTCCTGCCTCAGCCTTCCAAAGTGCTGGGATTACAGGTGTGAACCACCATGCCCAGTCAGACTCTAAAATGAGTTTCAATATCATCTTTTACCTTCATTAATATTTTCTCAGGCCAGGCACGGTGGCTCATGCCTGTAATCCTGGCACTTTTGGGAGGCCAAGGTGGGCGGATCACGAGGTCAGGAGTTCGAGACCAGCCTGACCAACATGGAGAAACCCCGTCTCTACTAAAAATACAAAAATTAGCCGGGCATGGTGGTGTGTGCCTGTAATCCCAGCTACTCAGAAGGCTGAGGTTGAAGTGAGCCAAGATTGAGCCACTGCACTCCAGCCTGGGCGACGAAGCAAGACTCTGTCTCAAAAGAAAAAAACAACTTTCTAGGTATTTCTTTCTTTTTCAGACGGAGTCTCGCTCTTGCCAGGCTGGAGTATAGTGGCATGATCTCAGCTCCCTACAACCTCCGCCTCCTGGGTTCAAGAGATTCTCCTGCCTCAGCCTCCCTAGTAGCTGGGATTATAGGTGTATGTCACCACACTCGGCTAATTTTTTTGTATTTTTTTTTATTAGAGATGGGGTTTTGTCTTGTTGGCCAGGCTGGTCTCGAACTCCTGACCTCAGGTGATCTGCCCACCTCAGCCTCCCAAAGTACTGGGATTACAGGTGTGAGCCACTGTGCCCAGCTGCTATTCATTTCTATTGTAATTGATATGCACACACAATTTTAAAGGAATGAAGGCTTGCAATGGTAGACTAGTTAATTCAATCTAATCCTCCTGCTGAGGACAACCAGAAATACAGTCAAAGCATTAGTAAAATGTGCCTGAAGACACTGTAGAGTAATAAACAGAAGTGGTATGTACAAGGTGAGATTGAAGGGGAAGTAGTCAGGTCAGACTAAAAAGATAGCTCTTCAGTATGACTGGACAGAGGATTAAAAAAAATACATCAACCAAATGTAATATATGGGACCCTGTTTGTATCCTGATCAAACAAACTATACTATAATAAAAAGCCATTTATGAGACAATTGGGAAAATGTATATACTGGATATTTGATGACATTAAGGGGGAATCATTAGTAACAGTATTGACTATATTAAAAATAATTCTTATACTAAAAAAAGAGACAAATGTGCATGAAGGACTCAAAACAGAATGAAGATGGACTTTTTGGAATGTAAGAACTTTAAGCAATGTAGAAAACGTTAACATTCGCCAGGTGCAGTGGCTCACATCTGTAATCCCAGCACTATGGGAGGAAAAGGCAGGTGGATCATTTGAGGTCAGGAGTTCGAGACCAGTCTGGCCAACATGGTGAAACCCCCCATCTCTACAAAAACACAAAAATTAGCTAGGAATGGCAGCACACGCCTATAATCCCAGGTACTTGGGATGCTGAGGCATGAGAATCACTTGAGCCCAGGAGGCGAAAGTTGCAGTGAGCCAAGATCGTGCCACTGCACTCCAGCTTGGGCGACAGAGCAAGACTCTGTCTCAAAACAAACAAACAAACAAAAAAAAAAACAAAAGGGAAAATGTTAATATTCAGAAACCTGGCTGATGCATTACAGGAATTCTTGTACTATTTTCTGCAACTTTTCCATAAGTCTGAAATTATCGTCAAAGTAAAAAGTTAAAGTAAGGCTGGCACCTTAATAAGGCTCATGCCTAGCATTTTGGAAGGCTGAGGCGGGTGGAACATTTGAGGTCAGGAGTTCGAGGCCAGCCTGGCCAACATGGTGATACCCATCTCTACTAAAAGTACAAAAATTAGTCGGGTGTAGTGATATGTGCCTGTAATCTCAGTTTGGGAGGCTGAGGCAGGAGAATCACTTGAACCCAGGAGGCAGAGGTTGCAGTGAGTCGAGATTACGCCACTGCATTCCAGCCTAGATGACAGAGTGAGACTCTGTCTCAAAAAAGAAAAAGAAAAAAAAAAAGTTAAGGGGCCAGGTGCGGTGGCTCACGCCTGTAATCCCAGCACTTTGGGAGGCCAAGGTGGGCGGATCACGAGGTCAAGAGATCAAGACCGCCCTGGCCAACAGGGTGAAACCCCATCTCTATTAAAAATACAAAAATTAGCTGGGCGCGGAGGCGTGCACCTGTAGTCCTAGCTACTCGGGAGGCTGAGGCAGGCGAATTGCTTGAACCTGGGAGGCAGAGGTTGCAGTGAGCCGAGATTGCGTCACTGCACTCTAGCCTGGCGACAGAGTGAGACTTCATCTCAAAAAAAAAAAAAAAAAAAAGTTAAACTAAAACAACTACACACCTACCAGAATGGCAAGAATTATAAAGGTAGAAAACACTCAGTTTTAACAAGCTTGTAGAATAACCTAAATGCTCATACTTATTCTTGTGGGCATGCAAATTGGTACAATCATTATGGGAAAGTTTTGCAGTTTCTGCAAAAGCTTTTCACATGGTTATCCTATGATCCATCAATTCCCCTCCTAGTTATATATATCCAACAGAATTGTATACTTGTGTTCAGAAGATATACAAGAATAATCTTAGCAGTATTGTTATAAAGAAACCCAAACTAGAAACTATCCAAATGCCTATCAACAGTAGAACAGATAAACAAATTAATAAAATACTATACAGCAAGAAGAATAAAGGAACCAGGCTAGGTAGCTCATGCCTATAATCCCAATGCTTTGAAGGGTGAGGCAGGAATATCAATAGAGGCCAAGAGTTCAAGACCAGCCTGGGCAATGTAGTGAGATTCCCTCTCTACAAAAATTAGCCAGGCATGGTAACACACATCTGTAGTCCTAACTACTTGGGAGGCTGAGGCAGGAGGATGCTTGACCTCAAGAGTTTGAGGCTGCAGTGAGTTATGATCATGCAAGTGCACTCCCACCTGGGCAACAAAGTGAGACCCCATCTCTAAAACAAAAAGAATAAAGGAACTACATCTATGTGCAACAACATGGTTTAATCCTATGAATGAATATAATGTTGAGTACATTAAACAGACATGAAAGAATATAAGCCAGGCACAGTGGCTCATACCTGTAATTCCAGCACTCTGGGAGGCTGAGGCAGGATGACTGCCTGAGGCCAGGAGTTTGAGACCAGCCTGGGCAACATAGCAAGACCCTGTCTCTACCAAAGGAAAAAAAAAGAAAAAAAGAAAAAGAATACATGTTGCACAAGCATTTATATTATGTATAAAACTAAAAAACGGGCCAGGTCGGGCGCAGTGGCTCATGCCTGTTAATTCTAGCACTTTCGGAGGCCAGGGTAGGCAGATGGCTTGACATCAGGACTTTGAGACCAGCCTGGCCAACATGGTGAAACCCCTCTCTACTAAAAATACAAAAATTAGCCTGATGTGGTGGTGCATGCCTGTAACCTCAGCTACTCGGGAGGCAGGAGAATCACTTGAACCTGGGAGGCAGAGGTTGCAATGAGCCGAGATTGTGCCACTGCACTCCAGCCTCCAGCCTGGTTTTGATCTCAAAACAAACAAACAAACAAAAAACAAAACAAAAAACCCGAATCCGTAATGGCAGTGCCTTGAAAGGCAGCTGAGGAGATGAGGCGGCGGCCAGGCATCTGGGTTGCTGGTAATTTTCTATTTATTTTCTTTCTTTCTTTGATACAGGGTCTGCTACCCAGGCTGGAGTACACTGGCACAATCACAGCTCACTATAACCTTGACCTCCTGGGCTCAAGAATCTTCCTGCCTCAGCCTCCCAAGTAGTTAGGACTACAGTTGTGCGCCACCATGACTGGCTAATTTTTGGTAACTTTTGTAGAGAGGGAGTCTCGCTACATTGCCCAAGCTAGTTGAACTCCTGGCCTCTACTGATCCTCCCGCCTCATCCTTCAATGTATGGGATGATGGGCATGAGCCACGTGGCCTGGTTCCTTTATTCTTATTGGTATGTAGTATTTAATTAATTTGTTTGTCTGTTCCAGGAGGTATTCTTTAATTTTTAGAGATAGGGTCTCACCCTGTCGCCCAGGATGGAATGCAGTTGCACGATCATACACCTCACTGCAGCCTCAAACTCCTGAGCTTAGGCATCCTCCTGCCTCAGCCTCCCAAGTAGGACTACAGGTTTGCACCACCACACCTGGCTAATTTGTAAACATTTTGTAGAGATGGCATCTTGCTATGTTTTCCCAGGCTGATCTCAAATTCCTGGGCTCAAGAGATCCTCCTGCCTCAGCCTCCCAAAGTGCTGGGATTACAAGCATTAAATCACTGCACCCAGAAGAATATGAACTTTTATACAAATACCTAAAGGCCATAACAAAAAATGGAATTTCCTGAAAAACTCCCAATGGAATCCAAATCTGAATCTGTTTCATCATCCTTCTGAAGTATACTCATCTTCCTCGATAGAGTTAAACAGAACCATAGCAAGTTAAATATTACCATATGCAGATATTTAAATAGCCAAAAGGTTAATAGTGATTACTTTTTTTTTTTTTTTTTTTTTTGAGACGGAGTCTTGCTCTGTCGCCAGGCTAGAGTGCAGTGGTGCGATCTTGGCTCACTGCAATGTCGGCCTCCCAGGTTCAAGCGATTCTCATGCCTCAGCCTCCCGAGTACCTGGGACTACAGGCATGCGTCACCACGCCCAGCTAATTTTTGTATTTTTAGTAGAGACAGGGTTTCACCGTGTTGGCCAGGATGGTCTTGATCTCTTGACCTCGCGATCTGCCCACCTCAGCCTCCAAAAGTGTTGGGATTATAGGCATGAGCCACTGTGCCCGGCCAATAATGATTACTCTTTTAAAAAAAATTTTATGAATTGTGGTAAAAACCTTTAACATGAGCTCTCTGGGCACAATATTATGCAATATATCTCTATAATTTAGTACTTACTCTTGTTTTATCGAACAGTTCTGAAACTTTGAGAAAAAACCTGTAAAGGAAAATATTTTCATCATATGCCACATTCAAAGTAATTTTCCATTTCAAATGTATGAGAATATGCTCCCAAACCATATTAATAACACCTTGTCTCATTGCAGTTATATTCAATAGCCCTATTAACTGCAGACTTCATTTAGCTTCACAAAAATCTCCCTGTATTTCTACCAATAAAAGAGATTACTTGAAATCTGTTTACAGATAAGACTATCTGTTCATTTATTTATTTATTTTTTTGAGATGGAGTTTCACGTTTGTTACCCAGACTGGAGTGCAATGGCTCAATCTCAGCTCACCGCAACCTCTGCCTCCTGGCTTCAAGCGATTCGCTGGCCTCAGCCTCCTGAGTAGCTGGAACTACAGGCGCCTGCCACCATGCCCAGCTAATTTTTGTCTTTTTGGTAGAGACAGGGTTTCACCATGTTGGCCAGGATGGTCTTGATCTCTTGATCTCATAATCCGCCCACCTCAGCCTCCCAAAGTTCTGGGATTACAGGTGTGAGCCACGGCGCCCAGGCCTGATTTTTTCTTTCTTTTTTTTTTTTTTTTTGAGACAGAGTCTAGCTCTGTTGCACAGGCCAGAGCGCAGTGGCGCAATCTCAGCTCACTGCAATCTCTGCCTCCTGGGTTCAAGTGATTCTCCTGCCTCAGCCTCCTGAGTAGCTGAGATTACAGGCAATTGCCCCCATGCCTGGCTAATTTTTGTATTTTTAGTAGAGACGAGTTTTCACCTGGTTAAAAATTAGCCAGGTGTGGTGGTGCACACCTGTAATCCCAGCTATTCAGGAGGCAAAGGCAGAAGGATGGCTTGAGTCCAGGCTCGTCTTGGACTCCTGATCTCAAGTGATCTGCCCGCCTTGGCCTCCCAAACTGCTAAGATTACAGGTGTGAGCCAGAGCGCCAGGCTCCATTTCAAGATGACAGCCTAAGCCATACATTAAAGGTGTTTTTGTTGTTGTTGTTCTTGAGACTGAGTCTCGCTTTCTCGCCCCAGCTGTAGTGCAGTAGTGCCATCTCGGTTCACTGCAACCTGCACCTCCTGGGTTCAAACGATTCTCCTACCTCAGCCTAAGTAGCTGGGATTACAGGCACCCACCACACCTGGTTCATTTTTGTAGTTTTTAGTAGAGATGGGGTTTTGCCATGTTGGCCAGGCTGGTCTCAAACTCCTGGCCTCAAGTGATCTGTCCACCTTGGCCTCCCAAAGTGCTGGGATTACAGGCGTGAGTCACTGTGCCCAGCCAACAAAATTTATCTAGATTCATTTTAGCAAACAGGCTGAGGCAAGCAGCTCACTTGAGGCCAGGAGTTTGAGACTAGTCTGGGCAACACAGTGAAACTCTGTCTCTACTAAAAATACAAAAAATTAGTGGGGCACAGTGTCACAATCCTGTAATTGAACTACCCTTTAATACTCTGGTGCTTGGTCAGGTGCAGTGGCTCATGCCTGTAATCTCAGCACTTTGGGAGGCCGAGGTGGGCAGATCACGAGGTCAGGAGATCGAGACCATCCTGGCTAACATGGTGAAATCCTGTCTCTATTAAAAATACAAAACAAAATTAGCCAGGTGGCGTGGTGGCACACGCCTGTAGTCCCAGCTACTCAGGAGGCTGAGGCAGGAGAATGGTGTGAACCTGGGAGGCGGAGCTTGCAGTAAGCCGAGATTGCGTCACTGCACTCCAGCCTGGGCAATAGAGTGAGACTCCATCTCAACAACAACAAAAAAAGTCTGGTGCTGGGATATTTCTTAGTTGGTATAAGCATTTGACAGATAAACTAGGTAAAAGTGAAAATAAATTCTTAAGTAGAAATTGGTTATTCATTTTTTTCTTTTCTTTTTTTGTGATGGGCTATTGTTCTGTCACCCAGTTCCGGCACAAACCTGTGGTCCCAGCTACTCAGGAGGCTGAAGCAAAAGGATCGCTTGAGCACAGGAGTTCAAAGCTGCAGTGCTCTATGACTGCACCTGCGAATAGCTACTGTATGCCAGCCTGGGCCACACAGGAAGACCTGCTCTCAAAAAAAAAGGGCACAGCACAGTTTCAAGTATTCTGTAAAATATATAATTAAAATGACATTATAAATGAATTAGGGCAAATACTACTCAAAGCAAAAACAATTTTATGAACTTTGCTTTCACTCAAGAGAATTTGCTTTGACAGATTTACGTTAAAGAACAGATGGCAAGGTTTACTTTTTTCCTTCTTCCTGATAAGAAGAATTAACTCTTTGGGAAGGTGGCTTTTTTCCTTTTTTTTTTTTTAAGACAGAGTTCCTCTCGTTACCCAGGCTGGAGTACAATGGCGCAATCTCTGCTCACTGCAACCTCTGCCTCCCAGGTTCAAGTGATTTTCCTGTCTCAGCCTCCAGAGTAGCTGGGATTACAGGCATGCGCCACCATGCCTGGCTAATTTTGTGTTTTTAGTAGAGATGGAGTTTCTCCATGTTGGTCAGGCTGGTCTTGAACTCCCGACCTGAAGTGATCTGCCTGCCTTGGCCTCCCAAAGTGCTGGGATTACAGATGTGAGCCACTGTGCCTGGCCGATGGCATGTTAATTAGTGTAAGCTATCATACCGTGCTTTGCCAAAAAGCTTGACTTTTAAATATCTGAGACAGAATATACTAGAGAAAAGGTTAAATATCTGAGACAGAATATACTAGAGAAAATAGTTTTCCTGCTTAAAAATGTGTTTAATTTTTAGTTTTTTTGAGACCAAGTCTTGCTTTGTCGCCCAGGCTGGGGAGCAGCAGTGTGATCTCGGTTCACTGCAATCTCTGCCTCCCAGGTTCAAGTGATTCTCACGCCTTGGCCTCCCAAGTAGCAGGGATTACAGGTGTGTGCCACCACGTCTGACTAATTTTTGTGTTTTTAGAGATTGTGCCACTGCTCTCCAGCCTGGGTGACAGAGCAAGACACTGTCTTGCAGGGGAGGGGCGGGGGGCGGAATCAATTTGACCTCCAGTGAAATACATACACACATATACATATATACATATATGTTCTAATTTCCAAATAGCAGTTCTTATTTATAAGCTTTATCAAAACCTAAAAACACTAATATAAATTCTGTTCTTCTACTCTCTTACACACAAATCAGCCCATTTTCATAAAAAAACACAGTTAGGGGAGGAAGAAAAAAATACATATAGAGAGAGAGAGTAAAGTCGATTTTTATTTCTCAGATTTAAAAAAAAAAGGACAGAAAGGGAGGAGAAAAAATATCAACCCAAGTTTTTTTTTTTTTTTTTTTTTTGAGACGGAGTCTCGTGCTGTCACCCAGGCTGGAGTGCAGTGGCCGGATCTCAGCTCACTGCAAGCTCCGCCTCCCGGGTTCACGCCATTCTCCTGCCTCCACCTCCCGAGTAGCTGGGACTACAGGCGTCCGCCACCTCGGCCGGCTAGTTTTTTGTATTTTTTAGTAGAGACGGGGTTTCACCGTGTTAACCAGGATGGTCTCGATCTCCTGACCTCATGATCCGCCCGCTCGGCCTCCCAAAGTGCTGGGATTACAGGCTTGAGCCACCGCGCCCGGCCAAGTTTTTTTTTGTTTGTTTGTTTGTTTTGAGACGGAGTTTTGCTCTTGTTGCCCAGGCTGGAGTGTAATGGTGCGATCTCAGCTCACCACCACCTCCGCCTCCTGGGTTTAAGCAATTCACCTGCCTCGGCCTCCCAAGTAGCTAGGATTACAGACACCCACCACCACACTTGGCTAATTTTGTATTTTTAGTAGAGACAGGGTTTCTCCATGTTGGTCAGGCTGGTCTCAAACTCCTGACATGAGGTGTTCTGCCCGCCTCGGCCTCCCAAAGTGCTGAGATTACTGGCATGAGCTACCTGCCCAGCCCTCAACCCAAGTTTTTAAAGGAGGTCCTTATTATCAATGTGTTTTGACAAAAATATTCCAAAAGTTTTGCATTTTAAGTATTGTTGGCTGGGAGAAGTGGCTCACACCTGTAATCCCAGCACTTTGGGAGCTGAGTTGGGCGGGCCACTTGAGGTCAAGGGCTTGAGACCAGCCAGGCCAATACGGTGAAACCCCGTCTCTACTAAAAATAGAAAAATTAGCCAGGCATGGTGGCAGGCACCTGTAATCCCAGCTACTTTGGAGGCTGAGGTGGGAGAACTGCTTGAACGTGGAAAGAGGATGTTGCAGAAAGCCATGATCATGCCACCTCACTCCAGCCTGGGCGAGAGAGTAAGACCCTATTTCAAAACAAAAACTAAAACAAAAACCAAAAGTATTGTGTGCATCCAGACTGCCAATAGAAAATTTTCTCTGCTTTATTTATATTTCACATATATATATATACCTATACATATATATACACACACACACACACACACACACACACACACTTTTTTTTTTTTAAACAGTCTTGCTCCGTCACCCAGGCTGGAGTGCAGTGGCATAATCTTGGCTCACTGCAACCTCCGCCTCCCGGGTTCAAGTGATTCTTGTGCCTCAGTCTCCTGAGTAGCTAGCTGGGATTACAGGCACACACCACCCACACCTGGGTAATTTTTTTTTTTTTTTTTTTTTTTTTTTTGAGACGGAGTCTCGCTCTGTCGCCCAGACTGGAGTGCAGTGGCGCGATCTCGGCTCACTGCAAGCTCCGCCTCCCGGGTTCACGCCATTCTCCTGCCTCAGCCTCTAGAGTAGCTGGGACTACAGGCGCCCGCCACCACGCCCGGCTAATTTCTTTTTGTATTTTTAGTAGAGACGGGGTTTCACCGTGTTAGCCAGGATGGTCTCGATCTCCTGACCTCGTGATCCGCCCGCCTCGGCCTCCCAAAGTGCTGGGATTACAGGCTTGAGCCACCGCGCCCGGCCACACCTGGGTAATTTTTATATTTTTTGGTAGAGATAGGGTTTAGCAATGTTGGCCAGGCTGGTCTCAAACTCCTGACAGGTTTTCCACCTCCCAAAGTGCTGGGATTACAGGCATGAGCCACTGTGACCAGCTATATTTCAAGTTTTATTTATTTATTTTTTTCTGAGATGGAGTCTTGCTCTATTGCCCAGGCTAGAATGCAAAGGTGTGATCTCAGCTCACTGCAACCTCCGCCTCCCAGGTTCAAGCAATTCTCCTGCCTCAGCCTCCTGAGTAGCTGGGATTACAGGTGTGCATTTTTGTATTTTTAGTAGAGAAGGGGTTTCACCATGTTTGTCAGGCTGGTCTTGAACTCCTGACCTCTTGATCCGCCCACGTTTGCCTCCCAAAGTGCTGGATTACAGGCGTGAGCCACCGTGCCTGGCCTATTTCATGTTTTAAATTAGAATACTTACTTGCATATATCTGTAGAATCCTGAGTTCCTAAAGCATATAATGAAGAACCAATTCTATTGTAATCATCTGCAGCACCTATGGAGAAAGTTTTAAGAATTTAGTATACCTATTCCTTGATTTAAAAATACTTACTGAGTACTCACCTGTCAAACAATGTGTAATATGAGACACACTAGTAAAGAAAATAACACAAACAACAGGCATGGTGGCTTATGCCAATAATCCCAACACTTTGGGAGGCTGGGGCAGGCAGATCACCTGAGGTCAGGAGTTTTGAGACCAGCCTGGCCAACATGGTGAAACCTCATCTCTACCAAAAATTTAAAAATCAGCCAGGTGTCACGGTGCATGCTTGTAATCCCAGCTACTCAGAAGTCTGAGGCAGGAGAATCACCTGAACCCAGGACGCAGAGGTTGCAGTGAGCCAAGATCACGCCACTGCACTCCAGCCTGGGCAACGGAACAAGACTCTATCTCAAACAAAAAAACAAACTGGAGGCTGGGTGCAGTGGCTCACGCCTGTAATCCCAGCACTTTGCGAGGCAAAGGCAGGTGGATCACGAGGTCAGGGGATCGAGACCATCCTGGCTAACATGGTGAAACCCCATCTCTACTAAAAATACAAAATATTTGCTGGGTGTGGTGGCGGGCGCCTGTAGTCCCAGCTACTTGAGAGGCTGAGGCAGGAGAATGGCGTGAACCCGAGAGGCAGAGCTTGCAGTGAGCCGAGATCACGCCACTGCACTCTAGCCTGGGAAACAGAGCGAGACTCCGTCTCAAAAAACAAACAAACAAAAAACAATCAAAAAAAACAAAGTAGAAAGCAAGAAATATAACTTTCTTCATTAACAGACGTGACATGATCATCTACATAGAAAATACTAAGGAATCTACAAAATAGTTACTAGAACTAATAAGTGAGTTTAGCAAGATTGCAGAATATAAGATCAATACTGAAAAAATACACTGTGTTTCTATGTATTAGCAAAGAACAATTTGAAATTGAAATTTTAAAAAACATAACATGGCCTGGCGCGGTGGCTCACGCCTGTAATCCCAGCACTTTGGGAGGCTGAGGCAGGCGGATCATGAGGTCAGGAGATTGAGACCATCCTGGCTAACAAAGTGAAACCCCGTCTCTACTTGAAATACAAAAAAATTAGCCAGGTGTGGTAGCGGGCGCCTGTAGTGCCAGCTACTCAGGAGGCTGAGGCAGGAGAATGGAGTGAACCCGGGAGGCGGAGCTTGCAGTAAGCCGAGATCACACCACTGCACTCCAGCATGGGCGATAGAGCTAGACTCTGTCTCAAAACAAACAAACAAACAAAAAACCAAAAAAACCCACCACCACCACCAACAAAAAATAACATTTATTTATTTGGAGACAGAGTCTCACTCTGTTGCTCAGGCATGAGTGCCATGGTGTGATCATGGCTCACTGCAGTCTCAAGCTCCTGGGCTCAAGCGATTCTCCCACCTCAGCCTCCCGAGTAGCTGGGACCACAGGCGCATGCCACCACGGTTGGCTATTTTTTTTTTTTGGCAGGGGAGGGATAAGGCCTGACCCTGTCGTCCAGGCTGGAGTGCAGTGGTAGGGTCTTGGCTCACTGCAACCTCCGCCACCCGAGTTCAAGCGATTCTCATGCCTCAGCCTCTCAAGTAGCTGGGACTACAGGGGCACGCCACTATGCTCAGCTAATTTTTGTATTTTTAGCAGAGATGGGGTTGTTTTTTTGAGATGGAGTCTCGCTCTGTTACCCAGGCTGGAGTGCAGTGGCTCAACCTTGGCTCACTGCAAGCTCTGCCTCTCGGGTTCACATCATTCTCCTGCCTCAGCCTCCCGAGTATCTGGGACTACAGGCGCCTGCTACCACGCCCGGCTAATTTTTTGTATTTTTAGTAGAGACAGGGTTTCACCATGTTAGCCAGGATGGTCTCGATCTCCTGAACTCATGATCTGCCTGCCTTGGCCTCCCAAAGTGCTGGAATTACAGGTGTGAGCCACTGCGCCCAGCCAGAGATGGGGTTTCATCATGTGGGCTAGGCTGGTCTCGAACTCCTGACTTAAGGTGATTCGCTTGCCTCAGCCTCCCAAAGTGCTGGAATTACAGGCGTGAGCCAACACGCCTGGCACCTATTTTTTGCAAAGACTGGGTTTCATCATGTTGCCCAGGCTGGTCTCAAGTGATCCAAACACCTCAGTCTCCTAAAGTGCTGAAATTACGGGTTCGAGTCACTGTCTTCAGCTTAATAAAACATAACATTTATAATAGCATCAAAAACCAAATAATCAGGAACCAATCTGACTAAAGATGTATAAGAGCTATACAATGAAAACTACAAAACACTGCTGAGATGAATTAACAAAGACCCAACTCAGTGGAAATATGCTATATTAATGTACCAGAAGGATCAATATTGTTAAGATAGCAATTCTCTTCAAATTAATCTATAGAATCTACACAATCCCAATCAAAATCCCAGCAGCCACTTGTGTAGAAAAAGACAGCTGATTCTAAAAATTTATATGAAAATATAAAGATTCTAGGGTTGAGGGCAGTGGGTTCACACCTGTAATCACTCCCTCCTTTGGGAGGCCGAGGTGGATAGATCACTTGAAGTCAAGGGTTCGAGACCAGCCTGGCCAACATGGCAAAACTCTGTCTCTACTAAAAATGCAAAAATTAACCAGGTGTGGTGGCACGCATCTGTAGTCCCAGCTGCTCGGGAGGCTGAGGCACGAGGATTGCCTGAACCTGTGAGGCGGAGGTTGCAGTGAGCCAAGATCACACCACTGCACTCCAGCCTCCAGTCTTAGTGACAGAGTGAGATTCTGTCTCAAAAAAAGGAAAAAGTATAAAGATGCTAGGGCTGGGGGTGGTGGCTCACGCCTGTAATCCCAGCACTTTGGGAGGCCAAGGTGGGCAGATCATCTGAGGTCAGGAGTTTGAGACCTGCCTGCCCAACATGGTGAAAACCCCTCGCTACTGAAAATACAAAAATTAGCCAGGCTTGGTGGCAAGTACCCGTAATCCCAGCTAGTCATGAGGCTGAGGCAGGAGAATTGCTTGAACCCAGCAGGTGCAGGTTGCAGTGAGCTGAGATCGTGCCAGTCACTCCAGCCTGGGCAACAGAGTGAGACTCTGTCTCACAAAAACAAAAACAAAAAGCAAAGCAAAACAAAACAAAGAAAACATAAAGATTCTAAGAGGGGTCAAAAACCACTTTGATAAAGAATAAAGTTGGGCACAGTGGTTCACACCTGTAATCCCAGCACTTTGGGAGGCTGAGTTGGGTGGATCACTTCAAACCTGGAGTTCAAGACCAGCCTGGGCAATATGGCAAAACCCCATCTCTAATAAAAATACAAAAATCAGCCAGGCGTGGTAGTGCACACCTGTAATCCCAGCTACTGGGGAGGTCGAGGCATGAGAATCACTTGAACCCAGGAGACAGGGGTGGCAGTGAGCTGAGACTGTGCCACTGCACTCCATCCTGGATGACAGAGTGAGACTCCGTCTAGGGAGAAAAAAAAAAAAAGGAGTCTGGTGGCTCATGCCTGTAATTCCAGCCCTTTGGGAGGCCAAGGTGAGAGGACTGCTTGAGTCCAGGAGTTTAAGACCAACCCGAGCAACGTAGCAAGACCCTGTCTCTACCCCCTCAACAACAACAACAAAAATTAGCCAGGCATGGTGGCGAATGCCTGTGGTCCCAGTTACTCGGTAGGCTGAAGTGGAAGGATCGATTGAGGCTGCAGTGAGCCATGTTTGCACCAATACACTGATCCTGGGTGACAGAGCAAGACCCTGTCTCAAAAAAAAACAAAATACAAAAAACAAAAAACAATAAAGCTGGTGCTGGGCATGGTGGCTCATGCCTGTAATCCCAGCACTCTGGGAGGCTGAGGCGGGCAGAATACGAGGTCAGGAGATCGAGACCATCCTGGCTAACACGCTGAAACCCTGTCTCTATTAAAAATACAAAAAATTAGCCAGGTGTGGTGGTGGGCACCTGTAGTCCCAGCTACTCGGGAAGGCTGAGGCAGGAGAATGGCATGAACCTGGGAGGTGGAGTTTGCAGTGAGCCGAGATTGCGCCACTGCACTCCAGTAGCCTGGGTGACAGAGCAAGACTTCGTCTCAAAAAAAAAAAAAAAAAGAAAGAGTAAAGCTGAAGGAAGGACACAAGAAAAAGAAAAGATGTTGAACCTCAACAGTCATTAGGACAATACAAATCTAAACCACATTGAGTTACCACCACTGACCTATTTGAATAAAGTTAAAAAAGACTTCAAATTCCACTGGGAAAAAGAAAAAGACTGACTATCCTTGTTGGCAAAGATGTGGGGCAACTGGAACTCTCATGCCCTGCTCATGGGAATGCAAAATGGTACAATCATTGTGGGAAAAAAATGTGGTAGTTTCTTAAAGTTAAATATTCATTTACCACATGACTCAGGCATTCTACTTCTAGGTATTACCCAAGAGAAGGAAAGGATGTCCACATAAAGAGTTATATACAAATGGCTCATATAAATTGTATCTGTAATAGTCAAAGCTAGAAACAAATAATTTTTGTATATCCATTCAATGGAACACTACTTAGCAACAAAAAGAAATGAACTATCGATGTACACAACAACTTGGATGAATCTCAAAATAGTTTTTTGAGTTTCAAAGCTAAACAATAAAGAATACATACTGTATGATTCAATTTATATAAAATACTAGAAAATACAAACTAATCTATAGTGACAAAAAGCAGACCAGTGGCTATCTGGGAATAGGGCGGGAGGGAGAGATTTCAAAGGGCCACAAGAAACTTTTGGGGGTGATGTGTGTGTTCATTATTTTGACTGTGGTAAGGATTTCACACATGTCAAAACTTACCAAACTGTACATTTTGACTACTGCAGCTTACTGATATCAATTACACTCAACACAGCTGTTAAAAAAAACCTCATTGGTCTATTTTGCACTTTGAGTGGTTCTTTTACATATATGATTTTGTAGCATTATGTACTTGGCCGTTTAGAAAACATTGGTCCAATGAATTATGCAGATGTTCTAAGTGGTGACACACTTAAATGTACAATTTTTTAAAAAATCACACTCACTAGTAACATTATCAATCTCTATATAGGTCTTCACTGGCCCATCTAGCTGGGCACAGTGGCAGGCGCCTGTAATCTCAGCTACTTGGGAGGCCGAGGCAGGAGAATGCTTGAACCTGGGCGGCAGAAGTTGCAGTGAGCCGAGATCGCACCATTGCACTCCAGCCTGGGCAACAGAGACTCCGTCTCAAAAAAAAAAAAAAAAAAAAAAAAAATTGCAAGTGTATGGCAGGAAAGAATATAGAGACTACTAGTCTAGTATCTATTGGGAAGTAAGCTCATGGTGAGAGATAGAAAGTTCCAAAATTCTAATTATCGCTTGAAGTTTGACTTTTCATTGGCAACAAATACTATCTTTGTTTTTCTTGAAATAGCTGATTTTTTTTGGCCAGGTTCCTCCAATTTAAATAATTACCTGATTTTTGAGAAAACATTTGCCAAATATTCATAAACATAGTTTGTCTATCAGTCATTCTTTAAAGTAAAAGTAGTGTTCTATGAAAAAATTAGCTAGCTCAACCACAACTCAATCACTAAAATGCTTTTCTACAGAACCATCATACTTGAGTATGTAGCCAAAGTGCTTTATGCATACCTCCTATTTCATCACTCAGAATATTTAAAAATGTATACTCAAGGGTAGAGATTACAATCAATTTTTACTGTTTCATTAAGGGCATTCTTTTTTTTTTTTTTTTTTTTTTTTTTTTTGAGACGGAGTCTCGCTGTGTCTCCCAGGCTGGAGTGCAGTGGTGTGATCTCGGCTCACTGCAAGCTCCGCCTCCCGGGTTCACGCCATTCTCCCGCCTCAGCCTCCCAAGTAGCTGAGACTACAGGCGCCCGCCACCACGCCCGGCTAGTTTTTTGTATTTTTAGTAGAGACGGGGTTTCACCATGTTAGCCAGGATAGTCTCGATCTCCTGACCTCGTGATCCACCTGCCTCGGCCTCCCAAAGTGCTGGGATTACAGGCTTGAGCCACTGCGCCCGGCCTCATTAAGGGCATTCTTAAGTGAAAGTCACATTTTAAAAAAATTGTAAGTGACTGGGTGCAGTGGCTCACACCTGTAATCCCAGCACTTTGGGAGGCCAAGGCAGGTAGATCATGAGGTCAGGAGTTCAAGACCATCCTGGCCAAGACGGTGAAACCCCATCTCTACCAAAAATACAAAAATTAACCTGGCGCGGTGGCAGGTGCCTGTAATCCCACCTACTTGGGAGACTGAGGCAGGAGAATTGCTTGAACCTGGGAGGCAGAGGTTGTTGCAGTGAGCTGAGATCGCGCCACTGCACTCAGCCTAGCTGACAAGAGACTCCGTCTCAAAAAAAAAAAAAAAAAAAAAGCTAGTGCATGGCAGGAAAGAATATAGAGACTACTAGTCCAGTTTGTTGCCACTGCCTCGATTTGTATGTAATTATGCAGCAGCAGCTTTATCCATCATTGGTGTAAACGTCAACATGGTGAAAAAGGCAAAAACTATCACAGTATCATTATAAAAATAGTTATTGTTTTGTTGTTGTTGTCTAGACAGTCTCACTCTGTCACCCCGACTGCAGTGTGGTGGTACGATCGACCACAGCTCACTGCAGCCTCAACCTCCCAGGCCCAAGGCATCCTCCCACCTTAGCTTTCCTAGTAGCTGGGACCACAGCCATGGGCCACCACGTCTGGTTAATTTTATTTTTTGTATTAGGCTGGTGCAATACAAACAGGGTCTTACTCTGTTGCTCAGGCTGGTCTTGAATTCCTGAGCTCAAGTGATCTTCCCGCTTCAGCCTCCGAAAGTGTTGTAATTACAGGCGTGAGCCACTGTGCACAGTTGAAAATAGTTTTGACCTCACAGGCTCACTATAAAAGAGCCAGGGAGCCTAGACTCCAACAGACCACAGTTTGAGAACTACTGCTCTATATTAAGACTTTTTCAAACTATAATATGAACTTTATAATTATTCCATTAAAAGATATAAGCTTTAGCCACAGAAACATCTTACTTTTGTGGGATCTTGTCATTCTATCAGATTTAGCAGATGCATCCTTAACTCGGTTATGATATTCCAAAAGAAATGTTCGTTCATGCTCAAAGAAATCATCTACATCCTATAAGATCAAAAGAAAATACAAACTTTTTTCACTTACTTGCTTTAGTTTAATATGTAAATAACTTTATAAATATAAGAGATTATCAGTAAAATAGCACAGCTATCCTCTAATAGTCAGATGTTACTGTACTAATTTCACCAGCAAGACTTTAATAGACATGCATTTCTATCTATCAAGTAAGAAATCTTCTATGATTTTGTAACTGAAGGCTCCCCAGATAGGTCCAAGTTCACATGCTGTATGTGCTCCCCAAATAGGTCCAAGTTCACATTCTTTCTTCTTTTTTTGAGATGGAGTCTCACTCTGTCGCCTAGACTGGAGTGCCGTGGCATGATCTTGGTTCACTGCAACCTCTGCCTGCCGGGTTCAAGCGATTCTCCTGCCTCGGTGTACCAATAGCTTGGGACTACAGGTGCACACCACTACACCCAGCTAATTTTTTTTTTTTTTTAGGCAGAGTCTCGCTCTGTCACCAGGCTGGAGCACAGTGGCACGATCTCAGCTCACTGCAACCTGCGCCTCCTGGGTTCAAGCGATTCTCCTGCCCCAGCCTCCTGAGTAGCTGAGACTACGGGCGCATGCCACCACGTCCAGCTAATTTTTTTTTGTATTTTTAGTAGAGACGGGGTTTCACCAGTTGGTCATGCTGGTCTCGAACACCTGACCTCGTGATCCACCCGCCTTGGCCTCCCAAAGTGCTGGAATTACAGATGTAAGCCACCGCGCCCAGCCTAATTTTTGTATTTTTCAGTAGAGACAGAATTTCGCCATGTTGGCCAGGCTGGTCTCAAGTTTCTGACCTCAAGTGATCTGCCCGCCTCGGCCTCCCAAAGTGCTAAAGTGCTGGGATTACAGGCATGAGCCACCGCGCTTGGCCTCATATGATGTACTTATTTGTGATCTGCCTCTACAATTCTGCCTCTTCAGTAAACATACTATTGCCAGCAGAAGTGATCAATTGTTTTTAAGGAAAAATAAAACAATTCTGGTGGACAGAGTGAAAATCTATTTTTCTTGGCCTGTTACGTATTCTACTGGCCATTCCTGAAGGCTGCCTAGCCTTAGTCATTAAGGCCCTTTCTTACTGCACTGAGGACCCTGGCCAAACTATCTGAGGGCAATAATACGATTAACCACTGTCTTCAATCTTTTTTTTTGAAACAAAGCTAGCTATACATTAAAAATAAAAATTATTATTATTATCTTCAGACAGAGTCTTGCTTTGTAATCCAGGCTGGACTACAGTGGTGCAAACATGGCTCACTGCAGCCTCAACCTCCCTGGCTCAAGCAATCCTCCTGACTTAGCATCCCAAGTAGCTGGGACTACAGGTGCATGCCACGACGCCAAGATAATTTTTGTATTTTTTGTAGAGACAGGGTTTTGTCATGTTGCCCAGGCTGGTCTTAAACTCCTGAGTTAAAGTGATCCACCTGCCTTAGCCTCCCAAAATGTTAGGATTATAGGAGTGAGCCACTGCACCTGGCACAAAAATGAAATTAATAGTATTTTACCCCCTTGAAAATTACCAATAATTAAGTGAAAAAGCATCAGCTGACAGGATATAATTGGAGACCAGTATCAACAGAACACAAGCAGCAAGAGTCAGTACTGACAAAATGTCATTGAAAACTGTAATTCAGCTGGATACAGTGGCTCACACCTGTAATCCCAGCACTTTGGGGAGGCCGAGGTGGGCAGATCACTTAAGCCCAGGAGTTCAGCCTGGGCAACATGGAGAAACTGTCTCTACAAAAAATACAAAAATTAGCTGGGTGCAGTGGCATGTACCTATAGTTCCAGCTACTTGGGAGGCTGAAGTGGGAGGATCGTTTGAGCCTGGGAGGCAGAGGTTGCAGTGAGCCGAGATTGGGGCTGCACAGCAGCCTAAGGCAACAGAGCAAGACCCTGTCTCAAAACACAAAATAAAATAAAAAATAAATATTAAAATAAAATTCATAACTCATATGTAACAGTTCTCTCTCTTTTTCTCTTTCGCCCAGGCTGGAGTGCAATGGCACAATCTTGGCTAACTGCAACCTCTGCCTCTGGGGTTCAGGCGATTCTCCTACCTCAAAAGCCTCCCGAGTAGCTGGGATTACAGGCATGAGCCACCATGCCTGGCTAATTTTGTATTTTTCGCAGAGACAGGGTTTCTCCATGTTGGCCAGGCTGGTCTCAAACTCCCAACTTCAGGTGATCCGCCCACCTTGGCCTCCCAAAGTGCTAGGATTACAGGCGTGAGCCACCGCGCCAGGCCAGTTTTCTTAACTGTAGAAATGTGGATAAAACTGGCAGGGTTGTTGTGAAGATTACACAAGAAAATGTGGGCTACCAATCAACACATTATAAGTGTTCAAAAATGTTATTACTCTATTAACAAAATTATCAAAATTATAATCAACATAGTGGTTTACATTTAATGGCTAAGAAAAATGGTTGATATTAATGCATAAGCAGCATCAAATGGAAGTAAGCTGAGTCCTTATTGGAAAGCAGCCATAGCACATGCACTGTCAAGTATCCACTGACCTGTCTCTGAAAAATCAGAGTATAAATCAAATAGTACTCTACACACCAATTTTATTATGTCTATAAAAACAGGCAGGCCGGGCGCGGTGGCTCAAGCCTGTAATCCCAGCACTTTGGGAGGCCGAGGCGGGCGGATCACAAGGTCAGGAGATCGAGACCACAGTGAAACCCCGTCTCTACTAAAAATACAAAAAATTAGCCGGGCGCGGTGCCGGGCGCCTGTAGTCCCAGCTACTCAGGAGGCTGAGGCAGGAGAATGGCGGGAACCCGGGAGGCGGAGCTTGCAGTGAGCCGAGATCGCGCCACTGCACTCCAGCCTGGGCAACCGCGTGAGACTCCGTCTCAAAAAAAAAAAAAAAAAACAGGCAATGATGACAAAGCAGCATTCTTTTCTTCCTAGTATTTGCTTGATAATAGAAACATTGTTCTCATATTTTAATGGTAAGAATCTTCAGATAAATCAACTCTTGTACCATTTTTAGAACATCATTAAGAAAAATACAGGTGTTTTCGGCCGGGCGCGGTGGCTCACGCCTGTAATCCCAGCACTTTGGGAGGCCAAGGCAGGCAGATCACGAGGTGAGGAGATCGAGACCATCCTGGCCAACACAGTGAAACCCTGTCTCTACTAAAAATACAAAAAAATTAGCTGGGTGTGGTGGCGGGCGCCTGTAGTCCCAGCTACTTGGGAGGCTGAGGCAGGGGAATGGTGTGAACCTGGGAGGCGGAATTTGCAGTGAGCCGAGATCATGCCACTGCACTACAGCCTGGGCGAGAGAGCAAGACTCCGTCTCAAAAAAAAAAAAAAAAAAAAAGAAAAAAAAAGGAAGAAAAAAAAAAAATAGGTGTTTTCCACACATATTATCTCAATCTTTTTATTAAGTCAGTAAGGTGGGTAGTATTATTAACCCCATTTTGAAAATGGAAAATCTGCCAGGGCACAGTGGTTCACACCTGTAACATCCTAGCACTTTGGGAGGCCAAGGCAGGCAGATCACGAGGTCAAGACTTTGAGACCAGCCTGGCCAACATGGTGAAACCCCGTCTCCACTAAAAATACAAAAATTAGCCGGGCATGGTGGCGGGTGCCTGTAATTCCAGCTACTCAGGAGGCTGAGGCAGGAGAATTGCTTGAACCTGGGAGGCAGAGGTTGCAGTGAGCCGAGATTATGCCACTGCACTCCAGCCTGGGCGACAGAGCAAGACTCTATCTTGGGAAAAAAAAAGAAAAAAGAGAGAAAACGGGAAAACCAAGATCCAGAAAAATAAAAGAAAGTAACTTTTCCCAAAGACATGTAGCTTGAAGCAACACCAAAACCCCAACTGAGATCTTTTTTTTGGTTTTTTTTTTGGGACAGGGTGTCTCACTCTGTCGCCCAGGCTAGAGTGCAGTGGCAAAATCTCAGCTCACCGCAACCTCCACCTCCTAGGTTCCTCAGCCTCCCGAGACCTCCAGGCTGGTCTTGAACTCCTGATCTCAAATGATCCACCCACCCTGGCCTCCCAAAGTGCTGGGATTACAGGCGTGGGCCACCGTGCTCGGCCTCAACAGAGATCTTCTAACTCTAAGCTGAACTTAGGTCTGCCCCTAACATTTCCAAGGCTAAACGTTAAATGTGAAAAAAGAGGCAGCATCTCTTGGTACGCTCTGCAGCTCTGTCTGTCCTGCATCTAGGAGGACTTCATGTGCATGTGGGTGGACATTCCAAATTGCACACTGTCCCTCCCCTCCACCCACCTGCCCCATGATCGCCCCTTAACCACTCATGGAATACACATGAATGGCATGAACTCAGGGACGTTGCCCACGTAGGAACTGCAAGGCTTGGGATTTGGGTAGGGAAATAGGGGATTCTAGAAACCTGTAACCTGGTCTGATGTGAAGGGAAGGGGTGTGGGCTGCAGTCGGGCAAATTCCCTTAGCTTAAGACTTCTCATCCATTGTAGAAGGGGACGCTCTAAGGAGAGGAATCCAGGTCAAGTGGATTCCTCCTGTTCCTAGGACTAAAGATTCTAACCGTACAAATGTCTTTTACTCTAATTCTGCACATTTGAAATCTCAATCTATCTCCCTTTTAAAAGAAGTCTCAATATCACAGTTAATCAAGTAAAATCTTACCTTTACTCCTGAAACGATTACTCCGTCTGCTGATTTAACCATGTTTTTAAAGAAATCTTCAAGTTTCTCTTTTTTATTTTTTCCTCGCACACTCAACTGAAAGGTAATTTAACATTTTTTAAGGTTACAAAAGGAAAGCAGTACCTCCTTTTTCTTTGATATTTAAATGGCAATCTCAAAAGGATCCTAGTTTTTAATCTTAATATATAAGTGGCAATTTCATCATGTACATCAATGATTTTCAAACTTTAGGGCATAAAAAGGAGTTTGGTAATAATATAGATATTCAGGACTCACTCTCAAAGATTCAGGTTCAGCTGGTCAACAAGAAGGCCTAGATATTTCACATTTTATGAGCATATCTGATAATTCTGTTGCAAGCAGCCCTTTCACCATATTTTGTCAAACACTGCTGTATAAAATTTTAAAAGACAATTAAAATTTTGGCTCGGGAATTCCTTTAAACATGTAAAATTTATTGGGGCACAATATACTACTGTACAATAACTCTGAATACATATCCTATACATTTGGAACTCTGCACTCATCCAAGTGTCTCTTGTCTGGCTTTTGGGGTCAGCAATTTATAGCACAAGGGACACAAAAAAGATGACTTTGAACAACATGAATGGTTATCCAAGGGCAAAACCAACAAGCAGCAGCTAACTCTTTGACTCCTAGCACTTGCTGCATCAGGGTGCTCCATAAAGGAGCAACCCATCTAATTCCTGTGTACTTCCATTGCTTCAATGCCCACCTTTATGTAAATGACTCACAACTCTCTATCACTATCTGCTATGGTCTGAATGTATGTGTCCCCCTAAAATTCATATGCTAAAAAAAATTTTTTTTTTTTTTTTTTTTTTTGAGACGGAGTCTCGCTGTGTCTCCCAGGCTGGAGTGCAGTGGCATGATCTCGGCTCACTGCAAGCTCCGCCTCCCGGGTTCACGCCATTCTCCCGCCTCAGCCTCCCAAGTAGCTGAGACTACAGGCGCCCGCCACCACGCCCGGCTAGTTTTTTGTATTTTTAGTAGAGACGGGGTTTCACCGTGTTAGTCAGGATGGTCTCGATCTCCTGACCTCGTGATCCGCACGTCTCGGCCTCCCAAAGTGCTGGGATTACAGGCTTGAGCCACCGCGCCCGGCCTCCCTCAGCCTCTTTTATAAGGACTAATCCCATTTATGAAGGCTCCACCCTCATGACCTAATCACTTCTCAAAAGCCCCACCTATTTTTAAGAGATGGAGTCTTGCTGTATTGCCCAGGCTGAAATGTAATGGCTTTTCACAGGTGCAGTTATAGCACATTGCAGCCTCAAACTCCTGGCATCAAATGATCCTCCCACCTCAGCCTCCCAAGTAGCTGGGACTCCAGGCACAAGCCACTGCACCTGGCTCAGGCCCACCTCCTCTTAATTATTATTACCTTGGGAGTTAAGCTTCAAGATACGGGCCAGTTGTGGTGACGCATGCCTGTAATCCCAGCACTTTGGGAGGCCGAGGTGGTTGGATCACCTGAGGTCAGGAGTTCAGGTGTCAAGTAGAAACCCCGTCTCTACTAAAAAATACAAAAAACTAGCCGGGCAAGGTGGCGGTCGCCTGTAGTCCCAGCTACTCGGGAGGCTGAGGCAGGAGAATGGCGTGAACCCGGGAGGCGGAGCTTGCCATGAGCCGAGATTGCGCCACTGCACTCCAGCCTGGGTGACAGAGCGAGACTCCGTCTCAAAAAAAAAAAAAAAAAAGAGGCTGAGGGAATGGTACCCTCTTGCCCCTTCCTTCTGCCATGTGAGGACACAACAAAAAGGTGCCACCTATGAAGCACAGCACCCTCACCAGACACGCAATCTGCCAGCACCCTGATCTTGGACTTCCCATTCTCCAGAACTGTAAATGATAAATTCTGTTGTTTATAAATTAGCCAGTCTAAGGTATTTTGCTATAGCAGCCAAACAGACTAGAATACTACCCATAAGCTCGTTCCTTAACCTTACATGTTATATCCAATTGCCCACATGATTTCCTTACATGGAGACTGTGACTGTAACCTCACATTAGATGACTCTAACACAGTGCTCATTAAAATCTAATCTCTGGGCTGGGCGCAGTGGCTCACGCCTGTAATCCCAGCCCTTTGAGAGGCCGAGGCCGGTGGATCACCTGAGGTCAGGAGTTCGAAACTACCTTTGACCTACATGGTGAAACCCCATCTCTACTAAAAATACTAAAATTAGCTGGGCGTCGTGGCATCTGCTTATAATCCCAGCTACTAGGGAGACTGAGGCAAGAGAATCTTTTGAACCCGGGAGGCAGAGGTTGCCATGAGCCGAGATCACACCATTGCATTCCAGCCTGGGCAACAAGAGCGAAACTCCGTCTCAAAAAAAAAAAAAAAAAAAAAATTAACCAGGCATGGTGAAACGTGCCTGTAATCCCAGCTACTCGGGAGGCTGAGGCTGGAGAATCACTTGAACCTGGGAGGCAGAGGTTGTACTGAGCTGAGATCGCACCACCACACTCCAGCCTGGGCAACAGAGCAAGACTCCATCTCAAAAAAAAAGAAAAAAAGAAAAAAAATCTAAACTCCAAAATTTCTGTCTTCCCTCTTTGAGTTGTGGCCCCTTCATCCGAACAGTCTGACTCCAACATGTTCCCTAAAATTCCACACTTCTCATTTAAATCTTGAAATTTCTACAACTTCTTCCTTTTCCTCATAGCTCAAATTCTACCAGCAAATGACTGAAAACTGTCCCTTTCCACTCCTATTCTCCTAGTAAACTCTTCATCATCTCTTTCCTAGACTGATCTATTAGTTAATAATTCTCATCTTATTCCAATCCATTCTATTGCCTGGGACAGCTTTCCCAAATCAAATTTTGAGCATCTCATCCTTACTCACAAACTTTAGCTTCTTTTCTCTTTTTTCTCTTTTGAGACAGAACCTCTCTGTCACCCATGCTGTTGCACAATCTCAGCTCACTGCAACCTCCACCTCCCACATACAAGTGATTCTCATGTCTCAGCCTCCCAAGTAGCTGGGATTACAGGCAAGCGCCACCACGCCCAGCTAATGTTTGTGTTTTTAGTAGAGATGGGGGTTTCACCATGTTGCCCAGGCTGGTCTTGAACTCCTGGCCTCAAGTGAATGTCTTGCCTCAGTCTGCCAAAGTGTTGGAATTACAGAAATGAGGCACCGCACCCGGCTTTTTTCTTTCTTCTTTTCATTTTCTTTTTTTTTTTTTATTGAGACGGAGTCTCGCTCTGTCACCCAGGCTGGAGTGCAGTGGCCGGATCTCAGCTCACTGCAAGCTCTGCCTCCCGGGTTTACGCCATTCTCCTGTCTCAGCCTCCCAAGTAGCTGGGACTACGGGGGCCCGCCACCATGCCCGACTAGTTTTTTGTATTTTTTAGTAGAGACGGGGTTTCACCGTGTTAGCCAGGATGGTCTCGATCTCCTGACCTCGTGATCCGCCCGTCTCGGCCTCCCAAAGTGCTGGGATTACAGGCTTGAGCCACCGCGCCCGGCCTCTTTTCTTTTTTTAAACAGACAGAGTCATACTATGTTGCCCAGGCTGGTCTCGAACTCCTCAGCTCAAGCACTCCTCCTGCCTCGGCCTCCTAAAGTACTGGGATTAAAGGTGTGACTTACCACACCTGGCCCAAATTCTTTGATCTTGAGGTTAACCTGTAAGTACATGAGCACTATGCTACATTTATTTTCTGCGAAAATTATGAATTAATCTTGTCATCCAAACATAGGTTCCAAGATTTGTATCAGTGATTCAGTAAAAAATTTTTTGCCAGCACTATGAACGAAGAAATCGTTAAAGTGCAACCACCCTGGCCTGACGCGGTGGCTCACACCTGTAATCCCCGCACTTTGGGAGGCTGATGCAGGCAGGTCACCTGAGGTCAGGAGTTTGAGACCAGCCTGATCAACATGGCAAAACCCTGTCTCTACTAAAATACAAAAATTAGTTGGGTATGGTGGCTACTCAGGAGCGGCAGAGGAATCATTTGAACCTGGGAGGCGGAGGTTGTAGTGAGCCAAGATTGTGCCACTGCACTCCAGCCTGGGCGACAGAGAGAGATTCCATCTCAAAAAAAAAAAAAAGTTTTTAGGTAGGGAAGGGAAAAATAACGACTGATCAGCACCAATGGTCAGTTAAACAGATTGAGAGTCAATGATTTACCCAAATCTGGAATTCTTTAGCTCAATCACCTCCTCAGAATTCTCTACAAGGCTTCAGAAGACTCCGAACTCAAATTTAAGAACATTAGTCAATGTGATAACCCTATTTCTTTTGTTTTTGTTTTGTTTTTTTTTTTGAGACGGAGTCTCGCTGTGTCACTCAGGCTGGAATGCAGTGGTGCAACCTTGGTTCACCGCAACCTCCGCCTCCCAGGTTCAAGCAATTCTTCTACCTCAGCCTCCCAAGTAGCTGGGATGACAGGCATGTAGCCACCAAGCCCAGGTAATTTTTGTATTTTAAGTAGAGACGGGGTTTCACCATATTGGCCAGGCTGGTCTCAAACTCCTGACCTCGTGATCCGCCCGCTTCGGCCTCCCAAAGTGCTGGAATTATAGGCTGAGTCACCGTGCCTCGCCCCTACTTCTCAAGAGATTTGCAATTAAGGATTGCAAAAAAAAAAATCAGTGTCCCTTGAAGTCACACGATTATTTATTTATTTATTTATTTTGAGAAGGAGTCTCTCTCTGTCGCCCAGGCTGGAGTGCAGTGGCGCGATCTCAGCTCACTGCAAGCTCCGCCTCCCGGGTTCACGCCATTCTCCTGTCTCAGCCACCTGAGTAGCTGGGACTACAGACACCCGCCACCACGCCCGGCTAATTGTTTTTGTATTTTTAGTAGAGACGGGGGTTTCACCATGTTAGCCAGGATGGTCTCGATCTGCTGACCTTGTGATCCACCTGTCTCGGCCTCCCAAAGTGCTGGGACTACAGGCGTGAGCCACTACGCCCAACCAGTAACACAATTTTTTTATTTTTTATTTTTAGTTTTTGAGATGGGAATTTCACTTTTGTCCCCCAGGCTGGAGTGCAATGGCACAATCTCAGCTCTCTGCAACCTCTGCCTCCCGGGTTCAAGTGATTCTCCTGTCTTAGCCTCCCAAGTAGCTGGTACAGGCACCCGCCACCATGCCCAGATAATTTTTGTATTTTTAGTAGAGATGAGATTTTATCATGTTGGCCAGGCTGGTCTCAAACTCCTGACCTCAGGTGATCTGTCTGGGTCAGCCTCCCAAAGTGCTGGGATTACAAGCATGAGACACCATGCCTGGCTAGTAACATGCTTAACAATCATTCTGTCAATTAATCTACTCAAGTTCTACTGAAATAACTGCATTACTACTGAAAAAGTGTCACTTAACTTGAAAAATACAAACAGGCCAGGCGCGGCTCACGCCTATAATCCTAGCACTTTGGGAGGCTGAGGCGGGTGGATCACCTGAGGTCAGGAGTTCGAGACCAGCCTGGCCAACATGGTGAAACTCCATCTCTACTAAAAATACAAAAATTAGGCTGGGCGCAGTGGCTTACACCTGTAATCCCAGCACTTTGGGAGGCTGAGGTGGGTGAATCACCTGAGGTCGGGAGTTCGAGACCAGCCTGACCAACATGGAGAAACCCCGTCTCTACTAAAAATACAAAAATCATCTTGGCATGGTGGCGCATTCCTGTAATCCCAGCTACTTGGGAGTCTGAGGCAGAAGAATCGCTTGAACCCAGGAGGCAGAAGCTTTGGTAAGCCGAGATTACACCATTGCATTCCAGCCTGGGAAACATGAGCGAAATTCCATCTCAAAAAAAAAAAAAAAATTAGCTGGGACTACAGGTGCATAGTGTTGGGAAGCTGAGGCACGAGATTCACTTGAATCTGGGAGGAGGATGTCGCAGTGAGCAGAGATTGTGCCATGGCACTTCAGCCTCGATGACAGAGCAAGACTCTGTCTCAATAAAAAAAAAAAAAGAGAAAAATACAAACATTCTAAAAAAAGGCCTTGAGCCTTTTCTAACTACTCTTGCCTTTTCCAATGACTCTTTAAAAACAAAACGTGGGCCAGGCACAGTGGCTCACGCCTGTAATCCCAGCACTTTGGGAGGCCAAGGCGGGCAGATCACAAGGTCAGGAGATCGAGACCATCCCGACTAACATGGTGAACTCCCCTCTCTACTAAAAAATAGAAAAAATTAGCCGGGTGTGGTGGCGGGCGCCTGTACTCCCAGCTACTAGGGAGGCTGAGATAGGAGAATGGTGTGAACCTGAGAGGCGGAGCTTGCGGTGAGTCAAGATCATGCCACTACACTCTAGCCTGGGAAACAGAGTGAGATCCCGTCTCAAAAACAAAAAAAGAAAGAAAACTTGACCACCAATCAATCTGATACTCACATCTTGATTATATTCCAAGAAGACATGGAAATTTAAATCTTTTCTCAAAATAGGATGTGCTGCCACACGACACAGGAACACTTCATGCATCGCAACTGTCTTCTTGAATATTGCCAAATATTCACTAGAAACAATACAGAAAATTAAAGGTAAAAAACTCCATCAACTAAAAAGTCACCTGCAACAATTTTTTTCAGAAAATATTCTTTGGATTATTCCAAATGCAAAATTAGAGATACAAAGATATAATTCATGTAAACAAAGGTTTTAGTTGAACTGTTAATGAAATACATAAAACCCAGTTTGAAAAAGATTTCATGCCAGTTAATAATATTTATATCTGATTGTTAATATTTTTAAGTTTTACAAATTTTTCTTACTATGAGAGTTGATGTTAAAGTTAACTATAGGGCTGCTTGTTCTCAGCTCTAGAGAAAGTATGCTACAAATTATTTGATAGAATCTTAATGATTCAATATCCAATTACTGCTTTTAAACAACTTAGTACAAAAAAATTAAAACCCAAACCTCAGTGAGCATATTTTCAACGTTAATAATTATTTTCATCTAATTACCTAAACACACAAGAAACACACTACGAAGAAACTGATTTTTTTTGCCATTACACCAAGGAAATGTGTTTAAAATATTTTATTTTATTTTATTTTATTTTTATTTATTTATTTTTTTTTGAGACGGAGTCTAGCTCTGTTGCCCAGGCTGGAGTGCAGTGGCCGGATCTCAGCTCACTGCAAGCCCTGCCTCCCGGGTTCACGCCATTCTCCTGCCTCAGCCTCCCGAGTAGCTGGGAGTACAGGCGCCCGCCACCTCGCCCGGCTAATTTTTTTTGTATTTTAGTAGAGACGGGGTTTCACCGTGTTAGCCAGGATGGTCTCGATCTCCTGAACTCGTGATCCGCCCGTCTCGGCCTCCCAAAGTGCTGGGATTACAGGCTTGAGCCACCGCGCCCGGCCTAAAATATTTTAATACCAGCAGTGAATCTCAGAGACCACAAAGTAATACATGTCAGTTTGGGGGAAAAAAAAAACCAAACATTCAAGGAAAAGGCCTGATATTCTTGCTTCAACTACGTGCAAGAAGGGTAAGTTTTACATACCAGCAAACCAGCAGGACCAATGTTGGGAGAAGTTTGATCTCTGTGAGGGTAGTCATTCAGTGAAGACAAAAAAGAAGGATGCAGAGGATGGAGGTAGCAGTAGAATAAACCCAAGGTTCTCTGTTATCCAACCCCTAACCAGACCACAAAAGAATCATGATCAGGGCCACTGGAAAATCACAGATTCTTCTATATTAATGTGCTCTGCTCATTTCCAGTTTTCAGTCTTATAAACTTTGAATATATATCTGTCTGCTATCAGACCACTGCTTGCATCCAAGACCTGCTTTGCTGATTTATCTTTTCAAGAGTTTAGCATCCTGAAGAGGAGTCTAGTAGCAGTGTCAATATATAACTGATAACTGAAACTAGTGGAAGAAGAGGAGAGGAAATGTATGAAGGGGAGAAATGACCCAAAAAAGTGACAGAGATGATAACTAAGGAAAATTATTTCCTTGTACAACTCTCAAAATAGAGAAACATATCCAAGGCCGGGCGCGGTGGCTCAAGCCTGTAATCCCAGCACTTTGGGAGGCCGAGACGGGCGGATCACGAGGTCAGGAGATCAAGACCATCCTGGCTAACATGGTGAAACCCTGTCTCTACTAAAAATACAAAAAAATTAGCCGGGAGTAGTGGCGGGCACCTGTAGTCCCAGCTACTCGGGAGGCTGAGGCAGGAGAATGGCGTGAACCCAGGAGGCGGAGCTTGTAGTGAGCTGAGATCGCGCCACTGCACTCCAGCCTGGGCGACTGAGCAAGACACTGTCTCAAAAAAAAAAAAAAAAAAAAAAAAAAGAGAAACATATCCAGCAAATCCAAAATTACTCCAAATGTTTAATAAAAGGGGAAAGATTCTGTATGTTTAGCAAATACACTAAAAGTGAAATATAGGCTGAAAATCTGAAAATATACCCCAAAATCTGAAATCTAAAATACTCCAAAATCTGAAAAGTTTTAAACAAAGACATGACGCTCAAAGGAAATATTCATCAGAACATTTCAGATTTCAGATTAGGGATGCTCAATCAGTAAGTATAAAGGAAACAGTCCAAAAAAAACCAAAAATTAAAATCCAAAATGTACTCCCAGGCATTCTGTGTAACTGATACTCAACCTGTACATAATTTCCCTTTCTTCCTTTCTCTGCCTGTGGCTTCTGCCCAAAGGGAAAAGAATACAGAAGCAAAGTAACTAGAGAATAGTTAAAAACTGTTTTTCATGAAATGACTGTATTAGTTTCATATATACCAGAAATGTATTAGATTCTTGAAAAAATTGTGATAATTCGCATTGCATACACATGCATTTTTAAGAAAACAGAATATATGTAGTTGCTCAGTACATTCTCTTTTGAGAATTATGGCAATATGTCCACATTGAAAAAAGAGAACTAGGTTGGTAGTGACTAAGCTTTGTAAATAGAAATAAAACAAAACAATGTCTATTCTGCTTTAAAAAGTCATGTTCTCTATTTCTTTTTCCCTTAAGTCCAAAGACAGACTGGACCTTTTACTTTTTTAAAATAAGCTTTTGGATCTTCCATTTTCAACTTTCAGGGTCTATTTCAAATATGAATTTAAATAATTTTACAGTGGAGACAATCATTCTATCATTTTCCTGTAGGCTCTGATCATGATCATTAATACTGGTTGTGTGACTTAAACCTGCATCTTCCAGACAGGGTCTCCATGGTGAAACAATTAAAATGATGGGATATCAGAAAACACCAAAAAAGGCAAGCACAATTAACAAAGGCAACAACGACCACAAAAAGAAAAAAAAAAAAAAATCACATACGCTTCCAGTTCCTGTTTCATCTTTGTGAATTCCTCCTTCGTCATCGAGCCTTCTCCTTCACCAAGCTTCTGCAGTTTTTCCCTTGAAGCATCAAAGTCAGGTCTTGGTGGTGCTGGTGGAATCTGTAACAGGACCAAATCACTAATTTTAAGGAAATTTTCATTTCTTGAAGCACTGTACTACTGCCACCATAAAAGACTGTGTCTGGGAAAGCTAAGGGTATCCAGAATGAGCTGAACACCAGGAACACCCAAATTCAGATTGGAGAACTTGACTAGTTGCAAAAATTAAGAGTTTTGACCGAGCGCAATGGCTCACACCTGTAATCCCAGCACTTTGGGAGGCCGAGGCAAGTGGATCATGAGGTCAAGAGATTGAGACCATCCTGGCCAACATGGTGAAACTCTGTCTCTACTAAAAATACAAAAATTAGCTGGGTGTGGTGGCGCACGCCTGTAGTCCCAGCTACTCGGGAGGCTGAGGCAGGAGAATTGCTTGAACCAGGAAGGCAGAGATTGCAGTGAGCTGAGATAGTGCCATTGCGCTCCAGCCTGGCAACAAAGCAAGACTCTGTCTCAAAAAACAAACAAACAAAAAAAGAGTTCTGAGGTCCTGTACACTAAAGAAGAAATACAGCATAGGTAAACTACTTTCTGCTATTAGAACAGCAATTCTAAATAAATTTCAATCTGCAGACTCCCACAGCAACCTGGAATCCTCAAATTCATGCGTGTACTAAGCTCTGACCACAGACTGAACACGTGTAACAAATACGCATATCACTTTCCAAAAGTATATAAATGGTATGATTAAACAAAAATGTATTTTTTTTTTTTTTGAGACGGAGTCTCGCTCTGTCACCCAGTCTGGAGTGCAGTGATACAATCTCGGCTTACTTCAAGCTCTGCCTCCTGGGTTCACGCCATTCTCCTGCTCAGCCTCCCGAGTACCTGGGAGTACAAGCTCCTGCCACCATGCCCAGCTAATTTCTTTTCGTATTTTTAGTAGAGACGGGGTTTCACCATGTTAGCCAGGATGGTCTCGATCTCCTGACCTCATGATCTGCCTGACTCGGCCTCCCCAAGTGCTGGGATTACAGGCGTGAGCCACCACGCCCGGCCAACAAAAATGCATTTTAAAAATTAATGAACTCCTAATAGCTTTATGCTATTGTGTTTTTTAAAATTAATACTAATTAAAAATTTTTAAATTAATGAATACATTACAATGCAGCAAGGGATGTTAAAACGGGTCCTGGATTGGAGGAATGTACCAAGAAGAAAGAACTGTTTTAAAAATAAAAGAACAAACCGGGTGCAGTGGCTCACGCCTCTAATCCCAGCACTTTGGGAGGCCGAGACGGGCGGATCACGAGGTCAGGAGATCGAGACCATCCTGGCTAACACGGTAAAACCCCGTCTCTACTAAAAATACAAAAAAAATTTAGCTGGGCGTGGTGGTGCGTGCCTGTAGTCCCAGCTACTCGGAGGCTGAGGCAGGAGAATGGCGTGAACCCAGAAGGCAGAGCTTGCAGTGAGCCGAGATGGTGCCACTGCACTCCAGCCTGGGCGACAAAGCAAGACTCCGTCTCAAAAAACAAAAAAAAAACAAAAAAAAAACCACACATACAGAAAATAAAAGAACAAGACACAGATTAATGACTAACTTCACTCTATTCATCCACAGTCAGGGAGTAAGTAAGCACTTACCTTAAATAAAAATGTAAGATTTAGAAGAGATATATCATTCAAGAGAAAGATGTAAGAAAAAAAACTGTCTTAGGAGGAAGGGTCCATAAATAAGAACTGTTGGCTGGGCATGGTGGGGGCTCATGCCTGTAATCCCAACATTTTGGGATGCCAAGGAATATCACTTGAGGCCAGCCTAAGCAAAGAGTGAGACCCCTTCTCTATAAAAAAATTTGAAAATTAGCTGGGTGTAGACACCTGTAGTCTTAGCTACCGAGAAGGCTGAGGCAGGAGGATCACCTGAGCCTAGGAGTTGGAGGCTGCATTCAGCTATGCTTAGCACCACTATACCCCAGCCTAGGTGACAGAGCAAGACCTTATCTCAAAAAAAAAAAAAAAAAAAGAAAGAAAAGAAAAAGAAAACAAATTACTGAAAAGGGTGGCAGCCACAAGGATGGAGATGAAATCAGGTCATGATGATTAAAAAAAAAAAAAATTTTAGAAATCTGAATGCGGTTAACAGCTGAGACCACAATAACCATCTATTATTTACTATAACATCTGGCACATATTTATTTTATTATTATTAATTTTTTTTTTTTTTGGTAGAGACAGGGTTTCAACGTGTTGCCCAGGCTGGTCTTGAGCTACTGCGCTAGAGCAATCTGCCTGTCTTGGCCTACCAAACTGCTGGGATAAACAGGCGTGAGAAAACATGACTGGTCACATCTGGTACATATTAAGATTAGATAACCTGAGGCTGGGTGTGGTGGCTTATGCCTATAATCCCAGCATTTTGTGAGACGAGGTGGGAGAATCACTTGAGGTCAGGAGTTCAAGACCAGCCTGGCCAACATGACGAAATCCCGTCTCTGACAAAAATACAAAAATTAGCTGGTCTGGTGGCAGGCGCCTGTAATCCCAGTGACTCGGGAGGCTAAGGCAGGAGAATCGCTTAAACCCGGGAGTCGGAGGTTGCAATGAGCCAAACTCACACCACTGCACTCCAGCCTGGGTGACAGAGGAAGACCCTGTCTCCAAAAAAAAAAAAAAAAAAAAAAAAAAAAAAAAAAAAAAAAGTTATCTACTTTTTTAGCTGGGATTATAAGCGCACAATACCACACCCAGCTAATTTTTGTATTTTTGGTAGAGACAGGGTTTCGCCATGTTGGCCAGGCTGGTCTTAAACTCCTTGCCTCAGGTGATTCATCTACCTCAGGCTCCTAAAGTGCTGGGATTACAAGCGTGAGCCACCGTGCCTCGTTGCCCAGCCTGGAGTGCAATGGTGTGATCTCGGCTCACCGCAACCTCCGCCTCCTGAGTTCAAGCGATTCTCCTGCCTCGGTCTCCTGAGTAGCTGGGATTACAGGCATGTGCCACCAGGCCTGGCTAATTTTGTACTTTTAGTAGAGATGGGGGTTTCTCCATGTTGGTCAGGCTGGTCTCAAACTCCCGACCTCAGGTGATCTGCCTGCCTGGGCCTCCCAAAGTGCTGGGATTACAGGCGTGAGCCACCGTGGCCAGCCGAGACTTCCAACTCTTAAGTATCTGTCCAACTATGGTTTTTTCTCTTTTTTTTTTTTTTTTGAGACAGTGGCTCGCTCTGTCACATAGGCTGGAGTGCAGTGGTGAGATCTTGACTCACTGCAACCTCTGCCTCCCAGGTTCAAGCAATTCTGCCTCAGCCTCCCGAGTATCTGGGATTACAGGCACCTGCCACAACACCCGGCTAATTTTTAAAAATATTTTTAGTAGAGACGAGGTTTCACCATCTTGGCCAGGCTGGTCTTGAACTCCTGACCTTGTGATCCACCCGCCTCAGCCTCCCAAAGTGCTGGGATTACAAGCATGAGCCACCACGCCCAGCCCCAACCACGGTTTTAAAACCAGTATGGTTTGTAACATCTCCTTAGTCCCTAGGACAAGCCCATTTCAATTCAAACAAACGGTAAGAAATTAAGTTTAAATGAGGGAACGTAACATATCCCACATCCCCTAAGAAAACATTTCAGGATAAAGGTGGTAACCAAACATGTTTCATAACTGACAATTTAAAAAAACATATCAGGCTGGGTGTGGCGGCTCATACCTGTAATCCCAGAACTTTGGGAGGCCGAGGCAGGAAGAATCACCTGAGGTCAGGATTTGGAGACCAGCCTGGCCAACATGGTGAAATCCCATCTCTACTAAAAATACAAAAAAAAAATTAGCAGGGCATGGTGGTGGGTGCCTGTAATCCTAGCTACTTGGGAGACTGAGGCAGGGGAATTGCCTGAATCCAGGAGGCAGAGGTTGCAGTGAACAAAGGTCACACCATTGTACTCCAGCCTGAGCAACACGAGTGAGACACTGTCTCTAAAAAACATAACAGAGCCGGGCACGGTGGCTCACGCCTGTAATCCCAGCACTTTGGGAGGCCGAGGTGGGCGAATCATTTGAGGTCAGGAGTTCAAGACCAGCCTGGTCAACACGGTGAAACCCTGTCTCTACTAAAAATACAAAAATTAGCTGGGTGTGTTGGTGCGTGATTGTAATCCCAGCTACTTGGGAGGCTGAGGCAGGATAATTGCTTGAACCCGGGAGGCAGAGGCTGCAGTGAGCCGAGATGGAGTCACTACACTCCAGCCTGGGCAACAGAGTGAGACTCCATCTCAAAAACAAAACAAAAAAACAGTTCACAAAAAATGCTAAACAATATTCCAAAACATAATAAAGTACCTAAAACCTCCTAGAAAATGGAATTAAAATGGAGTCTCAATACTTACGATATAACCTGCATAGTCTTCATTTTCAACAAAGGAATCATGAAGCCAGATAAATTCCTCATGTTGCCGAACAACTGAAAACTCGTTTTGTTTAAAATTTGGCAGTGAACTCTGTAAAGATAGAGATTTTCTTGAATAAAAATCAAATTTACACTAAAAAGTTTTTTGAAACTGCATCTTGCTCTGCCACCAGGCTGGAGTGCACTGGAACAATCTCGGCTCACTGCAGCCTCAACCTCTCAGGCTCAAACAATCCTCCCACCTCAGTCTCCCAAGTAGCTGGGACTATAGGTACGAACCACCACACCTAGTTAATTTTATTTTTTGTAAAGATGAGGTCTCACTAAGATGCCCAGGCTGGTCTTGAACTCTTGGACTCAAGCGATCATCCTGCCTCGGCCTCCCAAAGTGCTGGGATTATAGGTACAAGCCACTGTGTCTGGCCTTAAAAAGTTTTTAATAAATATTTTCTATCATTTAAAAAAATTCATCTTATTTCAAGACCATCAGTGCCCTTTAAAGTCTATCATAAAACCTGAGATATCTGGACAAAATTATCTTCGGATTGTTGGGAAAGTAAGCTGACAGACTCTTATTATATTGTACTGCTACAGTTACTTAAAAGTTACGTTACTAGTGTATATTAAACTCACCTATTCAAACAAAGGAAAGAAATCTGCAATCTGAAAATGCACTCAAGAACTGAAATCTAATAACAATAATAATTTGTGCCTGGCCACTGTGGCTCATGCCTGTAATCCTAGCACTTTGGGAGGCCAAGTTGGGTGGATCACCTGAGGTCAGGAATTAGAGACCACCCTGACCAATATGGTGAAACCCCATCTCTACTAAAAATACAAAAATTAGCTGGGCGTGGTGGCTTGTGCCTGCAGTCCCAGCTACTTGGGAGGCTGAGACAGGAGAATTGCTTGAACCCAGGAGGCGGAGGTTGCAGTGAGTGAGCCAGGATCACACCACTGCACTCCAGCCTGGACGAAAGAGACTCCATCTCAAAAAAAATAGTAATAATAATCATTTGTAAGACAGTAATTTGACAGAAAGAACAATGAAATTGAAAGTAACAAGAATGATAAAAGATACTAATAAAAATTTGGAAAAAATTAAATTTGCCCTCTGTCTAGGTTCTGATTCTCAGAATATTAATCTAAAAAAAGTACATTTTCCTACACCTATTTATGTTAAAATAGTCTCTTTCCAATTATGTTTAAAATCCAAGTACCAGTCAACATATCACATACGTAGTATAATAAATGGCTAAAATAATAGAAAGTACAAAATCACATTTACCTTTGTGTGAACAGTGAATTTTACTTTATCCCGCTCACTAAGAGCATCAGAAATGTCCACCTGCAGCGCAGCATCACTTTGAAGATCTACATTTATTGCTTTAAGCTGGAAGAAGAAAACCAGTATCTTAATGAAAATCATGTGCTTTTATATAATTTTTTTCTCAGACAATACAAAAACAAAACAAAAATAACAAAAGATTAAGTCTAAAGAGGTACTCATGTCCATATAATATACATATTATATACATTTTGAAGCAGCTGCTTTGGGCAACGCTATTACCTTAATACTGTAGTATTCAATTCTAGAATTTTCATTTTATAGTATTCAACTATATTTTGCTTTACTTAAGTCACCGAGCTAATCATGATTAATTATAGTTTAGTTACAGTTTAATTCAAAAAGAAAACTCTTTTCAGTCAGATGTGATGTCTCATGTCTGTAATCCCAGCACTTTAGGAGGCTGAGGCAGGACTGACTGCGTCCAGGAATTCAAGACCACCCCGGGAAACATAACAAGACCCTGTCTCTACAAAAATTGAAAAAAAAAAAAAGAAAAAAAGAAAATAGCCAAATATGGTGGCACACATCTGTGGTCTCACTACATAGGAGGCTGAGGCAGGAGATGTGAGCAGTAATCATGCCACTGCACTTCAGCCTGGATAACGGAGCAAAACCATCTCAAAAAACAAAAAACAAAACAAAACAAAACAAAAAAACCAAAAAAAAAAAAACCTGTCTCAAAAAAACCCCAAAAAACCTATTTTCCAGAAAGTGGTCCATTTAAGTTCAAGTATTCTAAAATTAAGGAATGTGTCGTCTTGAAGCACAAGAAAAATAATAAAAAGACTATCAAACAACAAGTTTAACTCCTGCCTCTTTATATTCAGGAATATACAATGAAACTATCAAATATAATTAAATACATTAATGTAAAGTGCTAAGAAAAATACTAACATACAGTAAGTACTCAATAAATAACTCCATAAGCTACATTTGAAGAAATGAATATATTCCCTATATAGTGCTTCCACTTTCTCATCTGTAAGAAGACTCTTCTTGGCCAGGCGCGGTGGCTCAAGCCTGTAATCCCAGCACTTTGGGAGGCCGAGACGGGCGGATCACGAGGTCAGGAGATCGAGACCATCCTGGCTAACCCGGTGAAACCCCGTCTCTACTGAAAAATACAAAAAACTAGCCGGGCGAGGTGGCGGGCGCCTGTAGTCCCAGCTACTCGGGAGGCTGAGGCAGGAGAATGGCGTAAACCCGGGAGGCGGAGCTTGCAGTGAGCTGAGATCCGGCCACTGCACTCCAGCCTGGGCGACAGAGCGAGACTCCGTCTCAAAAAAAAAAAAAGAAGACTCTTCTTGTTTTAAATTTTTAAACTTCATGTTTTTCTTACTCTTTAAACAATAAATACTGTAACTTGTTTGGGTAATTTTGAGACTTAGGATAAGACTCAAAACACTAAAAGGTAAGTCTTAGCCAGCTGCAAAGACATGAAATAGACTGTTTCTTTTTTTTTTTTTTTTTTGAGATGGAGTCTTGCTCTGTCGCCCAGGCTGGAGTGCAATGGCCGGATCTCAGCTCACTGCAAGCTCCGCCTCCCGGGTTCACGCCATTCTCCTGCCTCAGCCTCCCAAGTAGCTGGGACTACAGGCGCCCGCCACCTCACCCGGCTAGTGTTTTGTATTTTTTTTTAGTAGAGACGGGGTTTCACCAGGTTAGCCAGGATGGTCTCGATCTCCTGACCTTGCGATCCGCCCATCTTGGCCTCCCAAAGTGCTGGGATTACAGGCTTGAGCCACCGCGCCCGGCGAAATAGACTGTTTCAAAGACAGTACTCTAGTTGTAAAACCTAGGACTTAGAGAATCTCACCTGGTCATTAGTATCTCAAATTTTAATTATATTGTAAATGAAAAAAATGCTGAATGCAAATGCAAAATTGTTTACTCAATGATTTCAAATATATATATGTGTATATATAAATTTTATTTTTTGTTTTTGAGACAGGGTCTCACTCTGTTACCCAGGTTGGAGTGCAGTGGTGATCTCTGTTCACTACAACCTCTCCCTCCCGGGTTCAAGTGATTCTCCCACCTCAGCCTCCTGAGAAGCTGGGATTATAGGCGTACACCCCCACATCCAGCTATTTTTTGTAGTTTCTGGTAGAGACAGGGTTTTGCCATGTTGGCCAGGCTGGTCTTGAACTCCTGACCTCAAGTGATCCGCCCACCTTGGTATTCAAATTGCTTGAGCTCAGGAATCTGAGACTAGCCTGGCCAACACAGAAAAACCCCATCTCTACAAAAAATACAAAAATTAGCCTGGCACATGTTGTACACCTGTAGTCCCAGCTACTTGGGAAGCTGAGGTGTGGGGAATGGCTTGAGCCCAAGAGGTGGAGGTTGCAGTGAACTGAGATCACACCACTGCACTCCAGCCTGGGCAACAGAGCCAAACCCTGTCTCAAAAAAAAAAAAAAAAAAAGGCGGGGGGGACGCCAGGTGCAGTGGCTCACACCTATAATCCCAGCACTTTGGGAGGCTGAGGCAGGTGTATCATGAGGTCAAGAGATTGAGACCATCCTGGCCAACATGGTGAAACCCCATCTCTACTAAAAATACCAAAATTAGCTGGACATGGTGGCGCGTGCCTGTAGTCCCAGCTACTTGGGAGGCGGAGGTTGCACAAAGTGGAGATCACGCCACTGCACTTCAGCCTAGTGACAGAGTGAGACTCCGTCTCAAAAAAAAAAAAAAAAAAAAAAAAATCTGTTTCCCTGTTTCCTTTTTTTTCTTTTTTTTTTTTTTGGAGACAGAGTCTTACTCTGTCGCCCAGGCTGGAGTGCAGTGGTGCAATCTTGGCTCACTGCGAGCTCCACCTCCCGGGTTCACATTCTTCTGCCTCAGTCTCCCGAGTAGCTGGTACTACAGGTGCCTGCCACCATTTTTTGTATTTTTTTTAGTAGAGACAGGGTTTCACTGTGTTAGCCAGGATGGTCTTGATCTCCTGATCTCGTGATCCACCCACCTCGGCCTCCCAAAGTGCTGGGATTACAGGCGTGAGCCACTGTGCCTGGCCTCCTTTTTTTCTTTAATCACATTCAGGCCTTTGTTTTTTGTTTTAAATAGAGACAGGGTCTCACTATGTCACCCAGGCTGATCTTGAACTCCTGAGCTCAGGCAATCCTTTCACCTTGGCTTCTCCAAGTGCTGGGATTACAGGTGTGAGCCACTGAGCCAGGCGAGGCCACTTTTAAGATGTTTATTGTGGTAGCTCCCTGGGAGGTATCTACATCCAAATTCCTGGGAGCTGTAAATGTTACCTTGTATGTCAATAAAGGACTAGGACTTTGCAGATGTCATTCAATTATGGATTTTGAGATGGGGATTTTGAGATTATCCTGGATTATCTAGGTGGGCCTTAAAGGCAATCAATCACATGTTATTTTTTGAGATGGAGTCTCACTTTGTCCCCCCAGGTTGGAGTGCAGTGGCCCCATCTTGGCTCACTACAACCTCCGCCTCCCATGTTCAAGCGATTTTCCGGCCTCAACCTCCCGAGTAGCTAGGACTACAGGCATGTACAACCAGGCCCAGCTAACTTCTGTATTTTTAGTAGAGATGGGGTTTTACCATGTTAGCCAGGCTGGTCTTCAACTCCTGACCTCAGGTGATCCACCCGCCTCAGCCTCCCAAAGTGCTGGGATTACAGGAATGAGCCACAACGCCGAGCCAGCACATTATCTATATACAAAAAGCAGAGGCCAGGTGCTGCCGGTGGCTCACGCCTGTAATCCCAGCACTTTGGGAGGCCAAGGCAGGTGGATTACCTGAGGTCAGGAGCTCGAGACCAGCCTGACCAACATGGAGAAGCCCCATCTCTACTAAAAATACAAAATTAGCCAAGTGTGGTGGCGCATGCCGATAATCCCAGCTACTCGGGAGGGTGAGGCAGGAGAGTGGTGTGAACCTGGGAGGCGGAGCTGGCAGTGAGTAGAGATGAGGCCACTGCACTCCAGCCTGGGCAAGAGTGAGACTCAGTATCAAAAAAAAAACTTTGACACAGAAAAAAATACTCCAATAACTAATGAGAAGGTCTTGTGACCATGGAGGCAGATTAGAGTACTGCAGCCACAAACCAAGGGCTGCTGCTGCTGGTAGCCACTGAAAGCTGGAGGAAGCAAGGAATCCTTCCCTCGAGCCTCTGGAGGGAGAGCTGGCCCTGCCAGCTTGACATCCTGACGTCAGCTCAGTGATACTGATTTCTGACTTCTGGCCTTCAGAACTGTGAGAGAATAATTTTATGTAGTTTTTTTTTTTTTTTGAGACGGAGTCTCGCTCTGCCGCCCAGGCTGGAGTGCAGTGGCGCGATCTCCGCTCACTGCAAGCTCTGCCTCCCGGGTTCACGCCATTCTACTGCCTCAGCCCCCAGAGTAGCTGGGACTACAGGCGCCCGTCACTACGCCCAGCTAGTTTTTCGTATTTTTAGTAGAGACAGGGTTTCACTGTGTTAGCCAGGATGGTCTCAATCTCCTAACCTTGTGATCCACCCGTCTCGGCCTCCCAAAGTGCTGGGATTATAGGCGTGAGCCACCGCACCCGGCCTAAATTTATGTAGTTTTAAGCCATCAAGTTTGTGGTAACTTGTTACAGCAGCCACAGGAAACTAGTTCATTTATCATACAGGTTTTAGAATAATAACTGCGGCATTTCTCCACTTCTTACGTTTTCATTGCTTAGTCTAGCATTTCCAAAACACACCTAGTAAGAATCAACCTGGTTGCTTGTTAAAAATACAGAATCTGGGGCCGGGTGTGGTGGCTCACGCCTGTAATACCAGCACTCTGGGAGGCTGAGGCAGGTGGATCACGAGGTCAGGAGTTCAAGACCAACGTGGCCAAGATGGTGAAACCCCGCCTCTTACTAAAAATACAAAAATTAGCTGGGCCTGGTGGCAGGCGCCTGTAATCCCAGCTACTCGGGAGGCTGAGGCAGCAGATTGCTTGAACGTGGGATGCGGAAATTGCAGTGAGTCAAGATGGCACCACTGCACTCCAGCCTAGGCGACAGAGTGAGACTCTGTCTCAAAAAAAAAAAAAAAAATCTGGCTGTGTGTGGCGCTCACACCTGTAATCTTAACACTGGGAGGCTGAGGCGATTGGATCACTTGAGCTCAGGAGTTCAAGACCAATTTAGGCAACATGGCAAAACCCTGTCTCTAAAAAAAAAAAACCGAAAACAATTAACAAGAACAAAAATTAGCCAAGGGTGGGATTACAGGTGTGAGATTTAGTGTTCATTACATAAAATGTACACAAATCATCTAGGCAGATTTTCTTCTCAGTTTAGCAAAAAGTCAATCATTTAGAGGGTTTTACTAAGGACAGGAGTCAAGCAAACAACTTGTGTTTCATAAAAATTTTTAAAATGTTATGTGTTTCATAAAAATTTAATTGGCTGGGCACGATGGCTCACGCCTGTCATCCCAGCACTTTGGGAGGCCGAAGCAGGAGGATCGCAAGGTTAGGAATTTGAGACTGGCCTGGCCAACATGGTGAAACCTTGTTTCTACTAAAAATACAAAAAAGAAAAAAAAAATTAGCCAGGTGTGGTGGTGGGCGCCTATAATCCCAGCTACTCAGGAGGCTGAGGCAGGAGAATTGCTTGAATCTGGGAGGCGGAGGTTGCAGTGAGCTGAGATCGCACCACTGCACTCCAGCCTGGTTGAGAGAGCACGACGTCTCAGGTAAAAAAAATTTAATCAACTTTCTGCAACTAGTGAGTTCAGTTTGAAGAAATTTCTAATTAGATTACATTCAATGGCTTAATCTTTTTCTGGGACAATAAACATTGGACTGTCTTCTGTCAGAGGCTGACTAGGTTAAACATTTGTGTCACTGGTCAAGAGAAAGATTATGACAAAAAAAAATAAAAATTAAGTAACATAAATGTAGTATCATTAGAAGAACAATTTAAAGACTTTGACCTGCTGTTCCATATATAATTACTTAGTAAAAGGCTAGGCACGGTAGCTTATGCCTGTAATCCCAGTACGTTGGGAGGCCAAGGCAGGACCACTTGTGGCCAGGAGTTCGAGACCAGCATGGGCAACACAGTGTGACCTTGTCTGCACAAAAAATTTTTAAATTAGCTGGCTGTAATGGTGCACATCTGTGGTCCCAGCTCCTCAGGAGGCTGAGGCTGCAGTGGGCTGTGATTGTCCCACTGCACTCCAGCCTGGGTGACGGAGTGAGACCCTGTCTCAAAAAAAAAAAAAAAAGACTTGGGCCAGGCACAGTAGCTCATGCCTGTAATCCCAGCACTTTGAGAGGCCAAGGTGGGTGGATCACAAGGTCAGGAGATCAAGATCATCCTGGCTAACACAGTGAAACCCCATCTCTACTAAAAATGCAAAAAATGAGCCAGGCGTAGTGGCAGGCACCTATAGTCCCAGGAACTTGGGAGGCTGAAGCAAGAGAATAGCTTGAACCCAGGAGACAGAGCTTGCAGTGAGCCGAGATTGCGCCACTGCACTCCAGCCTGGGGGACAGAGTAAGACTCTGTCTCAAAAAAAAAAAAAAAAAAAAAGACTTAGGAAGACATTCACTACTAGTTATTATACTGACTAGTGTACTATGAAGTATCTAGCTTAGAACATCCCTAAAAAGTCAGTTGTTCATATTTTGACAGAAAAAAAATGTAGAGAGATGGATGAGTGGATGGGATGGGGCAAAGAGGAAGGAAGAAAAGAAAGAAAATAACTTTGACTCTTACAATAGTATTCGAACTGATGTTACTTCAGCCCTTGCCCCTCATAAATTTATTCCCTACAGGGTCACCACTATGGTATCATTAAACTAGAAATCATTTCTCTGCTCAAAATCTAAGGAGTTTCCGCTTGAAGAAAAGCTGAATACCTTACAGTGGCCTACCAGGCACTATAAAATCTCCATCTGATATCATCTAATTTACCACTCCTCTGGCTCACTATAGTCCTGCCATATGGCCTCCTTTTTTGGGGGGGATGGAGTCTTGCTGTGTCGCCAAGGCTGGAGTACAGTGGTGCGATATTGGCTCACTGCAACCTCCGCCTCTCTGGTTCGAGTGATTTTCCTGCCTTAGCCTCCCTAGTAGCTGGAATTATAGACATGCGCCACCACGCCCAGCTAATTTTTGTATTTTTAGTAGAGATGGGGTTTCACCATGTTGGCCAGGCTGGTCTTGAACTCCCAACCTCAGGTGATCCACCCGCCTTGACCTCTCAAGTACTGGGATTATAGGCGTGAGCCACTGCACCCCACCCTCCTTGTTCTTTGAACACACAAACATGCTGCCGTCTCAGGGATTCTTTGCACCCGCTGGTTCCCTCTGCCTGGAACACTCTGCCCCCAGATATCTATCTGCACAGCTCACTTTCTTCAAGTCCTTACGTCTTCCTCAGGAAGGCCTTTCCTAGGCACCCTATCTAACAGTGCAGCTCAAACCATCCTCCCTTTCAGCCCAAAAATCCTTACTCCTCCCTCATTTTTCTTCATAATGCTTATTCAAAACCTAATATACTTTACTTTTTAAAAATGTCTTTTCATGACTGTAATTCACCTCCATGAAGACATAGGTTTTTATCTATTTTGTTCATTGCTATATTCCCAATAGAAGTTCTCAACAAATATTTGTGGAATGTAAAGGAGGGAAGAGGAAAGAAAGAAAGGTGGTAACCACAACTGGGCTGCAAAACTATTTTCAGGTAATTACAGTACAATCAATTAAAAACCCCATGATAGAAGCGAATTTGATTGGCCGGGTGCAGTGGCTCATGCCTGTAATTCCAACACTTTGGGAGGCCAAGGTGGGCGGATCACGAAGTTAGGAGTCCGAGACCAGCCTGGCCAACATGGTGAAACCCCATCTCTACTAAAAATACAAAAATTAGCTGGGTGCAGTGGTGTATGCCTGTAGCCCCTGCTACTCAGGAGGCTAAGGCAGAAGGATCACTTGAACCCAGGAGGTGGAGGTTGCAGTGAGCTGATATCATGCCATGGTACTTCAGCCTCGGTGACAGAACACAACTCTGTCTCAAAAAATATATAGATAGAATAAATATAAACACTTGACTCTCTAGGCAATACAGTAATATGCGGTTATTTAATAAACTTTTTTTGCAGCACTTATACGCAAACAACTGTCCCAGGTATTGCGGAAGATTTAAAGTGAGCAAAAAGCCCTGCCTTCAAGAAATCTGTTTGCAATGAGAAAGACAATCAACCTTATGTAATATAAAATTAACTGCTTCCTGCTTTCTCCCCACCACTTTTACCACATGTACAATGTAACCTCATCAACACCTCCAGTCCTGTGACCTTTCCATTTATTTCCAGTCTGTCGGCACTCCCTCTGCTTCACTCCTTTTCCAATCTACTCCGCAAATGCCATTCCAATACCTTTCCTGCTGGCCCCTTCAACTCTCACTGCTCTTTTACCATAGCTGGCTTACAAATTCCCATTCAGGATCTACTTATCTTTTATTTATTTATTTTTGTATAGAGACGAGGTCTCACTATGCTGCCCAAGCTAGATTTGAACTCCTGGGCTCAAGAGATCCTCCCACCTCAGCCTCCCAAATGCTGGGATTACAGGCATGAGCCACCTGGCCTCAAGATGAATATAATCTTCAACTTTTACATTTGGGCTGCTGAGTATGGCTACAGAAAAGTCACCATTGTTTGTACTGTTCCATTTCAAATTAACGGTCTCCAAATTGCAAATGCTCTTTTAAAACTACTCAGCAGTCCAGTCCTGTGCAACTTCACTCAGCTCCTCTTTTGATTTCCTGCAGCAACAATTCCAACTTTTACTACATTACACCCCACCCTCAACAAGTGAACTTGCCTCCTCCAGCCCAGAGAAATAAATGCCAGCAGCTGTTCATTCTCTCAGGCCCACCAACAAACCTTTTTACAAATAAATTTTGCCTTACAGCTGGTCATTGTGGGACACACTTGTAGTCCCAGCTACTTGGAAAGCTGAGGTGGGAGGATCACTTGAGGCCCAGGAGGTCAAGGCTGCAGTAAGCTGTGATGGTGTCACTGCATGCCAGCCTGAGCAACAGAGCAAGACCATGTCGAAAAACAAAAACAAAAACAAAATTCTTTACATGAGTACCTAATTTCCAAACCAATGATATTTTTCAGTCTGCTTGGCCTCTCTGCAGTATTCTGCGTTGGTATCATTCTGACCACTCCTTTCTTAAAACTATCTCAACTTTTAAAAAATCATTATTTTTAAAACTGGAGATGGGCCGGGCGCGGTGGCTCAAGCCTGTAATCCCAGCACTTTGGGAGGCCGAGACGGGCGGATCACGAGGTCAGGAGATCGAGACCATCCTGGCTAACACGGTGAAACCCCATCTCTACTAAAAAATACAAAAAAAAAAAAAAAACTAGCCGGGCGAGGTGGCGGGCGCCTATAGTCCCAGCTACTCGGGAGGCTGAGGCAGGAGAATGGCGTAAACCCAGGAGGCGGAGCTTGCAGTGAGCTGAGATCCGGCCACTGCACTCCAGCCTGGGCGACAGAGCCAGACTCCCTCTCAAAAAAAAAAAAAAAAAACTGGAGATGGGGCCAGGCGTGGTGGTCACGCCTATAATCTCAGCACTTTGGGAGGCTGAGGCAGGAGGATCACTTGAGGCCAGGAGTTTGAGACCAGCCTCAGCCGGGTGTGGTGGCTTAAGCCTGTAATCCCAGCACTTTGGGAGGCCAAGACGGGCAGATCACGAGGTCAGGAGATCGAGACCATCCTGGCTAACACGGTGAAACCCCGTCTCTACTAAAAAAATACAAAAAACTAGGCGGGTGCCTGTAGTCCCAGCTACTCGGGAGGCTGAGGCAGCGTAAACCCGGGAGGCGGAGCTTGCAGTGAGCTGAGATCCGGCCACTGCACTCCAGCGCGGGCGATGGAGCGAGTCTCCATCTCAAAAAAAAAAAAAAAAAAAAAAGAGACCAGCCTGGGCAACAAGGTGAAATCCTGTGTCTACTAAAAATACAAAAATTAGCTGGGCATGGTGGTACATGCCTGTAATCCCAGCTACTCAGGAGGCTGAGACACAAGAAACTGCTTGAATCCGGGAGGAAGAAGTTGCAGTGAGTCAAGATAGTGCTACTGCACTCCAACCTGGGTGATAAAGTGGGACTCTCCCTCAAAAAAAAAAAAAAAAAAAAAAGTGACGGGCATCTCACTCTGTCGCCCAGGCTGGAGTACAGTGGTACAATCTTAGCTCCCTACAGCCTTGAACTCCTGTGATCAAGCAATCTTCCTTCCTCAGCCTCCCAAGCAGCTAGCTAGGACCAAATGCATGTGTGACCACACCCTGCTAATTTTTAGTTTTTGTAGAGACAGGATATTTCTACATACCCCAGACTGGTTTCAAACTCCTGGGCTCAAGTGATCCTCTTGCCTCAGCCTCTCAGAGTGCTGGGATTATAGGCATGAGCCACTAACCCAGCTTCTCTCAACTTCTGAAGTCTCCTCTGATTCGCCTCCTATCCCTCTCAGCCCCATTAAGCAATCATCTTTGCTCTGGTCCTTAAATGCTGGTTTCCCTTGGGTGCTATCTAATGTTGCAAATATCAGCCATTCTCAACTAATAATTCCTAAGTAATTACATCTCCAATTCAGACCTTTTATTCTAAGTTCCCAATTTAATTTCAAGTTACCAACTAGACATAGCCATCTGGATGTATATGCTTATTAAACAATTCAGTGCCCTCAATGTATCAAGCACTGTCCTACATGTTAAGGAGACAGCAGTGAAGAGACACAATCCTCAACCTTACAGATCTTACATTCTAGTTTGGCAGGGGCAGGTTAGATGCCTCACAGGCACTTTAAATCCAACATACTTGGAACTAGACTTATGACCTAACCTCTAACCCTGCTCTTCCTATTTTCTCCTTCTCCCTTGCCCAGCCCATGTACTTACTTATTCAGTCACTATGTCCTGTCAATTCTATCTCCTAAACATCTCTTTACTACATCCCTTCCTTCATCCCTCTTCCACTGCCTTAGTTCTACCTTTGTCATTTCTCATCTGGACTGTTGCATTAGCCTGTTAACTGGTTTCTTTGCTTTCTGAAAGGAAGCATCAATCTATCCTCTATATTAGAATAATCTACAATGATATTTTCACCTGGAAATATCTTTCCTCTTTTTTTTTTTTGAGATGGAGTTTTGCTCCTGTCGCCCAGGCTGGAGTATAGTGGCATGATCTTGGCTCACTGCTGCCTCTGCCTCTTGGGTTCAAGCGATTCTCCTACCTCAGTTTCCCTAGTAGCTGGGATTACAGGCACCCACCACCACACCTGGCTAATTTTTTTTTTGTACTTTTAGTATAGATGGGGTTTCGTCACGTTGGCCAGGCTGGTGTTGAACTCCTTACCTCAGGTGATCTGCCCACCTCGGCCTCCCAAAGTGCTGGGATTACAGGCATGAGCTACTGCACCTGGCCTGGGCATGTCTTTCCTAGCTTAAAATCCCTCAGTACTTCCCACTGCCTGGAGTCTTTCACTATGCACTTTATACTCTGTCCATACTGGCTGCATGTACCTTTGCAACCTCTGCTCCAGTAAGAACAAGTGCTCTAGGAGGAACCAAATTACCAACACATGCCATCCTCCCCGTTGGAAAGCAGACCAATAGCACAGTGGTTAAAAGCCAGGCCCTAAAGCTAGACTGCCTATTTGACCACAGCTCCTACTGGCTTTTGACTTTGGGCAAGTTATTTAATGTCTCTGCAACTCAGTTTTCCTTTCCCGAATAGGAATAACAGTAGGTGTATTTCATAGGGATTTGAGAATTGAGTTAATACATGGAAAGTGCCTGACATACAGTGAATGCTATGTAAATGTGTAACTATCATTATGTCTTTACTACTACCCTTTCCCCTAAAGTTGAACACTTTACTTTGAACTCCCATACACTTTATTTCAAGGGATTATAACTCTATCTCCTTCACTATACTGTGATGGTCTCAGGGAAGGAACTTTGTCTTATTCACCTTTTTAGTCCTCAGCCAACATAATATATGTCACATTTTTATGTGAAATAACTATCAATAAATGTGGAATGTGTTTAAGCTAAAAAGTGTGCAGGTGCAAAACAAAATGCAAGCATCTGGGCCAAATTCAAGTTGAATTTCAAGTGAAAGAAAAGGTGAGGGGAAAATAAAACACTGAAATGCATGCATAAAACAGACAGTCAAGTGTAGAGGTGCTTGGGCAATGGGGAATAGACTAGAATATGGGGGAAGAGATATTGAGAAATGAAGCCGGTCAGAAAAGGTTATAAACAGAGTTTAATGTTAGCCTAAGGAGTTTGGACCTTACCCCCAAAAAAACTGGGGTCCAAGGAAGTCCTTTTCACTAATGGTGCTATATGGTTTAATCATTTCAGTAATATAAGTAATTTGAAGACTGAATTGGAGGTAGAAAGACTAAAGACAGAGACTAAGGATAGGTACTGCTACAGTCCAAGTAAGAAGTAGCAAGGAGTTTAAATGGGACCATGCACATGAAAGATGGGGTAAACAACATTTCCAAGGTGAAATTAACTGGCCGCAATGACTGTTCTGATATAAAATGAAGGATATGACTCAGAGGTTTCTTGCCGGCATAACTGGAAAGTGATGCTATTAACGAAGATAAGGAATACAGAGGTAGGAACAAGGCTAGAAGTACAGGAGAACGAGTAGTTACTCTACCTAAAGTAATTCTTGAAAACAATAAACATATTATTTAGAATTGAAATCAAGTGCAAAGAGAATCATGCCATCACTCTGGCATGCACTGTTCTTATTTAACAAGCACATCAGAAAAAAATGTGTCCAATTCAAAGGGCTCATTTGTTTACCAAATAATATGTTACTGTCCTTTATTTGAGGGAGAAAAACCTATTATATAGAGGTAGGGCTAAAGAGATGAAAATGTGGCCAATATTTTTCAACACTATGTAGTCTTGAAGCCTGTTTTTTAAATTTCTCACAAAACAGTATTTTCCTTTTTTTTTATTATTATTTTTTTTGAGACAGTTTCGCTCTTGTCGCCCAAGCTGGAGTACAATGGCAAGGTCTTGGCTCACCGCAACCTCTGCCTCCTGGATTCAGGTGATTATCCCGTCTCAGCCTCCCAAGTAGCTGGAATTACAGGCACCAGCCATCACACGCGGCTAATTTTTGTATTTTTAGTAGAGATGGGGTTTCACCATGTTGGCCAGGAGGGTCTTTAACTCCTGACCTCAGGTGATCTGCCCATCTTGGCCTCCCAAAGTGCTGGGATTACAAGCATAAGACACTGTGCCTGGTCAAAACAATGTTTTCTTAGGGCGCTGAGATTCTGTTCTAAGCAAAACATCATGATGAAAATGTGCGGCTACTTAAAGATTTATTTAAAAACACTGACTTTAATTTTGTTTACCTGTAGCCAGACGTGGTGGCTCACGCCTGTAATCCCAGCACTTTGGGAGGCCAAGGCAGGTGGATCATGAGGTCAAGAGATCGAGACCATCCTGGCCAACATGGTGAAACCTCGTCTCTAATAAAAATACAAAAATTAGCTGGGCGTGGTGGCGAGTGCCTGTAGTACCAGCTACTCAGGAGTCTGAGGCAGAATAGCTTGAACCTGGGAGGCAGAGGTTGCAGTGAGTCAAGGTCGCATCACTGCACTCCAGCCTAGCAACAATGCAAGACTGTGTCTAGAAAAAAAAAAAGGGCCGGCGTGGTGGCTCACACCTGTAATCCCAGCACTTTGGGAGGCCAAGGCAGGCAGATCACGAGGTCAGGAGATCGAGGCCATCCTGGCTAACATGGTGAAACCCTGTCTCTACTAAAAATACAAAAAATTAGCAGGGCGTGGTGGCGGGTGCCTGTAGTCCCAGCTACTCAGGAGGCTGAGGCAGGAGAATGGCATGAACCCAGGAGGCAGAGGTTGCAGTGAGCCAAGATCGTGCCACTGCACTCCGGCCTGGGCGACAGAGCGAGACTCTGTCTGAGAAAAAAAAAAAAAAAAAAAATTGCTTACTGCTTTACATGAAATGCTAGTTATCATTTTTGAATGTTCTGCCCCCTTTGCAACTCGTATCAATATGTACTTCATGCTTTTTCTCTATCAAGACGCCCTTTTCTTTTTGAGACAGAGTCTTGTACTGTTGCCCAGGTGGGAGTGCAATGGCATGCTCTCAGCTCACTGCAATCTCCACCTCCTGGGTTCCAGTGATTCTCCTGCCTCAGCTTCCCAAGTAGCTGGGATTACAGCTACCCGCCACCACGCCCGGCTAATTTTTTGTATTTTTAGTAGGGACAGGGCTTCACCATGTTGGTCAGGCTGGTCTCGAACTCCTGACCTCGTGATCCACCCGCCTCCGCCTCACAAAGTGCTGGGATTACAGGGGTGAGCCACTGTGACCCGCCAAGACTCCCTTTCTTAAAAGGCTCAACAAGATGATCTAAACTAAAAATGCAATGCCTAAAAGTTCTAATTATGGCAATCTATTTCTATCAGGACAAACACAATGTAAGGAAATTTAAACAGGCCAGATATTTCTGTTTCTAAAATGAGGAAATAGCAGGATAACTTTGTGCAGCAGTAATCAAATTTCAGTCACAAACAGAAACTCCTTGGGCACTCGTTAAATAAGCAGTTATCGTCCGGGCGCGGTGGCTCACGCCTGTAGTCCCAGCACTTTGGGAGGCCGAGGCGGGCAGATCACCTGAGGTCAGGAGTTCGAGACCCGCCTGGCCAATATGGTGAAACCCTGTCTCTATTAAAAAAAACAAAATTAGCCAGGTGTGGTGGTGGGCGCCTATAATCCCAGCTACTCAGGAGACTGAGGCAGGAGAATCGCCTGCACCTGGGAGGTGGAGGCTGCAGTGAGCCAAGATCGTGCCATTGCACTACAGCCTGGGCGACAGGAGTGAAACTCCCTCTAAAAAAAAAAAAAAATTATCAGCTGGGCACAGTGGCTTAGGCCTATACTCCCAGCACTTTGGCAGGCCAAGGCAGGTGGATCACCTGAGGTCAGGAGTTCAAGACGTGCCTGATCAATATGGTGAAAACCCTGTCTCTACTAAAAATACAAAAATTAGCTGGGTGTGGTAGCATGTGCCTGTAGTCCCAGCTACTCAGGAGACTGAGACAGGAGAACTGGTTGAACCTGAAGGCAGACGCTGCAGTGAGCCGAGATCATGCCACTGCACTCCAGCCTGGGTGACAGAGCGAGACCCTGTCTCAAAAAAATTAAAAAAAAAAAACAAACAAAAAAATGCAGTTATCTGCCCTTATGTAGAGGTGGGGCTGAAGAGATCAAACTGTGACCAACAGTTTTCAATACTGTGTATTCCCTACCCTAAGAAATGCTGATTTAGTGAGGAGGTGACAGCCAGAAACTTTCATTTTGATTTTCAAACGACCCAGGTAATTCTAAGGCAAGTATTTCAAGGCCACTTTGAGAAACCTGTGCAGTGGCTCTGATATCAGAAATGTGGTTTAAAGTCCAGCTCTCCCACTCATTGCTGTGTGACCTCAGACCACTAACTTAGTTTCTCTGAAGTTCAGATTTCTCATTAGAAAAAGGGGGATACTAAAGGCTAGAGAGGGATGATGAAATATAATGAAATATAATGAAACAATGATTATGCTGTGCCCACCTGTAATTATATAATTATTATGATTCACTCAGTTCCATGGGACAAAAATAAGGAAGAACTGGGCAAGTGTACATATCCATCCTGATGTTCCAAAAGTGTTCTAATTCATGTTTTTTTTCCATTTCCATATTAAAATTTTCATCTACAGGATTCTATAAGAACATCTCCGTCAGGCATGCTCTTTTGTTTTCCTCTTCAATTTTGTAATACACAAAAAAGTTTCTGGGGCCAGGTGTGGTGGCTCACGCCAGTAATCCCAGCACTTTGGGAGGCCAAGCAAGCAGATCACAAGGTCAAGAAATCGAGACCATCCTAAGCAACACGGTGAAACCCCGCCTCTACTAAAAAAAAAAAAAAAAAAAAAAAATGCAAAAACTTAGCCGGGCATGGTCACGGACTCCTGTAGTCCCAGCTACTCAGGAGGCTGAGGCAGGAGAATGGCATGAACTTGGGAGGCAGAGCTTGCAGCGAGCTGAGATGGCGCCACTGCACTCCAGCCTGGGCAACAGAGCAAGACTCTGTCTCAAAAAAAAAAAAAAAAAAGAAAAAGAAAAAGTTTCTGGACAAATTACTTAAGTGCTTCCAGATCCATGAGCAAATCTTCCTGAAGGCATAAAGCCATGAACACAAATATTCCCCAAAAGATACTTTTCACATCATCGACATACTCAAAAATTAATATTTTTATTTTTACTGAACATTATTAGTAAGATCCTTCAAGAAAGCAAATTCTGTTTGCTTGTGCTAGTAGACCCCAAAAATAGGACACAAAGTTATCTAAATATAAAGGTCATATGCTTTATATTTAGAAAAATCAGTTTAATTGTGCTCTAATCAACTCCTCTCACTTCATTAAGTAACTCTGCTAGTTTCCCCTATTTTAAAATCCAGAATACAATTTAAAAAATTTTTTTAGAGACATGATCTCACTGTGTCACCCAGGCCCTCTCAAGCCATAGCTCACTGTTCTTAAGCTCTCAGTCTCTCAAATAGCTAGAACTATAGGCATATACCACCAAGCTTGCCTAAGTTCAAAAAAAAAATTGTTGTTGTTTTTTTTTTGAGATGGAGTTTTGCTCTTGTTGCCCAGGCTGGAGTGCAATGGCGCAACCTCGGCTCACTGCAACCTCCACCTCCCAGGTTCAAGTGATTCTCCTGCCTCAGCCTCCGGAGTAACTGGAATTACAGGCATGCACCACCATGCCCAGCTAATTTTTGTATTTTTAGTAGAGATGGGGTTTCACCATGTTGGTCAGGCTGGTCTCAAACTCCTGACCTCAGGTGATCCACTCGCTTTGGCCTTCTAAAGTGCTGGGATTACAGGCTGAGCCACCACATCCGATCTTAAAAATTTTAGGTAGAGTTGGGGTGTTGCTATGTTGCTCAGGCTGATCTTGAATTCCTGCCTCAAACAATCCTCTTGCCTTGGCCTCCCAAAATGCTGGGATTACAGGTGTGAGCCATTGTGCCTGGCCAAAACTAAAAATCTTAGAAACAACCAGTAATTCCATATGATGCTTTTGCTTTAACCTGAAATTCTAAATAATGTCTTTGTTTACACTGAGAATTTAATTTATAAAGTATGCAGCACCTTCTCCATCTTTCCTACTATTTAAAAGTTCGGTTGGGCACGGTGACTCATGCCTATAATCTCAGCACTTTGGAAGGCAGAGGCAAGAGGCCCACTTGAGCCCAGGAGTTTGACACTGGCCTGGGCAACATGGTGAGACCCTGTCTCCATAAAAACAAACGAACAGGCCGGGTGCGGTGGCTCACGCCTCTAATCCCAGCACTTTGGGAGGCCGAGGCGGGTGGATCACGAGGTCAGGGGATCGAGACCATCCTGGCTAACACGGTGAAACCCCGTCTCTACTAAAAATACAAAAAATTAGCCGGGCGTGGTGGAGGGCGCCTGTAGTCCCAGCTACACTCGGTCGGCAGAGGCAGGAGAATGGCGTGAACTCGGGAGGCGGAGCTAGCAGTGAGCCAAGATAGTGCCACTGCACTCCAGTCTGGGTGACAGAGCAAGACTCCGTCTCAAAAAACAAACCACAAACAAAAACCTAGCTAGGCATGGTGGCCCATGCCAGTAGTCCCAGCTACTTGGGAGGCTGAGGTGGGAGGATCACTTAAACCCAGGAGGTAAAGGCTGCAGTGAGCTATAACCATGCCACTGCACTCCAGCCTGGGCAACAAAGGGAGATACTGTCTCATAAAACCAAATAAATAAATAAAAGCTTTATAAAAGTCATCAGTTCATACTAACTACCTAATTTGTTATTACAAACAGCAATAACATCCCACAATATTTTATCACCTACCAAATATGCACTAACAGATGTCTCTTTCACATTAAGACGGCTAAGAAAAAGCAAAAGGGAAAACTGAAGGGCAGGCTGTGAAATGTGAAGGAACCACGAAACCTTGATGAATAGTAATTATCATATATCAACATTTTCCAAGTGCTCACTTGTACAAGGGACTATAAAGATAACCACCCTTCAGCCAAGAAAAAAGGGAGTGGAGAGAGGGGTGGAAGGGAGGAATCAGAGACCGGAAGGCTCTTTCTGAAGTAGAATGCAACTAACCTCAGAACACCGAGAGTAGAATGGAGGTTATCAAAGGCCTGGCGGGGTGTGTATGTGGGGGGTGGGGGGGTGGAGCATAGATGTTGGTCAAAGGGTACAGACTTGAAATTTGCTTAGATCTCAAATGTTCTCACACACAAAAAAAACTGGTAACTAGGTGAGGCAGTGGATATGTTAGGTTGATTGTGGTACTCATTTCACAATGTATTGGTGTATTAAAATATAATGTATATCTTAAGTATATACAATTATCAATAGTATTTTTCAATATACCTCAAAGAAGCTAAGGGAGAATAAAACACCAAGGAAATCCTGCCAAAGACAGGATTCGTTGGATATTAGAAAAAGTAAAGATACCGTGGGCTACCCGCACTTTGTATAATCTAGTAGGGCACTGGACAGGAGTTGATTCGGCTACTGTAAAAATCTTTGCAAAATGGTAATGTAGACTACACCGGTACTATTTGAGAGACAGAGAGAAGGGTGGGCGGGAGCAAGTTCGAGATGTCAACACCGGGTGAAAATTGAGGGTGCCGCCGGAAGGTCCGAGAATGGGTTTTCATGGCCCTAAAGTGGTGAGGGAGGGTGGGGGCGTTCCAGCTCCCGCCTCCACTTCCACTTCCCCACCTGCACCCCGCCCTGGGTGGGAGTGGAGGTCCATCAGAAGGCCCGAACCAGCGGCGGGGAACAAGAAAGCAGACGCGGGTCCCCGGGAATCGGAACCGAGCGGCCCCCAGGGAGGAAGGGCTGCAGGAGGGTGGGGCGCGGTGCAGCGAGGAAACCGAAAGGAGGACTACGGAGAGGGAGTGCGGCGCGGCCGGGGACCCCTCCCCGTACCACACCCGTGGACCCAGGATGGGGAGGGAGGGTGGCAGGGTTCCGCGAGCGAAACGGAGGCAGAACTTACTCCGCGGTCCTCTTCTGAGAGGAAGTCCGGGCCGTCGTCCAGGCCTTCCTGCGGGGTCGGCGGGCCCGACGCGCCGGAGAAAAGGATGGGATGGGGGAGACACAAAGGGAGACATTAGTGCCAGGCTGGCGCGGTCCCCGCGCCCGCCCCGCGCCCGCCGCCCCCACCGCGCTCCCGGGGCTCGGCGCCGCGGAGAACACCCACCATCATGGCTGCTCCGAGGCTAGGGCCAGCGCAGGCGCGCATCCCCCTGCTGCCCGCGGGAGCCGGCGGCAGCGAGCGGGGCGGGGCGGGGCGAGGCGGAGGCGGAGGGGCGGGACCTAAGGGCGGTCCCGCCCCGTCCCCGGCGCTGAAAGCTGGAGTCCGTGAGCAAGGAAGGGTAACAGGGCCCTCCGCCCAAGGTCAAGGCACTGAAGTCGGGAGATCCTGAGGACCCAGACCTCATGGCTGGGAGCACCTCGCTGCTGGCGGGCTCTGACCAGGGAAGGGCCGAAGGCCACGCAGGGATTTCTCCAGTAGCCCTGCCCCGAGGGCTCCAGCGAAAAAACGAAGCAGGCGCCCTCCGGAAGCCACAATACATCATCTAGTCTTTGTATTATGCCACACGATAATTAATCACAATAATATTTTGCCTATGGAAGTTGCTGGAAACAAGGACCTTCACAGAGTCAGTAATCAGGGACTATAATCAAGCTTTTATTGCTGGCGAGGTAATAACTACCTCAGAGTTTGGGGGCACTAATGGTTGCGAACTACAAAAATGAGCTGTTTTCATTACAAGAATATTCCTTTCCTTTGTTCGAAGAAATTTCCCCACAGCTACTCTAACTGTCCAGGTGGTTAGTATCACACGGGATCCACATTTCAAATAACAGGAGAAAATCATTCTTAATCCTAGAATCCACACGTTCCTGAGCTTGCATTCAGTTAAGGAATGGCATCTTCAGATGTTCAGACCAGAAACCCTTAACCCATTGAAATCCGTACTCTAGGATTACGCTGTGGCCCACATCTGTAATCCCAGCACATTCGGAGGCCAGGGTGGGCAGATCACCTGAGGTCAGAAGTTCGAGATCATCTTGGCCAACATGGTGAAACCCCGTCTCTACTAAAAATACAAAAATTAGCCGGGTGTGGTGGCGTGCGCCTGTAATCCCAGCTACTCGGGAGGCTGAGGCAGGAGAACCACTTGAACTCGGGAGGCAGAGGTTGCAGTGAGCTAAGATTGTACCACTGCACTCCAGCCTGGGCAACAGAGCAAGACTCTGTCTCAAAAAAGAAAAAAAGAAATCCTTACTCTCCCTTACTTCTCATATCCAACCAAATCCTATGGCTTCTGCAATTGATTGTCTTCCATACCTCTTTAATTAGTCAAATTTTTCCAATTCTCACAGCAATTACCATCAACTCTTGTCTAGACTTTTGCAATACTCTCCTGACTCTACTATTTTCCATCACTCTCTCCTATTTTACACACTGCTGCGAGTGTTCCTCCTGAAACACAGATATTGATGATTATGCTATTACCCTGTTCAGTAATCTTTACAAGCCCCCATGATTCAGTTCCTCAGCCTACGATTTCAAGCCTTCTACATTTGAATCCCTCTCTACTCTGCCAGGCCCTCCATCCTATTTTATTGAAGTGAAGCTCTGAAAACAATATTAAACTTAACTGATATTTTGGCTGGGCGCAGTGGCTCACACCTGTAATCCCAGCACTTTGGAAGGCCAAGGAGGGGTGGATCACCTGAGGTCAGGAGTTCAAGACTAGCCTGGCCAACATGGTGAAACCTCATCTCTACTAAAAATACAAAAATTAGCTGGGTGAGGTGGTGCGTGCCTGTAATCCCAGCTGCCAGGGAGGCCGAGGCAGGAAGATTGCTTGAACTCAGAAGGCAGAGATTTCAGTGAGCCGAGATCATGCCACCACACTCCAGACTGGGTGACAGAGTGAGACTGCGTCTCAAAAAGAAAATAAATAAAAATTAAAAATTAAAAAAACACTCAACTGGTATTTTCATAAGAACTTCTAGCTTTCATTTTGTATGTAAGGAGAACTGAAGTATAGAGAGGTTAAGTTACTGCTCCAACAAAGGTTACTCTACAAAATGGGGGGTGAAAGGGACTTTATTTTTTGTCTTTTGTTTCTTGTTTCCCACTGCATTGCGGTGACTACTAAAGTAGTCTTTTTCACTGGGAGTCATGAGGCATCATGTGGCGTCATTGTAGAGTGATGAAGTGTCAGGAGGAATGTTCCAGTAATTTGCTACTGATTAAAAGTGCCACTATTTCCTATCGGTTTGGTTTTAGATTAAAGGTAATGTCTGTAAAGCTCTTCCTAGGTGGAGAGAAAGAAGTGGAGCTACAATAAATTAGAGGGATTTACATATAACTTATAGGAAGGCCAAGTGCATCCTTGTGGACAAAAGTTGAGAAGTGCCACAGAGAACCACCTGAAATGCCTCCTATCATTAACCAAGAGTTTTAAATTTCAACATTTAAATAAAGTCCAGCCTGGGCATGGTGACTCACCCCTGTAATCCTAGCACACTGGGAGGCTGAGGTGGGAGGATTGCTTGAGCCTGGGTGTTGAAGACCAGCCTGGGCAACATGGCAAAACCCTATCTCTACAAAAAATACAAAAACTAGCCAGGCATGGTGGCACACACCTGTGGTTCCTGCTACTTGGGAGGCTGAGGTGAGAGGATCACTTGAGCCCAGGGAGGCTGAGGCTGCAGTGAGCCATATCAAACTACTGCACTCCAGCCTGGGCAACAGAGTGAGACCCTAACTAAAAAAAAAGAAAAAAAAAGTAAACAAAGTTCAGAAACATTATAATTCCCAAATGCCAAAACTTTAAAATCATTAGTTATGAAAAAAAGAGGTATGATCTAAAGTACAAGTAACTCAACTAAAATTATCAACAAAGGCATGGTAATTACTGCAGCTATAATTCATAGCTGAAAACTCACATGAGTACAGAACCCAAGCTTGAAACAATAAACTTGATAATTAATACCAGAGCTTTCCTTTCTGAGCAAAGGTGTCCAGCTATATTTTGTGAATGATAAAAAGGAATTGTCAGTAACTGATTCTAACAACTGTCAAAAGGCCAAGTTATAGAAAGTAAGGAATTTCGGAAGAAAAGAAGTTAAGAAAAGTTTACATGACAGATTTTTCTGCTACTGATAAAATAAAGAAGACATTAAAGCTGAACCACTCTTCTAATATTTGTAAGCAAATAATCAATTTTTCATTTTGTTTTGATAGATTTCTATGAAATTATCTACTTCTATACAAATGTAATGAACTAGTTATGCTGAATTGCTGTCTGATTACTTAATAGATTTAGCTACACTAAAGTAAAATGTTATGATTGTGAATAGTAAATAGTGTTCTTCAAAAACAAATGTATTGGAAGATTTTAGAGAAGAGTAAAATTTTAGAGAATAATGAATGTTATTTTTAAATTTTAAAAATAAAAAATAGTATTTGCTTTGAACATTTTTGTCAAACAAAAATCAAGTTTTTTTCTAGAAAACAATTTTAATATAAAATGACAATTATTTAATTATAGAAGAAAAATGTTTAATTCCTTTCCTTTTATCATGTTCTGATCAAAGAAGATTTCACCAAAACATATTTTTGCCAATTTCTAACTTCCTCAAATTCTAGAAGATCCCTTTTTGTTTTGAATAACCTGTGGATCCTAATTTTTTCCTCCTACTCCACAGGAGTTATGCTACAACAAAATTCTCTATAGGAAGATTGCTGAACTCTGTTATTTCCAAGATGTACTGTATCAATCAGGATGCCTTTAGCTGCAAGTAACAGATAACACCAATTCAAATAAACTTAAGCAGTAAAGAAATTTATTATTTTACCACCACCACAACAACAACAAAAATCAAGAAACTAGCTGTTTCTGGGCATAGTACAACCTGTGGGTAATGGTGTCATCAAGGACCCAGATTTCTTCCAACTCTCCATTCGGCCACCTTCAGTAACAATCTCATTCCAAGGCTGCTTCTCTTCATGATCCAAGATGACTTCAGTATTTCTAGGTTTTACACCTTGACGTAACAACATCCACAAGCAGAAAAAACAAAAAAACAAACAAAAAAAACCCTGCCCAGGCTGGGCACCATGGTTCATGCCTGTAATCCCAGCACTTTGGGAGGCCAAGGTGGGTAGATCACGAGGTCAGGAGTTCAAGACCAGCCTGGGCAACATGGTGAAATCCTGTCTTTACTAAAAATTAGCTGGGTGTGGTGGTACATGCCTGTAATCTCAGCTACTCGAGAGGCTGAGGCAGGAGAATGGCTTGAACCCGGGAGGTGGAGGTTTTGGTGAGCCGAGATCGCGCCACTGCACTCCAGCCTGGGTGATACAGTGAGAGAGACTCCGTCTCAAAAAAAAAACAAAAAACAAAAAACAAAAAACCCCAAAAACCTGCCCAGAAGCGACCCCTCCCTCTCATATACTTTTCGTATTTCATGGACTAGAAATGGGTCACATCCTTACTCTTAAACAATCCCTGGCAAGGGGACTGATATAATCATAATTGGCTTAGAGTCTAAGACTTCGCCCAATCAAGATATACCCCTATGGCTGCACGCAGTGGCTCACGCCTGTAATCCTAGCTGCTTGGGAGGCTGAGGCAGGAGGATCACTTAAACCCAGGAGTTCGAGATCAGCCTGGGCTACAAAGTGAAACCATGTCTCTGCAAAAAATTAGCTGAGCATAATGGTGTGTGCCCGTAGTACCAGCTACTCAGGAGCCTGAGGTGGGAGGATCACCTGAGCCCAGGAGGTTGAGGCTGCAGTGAGCCTCGATCGCACCACTGCATTCCAGCCTGGGTGACAGAGTGAGACCTTGTAATATATTTAGCTACATGAAAGTAAAATCTTATGATTGCAAATAGTTAATAGTGTGTTTTAATAGTGTTTTAAATGAGTTTTAAGTGTTTTACTTAATAGTGTTTTAAATTTTTATTTATTTCAAAATAAATGTGTTATAAGTGTCTTACTTGTGTTTTAAATTTTTGTTATTGGCCGGGCGCGGTGGCTCAAGCCTGTAATCCCAGCACTTTGGGAGGCCGAGGCGGGCGGATCACAAGGTCAGGAGATCGAGACCACAGTGAAACCCCGTCTCTACTAAAAATACAAAAAATTAGCTGGGCGCGGTGGTGGGCGCCTGTAGTCCTAGCTACTCAGGAGGCTGAGGCAGGAGAATGGCGTGAACCCAGGAGGCGGAGCTTGCAGTGAGCCGAGATCGCGCCACTGCACTCCAGCCTGGGCAACAGCGTGAGACTCCGTCTCAAAAAAAAAAAAAAAAAAATAAATAAATAAATAAATAAATAAATAAATAAATTTTTGTTATTTATTTATTTCAAAATAAATACAAAGTAGTAATAAAAATTTTTAAATAAAAAAATTGGCTGGGTGTGGTGGCTCACACCTGTAATCCTAGCACTTTGGGAGGCCAAGGCAAGCAGATTGCCTGAGTTCAGTAGTTCATGACCAGCCTGGGCAACACAGTGAAACCCCGTCTCTACTAAAAATACAAAAAATTAGCCAGGCATGGTGGCATGCACCTTTAGCCCCAGGTACTTGGGAGGCTGAGGCAGGAGAATTTCTGGAACCTGGGAGGCAGAGGTTACAGTGAGTCAAGATCGCGCCACTGCACTCCAGCCTGGACGACAGAGCAAGACTTCGTCTCAAAAAAAGGAAATAAAAAATTAATCAGGAGTGGTGATATGTGCCTGTAGTCCCAGTTGCTTAAGAAGATGAGGCAGGAGGATCCTTTGAGCTCATGAGTTTGAGATTATAGTGAGCTATGATCCTGCCACTGCACTCCAGCCTGGGTGACAGAGTGAATGAAACCTGTCGCTTAAAAAAAAAAAAAAAAAAGATTTACCTCTCGGCCTGCAACTGGCGTTAGCCTCCCCAAACCAAAAGAAGAATGTGAGCACCTGGATAAAACTGGAGTTGTGGGAAAGGAAAGGAGGGGAAAGGAATGTGAGGTAGAAATCCAACAATGTCTCTTATAAATACCAAAGAAACATTTTTAAGGCCAAAAAGAGGTCATGGTACAATAGCAATCAAAAAAGACATATTGGCCAGACACGGCGGCTCATGCCTGTAATCCCAGCACTTTGAGAGACCGAGGTGGGTAGATCAAGAGGTCAAGAGATGGAAACCATCCTGGCCAACATGGTGAAACACCATCTCTACTAAAAATACAAAACTTAGCTGGGCGTGGTAGCGCACATCTGTAGTCCCAGCTATTAGGGAGGCTGAGTCAGGAGAATCACTTGAACCCGGGAGGCAGAGGTTGCAGTGAGCCGAGATCGTGCCATTGCACTCCAGCCTGGTGACAAAGTGAGACTCCCTCCCCCACACAAAAGAAAAGACGTATTATCTGACACTGTCCAAATTTATTAGATGCAATAGATTTGATAAAATGAATAATTTATAATCCACTAGTTGGAGAAAATCAGTTTTCATGTTTTGGCAAATATCCTCTTAAATGTTTCCCATGCCTATGCCTCAGACAGTATTTTTCTGGCATAACCAAGATCAACATATATATTACTAAGTATATTTCTATTCTTCAGCATGAGTTTTGTTTTGTTTCGTTTTGTTTTGTTTTGAGATGGAGTCTGGCTCTGTTGCCCAGGCTGGAGTGCACTGGCCCAATCTCAGCTCACTGCAAGCTCTGCCTCCCGGATTCAAGTGATTCTCCTGCTTCAGCCTCCCAAGTAGCTGGGACTACAGGCGCCTGCCACCAGGCCAGGCTAATTTTTTGCATTTTTAGTAGAGACGAGGTTTCACCGTGTTAGCCAGGATGGTCTCGATCTCCTGACCTCATGATCCGCCCACCTAGCCTCCCAAAGTGTTGGGATTACAGGCGTGAGCCACTGCGCCCGGCCAGCATGAGTGTTTGTTTATTTGTTTGTTTGTTTTTGAGATGGAGTCTTGCTCTGTCGCCCAGGCTGGAGTGCAATGGCAGAATCTCGGCTCATTGTAACCTCCGCCTGCCGGGTTCATACGATTCTCCCAACTCAGCCTATGGAGTAGCTGGGATTACAGGCACCTGGGATCATGCCTGGCTAATTTTTGTATTTTTTAGGTAGAAACAGGGTTTCATCATGTTGGCCAGGCTGGTCTTGAGTGCCTGACCTCAGGTGATCTGCCCGCCTCGGCCACCCAAAGTGCTGGAATTACAGGCATGAGCCACTGCGCCCCACCAAATATATATTTCTTGAAAGACTAGTGACTTTGAACTTTTGTTTGTTAATTTCATGGGTTTTTTTGTTTGTTTGTTTGTTTTTTGAGACGGAGTCTCGCTCTGTCACCCAGGCTGGAGTGTAGTGGCCGGATCTCAGTTCACTGCAACCTCCGCCTCCCGGGTTCACGCCATTCTCCTGCCTCAGCCTCCCGAGTAGCTGGGACTACAGGCGCCCGCCACCTCACCTGGCTAGTTTTTTGTATTTTTTAGTGGAGATGGGGTTTCGCCGTGTTAGCCAGGATGGTCTCGATCTCCTGACCTCGTGATCCGCCCATCTCGGCCTCCCAAAGTGCTGGGATTACAGGCTTGAGCCACCACGCCCGGCCAAATTCATGTTTGTTATTTCTTCTTTTATAAATTAACTATTTCTGTTCTTCTTTTTTTTTTTTTTTTTGAGATGGAGTCTCGCTCTGTCACCCAGGCTGGAGTGCAGTGGTGCAATCTCGGCTCACTGCAAGCTCCACCTCCCAGGTTCACGCCATTCTTCTGCCTCAGCCTCCGAGTAGCTGGGACTACAGGTGCCTGCCACCATGCCCGGCTAATTTTTTGTGTTTTTAGTAGAGACAGGGTTTCACCGTGTTAGCCAGGATGGTTTCCATCTCCTGACCTTGTGATCCGCCCGCCTTGGCCTCTCAAAGTGCTGGGATTACAGGCCTGAGCCTCTGCGCCTGGCAACTATTTCTGTTCTTAGCCTATATATTTTACTGTTACTTTGTGAAATCTCTTTATATATTAAAGACAAAGGCCCTTTGGGCTGGGGGTGGTGGCTCATGCCTGTAATCCCAACACTTGGGAGGCTGAGATGGGAGGATCGCTTGAACCCAGGAGTTCCAGACCAGCCTGGGCAACATAATGAGACACCATCTGTTTAAAAAAAAAAAAAAAAAATTAGCTGGGTGTGGTGGTGCACACCTGTAGTCCCAGCTACTCAGGAGGCTGAGGTGGGAGGATCGCTTGAGCCCAGGAGGTCAAAGCTGCAGTGAGCTAAGATCCCACCACTGCACTCCAACCTGGGTGACAGGGCAAGACCTTGTCTTTTGTGAAAGAAAGGAAAGAAAGGAAAGAAAGGAAAGAAAGGAAAGAAAGAAAGAAAGAAAGAAAGAAAGAAAGAAAGAAAGAAAGAAAGAAAGAAAGAAAAGAAAGAAAAGAAAGAAAAGAAAGGAAAGAAAGGAAAGAAAGGAAAGAAAGGAAAGAAAGGAAAGAAAGGAAAGAAAGGAAAGAAAGGAAAGAAAGGAAAGAAGGGGGCCGGGCGCGGTGGCTCAAGCCTGTAATCCCAGCACTTTGGGAGGCCGAGACGGGCGGATCACTAGGTCAGGAGATCGAGACCATCCTGGCGAATACGGTGAAACCCCGTCTCTACTAAAAAATACAAAAAACTAGCCGGGCGAGGTGGCGGGCGCCTGTAGTCCTAGCTACTCGGGAGGCTGAGGCAGGAGAATGGCGTAAACCCGGGGGGCGGAGCTTGCAGTGAGCTGAGATCCGGCCACTGCACTCTAGCCCGGGCGACAGAGCCAGACTCTGTCTCAAAAAAAAAAAAAAAAAAAAAAAATGATAATAAAAAAGGAAGGAAGGAAGGAAGGAAGGAAGGAAGGAGAGGGAGGGAGGGAGGGAAGAGGGAGAGAGAGAGAGAGAAAGAAAGAAAGAAAGAAAGAAAGAAAGAAAGAAAGAAAGAAAGAAAGAAACCCTTTGTTAGGTATGATAACGCTATATTTTGTTTTAATTAATTAGTTTATTTTTTGAGATGGAGTCTTGCTCTATTGCCCAGGATGGAGGGCCATGGAGTGATCTCAGCTCACTGCAACCTCCATCTCCTGGGTTCAAGTGATTCTCCTGCCTCAGCCTCCCGAGTTGCTGGGACTACAGGCACGTGCCATCATGCCTGGCTAATTTCTGTATTTTTTTAGTAGAGACAGGGTTTCACTATGTTGGCCAGGCTGGTCTCGAACTCCTGAGCTCAAGTGATTGTCCTGCCTTGGCCTCCCAAAGTGCTGGGATTACAGGCATGGGTCACTGCAGCCAGCCTGCCTTTTAATTTTAGATCATGATGTTATTTCAGGAAAACTCTTTTAAACCATAAAACCATCTGTTCTCACACCACCACAACAATAATCAGCATAGAGGACTTCTGTGACCAAAGGTGTTTGAGTTTTTCCTCACATACCAAGCAGTGGACGCCAGCTGGATGTTCCCCAAATCAAACTATCTACTTGGAGATAGTGTCAGATCCCAGAAGTTGAGGGCTCAGTCCCCAAGACACCAGGTTCCCCAGTTGCGCCTTTGGAACTTCTGACTGACTGGCTTCAAGTTGGAGTTCCCTCTTTGAGTTTGTTTAACTTGCTGGAGTGGTTCACAAAACTTAGGGAAACACTTACTTACGTTTACTGGTTTACTATAAAGGATATTACCAAGGATAGAGATGAAGAGATGTGTAGGGTGAGGTATGGGGAAAGGGGCAAAGAGCTTCCATGCCCTCCCTGGGCACACAACCCTCTAGGAACCACCACATGCTTAGCTATCTGAAAGCTCTCCAAACCCTATCCTTGTGGGTTTTTATGGAGGCTTCATTACATAGGGCTGATTGACAACCATGTAGAAATGTGACTGGACAAAAAGCACATGATCTAAACCTAACAAGGCCTGTCCCGATTTTTCTTGGCCTCCCTGTGTAACATTCCTTCCTCTAGGGTATGGGCTGGGATTCTCTCTGGAATGAGGGCTTTTAACCCACAATCAGATTGGAGTCCTGCCTTGGGCAGGTGAAAGAAAGACTGGAAAAGGTGAGAAAGAGATTCTGTTTCCTGAGGCCTAATGTACCCCAACATTATAACAAGGACTACAGGAGTTAGGAGTCAGGAATCATACATGATGTATATATCACAAAACCACAGATGTTTTTGACATGCACGAGTTTTTAAAGTTAATGTAGTTAGATCCATTAATCTCCTTTTGGATTTTTTTTAAATTTAAACTTTTTTTTTTTTTTTTTTTGTAGAGACAAGGTCTATCTATGTTGCCCGGACTGATCTCCTGGCTCAAGTGGTTCTCCTGCCTCAGCCTCCCAGAGTGCTAGGATTACAGACGCGCACCATAGTGGCCAGCCTAGATTTCTCTCTCTTTTTTTTTTTTTTTTTTTTTTTCTTTTTAGAGATGGAGTCTTGCTCTGTTGCCCAGACTGGAGTGTAGTGGTGCAATCTCGGCTGGCTGCAACCTCTGCCTCCTGAGTTCAAGCCATTCACCTGCCTCAGCCTCCCGAGTAGCTGGGACTACAAGTGCATGCCACCACGCCTGGCTAATTTTTTGTATTTTTAGTAGAGAGAGGGTTTCACTGTGTTAACCAGGATGGTCTCAATCTTCTAACCTCATGATCTGCCCGCCTCGGCCTCCCAAAGTGCTAGGATTACAGGTGTGAGCCACTGCACCCGGCCTAGATTTCTTATTTTAGTGATAATGCCTAAAAAGACTCTGCCTACTCTAAAATTACATTAATATCTACCATTTTTTTTTTTCTAGTAACTTTTATTTTTTTTTCTTTTTTTGAGGCGGAGTTTCGCTCTTGTTGCGCAGGCTGGAGTGCAATGGCACAATCTTGGCTCACTGCAACCTCTGCCTCCCAGGTTCAAGCGATTCTCTTGCCTCAGCCTCCTGAGTAGCTGGAAATACAAGCATGCGTCACCACGCCCGGCTAATTTTGTAATTTCAGCAGAGACGGGGTTTCACCATGTTGGTCAGGCTGGTTTCGAACTCCCAACCTCAGATGATTCAGCCGCCTCAGCCTCCCAAAATGCTGGGGTTACAGGCATGAACCACCACGCCCAGCCTTCTAGTAACTTTTTGATTGAACATTATTGACTTCAGTAAATGGAACAAATCAAATGAACAAAATAATTTTATCGATCTTATCACTCCTTGATTTCCCCCATAATTCAGGCATTAAAAAATAAAAGCAAACCACGTTTTATTTAAATAAATCAATAAGCAAGCAAGCACTATATCTGTAAGGTCAAAAAAGTAAAAATCATGTCTCAGCAGAATGAGGGTGGAAAAGCTAATGTTCCAGAGATTTAAATCACTCTTAGAGAAATAATCAACTTCCACTTCCCCGGGATTCAGACCTAGGAATCAGCACCAATGGTGAAACAGCTTATCTTGGTGCCTGGAGACCAAGAGGAGAAGTCACATGATCTCTACAGAAACCAAATCTCAGGGCACATGTAGATTTATTGATTAATGTCAGTACCTCTAATTATATTTGGAAGAATTCTATCAGAAGCTAAAGACTATTGAACTGTAACACACTTACTTTCGCCTATTTTTAACGGAAGTTCCTAAAGGGAGAGACATAGGGGACAGTTTAATTTTGCCCCATGCCTATAACAACAGCAGCATTCTATTAAATCATTTCTAAATTACATTTCAATATAATGATTTTATGACCTCATTCCTCCATCACAGAGCTGCAGTGGAGGCACAAGAGATAAGACCTGGAGAAAATGTGGGAAAGAAAGAGCCTAAAACATGACACTCATAAGTGGTCAGCAAAATTAATGTAAAGGCTCAAGGCCAGGCGTAGTGGCTCAGGCCTATAATTCCAGCACTTTGGGAGGCCGACGTGGGTGGATCATGTGAGGTCAGGAGTTCAAGACCAGCCTGGCCAACATGGTGAAACCTTGTCTCTACTGAAAATACAAAAATTAGCTGGGTGTAGTGGCATGTGCCTGTAGTCCCAGCTACTAAGGCGGAGGTTGCAGTGAGCCAAGATCAGGCCACTACAATCCAGCCTGGGTGACAGAGTGAGACTCCATCTCCAGAAAAAAAAGTAGGGGGGGCTAGGCCGGGCACGGTGGCTCACACCTGTAATCCCAGCACTTCGGGAGGCCGAGGTGGGCAGATCAGGAGATCGAGACTATCCTGGCTAACATGGTGAAACCTCGTCTCTACTAAAATACAAAAAATTAGCCTAGTGCAGTGGCGGGTGCCTGTAGTCCCAGCTACTTGGGAGGCTGAGGCAGAAGAATGGTGTGAACCTGGGAGGCGGAGCTTGTGGTGAGCTGAGATGGCGCCACTGCACTCCAGCCTGGGCGACAGAGCGAGACTCTATCTAAAAAAAAAAAAAAAAAAAGGAGGCGAGGTGGCTCAAATTGAAGATTCCCAAAGCCCCTCAATTACCTTTCAGAAGAATTGCACCCAGAAATAACTCTATTTTTTAAGTCACAAAATCATCTAAAATATTTCATTTCCCAAAATTCTATTTTTAGTCATATTGCTAAGAATACACCCACTGTGCAATACAAGACTTAGTTGGTGTTTTTTTCAATCATAGGAAGAGAAGGTTGTAAAATTTTACAAAATTGTTGGACTCTGTGCAGCAAGTAATCCACTATTTCTCTTTAAGAATTTCGGCTGGGCACATAGCTGGGTGCGGTGGCTCATGCATGTAAATCCTAGCACTTAGGGAGGCTGAGGTGGGCAGTTCATGAGGTCAGGAGTTCAAGACCAGCCTGACCAACATGGTGAACCCTCGTCTCTACTAAAAATACAAAAATTAGCTGAGCATGGTAGCGCACGTCTGTAATACAGGAGGCTATACAGGAGGCTGAGGCAGAAGAATTGCTTGAACCTGGGAGGCAGAAGTTGCAGTGAGCCAAGATCACGCCACTGCACTCCAGCCTGGGTGACTGAGTAAGACTCTGTCTCAAAAAAAAAAAATAAATAAATAAATAAATTTTGACTGGGCACAGTGGCTCCCACCTGTAATTACAGCAACTGGGCACAGTGGCTCAGACCTGTCATCACAGCAACTCAGGAGGCTTAAGTGGGAGGATAGCTTGAGGACACGAGGTAGAGGCCAGCCGAGGCCAGTTAGGGGCAGCCTAGCAAAACTCCATCTCTCTAAAAAAATTTTTTTTAATTAGCTGGGTTGTGGTGACATGCACCTGTACTCCTAGCTACTTGGGAGGCTGAGGTAGGAGGATCAATTGAGCCCAAGTTTGAGGCTTCAGTGAGCCATGATCATGCTACTGCTCTACAGTCTGGGCAACAGAGTGAGACCGTGTTTCTTTTTTTTTTTTTTTGAGACGGAGTCTTGCTCTATCGCCCAGGCTGGAGTGCGGTGGCGCAATCTTCACTCACTGCAAGCTCCGCCTCCTGGGTTCACGCCATTCTCCTGCCTCAGCCTCCCGTGTGGCTGGGACTACAGGCGCCCGCCACCGCGCCCGGCTAATTTTTGTATTTTTAGTAGAGACAGGGTTTCACCGTGTTAGTCAGGATGGTCTCGATCTCCTGACCTCGTGATCCGCCCATCTCGGCCTCCCAAAGTGCTGGGATTACAGGCGTGAGCCACCTCGCCCGGCCTAGACCGTGTTTCTAAAAAGAAAGAAAAAAGAATTCCTGCCTTCAGAATAAAAAATACAATTCCCCCAAATAAAACATCTACTGCTTCTCTAGAGTTGTTACCTCCCCTTTTCCTTCTATGTGTGTATGTGTGAAGTGTGTGTGTGTGTGTGAGTGTGTGTAGTCTCTTCAACTTCTACTTTTTCCTGTATTTTGGAATCTGGATTTTTAAAAAATTATCTTTATGATCACTGTCAAAAATGGAATTTTTTGCCGGGCGCGGTGGCTCACACCTGTAATCCCAGCACTTTGGGAGGCCAAGGCAGGCGAATCAGTAGGTCAGGAGTTCGAGACATGCCTAACCAACATGGTGAAACCCCGTCTCCAAAAAACAGACAAACAAACAAACAAAAAAAATTAGCTGGACACAGTGTTATCCCAGCTACGCTGGAAGCTAAGGCAAGAGAAATGCTTGAACCTGGAAGGCAGAGATTGCAGTGAGCCGAGATGGCACCACTGCACTCCAGCCTGGATGACAGAAGGAGACCCTGTCTCAAAAAAAAAAAAAAGAATGAATTCATATCATATTAACTTTTAGAGGTAGGCGGCTTGTTTGTTTGAGACAAGGTCTCACCATTGTCACCCAGGCTGGAGTGCAGGGCATCATCATGGTTCACTGCAATCTTGACCTTCAACCTCCCAGGCTCAAGTGATCCTCCTGCCTCAGCCTCCCAAGTAGCTGGGACCACAGGAGTCTGCCAACACAACCAGCTAATTTTTACATTTTTATTTTTATTTGTTAAGAGATGCGTCTCTACATGTTGCCTAGGCTGGTCTCGAACTCCTGGGCTCAAGCGATCATCCCATCTTGGCCTCCCAAAGTGTTGGGATTACAGGCATGGCATGAGCATCTGGTGCAGGCTCCACTCTAATTTTAGTTCTCTTGCTATTTCCACCATATCTGCAGTTACTTCCTCTACTGAAGTCTTGAATTGCTAAAACATTTTGATTACTTTTAAGAAAAAGAAGCTTTTAAATCCATGAAGATTGGAATCAACTTCTTTCAAACTTTCATTAATGTTGATATTTTGACCTCCTCTATGAATCCTGAATGTTCTTAATGGCATCTAAAATGGTGAATCCTTTCCAGAAGGTTTTCAATTTACTTTGCCCAGGTCCATCAGAGGAATCATATATATGACAGCTATAGCCTTATGAAATGTATTTCTGAAATTATAAGACTTTAAATTCAAGATTATTCCTTGATCCACAGGCTTCAGAGTGGCTATTGTGTTCAAAGGCATGAAAACAATATTAATCTCCTTGAACATCTCTATCAGAGCTCTTGGGTGACTAGGTGCATTGTCAATAAGCAGTAATATTTTGAAAGAAATCTCTTTTTCTGAGCAGTAAGTCTCAATAATGGGCTTTAAAAATTCAGTAAACTGGCCAGGTGTTGTGGCTCATGCCTGCAAACTCAGCACTTGGGGAGGTTGAGGCAGGTGGACTGCTTGAGCCTAGGGGTTTGAGACCAGCTTTTGTAACATGGTGAAACCCCATCTCTACCAAAAATACAAAAGTTAGCCAGTCTCATAACCTGTTCTCTAAATAAATAAGTAGATTAAAATATTCAGTAAACCATATTGTAAACAGCTGTGCTGTCAGCCAGGCTTTGTTGTTTCGTTCCATTGATAAAGCATAGGCAGGCTAGATTTAGCAAAATTCTTTTTTTTTTTTTTTTTTTGAGACGGAGTCTCATTCTCTCACCCAGGCTGGAGTGCAATGGCACGATCTCAGCTCACTGCAACCTCCTCCTCCCAGGTTCAAGTGATTCTTCTGCCTCAGCCTCCTGAGTAGCTGGGATTATAGGCACCCGCCATCATGCCCAGCTAATTTTTATACTTTTGTAGAGATGGGGTTTCACCATGTTGGCCAGGCTGGTGTAGAACTCCTAACCTCAGGTGATGCGCCTGCCTCGGCCTCCCAAAGTGCTGGGATTACAGGCGTGAGCCACTATGCCTGGCCGATTTAGCATAATTCTTAAAAGGCCGTAGGATTTTGGAATGGTAAATGAGCATCGGCTTCAATTTAAAATCACCAGCTGGTTTAGTCCCTAAGAAGAGAGCCTGTCCTTTGAAGCCAGGCATTGAGTTCTCCTCTCTAGCTGTGAAAGTCCTAGATAGCATCGTTTTCTAATATAAGTCTATTTTGTCTACATTGAAAATCTGTTTAGTGTAGCCACCTTCATCAGTTATCTTAGATCTGCTGGATAACTTGCTGCTTCACCTTGCACTTTTATGTTACAAAGATGACTTCTTTCCTTAAGCTTTATGAATCAGCCTGTGTGAGCTTCAAACTTTTCTTCTGCAGCTTCCTCATCTCCTCTCAACCTTCACAGAATTGAAGAGAGTTAGGGCCTTGCTCTGGATTAGGCTTTGGCTTAAGGATAATATGATGGCTGGCTTGATCTTTTATCCAGACTACTAAAACTTTCTCTATATCAACAATAAGGCTGTCTCACTTTCTTTTGTGTTTGGTTGGTTAGTTGTTTTGAGACAGAGTCTCATTTTGTCGCCCAGGTTGGAGGCACAGTCTTGGCTCACTGCAACCTCCACCTCCCAGGTTCAAGTGATCCTCCTGCTTCAGCCTCCCAAGTAGCTGGAACTACAAGTATGTGCCACCATGCCTGGCTAATCTTTGTATTTTTAGTAGAGATGGGGTTTCACCATGTTGGCCAGGCTGGTCTCAAACTGTTGACCTCGTGATCCACCCACCTCGGGCTCCCAAAGTGCTTGGATTACAGGTGTGAGCCACCATGCCCGGCCTAATTTTTAAATATTTGTAGAGATGGTTCTCCCTGTGTTGCTCAGGCTGGTCTCTATTTTCTGGGCTTAATCAATCCTCCCTCATCAGCCTCCCAAAGGGTTGGGATTACAGGCATGAGACACTGTGCCTGGCCTTTTAAAATTGTTTGTGGAGACAGGGTCTCACTATGTTGCTTAGGCTGGTATGAAAGAACTTTGATACCTATATTTTAATATGATTTCCTTCTTTTGTAACCTTAGTTTATGCATTTAATCATTTTTCTGGAATCCTGCAAAATACCTGACCAATACTCCTCAAAACTGTCAAAGTCATGAACAAAAGGGAAGATTGAGACACTACCACAGACCAGAGGAGACAACTAAATACAATGTGGTTTCTTGGATTAGATCCCAGAACAGAAAAAGGACATTGGTGGAAAAACTAGTGGCAGTCTGGCATCTAGTTAATAATGATGTACCAATGTTAGTATCTTACTTTCAGGAAATGTGCCGTAGTAATGTAAGATGACCACTTTAGGGGAAACTGAAACTGAGTAAGGAGCATATGGAAACTATACTTACTGTCAGGCCTCTGAGCCCAGGCTAAGCCATCATATCCCCAGTGACCTGCACATATACATCCAGATGGCCTGAAGCAACTGAAGATCCACAGAAGTGAAAATAACCTTAATTGATGACATTCCACCATTGTGATTTGTTTCTGCCCCACCCTAACTGATCAATGTACTTCGTAATCTCCCCCACCCTTAAGAAGGTTCTTTATAATTCTCCCTACCCTTGAGAATGTACTTTGTGAGATCCACCCCCTACCCCCAAATCATTGCTCTTAACTCCACCACCTATCCCAAAACCTGTAAGAACTAATGATAATCCACCACCTTTTGCTGACTCCTTTTTTGGACTCAGCCCGCCTGCACCCAGGTGAAATAAACAGCCATGTAGCTCACACAAAGCTTGTTTGGTGGTCTCTTCACACGGACATGCGTGACACATTTGGTGCCAAAGACCCGGGTCAGTGGGACTCCTTCGGGAGACCAGTCCCGTGTCCTCACCCTCACTCTGTGAAGAAATCCGCCTATGAACTCGGGTCCTCAGATCAACCAGCCCAAGGAACATCTCACCGATTTTAAATCTGGTAAGTGGCCTCTTTTTAACTCTATTCTGCAACCTCTCTCACTATCCCTCAACCTCTTTCTCCTTTCAATCTTGGCGCCACCCTTCAATCTCTCCCTTCTCTTAATTTCCATTCCTTTCATTTTCTGGTAGAGACAAAGGAGACACATTTTATCCGTGGACCCAAACTTCCAGCGCCGATCACAGACTCGGGAAGGCAGCCTTCCCTTGGTGTTTAATCATTGTGGGGACGACTCTGATTATTCACCCATGTTCCATTGGTGTCTGATCTCCGCAGGGACGCCTGCCTTGGTCATTCACCCACGTTCCCTTGGTGGCAAGTCAATTGCAGGGACACCTGCTTTGGCTGCCCCCCACCCCCTTCTCCGTGTCTCTACCCTTCTCTTTAAACTTGCCTCCTTCACTATGGGCAAACCTCCACCCTCCATTCCTCCTTCTTCTCCCTTAGCCTGTGTTCTCAAGAACTTAAAACCTCTTCAACTCTAGCCTGACCTAAAATCTAAGCATCTTATTTTCTTCTGCAATACCGCTTGGCCCCAATACAAACTCGACAGTAGTTCCAAGTGGCCAGAGAATGGCACTTTCTATTTGTCTATCCTACAAGATCTAGACAATTTTTGTTGAAAAATGGGCAAATGGTGTGGGGTGCCTGACGTCCAGGCATTCTTTTACACGTTGGTCCCTCTCTAGTCTCTGCTCCCAGTGAGACTCGTCCCAAATGTTCTTTGCCTCCCGCCTGTCCCTTCAGTCCCATCCCCAAGCGTCTCTGAGTCTTTTGAATCTTCTTTTTCTACGGACCCATCTGACCTCTCCCCTCCTCCCCAGGCTGCTCCTCGCCAGGCCGAGCTAGGTACCAATTTTTCCTCAGCTTCTTCTCCCCCACCCTATAATCCTTCTATCACCTCCCTTCCTCACACCCGGTCTGGCTTACAGTTTCGTTCCCCAACTAGCCCTCCCCCACCTGCCCAACAATTTCCTCTTAGAAATGTGGCTGGAGCTGAAGGCATAGTCAGGGTACATGTGTTTTTTTCTCTATCAGACCTTTCCCAAATCAGCCAGCCTTTAGGCTGTTTCTCATCAGACCCCACTTAATATATACAGGAATTCCGATATCTAACTCTGTCCTACAATTTAACCTGGAGTGACTTAAATGTCATCCTGACTTCTACCCTCTCCCCAAATGAACAGGAAAGAGTTTTTTCTCTAGCCCAATCTCACACTGATAACTGCCAGCTTCATGAGCCAGACCTCCAGGAAGGCATTAGAGTAGTTTCCTGAGGAGATCCCCAATGGAACTATCAGGCCAATTCCCCAGGTGTAGCTAGGCGAGGTTTCCTGCCTAGTTGAAGGGCTAAAAAGGCAGTTTACAGCTGGGTGTGGTGGCTCAAGCCTGTAATCCCAGCACTTTGGGAGGCCAAGACGGGCGGATCACGAGGTCAGCAGATCGAGACCATCCTGGCTAACATGGTGAAACCCCGTCTCTACTAAAAAATACAAAAAACTAGCCGGGCGAGGTGGCAGGTGCCTGTAGTCCCAGCAACTCGGGAGGCTGAGGCAGGAGAATGGCGTAAACCCGGGAGGCGGAGCTTGCAGTGAGCTGAGATCCGGCCACTGCACTCCAGCCTAGGTGACAGAGACTCCGTCACAAAAAAAAAAAAAAAAAAGGCAGCTTACAAAGCTGTTAATTATGACAAACTTAAAGAAACTACCCAAGGTAAAGAACCCAGCCCAGTTTGTGGCCCGCTTAGCAGCAACCCTTGGACGCTTTACTGTCCTAGACCCAGAGGGGCCAGAAGGCCGCCTTATTCTTAATATGCATTTTATCATCCAGTCAGCTCCTGACGTTAAAAAAAGCTCCAAAAATTAAATTCCGGCCCTCAAACCCCACAACAGGACTCAATTAACTTTGCCTTCAAGGTGTACAATAGAGTAGAGGCAACGCATTTCTGAGTTGCAGTTACTTGCCTCCACTGTGAGAGAAACCCCAGCCACATCTCCAGAACACAAGAACTTCAGAACGCCTGAACTGCAGCGGCCAGGTGTTCCTCCAGGACCGCCTCCTCCAGGATCTTGCTTCAAGTGCCGGAAATCTGGCCACTGGGCCAAGGAATGCCCGCAGCCCGGGATTCCACCTAAGCCATCTCCCATCTGTGCGGGACCCCACTGGAAATTGGACTGTCCAACTGGCCCAAGCTCTGAATGACTCCTTCCCAGATCTTCTTGGCTTAGCAGCTGAAGAATGATACTGCCCAATCACCTCGGAATCCTCCTGGACCATCACAGATGCTTTGGGTAACTCTTATAGTAGAGGGTAACTCCGTCCCCTTCTTAATTAATACGGAGGCTACCCACTCCATTACCTTCTTTTCAAAGGCCTTTTTTCCTTTTCTCTATAACTCTTGTGGGTATCGATGGCCAGGCTTCTAAACCTCTTAAAACCCCCCAACTCTGGTGCCAACTTAGACAATACTCTTTTAAGCAGTCCGAGACATTTTAACTAAATTATCTGCTTCCCTGACTATTCCCAGGCTACAGGCACACCTCATTGCTGCCTTTTCCCCCAGTTCAAAGCCTCCTTCGCATCCTCTCCTTGTATGTCCCTACCTTAATCCACAAGTATAGGACACCTCTACTCCCTCCTTGGTGACAAATGATGTACCCCTTACCATCCCATTAAAACCTAATCACCCTTACCCCGCTCAATGCCAATATCCCATCCCACAGCACGCTTTAAAAGGATTAAAGCCTATATTATCACTTGCCTGTTACAGCATGGCCTTTTAAAGCCTGTAAACTCTCCTTACAATTCCCCGTTTTACCTGTCCAAAAACCAGACAAGCCTTACAGGTTAGTTCAGGATCTGCACTTTATCAACCAAATTATCTTGCCTATCCACCCCGTGGTGCCAAAGCCGTATACTCTGCTATTCTCAATACGTCCCTCCACAAACCCTCCATAACCCATTATTCTGTTCTGGATCTCAAACATGCTTTCTTTACTATTCCTTGCACACTTCATCCCAGCCTCACTTTGCTTTCACTTGAACTGACCCTGACACCCATCAGGCTCAGCAAATTACCTGGGCTATATGGCTGCAAGGCTTCATGGACAACCCCCATTACTTCAGTCAAGCCCAAATTTCTTCCTCATTTGTTACCTATCTCAGTATAATTCTTCATGAAAACACATATGCTTTCCCTGCTGATCGTGTCCAGCTAATCTCCCAAACCCCAACCCCTTCTACAAAACAACAACTTCTTTCCTTCCTAGGCATGGTTAGGTACTTCCACCTTTGGATACCTAGTTTGACCATCCTGACTAAACCATTATGTAAACTCACAAAACCAAACCTAGCCGACCCCATAGATCCTAAATCCTTTCATCACTCCTCTTTCCATTCCTTAAAAACAGCCCTAGAAGCTGCCCCCACACTAGCTCTCCCTAACTCATCCCAACCCTTTTCATAACACACAGCCAAAGTGCAGGGCTGTGTGGTCCGAGTTCTTACACAAAAGCCAGGACCGTGCCCTGTAGCCTTTCTGTCCAAACAACTTGACCTTACTGTTTTAACCTAGCCCTCATCATGTCTACATGCAATAGCTGCCACTGCCCTAATACTTTTAGAGACCCTCAAAATCACAAACTATGCTCAACTCACTCTCTACAGCTCTCATAAATTCCAAAATCTATTTTCTTCCTCACACCTGATGCATATACTTTCTACTCCCTGGCTTCTTCAGCTATACTCATTCTTTGTTGAGTCTCCCACAATTACCATTGTCCCAGGCCCAGACTTCAATCTGGCCTCCCACATTATTCAGGATGCCACACCTGACCCCCATGACTGTATCTCTCTGATCCACCTGACATTCACCCATTTCCCTATATTTCCTTCTTTCCTGTTCCTCACCCTGATCACATTTGGTTTATTGATGGCAGTTCCACCAGGCCTAATCGCTACACACCAGCAAAGGCAGGCTATGCTATATTCCACATCTATCACTGGGGCTACCGCTCTGTCCCACTCCACTACCTCTCAGCAAGCTGAACTCATTGCCTTAATTCGGGCCCTCACTCTTGTAAAGGGACTACGTGTCAATATTTATACTGACCCCATATCCTGCACCACCATGCTGTTTCATGAGCTGAAAGGTTTCCTCACTACACAAGGGTCCTCCATCATTAATGCCTCTTTAATAAAAACTCTTCTCAAGGCCGCTTTACTTCCAAAGGAAGCTGGAGTCATTCACTGCAAGGGCCATCAAAAGTCATCAGATCCCATTGCTCAGGACAATGCTTATGCTGATAAGGCAGCAAAAAGCAGCTAGTGTTCCAACTTCTACCCCTCACAGCAGCATCCCTCACAGCAGTTTTTCTCCTTCTCATCTGGTCACTCCCACCTACTCCCCCACTGAAACTTCCACCTATCAATCTCTTCCCACACACGGCAAATGGTTCTTAGACCAAGGAAAATATCTCCTTCCAGCCTCACAGGCCCATTCTATTCTATCGTCATTTCATAACCTCTTCCATGGAGGTTACAAGCCACTAGCCCACCTCTTAGAACCTCTCATTTCCATTACATCGTGGAAATCTATCCTTAAGGAAATCAGTTCTTCGTGTTCCATCTGCTATTCTACTACTCTTCAGGGATTGTTCAGGCCCCCCACCCTTCCCTACACGTGAAGCTTGGGGATTTTCCCCTGCCCAGGACTGGCAAATTGACTTTATTCACATGCCTAAATACTTCTTGGTCTGGGTAGACACTTTCACTGGATGGGTAGAGGCCTTTCCCACAGGGTCTGAGAAGGTCACCACGGTCATTTCTTCCCTTTTTGTCAGACATAATTCCTTGGGTTAGCCTTCCCACCTCTATACCATCCAATAACAGACCAGCCTTTATTAGTTAAATCACCCAAGCAGTTTCTCAGGCTCTTGGTATTTAGTGGCTCCTATTTTTACCTCAAATCGCCACCCTTAAGTCTCTCTTAAAGTGGATAGAAGGCCGGGTGTGGTGGCTCACGCCTGTAATCCCAGCACTTTGGGAGGCCGAGATGGGCGGATCATGAGGTCAGGAGATCAAGACCATCCTGGCTAACACGGTGAAACCCCGTCTCTACTAAAAAATACAAAAAATTAGCCGGGCGAGGTGGCGGGCGCCTGTAGTCCCAGCTACTCTGGAGGCTGAGGCAGGAGAATGGCGTAAACCCGGGAGGCGGAGCTTGCAGTGAGCTGAGATCGGGCCACTGCACTCCAGCCTGGGCAACAGAGCCAGACTCCGTCTCAAGAAAAAAAAAAGTGGATAGAAGATCTTCAGTGGCAAGATACCCTCCAATACTTTCACCCTGACGAAGTCCTATTCTTTACTTTTACACTTACTCTTATTCTCATTCCTGTTCTTATGCCACCCTCTACTCTCCCCAGCCATCTCCACCACACTATCAATCTCAGTCACTCTCTCCTAGCCGTTTCTAATCCTTCTTTAACAAACAAATGCTGACTTTGCATTTCTCTTTCCTCCAAAATTGCCGAGGCCTCGACTACTGAAAAAAAAAGAAAAGATGGGACTTCGTATATTTTTAAATGAAGAGTGTTGTTTTTAACTAAATCAATCTGGCCTGGTATATGACAACATAAAAAAACTCAAGGATAGAGCCCAAAAACTCGTCAACCAAGCAAACAATAACGTTGAACCCCCTTGGACACTCTCTAATTGGACGTCCTGGGTACTCCCAATTCTTAGTCCTTTAATACCTATTTTTCTCCTTCTCTTATTCAGATCTTGTGTCTTTTGTTTAGTTTCTCAATTCATACAAAACCACATCCAGGCCATCACCAAAAATTCTATATGACAAATGCTCCTTCTAACAACCCCACAGTTATCACCCCTTACCCCAAAATCTTTCTTCAGTTGAATCTCTCCCACTGTAGGTTCCCACGCCGCCCCAATCCCGCTCGAAGCAGCCCTGAGAAACTGCCCATTATCTATCCATACCACCCCCAAAATTTTCGCCACCCCAACACTTTATCACTATTTTGTTTATTTTTCTCATTAATATAAGAAGACAGGAATGTCAGGCCCCTGAGCCCAAGCTAAGCCAGCATATCCCCAGTGACCTGCACATATACATCCAGATGCCTGAAGCAACTGAAGATCCACAAAAGAAGTGAAAATAGCCTTAACTGATGACATTCCACCACTGTGATTTGTTTCTGCCCCACCCTAATTGATCAATGTACTTTGTAATCTCCCTGACCCTTAACAAGGTTCTTTATAATCTTCCCCACCATTAAGAAGGTCCTTTATAATTCTCCCTACCCTTGAGAATGTACTTTGTGAGATCCACCCCCTGCCCCCAAAACATTGCTCTTAACTCCACTGCCTATCCCAAAACCTATAAGAACTAATGATAATCCACCACCCTTTGCTGACTCCTTTTTCGGACTCAGCCCCCCTGCACCCAGGTGAAATAAACAACTCACACAAAGCCTGTTTGTTGGTCTTTTCACACAGACACATGAGACACTATCTTTGCAACTTGCCTGTAAATCTATAATTACTGCAAAATAAAAAGTTTATTTTTATTTTATTTATATATTTTTTGAGACAGGGTCTCACTCTTGTCTCCCAGGCTGGAATGCAGTGGTGCCATCTCACCTTACTGCAACCTCCACCTCCCAGGTTCAAGCCATTCTCCTGCTTCAGCCTCCTGAGTAGCTGGGATTACAGGTGCCCGCCACCATGTCTGGCTAATTTTTGTATTTTTTAGTAGAGACCGGGTTTCACCAGTTTGGTCAGGCTGGTCTCGAACTCCTGGCCTCAAGTGATCCTCCCGCCTCAGCCTGCCAAAGTGCTGGTATTACCGGCGTGAGCCACCGTGCCTGCCCTAAAAAGCCTATTTTTAAACAAGCATTATTCTGATAAGGGATTCAGGCATCTACAGCACAAAAGGATTCAGAATGCTTGCCATAGAGCTGCAGATGCTGTTGAGTGAGGGCAGAGAGAGCACCAGGATCAAACGGACAGTCTTGTGGGCCATAAGCCTGGCAGCAGGAGCATCACTTCTTCCCAGATAGGTCCTGTGGCCCATCCTGAGGCAGTGGGTGTGGGAACTGTAACCCCTGATCTGAGCAGCAATAATCCTGAACTCTGGAAGAGGCACGTGCCTCAGCCAGCCACCTGCCACATGAGTTGAAGGAGACCCTGTCTATCAATCATGGCTTAATAGGAAACAGATGACACTTAAATTAAGCTGATTCAAGGAGGTTCATTTACAAAGAAAAAAAGTTCAAAGTTGAAGGTAGCGATAATGCAGGAGATTAGGGTCAGCAGAAATCCCAAAGAATTTAAATCTCCTTAAGGGCAGGAATAACTCCACCAAAGCAGTAGCATAGTAAGAAATCCTTAATGGAACCCCAACAATAGTTTTAATTGACTTGCAGTAAAATGGAATTGGCCAGGCACAGTGGCTCATGCCTGTAATTCCAGCACTTTGGGAGACCGAAGTGGGTAGATTGTTTGAGCCCAGGAGTTTGAGATCAGTCTGAGCAACATGGTGAGACCCTTCCTCTACAAAAAGTACAAAGAATTAGATGGGGGTTGCACGTACCTGTGGTCCCAGCTACTCGGGAGGCTGAGAGGGTGGGAGAATCGCTTGAGCCTAGGAGGCAGAGATTATAGTGAGCTGAGATCACTCCATTGCACCCCAACCTGAGCAACAGAGAAAGACCCTATCTCAAAACAACAACAACAAAAGAAGTAAAAAGCTGGGGAGTATAAAGCAAAACTGACCTTGAGCAGCAAAGTTAAAGAATGACTTTTTCAAGTGCAGACTTAAGTCAGACAAACTGCATTTGAGTTCTGGATTTGCCACTCATTAGCGAAACAGGACTTATTTTTGTAAATATTAAAACAACGAATCTAAATACTTCCTTAAATTTTGTTTGCTAGCTTCCCATCCCTGGACTGAAAGCCTAGAGGTTTACTGCCCCATGACAAGAGAGAGCAGTCACTCGCCTTTTTTTGAAGGACATTTGGGTCGTCTAGTTAGAATATCAAGCTCCTGACAATGTAAACAAGATATTCCTGCCTGCTCCTAAGACCTTTCCATAGTCTAGAGCAGAGGAGGAGACAAGGTTAGGTGGGGAGAAAAGGGTAAAGTGAGAGAGATAGGAGGAGGGAAGAAATCAAGGATCTTGATTTCTTTAGGTTTGGAGGGAATTGGGGCATTAGACGCTTTGAAGCAACTGCTGATGGTAAGGGAAGGTTCTTGCCCTATTTCCCATTTTAGGACGCAGAGATGACTTGTCTGAAGGGCTGCCCCTTTTCTAATCTGGCAGTTCAGCCCTGTCAGGTAGGGGGAGATCTTGAGATTTAGCTTTCCCTAGGGTGTAACTGAGATCCAGAAGTTTCCCAACCCTCAGCCCTTCCTCAAAATTGGAAGATAGCCGAGTTGGATGCCAGAAGGTCTTCCATATGTAAAGTCCCTAGCCAATATTAGTATTGAGTATTCAGCTATGTAGAGATTTTCTGAGGACTGAGACAAAACTTTGAAAAGGTGTTTTCTTATCTCCATGCCTAGAGATCTTAGAATAGATCACAATTCCTGGCCCTCTTCCTGTCTCCTCCTCTCCCCACTTCCCACCAGCTCCCCTCACCAACTTCATCTGGGATGATTTCTTCGGCTTCTCAGAAGCAGAGAGTTCAGCCAAATGACCTCTTGAGGTTTCTTTCTACTTTATGGCTCAGAAAATGTATTGAATTACTTACTCTTTTATATTCTACAGCCACATTTTTCAGTCACTTTTCTGACCTTGCTATCTACACAATTTCCTCGCCCTGTAGTTTCTAAAAAGGAAAGTCAGATAGAACATGTGTATTCTCATTTTAAAAGCATACTGACAGCATGCGATAAATTCTAAATTATTAAAAATATCTCGGCTGGGCACGGTGGGTTATGCCTGTAATCTCAGCACTTTAGGAGGCTGAGGTGAGTGGACCACTTGAAGCCAGGAGTTCGAGACCAGCCTGGCCAACATGCTAAAACCCTGTCTCTACTAAAAATACAAAAATTAGCCGGGTGTGGTGAAACATGCCTGTAATCCCAGCTACCTGGAAGCCTGGGAGGCTGAAGCAGGAGAATCACTTGCAATCTGGTAGGTAGAGGTTGCAGTGAGCCAAGATTGTGCCACTGCAGTCCAGCCTGGGCAACAGAGTGAGACTCTGTCTTAAAAAAAAGAAAAAGTCGTTCCCCCTCTTGCATTTAATTGAATGGTGTAAACATGGTGTGGGAGGCTTTCAGAAATTCCAGTGAAAACCACCATCACCTGCCACAGAACTCATTAAAACGCTGTGACTGCAGTAGTTATAAAGGTCTGGTGCGAGACAGGAGTGTGGTGTTCTTGAGAAGCTGAAAGATGGTCAGTCTGGCTGATGGGATCTGTCAGGCCTCTGAGCCCAAGTTAAGCCAGCATATCCCCAGTGACCTGCACACATACATCCAGATGGCCTGAAGCAACTGAAGATCCACAGAAGAAGTGAAAATAGCCTTAACTGACGACATTCCACCGTTGTGATTTGTTTCTGCCCCACCCTAACTGATCAATCTCCTCGACCCTTAAGAAGGTTCTTTGTAATTCTCCCTACCCTTGAGAATGTACTTTGTGAGATCCACCCCTTGCCCCCAAAACATTGCTCCTAACTCCACCAGCTATCCCAAAACCTATAAGAACTAATGATAATCCCACCACCCTTTGCTGACTCCTTTTTCAGACTCAGCTCACCTGTACCCAGGAGAAATAAACAGCCATGTTGCTCACACAAAACCTGTTGGTGGACTCTCTTCACATGGATGCACATGACAGGATCCATGGTCTGGAAGTCTCCATAAACGGATGTGGGGGCAACTGGCTTCAACCTTCTTTTTTTTTCCTGGCCACGTAGAGAGACTATATTCCCTGGCCCCCATACAGATAGGAGTAGCTGTGTGACTAAGTTCAATGGAACATGATTGAAAATCATGTGTGCACACATCTGTAACAACTTATCATAACCTTAGTTACTTAACACAACATAAATTTATTCTCCTAATTCTGGAGGCCAGAAGTCTGAAATGAGCTTCACAGGGCTCAAGTCAGGTTGTTGGCAGGGCTGCTTCCTTCTGAAGCTCTAGTGGGGAATTCTTGCTTTTTCTGGCTTCTGGAGGCCTTCTGCATTCCTTGGCTTGTGACTCATTCCTTGCCTCACTCCAGTGTTTTCAATCTTCATATCTCCTACTTCTTTCTCCTTAACTATCTTGCCTCGCTTTTATAAGGTCATTATATTTAGGGCCCATCCAGATAATCCAGGATAATCTCCCCATTTTAAGACCCTTCATTTAATCACAGCTACAAAGTATCTTTTGCAATAAAGATAACAATCACAGATTCCAGAGATTAATATGTGGACATCTTTAGGGGCCATTATTCTGCTATCCACAGTGATCCTAGACACTCCACCTCTCCACATCTGCCAGCTGAATGCAGAGAATGAGGAAGCCAAAGAGATAGGGGAAGCCAAAGAGTAGAAGGAGCCTGTGTTGCTGAATGACCAGGTAGAGCAGACCTCTCTTGCTGACTACACTGGGAAGTCAGCATGTGAAATGAAGGAGAACAAAAATTTATTGTTTTAAGCCACTGTGGTCTTTTAAAGACACACCTCACCAAGCTCAGCCTCCAACTTAAAAAGGACTGGACAGTCCTTTTACCTCTTGCCCTTCTCAGAATTGCCACCACGCCCGGCTAATTTTTTGTATTTTAGTAGAGACTGGGGGCGGGTTTCACAGTGTTAGCCAGGATGGTCTGGATCTCCTGACCTCGTGATCCGCCCGCCTCAGCCTCCCAAAGTGCTGGGATTACAGGTGTGAGCCACCGCGCCCAGCGTGGATGCACTTTCTTACTCAGCCCCAACCTCGTCCCAGACACCAACCCTCCAGTCCTCCAGCAGGCTAGACAGGAAATTCGCCAGGCTGTGAATCTTCTCTTGCCGATTACAGATTCCCAGGCATACGAAGACACTCTAGCCGGACGATCAGTACTTGTTAAAAATCTGATCCCTCAAACTCTACAACTTCCATGGACTGGACCCTACTTAGTCATCGATAGTACTCCAACCTCTGTCCACCTGCAGGACCCTCCCCATTGGGTTCACCATTCCAGGATAAAGCTGTGTCCGTCAGACAGCCAGCCTGATATCTCCTCTTCCTCCTGGAAATCGCAAGTACTCTCCCCTACTTCCCTTAAACTCACTCGCATTTCTGCAGTGAGGATTTTGGGTGCAGAATTCCTCTTTCAGTACACCCTCTCACCTTTTCACTTTACATTTCCAATTCTGCCTGACACCAGGTCTCTTCTTTTTATGTGGCTCTTCCACCTACATGTGCCTACCTGCCACCTGGACGGGCACATGTACTCTAGTCTTCCTTACCCTCAGAATCCGTAATAACCCTTATGAGCCTAATACATCCCTTCATTCTATTAGATCTATCCATCCTTACCCTACTCTTTGCAATAGGGCTTTATGCAGTAACCCCTACTACTTGGACTGTGCCCCAAAAACTTGTCATCCCTACTATATTCTGTCTAGTCATACTCCTATTCACCATTCTCAACTACTCATAAATGACCTGCTCTTGTTTACACTGCCGGTTTACATTGTTTCTCCAAGACATCACAGCTTATATCTCCTGGTGCTATTCCCACACCGCCACTCTTGACTCCTTCTTGATGTGGGTAGATGATCTTTGGTGGCAGGGCACCCTCCAATACTTCCACCCTGATGAAGTTCTATGCTCTACTTTTATACTCACTCTTATTCTCATTCCCATTCTTATGCCACTCTCTACCTCTGCCTAGTTACTTCCAGCATACTATCAATCTCACCCACTCTCTCCTCACTGCCTCCAATCCTTCTCTAGCAAATAATTGTTAGTTATGCGTTTCCCTTTCTTCCTGCTTTTATACAGGCATCCCTGCTCTACAGGCTGACTGGGCTACCTCCCCCATCTCCCTGCACCTCAGAACCTCCTTTAATAGCCCTTACCTTTACCCGCCTGAGGAACTTCTTTACTTTCTAGACAGATTTGGTGAGAACTCCCTAGATATTTCACACCAACAAGCTGCCACACTTCTCTGCATCTACTTACGGCACCTTTCTTCTTATGTCAATTCCACTCCCCCCCCACCATATTTGGACCCCTAACCATACAAACAACTATCCCTGTTACCGCTCCTCTCAACAACAGCCTACTGGAATCCCTTTAGGCAGCCTTCCACTGTCCAAATGTTACTCATTATCTCCAGAACCAAGCCACACACATTACCAAACAGATGGGAGCATTCCAACTTCGCATTACTGATAAGCCCTCTATCATTACTGACAAACTGAAAAACATTGGCAGTCACTATTGTTTTTTTTTTTTTGAGACGGAGTCTCGCTCTGCCGCCCAGGTTGGAGTACAGTGGCCGGATCTCAGCTCACTGCAAGCTCCGCCTCCCAGGTTTACGCCATTCTCCTGCCTCAGTCTCCCGAGTAGCTGGGACTACAGGCGCCCGCCACCTCGCCAGGCTAGTTTTTTGTATTTTTAGTAGAGACGAGGTTTCACCGTGTTAACCAGGATGGTCTCGATCTCCTGACCTTGTGATTCGCCCGTCTCGGCCTCCCAAAGTGCTGGGATTACAGGCTTGAGCCACCGCGCCCGGCCGGCAGTCACTATTGTTTAGGAAGACACCTACCCTGCATCTCATTCCATCCTTGGCTACCCTCCCCCTGTCCGTCTGAATCTCCTCCTGGACCCTTCTCTTGCTTGCTTATCCCCAGCCCCATGAATAGCAGTGAAAGGTTACTTGTAGACACTATGCGCTTTCTTGTACACCATGAGAACCGAAGCCCTCCCTCTATGCAGTGGCACCATCAATCCCTTGCTGGATCTCCAGGATTTTGGGTGCAGAATTCCTCTTTCAGTACACGCTCTCACCTTTTCACTTTACATTTCCAGTTCTGCCTGACACAAGGCCTCTTCTTTTTATGTGGTTCTTCTACCTACATGTGCCTACCTGCCACCAGGATGGGCACATGTACTCTAGTCTTCCTTACCCCCAGAATCCAGTTTGCAGATGGGAACGAACAACTGCCTGTCCTCCTCATGACACCAATGCGACAAAAAAGAGTCATCCCACTAATCCCTTTACTTGTGGGTCTAGGACTTTCTGCCTCCACTGTTGCACTTGGAACTGGAATAGCAGGCATCTCAACCTCTGTCACAACATTCCGCAGCCTCTCTAATGACTTCTCTGCTGGCGTTACAGACACATCACAAACTTTACCTGTCCTCCAAGCCCAGGTTGACTCTTTAGCTGCAGTTGTCCTCCAGAACTGCCGCAGCCTCAATTTACTCACTGCTGAAAAAAAAAAGAAAAGAAAAGAGGGGACTTTGTATATGTTTAAATGAAGAGTGTTGTTTTTAACTAAATCAATCTGGCCTGGTATATGACAACATAAAAAACCTCAAGGATGGAGCCCAAAAACTCGTCAACCAAGCAAATAATAACGTTGAACCCCCTTTGACACTCTCTAATTGGACGTCCTGGGTACTCCCAATTCTTAGTCCTTTAATACCTATTTTTCTCCTTCTCTTATTCAGATCTTGTGTCTTTCGTTTAGTTTCTCAATTCATACAAAACCACATCCAGGCCATCACCAAAAATTCTATATGACAAATGCTCCTTCTAACAACCCCACAGTTATCACCCCTTACCCCAAAATCTTTCTTCAATTGAATCTCTCCCACTGTAGGTTCCCACGCCGCCCCTAATCCCGCTCGAAGCAGCCCTGAAAAACTGCCCATTATCTATCTATACCACCCCCAAAATGTTTGCCACCCCAACACTTTACCACTATTTTGTTTTATTTTCCTTATTAATAAAAGAAGACAAGAATGTCAGGCCTCTGAGCCCAAGCTGAGCCATCATATCCCCAGTGACCTGCACAAAAACATCCAGATGGCCTGAAGCAACTGAAGATCCACAAAAGAAGTGAAAATAGCCTTAACTGATGACATTCCACCACTGTGATTTGTTTCTGCCCCACCCTAACTGATCAATGTACTTTGTAATCTCCCTGACCCTTAACAAGTTTTTTATAATCTTCCCCACCATTAAGAAGGTTCTTGTAATTCTCCCCATCCTTGAGAATGTACTTTGTGAGATCCACCCCCTACCCCCAAAACATTGCTGTTATCTCCACCGCCTATCCCAAAACCTATAAGAACTAATGATAATCCCACCATCCTTTGCTGACTCTCTTTTCGGACTCAGCCCGCCTGCACCCAGGTGAAATAAACAACCTTGCTGCTCACACAAAGCTTATTTGGTGGTCTCTTCACACACACACGTGAGACACTTATGTCTATATCCTTGCCATGGTCTCATTGTGGGCAGATCGAACTTCCTGGCCCTAGACTTTAGGCTTGACCATGTGACTTGCTCTGGCTAACAGCATATGATTTGAAGTGACAGTGTGCCTAGACCTTAAGATATTGCTTGTGCTTCCACTTGCATTCGTTTGTCTCTGCCATTGCCACAAGCTCAGACTACATCAGTCAAATCCCAGCTGACCTACAAATCTATGAATGATTATTGTTGTGGGTTTTGTTTTGTTTTGTTTTGTTTTTCTAAGGGGCAGGGTTTCACTCTGTTGTCCAGGCTGGCATGCAGTGGCGTGATCATAGCCCATTGCCGCCTCAAACCTCCTGGGCTTAGCCTCCAAAAGCACTGGGATTATAGGTACTGGGATCACTCAAGTGATCCTCCTGCCTCAGCCTTCCAAAGCACTGGGATTATAGGCATGAACTGCCACACAGGACTGATTATTGCTTTAAGCCAATAAATCTTAGGGTGATTTACCAGATAGCAATGATTGACTAATATAAACACTGAGATTTTAATTTTTTTTTTTTTTTTTTGAGATGAAGTCTCACTCTGTCACCTAGTCTGGAGTGCGGTGGCACAATCTCAGCTCACTGTAGCCTCTATCTCCTGGGTTCAAGTGATTCTCCTGCCTCAGCCTCCTAAGTAGCTGAGACTACAGGCATGCGCTATCACGCCTGGCTAATTTTTGTATTTTTTTAAATTAGAGACAGGGTTTCACCATGTTGGCTAGATTGGTCTCAAACTCCTGACCTCAGGTGATCCGCCCACCTTAGCCTCCCAAAGTGCTGAGATTATAGGCATGAACCACCACACCCAGCCTTAATTTGTTTATTATAGCAGTTAGACTAAAACAGAGGCTGGGAGAATAACTGAGTGAAGGAACTGGAAGAATAGAATGCTGTGGCCAGAGAGGGAGAATGGAATCTATTATTGCAGTTTGAATCTATTATTGCAGCAGAGTTGCAGTTCCCAGTGACAGGAAGATCCAGGGTGTAACCATAGAAGGCAGTGGCTAAAATTGAGTGCAGGCATAGCTCACTAGAGATAAGCAGATCAAAGATAATGACAGAAATTCAGGTGGAATAGAAGACTTGTTATAAACCAAATGCCTGAGCTACCACTAAATGAGGGGAACTGGTCTTGAGACTGGAAAGCTAAACATCAGGTCACTTTGGAAAGAAAAAATTTAGATTGTTATAATGACTCTGAATACTAGCTGGAGCCCTCCTCCTAACTCCCGTTGTATGGGAAGGTGAGATCACAATTGGGAGGTGAGATCTTTATGCGGAAAGATAAACTGTACTTGATCTTGGTTGTCTAATCCAGTCCCTTAGAACAAGAAAAGCAGTGGGGCTGGGCAGCCTCCATTGAATGACAGGTGTGAATTATAGTGGAGCTTCTGCTGAGTGGACCAAAGATCAGTAGTGCTGGCGGGGTACTTCAACAAGGCCTGAATTACATGCAAATGCAAAATGTTTTCCCCTACTAGCACATTTAATGGAACATTGCTTTTGTACTAATTGTCTCATAAATTGCACAGAGAAATAGCATGAGAGTATTTTGCATATCCTCTACAGAAATTAAGTTTTCTGGCTGGGCGCGGTGGCTCACGCCTGGCCTGTAATCCCAGCACTTTGGGAGGCCGAGGTGGGTGGATCATGAGGTCAGAAGTTCAAGACCAGCCTGACCAACACGGTGAAACCCCATTTCTACTAAAAATACAAAAATTAGCTGGGTGTGGTGGCACGTGCCTGTAATCCCAGCTACTCGGGAGGCTGTAATCCCAACTACTCAGGAGGCTGAGGCAGGAGAATCACTTGAACCTGAGAGACGGAGGTTACAGTGAGCTGAGATCATGCCATTGTACTCCAGCCTGGGCGACAGAACAAGACTGCATCTCAAAAAAAAAAAAAAGAAAAGAAAAGAAATTAAATTTTCTAGTAATAACACAATCATAAGATAAATGAGCTTGATGTTTGAGTGCTCCTAAAAAAGGGCCTGGACATGCTTATAAACTCACTTATTTCTTCTTCTTTTTTTAAATCTTGCTTTTTCTGCTTATGTAGAACTCACTCACTTCTGTAGCTCTAAAGGTATCCTGAAGAAATAAAGTTCATTTTCCAACACAGTTGCTTACACCTGCCTTCTGAAACAGACTACAGTTTCCTTTATTCATTATGTTTTATTTTATTTATTTGTTTGTTTTAGAGATAGGGTCTTGCGATTGTTGGCCAGGTTTGTCTTGAACAGTTAGCCTGAAGCAATCCTCCTGCCTCAGTCTCCCAAAGTGTTAGAATTACAGGCATGAGCCACAGTGCCCTGCCCCTTTCCTCATTATAGATGCCATTGCAGTGGTGCATTTCTAATCCCAAACAGTTTATATTGTATGATAGGCAGAATAATGGCCCCCAAGAAGTCTGTGTCCTAATCCCTGGAACCTGTAAATACGTTACCTTACATGGCAAAAGGGAATTAAGTTAGCAGATGGAATTAAATTTGCTAATCACCTGACCTTGAGATGAGAAGATTATTGTGGATAATGTGTGAGTTCAACATAACATAATAATAAGAGTCCTTATTAGTGGAAGAGGGAACCTGAAGCTGATACCAGAGAGATGGCAGTGTGAGAAAGACAGCCAGACATTGCTGGCTTTGAAGACAGAAGAAATGCACCAAACTCCAGAAGCTGGAAAAGCCAAGGAAACAGATTCTGCCTTAGATCCTCCAGAAGGGGCCAGGCGCTGTGGCTCACACCTGTAATCCCAGCACTTTGGGAGGCCAAGGCGGGTGGATCACGATGTCAGGAGATCGAGACCATCCTGGCTAACACGGTGAAACCCTGTCACTACTACAAATACAAAAAAAAAAAAAAAAAAATTAGCCGGGCGTGGTGGCAGGCGCCTGTAGTCCCAGCTACTTGGGAGGCTGAGGCAGGAAAATGGCGTGAACCGGAAGGCGGAGCTTGCAATGAGCAGAGATCGCGCCACTGCACTCCGACCTGGGCGACAGAGCGAGACTCCGTCTCAAAAATAAAATAAATAAATAAATAGACAACAAATCCTCCGGAAAGAATGCAGCTCTGTCAACATGTTGATTTTAGCTCCTTGATTTCAGTGAAGGCCCTTTTTCACTTCTGACCTCCAAAACAAAACAATAATAAATGTGTGTTGTTTTAAACCATTAAGTTTGTGGTAATTCAGCACAGCAGCAATAGGAAACAAATAAACATTGCATTCTCAATTCTGTGAGCTATTCCAGGATCCCTCAAGCAAATCCTCCTTTTTATTTAAGCTAATTCGGTTTGGATTTTGGTCTGGATTTTGGTCTCCTTCAACTCAATTTACAAGATCTCTTATTATAAAACCGTACTTCTCACTAGAACAAAAATCAGACTTTCAGAAATAAAATACATATGCTAAACCCTAAACATGTCATGACAAGATTTCTTCTGCGTGATGAATGGACAGAAAAAGAAATTTGAAGAAGTATAACAAACTAGCACTTGACAGGTAAGATTATGTCACTGAATTAAAATGTAGATAAGGGAGCCACATGTTCTAATTTCCCTGATTTCTTCTTTGTCCCATGGGTTATTTGGCAGTGTGTGGCTGGATTCCAGAAAGATATTCTAAATATCTTTCTGTTGTGGACTTCTAATTTAATTTTACTGTGTTCACAGAAGATCCTTTGCATTATTTGAAACTTTTGGCCAGGTGTGGTGGCTCATGCCTGTAATCCCAGCACTTTGGGAAGCTGAGGGGAGTGGATCAACTAAGGTCAGGAGTTCGAGACCAGCCTGGCCAACATGGTGAAACCCCGTCTCTATTAAAAATACAAAAAAAATTAGCTGGGAGTGGTGGTGGCACGTGCCTGTAGTCCCAGCTACTCGGGGGTTAGGCGGGGAATCACTTGAATCTACGAGGCAGAGGTTGAAGTGAACCGAGATCATACCATTTTGTTCCAGCAGCCTGGGTCACAGAGTGAGACTCAATCTCAGGGGAAAAAAAAAAAAAAGCCGGGTGCGGTGACTCATGCCTGTAATCCCAGCACTTTGGGAGGCTGAGGCAGGAGGATCACCTGAGGTCAGGAGTTCAAGACCAGCCTGGCCAACATGGTGAAACCCCATCTCTACTAAAAATACAAAAATTAGCCAGGCATAGTGGTGGGTGCCTGTAATCCCATCTACTTGGGAGGCTAGGCAGGACAATCGCTTGAACCTGGGAGGCAGAGGTAGCAGTGAGCCGAGATTGAGCCACTGCATTCCAGCCTGGGGGACAAGAGTAAGACTCTGTCTCAAAAAAAAAAGAAAAAGAAAAACAAAGAAAAATAAACTTTTAATATGAGTTTCAGGGTTTTTTTTTTTTCTTTTGAGATGGAGTCTCGCTCCGTCGCCCCCAGGCTGGAGTGTAGTGGCATAATCTTGGCTCACTGCAACCTCTGCCTCCTGGGTTCAAGCTATTCTCCTGCCTCAGCCTCCCGAGTAGCCAGGATTACAGGCACACACCACCATGCCCGGCTAATTTTTGTATTTTTATTTTTATTTTATTTTATTTTATTTTATTTTTTTTTTGAGACGGAGTCTCACGCTGTTGCCCAGGCTGGAGTGCAGTGGCGCGATCTCGGCTCACTGCAAGCTCCGCCTCCCGGGTTCCCGCCATTCTCCTGCCTCAGCCTCCTGAGTAGCTGGGACTACAGGCGCCCGCCACCGCGCCCGGCTAATTTTTTGTATTTTTAGTAGAGACGGGGTTTCACTGTGGTCTCGATCTCCTGACCTTGTGATCCGCCCGCCTCGGCCTCCCAAAGTGCTGGGATTACAGGCTTGAGCCACCGCGCCCGGCAATTTTTGTATTTTTAGTAGAGATGAGGTTTCATCATGTTGGTCAGCCCGGTCTCGAACTCCTGACCTGGTGATCCGCCCACCTTGGCTTCTCAAAGTCTTGGGATTACAGGCGTGAGCCACCTCACCTGGCTCAATTTTGTTTAAACTTTAAAAATGTATTTAGACTTGAAGCCATTATTCTCAGCAAACTAACACTGGAGCAGAAAACCAAATACCGCACGTTCTTATAAGTGGGAGCTGAATGATGAGAATGTGTGGACACATGGGGTTGAACAACACACACTGGGGCCTGTTGGAGGGTGGAGGGTGGGAGGACAGAGAGCACCAGGATGAACAGCTAATGAATGCTGGGCTTTTTCTAGGTGATGGAATGACCTGTGCAGCAAACCACCATGGCACACGTTTACCTATATAACAAACCTGCACATCTTGCACATATACCTCTGAACTTAAAATAAAAGTTGGAAATTTAAAAACATGTATTTAGACTTGTTTTATGACCCAGAAAATAGTCAATTTTGATAAATGTTCTGTGTGCCCTTACAAAAAGAATATGTATTCTGAGAAGAATATGTATAGAATACAGTGTTCTGTAAGTGTCAGTTAGGTCACATTGGTTGATAATGTTGTTCAGTCTTGTCTACTTGTTCTTTTAATTATTGAAAGAGGTGTTCAAATCTGTGACTATCATTGTGGATTTGTCTGTTTCTCATTGTAGTTCTATCAGTTTTTGCTTCATGTATTTTGAAACTTTGCTGCTAAGTGTATAAACACTTAGAATTACATCTTCTTGAGGAATTTGACCCCTTTTCCATTATAAAGTGAACCTCTTTATACTTGTTAATATTCTTTGCTCTGAAATCTACTTTGTCTGATATTGATGTAGCCCTTGAAACTTTCTTTCAAATAGTGTTAGCATGGTATATATTTTACCATCCTTTTCTTTTAACCTGTTTGTATCTTCATATTTGAAATGGCTTTCTTGTTGGATCATATAGTTGGTTCTTGCTTTTGTATCCAACCAATCTTATCCAACCAATTGGTATCCAACCAATCTCTTCCTTTTAATTGGAATGTTTGAACCATTTATATCTAATGTGACTACTGATATGGGATATGTTTGTAATTAAATAAACCATCTTGCTCATTATTTTATATTTGTCCTACCTGTTGTCTTTTTCCTTTCTCTCCCTTTTCTGACTTCTTTGGGATCAATTCAGTATTTTTATGAGTCCATCTTTTTTTTTTTTTTTTTTGAGACGGAGTCTCGCTCTGTCGCCCAGGCTGGAGTGCAGTGGCCAGATCTCAGCTCACTGCAAGCTCCACCTCCCAGGTTTACGCCATTCTCCTGCCTCAGCCTCCTGAGTAGCTGGGACTACAGGCGCCCGCCACCTCGCCCGGCTAGTTTTTTGTATTTTTTAGTAGAGATGGGGTTTCACCGTGTTAGCCAGGATGGTCTCGATCTCCTGACCTCGTGATCCACCCGTCTTGGCCTCCCAAAGTGCTGGGATTACAGGCTTGAGCCACCGCGCCCGGCCATGAGTCCATCTTAACTCCTTTATTGACTTATTAGTCTTTGTTTTATTTTTTTCTTAGTAGTTGCTTCAGGGTTTGCTACAGTGTGAATGTTTATGCTCCCCCAAACTTCGTATGTTGAAATCCTTATCCCCGAAGTGATGGTATTAGGAGATGGGACCTTTGGGAGGTAAGTGACTGAGGCCGAGCTCTCATGAATGGGATTAGTGCCCTTATAAGAGAGACTGGAGGCTGGGCACAGTGGCTCATGCCTGTACTCGCAGCACTTTGGGAGGCCGAGGCAGGTGGATTGCTTAGAGTTCAGGAGTTCGAGACCACCCTGGGCAACATGGTGAGACCTGGACTTTACCAAAAATACAAAAAATTAGCCAGGCATGATGGTATGTGCATGTGGTCCCAGCTACTTGGGAGACTGAGGTGGGAGGATCTCTTGAGCTCGGGAGGTGGAGGCTGCAGCGAGCCAAGATCATGCCACTGCACTCCAGCCTGGGCAACAGAGTCAGACCTTGTCTCAAATAAATAAATAAGTAAACAAACGGACAAATAAATTAAAGAGACTTGAGAGAGACCTCTCACCCCTTCTACCACGTGAGGGTAGGGTGAGAAGACCCTATAAGGAACTGGCCCCTTCCTACACCCTGAATCTGCCAGCACTTTGATCTTGGACTTTTCAGCCTTCAGAACAGTGAGAAATAAATTTCTTTTGTTTATAAACCACTCAGCCTATAGTACTTTGTAATAGCAGCTCCAACGGATTAAGACAGGATTTATAATATGCATCTTTAACTTACCAATTTGACTTGAAGCTATAATATACCACTTCACATCTAGTGTTAGGATCTTACAGCAGTATATCTTCATTTTCTCCCTCCTAGCCTTTGTTGTGATACATTTTATTTCTGTTCATTACAAACCTCACAGTACATAAGGCAAAAATAATAAACATTGTTTATTAAAAATTGGCTGGGTGTGGTGGCTCATGCCTGTAATCTTAGCACTTTGGGAGGCCGAGGTGGGTGGATTGCCTGAGCTCGAGTTCGAGACCAGCCTGAGCAACATGGTGAAACCCTATCTTTACTAAAAATACTGTAAAAAAAAAATATTAGCAGGGCATGGTGGCCCACACCTGTAGTCCCAGCTACTCGGGAGGCCGAGGCACGAGAATCACTTAAATCCGGGAGGCAGAGGTTGTAGTGAGCCAACATCACGCCACTGCACTCCAGCCTGAGCAACAGAGCGAGACTCTGTCTCAAAAATAAATAAATAAATAAATAATGTATTCTATGTTTACCCCCGTATTTACCATTTTCCATTTTCTTCATCCCTTTGTATAGATCCTGATATCCATCTGGTACAATTTTCCTTCTATCTGAAGAACTTCCTTTAACAATTTTGGTAATACTGGCATTCTGCTTATGAATCCTTTTAGCTTTTGTATGTCTTTAAAAATCTCGGCCAAGTATGATGGTTCACACCTGTAATTCCAGCACTTTGGGAGGCCAAGGTTGGAGGATCACTTGAGCCCAGGAGTTCAAGGCCAGTCTGGGCAATATAATGAGAACTTGTTTCTACAAATTGTTTTTAAAAAAATCAGCTAGGCGGCCGGGCGCGGTGGCTCAAGTCTGTAATCCCAGCACTTTGGGAGGCTGAGACGGGCGGATCACGAGGTCAGGAGATCGAGACCATCCTGGCTAACACGGTGAAAGCCCGTCTCTACTAAAAAATACAAAAAACTAGCCGGGCGCGGTGGCGGGCGCCTGTAGTCCCAACTACTCGGGAGGCTGAGGCAGGAGAATGGCGTGAACCCGGGAGGCGGAGCTTGCAGTGAGCTGAGATCCGGCCACTGCACTCCAGCCTGGGCGGCAGAGCGAGACTCCGTCTCAAAAAAAAAAAAAAAAAAAAAAAATCAGCTAGGTGTAGTAACAGTACTTGGAAGGCTGAGGTGGGAGGATCAATTGAGCCTGGGAGACAGAGGTTGCAGTGGGTCAAGATTGCACCACTGCACTCCAGCCTGGGCTGTGGAGCAAGAAAGATCCTGTCTCAAAAATAAATAAATAAATAAATTAAATTAAATAAAAAATAAAGCAAAAACCAAAAATATTTCCCATAGCTCATTGGTGCTCTGTCCAATTTTTTTGGTCTTTTTCTCTGTGTGTTTCATTCTGGATACTATGCCTTCAAATTCACCTCCAGATATTTTTCTTCTTCAGGGCATAATTTGCAGTAATCCCATTTAGTGTATTTTTTATCTTAAATATGGTATTTTTCCATTTCCAGAAGTTTGATTTGAGTCTTTTTAATATTTTCCATGTTTCTAATTAATATTCTCATACTTTCTTCTACCATTTTGAACATATAGAGTATATGATAGCTGTTTCAATGTCTTTGTTTAATATTATAATTCTCTTGTTTGTTCAATTTATGGATTTATATTGGTTTATTTTTCTCTTCAGTATTGGTTATATTTTCCTTCTTCTTTTAATAGTGGATTGGATGTCAGACATTATAAATTTTACCTTATTGAGTGCTGGATTTTTTTTTTGTATTTCGATACTCCTTTAAGTATTTTTTAGCTTTGTTTTTGTTTTGGTACACACCTTTCTTCAAATCTTCAGCTTTCTCTCTCTTCCTCCAGCTCTCTCCCCAGGGCTCGGCTCTATAAGTTCCAGATGCCTTACTTTTTTCAAATTCTCAGTTCTGGCTCCTTAACTCAGGGAGACCTCGGGGCTTCTACCCGGGTTCTATGGTCTGTGCTGCTACCTGGAAACTCCAGACAGTAAGACAACTGTGAGGCTCATCTCTTTTGTTTCCTTTCAGGGACCACCGTCTCCTGCTCCTGTTGTCCAATGTCTGAAATTGTTGTTTCAGAGATTTCTTTCAGTTTAAATTTTTTTTTTTTTTTTTTTTTTTTTTGAGACCTAGTCTCTCTCACCCCGTCGTCCAGGCTGGAGTACAGTGGCGCGATCTTGGCTCCCTGCAAGCTCTGCCTCCCGGGTTCACGCCATTCTCCTGCCTCAGCCTCCTGAGTAGCTGAGACTACAGGCGCCCGCCACCTCGCCCAGCTAATTTTTTGTATTTTTAGTAGAGACGGGGTTTCACCGTGTTAGCCCGGATGGTCTCGATCTCCTGACCTCATGATCCACCCACCTCAGCCTCCCAAAGTGCTGGGATTACAGGCGTGAGCCACCGCACCTGGCCCAGTTTAAAAAATTTAAAGGCAAGATAGCAAATTTTTCTTTTCTTCTTCTTTTTCTTTTCTTTTTTTTTTGAGATGGAGTCTTGCTCTATTGCCCAGGCTGGAGTGCAGTGGTACGATCTTGGCTCCCTGCAACCTCCACCTCACGGGTTCAAGTGATTCTCCCACCTCAGCCTCCCTAGTAGCTGGGATTATAGGCGCCCACTACCATGCCTGGCTAATTTTTGTATGGTTAGTAGAGACGGGTTTTGCCATGTTGACCAGGCTGGTCTCAAACTCCTGACCTCAGGTGATTGGCCCACCTCGGCCAAAGTGTTAGGATTACAGGTGTGAGACACCACACCCAGCCAAGATGGCAAATTTCATTTCTCTTGCTCCCTTGTGGCAGAAAGCAGAAGTCCCAGGAGCCATATTCCAGTTACCAGATATGTTACTTTTTCCCTGAGCAAGTCAGTTAATCTCTCAGACCTTACTTCCTCAAATGATTTTAAATTATATTTATACATGTGTAATACATATGTTAGCTTCATAGAGGTTCCCAAGTCCTTTGGAACTCAAATAACATTTGGTTCAAATACCCGTCCCATTTTCTCAGAGGATACTCTGGGGTTTAGTTTCCTCTGGGCATTCTCTGTTTCTGAAATCTTGCTTCCAGCAATGCTAGAGCTCCGGTGCTCCATGTCTCTCCTCTCTTTTCCTCACCTTGTCCTCTCACTGGCACTGGAGACTGCCTCAATCTCTTCTCTGTGAAGCACCACTCATCCAGACTATATTATTATTGAAGGAAGAGAGCCTCAGAAGGGGATGACATTCTGGGGCAGGCTGACCTAATCTGGATTTTAACATTTCTTAACTTAAAAATTCCTGGTCCATTCCCATTTATGGAGAAATCATTCTGTCTCTTCCATTCAGGCTGTAGCCTCTAGGCATTGTGCTGGGTCTCTCTTAGGGTCACTACTGGTCTTTATAGTGCCTTTGTGCACATTTAGAAAAAGGCACCCTAGGCTGGGCACTATGGCTCATGCCTGTAATCCCAGTACTTTAGGAGGCCGAGACGAACGGATCACCTGAGGTCAGGAGTTCGAGACCAGCCTGGGCAACATGGCGAAACAGTCTCTACTAAAAATGCAAATATTAGTCTGGCGTGGTGGCAGGCGCCTGTAATCTCAGCTACTGGAGGCAGGAGAATTGCTTGAACCGGGGAGGCGGAGGTTGCAGTGGCTGGGCGACAGAGCAAGGTTCTGTCACAAAAGAAAAAAAAAATGGGCACTACATTTGGGAGGCCTCACAACACATGGCCGGATTGCAGCCCCAGTGCCTCCTCACCTGGCTAACTTACTTGTCTCAATCCCTCAGATTCTAATTTATTTCTTATAGAGTAGCTTAGCTCTTTCTTTACTTGCCCCGAGCCATCAAACTTATTCCCAAAGGGCCTCATTTTTATAATTAATTTTTAAAATGTGCTCCTAAACGAAAATAGTTCTAACTAGCACTGGGATCAGTTTTGATTTTTTTCTTCCCCTGCTAAGTGTACACCATGATGATGGCAGTGGTGAGGAAGACAATGACAACAATCCTTAAGCTAGTATGTTTAAGTTATTACATGAAGAGAAAAAAATACCCTTTTCCAGGAAAATAAATGGTATTTTCTTTGACATGTAAGAGATTTCTTGTTATACCCCTATTCACTACAGAATAGAAACTAGAGTTTCTAAAGTACTTTAAGCTCTCAAAAATAAAAATGCTTAACTCTGCAGATGCATTTGATAAATGTATCTGTATGGCAGCAAGCCAGCAAGTTCCTGAATGACAACAGGATGTAAGCCCAGCTTTATGAAGCATATTTATTGTCAGAGTCATCATATTCTCTAACAGACCATGGGGAAGTAAGAGACATGGGCCACAATTTTGACATCACATGTTTCTGCAATTTAAAAATGCATCAACAGCATTTGGGAGAAACAAAAAAGGCAGGATGTTAAATGTTCACACCAACCATAAGTCACATACTCATTTCAGAATTTTAAAATGAGAACAATAAAAGCATATCACGGAAGCAGAGAGTGTATCTACTTTTTGTTTAGGTCCTCTACAGCACATTTCTCTGTATCTTGAAGAAAAAGTCATTTTGCTAACATTGTTGCTAAATAACTGCACAGTAGTCTTTAAAATAGAAATGACATTGAGCCACTGCACTCCAGCCTGGGCAACAGAGCAAGACTCTGTCTCAAAAAAATAAATAAAATAAAAAATTTAAAAATCAAAACCTTCATTTTAGAGATAAGAAAAATGAGGCCCTGGGGTAAACTACTGATCTGGAATTCAAACTGAAATCTCCCAGTTTCAAACTCCCTTCCTCTCTTTGTTGCATTGTGTTGTTTCTCTTTAACTCTGTGAAGATTTATTTGGCTTACTTTTGTAATCCCAGCACTTTGGGAGGCCAAGGCAGGCGGATCACCTGAGGTCTGGAGTTCAAGACCAGCCTAGTCAACATGGCGAAACCCCATCTCTACTAAAAATACAAAAAAATTAGGCGAGTGTGGTAGTGGGTGCCTATAATCCCAGCTACTCGGGAGGCTGAGGCAAGAGAATCACTTGAACCAGGAGGTGGAGGTTGCAGTGAGCTGAGATCATGCCACCACACTCCAGCCTGAGCAAAAGAGCAAAACTCCATCTGCCTTAAAAAAAAATTTTTTTTAATTAATTAAAAAATAAATTTCAGTTTAGTAAATCAATTGTCTCTTTAGAATCAGATTATGAGCTGGAGCAGTGGCTCACACCTGTAATCCCTAGCACTTTGGGAGGCCAAGGCAGGAGGATAACTTTAGGCCAGAATCAAGATCAGCCTGGGTGACATAGCAAGATCCTGTCTCTGTATGAAAAAATGTATAATAAAGAAATAAATAAATAAGTAAAATCAGTCAATGTTGCCAATGTTATATATACATATACATATACTTTTATATATAGATACTTTTTTTTTTTTTTGAGATGGAGTCTCGCTCTGTCACCCAGGCTGGAATGTAGTGGCACGATCTCGGCACACTGCAAGCTCTGCTTCCCGGGTTCACGCCATTCTACTGCCTCAGCCTCCCCAGCAGCTGGGACTACAGGCACCCGCCACCACGCCCGGCTAATTTTTTTGTATTTTTTTGTATTTTTTTTGAGACGGAGTCTTGCTCTGTCACCCAGGCTGGAGTGCAGTGGCTGGATCTCAGCTCACTGCAAGCTCCGCCTCCCGGGTTTACGCCATTCTCCTGCCTCAGCCTCCCGAGTAGCTGGGACTACAGGTGCCCACCACCTCGCCCGGCTAGGTTTTTGTATTTTTGAGTAGAGACGGGGTTTCACCGTGTTAGCCAGGATGGTCTCGATCTCCTGATCTCATGATCCGCCCACCTTGGCCTCCCAAAGTGCTAGGATTACAGGCATGAGCCACCGCGCCCGGCCATATATATATACTTATATATATATATGTATACTTTTTTTTTTTTTGAGATGGGAGTCTTGCTCTGTCACTCAGGCTGGAGTACAGTGGTTTGATCTTGGCTCACTGCATTCTCTGCCTCCTGGGTTCAAGCAATTCTCCTGCCTCAGCCTCCTGAGTAGCTGGGACTACAGGTATGAACAACCATGCCCAGCTAATTTTTGTGTTTTCAGTAGAAACAGAGTTTTACCATGCTGGCCAGGCTGGTCTTCAACTCCCAACCTCAAGTGATCCTCTCGCCTCATCCTCTCAGAGTGCTGGGATTACAGGCGTGAGCCATCATGCCTGGCCTCAGGTAGAGTTGTTTCTTTTTTTTTTTTTTTTGAGACAGAGTTTCGCTCTTTTTGCCCAGGCTGGAGTGCAATGGCGCGATCTCGGCTCACCGCAACCTCCGCCTCCCGGGTTCAAGCGATTCTCCTGCCTCAGCCTCCCGAGTAGCTGGGATTACAGGCATGTGCCACCACCCCGGCTAATTTTGTACTTTTAGTAGAGATGGGGTTTCTCCATGTTGGTCAGGCTGGTCTTGAACTCCCGACCTCAGGTGATCCACCTGCCTCGGCCTCCCAAAGTGCTGGGATTACAAGCGTGAGCCACCACGCCCGGCCTGGTAGAGTTGTTTCTAAATGCAGGTCTATGGCTGGTTGCAGTGTCTCACATCTGTAATCCCAGCACTTTGGGAGGCCATGGCAGGAGGATCACTGGAGCCCAGGAGGTCGAGACCAGCCCTGGCAACATAACAAGACTCCATCTCTACAAAAAATTAAAAATTAGCCAAGGGTAGTTGTGTGGACCTGTGTTTCCAGCTACGTGAGAGGCAGACGTGGCAGAATCACCTGAGCCCAGGAAGTCAAGGTTGCAGTGAGCCATAATTGCACCACTGCACTCCAGCCTGGGCGACAGGAGTGAGACCCTGTCAAAAAATAATAATAATAAATAAAATAAGCAATTAAAAAAACCCGAAAACAAAACAAAACAAAAATTTCTTGAATGAGTCACATCACTCATTCCCATGTCCCATGATGGGACACACAAATGTGGGACATTTGTGTGTGTGTGTGTGTGTGTGTGTGTTTAATTTTTTAGAGATGGGGGTCTTGCTATATTGCCCAGGCTGACCTTGAACTAGCTTCAAGCAATCCTCCTGCCTTGGCCTCCCAAGTAGCTGAGATTACAGGGGCAAGCCACTGTGCCTGGCTAATGTGTGTATGTACTAGTCTGTTTTCACACTGCTATAAAGATAGTACCCAAGGCTGGGTAATTTATAAAGGAAAGAAGTTTAATTTACTCAGAGTTCTGCATGGCTGGGGAAGCCTCAAGAAACTTACAAGCATGGCAGAAGGCGAAGGGGAAATAAGGTACCTTCTTCATAATGTGGCAGGAGAGAGAAGGAAAAGGAACTTCCAAACACTTAGAAAATCATCAGATCTCTTGAGAACTCATTATCACAAGAAGAGCATGGGGGAAACCGCCCCTTTGATCCAATCACCTCCCTTCCTCGACACATGGAGATTACACAAGGGGATGAGATTTGGGTGGGGACACAGAGCCAAACCGGTTAATTTTTTTTTTTTTTTTTTTTTTTTTTTTTTTTTGAGACGGAGTCTCGTGCTGTGTCACCCAGGCTGGAGTGCAGTGGCGCGATCTCGGCTCACTGCAAGCTCCGCCTCCCAGGTTCGCGCCATTCTCCTGCCTCAGCCTCCGAGTAGCTGGGACTACAGGCGCCCGCCACCACGCCCGGCTAGTTTTTTGTATTTTTAGTAGAGACGGGGTTTCACCATGTTAGCCAGGATGGTCTCGATCTCCTGACCTCGTGATCCACCCGCCTCGGCCTCCCAAAGTGCTGGGATTACAGGCTTGAGCCACCGCGCCCGGCCAAACCGGTTAATTTTTAAATTTTTAGTAGACACGAGGTATCACTATGTTGCCCAGACTGGTCTTGGACTCCTGGCCTCAAGCGATCCTCCTACCTCTGCCTTCCAAAGCACTGGGATTACAGGTGTGAGCCACCATACCTGGGCTGAGCTACTTTAATTTATTCTTCTAAAATGCTAATTACTTTAGATTAGCATTAGGAACCAACAGACATATTTATCACATTTCAAATGGTATCTGGCCAGGCACAGTGGCTCACACCTGTATTCCTAGGATTTTGGGAGGGTTAGGTGGGAGGATACCTTTAGTCCAGGAGATGGAGGCTGTAGTGAGCTATGATTGCACCACTGCACACCATCCTGGGCAACAAAGCAAGTCTCTGTCTCTAAAAAGTAAATAAAATAAAATAAGATAAAATGTATCTTAGACACACTTAAAAAAATTCTACACATGCTGCAGATGTAACAGACACACTTTTTTTTCTTTTTCTTTTTCCACAGGCTGGTAGGGTGGAATAAGACACACTTCTGACTAAGGAATCAAGTTGTAACTAAAGAATAGTGATGTTTCGGCCGGGCGCGGTGGCTCACGCCTGTAATCCCAGCACTTTGGGAGGCCGAGACAGGCAGATCACGAGGTCATGAGATCGAGACCATCCTGGCTAACACGGTGAAACCCCGTCTCTACTGAAATACAAATAAATAAATAAAATAAAAAAATTAGCCGGGCGTGGTGGCGGGCGCCTGTAGTCCCAGCTACTCGGGAGGCTGAGGCAGGAGAATGGCGTGAACCTGGGAGGTGGAGCTTGCAGTGAGCCGAGATCGCGCCACTGCACTCCAGTCTGGGCGACAGAGCGAGACTCTGTCTCAAAACAAAAACAAACAAACAAACAAACAAAAAAGAATAGTCATTTTTCTCTCTTTGAGATAAGCCTTCAGAAGGTCACTTGAGAAAGAAATCACAGGAGATTAAGGGTTATTATTTATGATGTTATTTCAAAAATAAATAAGTTGAAATCATCGACTGCCTGGTTTTCAGAAGGTAACCAGCAGAGGGCACTCTAGGCTTTATAGACTGCAGAAAATGCAAGTTGATCCCTCCAGAAGTCGGGGGTCAGTGCCTGAATCTTTATCTCCAGAAAGGTACTTTCAGTTTATTATTACTATTACTATTATTATTATTATTATTATTATTATTATTATCATTAGACTGAGTCTCGCTCTGTCGCCCAGGCTGGAGTGCCATCTCCGCCTCCTAGGTTCAAGCAATTCTCCTGCCTCAGCCACCCGAGCAGCTGGCATTACCGGCGCCCGCCCCCACGCCCAGCTAATTTTTGTATTCTTAGTAGAGACAGGGTTTCTCCATGTTGGCCAGGCTGGTTTCGGACTCCTGACCTCAAGTGATCCACCCGCCTCTGCCTCCCAAAGTGCGGGGATTAACAGGTGTGAGCCACCCTGCCTGGCCGATACTTTCAGCTTATTATGAGCTCGCCTGTTGAATGACTGTAGAACATTTTCTTGGTAATGAAAACTGAGGCTTCTGAACTCCCAAATAGCCATGTTAATCAACATTTACAAATAATTTTAAAATAATTTCAAGAGAATAAGAAGATGAGCCACAGACTGGGAAAAATATTTGCAAAAGACTTATCTAATAAATGACTGTTATTCAAAAATATATAAAGACCTCTTAAAACACAAGAATAAGAAAAATAACCTGATTAAATAATGGGCAAAAGATCAGAACAAACTCACCAAAGAAAATATACAGATGGCAAATAAGCATATGAAAAGATTTTCATATGTCACTAGGGATATGCAAATTAAAACAACAATGAGATAGGACCATATACCTATTAGAATGACAAAAATTCACAACACTGACAACACCAAATGCTGGTGAGGATGTGGAACAACAGGAACTCTCATTCATTGATGTTGGGAATGCCAAATGATACAGCCCCTTTGGAAAACAGTTTGGCTGTTTCTTACAAAACTAAACATCTTACCACAAGATACAGCAATTGTATTTGTAGGTATTTACCAAATAAGTTGAACACTTACGTCCCCACAAAAACCTGCACATCAATGTTTATAGCAGCTTTGTCCATAATGATCAAAACATGGAAGCAATATGAAAACATCCTCAGTAGGTGAATGGATAAACTGTGGTACATCCAGATAATGGAATACTTACTATTCAGCGCTGAAAATAAATGAGTTATCAAGCCATGAAAAGACATGGAGGCAACTTAAATACATATTACTAAGTGAAAGAAGCCAATCTGAAAAGGCTACCTATTGTATGTTTCCAATTATATGACATTCTAGAAAAGGCGGCCAGGCATAGTAGTGTGTGCCTATAGTCCCAGCTACTTGGTAGGCTGAGGCAGGAGGATCACTTAGGCCCAGGAGTTTGAGATCAGCCTGGGCAACCTAGTGAGACTGTCTCTAAAAAAAACAAAAGAAAGAAAGAAAGAAAAAAAATTTTTTTTTTTTTTTCAGATGGAGTTTCACTCTTGTTGCCCAGGCTGGAGTGCAATGGCACGGTCTCGGCTCACTGCAACCTCCGCCTCCCGGGTTCAAGGGATTCTCTTGCCTCAGACTCCCAAGTAGCTGGGATTACAGGTGCCCGAGACCATGCCTGGCTAATGTTTCTAATTTTGTATTCTTAGTAGAGACAGTGTTTCACCATGTTGGTCAGGCTGGTCTTGAACCCCTGACCTCAGGTGATCCACCCATCTCAGCCTCCCAAAGTGTTGTGATTATAGGCGTGAGCCACTGCGCCCGGCCGAAAATGTTTCAATACTAAAAATAAATAAAAATTTTTTAAAAAATTAAAAAGACAAAAGGAAAAACCAGACATACAGGGGTTGGGGAAAAATAAGGGATGAATAGTCAGAGCCTAGAGGGTTTTAGGGCAGTGAAACTACACTGTATGATACTATGATGATGAATACATGAATACATGTCATTATACATTTGTTAAAACCTATAGAATGTACAAAACTAAGAGTTAATTTTTTTTTTTTTTTTTTGAGACAGAGTCTTGCTCTGTCACCCAGGCTGGAGTACAGTGGTGTGATCTCGGCTCATTGCAACCTCCACCTCCCAGGTTCAAGTGATTCTCCTAGTGATACGCAAGTTAAAACAACATTGAGATAGGACCACATACCTATTACCTCTTAGTCTCCCAAGTACTTGGGATTATAGGCACCTGCCACCACAATGGGCTAATTTATTTATTTATTTATTTATTTTAGTAGAGACAGGGTTTCACCATGTTGGCCAGGCTGGTCTCAAACTCCTGACCTCAGGTGATCCACCCCCATCCGCCTACCAAAGTGCTGGAATTACAGGCATGAACCACTGTACCTGGCCTAAATCCTAATGTAAAGTATGAACTTTCATAGTTTATGATAATGACGTGTCAATATAGGTTCATCAATTGTAACAAAGGTACTGCTTTGGTGCAGGATGTTGCTAGTGGGGAGGGCTATGCATGTATGTCTAGGAAAGGAGTATATGGGTTATCTCTGTACTTCTTTGTGTGTGTGTGTGTGACAGGGTCTCACTTTGTTGTCCAGGCTGGGGTGCAATGGCACAATCTCAGCTCACTGCAACCTCCACTTCCTGGGTTCAAGTGATTCTCCTGCTTCAGCCTCCTGAGTAGCTGGGATTACAGGCGTGAACCACCACAGCTGGCTAATTTTTGTATTTTTAGTAGAGATGGGGTTTCACTGTGTTGGCCAGACTGGTCTCGAACTCCTGACCTTAAGTGATCTAGCAGCCGAGGCATGAGCCACCGCACCTGGCCATCTCTGTACTTTCAACTTAATATTGCTATGAACCTAGAACTGCTCCAGACAATAGTCTATTAATGGTAGCTCACATCTGTAATCCCAGAACTTTGGGAGGACAAGGCAGGCAGATTTGCTTTGAGTTCAGGAGTTAGGAACCAGCCTGGGTAACATGGCAAAACCCTGTCCTTACTAAAAAAATATACAAAAATTAGCCAAGCATGGTGTCTTGTGCCTGTAGTCCGAGCTACTCAGGAGGGTGAGGCTGGAAGATCACTTGAGCCCAGGAGGCAGAGGTTGCAGTGAGTCAAGATCGCGCCACTGCATGCCAGTCTGGGTGACAGTGAAACTCTGCCTCAGAAAAAAAGAAAAACAAAAAGAAAAGAAAATAGTTTATTAAAAGCAATAATCCATGCTCACTTTAACAGCATGTATACTAAAAATTGGAACAATACAGAGATTAGCACTGACCCTGCCCAAGCTGACATGCACATTTGTGAAATGTTCCGTATTTAAAATAATAATGAGAATCTGATGTTCTTGTATCAGTGTTCCCCATTATTACATTTGTTCTTTTAATGAGTCACCTAGTGATACAGGTTTCTGGGAGATAATATACCCATGATTATCAGGATTTCTTTCTTTCTTTCTTTTTTTTTTTTTTTTGTTTTTTTTTTTGTTTTCTCTGTTGCCCAGGCTGGAGTGCAGTGGTGTGATCTCGGCTCACTGCAGCTTCTGCCTCCCAAGTCAAGCGCTTCTCCTGCCTCAGCCTCCCGAATAGCTGGGACTACAAGCGCATGCCACCACACCCAGCTGATTTTTTTTTTTTTTTTTTTTTGAGACAGAGTCTCGCTGTGTCGCCCAGGCTGGGGTGCAGTGGCGCAATCTCGGCTCACTGCAAGCTCCGCCTCCTGGGTTCACGCCATTCTCCTGCCTCAGCCTCCGAGTAGCTGGGACTATAGGCGCCCGCCACCACGCCCGGCTAGTTTTTTGTATTTTTAGTAGAGACGGGGTTTCACCATGTTAGCCAGGGATGGTCTCGATCTCCTGACCTCGTGATCCACCCGCCTTGGCCTCCCAAAGTGCTGGGATTACAGGCTTGAGCCACCGCACCCGGCCTCCCAGCTGATTTTTGTATTTTTAGTAGAGACAGGGTTTCACCATATTAGCCAGGCTGGTCTCGAACTCCTGACCTCAGGTGGTCTGCCCACTTTGGCCTCCCAAAGTGCTGGGATTACAGGTATGAGCCACGGTGCCTGGCCAGGATTTCTTTTATTAATTTTTATTTTTGAGACAGGGCCTTGCTCTGTTACCCAGGTTCGAGTGCAGTGGCACAATAATAGCTCACTGCAACCCCAGGTAATCCTCCCACCTCAGCCTCCTTAGTAGCTGGGAATACAGGTCCACGCTAGCGCACCTGGCTAATTTTTTTAAAATGTAGAGACTGGGCAGGGGAGTGGTTTCCCTATGTTACCCTGGCTGGTCTTGAACTCCTGAGCTCAAGCGATCCACCCACCTTGGCTTCCCAAAGCATGGGATTACAGGCGTGAGCCACCACATCTGGCCTACCAGGATTTCTTTTCTTTTCTTTTCTTTTTTTTTTTTTTGAGGCGGAGTCTCACTTTGTTGCCCAGGCTGGAGTGCAGTGGCGCGATCTCAGCTCACTGCAAGCTCCGCCTCCCGGGTTCACGTCATTCTCCTGCCTCAGCCTCCCGAGTAGCTGGGACTTCAGGCGCCCACCACTGCACCCGGATAATTTTTTGTATTTTTAGTGGAGACGAGGTTTCACTGTGTTAGCCAGGATGGTCTAGATCTCCTGACCTCGTGATCCTCCCGCCTCGGCCTCCCAAAGTGCAGGGATTACAGGCGTGAGCCACCGCGCCCGGCCACCAGGATTTCTTAATCCTCAACACTCTTGTCTGAATCCACATTCATTGCCTGAACTCAAATGCAGTGGAGACCTATTTTCACATCAGCCTTTAATTAACCCTGCAAAACACTGACATGCTCTGCGCAATCTGGCAGGACAGCAAACCATGCTCTTTTTCACCTTTTATAACCAGTGTACAAAATAGGATTATCATTTCCCCACAAACATCCAGAAATAACTAGAACTTTACCAGGAATAAACTGTTAGGTGCTTTACATGCAGCAAAGTTCTTCTGAGGTCAGAGGAAAAGTAATATTTGCTGAAGACCTAGTATTCAGGCATTTGACAGGTGTTTTGCACACACAATCTCATTTCATGCCTCTGTGACCATGTCTACCTTATGGCTAGGGAAACTAAAGTTGCCCAAGGATACTTGGCTAGCTAGTGGCAGAGGCAGAAAGAAGCAAACCCAGATATTTTTGGCTCCACGTGCCTTTTCTTCAGAGGAGCTACCTCGACCTGCATTCAAACACTGCCACAATTTTCCCTGGCACTTGCCTGGGGTATGCTCCACAGTGGGGTCCATTTGCAGTGATTTCTGATTTTCCATATTTTAGAATTTTCCTGTTACTTGCAATATGTCTTCTGTTCTTATGAAACTGCCCAAAACCAGGGCAATGGAGGTTTTATTTTCTTGAAAAAAGGATATTTTTTGTAGGGCCTGGATGGTGGGGGTGGAGGTTGGGTAAGGGCAATGAAGGGAGACTGGTTTTTTATTCTGCGTACTTCCATAATGTTTGATTATTTTATGGTTAGAATGTATTCATGCATTACTTTTTTTTTGAAAAACAGAGAAGGGGCCAGGTGCGGTGGCCGACGCCTATAATCCCAGCACTTTGGAAGGCCGAGGCGGGTGGATCACAAGGTCAGGAGTTCAAGACCAGCCTGATCAACGTGGGGAAACCCCGTCTCTATTAAAAATCCAAAAATTAGTCGGGCATGGTGGCGCGCACTATAATCCCAGCTACTCAGCAGGCTGAGGCAGGCGAATTTCTTGAACCCAGGAGGTGGAGGTTGCAGTGAGCCTAGATCACACCACTACACTCCAGCCTGGGCAACAGAGCAAGAGAGACTCCGTCTCAAAAAAAATTAATTAAAAAAAAAGAGAGAGAGAGAGAAGGAAAAAAAGCAGCTTTCTGGGCAAATACATGAAAACAATGTAGAAAGAGCCACAAAGGAGTATATATTCTATTTTTACGTTATATTTATAGTAATTTAAAGATAAAGACCTCTGTTGAGAGGAAAAAAAGAGGACCAGAGTTTCGTTATATGAATATTTGCTTCTCTTTGTCCCTCACACCCTACACACAGAAACACAAACAAAAGCCTCTCATTGTTTCCCCTGACGGAACAACGATGACTAAGTGGCTGCATAAATCATCCAGAGTTACCAAAACTTCATTCCCAGTCATTTGACACCATTTAGGGAGGACTGTGTTGGAAATGTGCAGCTGTTAAAGTCCCCACAACTCCCACTTAAGAATTAGAAGGTGTAAGAACAGGAAAGTGGTCAATGCTACAGTTTCTAAGTGGAATATGGGTGTTTCATTTAAACAGTTATTCCATCAGTTTGAGGGTGAAAATACACTTCTCCCTTCCTTTATCATAACTCGGGAACAGACTGTTTTCAAAGTAAATTCAAGGCAAAAAGATTGAAAATTGTAGAGTTTGACTTGCAAATTAGAACCCGATGAATTTATTCACAATCCTGTAAACAACTCTACAGTAAGGTTTGTACTGGTAAACTGCAGTGCTGTGGGGTTAATTTCACAGAGATGAAGAAGGGGTTAATAATCTCACCCTGATTATTCAGTATCTACTGAGAAGAGTTTACCACAGAGACACAAAACAATAGAGACTGCATGCCACGTCCCCCACTGCTATGACGTACTCACACTGCTTTCAAACCACATTAATACCATGTATTGTGAATGCGCTACTCATTCTAGTTATTCGGGCAAAAAATATCTTGTTAGTTGGCAAGAGCACCTCAAACCTCTTTTCAATCATCAGCAGTTAGTACTCTACTTTCCCTTGCCCACACCACCTGAATAATCAGGAATGCCTCCGTATTCATCAGTGCCTCCTTCATGGGGCAAATTGTGTATACTATACATATACACATACATATATACACACATATGCCCATATATGTGTATATACATATATAGAGCTATATACTTATATGTGCATGTGTGTGTGAGTGTGTGCACCTGTGTGTGCATGTGTGTGTGCTTGTGTGTGTGCGTGTATATAGTGGCATGCACCATATAACAACATTTCCATGAACCACAAACCATATATACAACAGTGGTCCCATAATATTATAACACCATAGGCCGGGCGCAGTGCCTCACGCCTGTAATCCCAGCACTTTGGGAGGCCGAGGTGGGCGGATCACCTGAGGTTAGAAGTTTGAGACCAGCCTGGCCAACATGGTGAAACCCCATCTCTACTAAAAATACAAAAATTAGCTTGGTGTGGTGGCGCACGCCTATAATCCCAGCTACTCGGGAGGTTGAGGCAGGAGAATCACTTGAACCTGGGAGGCGGAGGTTGCAGTGAGGGGAGATCATGCCACTGCACTCCAGCCTGGGCAGCAGAGTGAGACTCCATCTCAAAAATAAATAAATAAATAGATTATAACACCATATTTTTACTGCACTTTTTCTGTTTTTAGATATGTTTAGATACGCAAATACCATTGTGTGACCACTGCCTACAGTATTTAGTACAGTAACATGGTGCACAGGTTTGCGGCCTAGGAGGAATCAGCTGCACCATATAGCCTAGGTGTGTAGTAGCCATACCATCTAGGTTTGTGGTAAGTACACTTGATGATGCGCACACAGTGATGAAATTGCCTAACGCTTTACTTGGAATGTATTCTCCATGGTTAAGTAACACATGACCGTGGGTGTGCGTGTGTGTGTGTGTGTGTGTGTGTGTGTGTATATATATATATATATTTGTGTGTCTTAAGAAACTGAGAGTTATATACATTTTCTCTCTTTTTTTTGAGACAGAGTCTTGCTCTGTTGCCCAGGCTGGAGTGCAGTGGCAGGATCTCAGCTCACTGCAACCTCCACCTCCAGGTTCAAGTGATTCTCCTGCGTCAGCCTCCCAAGTAGCTGGTAGTACAGACACCTGCCACCATGCCTGGCTAATTTTTGTGTTTTTAGTAGAGACAGGGTTTTACCATGTTGGTCAATCTGGTCTCGAACTCCTGACCTCAGGTGATCTGCCTGCCTTGGCTTCCCAAAGTGTTGGGATTACAGACATGAGCCACTGTGCCCAGCCAGATTTTCCTTTTGCCTGCCTTTCTGTTTTATCTGATCTTTTAAAAATCAAATTATTCCGTGACAGCCTTGTTCTTTATAAACATTTAAATCTAATTATACGTTTAAGATCTGCTCAACAAGTTGAGTAGATTTGCTATAATTATTGTAACTACATTATGTTCACCTATTTGATATTTTTACTTCATTTTCTTGGCTCTTAAGACTTTTTTTAAAAACTGTGCTTTTTAGGGAGTTTCTTAATTTATTGATTTAGTTTGCCTTTTTTTAAAACAATACAGAAATTTATTATTTTACATAACAAGAAGTAGTACAGCAGTGGGGCAGCTTTGCAGTTGGTTAACTCAGTGGTTCAGTGTTGTCAAGGACACAGATTCTTTCCATTTGTTCCCTGGTCATCCCAACCGAACTGGCTTTTGTCCTCCAGTTTGTCCCTTCATGTGCTCCTCGGCAACTTCTCTTCCTGACAATTAGGCTTGGGTTTCTCCCTCTCCGCAGTTCCCAGTGCCTACTCCTGTTTGCTTACCTAAAGGAGTCTTGCCTCAGGAGATCTGAGGTCTGGGGCTTGGAGCTTCTGGCCTGGCCTCCACCCTGCCTCTCCAGAAGGTTATCTGATCTGACTCCAGCTGGCGTAGCTCTGGGCCCCAATGCCCCTCTCCTGGCCTCGTCTTGAGAATTAATTCACATCTTTTTTTTTTTCTTTTTTTTTTTTGTCAGAGTTTCACTCTTGTTGCCCAGGCTGGAGTGCAGTGGCACAATCTTGGCTCACTGGCTCATTGCAACCTCCATCTCCTGGGTTCAAGCAATTCTCCTACATGAGCCTCCCAAGTAGCTGAGATTACAGGCATATACCATGGGGTTTCACCATGTTGGCCAGGGTGGTCTTGAACTCCTGACCTCATGTGATCCACCCACCTCAGCCTCCCAAAGTGTTGGGATTACAGGCGTGAGCCATGGCACCTGACCTTATTCACATCTTGAATTAAAAACCATAAGCAGCTCAGGGATGAAATTCATTGTCTAGTCCTCATTATCTGTGCACTCCATTCCTTCCTTGCCTCTGAGGACACCCCACTCCCCTGGTTTTTCTGGATCTCCAGCATACCCTGCTGCTTCTCTTCTGGCCTGGAAGCCTCCCAACATTCAGACGGGTTCTCGCAAAATATTCTCTCCCCTGGGAAAAGTTACCCTTTTGTGGCTTCTCCTCTCACTCTTTGTAGATCCTTCTTTACCTTACCTAGGGATTGATTCAGGCCTCATCTCCAACCACAGTTTGTCACCTGAATATTCGGTCATTACTGTGAGTTGAATGTGCCCTTAGCTGAATGCCCCCACCTTCCCTGCCCAGATCTGTCATTGTGCGCATGCTGTTAACATTACAATTCTATTCAAATATTGTTTAAAGCTAAGAACTGAGAAATGGTGGGATTATATTCAATACAAGTCATTTTTTTTTAAGTACATGGATCAAAAGTGAAGAAGTAAAATTACTGGGGCTTGCATTTAGTTATAAGACCCACTGAAGTGGATAAAATTAATGGGAAAACAACAGCTCTAACTCCAAAAAGGAAAGGGCTGAATTTCAGAGATCGACTGGATAAGACATGACAATTAAATGAAATGTGTGATTTTTTTTTTCCTTTTTTCTTCTGGATCCTGTATATTAAAAACCTACAAAGGGTATTATTGGAATAACTGGGAAATTCTGAATATGAACTGTGTTTTCAATACTACTATTGTATTAATGTAAAATTTCCTGAGTGAGATACTTATTTTATAGTTACATAGGATGAATATTTTTATTCTTAGGAGATACATGCCGAAGTATTTTTGGATGAAGTGTCACAGTGTCTATAGTTAACTCTTAAATGGTTCAGCAAACGATTTTTAAAAAATAGAACGAAAATGCAGTAAAATTTAATTCATAAATCTGAGTGAACATCTGGTGACATATGGTGTCCATTGTACTACTTACAGCTTTTCTATCTTTGAAATTTTTCAAAATAAAAAGTGTGAAAAAGCCGTGACAGGTGGACAGTCACCACTCTGACATAAGGACTGTGTGTGTGTGTATGTAGGGGGTATCATAGTTTAAGTTTATATTTAGAAACTTTAGCAGTATAATCATTCAAGAAAGAAGATCACATCATTTTCTATTTAAAACCTCCATTAACAGTCTAGTGGGTGAAAGGGCTGGTGAGTGATGCTGCTTCCTGAAGGCAGAGGCTGCCTCTATCCCCTCTCTGAAGCCTCCACCACTTGCACAGAACCCTGTTTGCAGGGTACAGGCCCCACAGATGAAGTTGGCCATGACTCTCACTGCCGTAACTGCTCAGGTACAGGCACAGTTCAGTTGCCTGTATCTCTTGGGTTGGGTCATCCTAGGAGGTGGGGAGTAACATGTCAGTCCTGCCAGTTGTCAGGCTCTGGTCTAGACTCTCACATATGTTATCACATTCCATCTGCACAGCCTCCTGGTGAGGGAGGAATTATCATCCCCATCTACAAATGAGAAAACGAAGCCCAGGAGTGGTTTTCAGCCAAAGTCACAAAGCTGGTAAGTGGTGGAGCTGGGATTCCAGTGGAATCTTTCCACCAGAGAAAACCTAACAAATACAGTAACAAAGCTGGTCTGTCTCACTCCACATGTCCTAACTGGAACACGACATGTCAATCCCAGATAATTTACAAAGTCATCAACTGGGTTTCAGAACAAATTTGCCCGTTTGCTATGGAGAAGCTGAAGTCCTCTAAGCCTGTGTTCATCAACTAGAGGGTTGTCCAGATCCCACTGCTGCCCACTGTGTTTTTGACACAAGTCAAATCAGTTTGGCTACATTGTTTGCTGCTCGCTATCACCGTATTGAAGATTTGTCAGGGGCTCTGCTATTGCAGCTGTACTTCAGGGTATGAATCCATTCAGTGTTTGCTTTCTCACCTCTCTCTAGGTTGGTAATGCTAGGTGTTCATTGTGGTTGTTGTTTGGGTTTATTTTTAGAAAGTGACTCAGGAATTAATTTCCTGAATTTCAATTACCTTGCTTCTTACAGTTGGTCCTTCAGGTCCAGTAATTTCAACATTCTGGATATTTTTTCTTTGTGAAAATGTAATTGAAACTAGATACGAACTTTATTTTCATTTTTTTTTTTCTCAAAGAAAGGCTATTTTAAAAATTTAAAGTAATACTTTTTTTTTTTTTTTTTTTTTGAGATGGAGTCTCGCTCTGTCACCCAGGCTGGAGTGCAGTGGCCGGATCTCAGCTCACAGCAAGCTCCGCCTCCCGGGTTCACGCCATTCTCCCGCCTCAGCCTCCCGAGTAACTGGGACTACAGGCGCCCGCCACCACGCCCGGCTAGTTTTTTGTATTTTTTTAGTAGAGACGGGGTTTCACCATATTAGCCAGTATGGTCTCGATCTCCTGACCTCGTGATCCGCCCGTCTCGGCCTCCCAAAGTGCTGGGATTACAGGCTTGAGCCACCGCGCCCGGCCGCAGTAATACATTTATGTATTTGTTTTATTTATTTATTTAGTTTATTATTGTTATTATTTTTTGAGATGGAATCTCGCTCTGTGGCCCAGCCTGCAGTGCAGTGGCGCAATCTTGGCTCATTGCAATCTCCGCCTCCTGAGTTCAAGCAATTCTCGGGCCTCAGCCTCCCAAGTAAATGAGATTACAGGCACCCGCCACAACGCCCAGCTAATTTTTGTATTTTCAGTAGAGATGGGGTTTCACCATGTTGGCCAGGCTGGTCTCGAACTCCTGACCTCAAGTGATCCACCCACCTTGGCTTCCCAAAGTGCTGGGATTATAGGTGTGAGCCACTGCACCTGGCCTATTTATTTGTTTTAATTTTGATTGATTTTTTTTTTTTTTAGATTGACTGCTCCTTGTGGAGCAGGGCTAACCCATAGGCAGTGAGCCCAGAGTTGCCTAAAAGTAACATTATTTTAATCAGATCAAAATCTATAATAAGAGCTACTACTAATGATATGCCAGAAATTGTGCTAAGTGATTTTTATGTATTATGTCATTTGCTTCTTGCAACAACCTTGTGGGTAGGTATTCTTCTGAGCCTTAGGGGAGGTTAAGTAACTTGCCCAGGTCAGTCAGCTAATACACAGCTGAGGTAGAGCTGAGACTGGAACTCAAATCTAGCTAACACCAAAGTGTAAGTTCTTAATCATAGCTGTCTCCTAATTATAAAAACATATGTGCTCATTGTAAAAATATTTGGAAAATATGGAAAGTCTGAAGAAGAAATAAAATTCCTCTGAAATCCTATCTACCAAAAGCAATCACCAGTAACATTGTTGTTCAACCTTTTTCTCTGCACATATATCTTTTGCCTATATATGATATACATTTTTGCATATAATGTTCAGTCAAAAGCAGGAAACAAGACAACACTGAATAATCCTGCTTCTTAAAAATATGTGGAAATGATATATAAATAAGAATTTTACTCCACATTAATATTTATTTATTTATTTATTTGAGATGGAGTCTCACTCTGTCACCCAGGCTGGAGTGCAGTGGCGTGATCTTGGCTCACTGCAACCTCTACCTCTTGGGTTCAAGTGATTCTCCTGCCTCAGCCTCCCGAGTAGCTGGGATTACAGGTGCCCACCACCACACCCAGCTATTTTTTATATTTCTAGTAGAGATAGGGTTTCACCATCTTGGCCAGGCTGGTCTAGAACTCCTGACCTCAAGTGATCTGCCTGTTTTGGCCTCCCAAAGTGCTGGGCTTACAGGCATGAGCTATCACACCCGGCCCTTCATCATGTTTTTTAAACTTAACATTTAACATAACATTTAAATTATATATATAATATATTATTTTATTTACATATATATATATAGAGAGAGAGAGAGAGCGCTCCTACTACATGCCAGCTGAAGTGCTAGGCACAAGGAGAGTGGTGAGCAAAAGAGGCACAGTCGCATCCTTCAGTGGGTGAGCAATCTAGTGGAGGAGATAAGCATTAATCCACTGATCACAAAAAATTTAATCCATACTGTGATTAGAAGGGAAGACACATGATGCTGACAGCACACACCACTGGAGAGACCTGTCCTGGTCTGAGGGATTAAGGACAATATCTCTGAGAAAATGATTCTGGGTTTGAGAGCTGAGCGAAATGTAGAAGCTAGCTGAGCAAAGAGGCTGCATAAGAGCATTGGCAGCAGTGGGAACAATGAGTGCAAAGGTCCTGTGCCGGAAAGAGCACAAGGCATTTGAGGAACAGTCAGTGTTGCTATAGCAGCTGTAGCACAGAAAGCAAGAGGGTATAGGAGCTGGGAGGCAGGAGTTCTGGATTAGCCCCTGCAGACCTCATTGAAGATCTTGATCTTTATGCTAAAATGCAAAGCAATTGAAGGATTGTACACAGGATGAGCTCTGAGCTTGGCAAAGATTTCTCTGCCTACAATGTGGAGAACAAGCAGGAGGTGGGCAAGACTATAAGAACTGTAATAACCCTGGTGAGAGATGACAGCAGCCCAGACCAGGGAGATAAAAAAAGTGAACAAGTCTGATATGCTAGAGGATAAAATTTTGAGGACTGGTGATCAATTGGCTAAGGAAGGGTGAGAGTGAAGAAGAAGGAGGTGGCAGGATGCTGCCTGGTTTCTGGCTTGCAGGACTAGAGACCCAGTCTCTGCATCAGGAATACTGGTGGAGAAGCAAGTTTGGAGGAAAGAGTCCAATCATAAAGCTGGGCTAGAAAATCTTTTATTTTATTTTATTTTTTTTTTTAGACAGTCTTGCTCTGTTGCCCAGGGGGGAGTGCAGTGGTGCGATCTCCACTTACTGCAACCTCTGCCTACTGAGTTCAAGTGATTCTAATGCCTCAGCCTCTCAAGTAGCTGGGATTACAGGCATGTGCTAACACGCCTGGCTAATTTTTAGTAGAGACAGGGTTTTGCCATGTTGGCCAGGCTGGTCTCAAACTCCTGGCCTCAAGCCTTCCCAAAGTACTGGGATTACAAGTGTGAGCCACCATGCCTTGTCCAATTTTTACAATCTTGTTTATTTGTCTGTTTGTTTTGAAATGGAGTCTTGCTCTGTCCCCCAGGCTAGAGTGCAGTGGTGCAATCTTGGGTCATTGTAACCTCTGCCTCCCAAGTTCAAGTGATTCTCCTGCCTCAGCCTCCTGAGTAGCTAGGACTACAGGCATGTGCCACTACACCCAGCTAATTTTTGTATTTTTAGTAGAGATGGAGTTTTATCATGTTGGTCAGGCTGGTCCTGAACTCCTGACCTCAGGTGATCCACCCACCTTGGCCTCCCAAAATGCTGGAATTACAGGTGTGAGCCACTGCGCCTGGCCTCAATCTTGGCTTAATTAAAAATTAGAAATGTAGGAGTTAGGCCAGGAGCGGAGGCTCACGCCTGTAATCCCAGCACTTTGGGAGGCTGAGGCAGGTGGATCACCTGAGGTCAGGAGTTCGAGGCCAGCCTGGCCAACATGGTGAAACTCGGTTTCTACTAAAACTAACAGAAATTAGCCGGGCATGGTGGCGGGAGCTTGTAGTCCCAGCTACTCGGGAGGTTGAGGCAGGAGAATCTCTTGAATCCAGGAGGCAGAGGTTGTGGTGAGCCGAGATTGCGCCATTGCACTCCAGCCTGGTCAACAAGAGCAAAACGCCGTCTTAAAAAAAAAAAAAGTAGGAGTTAATTTCCAAATATTTGTGAATTTCCTAAATTTCATTGTATTACTCTAATTTAACTCCAGTCAATCAGAAAACATTGTATGATTTCAATCTACTGATTCAAACCAGAAAAGAAAAGAAAATTATTTATTTAGTTAGTTTTCCCTTTTATCTTCCAGGTTGTAAGCATGGCACATGGTGGTGGTAAATAAAAGGACCAAAGGGCAGTCCACAGATTAATTTACTGGTCAAAGAGAGAAACACAACTTTGTAATGGGAGACATCAGACTGTGACCATTTGACTGCACTGATCAATCTTGGCCTCACTATCAGTGGAGCAACCAGATATTTTGTGCACCTGATGTAATTCAGTAAGAAGGATACAGCATAACCTATAAAATTTCTTACCAAAATTGTGTAACCTGAATCTAAGCAACCGTTTAGATCTAACGACCAGCTTACAGGAAATACAAGAAATAGAGGAACAGGGGCAGGTCATCACAAGGAAACCATCAGACAAATCCAGAATGTAGGACATTCTACAGGACAAACTGACTTAGTTTCTTCATCAAGTCAATGGCATTAAGAAAAAGTAGAGGGGCTGGGGGTATTTAAGATTGTTCTAGATTATAAGAGACTTAAGAATAAAAAACAAACAGTGCGTGGACTTTGTTGGACTCTAGTTTGAACATAGAAGCTGTAAAATGACATTATGGAGACAATTGGGAAAATCTGAATACAGATTAGGTATTAGATTATATTAAGAAATTGTTAATTTGGGCCGGGCGCGGTGGCTCAGGCCTGTAATCTCAGCACCTTGGGAGGCCGAGACGGGCGGATCACGAGGTCAGGAGATCGAGACCATCCTGGCTAACACGGTGAAACCCCGTCTCTACTAAAAAGTACAAAAAACTAGCTGGGCGAGGTGGTGAGCGCCTGTAGTCCCAGCTACTCGGGAGGCTGAGGCAGGAGAATGGCGTAAACCCGGGAGGCGGAGCTTGCAGTGAGCCGAGATCCGGCCACTGCACTCCAGCCTGGGCGACATAGCAAGACTCCGTCTCAAAAAAAAAAAAAAAAAAAAAAAGAAATTGTTAATTTAGCTAGAAGTGATAATGGTCTCTCTCGATGCACAGCCAGGGTTCAGAATCTCTGGACTGAATCTAGTAGGACTCAGGCAGCAGAACTGGGTGTTTGCAAGACCAAAAGTATTCATAATCTCGCTAGACTGATCTCAGCAATGGGGAGAAAAACTCCGCTACAGGAATATCTCTGGATAAGAAGTGGCTGCTAGCCGGGCGCGGTGGCTCACGCCTGTAATTCCAGCACTTTGGGAGGCTGAGGCGGGCAGATCACGAGGTCAGGAGATCGAGACCACCCTGGCTAACCTGGCGAAACCTCGTCTCGACTAAAAATACAAAAACAATTAGCTGGGTGTGGTGGCAGGCGCCTGTAGTCCCAGCTACTCGGGAAGCTGAGGCAGGAGAATGGCGTGAACCTGGGAGGTGGAGCTAGCAGTGAGCTGAGATGGCGCCACTGCACTCCAGCCTGGGTGACAGAGCGAGACTCCGTCTCAAAAAAAAAAAAAAAAAAAGAGGTGGCTGCTGAAGTTAATGATGCCTGAAAATTAGGATTGGCAAGTTTGGAATTCATAAAATTTCCAGTAAGCCCAACAGCTTCTTGTAAGCATGTGGATTTCATGGCAGTGAAAGTTGTTCTGGGGACCCCAAGGATCTAAAGTTATGGTTCTTTTCAAAAATCAGTGAATGAGCTGCCATACTTTTCACCTGCTCAATATCACTGTCCAGAAAGAAACTGACCCTTTCTGTTGGTGTTTTGGTAAAACTTCAGCACTGGTCAGTTCACTTATACAGTTCCTTCCTTATGTCCAGGCACTCAGTGGGAGGAATGTGAAAAAGTCTGCATTAGTACATGAGGTTTTAAATTTTGCTTTAGAATAAGGTGTGTTTGTATATGTGTGAGCTGAAGTTCCTGCCACCTTGAAATAAAAAACAGTTGTGATGGTTTGGACTCCTTTTTCTTTCCCCTGCTAATTTAACTATTCATAAAATATATTTTGCCCTTCCTAATTATCTCACTCTAGTAAAATCAACCAGCAATTGAACTGCTGGATCATCACAGTTTGGATGGCCACTTTCCTAGTTCCACTGACCTTGGTCCAGGAACACTGCGGACAGTGAGGTTAATGAATCTAATTTAGTTTTCACTTCTCTCATCTTGATGTAGAGCTTGCAGCCCCAGATCCTACATTTCTAAGTATTGAGGAAAGGAGAGGAGGGAATTTATATTATTGAGTAGCCATTATTGGTCAAGCATTATACTATTTTACCTATGTTCACTCATTTAATTGGGGACAAATGTAATTTAGTAGTTAAGAGTACTGGCTCTAGGCCGGGCGCGGTGGCTCAAGCCTGTAATCCCAGCACTTTGGGAGGCCGAGGCGGGCGGATCACAAGGTCAGGAGATCGAGACCACAGTGAAACCCCGTCTCTACTAAAAATACAAAAAATTGGCCGGGCGCGGTGGCGGGCGCCTGTAGTCCCAGCTACTCAGGAGGCTGAGGCAGGAGAATGGCGGGAACCCGGGAGGCGGAGCTTGCAGTGAGCCGAGATCGCGCCACTGCACTCCAGCCTGGGCAACAGCGTGAGACTCCGTCTCAAAAAAAAAAAAAAAAAAAAAAAAAAAAAAAAGAGTACTGGCTCTAAAAAATGAAATCAGAGAGAGAAATGGGGATGTGAATCTGGAAAAATGTCAATAATTATTGACTTTAAATGGAGAGATACAGGTACTGTGTACCATTCTTTCAACTTTTGAAAATTTTCATAATAAACATAATGTCCTCAAACAGTTAAACCAGCCAGGCATGGTGGCTCACGCCTGTAATCCCAGCACTTGGGGAGGTCAAGGTGGGAAACTCGCCTGAGCCTAGGAGTTGGAATCTGCAGGGAGCTATGACTGTACCTTTGCATTCCAGTCTGGGTGACAGAGCAAGACCCTGTCTCTTAAAAAAAAAAAGTTAAACATAATTATCATATTACTAGCATATGACAACTAGGAACATATTTTTAAGAAAAATGAAAACATACAACTACACATACAAACTTGTACACAAAGATTCATAACAGCATTGTTTATGTATTTATTCATTTATTTTGAGACGGACTCTCCTTACCTTGTGATCTGCCCTCCTCGGCCTCCCAAAGTGCTGGGATTACAGGTGTAATCGTGCCACTGCGCCCAGCCGTATTTATTTTTTAACATTTAAAAGAGACAACAGGTTGGGTGTAGTGGCTCATGCCTGTAATGCCAGCATTTTGGGAGGCTGAGGTGGGTGGATCACCTGAGGTCAGGAGTTTGAGACCAGCCTGGCCAACATGGTGAAACCCCATCTTTACTAAAAATACTAAAATTAGCCGGGCATGGTGGGGCACACCTGTAGTCCCAGCTACTTGGGAGGCTGAGGCATGGAGAATTGCTTGAACCCCAGAGGCAGAGGTTGCAGTGAGCCGACATCATGCCACTGCACTCCAGCTTGGGCAACAGAGCGAGAATTCATCTCAAAAAACAAAAAACAAAACAAAACACCAAAAAAACAGTTGATCAAAACAAACAAACAAACAAAAAACAGTGGCACCATCTCAGCTCACTACAGCCTCAACCTCCTGGCCTCAAGCAATCCTCCCACCTCAGCCTCTCCAAGTAGCTTGGACGACAGGTGCATGCCACCATCCCCAGCTAACTTTTTAACTTTTTGTAGAGATGGGGTCTCTCTATGTTCCCCAGACTGGTCTCCAACTCCTGGGATCAAGTGATCCTCTAGAGTCCGCCTCTTGAATTGCTGGGATTACAGGTGTAAGCCATGATACTCAGCCAATGTGTCAATTTTTTTAAAAAGTTAGCTATTATTGATTATCCAACAACCCTAGAGGTAGTACTATTTCTGTTTTCAGATGAGGACTCTGACACCCAGAAAAGTTGACACTTTGTCCGAGGTCATGAACCTAGTACAAAGCAGGAGCAAGCATTTTTTTTTTTTTTTTTAAGACGGAGTCTGACTCTGTTGCCCAGGCTAGAGTGCAGTGGCGTGATCTCAGCTCACTGCAAGCTCCACCTCCCAGGTTCACACCATTCTCCTGCCTCAGCCTCCTGAGTAGCTGGGACTACAGGCGCCCAACACCATGCCCAGCTAATTTTTTTTTGCATTTTTAGTAGAGACGGGGTTTCACGGTGTTAGCCAGAATGGTCTTGATCTCCTGACCTTGTGATCCGCCCGTTTCAGCTTCCCAAAGTGCTGGGATTACAGGCGTGAGCCACCACACCCAGCCAAGCAGGAGCAAGCATTCTAATAACATATCTGACTGCAAAAGCCAGGCTTCTCTACCATGTGATTTTGCCTGCTGGTGTAGACATGTCTTTTGTGGTATAATAAGCCTTCATAGAAGGTGCTCTAAGAATTAAGTAACTGCATGCAAAAAATCAATATGCTACAAAAATACACTTCTAATGTGACATAGCCTTTTATGCCGAAGTGATATTTATTTAATATTCCCCCAGTTTCTCTAGATTGATCATTTGCTACAAAGGGGATCAATAAGATCCCAATTTGTCTTTGTGAAAAATAAATGAAGTGGACTTTCCCTCTATTCATGTGGTATTTCTAAATGGCCTTGAGCTATTTATAGTCAAGTTAATGGAATTAATACTATACCATCAAAAACATATAGCATATTATCTAAAGTGCAGCACGAACACTTTCCTCTTTGTGTTACAGTCATTGACATATACAGATGCTGCTCCATTTACGATGGTGTTATGTTCGGATAAACCCATCATATTGAAAATATCATAAGTCAAAAACTTTCAATTTATGATGGATTTATCTGCAATACTATCATAAATCTAGAAAGATTCTGAATGCATGTCACTTTCACCATCATAAAAGTTGAAAAATCCACTTTGGGAGGCTGAGGCAGGCAGATCACAAGGTCAGGAGATCGAGACCATCCTGGTTAACACGGTGAAACCCCGTGTCTACTAAAAAAAAATACAAAGAATTAGCCGGGCGTGGTGGTGGGCACCTGTAGTCCCAGCTACTCGGGAGGCTGAGGCAGGAGAATGGCATGAACCCGGGAGGTGGAGCTTGCAGTGAGCTGAGATCGTGCCACTGCACCTCCAGCCTGGGCGGCAGAGCGAGACTCCGTCTCAAAAAAGAAAAAAAAAAAAAAAGGTTGAAAAATTGTTTAGTCAAACCAAGGTTAAATTGGGACCATCTGCATTTCTTTTCTTCTCTGAAAGCTCTTTTAGGGCAGTTGAGGATGCTACACAGAGAATGTATTCACCAAATTGTTTTTAAATGAATGGACAAATACATGCACACCACACACTTCAACAATCATCACCTCTAATATGGCAATACATTTTTCTACAGATTAAGTACTTTGTTTTTTTCCTTCCGAGAAGGAGTCTTGCTCCGTCACCCAGGCTAGAGTGCAGTGGCGCAATCTCAGCTCACTGCAACCTCCGCCTCCCAGGTTTAAGAGATTCTCCTGCCTTAGCCTCCAGAGTAGCTGGGATTACAGGCGTGCACCACCATGCCCGGATATTTTTTTGTATTTTTAGTAGAGACTGGGTTTTGCCATGTTGGCCAGGCTGGTCTTGAACTCCTGACCTCATGATCTGCCTGCCTCAGCCTCCCAAAGTACTAGGATTACAGGCGTGAGCCACTGTGCAGGGCCCAGAGTAAGTACTTTATGCTAAGGACCAGATGCAGAGTAAGGGTTGAGGTCTTCCTTACCCCAGAACAGGGCAAAAAAGCCAAAATAACCCTTATTGATTAAGCCATAAATTCAACCACCAGTTATTTCCAAAAGGTATGAAAGTTAGCATTTAATCACCTTCCCCCACCCCTTTCCCAAACCAGACACACACACACACACACACACACACACACACACACACACACACACACACACATCCCGCTGGGATTTTCCGGTTTTCCTGCTTCTTCTTTAAACCTGTTAAACAATGTCTGTTTAAGGTTCACAATCTACTATAGGATGTGCTTTAGCTATGTAAGTGGTGCACGCTGCAAAAAGTCTTCCAGTTGCTTTGGTTGAAAAAGTCCCTCTGAACACTTAAACACAGAAACCAGTCCTGGCACATCTGACTGGATTTGAGTTTTATGTGTCCCTGGAGGGAAACTACACACTTGGGAGTCAGTGCCGTGTTTGGTACATACTAAGTATTCAACAAATGTTTGCCGAATCAATGACTGAAATTGTCCACTTTTCTTTGACTCCTGATCATGTTGCCCACACTGTATGTATGTATGTATGTATGTATTTACTTGAGACAGGGTCTCACTCTGTTGGCCCAATTTTCATATTTATTGTAGAGGTGGAGTTTCACCATGATGCCCAGGCTGGTTTCGAACTCGAGCTCAAGGGATCCACCGCTTCAGCCTCCCAAAGTGCTAGGATTGCAGGCATGAACCACCACGTCCAGCCATTGCTCACATTTTATATTACCATTCTCATTTTTTCCAGGGACAGATTTGAGTTCCACTGTTTGGGCTAGGGGCAATGCTTTAGATGAGAAAAGAAGAGGTATGTTTGAAAATCAGTCCACTTAGAGAAAGAAGAAAGTGAAGAGATTTATGAACCACTAGAGTCTTTTTATGCCAAAATATTATCTGAAGGTTTGAGCTCTATGGCGGTCAATTCTCTTTCTTCTGTGGTTATGGTGATATGGAAGGGGAGTGCTGGGAAGGGAAGAGCATGGTCCCTTTAAATGACACAGAAGAAGGGAAGGGAAGTGCTGTGGGGGAGGAGGGCGTGGTCCCTGGCTAGGGCTCCACCCCCAGGGACCTAGGTGAGGACAGGCATTTCCTGCTCAAATGTTGCATTTCTTAAAACCATCCAAGTCGTCCTCGTTAGTATAGTGGTGAGTATCCCCGCCTGTCACGCGGGAGATCGGGGTTCGATTCCCCGACGGGGAGGTAGGAGTCCTTTTGCCGGGCGCGGTGGCTCACGCCTGTAATCCCAGCGCTTTGGGAGGCCGAGGCGGGCGGATCACAAGGTCAGGAGATCGAGACCACGGTGAAACCCCGTCTCTACTAAAAATACAAAAAATTAGCCGGGCGCGGTTGTGGGCGCCTGTAGTCCCAGCTACTTGGGAGGCTGAGGCAGGAGAATGGCGTGAACCCGGGAGGCGGAGCTTGCAGTGAGCCGAGATCGCGCCACTGCACTCCAGCCTGGGCGACAGAGTGAGACTCCCTCTCAAGAAAAAAAAAAAAAGACCACCCAGGACTGCCACGCCCCCATTCTGTGCCTGTAAAAACCCGAGACCCTAGCAAGGCAGAGACAGAAGCAGCTGGACCTGGTGAAGAGCACCTCAGTGGAGAAATACACAGGCAGCTGGACATCTAGAGGAAGGCACGACAGGCACCAGCATGCAGGCAGGACACTGACCAGCAAAATAAGGTGGAGTTTGGCTGGAGTAGTAGGAGGAGCGTGCGCCAGACTCCAGGGGAAAACCATCTCCCTTCTGGCTCCCCCATCTGCTGAGAGCTACTTCCACTCAATAAAACCTTGCACTCATTCTCCAGGCCCACTTGTGATCCGATTCTTCCCGTACACCAAGGCAAGAACCTGGGATACAGAAAGCCCTCTGTTCTTGCGACAAGGTAGAGGGTCTAATTGAGCTGGTTAACACAAGCTGCCTAGAGATAGCAAAACTAAAAGAGCATCCTGTAACACACGCCCACTAGGGCTTCAGGAGCTGTAAATGTTCATCTCTAGACACTGCTGTGGGATCGGAGCCCCACAGCCTGCCCGTTTGTATGCTCCCCGAGAAGTCTGAGCATGGGGGCACTGAAGAAGCGAGTCACACCCCCATTGCACGCCCTGCGAGGGGGACAAGGGAACTTTTCCCGTTTCAATGGCCTGGTCCCAAACTGATAGTCCTTTGTTAATGTATGCCCTTGAAGAGGGAAGGGAAGGTAAACCAAGAGGCAAATCCATTACCAGTTTTGAAAGAAAATCCTCAAAGTACAGTTCCTATTGAGCAAAGGTCAGTGATATAATTTTTGAAAACAGGACCCTTTTCACAAGATGGCGCCGAAAGCGAAGAAGGAAGCGCCTGCACCTCCTAAAGCTGAAGCCAAAGCGAAGGCTTTAAAGGCCAAGAAGACAGTGTTGAAAGGTGTTCACATCCACACAAAAAAAGAAGACTCACACGTCACCCACCTTCCAGAGGCCCATCCAGAGGCCCAAGACACTGTGACTCTGGAGGCAGCCCAAATATCCCCAGAAGAGCGCCCCCAGGAGAAACAAGCTTGACCACTATGCCATCATCAAGTTTCTGCAGACCATTGAGTCCGCCGTAAAGAAGATAGAAGACAACACCACGCTTGTGTTCACGGTAGATGTTAAAGCCAACAAGCACCAGATCAAACAGGCTGTGAAGAAGGTCTGTGACATTGATGTGGCCAACGTCAACACCCTGATTCGGCCTGATGGAGAGAAGAAGGTATATGTTTGACTGGCTCCTAATTACAATGTTTTGGATGTTGCCAAAAAATTGGGATCATCTAAATTGAGTCCAGCTGGCTAATTCTAAAATATATGTATATCTTTTCACCCTAAAAACAATTTTTTTTTTTAAACAGAGGGGAACACTTTAATGTACTCAAAGACTGTGAAAAAATGATGGGCCTCCCAGATGATTTCTCCCTGAGAAATCTCTGCCTAGAGGCAAAATACAGAGGCTAAGTGAGGCAGGATTTTCTACTGTAAAATCTAGAAACACAGGACCTCTTCCGCCATAGTTCACATGAAACTTCACTCATTTCTTCAAAAACCTTTTAATTTGAATACCTTCTATTTACCAAAAACTATTTTAGGTGCTGGAGATCCAAATTAAGGGTTGAAAAGGATGCAAAGCATGAAGAACATCAGGAGATACTCAGAGAAAGTAGCCACCTGGCGTGGTGGCTCATGTCTGTAATCCCAGCACTTTGGAAGGCCGAAGTGGGAGAATCACCTGAGGTCAGGAGTTCGAGACCAGCCTGGCCAACATGGTGAAACCCCCATCTCGAGGCTGGGTGCAGTGGCTCATGCCTGTAATCACAGAACTTTGAGAGGCTGAGGCGGGTGGATCACCTGAGGTCAGGAGTTCAAGACCAGCCTTGCCAACATGGTGAAACACCATCTCAAGGCTGGGCGCAGTGGCTCATGCCTGTAATCCCAGCACTTTGAGAGGCCAAGGTGGGTGGATCGCCTGAGGTCAGGAGTTCGAGACCAGCCTGGCCAACATGGTGAAAACCCATCTCTACTAAAAATACAAAAATTCTTCAGGAAGCCAAGGCAGGCGGATCACCTGAGGTCAGGAGTTCGAGACCAGCCTGACCAACATGGAGAAACCCCCGTCTCTACTAAAAATACAAAATTAGTCGCGTGTGGTGGCGTGTGCCTGTAATCCCGGCTACCCAGGAGGCTGAGGCAGGAGGATCGCTTGAACCCAGGAGGTAGAGGTTGCAGTGAGCTGAGATTGCACCACTGCACTCCAGTCTGGGTGACAGCGAGACTCCGTCTCAAAACAAAACCAAAAAACCCCCACCAGATAAACTTCTTAAAATAAAACCTCTGCTACTGTACAGAGTTGACAATAAGCATTTAGAAACTTTTACAGCCATTTGACATGGCCATAACATCCAAACCTGAAACCAGTGGACTTGTCAGGTTGAACAGACTATAGACCAATTTGGTTGTTGCCCAGCTCTAGGGATACGTTGCATCTGGTGCAAGCTGCATACTAGTCATGAACAGTAGGACCCTGTTGTCAATCTATGACAGATTGAAAATTAAAGATGTGGGCCGGGCGCGGTGGCTCAAGCCTGTAATCCCAGCACTTTGGGAGGCCGAGATGGGCGGATCACGAGATCAGGAGATCGAGACCATCCTGGCTAACACGGTGAAACCCCGTCTCTACTAAGAAATACAAAAAATAGCCGGGTGAGGTGGCGGGCGCCTGTAGTCCCAGCTACTCGGGAGGCTGAGGCCGGAGAATGGCGTGAACCCGGGAGGCGGAGCTTGCAGTGAGCTGAGATCCGGCCACTGCACTCCAGCCTGGGCTACAGAGCGAGACTCCGTCTCAAAAAAAAAAAAAAAAAAAAAAAAAAAAGAAAATTAAAGATGTGCTTCATCACAGACATTTGAAAAGCACTGGTCTACACCACACTGTTCTGCTTCATCTCTTATTCAGTCTTCAGGTCATTTCAATCTGGTATCTGCCCTTCACCTGCTGAAAATACCACAGGAAAGGTCACTGACCTTCGTAGGGCTAAATTCAGTGTATTATTTTTTTGTCCCCATTGTATGTGACATCTCTTTAGCATTTGGCACCCTCTGCTTTATAACATCACAGAAGGTATGTTCTCCTCCTACCTCTTTGACAATTCTTTTTTCTAGGCTTCTCTTCCTTTGCCCACTATTGGACTGTTTCTCTTCTTCTATGATACAGATTTTTTCTGGGTGTCTTATTCATGCTCCACGGTTTTAACTATATACTGTTGATTTCTAATCTCTATTTCCAGGGTTATAAACTTGATGGTACACTAATGTGCTTAAGACATTTACAAAAGAAATCAGTTTAAAGGTGTTTTGTTTGTTTGTTTGTTTTTGCAAGATAAGCAGAGAATCAGGTTTTTTTTTTTTTTTTTTCATTTATCTTTTTAAAAAGTGCTTACTTATTTTTTAAGAGAAGGGGTCTCACTCTGTCACCAAGGCTGCAGAATAGTGATGCAATACTAGCTCACTGCCGCCTCTGACTCCTGGGCTCAAGTGATCCTCCCACCTCAGCCTTCCAAGTAGCTGGGACTACAGCTGGATGTGACCACATTGGCTAATTTTTTAGTGTTTGTGGAGACAGGGACTCATTATGTTGCCCAGGTTGGTCTTGAGGAGGATTACCTGAGCCCAGGAATATAATCCTCCCACCTCAGCCTCCCAAAGTGTTGGGATTATAGGCATGAGCCACTGATCCTGGCCTATGATTGTTTTCAAAATTATACATTATTTAGCTCCAGAAATCATTTTTATTCCAAATAAAATCATATATTGAATTCTATATATTAAATGTAATAAAAGCAATTTTTAAAAACTGGAGTGGATTTGAGAGGTCCTGAGCTCTATCCACTCAGTCTTTTACTTTCTGGGGCTTCTCAGGTAATTGCTAAGCCACAGAGATTCTTAACTTAGGGTCTCTGGACCACCAAGGAATCCATGGAAATAATTACATCAAAAACTCCATCTTGCTGGGCATGGTGGCTCATGCCTGTAATCCCAACACTTTAGGAAGCCAAGGCAGGAGGATTGCTGAAGCCCAGCAGTTTGAGACCAGCCTGGGCAACAGTGAGACCCCTGTCTCTACACATAATTTAAAAAATCAGCCAGGCGTGGCACCGCACTCCAGCCTGGGTGACAGAATGAGACCCTGTCTCAAACAGACAAAAAACCCCACAAAAATTCCATCTTTATTTTAATTACTGACCAAAACCTAGCTTTCCTTAAATTATGTGTATAGGCAATAAGCCACAGCTATCAGTAGTACCTATGGTTCCCTCATGGATAGAAATCCCTGACACAGGCCAGGTACAGTGGCTCACACCTGTAATGCTAGCACTTTGGGAGGCTGAGGTGGGTGAACTGCTTGAGCCCAGGAGTTCAAAACCAGCCTAGGCAACATAGTGAAACCCCATCTCCACCAAAATAATAAAATAAAATAAAATAAAATAAAATAAAAATAAAAATTAGCTAGGTGTGGTAGCGCACACCTGCAGTCCTAGCTACTTGGGAGGCTGAGGTGGCAAGATCACTTGAGCCCAGGAGGTGGAGGCTGCAGTGAGCTATGATTATGCCACTGCACTCCAGCCTGGGTGACAGGCAAGATCCTATCTCAAACAAAAAAAGAAAAAAATGAAATCTCTGACATATTCATGTCATGTTATGTTGTTTCAGAGTATCTCCAAGTATCATTTACGTTCATCCACATATTAATGGTAGTTATCAGACTGCCACTAAATATTATGTAATTTGTTAAAGAAACATATGTAGTGTGGTATCACAAGTTTTATACATTAATATAAAAATGTATATTATTCAAAAACATTATTCTGAAGAGGAGTTCATAGTCTTTATCAGATGGCCAAAGGATCTTTGGAAAAAGGTTAGGAAGGCTTGTAGAAACTCATGCCTCCTTGACAATACCCATGTGGAACACGGAGCTCCCAATTGGTTTTTACTGTGGCCCTAGGCCTTCTCCCAAATGATTCAATGGAAGTGGTGGTAAAAAGGTCCTTTTTGTTCTTGATATTAAGGAGATTCTTAGTGAAGAAAGCCTGTTGGAACCTTTCAAATAATTCTAGGCTGGGCTCAGTGGCTCATGCCTATAATTCCAGCACTTTGGGAGGCCAAGGTGGGTGGATCACTTGAGGCCAGGAGTTCAAGACCAGCCTGGCCAACATGGCAAAACTTTGTCTCTACTAAAAATACAAAAATCAGCTGGGCACGGCGGTGCTCACCTGTGGTCCCAGCTATTTGGGACGGTGAGGCGTGAGAATCGCTTGAGCCTAGGGAGCGGAGTTTGCAATGAACCAAGATGTAGCCACTGCACTCCAGCCTGGGGGACAGAGAGTAAGACTCTTGTCTCAATAAATAAATAAGTAAATAAATAAATATTTGATATTTGAAGGGAAATGCCATTTATTTCCTCTAAGTGCTGTTTAACACTAACTTCTAGGCTGGGTGCGGTGGCTCAAGCCTATAATCCCAGCACTTTGGGAGGCTGAGGTAGGAGGATTGCTTGAGCCCAGGAGTTCAAGACCAGCCTGGGCAACAAAGTGAGACCCCATCTCTAAAAAAATAAAATATAAAATTAGCCAGGCATAGTGGTGGACTTATAGTCCCAGCTACTCAGGAGGCTGAGGTGGGAGGATCGCTTGAGCCCAGTTTTAGGTTGCAGTGAGCTGTGATGGCACAATCACACTTTAGCCTGAGTGACAGAGCAAGACCCTATTTCAAAAAATTTTAAAAAATTAATACAATAAAACTCACTTCTAGAAAATCTTTTCTCTTTTGGATCCTTCTTTTTTTTTTCTTGCATTCCATTGCTGCTTATTCAATTGCTTATCACGGTATACTTATTAGTTTACAGGTCTATTTTGTCTCTGGAACTGGATTATAAAAGTGCCCTTGAGAAGTTTATTTCTCAGGATGACCAGGACAGTGTTCTACAAATAGACACTCAATAAATGCTTCCTGATGAGTGCAAGGCCTCTCAGAAAAGTGAACTTATTTATCATAAAAGCAAGATGAAAAAACAATAAGGTTAATTACAAGGAGGTAAAAAAGAGGAACCTTTGATTCTGGATGGTACTTGTGAAAGGAATTGTGTATTTATAAACATTGTGTTTATAAATAGCTTCTATTTACTAGTGAGGATTAAAAATCTTCTTTAATAGAAAGTGATCTTTTAAATGACCTGAAAATTCCATTTTCTGTCACCAGTGAAGTGTAGGCCAGGTTTTGTCTAACGAGCAAATTGTATGATGAAAGAACATTGCTAAATTCAGTTCTTTCTAAAATATTTGATACAGGGGCAGGGCGCGGTGGCTCGTGCCTGTAATCCCAGCACTTTGGGAGGCCAAGGTGGGTGGATTACTTGAGGTCAGAGTTCGAGACCAGCCTGGTCAATATGGTGAAACACTGTCTCTACTAAAAATACAAAAATTAGCTGGGCATCGTGGTGGGTGCCTGTAATCCTACCTACTTGGAAGGTTGAGGGAGGAGAACCACTTGCATCTGGGAGATGGAGGTTGCAGTGAGCCGATAGCAGGCCACTGCACTCCAGCCTGGGTGACAGAGCAAGACTCGTCTCAAAAAAAAAAAAAAAAAAAAAAAATCAAGTTTCTGAAAATTTCACCAGATGGGGAAATGCTGACAATATGCTAGTTAAATTTAGTATTCATCTCAATGTAAAATCTGTATTAATCTCCATGATATTAAAAATGCATAAAAAAAGTGGCCGGGCGCGGTGGCTCAAGCCTGTAATCCCAGCACTTTGGGAGGCCGAGACCGGTGGATCACGAGGTCAGGAGATCGAGACCATCCTGGCGAACACCGTGAAACCCCGTCTCTACTAAAAAATACAAAAAACTAGCCGGGCGAGGTGGCGGGCGCCTGTACTCCCAGCTACTCGGGAGGCTGAGGCAGGAGAATGGCGTAAACCTGGGAGGCGGAGCTTGCAGCGAGCTGAGATCCGGCCACTGCACTCCAGCCCGGGCTACAGAGCGAGACTCCGCCTCAAAAAAAAAAAAAAAGCATAAAAAAATTTTGATAGAGGAATTCGGCCATGGCTTATATGTGGACAGACAAATTTTACAGTAAAAGCAAAAGCATAGAATAACAGAAAATATAACCATGACTTTTTAAACTATAGGATATTCCATTTCAAAGATGCTATAGCTATGGTAGTTTAAAAAATTTCTTATCTATTGAAACCATTGTTACATGTTGCTGCAAAGCAGGCTTACCAATCTCCAATCTAAATTCAGATACAACACATGATTTTCCTAGTCAGTGATTTATTTCATGCTATCAAAATGTTATCTTCATTAAAAATGTTTTTAGGCCGGGCACGGTGGCTCACGCCTGTAATCCCAGCACTTTGGGAGGCCGAGATGGGCGGATCAAGAGGTCAGGAGATCGAGACCATCCTGGATAACACGGTGAAACCCCATCTCTACTAAAAATACAAAAATTAGCCGGGCGCGGTGGCGGGCGCCTGTAGTCCCAGCTACACGGGAGGCTGAGGCAGGAGAATGGCGTGAACCCGGGAGGTGGAGCTTGCAGTGAGTGGAGATCACGCCACTGCACTCCAGCCTGGGCGACAGAGCCAAACCCTGTCTCAAAAAAAAAAAAAAAAAAAAGTTTTTAATATATTTTTCTTTCACATTTATAAATTTCCTGAGCCAATTCTGAAGCTTAATTGATCCTAAATGTCAACAATACTAAAAATATAGTCAATATTTTCCAAATAATTATTAAAGCTCTGCATCGTTTCATCTAATTATGAAATTAATCAAGTCCTATCATTTCTCCTACATACCTCTCAAATCCACCTACCCCAAATGTATTTGCCACTGCCTTGATTCAGGCTTCTTAATCGCCTCCAATTTCTTTCTCCTTACATGTATTCTTATCATGATCATAAAACAATCAGGTTTGTATTTCAGAAAGATCGTACCACTCCTTTGCTTATAACCCTGCACCAGCTCTTTAGCACACAATTTTACATGGTATCCATGGCCCTCAATGATCCAGCTCATACCCACCTCTCCTGCACTTCTGTCATCACAGTGCCTCACGCTTGACTCAGCAGCTGTAATGAAACATTTGCAAGGCATCTGTGGTTTTTTTTTCTCTCTAGGACAATCCTTTCATACTGATTTCTGGTGAACTCTATCATCCTTTACAACCTAGCTCAAACATTACTTCTGGAAGGACTTCTCCAAGCCCATCTCAACTCCACAGTTAAGCACTCCCTCTTCTAAATCTAGTAGGAATATATGGTTGTACGTATCACATTGTATTATATCATAATTATTTGTTTATATGCTTACTTGCCTTCCCTATATCATGGAAAGCTTTTTTGAGACCAAGAAAGGTGCTTCATGTTTGTTGAACTGAACTGAATCTGATCTAATGATCTGAGCTGAGTAACTGGGAAACAGATGGGATGTTTCCAGAGTGATTCATAGTAGCCAGGATGATCATGTTGCTCCACAGCAAACATAAATCATGTTTCTTTAATCACAAGGATTACCAGACTTTGTTGGAATAGCACACAACACGCAAACTCTCTCTTAGTTAAATGAAGACTGAATATCCACGAGCCAATTAGTCAATGTACGATCTGCATAATTTGAGCCAAATTAGTAAATATCACTTTTTCATCAAATATAGATTGAGTGCTTCTGGCTTAGTGCAAAATATATACATTTTATCTTACATTTTTATATGAAAGGGCAAAGTAGATTAGAGGATGGATTATTTACACTGTGCACCAGGAACTAGCAACTATTAAACTTTATCATACAAATACAAGTGGAAAAGTAGAAACCTGATATATTGGAAACTATTTATTTTGTAAAATAATTCCTTTGGGAAACAGTAAAAATAATGTATATTATCAATTCCCAATGTAACCAAAAGCAGGTGGCACAAGAAACAGAAGAAAATTTTGTGGTTTCAGATATTAATGGTAGATGGCACTAAGTCATGCATCAAGCATTCAGGTAGATGCAATGCATAATTTTCAAGATTCAAATCTGTTGTGACTAGAGCCACAATGGTTCTTTCTGGGATGAAAAACACTAAGGAATCTGCACAAAGAATATTTGAGTAAAGTTTCTCTCTTACCAGCATATACTGATAACTTAAAACCAGTTTTAACTACAGGAATCTTCCTATTAGTCATAATAGCTTAACACAAGTAATTTATAGTGTTTAAAGCTAACTTATGATTTAGCTTTCTTATTTGTTCTTTTCTATATTTTGCAGAGGTTCCCTACCAAACATGTTATTTTTGAAATAAAAATAAATACAATTTTCTGAGAGTTAGTCAGAAGAATATCATTCATATTACTTAATGATAGTAATCATATCAATCAGTTAGCCCATTTTTAGGATGTTATGAGAATGTCATTAGGCTGTGTTTTTAACTCAAGGGTCATTTTCTTTTTTTTTCTTTTTTTGAGACGGAGGTCTCGCTTTGTCGCCCAGGCTGGAGTGCAATGACGCAGGATCTCGGCTCACTGCAACCTCTGCCTCCTGGGTTCAAGCGATTCTTCCACCTCAGCCTCCTGAGTAGCTGGAGTTACAGGCGTTCACCACCACGCCTGGCTAATTTTTGTATTTTTAGTAGAGATGGGGTTTCACCATGTTGGCCAGGCTGGTCTCAAACTCCTGGCCTCAGGTGATCTGCCTGCCTTGGCCTTCCAAAGTGCTGGGATTACAGGTGTGAGACACCACGCCCGGCCCATTTTCTAGAATTCTATTTACTTATTTCATATATTGCAAAGAGGAAATCAGAAAGAAATAAAACATCCAGCTCAGAACAGGAAGCTGTTTTGCTTGTAGTGGCAATGATACTGAATGACACTTGAATTAACTCCAAAACATTTTCTTACAACCAGAGCACAAGACACCTATCTAAATCAGTCACATGGTATTTCTTAAGAACTGCTATACTGTGATAAATATAATATAAAACATTTTCCTCTAGCAGGTAGATTAAAACAAGTATTTAAATGCTTTCAAAATAAAAATAAACAGAATCTGTGTTGAAGTTAAAAAAATAAGGAGAGGGCCAAGCGCCGTGGCTCATGCCTGTAATCCCAGCATTTTGGGAGGCCGAGGTTGGCGAATCACTTGAGGTCAGGAGTTTGAGACCAGCCTGGCCAACATAGTGAAACCCCGTCTCTACTAAAAAATACAAAAAATTAGCTGGGCAGGCCGGGTGCGGTGGCTCAAGCCTGTAATCCCAGCAGGCTTTGGGAGGCCGAGGCGGGAGGATCACGAGGTCAGGAGATCGAGACCATCCTGGCTAACACGGTGAAACCCCGTCTCTACTAAAAATACAAAAAAGAAAAAAACTAGCCGGGCGCGGTGGCGGGCGCCTATGGTCCCAGCTACTCGGGAGGCTGAGGCAGGAGAATGGCGTAAACCCGGGAGGCGGAGCTTGCAGTGAGCTGAGATCCCGCCACTGCACTCCAGCCTGGGTGACAGAGCAAGACTCCGCCTCAAAAAAAAAAAAAAAAAAAAAAAAAAAAAAAATTAGCTGGGCATGGTGGTGCGCACCTGTAATCCCAGCTACTCAGGAAGGCTGAGGCAGGAGAATTGCTTGAACCTGGGAGATGGAGGTTGCAGTGAGCTGAGATCATGCGACTGCACTCCAGCAAGGCTCCATCTCAAAATGATAATAATAATAATAATAATAATAATAATAATGAGATGGCCGGGTGTGGTGGATCATGCCTGTAATCCCAGCACTTTGGGAGCCCCAGGTGGGTGGATCACTTGAGGTCAGGAGTTTAAGACCAGCCTGGCCAACATGGTGAAACCCTGTCTCTACCAAAAAACACAAAAAGTAGGCAGGCATGGTGGCGTGTGCCTGTAGTCCCACCTACTCGGGAAGCTGAAGTGGGAGAATCTTCTGGCCCTTGGAAGCGAAGGTTGCAGTGAGCTGAGATCACACCATTTTACTCCAGCAGCCTGGGTCACAGGGTCACAGAGTAAGACGCCGTCTCAGAAAAAAAAAAAAAGAAGGCTGGGCACAGTGGTTCATGCCTGTAATCCCAGCACTTTGGGAGGCTGAGGCAGGCAAATCATGAGGTCAGGAGTTCGAGACAAGCCTGGTCAACATGGTGAAACCCCATCTCTACTAAAAATACAAAAAAATAGCTGGGCGTAGTAGTGGGCTCCTGTAATCCCAGCTACTCGGGAGGCTGAGGCAGCAGAATTGCTGAAACACAGAAGGCAGAGGTTGCAGTGAGCCAAGATGATGCCACTGTACTCCAGCCAGGGGGACAGAGTTAGACTCCGTCTAAAATAATAATAATAATAATAATAATAATAATAATAATAATAATGAGAGAAGTGTTGCAGTCAACTTCCTAATAATAAATAATTCTACTATGGCAAATATTGAAAGTAGACACATTACTCAATACATGATAGTATTTTTTAAAATTATTAATCAACAATTTTGTTTTCCTTTTCTTTTAAGCCAAAAAAAAAGGAAACCCACGTACTTTTTTTGCTTTTTAATTTTTTTTTTCTTTTTTAACACAATCTCACTCTGTTGCCCAGGCTGGAGTGCAGTGGGGCCAACTCAGCTCATGACAACCTCCGCCTCCTGGGTTCCAGTGATTCTTGTGCCTCAGTCTCCCGAGTAGCTAGGATTACAGGTGAGCACCACCGTGCCTGGCTAATTTTTGTATTTTTAGTAGAGATGGAGTTTCGCCATGTTGGTCAGGCTGGTCTCAAACTCCTGGCCTCAAGTGATCTGCCTGCCTTGGCCTCCCAAAATGCTGGGATTACAGGCGTGAGCCACCGCGCCTGGTCCCCAGGTACATTTTTAAACTTTTTTTTTTTTTTTTTTTTGAGACGGAGTCTCACTCTATTGCCCAGGTTGGAGTGCAGTGGCATGATCTCAGGTAACTGCAACCTCCACCGCCTGGGTTCAAGGGAGTCTCATGCCTCAGCCTCCCGAGTAGCTACGATTACAGGCATGTGCCACCATACCCAGCTAATTTTTGTATTTTCAGTAGAGATGGTGTTTCACCATGTTGGCCAGGCTGGTCTTGAACTCCTGACCTCATGTGATCCGCCCACCTAGGCCTCCCAAAGTGCTGGGATTGCAGGCCTGAGCCACTGTACCCGGCCACATTTTAAAATCTAAATATAACCAGGCACGGTGGCTCATGCCTATAATCCCAGCACTTTGGGAGGCCTAGGCGGGTGTATTGCTTGAGCTCGGGAGTATAAGACCAGCCTAGGCAGTATGGTGAAACCCTATCTCTATTAAAAAACAAAAAAACAAAAATAATAAAATCTGAATATATTTCAAATTAGGAAAATTGTTAACACCAGTTTTGTTAGTTTATTATCCCTTTCCCTCTCACGTGTCTTTATATTCCTTCATAAGATAATTGTCATCAATAAGCAGCCATGAATAAAGGGAATCTCACTTTTTCTCTCCATGTTTGATCTATTACTATTTTACACATAAAAGGTTAAAACATTAATCTTCACATAAAACTCTATTCCACTTATTTCATGAGTCAGGACATAAGACACCTTTCATATCTTCTTATTTCTTGTGTGGTATAGTAAAGTTTTATGATTTCTGGAACAAAATACTCTGTTGCCATTTCTACCTTTTATATTTATTTATTTATTATTTTTATTTATTTATTTTGAGATGGAATCTCACTCTGTGGCCCAGGCTGGAGTGCAGTGGTGCGATCTCGGCTCCCTGCAACCTCCACCTCCCAGGTTTAAGCGATTCTCCTGCCTCAGCCTCCCGAGTAGCTGGGATTACAGGCACAGGACACCACACCCAGCTAATTTTTGTATTTTTAGTAGAGACAGGGTTTCGCCATGTTCCCCAGGCTGGTCTCAAACTTCTGACCTCAGGAGATCCACCCGTCTCCTGAGTAGCTGGAATTACAGGCATGAGCCACCACGCCTGGCCCATTTCTACCTTTTGTAAAACTAGGTCTAGGCCGGGCATGGTGGCTCACGCCTGTAACCCCAGCACTTTGGGAGGCCAAGGCAGGCGGATCACCTGAGGTCAGGAGTGGTGGCGTGCACCTGTCATCCCAGCTACTCAGGAGGCTGAGGCAGAAGAATCGCTTGAACCCGGGAGGCAGAGGTTGCAGTGAGCCGAGATCGAGCCATTGCACTCTAACTTGGGTGACCAACAAGAGCGAAACTCCGTCTCAAATAAATAAATAAAAATTAAAAAAATAAAAATTAGGGCCGGGCGCGGTGGCTCACGCCTGTAATCCCAGCACTTTGGGAGGCCGAGGCTGGCGGATCACAAGGTCAGGAGATCGAGACCATGGTGAAACCCTGTCTCTACTAAAAATAGAAAAAATTAGCCGGGCGCAGTGGCGGGCGCCTGTAGTCCCAGCTACTCGGGAGGCTGAGGCAGGAGAATGGCGTGAACCCGGGAGGCGGAGCTTGCAGTGAGCCGAGATTGCGCCACTGCACTCCAGCTTGGGCGACAGAGTGAGACTCCGTCTCAAAAAAAATAAATAAATAAAAAAATAAAAAAAAAATAAAAATTAGAACTAAAACTAGGTCTAATTATGCCAATTTGAGAACTGCCTTTCTCTTTGCCTGGTGATTTAGTTTGCAGTTTAAAAAAAAATAAAGTCCCCGGCCGGTCGCGGTGGCTCAAGCCTGTAATCCCAGCACTTTGGGAGGCCGAGATGGGCGGATCACGAGGTCAGGAGATCGAGACCATCCTGGCTAACACGGTGAAACCCCGTCTCTACTAAAAAATACAAAAAACTAGCCGGGCGAGGTGGCCGGCGCCTGTAGTCCCAGCTACTCGGGAGGCTGAGACAGGAGAATGGCGTAAACCCGGGAGGCGGAGCTTGCAGTGAGCCGAGATCGCGCCACTGCACTCCAGCCTGGGCTACAGAGCGAGACTCCGTCTCAAAAAAAAAAAAAAAAAAAAAATAAATAAATAAATAAATAAATAAAGTCCCCATCAGCTCACAGGAACACATATTAAGGAGGCTTTGGGTTACATGCCCAAGATTTTTGTAATTCACTCCGTAACTATCAAGTTTCCAAGGGAAATATTTGAAATTCTACTATTAAGAACACATAAAATGAGAGAAAATGTGCCCCAATAATATACCATTAACATAAGTGCTTTTTTGTATGTAAGGGAAAAATGGCTACTCATTTGAATGAAAACCTATTTCAAATTTTTCTGTAATGCCAGATAAACTACTAAATTGCTCTGTATGCATAATCAAATTAGCTGTCAGAAGTCAAGAGTAAATGAAAAATGTCTAGATAAAGGGTAATCAAAACTACTTCCTGGTGAACATGTCCAGAGTACATGTAAGAAAATCTAGGCCTGGTGAGGTGGTTAATGCCTGTAATCCCAGCACTTTGGGAGGCTGAGGTGGGTGGATCACTTGAGGTCAGAAGTTTGAGACCAGCTTGGCCAACATGGTGAAACCCTGTCTCTACTAAAAATACAAAAATTAGCTGGGCGTGTTGGCAGGTTCCTGTAATCCCAGCGACCTGGGAGGCTGAGGCAGGAGAATCGCTTGAACCTGGGAGGTGGAGATTGCAGTGAGCCGAGATCGCGCCACTGCACTCCAGCCTGGGCAATAGAGCGAGACTCAGTCTCAAAACAAATAAATAAAATTAATAAATAAAAATACAAAAATTGGCCGGGCGCGATGGCTCACGCCTGTAATCCCAGCACTTTGGGAGGCCCAGGCGGGTGGATCACAAGGTCAGGAGATTGAGACCATCCTGGCTAACATGATGAGACCCCATCTCTACTAAAAATATAAAAAATTAGCCGGGCATGGTGGCGGGCGCCTGTAGTCCCAGCTACTCAGGAGGCTGAGGAAGGAGAATGGCATGAACCCAGGAGTTGGAGCTTGTAGTGAGCAGAGATCGTGCCACTGCACTCCAGCCTGGGCAACACAGCGAGACTCTGTCTAAAAAAAAAAAAAAAAATTAACCAGGCATGGTGGCGCGGGCTTGTAATCCCAGCTACTCCAGAGGCTGAGGCATGAGAGATGCTTGAACCCAGAGGCGGAGGTTGCAGTGAGCCGAGATCATACCACTGCACTCCAGCCTGGGCAACATGGCGAGACTCTGTCTCAAAAAAAAGAAAAGAAAATCTAATAAACTAAACTAAAAAAATAAGTCAACTGGTTTTTTTTGTTTTTTTTTTTTTCTGAAACAGGGTCTCGCTTTGTCGCCCAGGCTAGAGTGCAGTGGCACAATCTGGCTCCCCTGGGCTCAAGTGATCCTCCTGGCTTAGCCTCCCAAGTAGCTGGGACCATAAGTGTGTGCCACCTCACCCAGCTAATTTCTGTATTTTTTGTAGAGATGGGGTTTTGCCATGTTGCCTATGCTGTTCTTGAACTCCTGAACTCAAGCAATCCACCCACCTCGGCTTCCCAAAGTGCTGGGATTACAGTTGTTAGCCATCGTGCCCAGCTGGCATTTAATTGTTTTTAGAGTACTTTGCCTATCAAATTCTTGTTCTTACAACTTATTACTTGTTTCAATAATGTAAAAAAAATAGTTTGGGAGGCCGAGGCGGGCAGATCACAAGGTCAGGAGATCGAGACCATCCTGGCTAACACAGTGAAACCCCGTCTCTACTAGAAATACAAAAATATTAGCCGGGCATGGTGGTGGGCACCTGTAGTCCCAGCTACTCGGGAGGCTGAGGCAGGAGAATGTCATGAACCTGGGAGGCGGAGCTTGCAGTGACCCGAGATTGTGCCACTGCACTCCAGCCTGGGCGACAGAGTGAGACTCCGTCTCAAAAAAAAAAAAAAAAAAAATTAGCTGGGTGTGGTGGTGGGTACCTGTAATCCCAGCTACTCAGCTACTCACGAGGCTGAGGCAGGAGAATCGCTTGAACTCGGGAGGTGGAGGTTGCATGAGGTGAGATCACACCACTGCACTCCAGTCTGGGTGACACAGCGAGACTTCCATCTCAAAAAAAAAAAAAGGAACAAATTTATTTGTGAGCCTTTAATGATACAGGTACTGTCAACGGCAAGTATGATTTCCTTAAATACTAATAATACTGCAGACACCTCCCTGAGATACAGTAATGCCTAGTTACAGTTCAGCTCTTTTACATACCTTTTATTTAAAACAAAAACAAAAACCAAATCCTGAAAGTACACCACAAAGTTATTTAAACAGCCCCAAAAAATAAGGTTCATGTGTTCAGGCATTTTGCTCTCAAGCTTTCACTCTGGGCCTATTTATTTGCTTATACACAATTATAACAAACCTCGTTTTCCAAATCCACATGAGACAAAAAGCAACTATTAGCAGAAGCTGCTATAGACAAAGCATACTGATAGTAGCAAAATATAATATCTGACAGTTTACAATTATGAAAGTCAAAAGGAGGCTCACGCCTGTAATCCCAGCACTCTGGGAGGCCGAGGCGGGCGGATCATGAGGTCAGGAGATCGAGATCATCCTGGCTAACAAGGTGAAACCCTATCTCTACTAAAAATACAAAAAATTATCCAGGCATGGTGGCGGGCACCTGTATAGTCCCAGCTACTCGGGAGACTGAGGCAGGAGAATGGTGTGAACTCGGGAGGTGGAGCTTGCAGTGAGCCGAGATCGCGCCACTGCACTCCAGCCTGGGCGACAGAGCGAGACTCCATCTCAAAAAAAAAAAAAAAAAAAAGTCAAAAGGAAAACTATTAAAAAGGCTTAAAAAGCCAAATTCAATCTTTCTGAGGTTTACTTAAGACCACTCACATACTTCGTGAGATCCTCAAGTCAGTATGCTAATACATTATATAATTAAAATTAATAAATGATCTTTAGTCTTTAATATAATTCATTCTATTTAAGTATTACATTTTAATATTAGCCTATTCTTCTAGACGACACCTCCTGGTTTACTTGGGATTGGCCTATCTCAAGCCTATTGTCTTGGCATAATTAATAGCTCCCCCTTTCGTTTTCAAAAAGTGTTCTGGTTTGGACTGTAAATCTTAGGATCATCCTACTGAGCCCTTATTATGTGCTAGGAACTATTCCAAGTGCTTTCAGTTATGCTCACAATCTTATGAGATGTAGTACAATTATCCCCATTTTATAGATGTAGTAACTAAGCTTCCAAGAGGTTATATGATTTGTCAAATCTATCCAATTACTAAGTGTTGAAGGGCTCTATGTAAACAACCAGGCAATCGAATACCAAAGTCCTAGGACTTAACCACTATAACATAAAGTACTATGTCTTCTTAGAAAGATGGGTAGGGGAGGGAGATATCCAAGTTTCTGGAAAAGGATTAAGAGACACCAGATTTCTGTGTCTATACAATCCTTGTTTCCCACAGATTCCATAAGTTTACAATACTGAAACATTTCAGAACATCTTTGAAATAAAAAACTTTTTAGATTTTTATGAGCATAAGCTTTTTTAGAAAACAATCTTAGGATTATTTTTCAAAGATTCTTGAAAGATGCTACTTTTAAAATATACTAAATAGGGCTGGTGCAGTGGCTCAAGCCTGTAATTCCAGCACTTTGGGAGGCCAAGGTGGGCAGATCTCCTGAGGTCAGGAGTTCAAGACCAGCCTGGCCAACATGGTGAAACTCCATCTCTATATATACACTAAATAGGCTCTGCTCAGTGGTTCACACCTATAATCCCAGTGCTTTGGGAGGTTGAGATGGGTGGATTGCTTAAGGCCAGGAATTCAAGACTGATCTAGACAACACAGTGAGACTCCGTCTCAATAAATTAAAAAAAAAAAATTAGTTGGGCAGGCCGGGCATGGTGGCTCATGCCTGTAATCGCAGCACTTTGGGAGGCTGAGGCAAGCAGATCACCTGAGGTCAGGAGTTTGAGACCAGCCTGGCCAACATGGTGAAACCCTATCTTTACTAAAAATACAAAAATTAGCTAGGTGTGGTGGCATATGCCTGTAGTCCAGCTATTTGGGAGGCTGAGGCAGAATTGCTTGAACCCAGGAGGCAGAGGTTGCAGTGAGCCGAGATCATACCACTGCACTCCAGCCTGAGTGATAGAGTGAGACTCTGTCTCAAAAAAAAAAAAAAAAAAAAAAAAAAAAAAAATTAGCTGGGCATAGTGGTGCATGTCTATAATCCCAGCTGCTCAGGAGGTTGAGGTGGGAGGATCACTTGAGCCCAGGAGTTCAAGGTTATAGTGAGCTATGATTGTGCCACTGCACAGCAGCCTGGGCAATAGAGTGAAATCCTGTCTAAAAAAAGAAAAAAAAATGCGTGTGTATATATATGTATATATGTGTGTGTGTATATATATATATGTACACACACAGAAGTTATAAAAATAGAGGTTCAATGATTTATAATACATCTTACTTTTAACGAAAACATTTAATATCTACTTACATAGTTATTAACAATGAATAAACATATTACATTTACATGGCATTTTCCTGTTTTCAAAAACCATTTCCATATTTAGTGCTCAGGAAACCTATGGTAAACAGATATTATCGTTCCCATACTGTGGGTTAAAAAACTGAGGCTTAGAGATTTAATTTGCCGAATTGCATTATGAGAGGAAAATTAAGTGGAGAGATGATTCCTCTAATTCTACATGGAAATAAAGCAATTAGTTGGATGCTCCAGAGCAAAAGAAAAGCCTCAGACTTCTTTATGGGCTAAGAGGAGACAGAACATCCATAAACTCATGCTGTCTTCAAAAGCAGTATTTGAGCAGGGCGTGGGAGCTCATGCATGCAATCCCAGCACTTTTGGGAGGCGGAGATCAGAGGACAGCTTGAGCCCAGGAGTTGGAGATCAGCCTGAGCAACATGGTGAAACTCAGTCTCTACAAGAGATACCAAAAAAAAAAAAAAATTATGCCTGGTGGTGCATGCCTGTAGTCCCAGCTACTTGTGAGGCTGAGGTGGGAGGATTATCTGAGCCGAGAAGGTTGAGTTTGAAGTTAGTTGAAATTTTGCCACTGCACTCCAGCCTGGGCAATAGAGTGAGACCCTGTCTCAAAAAAAAAAAAAAAAAAAAAGAGGGCAACATTTACTGGGACCTGCCTGCACATCTCTAGTAGCTTTAATACTATTCATAGAAAAATGAACATTCACGTTGTTTTGCATCTCCACTTACTATTAAATTTGCAAGCAAAAACAGGAACTATGAAGAGCAAAATGAGATTGTTTTTTCTGAGTGGCAAACCTAATGGAGTGTTCTTAACCTCTTGATGATTTACCATTGTTGAGATTATTCCTTAACAAGAAAACACTTTTAAAAGAATTTCCTCTCAAAGCTTATTTGCCAGATTCCATAAATTAGCTGCTACAAATGTTCTGTATCAAAGAAACTCAAACCCAGTAAGAGGCTTCTCTTCCAATGTACGAAAAAGGCACATTTCAATACACAATGCTGGCCACACTATTTTAGATAATGATGGAAAATGACAGCTGATAGCCAGTTTGGGACACATGCCAACTGTTCCCATTTGTCTGAAAATGCTAAAATTAATTGCTGTAATACTCAGTTTTTAAAGAAAATTGGTATTGATGAGAAATTATCAACTAAAATCCTTAAAAACAGAATATAGATGATGCCTCTTTGAAACACGTTTTTAAACTTTTAATGTTCTGAAGTATAAGTAAACACATCTCAACAGCTTTAAATATTTTCATATATTTTATTTTTTAAACTCTTCATATATTTTATTTTTTAAACTCTCATAACTTTGCAAGCTAGCAGTAAAATATTGCCTTCAATATTTTACTAATTAGCACCGTATACCTTTTAAAGCTAACTGGAACATTGATTCATTATAAATGATTGTAAAATAAAATGATCATTTCAAATGCCAAATTAATCTCAAACAACAAGGGAACTATTAATTTTATCTTTTTTTTTGGCTCTACGCACAAAGATGTATTTCAAAGATGAACTTAACTATATTAGTATCAGTTTTGCTAATCTAGCAAATCAAAGTATCACAGTTTAAAGCAATAGTTAATCTCTGAAATTACTAAAGAGGCATACAAGAAAAAAGGAATCAGCTACAAAAACAAAAGATACTACGTAACTGATTTATAGTCCCTTATTTTTTGAAAGAATGAGGAAATAACTCAATGAAAAATTCCATGGTGCAAGTATCAGTTACAGATATGGTTAAGTATACATCAGTATTCTCTGTTTTGCTTATTAGAGTTTGGCCTTACCAAAAACCATCGAAATGTCCAGGATAACTCACAGGGACTACTGGAAGCCTGAAATAAAATTGCTCAGTGCAAAAAGATCCCAAACCATTTATATAATTTTAAATGGAAGCCTATTTTTAATGTTCACATCTGAAAAATCTTTCAAAAATATGGGAAAAAATCTAATTATACTAAAATTACTTCCACACATTCAAAAAAGCTTTTTAAGGGATATTTTCTTTCCTGTTTTCTGATAAAGGCATTCCTCTGAGCTATGGGGTTAAGTTCTGAGCCACGACTGACTGCTTACTAGCATGCCTGTTTTGCATACCAGTAGAATCAAGTCCAGTTTTGCCATTTGTGGATAACTATGACAAGATACAAAAGCATGTGTTTGCCATAAATAGCCCTGGCTAACAGCAAACCGCTCACACTGAGCAGATCAAATTCTCTATAAGGAGCACAGTCTGGACCATAGCCAAATCCCACTACTAATGTTTAAGACTGCTATATCAATTCCTATTCCAATTCAATTTGCAAAATATATTCAGAAATAGTAGGTGAAATGACTGTTCCGAAACATCAGAAGTATCATTAAACTTTTAAAGGAATTTTACAAATTATTTTCATTATGATCAAATAAGCAATAAGAGCTTCCTGCTTCTACTACACAACTACTTAGAAATGTAAATGTGAATAAAAAAATAACTATGCTAATTTATCCAGAGAACAAATCAGATATTGAAAAGTATTTATGCCAAAGTGCAAAAAATAATTTCTGATCTTCATATTAACACATAGGAAATAAATAATGTTTATAAAAGTACTATTCTTTAACAATGGTATTTTATATTAGTTGGCTTTAAGATAGAATATTTTTTAAACCAAATAAATCCAACAAATCTGGAAAGTATCACACATGAATGTTGTACAAAAAAAATTCTCAAATGACCAGTGCAGAGATTAATAATATTACCCTAGAAGTTGTGTCACATAACATTTTGCAAAATTTCCAAGGAAAACAAGGCAACATTCTCTAATATGCCACAATTTTTATTGCAACGTGGCCATGTTTGTAAGGGTGGGGAGTTTGATCTCAAAACAATGTTCCATTTAAGGCTCTTTTATACAGAAATTGCCATCATGACTGATATTCAAAATATCTTTAGTGTTGCAGGACTCACATGGTAAACATAAAAGTCCTACACTTATTCAGTAGTGTACACTCAATGGAAAACAAAAAGGCATTAATAACAGCTATTTCTTTTAAGAAGGTATGCAGGTAACAGGAATGAACACTGAGGTACTAGGATAAGTTGATGACACAGTTAACAAAACTTAATTGGCATTCCTTTTAGGATATTAAACTTGTTACAAAAAGTGCTTTTAATGCATAGTGTTATATCCGTGCTGCCATGTCACAAAAATAGGCTTGCCAAGGCAGGTGAGGTGTATGAATGCTCAAGCCTCACAGAACTGCAATCAAGTGCAACTATAAATAATACTGAAAAAAGTTGACCATCTGACCAGTGGATAATACTTTCAAGGCATTCAATTAGCTTATCCTTTGCAGTATTCTAAGCTATTCACATTGACGATCACATACATTGTAGTGCTTGCTGCAAGGGAGGCATATAACCAGTTGTTTTGGCTAAAATATGACAGGAAGGCATTCCTTGGGTTCTACATAAAAGTAACAGTATTAAACAGTCTAATGGCAATCACTGATTGGCTGCTTAAATAAATGATATTTCCTTCATTCATTGTGTTGGAAGGGCCCAGTGGAAAGGGGGAAAAAAAACAAAAAAACAAAACCTAATACTATTCCAATGGACTGAGCTGGAGAAATGCAAGCTCCTTAAGATCCAGATGGCACTTGACTGTCATTTTATAATGGTTTTCCTTCAAGTGAAACTACTACATTGCCTCCCAATTTCTCTCCAAGTGTCGAACGGTCCTTAATATCATCCAAGCCATTTACTTGCCACTCATGTTTAATACCTAAAAAGAAGAAACATTACGCTATTACTTTATTATAATGAATAAATAATAATTTCTCTGCACAAAATAATCAAGATTGTACCTGTAAATTTCTTTTTAATGGCATCTTTAGAGCTAGCATAAATCATCTTGCTTTTTAAAGGTGCACTTTCAGGAGCCCTACAGAAAAAAAAAAAAATTACTGAATCCCATTTATAAGAAAAACAAAGGTAAGACTGACTATGATAACAATCCTTGCATTTTAAAAGTACTTTTTTCTTTTGTTTTTACACACCAGAATATAAATACTAGGTCTTCTTTCTTAGACTCTTTTGTTTCGTATGTGGCATCGTACAAAGCATATCGGCAATCATTCAGAGGTAGCAACTTCACAAAAGATGTGTAGGGGTCCTCTACAGTATCACCAATGTCACCCACCAAGATCTGCTTTGCTTCCTCTACAATTATTTGTCTTTTGTCATCGCTTAAACAGAAGAGAACTGCTTTCTTTCTCTTTTTGATCTCCTCTTGTGTAGAAGATTTCCTTACTTTCATATCATTAAAAACTTTTATGACTTCATCATTCACTGTAACTCCAGAAGCCTGAAAATAAACACAGAACAGTAATTCAGAACACGTATTTTGGTTTTAACCAAAATTACTGTTTGCCTAGAGAAGACTCACTTTAGTCTGGACATCAAAAATTGCACCGTACCATGTAAGTCGTCCAATCAGATTTGTCACATTTTAAGAATCAGTAGACGATACAGCGAAGGAGTCTAACTCATCCTGCCCATTCATCCTTCTTAAAGGGGTTTGGATGTGGAAGCGAAAGGGACAAATACAAGTTGTCCCATCCCTGAAATGTTTCCTATTTCACTGGGTGATGTCAGAGCTTCAGGAGCGGCAGCAAAAATACCTTCTGTATTGTGTCAACTCGGCTGGCCTTAAAAAAACACTTTTGGATTTCAGTTAATGCTTCTACTATTTTTTTCTTTAAAGTCATCCTAGCCACTGACGTTTCCTCATAAGGAAAGAGAATCAAGTGTAAACTCCAAACCGCCCACGGCCCACAGCTCACATGCAGACACTCCAAAACTAACGGAACGAGTGTAAAAGCATTTACGGCGAGAAAGCATTTTAAAAAGTGTTTTCCCTCTTTCTTAATCTCCCGTAAGGGTTTCATTACAGGCCATCCAGACCCTGACCCACACAGCGTTCGCAGCACGTACCAATTTTAAAGCCTCGCGTGTTAAGTAAAATTAGGAAGCGAAGGGCAAAGGCGGCGCGAGCGGCTGCAGTCCGCAGACCCTCTCGCGCCCCAGCCCGCCCGGCCCCGACCCCGACCCCCAACCTGCGCCGGCGCCCGGGCCCTCCCCGCTCCCCAAAATCCAAAGAGCAGCAGGGCAGGGCCTGACGGCCGGAGGGCAGGCCGGTCGGTTGGAGAGCAGCGGAGCCGCAGAGCAGAAGCGCCCACCTTGGAGGCCAAAATCAGGTTAAAATGGCGGCCTCACTCCCGGGGCCGTGCGGGGCCGCGCGGGGGGCTTTTCTCGCCATGCCGCGGCCTCCCGGCCAGCGCGCTCGTCTTACCATAGTGCCCTCGGCTGTGGCTGCGGCGGCAGCTCGGGCTCCGGCTCTGTGGCACTGGGAGGAGAAGGAGGGGCGGGCGAGCGGGTGGGCAGCGGAGAGTGCGGGGCACGCCGGGAGCTGCAGCCCGAGGGAGGCGGCGGGGCTCGGCGGGCCGCAGGCGGCGGGCGGGGCGGTCACGTGGGCAAGCCGGGTCCCTAGCCGGCGCCGCGCGCTCGCAGGCCGGCCCTCTGTCCCGGCCCCCCGGCTGCCCGCGTCCTCAGCCTGACCCCAGAGCGCGAGCTCTGCAGGCCCGGGGGGCGGCGCGGCGGTAGTGGAGCCCGGGAGCCTGGCAGAGTCGCCTCCAGCCCCCGGGCACCACCCGTCAGTCGGCGGGAGAAAGTGCTGGGCTCCCAGAGGGGCGTTTCCACCGCCTCCACAGGGCCCTGCGCCAGGGGTGGGTGCGTGTGAGGGGAACTCCTGCGAAGGTGTCTTTCCTTAGTTACCTGTGGTTTCCCCGAAAGAGGCTGGATTTCGACATTTTGAGTCTTTTTGGAAAACCCCCAGTTATTTAGAGATAAATTACTACACGGGATTGCCCCAGTTGATAGTACTTAGCAAAAACAAAATGATACGCAGTGTTGGTAAATCACTTTTCAAAACTCTAGTTGAAATAATAATGATGGTAAAAAAAAAAATTAGGTGGTAGCATTCCTTAGTAATATCCTTTTACATTTTAGACTTCATAGGAAATGGATTGTACTCTCTCTTAATAGACATTTCATGAAGCTCCAGCTATGACAGCTGACATCAAATAAGCCGACGCAGTCTCTTCTAGCAAAGTCCGTATAACTGCGCCAAGGCAGTTTCTCTCTCTCTCTCTCTTTTTTTTTAAATCTTAACTCCTCCATACCTCAGGGTTCTTCGTCTGTAAAACAAACTGTTATTAAATTATCGTTAAGGCCATTTCCAGCTTTAGATTTCAGTTTCTGAGTATATCAGTGTTCAGTAGGAAATGGTGTGTTTGTGGTGGTCTCAGGATTGAGGTTAGGCAGGAAAATCATGACATGATGTTTGCCCTAGATTGTGTGATAAGTGCTTTTAGCCAAAATTTACTGTATTTTGAATGGAACATGCTAGGCATTGAAACCTAGACCTACTTTTCTGTCTATATCTTGGGTTTGTTTTCTCAATTGGAAGATGGACTTCGTTTAGCGACAAAAATTGAGAAGGAATTTCCCAATGTCTAAGCATGAATCCCAAGCAAGTGGATAATACTTTATATCTAGCTGGTACATTACAATTTATGGAACCTTTCACTTTATCTGTTGAACTTCCAAGAAGTCATGGAGAATGTCTCTCCAGAGCTCTGATCATCTGCTATGTGTAGGTATTAGCAAATTCCTGTTCGCTTCATCCTGGGGTCACCTTCCCTTCCCAACCTCAGAGATTTGCTGCAGCCTCAGCAGAGCCCAGGTCTGATGACACTGGGACCTACAGTGGGTGTCAGAACCTTACCCACTAAAGCTGGGGATTCCAAAGATATTAGTCACCCCCTAGCTCGGACTTCAACCCCTTTCCAAGCCTCTCATTCCCTCTTACCCTCCCCAGACGGAGATGGTAATTCCCATGTTCTGGGATTCTTTTCCTGAAGTTATTTTTGTCTTGCATATATTTTGTTACCTTATAATAACTTGTTTATGTCTTCTGCCACCCTACTGTGCTGTAAGCTCCTTAAGGATCTGAGTCCTAGTTACCTTTGAATTTCTGAAACCTGACACATAGTAGGTGCTTAATAGATGCTGAAATAATAAATTTAAGATGCTTTAGTGCTGTATAGAGAGAATGAAAAGGAAGCTTCTGAAGGTTGTGAAGGCTTTCTACATGCCTTTGTGAGGATGGCTCTGAGAATGTCAGGGTCAGTAGCAGCTTCCTGCCTTCACCCCTGTGAGTTATAACCAGAACTTACCACCACTTGGTAAAGGGGCAGCATTGCTAATCATCGCTGCATGAATTTTGGTCACTGTGTAGTGGAGGGATCTGAGTGTCAGATACGACATGTATTAGTGTTCAATTGTTGCTATAACAAATTACCACAAAATTACTTGCTTAAAACAACAAAAATTTATTATTTATTGTCTTACAGAGTCAGAGAAATAAGTCTCTCTCTATATATACATAGGTTTTTAAGAGATAGTCTCTGGTTCTGTTGCCCACCCAGGCTGCTGGAGTGCAGGGTGTGATCATAGGTCACTGCAGCCTCAAACTCCTGGCCTCAAGTGAGCCTCCCACCTCAGCCTCCTGAGTAGTTGGGATTACAGGCATGAGCCACCACAACTGGCAGAAATAAGCCTGATGGGGCTAAAGCCCAGAGACTGTAGCGGGATACTCCTTTGCCTTTTCCAACGTCTAGAGGCTGCCCATCAATTTTTTTTTTTTTTTTTTTTTGAGATGGAGTCTCACTCTGTCACCCAGGCTGGAGTGCAGTGGCGCGATCTCGGCTCACTGCAAGCTCTGCCTCCAGGGTTCACGCCATTCCCCTGCCTCAGCCTCCTGAGTAGCTGGGACTACAGGCATCTGCTACCATGCCTGGCTAATATTTTGTATTTTTAGTAGAGATGGGGTTTCACTGTGTTAGCCAGGATGGTCTCGATCTCCTGACCTTGTGATCCACCTACCTCGGCCTCCCAAAGTGCTGGCATTACAGGTGTGAGCCACCATGCTCCACCTGCCCATCATCTTTGGTCTGTGGCCCCAGGCAGCAATTGCATCACTCTGACCTCTGCTTCAGTCACCACATTTCCTCTGACTCTGTCTCTCCTGCCTCCGTCTTTCACTTATAGTTACCTATAAGTGAACATTATGGTTACCTTGTACCCCACTTGGTAGTTTAGGATAATTCCCCCTCTCAAGATCCTTAACTTAATCACATCTGCGGAGTCCCTTTTGTCATATAAGTTAACATTCAAAGACTTTGGAGGTTAGGATAGGAACATCTTGGTGAGGAGGGGTTGCATTATTCTGCCTACCATACAACTATTCTGAGCAATTTCAAGCTCAAGCAAACAATTAACAGGTGTGACAGAAGGACACCAAACAATCTGGTACTAGGTACTTTTGTGCTGTAAACAACTAAGCTATAATTATCCACTTACCAGACCACACATGGATGGCAGTAACAACTATTAGGAACTTCGTGAGAGCAACCACTGAATGCAATCTCAGCTCAGACACTAGTAGCGGTGCAGTTTCAGGCCATTGATTTAGCTGCTGTAAGGCTCAGTTTCCAAATCATGTGTAAAATAGGGATTCTATGACCTCTTCCCTCTCAGGATTATGGGGAGGATCAAGAGAGAGAATGCATGTAAAGCCCTTGTCCAGCACAGAAATAGGAACCCTGGAGCTATTATTACCACCAGTGCAGAGTGAAGATGAAAGCAGTGATTTTATCAACTCATAGGCAATAGTCATGAAGCTGTCCCAATCCTCATTGATTCTGAAGGCTCAGCTAAAGTTTGTTTACTCAAGATTCTTTAAAAAATTGGAAAGGTGATCATTCCTTAATATATATAATATATTCCTCCAAAAACAATCTATTTTTATTACATATGTATTTATTTACTTACTCACTTATAGAGATGGGGGTCTTACTATGTTGCCCAACCTGGCCTCAACTCCTGGGCTCAATCCTCCCACCTCGGCCTCCTAAAGTGCAGTAATTACAGGCGTGAGCCACCACACCTGAGAAACAATGTGGATGGAGTTTCTGTAGTGTGTAAAAGTTTGAAAGAACTATCTAAAACAATGAATCTGGAAGATTATGCAGACAAATTCTGTGTAAGCCCTACTCCCTGTCAAGAGACATCACATTCTCAGCTTCCACAGCCACTTCCTGACAAAGACAAATGTAAGCATAAAGACACTACCACTTCAAAATGTACCTTTTTACTGACATGCCTTCCTAACTCTGACATATCCTTCCTAACCCACGCCTGAGCTAAAAGACTGATGAGGAGTCAAGTCCTGTATTTTTCTAAATCCAAGTTGAATTTAGACCTAGAAAATAAACACAGTAGGAGGTGTTTTTTGGAGTCCAATCACTGTGACTCACTCTCTGATCCACAAACTCACTTTGGGTCTTACATGTCCCGTCTCTGGTTCTTTCTAATTTAGGAGAATGACCTCACAATAAAGGAATTTATCAGTAATCTGTGTCACATGAAGTGGTAATGAAAAGGTAGCAGTATTGAAATGCAATAATTAGTGAAATGTAGTTCAAAATGGTCTCAAACTATAATTACCGACTTCAATGGTATAATACATACCAGCTTCAACTTATTAACTCAGACACAATTTATCAGATTCACCCACCAGTTATTTGTAAAACCTCAATCACAATGTTAATTAATAATGCATTGATAGTAATTGAATTGTGATAGTAAATAGCAACTGGTTACCTAAATTATACAATCCATATAAAACATCATCTGATAAAAGAAACTTGCTAATAATTTATTAAACACTCCTTTGTTTAACTTACTTTTTTACAAAAGCAGTAGATTTTGGCTGGGTGTGATGGCTCATGCCTGTTATCCTAGCACTTTGGGAGACCAAGGTGGGCGGATTGCTTGAGTTCGAGACCAGCCTGGGCAACATGGTGAGACCTTCATCTCTACAAAAAAAAATATATATATATATATTAACTGGGTGTAGTGGTACGTGCCTATAGTTCCAGCTACTTGGGAGGGCTGAGGCAGGAGGATGGCTTGAACCCAGGAGGTCGAGGCTGCAGTGAGCTGAGATTGAGCCACTGCACTCCAGCTGGAGTGAGACTCTCTCTAAAAAAAAAAAAAAAAAAAAAAAAAAGTAGATTTTATTTTTGTTTTTATTTTTTAAATTTATTTATTTATTTATTTGAGACGGGGTCTTACCATCACCCAGGCTGGAGTGCAGTGGCGCAATCATGGCTTACTGCAGGCTTGAGCTCCCTGGGCTCAGGTGATGCTCCCACCTCAGTCTCCTGAGTAGCTGGGACTACAAGCGTGTGCTACCACGCCCAGCTAATATTCGTATTTTTTGTAGAGATGGAGTCTCCCTCTGTTGCCTAGGCTTGTCTTGAACTCCTGGGCTCAACGGATCCTTCTGCCTCAGCTTCCCAAAATACTGGGATTACAGGCATGAGCCGTGACACCTAGCCAAAAGCTGTAGATTTTAAAACCATAGGCTAATCATACAGGCATGAAAAATGTAACATATAAAAACTATATGTTAAGGGACATGAGTAAGAGTTGGAGAGAGATCATAAAATGAATACACGCATGAAGAGTTTATTCATTCCATCCATTAATTCCTTTATTTCATTTATTGAGCACCTCTGCTGGGTGTTGGGAATGCAAAGATAAACATAACATAGTCCCTGCCTTGAAGCAAGTCAGTCCTGTGGGAGCACAGCAAGGAAGCTGACATTTATGAAACAGTCCCATGCATGCTACAATGGCATATGCACAGAATGTCTTGTGAGCACTAAAGAGGGCCACCAGTGCAGTGTGGAGTGAGTTCGGTCTTAAGGGACAAGTGGGCATTTACTAGGCAGATGAAGGAAGGGTACTCAAAGCAAAGAGAACCAAATGTACAAAGCTACAGTGCACGAGTGAAGCAGAAGAAACCCCAAGTAGTTTGTTGGAGCCTCTGGGTTTGGAGGGAATAAAGAAGGAATGGTAGGAAGTATCAGATCTTATGAGCCTTATAGACAATCTTACAGTCAGAACTTTATTCTGCAGATCATGAAGGAGACATGATTTTTCAAATGTTTTTAAAATAATAAGTATATTGAGATACTCATAGACCAAGAAATTTGCCTTTTTAAGTGTACCATTCCATGTTTTTTAGTATTGTGCAATCCCATCACAACTATCTAATTTTGAATCTTTTTATCACCCCCAAAAAGAAAACCCCATACCTATTAGCAGTCACTTTACATTCTGTCTTCCTCTGAGCTCCTGGCAACCATTAGTCTACTATCTTTGCAGATTTCCCTGTTCTGGACATTTTATATGAGTGGAATTTTATAATATGTGATCTTTGTGACTGGCTTCTCTGACTTAGCCTGTTTTCAAGGTTCGTCTAAGTTGTAGCATGTATCACTACTTCATTTTTTATAATCAAATCATATTCTGTTGCATAGAAATACCACACTTCCTTTATTCATCAGTTGATGGACATTTCAGTTGTTTGTACTTTTTGGCTATTATGAATAATGCTGCCATGAACATTCATGTACAAATTTTTGTGTGAACAGATATTTTCATTTCTTTGGGTATATACCTGTCAGTAGAATTACTGGGTCATATGGTAACTTTATATTTTAACATTTTGGAGAGGTCTCAAACTGTTTTCCAAAGTGGCTGCCCCATTTTATAATCCCATTCATACATTTTATAATCCCATTCATACATTTTATAATCCCAGTGTATGAGGATTTCAATTTCTCCACATCCTTGTCAACATTTGTTATTGTCTGTCTTTTTTATTTTAGCCATCCTAATGGCTGTGAAGTGGTATCTCATGGTGGTTTTGATTTGCATTTCCCTAATGTCTAATGATACTGAGCATCTTTTCATGTGCTGCTTGTATCTTCTTTGGAGAAATTCCTATCTTTGCTCCATTTTTAAATTGAGTTATTTGTCTTTTTATTCATTTGTAAAAGTTCGTCATATATGCTGGATACAAGTCCCTTACTGGATATATAATTTGCAAAAAATTTTTCCATTTTGTGGGCTGTCTTTTCACTTTCTTAATGGTGTGCTTTGAAACTAAAAAGTTTTGAATTTTGATGGAGTTTATCTAATTTTTCTTCTGTTGCTTGTGCTTTTGGTGTTACATCAAATAAATCATTGCCTAATCTAAGGTTATAAAAATTTACTCACATATTAAGGGTTTTAGAGTTTTAGTGCTTATATTTAAGTCTATAGTCTATTTTGCATTAATTTTTTAATATGGTCAGGTAGTGGGCCAACTTCATTCTTTTGCATATGGATATCCAGTTGTTCTAGCACCATTTATTGAAAAGACTAATTTTTATTTTTATTTTTGGAGAAGGAGTCTCACTCTGTTGCCCAGGGTGGAGTGCAGTGGCGGCATCTCGGCTCACTGCAACCTCTCCCTCCTGGGCTCAAGTGATTCTCCTGCCTCAGCCTCCCGAGTAGCTGGGACTACAGGCACGTGCCACCACATCTGGGTAATTTTTATATTTTTAGTATTTTTAGTTGAGATGGGGTTTCACCATGTTGGCCAGGTTGGTCTCAAACTCCTGGCCTCAGGTGATCCACGCACCTCGGTCTCCTAAAGTGCCGGGATTACAGGCGTGAGTCACTGCGCCTGTCCTCTAATTTGTTTTTTAAAATGTCATTGTAAGTATGCTGGCAATCACATTCTAAGATGCCATGAATTTTTAGATTTATAATTGCTTATTGATGAACTGAACTGCTAACAAGAAAGGAATTTCTCTTGTATTTCACTTGGATTACTTATGCATCTGGAGATTAAGTTATTAATGAATGTCAATGGAAACATATATTTTAATTAATTAATTAATTAATTATTTTTGAGATGGAGTCTCGCTCTGTTGCCCAGGCTGGAGTGCAGTGGCGTGATCTTGGCTCACTGCAACCTCTGTCTCCTGGGTTCAAGCAATTCTTCTGCCACAGCCTCCCAAGAAGCTGGGATTACAGGTGCATACCACCACGCCCAGCTAATATTTTGGATTTTTAGTAGAGACGGAGTTTCACTATGTTGGCCAGGCTGGTCTCAAACTCTGGACCTTAGGCGATCCACCCGCCTCGGACTCCCAAAGTGCTGGGATTACAGGCGTGAGCCACTGCGCCTAGCCAGAAACATATGTTTTTAAACCACTTGAGTTTCTACTATGTGCCAGGAACTGTGCTAGACACTGAGTGTAAGATGGTCTAGAAAACAGACATGGTCCCTGCCTTTGTGGAGCCTGTAGGCTAGTGAGAGAATAACAGGGGTCCCTGATATAAACTAGAAGAAGTAAAGAAAGCTTTTCCAGTTGAAAAGTCCTCCAAATGAAGGCAAAGCATGAAAAAAGACTAAGAAGGAGCTTGGCTCTTTTGGGAAAATAAAAGGCCAGTAGAACTGGAGTGTAGTGAACAAGGAGAACAGTGGCAGATAAGGCTGAAGAAATGGTCAGGGGCCAGTTAATGCAAGGCTTTATAAACCATGTCCCAAACTGTGTTTTGAGGCTCCCTGGGGTGCCCCAGCAAACTCACCAGGATGCCTTGGATATTTTTAAAATTTGAGGGAAACACAGCGACATCTGTCGAACATCACAGGAACGACTACCTCGAGCTAGTTTCCACTTTAAATCCAGTTACGTTCCTTTGGATGTGTTTTTCCCTCCTTGCTGTGATAAAAAGCAAGACTTAAGGGAAAATCGGTGTGGAGCAAAAGATGAGGATGGCTGTGTCCAATACAGTTCTAAGGTTTGAAAAGTTATGCAGTGCCCAGTAGATGCTAAGTTGTTAGGACATGAATATTTATTGTTTGGATCTAACTACTTAATAGACCAAAATGTTAGTTATTTCTTTTGGCCTGAGTGGGCCTTGAAAAAAACTGCTGAGACACTATGAGCACCTTGAGCCAAGAAAATGTGGGAGTCTTTACTGTTAAGGATTTTGGGGTTTTGTTCCAAGGGTTACAGGATGTTCTGGAAAGGTATATATGTATGTATGTTTTATTTATTTGACACGGTCTCACTCTGTCACCCAGGCTGGAGTGCAGTGGTGTGATCTTGGCTCACTGCATGCAACCTCTTCCTCCTGGGCTCAAGCCATCCTCCTGCCTCAGCCTCCCAAGTAGCTGAAATTACAGATAAGTGCCACCATGCCCGACTAATTTTTGTATTTTTAGTAGAAACAGAGTTTCGCTATGTTGCCTAGGCTGGCCTTCAGACTCAGTGATCTGCCTGCCTCGCCTCCCAGAGTACTGGGATTACAGGCATAAGCCACCATGCCATGCCTGGCCTGGAAAGGTTTTGAAAAGAGGAGAGTGCTGTGGAGGCTTTAATATTTTCCAGTAAAACAATATTTTAAAAATCTGGACATTTTACCTAAAGTGATTTTTTCTTTCACGTATTTGTTCAATTATCACAATGTCTTACTTAGGCTTGAATTTCAATACTCTCCTTAACAGATAATTTTGCCCCACAGCTAGTTAGAGACCAATCAAGAATGGAAGCAGAGTCGACTTAACTGGCTTTTAAATTATTTCTTCTTCCACAAACTGCCTACAAAAGGCTGAGGGGGATGTGGGAAGGACTCACTACTTTTCTGATGTCCCTGGGGTCACTTAAAGTTGGAAAGGATGGAACAGATTTCCTAGGCCTACAAAGCTGTCTCCTTTCCAAGGTGCTTGAAATTTTTATCCTCTCAAATGGTTTTTGTTTTTTAAAGGCAGCGTCTTCCTCTGTTGCCCAGGCTGGAATGCAGTGGTGTGATTATACCTCACTGCAGCCTTGCTCTCTTGGGCTCAAGTAATCCTCCCACATCAGCCTCCCCAGTAGCTGGGACTACAGGTACATGCCATCACGCCTGGCTAATTTTTAATTTTTTGTAGAGACGGGGTCTCACTGTGTTGCCCTAGCTGGTCTCAAATTCCTAGTCTCAAGCAATCCTCCCACCTCAGCTCCCAAGGTGCTGAGATTGCAGGCATGAGCCAGTTTGCCCAGCCTTTCTCACATGGATTTGAAACATTATAGCAGAGATTGCTGGGGCCACCAATGTCCATTCTTCCCTTGCACTTTAGTAAAAGAATGTCAGTCCCCACTTTATTTGGAGCTTATGTCCCCAGCCAAAAGATTGAATTGGCCGGGCGTGGTGGCTCACGCCTGTAATCCCAGCACTTTGGGAGGCCGAGGTGGGCGGATCACAAGGTCAGGAGATCGAGACCATGGTGAAACCCCGTCTCTACTAAAAATAGAAAAAATTAGCCGGGCGCAGGGGCGGGCGCCTGTAGTCCCAGCTACTCGGGAGGCTGAGGCAGGAGAATGGCGTGAACCCGGGAGGCGGAGCTTGCAGTGAGCCGAGATTGCGCCACTGCACTCCAGCCTGGGAGACAGAGCGAGACTCCGTCTCAAAAAAAAAAAAAAAAAAAAAAAAAGATTGAATTTTTCCTCCTCTCTGACAAGAGATACGGCTATGTGACTAATTCTACCAATATCAAGTCAACTTCCCAGGAGGCTGCTTTAAAAGGAGCTGACTCAGGCCAGGCGCTGTGGCTCCCCCTTGTAATCCTAGCACTTCGAGAGGCCAAGGTGGGTGGATCACGAGGTCAGGAGATTGAGACCATTCTGGCTAACACGGTGAAACCTCGTCTCTACTAAACATACAAAAAAAATTAGCCGGGCATGGTGGCGGGTGCCCGTAGTCCCAGCTACTTGGGAGGCTGAGGCAGGAGAATGGCGTGAACCCTGGAGGTGGAGCTTGCAGTGAGCTGAGATCACACCACTGCACTCCAGCCTTGGCGACAGAGTGAGACTCTGTCTCTTAAAAAAAAAAAAAAGAAAAAAGAGCTGACTCAGCTGGCAGGTGTGTTCTCTCTTGCCTTTCTGTCGTTCCTTCTTTTGGCTTGTGTCACAGATGGTTAGAGGGCCACCAGCCCTCTTGGACCATGAGATGATCTTGAGAATCAGTGTCAGTTGTTAGGATGATGGAGCAGAAAGAGAGAGGGGACCCTAGATCTCAGATGATTATGGAGCCACCATGCCAGTCCTGGACAGCCTTCCTGTAGACTTTAATGTGATAGGGAAATTTCTTTTTTTTTTTTTTTTTGGCGGGTGGGGAGGGGAGGACAAAGTTTCGCTCTTGTTGCCCAGGCTGGAGTGCAGTGGCGCAATCTCAGCTCACTGCAACCTTCGCCTCCTGGGTTCAAGCAATTCTCCTATCTCAGTCTCCCAAGTAGCTGGGATTACAGGCATGTGCCACTGCACCTGGCTAATTTTTTGTATTTAGTGGAGATGGGATTTCACCATGTTGGCCAGGCTGGTCTTGAACTCCTGACCTCAGGTGATCTGCCTGCCTCGGCCTCCCAAAGCGCTGGGATTACAGGCATGAGCCACTGCACCCAGCCAGGAAGTTTTTTAATTTTTATTTTTTTCGCTCCTTGCAGAACTTCCAGTGTATAAAAGATAAATTTCTCTCTCATTCAAGACACTGTTACTTGGCTTGAATTACTCTTTGTTTTATGTAAGCAGCTCTATCTTAATAGTTGTGATATATGATTACCTGAAATAAGGTTCTAGCCATTGAGCCCTCTGTCCAGGGTGGGGACTGACACCTGAACAGATGATTTATTTTGTATTAAAGGATAATTTTTTCTTTGGGCATAATTTCAGCCCCAAATTTATTCTCAACATTTTTAGCCAGAGCCCTTCTTTGGCATTACTTAGGCAGTTTAGCAGAGTAAATTATTTTTCCTCTGTCTTCCCTACCCCCATTTATATATATCCTGACCATAAAAATAATTTCTCAATTTATAGATTTTATAATCCATATCCAATAACAATAATTCTATAGCCCTCTTGAACCAGAAATGGAATTATAAATTGTCATGGATAGGAAAGGTGGATAGAGATGTATATTTATCAGTATCATGTGGAAAGTGCAAAAGGAAAAACAAGTAAAGAACAGCTAAGGTAATCTCAAAGTGAGCACATTCAATCATAACAAGGTAAATATTGTTATTTCCATTTTTACAGATGAAGAAACAGGCTCAGGCAGTTAAGTAACTTGTCCATAAGATAAATGTCCATAAAAATCTTAAACTCAAGACTTGTTGATTCTAAAACCTATAAACTTTTTTTTTTTTTTTGAGACAGAGTCTTGCTGTGTTGCCCAGGCTGGAGTGCAGTGGCGAGATCTCGGCTCACTGCAAGCTCCGCCTCCCAGGTTCATGCCGTTCTCCTGCCTCAGCCTCCGGAGTAGCTGGGACTACAAGCGCCCACCACCACGCCCGGCTAATTTTTTTGTATTTTTAGTAGAGACGGGGTTTCACCGTGTTAGCCAGGATGGTCTCCATCTCCTGACCTTGTGAGCCTCCCGTCTCGGCCTCCCAGAGTGCTGGGATTACAAGTGTGAGCCATCACTCCCGGTCTAAAACCTATGAACTTTTTAATGTGTTAGTCATGTGTTTATAAAAATATATTGAAAGATTTTGTGATTAATTTCGACCCCACTGTAGAGGGCTATAGAGATTATTCATGAGAATAAGGTGTTAATTCACTCAGTTGGTGGATTGGTACACTCCCCAAATCTCATCCTGACAGGCCCACCAGGAGATGGGAAGTGATAGCTCCTGAGGCTGGAGGGGATCAAAGACAGGAAAGAGCGTATTTTATGTGGTACTGAGTGAAATCAGTTCTGTTTTATCATAATCCACCCAAATTTAGAATGTGTCATGGGTAAGGTCTTTCAATAGGAGTGCTGATAATGAAGCCTCTGTAGGAATGACATTTTAAGAACATTTGTGTGTGAGGTGTGAGACAAAAGGAGAAATCTATTCCCTCCCCTAAAACATGCCAAAATGGCAATTTGTCTGTTCTCACGCTGCTAATAAAGACATAGCTGAGACTGGGTAATTTATAAAGGAAAGAGGTTTAATTAACTCAGAGTTCCACATGGCTGGGGAGACCTCACAATTGTGGCTGAAGGCAAATAAGGAGCCAAGTGATGTCTTACATGGCGCCAGGCAAGAGAGCTTGTACAGGGGAACTCCTACTTATAAAACCATCGGATTTGGTGAGACGTATTCACTACCAAGAGAACAGTATGGGGGAAACCACCCCCCCATGATTCAGTTATCTCCACTTGTCCCAGCCCTTGACACGTGGGCATTATTACAATTCAAGATGAGATTTGGGTTGGGACACATCCAAACCATGGCAGCAATCAAGTGTTGGTCTAATGTTTACTACAGAAAACAGACATTTGCTCTGAATCATGGAGTACTTGATATTGTATTTATTATATTCCCTCAGAAAGCAGGTATCTTTTTCCATAAGGCATTTTTATCTCTGAAAGAATAGTTTCAGTCCTAGAGATAGTTTTCACCTGAGACAGGCCACAGTTGAAATTCTGAGGTCTTTATATTACATCCAGGTTTACTGACTGTAGTATAAATATTCAATATAAAACAGGGTCTTGCTATTTTGCCCAGGCTGGATTCAAACTCCTGGGTTTAAGTGATCCTTTTGTGTCAGCTTCCCGAGTAGCTGAGACTAGAGCCAAGCGTCACTGCACTCAGCTTCAATATTATTATTGTTGTTGTTTTAATGAAGAACATCCTATTATCTTCTAGTCTGTGGCAGTTCGTATTATTTAAACATTTCTGGCGAGGCACAGTGGCTCACGCCTGTAATCCCAGCACTTTGGGAAGCCGAGGTGGGTAGATCACTTGAAGTCAGGAGTTCAAGACCAGCCTGGCCAACATGACAAAACCCCGTTTCTACTGAAAATACAAAAATTAGCCAAGCATGGTGGCACATGCCTGTAATCTCAGCTACTCGGGAGGCTGAGGCAGGAGAACAGCTTGAACTCAGGAGGTAGTGGTTGCAGTGAGCTGAGATTGTCCCACTGCACTCCAGCCCAGGCAACAGAGATTTCATCTCAAAAAAAAAAAAAAAAAAAAATTTCTAACTAAACTTTTGAATCTTTTAAAATTAGAAAATAAACTTATAATACTCTTATGAGATTAATATAATCCATATCATTAAACCATATTCTTCCAGTCTAGCTGAAACTTTGTACCCTTTGATCATCATCTCCTTTATCCCCATTCCCTTCACCCACCCACCCCACCTCTGGTAATCATTTTTTTAGTTTGTTTTTATGAGATCAACTTTTTTAGATTCCACATATAAATAAGATCATACAATATTTGTCTTTCTGTGTCTGGCTTATTTCACTTAACATAATGTCCTCCAGGTTCATCTATATTGTTGCAAATGACATAATTTCCTTCTCTTTTGAGGTTAAATAGTATTCTTTTGTGTATATATGCACCACATTTTATTTAGCCACTCATTTGTTGATGGACACTTAGGTTGGCTTCTGTCTCTTGGCTGTTGTGAATAATGCTGAAATGAACATGGAAGTGCAGATATGTCTTCAACATACTGCTTTCAATTCCATTGGATATATACCCAGAAGTGGGATTACTGGATAATAAGGTAAATCTATTTTTATTGTTTTGAGGAACCTCGATGTAGCCCTTCTGACAGGTGTGAGGTGATATCTCATGATTTTATTTGCATTTCCCTATGCTTAGAGATGTTGAGCATTTTTTTCAAACATCTATTGGCCATTTTTATATCTTCTTTTGATTCATGTCTCTTCAGGTCCTTTGCCCATTTATTAATTGGGTTATTTGTTATCTTGGTATTGAATTGAGTTCCTTATATATTTTGGATATTAGACCCTTTTCTTTTTCTTCTTCTTTTTTTTTTTTCTTTTTTGAGACGAAGTCTCACTCTGTCACCTAGGTTTGAGCGCAGTTGCTCACTGCAATCTTCGCCTCCTGGGTTTAAGTGATTCTCCTGCCTCAGCCTCCCGTGTAACTGGGATTACAGATGTGCACTGCTATGCCTGGCTAATGTTTGTAATTTTAGTAGAGACAGGGTTTCACCATGTTGGCCAGGCTGGTCTCAAACTCCTGCCCTCAAGTTGTGTGCCTACCTCACCCTTCCAAAGTGCTGGGATTAGAGGTGTGAGCCACTGGGCCTGGCCTAGCCCCTTTATAAATGTATGGTTTGAAAATATTTTTTCCCAATCCTTGGGTTGTCTCTGCACTCTGTTAAAAGTTTCCTTTGCTGTGCAGAAGCTTTTTAGTTTGATATGAGCCATTTTGTCTATTTTTGCTTTTGTTGCTTATACTTTTGAAGGCCTATTCAAGAAATCATTGCCCAGACCAATATGCTGGAGCTTTTCTTCTATGTTTTTTTTCTAGTAGTTTTACAGTTTCAGGTCTTATGTTTAAGTCTTTTTTTTTTTTTTTTTTTTTTTTTTGAGACGGAGTCTCGCTCTGTCGCCCAGGCTGGAGTGCAGTGGCGCGATCTCGGCTCACTGCAAGCTCTACCTCCCGGGTTCACGCCATTCTCTGGCCTCAGCCTCCGAGTAGCTGGGACTACAGGTGCCCGCCACCACGCCCGGCTAGTTTTTTGTATTTTTAGTAGAGACGGGGTTTCACCATGTTAGCCAGGATGGTCTCGATCTCCTGACCTCGTGATCCACCCGCCTCGGCCTCCCAAAGTGCTGGGATTACAGGCTTGAGCCACCGCGCCCGGCCTATGTTTAAGTCTTTAATCCATCTTGAGTTTTATTATTATTATTTTTTTTTTTGAGACAGGGTTTCACTGTTGTCCAGGCTGTAGTACAGTGGTAGAATCACAGCTCACTGCATCCTCAACCTCCCAGGTTCAAGCAGTCCTCCTGCCTCATCCCCACAAATAGCTGGGATTACAGGTGCACACCACCACACCCTGCTAATTTTTTTTATTTTTTGTAGAGATGGTTTTGCCATGTTGCCCGGGCTGGTCTCAAATTCCTGGGCTCAAGAGATCTGCCCACCTCGGCTTCCTAAAGTGCTAGGATTACAGGTGTGAGCCGCTGCACCTGGCTTTGAGTTGATTTTTGTATGTGGTGTGAGATAAGGGTCCAGTTGCAGTTTTCTGCATGTGGATATCCAATTTACCAAAATTTATAAAGAAACTGTCCTTTCCCCATTGTGTGTTCTTGGTACCTTTGTAAAATATCAATTAACCATAAATAGTTGAGTTTATTTCTGTGCTCCTGTTCCAGTGTGAGTGTTTTTATGCCAGTACCATTCTGTTACAACAACTTTATAACATGTTTTGAACTCAGAGAATATAATGCCTCCAGCTTTTTTTTTTTTTTTTTTTTTTGGCTCAAGATTGCTTTGGCTGTTTGGGGTCTTTTGTGGTTCCACTTGAATTTTAGAATTTTTTTCTTCTATTTCTGTGAAAACTGGCATTGGAACTTGAGATTACACAGAATCTGTAGCTTTCTTGGGTAGTGTAGACATTTTAACAATATTCTTCTAATCCATGAACATAGGATATCATTCCATTTATTTTTATCTTCAGTTTCTTTATCAATCTTTTATTGTCCTCAGTATACAGGTCTTTCATCTCTTTGGTTAAATTTACTCCTGACTTTTTTTTTTTTGGTGGTATTGTAAATGGGATTGTTTTCCTATTAATTTCTCTTTCAGATAGGTTTTAGTGTATAGAAATGCTACTGATATTTGTATGTTTTTTTTTTTTTTTTGAGACAGAGTCTTGCTCTGTTGCCCGGGTTGGAGTACAGTGGTATGATCGTGGCTCACTGCAACCTCCACCTCCTGGGTTCAAGTGATTCTCCTGCCTCAGCCTCCCGAGCAGCTAGGACTACAGGCGTGCACCACCACACCTGACTAATTTTTGTATTTTTAGTAGAGATGGGGTTTCACCATGTTGGCTAGGCTGGTCTCGAACCCCTGACCTCAAGTAATCTGCCTGCCTCGGCCTCCCAAAGTGCCCTCCTTGGCCTCCCGTGCCAGGCCTTATACCTAACATTTAAAGAAGAACTAATATCAACCCTTCTCAAACTCTTCCTGAAAATTGAAGAGGAGAATACTTCCAAACTCATTTTACAAGGCCAGCACTACCCTTATGCCAAAGGCAGACAAGGACACTATAAGAAACCTACAAGCCAGGCTGGGTGTGGTGGCTCACGCCTGTAATCCCAGCACTTTGAGAAGCCAAGGCGGGTGGATCACCTGAGGTCAGGAGTTCGAGACCAGCCTGGCCAACATGGTGAAACCCCATCTCTACTAAAAATACAAAAATTAGCCAGGTGTGGTGGTGCATGCTTGTGGTCCCAGCTACTCAGGAGGCTGAGGCAGGAGAATCACTTGAACCTGGGAGGCAGAGGTTTCAGTGAGCCTCAGTCGTGCCACTGCACTCTAGCCTGGGTGACAGAGTGAGATTCTGTCTCAAAACAAACAAACAGAAATCCTCGACAAAACATTAGCAAACCAAATTCAACAGCACTTTAAAAAGTTTTTTCACCATGTTCAAGCATGATTTATCCCTGTGATACAAGAATGGTTCAACATACATAAATCAATAAGTGTGATACACCATATTGACAAAATGAAGGACAAAAACCACATGATCATCTCAGTAGTTGCAGAAAAAGCATTTAACAAAATTCAGTATTCTCTTGTGATTAAAAACTCTCAACAATTAGGCATAAAAGGAATGTACCTCAACACAATAAAAGCCATATATGAAAAGCCCACAGATAACATCATACTTTTTTTTTTTTTTTTGAGATGGAGTCTTGCTCTGTCATCCAGGCTGGATTGCAGTGGTGCGATCTCAGCTCATTGCAACCTCTGCTTCCTGGGTTCAAGCGATTCTTCTGCCTCCACCTCCCAAGTAGGTGGGACTACAGGCATGCGCCACTACACCCCAGCTAATTTTTCTATATTTAGTGGAGACGAGGTTTCACCGTGTTGGCCAGGCTGGTCTCGAACTCCTGGCCTCAAGTGATCTGCCTGCATCTGCCTCCCAAAGTGCTGGAATTACAGGTGGGAGCCATCACATTGGGCTGCTGTTTTTTTTTTTTTTTTTTTAAAACGTGGGCATTTGTTGCTATAGACTTCCCTCTTCTCATGACTGCTTTTGCTGCATCCCTTAAGTTTTGATATGTTGCGTTTCCATTTTTGTCTATCTCAAGACATTTTAAATTTTCCTTTTAATTTCTTCTTTGACCCATTAGTTGTTCAGGAGCGTGTTGTTTAATTTCCATATATTTGTGAATTTTCCATGTTTCCTCCTATTATTGATTTCTAGTTTCATACCATGTGGTCAGAAGGGACACTTAATATGATTCAGTCTTCTTAAATTTGGTAAGACTTGTTTTGTGGACTAACATGTGGTCTATCCTGGAGAATGTTTCATGTATAATTGAGAAGAATTTATATTCTGTTTGCTACTAGAATCTTCTTTATGTCTAGGATTAGAAGCAATTTATTAGGCTGATGGAACTATAGGGTTTTTGTTTAAGTTTTTAAACTTTTTATGATACAAAATGGGAGAAAAAAGCTAGGTTTTTTATAGTATTAAATGATGCACAGAGATTGTGCATTTACATTTAGAACTCTTTTAAGAATTTCAGAGCGTAAGCATGAATGAGGCTTGTTAAAAGAAAAACCTTAGACAAATTAAATTTAACAGTTTAATTGAACAAAGAACTGTTTGTGAATTCGGCAGCCCCCTGAACCAGAATAGGTTCAGAGAGACTCTGGAGCTAATGCATGGTTGAAGATTGATGGACAGGAAAAGGGAAGTGACATACAGAAAATGGAAGTGAGGTACAGAAACAGCAGGATTAGTTATAGCTCGGTGTTTGTCTTATTTGAACACAATTTGAACAGTTGACCTCCTGTGATTGACTAAGACTTGGTGATTGGCACAAGAGTAGGTTGTGGTCTGTTTACACAGACCTAGTTAGGTTACAGTTCACTGTGTATGGAGCAACCTTTAGCCCAAACTTAGGATATGGAAGGAGGTAGCTTTAGGCTAAACCTAATTTAACATGCTCTACTGATGTCATGAGATTAAAAAAAAAGAGCTATGTTCCCTGTGTTCTTTTCTCATGAATATAGTTTAATATAGACTATTAGCCCATTCATTCAAAGATACTGGCTTCCTATGTGTATTGTACTTATTTTTCCAAAGGGCTCGCAATGGGTACTCATTTTTGGCAGCCTCCCTCGTTACAGGACATCCCTTCAAAGTTACTCATTGACCAAACTCCATTTTGTAATCTGCAGTTATAAACCGGTCTTACTAGTGTAAGGATAAACTGCATTCCAAGAAACTGAGTCACAGTAATAAAGGAATCCACAGCTGTTTCCCCAGATTTGTAAATTTTCTTGGATTTCGGTGAACTCATAAATAGGATCTTTAGTTCTCCAGCAAAAAAGATTATGAAAACTATTTGTTGGCTTTAGTACCTGGGAGAGTGTGTTAGAGAGTTCAGTGTGGAGTGAATATTATCAACTCTTGCAAAAAGAGTTATGTTGTTAATTATGGCATGAGCTTGATATCCATTTAATTTTATATCAAAATGCATTTTCCTGGCCCTGAGAGTTTTTCTGCACTGAATTCGGAATTGAAGTACAGTTGACCCTTGAACAACATGGGGATTAGGGGTATCAACCATCAGCCCTCCACACATTCAGAAATCCACATAATACTTTTGACTCCCCAAAAGCTTAACTGCTAATAGCCTACTGTGGACCAGAAGCCGTACTGGCAACATAAACTATCACTTTTTTTTTTTTATATGTGATATGTATTATATACTGTATTCTTACAATAAAGTCAGCTGGGGAATAGAAAATGTTATTAAGAAAATCATCTGGGGCACAGTGGCTTACGCCTATAATCCCAGCTCTTTGGGAGGCCAAGGCAGGCAGATCACCTGAGGTCAGGAGTTTGAGACCAGCCTGGTCAATATGGCGAAATTCTGTCTCTAATAAAGACACAAAAATTAGCTGGCGTGGTGGTGCGTACCTGTAATCCCAGCTACATGGGAGGCTGAGGTGGGAGAATTGCTTGAACCCAGAAGGTGGAGGTTGCAGTGAGCCAAGATCGCACCACTGCATTGCAGCCTGGTCAACAGAGGGAGACTCCATCTCAAAAAACAGAACAAAAAAGAAAATGTTATTAAGAAAATCACAAGGAAGATAAAAATATATTTACTATGTATTAAGTGGAAGTGGATCATTATAAAGCTGTTTATCCTCCTCATCTTCATGTTGAATAGGCTCCGGAAGAGAAAGAGGAGGTGTTGGTCTTGCTGTCTGTCTCGGGTGGCAGAGGCAGAAGAAAATCCATGTCTGATAGACCCACGCGGTTCAAACCCATGTTGTTCAAAGGCCAGCTGTATATTCTTCCTATGAGTATTTTAATTAAGAAATTTGTTTTTAAACTGACTTACTTATGTTTTACAAATTTGCTTGCTAGAAATTTCAGCTAATAAAAACTCCACACCATACCTGCCATTACTTATTCCAAATCGTTAGCCCTGTTTGGTCTGTTGAATTTCTCTGATTTTGATTTTTAATTTCTGGGCAAATGGCTTTCCCACAGTTGGCAACACACACACACACACACATTTATATATGTGTGTATATATACATATATTTATGTATTAAATGTATATATATTTTTATGTGTGTATATATACACACATACATAAATATACACACATGTGTACTTTTATGCATCTTTTCCTGCTGCTTGAATCAGCATACAACGTACATTTTTTTTAATGAAATATTGCACATACGGGAAATAGGATAGCACATAGTATTCTCCTATTTTTCCATATTTGCATGGGAAATGGAGAGGGGTACAGTTGCACTTTCTATATTTCCTTTTTGTCATATTTGTGTGAGCTTTCTTTTTAACTACAGATACAGTTGAAGTCCACTTTGTACCTCCTCTAATCACAGAGGCAAATATATAATCTTCTTGTCCTTGATTTTACACTTTTACTACAAATGTATTTTTTCCCTAAACATCTATTACATACGCATTTTGTCCCTAAACATTTATTACATATGCATTTTGCCCCTAAACAGTATGTAAAACTAGCCATTCATGGTGACTCACGCCTGTAATCCCAGAACTTTCGAAGACCAAGGTGGGAGGATCACTTGAGCCCAGGAGTTCGAGACCAGCCTGGGCAATATGGCGAGACCTCGTCCCTATAAAAAATCCAAAAATTAGCCTGACATGGTGGTGTGTGCCTGTAGTCCCAGCTACCTGGGAGGCTGAGGTGGGAGGATCTCGTGGGCCCAGGATGTCCAAGCCACAGTGAACTGAGATCCCACCACGCGCCACTGCACTCCAGCCTGGGCAACAGAGCAAGACACCGTTTCCCTACCACCATCCCCCTCACCAGCCCCCTACCCCCCAGCGCCAACAAAGAAAATACTACAGTTGTTTGGTGTAGTTAAAGATTCTACATACACATATATTACCTGCAACCCACTTTTTCCATTCAATATTAAGTCCTTAAGAGTCACCTACATTTACTTTTTTTTTTTTTTTGAGATGGAGTTTTGCTTGTTGCCCAGGCTGGAGTGCAGTGGCACGATCTCGGCTCACTGCACCCTCCACCTCCTGGGTTCGAGCAATCCTCCTGCCTGAGCCTCCCGAGTAGCTGGGATTACAGGCATGCACCACCACGCCTGGCTATAACTTTTTTTTTTTTTTTTTTAAAGACAGGGTCTTGGGATGGGCGCTGTGGCTCATACCTATAATCCCAGCACTTTGGGAGGCCCAGACAGGCATATCACCTGAGGTCAGGAGTTTAGACTAGCCTGGCCAACATGGTGAAATCCTGTCTCTACGAAAAACACAAAATTAGCTGGGCATGGTGGTGTGCACCTGTAATCCCAGCTACTTGGGAGGCTGAGGCAGGAGAATCGCTTGAACCCAGGAGGCTGAGGTTGCAGTGAGCAGCAGTCGCGCCGTTGCACTCCAACCTGGGCAACAAGAGCGAAACTCCATCTCAAAAAAAAAAAAAAAAAGAAAAGAAGAAAAGAGACAGGGTCTTAGTCCATTTTCTAGGCTGGCCTTGAACTCCTAGGCTCAAGCCATTCTCCTGCCTCAGCCTATCGAGTAGCTGGGACTACAGGCATGCACCACTGTGCCTGGCACACATTCACTTTTGTAAATATAATGTATGAATTAGCATTTCACTGTGTGAAATTACCACCATTTGTTCATTGTCTATTTATGGACATTTGGTACGAGTCCCCATTTATCACATTATTTTAGTGCTTCTTAATATTTGACCGTGATTTTTGCCAGTTTGCCTGTGTGGACCAGCATTTCACCATGATTTAAATTTTTGCTTCCCTGATTACAATGGTGAGGTTGACCGTTCTTTTTCTTTTTTTTTTTTTTCGAGAGAGTCTCACCCTATTGCCCAGGCTGGACTGTAGTGGCGCAATCTTGGCTCACTGCAACCTCCGCCTCCCAGGTCCAAGCAATTCCTCTACGTCAGCCTCCCGGGTAGCTAGGAGTACAGGTGTGTACTACCATGTGCAGCTGACATTTGTATTTTTTTTTTTTTTTTTTGAGATGGAGTCTCACTCTGTTGCCCAGGCTGGAGTGCAGTGGTGCTATCTGGGCTTACTGCAACCTCCACCTCCCAGACTCAAGTGATTCTCCTGTCTCAGCCTCCAGAGTAACTGGGATTACAGGTGCATGCCACCACGCACAGCTAATTTTTTGTATTTTAGTAGAGACAGGGTTTCACTGTGTTGCTCAGGCTGGTCACAGACTCCTGAGCTCAGGCAATCCACCTGCCTCGACCTCCCAAAGTGCTAGGATTACAGGCCTGAGCCACCAAACCTGGCCTAACTTTTGTATATTTTTAGTAGAGATGGGGTTTCACCAAGTTGCCCAGGCTAGTCTCGAACTCCTTACCTCAAGTGATCTGCCCACCTTGGCCTCCCTAAGCGCTGGGATTACAGGTGTAAGCCACTGCACCCAGCCCTGTATACACATTTCAATACATCATGTAATATATACATATAATTTGTATTAGTCAATTAAAAAATAAGAAAATCAAAAAGAACCACTGCAAAAAAGAAAAAAGATTATGGCTTTTGAATTTCTCCCTTCAAAGTGACATACACATTTAGAGAGACTAAGAGCTTCTTCTGAATTTGGGAAGTGGAGTGACATACTTTTATTTTTATTATACGAAGTTCTGGGGTACGTGTGCAGAACGTGCAGGTTTGTTACATAGGTATACACGTGCCATGGTGGTTTGCTGCACCCATCAGCCCGTCATCTACGTTAGGTATTTCTCCTAATGCTATCCCTCCCCCAGACCCCCACCCCACGACAGGCTCCGGTGTGTGATGTTCCCCTCCCTGTGTTCATGTGTTCTTATTGTTCAACTTCCACTTCTGAGCGAGAACATGCAGTATTTGGTTTTCTGCTCTTGCGTTAGTTTGCTGAGAATGATGGTTTCCAGCTTCATCCATGTCCCTGCAAAGGACATGAACTCATCCTTTTTTATGACTGCATAGTATTCCATGGTGTGTATGTGCCACATTTTCTTTATCCAGTCTATAATTGACGGGCATTTGGGTTGGTTCCAATCTTTGCTATTGTGAATAGTGCCACAATAAACATACGTGTGCATGTGACTTTGTACTGGAATGATTTCTCATCCTTTGGGTATATACCCAGTAATGGGATCGCTGGGTCAAATGGTATTTCTTGTTCTAGATCCTTGAGGAATCGCCACACCATCTTCCACAATGGTTGAACCAATTTACACTCCCACCAACAGAGTAAAAGTGTTCTTATTTCTCCACATCCTCTCCAGCATCTGTTGTTTCCTGACTTTTTAATGATTGCCATTCTAACTGGCGTGAGATGGTATCACATTGTGGTTTTGATTTGCATTTCTCTAATGACCAGTGATGAGGAACTTTTTTTCATGTTTGTTGACTGCATACATGTCTTCTTTTGAGAAGTGTCTGTCCGTATCCTTTGCCCACTTTTTGATGGGGTTGATTTTTTTTCTTGTAAATTTGGCTAACTTCTTCATAGAGTCTGAATATTAACCCTTTGTCAGATGGATAGATTGCAAAAATTTTCTTCCATTCTGTAGGTTGCCTGTTCACTCATGATAGTTTCTTTTGCTGTGTGGAAACCCTTTAGTTTAATTAGATTCCATTTGTCAATTTTGGCTTTTGTTGCCATTGCTTTTGGTGTTTTAGTCATGAAGTCTTTGCCCATTCCTGTGTCCTGAATGCTATTGCCTAGGTTTTTTTACTAGGGTTTTTATGCTTTTAGGTCTTTTTTTTTTTTTTTTTTTTGAGATGGAGTCTTGTTCTGTCGCCCAGGCTGGAGTGCAGTGGCATGATCTTGGCTCACTGCAACCTCCACCTCCCAGATTCACGCGATTCTCCTGCCTCAGCCTCCTGATTAGCTGGGATTACAGGTGCACACCACCACACCCGGCTAATTTTTTGTGTATTTTTAGTAGAGACAGGGTTTCACTGTGTTGGCCAGACTGGTCTCTAACTCCTGACCTCGTGATCCGCCCGCCTCAGCCTCCCAAAGTGCTGCGATTACAGGTGTGAGCCACCGTGCCTTTAGGTCTTACGTTTAAGACTTTAATCCATCTTGAGTTAATTTTTGTATAAGGTGTAAGGAAGGGGTCCAGTTTCAGTTTTCTGCATATGGCTAGCCAGTTTTCCCAGCACCATTTATTAAGTATGGAATCCTTTCCCCAGTGCTGTTTTTGTCAGGTTTGTCAAAGATCAGATGGTTGTAGATGTGTGGTGTTATTTCTGAGGCCTCTGTTCTGTTCCATTGGTCTCTATATCTGTTTTGGTACCAGTACCATGCTATTTGGGTTACTGTAGTCTTGTAATATAGTTTGAAGTCAGGTAGCGTGATGCCTCTAGCTTTGTTCTTTTTGCTTAGGATTGTCATGGCTATGCAGTCTCTTTTTTTCAGTTCCATATGAGATTTAAAGTAGTTTTTTCTAATTCTGTGAAGAAAGTCAGTGGTAGCTTGATGGGGATAGCATTGAATCTATAAATTACTTGTGGCAGTATGGCCATTTTCACAACATCAATTCTTCCTATCCATGAGCATGAAATGTTTTTCCATTTGTTTGTGTCCTCTCTTATTTCCTTGAGTAGTGGTTTGTAGTTCTCCCCCTTGTAAGTTGTATTCCTGGGTATTTTTTTCTCTTTGTAGCAATTGTGAATGAGAGTTCACTCATGATTTGGCTGTTTATTATTGGTGTATAGGAATGCTTGTGATTTTTGCACATTGATTTTGTATCCTGAGACTGCTGAAGTTGCCTTGCATCCCAGGGATGAAGCCACCTTGATCATGCTGGATAAGCTTTTTGATGTGCTGCTGGATTCGGCTTGCCAGGATTTTATTGAGGATTTTCACATCGATGTTCATCAGGGATATTGGCATGAAATTTTCTTTTTTTATTGTGTCTCTGCCAGGCTTTGGTATCAGGATGATGCTGGCCTCATAAAATGAGTTAGAGAGGATTCCCTCTTTTTCTATTGATTGGAATAGTTTCAGAAGGAATGGTACCAGCTCCTCTTTGTACCTCTGGTAGAATTCGGCTGTGAATCCATCTGGTCCTGGACTTTTTTTGGTTGGTAGGCTATTAGCTACTGCCTCAATTTCAGAACTTGTTGTTGGTCTATTCAGGGATTCAACAACTTCTTTGTTTAGACTTGGGAGGGTGTATGTGTCCAGGAATTTATCCATTTCTTCTAGATTTTCTAGTTTATTCACGTAGAGGTGTTTATAGTATTCTCTGATGGTAGTTTGTATTTCTGTGGGATCAGTGGTGATATCCCCTTTATCATTTTTTACTGCATCTATTTGATTCTTCTCTCTTTTCTTCTTTATTAGTCTGGCTAGCGGTCTATCTATTTTGTTGATCTGTTCAAAAAACCAGCTCCTGGATTCATTGATTTTTTTGGAGGGTTTTTCATGTCTCTATCTCCTTCAGTTCTGCTCTGATCTTAGTTATTTCTTGTCTTCTGCTAGCTTTTCTAGCTTTTAAATTTGTTTGCTCTTGCTTCTCTAGTTCTTTTTTTTTTCACCAGTTGTCAAATGATCCTTTGTTGAAGTATTTTCCTTTGTGCTTAACTGGCTGCGCATTCCATAGCACCACTGTTGATGTCATCTATGATGTCATGAGGGTGGCGGCCATCAGCATTACAGCCCACGGACTGGGCAGTCCCCAGGATCTCTTTAATGGTTCCAGAGAGTTCTCTGGCTAAGGATCGGTGCCACATCTGTCGAGCAATGTTGACAGTCTCATCATAAGTGATATTACCACTGTGTTTAATGTTCTTCTGTTTCTTTCTGTCTCTTGGTTGTTCATTGAGAGCTTTGATGATCAGGGCAGAGGCAGAAGGCACCACTTCAATCTGGGCCTGTCTGTTCTGAATGGTCAGTTTCACTGTAATCCTCAGGCCCTTCCAGTCATCCGTTGCCTTGGCAATGTCATCACCATCCTTTCTTGGAGACAGACCCCGAGGGCCGATCTTGGGGGCCAGGGCAGAAGTGGCACTGACTTCGCCTCTGGTGCACCTCAGGTATACGACTTTGATCTCACTGGGGTCGAACTTCGGCGGCATGGTGGAGGCAGCTGGTGTCGGATGAACGCGGATTCGGGACGACCGAAGAAAGTTGCACCTTGGCCTCCTCTGAGCCAAAAGCTGAGAGCTGTCTAGTTCTTTTAATTGTGATGTTAGGGTGTCGATTTCAGATCTTTCCTACTTTCTCTTGTGGGCATTTAATGCTATAAATTTCCCTGTAAACATTGCTTTAGATGTGTCCCAGAGATTCTGGTACATTGTGTCTTTGTTCTCATTGGTTTCAAAGAACTTATTTATTTCTGCCTTAATTTTGTTGTTTACCCAGTAGTCATTCAGGAGCAAGTTGTTCAGTTTCCATGTAGTTGCACGGTTTTGAGTGAGTTTCTTAAGGAGATTGCTGGCAAGATGGCCAAATAGGAACAGCTGCGGTCTGCAGCTCCCAGCGAGATCGTTGTGGAAGATGGGTGATTTCTGCATTTCCACCTGAGGTATCTGATTCATCTCACTGGGACTGGTTGGACAGTGGGTGCAGCCCCCAGAGGGCGAGCCAAAGCAGACTAGGGTGTCGCCTTACCCTGGAAGCACAAGGAGTCAGGGAACTCCCTCCCCTAGCCAAGGGAAGCACTAAGGGACTCTGCCGTGAGGAACACTGCACTCCAGCATAGATACTGCGCCTTTCCCATGGTCTTCACTTTTTTTTTTTTTTTCAAGACAGGGTCTTGCTCTGTCACCCAGGTTGGAGTACAGTGGCGCGATCTCAACTCCCTGCAACCTCCGCCTCCCAGGTTCAAGCAAGTCTCCTGTCTCAGCCTCCTGGGATTACAGGTGCGCACCACCATGCCCAGCTAATTTTTGTATTTTTAGTAGAGACGGGGTTTCACCATGTTGGCCAGGCTGGTCTCGAACTCCTGACCTCGTGATCCTCCTGCCTCAGCCTCCCAAAGTACTGGAGTTACAGGCGTGAGCCACCATGCCTGGCCGAGTGACATACATTTTTAGCTCTATTAAGAAAGAGTTCAAACTAAGAGTCTTTGATCTGCTAGGATTTCTAACATGTGAACTCTACATGCTTTCTGTAATTCTACTAGTTGTAGCCAAATTGTTCATAGTGAATCCATCAACTTCTAACTAGCTTTAGTTACAGATCTCTTGCCTCCTATTATTATACAGGATGGATTTTCAGATGCAGGTGTTCTTTTGATTTGTGGTTTGCCCATTTCCCTCCAAGAAGTTGTCAAAAATGGCCTGAACTGGTGGAACCTTTACCATAGTTTATGCTGAGATAGTATTATTATGCCAGTCAGTAAGTTAAACAAATGCAAGACTTTGAAGACTCTGACCTAGTTAGTTTAGACTTTAGAGTGAAAAAAGCTGAAATGAAATAGAGGAAGAGTATTAAGGAAGAAGCGTATAGCTTGGGGAAAAAGATATCTATTTTTTCATTCTGTTTATTGTATTCTTTTTTTCTCTCTCTCTCTTTTTTTTTTTTTAATCTCCTCTTTGACCCACATATTATCCAAAAGTATTTTGTTTAGTTTGGCGATTATCCTGCTATGTTTCCATTATTGATTTCTAGTTTGATTTCATTGTGGCCATAGATTACATTTTACAAAATTTCAGTTCTTTTAAATTTAAGGTTTGTTTTATGGCCCAGGATATGATCTATCTTGGTGTATGTTCTGTGGGAACTTGAAAAGAAATTGTGTTCTGTTGTTGGGTGGAAGGGTTTCTAAACCTAAATGTTACTGGTTGATGTTATTGTTTAGTTCTTTTATATCATTGCTGATTTTCTGCCTAGTTGTTCTAGTCATTGTTAAGAGGGAAGTGTTGAAGTCTCCATCTGTAATTGTAGGTTTGTCTATTTCTCCTTTCAGTTCTATCAGCTTTTGCTTCATATGTTTTGTGGCCCTAAATGCATGCACACCTCAGATTAACATTCTTGGCTGAGTGCCATCATTGCTTACGCCTATAATTCCAGCACTTTGGGAGGCCGAGGGGGGTGGGTCGCTTGAGCTGGGGATTTTGAGACTAGCCTGGGTAACGTGGTGAAACCCCATCTCTACCAAAAATACAAAAACTAGCAAGACATGGTGCTGTGTGCCTGTGGTCCTAGCTACTCAGGAGACTGAGGTGGGAGGGTCACTTAAATTTGGGGAGGTTGAGGCTGCAGCGAGCTGAGATTGTGCCACTGCATTCCAGCCTGGTGACAGAGTGAGACCCTGTATTTAAAAAAAAAAAAAAAAATCCTCTGCACTCTATTTATTCAGCCCTCCCTACCCACAACTCATAGTTCTTGGCCAATCTCTTTTTTTTTTTTTTTTTTTTTTTTTTGAGACAGGGTCTCTGTCTAGTGTCCAGGTTGGAGTGCAATGACTGGATCTCAGCTTATTGCAACCACTACTTCCTGGGTTCAAGTGATACTTCTGCTTCAGCCTCCCAAGTAGCTGGGGCCACAGGCGTAAGCCACCACTCCTGGCTAATTTTTGTATTTTTTGTAGAGACAGTGTTTCACCATATTGCCCAGGCTGATCTCGAACTCCCGAGCTCAAATGATCCTCCTACCTCAGCCTCCTAAAGTGCTGAGATTAGAGGTGTGAGCCACTCCACCCAGCCTAGATAACTTCTTTTTTAAATTTATTTTTGTTTTTTGAGACAGTCTCGCTCTGTGGCCCGGGTTGGAGTGCAGTGGCATGATCTCGGCTCACTGCAACCTCCGCTTCCCGGGTTCACGCCATTTTCCTGCCTCAGCCTCCCGAATAGCTGGGACTACAGGTGCCCACCACCACTCCCGGCTAATTTTTGTATTTTTAGTAGAGACGGGTTTTCACCATGTTAGCCAGGATGGTCTCGATCTCCTGACCTTGTGATCCGCTCACTTTGGCCTCCCAAAGTGCTGGGATTACAGGCGGGAACCCCCGCGCCTGGCCTTTTTTTTTTCTTTTCTTTTTGGAGAAAGAGTCTCACTCTTGTTGCCCAGGCTGGAGTGCAATAGTGTAATCTTGGCTCACTGCAACCTCTGCCTCTGCGTTCAAGTGATTCTCCTGCCTCAGCCTCCTGAGTAGCTGGGATTACAGGTGCATGCCACCGTGCTCGGCTAATTTTTGTAGTTTGAGTAGAGATGGGGTTTCACCATGTTGGCCAGGCTGGTCTTGAACTCCTGACCTCAAGTGATCCACCCGCCTCGGCCTCCTAAAGTGCTGGGATTACAGGCATGAGCCACCGCACCTGGCTGACAGTTTTGTTCTTGAACAAAACTTGAACAGTTTGTTCCTGAAAAATACTGTGTCATTTCTTTCTCCCACCATTTTCTACTGTGTTCTGATTGATTTCTCCTTATAGGTAGAATGTCACTTATTTTATGCTGGCTATTTTCAAGATTTTTTTGTCTTTAGCTTTCAGAAAATTAATTATAATGTCTTGGCATGGATTTCTTTGGGTTTATCCTTTTCAGAGTTTGCTCAGCTTCTTGAATCTGTGGGTTGTCTCTTGGGGAATTTTGAGTCGTTTCTTTGAGGGCTTTTTTAGTCCCACCTTTTTTCTCCTCTCCTTTGGCAGCTCTGATGACATGAATGTTAGTTTTCTTTGTTATAGTTCCCTAAGGTCCTGTTCAATTTTGTACAATTTGTTTGTTCTGTTGCTCAGATTGGGTAATATGTATTGTTCCACTTTCTAGTTTACTGCTTCTTTCCTCTCTCTCCTCCATTCTCCTGTTGAGTCCATCCACTGAGATTTTTTTTTTTTTTTTGGTTATTGTGCCCTAAATTTTCCATTTGGTTCTTCTTCATATCTTCTGTATTCTGAGACTTTGCATTTCTTTGCTGAATGCGGTAGGCAGAATGGCCCTCCAAAGATATCCATGTCATAATCCCTGGAACTGCGAATATGTTACTTTGTGTGGCAAAAGAAACTTTAAAAATGTGCTTGAGGATTTGAACAGGGAGATTAGCTTGGATTGCCTGGTGGGTGCAATCTAATTACATGGGTCCTTAAAATAGAGAACCTTTCCTGCTTGTGGTTAGAGGAAGATGCGACAGAAAGGCACAGAGATGTAATGTTGCTGGCTTTGAAGATGGAGGAAGAGGGCCACATGCCAAGGAACGTGGGTAGGAGCTGGAAGGAGTGAGGAAATAGATTCTCCCTTAGGGTCTCTAGAAAGTAACAGCCTTGTGGACAAATTGATTTAGCCCAGTTAGGACCCATGTCAGACTTCTAACCTACAGCTAACAAATCTGCATTAAGCTGGTGAATTTGTGGTGATTTGTCATGGCAGCAATAGGAAACTAGTACACTGAAGCTACTTTATTTGTTTCAGGGATGTTCATAATTGCTCATTGAAACATTTTCATCATGGCTGCTTTAAAATCTTTGTCAAATTATTCTAACATGTCATTTTGGTGTTGGCATTTTTTTTTCATTCAGTTTGATATCTTGGTTCTTGGTATGAATGATTTTTTTTTTTTTGAGACAGAGTCTTGCTCTGTCACCCAGGCTGGAGTGCAGTGGCCGGATCTCAGCTCACTGCAAGCTCCGCCTCCCGGGTTTATGCCAGGTATGAATGATTTTTTATTGAAATGCAGACATTTTTATATTGTTATGAGCCTTTTATTTTTTGTTGCAAAAAAATAAAAACAGTCTATAACAACATGAAAAATATGAAAATGTCTGGGTCTCAATCTGTCATTCAGGCTGGAGTGCAGTGGCTTGCTCTTGGCTCACTGCAACCCCCACCTCCCATGCTCAAGCGATTCTCCTACCTCAGCCTCCCGAGTAGCTGGGACCACAGGCGTGTGCCAGCATGCCCAGCTAATTTTTGTATTTTTTGTAGAGACAGGGTTTTGCCATATTGCCCAGGCTGGTCTCGAACTCCTGGGTTTGGCCCACTTTGGCCTCCCAAAGTGCTGGGATTACACTCATGAGCCACCATGCCCAGCCCATGATGAGACTATATCTTATTTAAACCTAGTTTTACCTGGCTTGCTCTGACAGCATTCTGGCAAAGAAAGCCGGGTTGCTTCCTTGTGACTGCCAGATACAAGTAGAAGTCCAAGTTCTCCTGTCAGCCTCCTTGACACCAGAAAGGGGGTGATCCTTGCTGTTGGTGGGCAGTTGTGAGAATCAGCCCTCCAGACGGTCTGTACTGACACTGGGAGGGATTGGGGGTGTCTCATTTCTGCCAGCAGGGATGAAAGGCCTGGTTCCTTACTTGGCCTTTCTTGTTCCTTACTTCTCTGACACCACCCCAGTGGGTGCACTGTTCTGCCTCATTTTATGCTTCTGAGGATGGAAGTGGTGGACTCCCTGCTTGTTCTTTGTTGGTGTGGATATGGGTAGGGCCAGTTTTTTTTTTTTTTTTTTTTTTTTTTTTTTTGTGGTGTGTGGCTGGGATAGTGGTTTTTGTCTAGGTTTTCTGTCTTCTTAGGCTGCCCCTGTCCTAGGTCTTTGGCTAGCGAGGCTTTTGTTGTGGCTTTACACTTTGTCTGTGCCACTTGGCTTTTTTAAGTTGCCCCTTCTTTAGCATCAAGTCTGATATATGAGTCAAAAAGAAAACTTAGGGAACTTACCACTGTCTTTCCTCTGGTCCCAAGGTCCTTTAGTCAGTTTGACTTATTGTCACCTTTCAGTCTTATTTTTGTTTTATATAGAACGTCCAGGGTTTTTAGTTATACTGAGTGGGAGGAATAGGAGAGAAGATGCCTACTTTGTCTTACCAGAAGTGAAAGTCTGTCTAAAGACCACTTATTTAAATTTTTTTTTGAGATGGAGTCTTGCTCTGTCACCCAGGCTGGAGTGGCGTGGTGCGATTTCGGCTCACTGCAACCTCTGCCTCTTCGGTTCAAGTAGCTGGGATTACACAGGCATGTGCCACCACACCTGGCTAATTCTGTATAATAAGAGATGGGGTTTCGCCATGTTGGCCAGGCTGGTCTTGAACTCCTGACCTCAGGTGATCTGCCTGCCTCGGCCTCCTAGTGCTGGGATTACAGGCGTGAGCCACCACACCCTGACCTGGGACCACGTGTTTTTTTTTTAATTTGCAGTGAGCCCAGAGTAGCCAGGACCACTTTTTAAAGCAGATTTTCTCCTAGGTTTTTGGACTACATATTGGCAGATTTTTTTCCAGCACACATTTTCAATAAAGGTATACTCCTATGTGGGTTCCAGTTTTATGTGGGTTTTCAGCTCAATCCTGATATGAGTGAGTCCCAGGGCCTATCTCCTGTCTCCACACAGGTTTTAAAACCTAAGTCCCTGGAATGTTGAGACTATCTCCCCTTAATGGGCTGTGGCACCTGCCACTCCACAACCAGGAGAGCATCGGCTTCAGCTCATGTGACTACTAGAATAGTTTGTCTCTCAAGTGCACTTAGCTATGAATTTAATCAGATAAGATGCTTGTAGTATTTTACTTAGCATTTCTAGGTATTTAAACAATTTAGGCTGGGCACGGTGACTCATGCCTGTAACCCCAGCACTTTGTGGGGCTGAGGCGGGCAGATCAGCTGAGGTCAGGAGTTTGAGACCAGCCTGGCCAACATGGTGAAATCATGTGTCTACTAAAAATACAAAAATTAGCTGGGCATGGTGGTGGGCGCCTGTAATCCCAGCTACTTGGGAGGCTGAGGTAAGAGAACTGCTTGAACCTGGGAGGCGGAGGTTGCAGTGAGCCGAGATCGCGCCATTGCACTCCAGCCTGGGGGACAAGAACAAAACTTTGTCTCAATTAAAAAAAAAAAAAATTTAATTTAGGCTGGGCATGGTGATTCATGCCTATACTCCCAGAACTTTGGAAGACTGAGGTGGGAGGACAGCTTGAAGGCAGGAGTTCAAGAGCAGCCTGGGCAACATAGCAAGATTTCATCTCTACAAAAAATTTTAAAATTAGCTGGGCATGGTGGCATGCACTTTAGTCCTAGTTACTGGGGAGACTGAGGCAGGAAGATTGTTTGAACTCAGGAGTTTTGAGGCTGTAGTGAGCTATAATTGAGCCACTGCACTCCAGCCTGGGCAACAGAGTAAGACCCTGTTTCATAAATAAATCAATACATTTACCACTGTAATTATCTTTTTAAAAATTTTTTTTGAGATAGGGTCTTACACTATCTCACTATCACTGCTCACTGTAGCTTCAGCCTCCCAGGCTCAAGCAATTCTCCCACCTCTGCCTCCTGCATAGCTGGGACCACAGGTGTGCACCACACTGGGCTAATTTTTTGCAGAGACAGGGTTTTGCCATATAGCCCAGGCTGATCTCAAACTCCTGGGCTGAAGCGATTTGCCTGCCTCAGCCTCCCAAAGTGCTGGGATTACAGGTGTGATTTAATCATCTTAAAGTGTACAATTCGTTGGCATTAAGTATACATTGTTGTGCAACTATCATCACTATCCATTTCCAGGACTGTTCATCATCTCAAACAGAAACTCTCTTCTGGGTGTTTTTAACAGGTTTTTAGGTTATTTGCTTCCTCCTGGTGAAGTGGAGGTAGAAAGACATTTCAGGCAGAAAGCACAGCAAGTCAGAGGGCGTAGTCTTACAAGAGTCCCAATATCCAGAAACAATAGAGTCCAGTGTGCAGGAACTAATACATAGGTGATATAGTGCAAGGTGATAGATGAGGCCTGCAGAACGGTGTCAGATCATGCAGGACAAGATAAATCCCATTGTAGGTGATGGGGAAAAGAATTTTACAAATAAGTTGAGACGAGGTGCAGTGGCTCATGCCTCTAATCCAGCACTTTGGGAGGCCGAGGCCGGTGGATCACTTGAGGTCAGGAGTTCGAGATCAGCCTGGTCAATATGGTGAAACCCTGTCTCTACTAAAAATACAAAAAATTAGCTGGATGTGGTGGCACATGGCTGTAATCCCAGCCACTCGGGAGGCTGAGGCAGGAGAATCACTTGAACCCAGGAGGTGGAGGTTGCAGTGAGCCAAGATCATGCCACTGCACTCCAGCCTGGGCAACGCAGCCAAGACCCCATCTCAAAGAAAAAAAAAACAAAAGAAAGAAAAAAAAAGAAAAAATTAAGGTAATGTCTTATTTTAACTCAGTCTGAGAAATGGTAAATAAATTGCAAATTTTATGACTTGCAGATTGAATAATTTCATAGTTGGTCAGAAATAGTTCCTTAGTGTTAATTGTGTAGAAGAAAAGCTAACATAAAAATTGCTTGTTATTAACATTAAAAAATGAAGAATATTGACCGGGCACAGTGGCTCACACCTGTAATCCCAGCACTTTGGGAGTTCAAGGCAGGCAGATCACTTTGAGCTCAGGAGTTCAAGACTAGTCTGGGCAACACAGCAAGACCCTGTCTCTATTCTAAAAAAATTAAAATTTTATTTTAAAAAAATGAAGAATATTAAGTAATCAGATAATTTACTATTAAAATGTAATTGTATTTTCAGAATTGTCTTGATATTTAAATGCTATTAAGTAAAATTTTCTAAGAAATTTAATTATGGCATATAAAATTATACAAATATATCAAAAGTTACAGTTGTAGATATATTCATGTGAAGAATCTAGAAAACTGATAATCTCAAACTACATGAGAAAGATGGATACACTTCCATGTAAATTAAATAATAATGCAGTATCCTCAGGATTTTAAGGAAACAGAGGGAAGGTTCTCTCTCCCGCCTACCAAAAAGTCCTAGAGAATAGGGAAGACACCTGCCTTTTGCATCCTCAAAAGGAAAAGTAGGCTACAAAACTGAAGCCCCTGTATGTCTTCCAAACCTAAGAAATATCTCCTTTTATGTGTATATATGCATAAAAACTTCAATTTCCAGAGTGTTTCTCAACTACGTAAGTGTATTCCAAACTTTCTCTCCTCTTTTTAATAAGAATCCATGCACATCATGCTACTGTTTTTGATAAGCTGGATCTGACTCCTCAAGGGTTTGGGCAGAAAAAGCAGCAAATTACTGCTATAGAGACTCAGGTACAACAAAACGTTGGTTCCTATCGTCTGTTTGTATCACGTGCAAAAGTCCAAATCTGATTGTAAAGATTACAGAATTCTAGATTTCTTGAAAAAATGTTATTTTATTTGTACAGTTAAAAAGTTGTACATAGAAACTTATAATACAGTTCTGTAAAGCTGAAAGAACTGTCAGGGAAAAGGGAGGGTGTTACTTTTTTTGATTGATCATTAAGGAAGTTAGAGGAATAAAAACACAGTAAAAGGTTTAAAACATTAAGGAACATTTTCCAGGTACAAATTTTATAAATACAAAACAAATTCACAAATTACTTTCAATACTAAATAAATATCTCATTAACAAACTTGGACTTAATACCTGCAGCCAGCACTGGTACAGCACTTCAAGGATATGAGATTGGATTCATTCATGTATAGTGTTGAAAGAATGTACTCATTAAACAATTAAGACATAAACACCTTTTCTAAACTGTGCTATAGCAGAAGACTCATCCATGTAGATAACTCTCCCTTAATACCACAACTTTACAAAAAATCATCAATAACAAAATAAGTCATGGGTGAAAAAATATTTTCCAAGATCTCTGGACACATGAATGATCTCAAAAATGTACAACAACCTCTGTAAACCAGTACTGTATCCAATACATCTATCAAACTTACTAGATACTGAACAAAACTGTAGCAAAGGACATCTTTCCTACATTCTCCTGAGTGCTTAATATTAAAACTGTGAATACAGTGCAGGCCACACTTTCATGTGGTTGATCAGCTGTTATTGCTTTATACATATATGTCTGCTTTAGAGCATGATTTAATGTTCCATTTTCATGAACAATTTGTTTTTCTTCAAATATATCCTTTAGAAGGACAAACTTAGATTCGTGACTTTTTCGCAGCCGGTGGTGTGCTAACTTGGTCCACATTACTGGGTGTGATGTGGAGTCCAAGCTTTTGAGCCTGAATATGAAAAAATGCTTGAAGTCTAGTTCCAGCTTTTGCCTCACTTGTGTTACGAGGGTTGTATTCAAAGCAGTTCGAAAACATTAACTCAATATCATCAATAAACTCAGCTAGAAAGGGAAAGAGAGCAAAAAAGATTAGAATGAAACTACATAAATTGCAATAAATATAATTATTGTATCATATCTGGAAATCTTAATAAAATGGAAGCCCACTTTTTTCTTTAGAAAGAGAAGACTCTGGCTAGGCATGGTGGCTCACATCTGTAATCCCAGCACTTGGGAGGCTGAGGCAGGAGGATCACTTGAGCTCAGGAGTTCAAGACCATCCTGGGCAATATAGCAAAACCCCATCTCTACAAAAAATAGAAAAATTAGCCAGTTGTGGTGGTTCAAGCCTGTAATCCCAGGACTTTGGGAGGCCGAGGCGGGAGGATCATTTGAGGTCAGGAGTTCGAGACCAGCCTGGGCAAGACAGTGAAACTGCATCTCTACAAAAAATTAGCCAGGCATGCCAGGCACAGTGGCTCATGCCTGTAATCCCAGCACTTTGGGAGGCCGAGGCAGACAGATCACCTGAGGTCCAGGAGTTCGACAACAGCCTGGCCAACATGGTAAAACCCCATCTCTACTAAAAATACAAAAATAGCCAGGCGTGGTGGCAGGCATCTGTAATCCCAGCTACTCGGGAGACTGAGGCAGAAGAATCACTTGAACCTGGGAGGCAGAGGTTGCAGTGAGCCTAGACTGCGCCACTGCACTCCAGCCTGGGCCACAGAGCAAGACTCCATCTCAAAAAAAAAAAAAAAAAAAAAAAAGGAGAGGCATGGTGGCCTGCACCTGAGGTCCCAGCTACTTGGGAAGCTGAGGTGGGAGGACAGCTTGAGTATGTGGGGTCAAGGCTGCAGTGAACCAAAATTTTGCCTCTGCACTCCAGCCTGGGCAACAGAGTGAGACCTGTCTCAAAAAAAAAAAAAAAAAAAAAAAAGAAGAAGAAAAGAAAAAAGATTCTGAAACAAGGTAGCAGAACTGAGGCTTAAAACTGTTTAACTGTAAATACTTAAAAATTGTTTTATTGAAACTATCCAATTATGTGATCATATACATTATGTGATTATAAAGAACTTCTTTGAGTAAGATCAGATCTATAAAATATCTTTAACTTACTTGATCCTAATTCACCTTTCATCCCCACATACACTATTAAGTACTTGTGGAACCTCATGGGATGCCATCTACACAACTGCATCAAGACACATCCTTTTAATAAGAGAAAAACAGCCTCTACCTCTTTAAACAAAAATAAGTATCAAAGATGCTATAACAGAATGCCTTAGAAAAATAAATATCAAAGAAAAATTACTTACATGCTATTTTATATTCACATTTATTCACTTTTTCACGAATTATATTTAAGGCAATGGGCTTTTTGATGATGTCATAGTAGTCTGGGACCTGTAAAATAATTCAAATATCTCTCTCCACACAGAAAACTTAACTGGAAAGAAGTGTTCAAATAACTAAAAGTTTTGCACTAAAAAAGCAACTCAATATTAACCTCTGAATACTAGTGGTCTGCTAAAATCATGTAATATATTTTCAGTAAATACCATATTGTAGAAGCCTATGTGATATCATTAAAAATGTTAACAATTTATTGTGAAAAGAAAAAATGATCTTGCTCATGGCTCTCTCCCTTCTATGTAGATATATAGATATATATACACACATATGTCTATATAAGTATGTCTATAGATATCTTCTATATATATACACACACACACACACACCATTGTCGCCTGTGACCAAAAGAAAAAAAAATTTTTCAATGAGCATTACTGCATTTGTAATAATAAAATGTATGTAGCAAAGTGTAATTTAGGACAAAAATTACCCAGGCAAAATGAGTCAAACGAGTCAAACTAAGATTTAATTTTTTTATGCTATTCAATAGTAATTAATCCTTCTCATTCTTGCTCTAGAAATCTCCAAGTAGAATTCTGATGATGTCACTTCTTCATTCAGAAACCTTTACCTCACACTGGTGAGTGAGGCCCTTTATAATACATTTGTGTGTCTGAGACTTTCTAACCCAGCCTCATTCAAACCATCCACCATTCACCATATTCTCATTTCTGGGTGTCTACCGTATAGTATATATTCCTTTTTCCCTGAAACATCCTTACTCCATTTCTTACTGTTGAAATTCTTTCTTCAATGACCCGTTCCAAATAGTTCTCCTTAAAAAGCGTTCTAATTATTATTTTGTCCCTCTGAAATACTCAAATCAATCTCTGTGCTCTCTACTTCTGTAATACCATGATAACTTCTATTATCTAGGTCCTATTATCTAGGACCATAACACTGTTCTATCTTTGCTATATAACAGATCACATTCTGCCATATATATATATAACCTAACTACAACACCATCTCATATCCTTCAGTTTGATTACACCATCACTGTTACCTAAGAATACCTATCTTTTTTATTTTTCCTTTGGAGACAGGGTCTTGCCCTGTCACCCAGGCTGGAGTGTGGTGGTGGTATCTTGGCTCATTGCAACCTCCACCTTCCAAGCTCAAGTGATCCTCCTGCCTCAGATTCCCAAGTAGCGGAGACTAAAGTCATGCACCATCACACACAGCTAATTTTGTGTGTGTGTGTGTGTGTTTTTTGTAGAGTCAAGGTTTGACCATGTTGGTTAGGCTGGTCTCAAACTCCTGGGCTCAAGCGATCCACCTGCCTCAGCCTCCTAAACTGGTTTTTTTTTTTTTTTTTGAGACGGAGTCTCACTCTGTCGCCCAGGCTGGAGCGCAGTGGCACAATCTTGGGTCACTGCAAGCTCCACCTCCCGGGTTCATGACATTCTCCTGCCTCAGCCTCCCAAGTAGCTGGACTATAGGTGCCCGCCACCACACCTGGCTAATTTTTTGTTTTTTTAGTAGAGATGGGGGGTTTCACCATGTTAGCCAGATGGTCTCTATCTCTTGGCCTCGTGATCCACCCGCCTCAGCCTCCCAAAGTGCTGGGATTATAGGTGTTAGCCATTGCGCCCAGCCCCAAACTGTTGAGATTACAGGTGTGACACATGCACCCAGTCAGAATACCTATTTTTTTTTTTTTTTTTTTGAGACAGAGTCTTGCCCAGGCTGGGGTGCAATGGTGTGATCTTGACTCACTGCAACTTCTGCCTCCTGGGTTCAAGCGATTCTGCCTCAGCCTCCTGAGTAGCTGTGATTACAGGCATGCACCACCATGCTCAGCTAATTTTTGCATTTTTAGTAGAGATGGGGTTTCGCTATGTTGGCAAGGCTGGCTCCTGACCTTAGATGATCTACCGCCTTCGCCTCCCAAATTGTTGGGATTACAGGCGTGAGCCACTACACCTGGCCCAGAATACCTTTTATATCAGTGTTTCTCAAAATGTGCTCTCTGGACCAGGACCATCAGCATCATCTGGGGACTTGCCAGAAATCCAAGTGTCAGACATCATTCCAGACCTAATGAATCAAAAACTCTGGGGCTCAGGAATCTATGTTTTAGCAAGCCCTCCAAATGATTCTGATGCATGCAGTAGTTTGAGAACCACTGCTTTACATAAGAAAAATATGATTAATGGTACTCAATTAACTCTTCATATTCATTACATAGAACAAAAACATTGAGGTCATTGTAACACACCATCATTATTTATAAAGAATCAGTCATGGCTGACTCATTACATGGTGGCTCACGCCTGTAATCCCAGCACTTTGGGAGGCTGAGACACATGGATTACCTGAGGGTAGGAGTTCGAGACCAGCCTGGCCAACATGGTGAAACCCGTCTCTACTAAAAATACAAAAATTAGCCAGGTGTGGTGGCAGGTGCCTGTAATTCCAGCTACTCGGGAGGCTGAGGCAGGAGAATTGCTTGAACCCAGAAGGCGGAGGTTGTAGTGAGCCGAGACCGCGTCATTGCACTCCAACTGGACAACAAGAGCAAGACTCCATCTCAAAAAAAAAAAAAAAAAAAAAAAAAAAAAAAAAGGCTGGGTGCGCTGGCTCATGCCTGTAACCTCAGCACTTTGGGAGGCCAAGACGGGCAGACCACCTGAGGTCAGGAGTTCGAGAACAGCCTGGCCAGCATGGTGAAACCCCGTCTCTAATAAAAATACAAAAATTAGCTGGGTGTGGTGGCAGGCCCCTGTAATCCCAGCTACTCGGGAGGCTGAGGCAAGAGAATCGCTTGAACCCGGGAAGCGGAGGTTGCATTGAGCCGAGATCACGCCATTGTACTCCAGCCAGGGGACAAAAGCAAGACTTCATCTCCAGAAAAAAAAAAAAAAAAAGAATCAGTCACAAAATTAGAAGGGACTGAGCTGACTAACTCTATTGTTTTCTTTTCTTTTTTTTTTTTTTTTTTTTGAGATGGAGTTTCACTATTGTTGCCCAGGCTGGAGTGTGGAGTGCAATGGCACTATCTTGGCTCACTGCAACCCCTGCCTCCCGAGTTCAAGTAATTCTCCTGCCTCAGCCTCCTGAGTAGCTGGGACTACAGGCGCCTGCCACCACACCCGGCTAATTTTTTTGTATTTTTAGTAAAGATGGGGTTTCACTGTGGTAGCCAGTATGGTCTCGATCTCCTGACCTTGTGATTTGCCCACGTCGGCCTCCCAAAGTGCTGGGATTACAGGCATGAGTCACAGCGCCCAGCCAACTCTATTGTTTTCAATATAGGAACTGACATTAAAGACCAGTCTGGCAATGAAGTGAGACCCTGTCTCTTAAAAAAAAAAAAAAAAACAGGGCTGGGCGTGGTGGCTCACGCCTGTAATCCCAGCACTTTGGGAGGCCGAGGCGGGCGGATCATGAGGTCAGGAGATTAAGACCATCCTGGCCAACATGGTGAAACCCCGTCTCTACCAAAAATACAAAAAATTAGTCGGACGTGGTGGCATGCGCCTGTAGTCCCAGCTACTCGGGAGGCTGAGGCAGGAGAATCGCTTGAACCCGGGAGGCGGAGGTTGCAGTGAGCTGAGATCACGCCACTGCACTCTATGCACTCTAGCCTGGGCAACAGAGCGAGACTTCGCCTCAAAGGAAAAAAAAAAAAAAAAAAAAGCTGGACCTGGTGGCATGTGCCTGTAGTACCAACTACTCAAGTGGCTAAGTTGGAGGATCACTTGAGTTCAGGAGGTTGAGGCTGCAGCGAATCAAAGTATGCCACTGAACTCCAGCCTGGGTGACAGAAACCCTGCCTCTAAAAACACCTAAGAAATAGACATGGTCAGGTGCAGTGGCTCACGCCTGTAATCCCACCACCTTGGGAGGCCAAGGTGGGCAGATCACGAGGTCAGGAGTTCGAGACCAGACTGACCAACATGGTGAAACCCCGTCTCTACTAAAAATACAAATATTAGCCAGGTGTGGTGGTGTGCACCTGTAATCCCAGCTACTCAGGAGGCTGAGGCAGTAGAATCGCTTGAACCCGGGAGACAGAGCTTGCAGTGAGCCAAGATCACGCCACTGCCCTCCAGCCTAGGCGACAGAGCGAGACTCCTTCTCAGAAAAACAACAACAACAAAAAAAACTAGACAGTGAGTAACAGGTGTTTTGACTACTTCAAAGTTGTCACATGGACTAAATCAGATAATATACATGAATACATTTTATCAAGTCTAGTAATTACCTGGATTTTAGAAACAAGTTTCAAAAAAGGCCAGCTGTCATCATGTCGTACCAATTCTACAACAAGTTGTTCAAAAGCAGATAATTCATGAACTCCTCCCTGTCGGCCAGAACTCCTTCGACCCAGTGTCACAGGCGATGACTCTGAGTAAATAATTACAACATTTTAGGTGATAACAAAGCAAAATATTTGTTCACTACAAGCCAAACGGGATATATAAATACCAAATTCCAACAGAAAACAGACGCTCCATACACTGAGATGTTAACTATTTTCTGGGAGACACGAAAATCTGACCAAAATCAGACCAAATATTTGTTATTTCCTTTTTGATCTTAAAAATGTCCAATTGCATTACACATTCATTGGGAACAGATTTTCAGAGTGTAATGCAAAAGAAAAATCTAGAACACAAAGTTTTTGGATGATTTTTACTCAATTTTATTAAAAATACTTTTCAGCTACAGTTAACTGAAACTAAGCAATTCTCTAGTATTTCCTAAAGCATATCCTTCAGAAAGTAACCTCTTCAGATCTAGAAACTAGGCTTACATATAAATTACCTTGCATAACAGAAAAGCAATTTTCACTGGTAAAGTAAAAGATTATTCTTACAGATCTTAATTTTATTTATTTATTTAATTTAATTTAATTTAATTTAATTTTTGAGACGGAGTCTTGCTTTGTTGCCCAGGCTGGAGTGCAGTGGCATGATCTTGGCTCACTGCAACCTCTGCCTCCCGGGTTCAAGCGATTCTCCTGCTTCAGCCTCTCGAGTAGCTGGGATTACAGGTGCCTGCTACCACACCCAGCTAATTTTTGTATTTTTAGTAGAGATGGGGTTTCACCATGTTGGCCAGGCTGGTCTCGAACTCTTGACCTCAAGTTATCCGCCCACCTCGGCCTCCCAAAGTGCTGGGATTATAGGTATGAGCCACTGTGCTCAGCCACAGATCTTAATTTTAATGTCTAGATAATGTTCTAAAAGCAAAATGCTTTCTCACAGACCTAAGACAGGTATAGTATAATGAAATCTAAAGTATATGCATTGGTAGAAAGGGTAGTATAGTCCATATATATATTCAGATGTATAAATTCTCTCCTTGCGGTGTAGATCCACACATTTCCCCTTTTATTTCTCTTTAGTACTAGGCTTAGCCATTTCACAAATCAATGGAAACAAAAAAATTTTCTTCCTAGTTTTTTCAGTAAAAATGTTTCAAGTATATTATTTCTCCAAATAGCTTGGAGAATTGGGGAAAAGCAAAAGAGATAAGGGGATAGGAAAAGCTAAATTAGATCCTGACTGGTGCAAAATTATGACACTTCCCCTAAAAAACTTGACAATCTGGTGACTGCATTAACAGATTACGTGCCATTCTTTCACCAATGAATTCCTTAATCCTGCTGCATATCTGAATAATGCAATATAACGTTATCTAAAATTCTTTGAAGAACAGTGGTTTTTTTTTTTTTTGAGAAACAGTGGCATTTTTTGTGTTTAACTTCATTTAAAAAACAACAACAAAAAAAATAGGGCTGGGCTGGGTGCGGTGGCACACACCTATAATCCCAACATTTGGGAGGCCAAGGCAGGCAGATAACTTTGAGCTCAGGAGTGCAAGACCAGCCTGGGCAACTTGGCGAGACCCCATCTCTACAAAGAATACAAAAGCCAGGCTTGGTGGTGCATTCTTGTAGTCCCAGCTACTTGGGAGGCTGGGGCTGGAGGATTGCTTGAGCCGGGGAAGCAGAGGTTGCAGTGAGCTCAGATTGCGCCATTGTACAGCAGCCTGAGTGACTGGCATAATTAACAATAAAATTAAAAAATCAAAATTTTATTACCACTTACGTTAAAAACAAGGGAAAGGAAGAGATTATGAATCTCTTTATGAATAAAGAGATTAGTCTATGAATAATGATTACTATAAACAAAAATGAGAATTAAAAAGACAGCTGAGGCCGGGTGCAGTGGCTCACACCTATAATCCCAGCACTTTAGGATGCCGAGGCGGGTGGATCACCTGAGGTCAGGAGTTCAAGACCAGCCTGGCCAACATGGCGAAACCAACCGTCTCTACTAAAAATACAAAAATTAGCCGGGTGTGATGGCGCATACCTGTAATCCTGCTACTTGGGAGGCTGGGGCAGGAGAATCGCTTGAACCCAGGAGGCAGAGGTTGCAGTGAGCCGAAATCACACCACTGCACTCCAGCCTGGGAAACCGAGCTAGACTCTGTCAATCAATCAAATAAAAAATAAAAAGACAGCTGGTCATCACTTCCTAAAAATATTACTGCTTCCAACTCTCCCTTTCCCCCAAATTCAGTATTTGAGATGGGAACCTTACCAAATTATCTGATGTAGCTTGTCTAGGTGATGCTGAGTTTGTGTGTTTTGAAGGAGGAAAAGGTAGGAGAGAGTGAAATGTGTTACAATGTAGTATCCTGACACTGGTGAAATATTGGCCAAATATCTCCATTAAAAACAGAACGTCATGTGCAAGTTTATTACCCTGCTTCACTAGTAGAAACACTAGTAATATAATTTACCTTTATTCATTAAATAGTTGCCCCTTCAATGACTATTATGCTTCAGGTCAGATTGTTCCCTAATAACTTTGTGTATCTTAGTGACAGACTTTAAAAAATGATCCAAAGTATCTCAACATTCAGTATTTCCAAATTATTCAATCTTTCTAGGGAAGGAAGAGTTTAGATTTCTTCATACCTGGAGATTGTCTTTTTCTGCATCTTCTTGTGGATTCACTCTCTTGGAGAGAAAGTTTTGAAGCAACATTTAAAGATCTTGACTGCTCACTTGACTTTGTGGCAATGACTCTGAAGTTAGGGAAGTTGGGACTATTTTCTGGTGTATTATTAGCACTTTTCCTGCCTCTGCGTTTTCTACGAGGACTAAGCAATTCCACAAATACATCTGCTTGCAGTGGGCCATGACTGTGGCGAGTAGAACGACTGGCAATTCTTAAAGATTTTGTTTCTGTAGGAGGAGCAGAGCTTATCTTTCTTAGGCTTCTACCAGTTTTAGAAGAAACAGTTGTTTTGGGTGTGCTCTGCTGACTCCTTGAAGGGTATCTTCCAGGTTCTTGTCGCTGGCCACGACTTGAGAAAGAAGAGCTAAGTTTCCCTCTTGTTTTAACGGGCAATCTAACTTGTGGTCTTCCTCGTTTGGGTAGGCTATAAATATTGTTAGAAAACACAATTATTGTACAGAGCAATGAACACATGATTAGCTTTATTCTCCTTGTTGTATTTAGCCAATGAGTTTATATAAATTTTCTATATAAACTGAGACTTATCCTAGACTCAATTCCTTAGAGAGTCAATAAGTTTTAAGTTTTCAAGGGAATCTAAAATGTGCTTTCATTTATTTCTTTGAAATGTGAAGAGAATTATCTGCAAAGAGAATATTTTATAGTTTCTTTTCTTTTTGAGACAGAGTATCACTGTCACACAGGCTGGCGTGCAGTAGCACGATCACAGCTCACTGCAGCCTGACCTCCCTGTGATCAGGTGCTCCTCCCATCTCAGACTCCTGAGTAGCTAGGTGTGCCCCACCATGCCTGGCTAATTTTTGTAGTTTTTTGTAGAGATGGGGTTTTGCTATGTTGCCCAGGCTGGTCTCAAACTCCTGGACTCAGGCGATCTGCCTGCCTCGGCCTCCCAAAGTGCTGGGATTAGAGGCATGAGCCACCATGCCCAGTTGATTATCTTCTTGGTAACTTCAGGACATCATTATGAAAATTAAGCGCTAAATTCTGATAAATTGTAATAAAATGCTCAGGAGAACCAACAAATAGACTTAGTCAATCATGTTGGAAAACTTAAAAAGTAATGAAGTAATCTTAAAATGAAATTCTTTTGTTTCTTTTTGCTACAGGAGACTACCACTTTTCATTATCATTGATACTGAGGTAACCTACAGTTTTAGCCAATGGCTGTCAATGAAGTGGGCCTTGAACCTGTGGTTCCTGAATACCACGCCAAGAACCTCTCTGTTGTCTTCTGATTCTGACTATAAAACTATATTTAATCTTTTAACTGTCCTTAATTAAAAGAATGCAACACCTCCATTAACTCATTATCCCTCTCCCCATATACCTGGACTTCCAGTTTATCCCATGTACTTGCAAGAATTTTCCACATTCTTTATTATCTTTATGCCTAACATAATATTGCCTTCACAAGCTACAGGAAAGATGGCTCTTCTAGCTGGTATTTCTTAAAACTTTGTTTAAAACAGATGTGGTGGCTCTATCTTAACTTCTCCAACTGTGGTCCTTTTGTACTTTGACAGTTCTAGGTTGCCTTGCTTCATACTCATTTTCCTGCTTCCACAAGAATGGGTTTCAAATGTTTAAAAAACCACAAGCCGGGGGGAGGGGGATGATAAGAACAAGGAGCACAATGACTTCCCTGATGTGACTGGCTATGGTCAGGCCTGCTGACAGAAAACCCCTAGTAGATCTGTCTAGCTTATAGCTACCGGTTAGACATAGGCACACCTCATTATATATAGTGCTTTGGGCTTCACTGCATGCTACAATTATAAAGTTTTTCTTTTTTTTTTTTTTTTATTAAACAAACTGAAGGTTTGTGGCAATTCTGCCTCAAGCAAGTTTATTGGCATAATTTTTCCAACAGCATGAGCTCACTTTTTGTGTCTCTGTCAGATGACTGTTAGCATATTTTAGCAATACATTATTTTTAAATTAAGGTATAGAAATGTACACTTAGGAGACTATAGTGTAATGTAAACATAATTTTTATATGCCCTGGGAAACCAAAAAAATTTGTAACTTGCTTTATTGCTGTGGTCTGCAACTGAAACGGCAATATCTTTGAGGTACGCCTGTATATCTACCTTGTGGATATAAATATCCCTTTATTTCAGCCCTCAACCAGAGGTTCAAGTAAGGGGAGACTGCCCCAGTGTTGCCACAGAAGGAATATCCAGGCTCCACAGTCATTCACTAGGCCTGAATGACACAGCATGCTAAGCTGCAGAATACTTAGTTATATGGTAGTATAGAAGCTGTTTCCAGGTGCTAAGGTGGCAGAAGTATAAAAATACAGTGTGCTTCTTGGCATTTGTCACTCTGAGATTCCCCAAATTATCAATACTCCCTTGGGAATATTTTTGAATGTTTATAATACATAAAAAGCAAGGGTAACTTCAGGCCACTATACGTTCGTTTTTTCATTTGTTTTGAGATGGAGTCTCGCTCTTGTCACCCAGACTGGAGTGCAATGGCGTGATCCGTTAGCTCACTGCAACCTCCGCCTCCTGGGTTCAAGCAGTTCTCCTACCTCAGCCTCCTGAGTAGCTGGGATTACAGGTGCCCAACACCCTGGCTAATTTTTCTATTTTTAGTAGAGACGGGGTTTCACCATGTTGGCCAGGCTGGTCTCAAACTCTTGACCTTAGGTGATCTGCCTGCCTCGGCCTCCTAAAGTGCTGGGATTACAGGCATGAGCCACCGTGCCCAGCCTATGTATTAGTTTTAAACTAAGTTACAGACCCTAACTATTCCATTTGTATTTGAATAGTGGAGAAATTGTCTAACTAAGACCTACTGACTCATTTTATTACATGTTAGGACTTACCTGACTTCTTCCTCTTCTTGAGAGTCATCTTCATCTTGTTCTACCTCATACTCTTCCTCCTCACTTTGACCTTCTTCTTCATCACCATCAACTTCATCATCCTCACCTCCCATACTGTCTTCCACATCTTCATCACTTTCCAAGGATGGTCTCTGTCTAGAGGAGAGTCTTCTAGGACGTTGCTTTGGTCGACATTCTGGACAAAACCAATCTCCTTCAGGCACAGTCTGAACAAATCACATAAATGATCATTAATCATCTATTGCTCAAAATCTCAATGTCTCATTTCTAATCTGATAAGAAGAAAAAAATACCTTGAGCTTTGGTCGAACACAGTAGGTATGATGACCCCTATCACAGCCATCACAAAGAACCATGTTTTCAGCATCGCCTTTCTTTCTACATATCTTGCAGCGCGCATTCAGTATAGATTTAGACCAAATCACACTACGATCCAAGGTGGATAGGTGAAGAAAAACTTGGGACAGACTAGCAGAAGAAAGGAGAGACTCTCTCCAACGGTCCAGAATTGTTTTGTAAGAACGCCCACTGTCACTGGCATCTTAAATGAAAAGGGAAAGTGATTACAATTTTTAGGCAAACCTAGTAATCTTCCTAGAAATAGTTGGTAAACACAGGTTAGATTTTACATTTCTTTTCTTCTGATACTTAACAAAAAGACCATGCTGATATTAAAAACAAAAATCTCATGGAAAATATTTGCTGAGCCACATCTCGTTTATGACATAAGGAATTACTTAAATTCATAAATCAAATGCTAAGGGATTTTAATAGCAAAAGAGAAAAATAATTCAGACAATTTGTTCTCAATCTAGTCTTTGTATCAAATCTTGATCTAATTTTAAAAACTGGTTACATATGATTCCAAGTCTAAGTTACTATTCACTTGAATGAAGTATGTTACTTCCTCATCTCATAAAAGATGGACTGTTCTCCAAATTAAATATCTTCTAAGAAAATAGTTTTAAAATTGTGGTAAGTAAAAACAATGTGAATACTACCAAAAAGGATTTTTCAGCACTAATATTTATATAGAAACATTTGAAACCTTCTGTCAGTCAACATCACCATTTATCTTCTGGGCTAAAAAATTTAATCATCTGATTAAATGCTATCAATCAATAGTCATTTTATACTGGTGTGTGATTTCCATTTCAATCTTCAATATTGTTACCACCTTACTGTTCCTAAAACATGCAAGGTATATAAGACTCCACACATAATCTTGTTCTATAATACCATTATTTCCTACTATTATCCTCAAATAAAACCTCTTGGGCAGTAGCATAACGGTTAAGAAAATGCAGGCTTTGGAGTCAGTCTGCTCTGGGGTGAGTACTGGCTCCCCCATATGAACTTGGGCAAGTTAACCCATCTGTCTCTCAGGTTCCTCAACTGTAATACATGGAGAGTATCTGCCTCTAAGAGTTGTTGGAAACATTAAATGAGATAATACGCATAAGGCATATGAAGTGTCTGTCAGAGTAAATGCTAATATTACTATCATTATTTGTGCACGGTATAGCTCCCCTATGTGCGGCACTTTAGAAAATATGAAACTAGTCTATTCTATGGTCCCTATACTTCAAGGAATGTTTAGTACAGCTGGAAAAGTGAAGAAATACACAATGAGTTAAAACCAAGAGACCTGTCAAGTACCAATGGACCTCGAGCTCCTGTTTGCCTGTTGGGCAGGGTGAGATTGACAGGACATGAAAACTAGGGCCCATCTAGGTGGTTAGTCCCTCTCTAAAAAGCTAGGACCGGGCCGGGCGCGGTGGCTCAAGCCTGTAATCCCAGCACTTTGGGAGGCCGAGACGGGCGGATCACAAGGTCAGGAGATCAAGACCATCCTGGCCAACATGGTGAAACCCCGTCTCTACTAAAAATACAAAAAAAAAACTAGCCGGGCGAGGTGGCGGGCGCCTGTAGTCCCAGCTACTCGGGAGGCTGAGTCAGGAGAATGGCGTGAACCCGGGAGGCGGAGCTTGCAGTGAGCTGAGATCCGGCCACTGCACTCCAGCCTGGGGGACAGAGCGAGACTCCGTCTCAAAAAAAAAAAAAAAAAAAAAAAAAAGCTAGGACCCCAGAAGGCTACCCCCTTCAAGTGTCAGGGTGGAAACAGGTGCTACATAAAAAAATGGAGAGCAAGAAAATTGATTCACCTGGACTTTGGTGTTGAGTAGAAAGGGAACATAATCTCCCTGAGGATCAAGCAAAGCCTTGAACAGGTTTAAAACTGAAAAAACATAGGCTAAGATTTTAAAGTAGTCTAGGGTTGCTAGTGACCTCAAGTGAATGGCTGAAACAAGTACAATTTTTTGCAAATTCTCTCTGAAGACATTTTCAGATCAAATCTGAGGAATGAGAGTTAATCAAAACCACAAGGCACATGTGGAAACAAGACACTAAGTGAAAGCCAGCAGAATCAAACTCATAAAGACTTCAGATACTAGAATTAGAAACAGAATATAAAATAACTGTTTAATATGTTTTAAGAAGTTTAAAATATGAATAACCAGGCAGTTTGAAAAAGAACCAGTTAGAACTTTTCAAAATGATTGAGACTAAAAACTGAGGCAAAAACACGATGGATGAGTCAAATGGCTCTTCAAAGCTGAGATGTTAATGAAGTTGGGAAAATACAAATATATTACTTAGAATGCAGCATCAATATTTTTCTGTCTTTATGTTGTTTTGTTTTAGGTGTGTCTTTTGTAGACAGTATATAAAACCAGCTAGATTTTATGTTAATACAGTCTTTTCTTCTATTTTCTTCACTTTCCTTGTCAACTATCCAAAACTGTATCTAACTTTTAATTGGAGCCAGATGTGGTAGCTCTCACCTGTAATTCCAGCACTTTGGGAGGCTGAGGCAGGTGGATCACATGAGGCCAGGAGTTTGAGACCAGCCTGGCCAACACGGTGAAACCCCATCTGTACTAAAAATACAAAAATTAGCCAGGTGTAGTTGCAGATGCCTGTAATCTCAGCTACTTTGGAGGCCGAGGCAGGAGAATGGCTTGAACCTGGAAGGCAGAGATTGCAGATTGTGCCACTGCACTCCAGCCTGGGTGACAAGAACCAGACTCGGTCTCAAAAAATATGTATATATAATAATTGGAGAGTACAGTCCACTTAAATGCATTTGATTTATTTCTCCCCTCTCATTGTGAGCGTTTTAGTTATCTTAGTTTTTAAAATGTAAGCCTTCATGAAAAGTTCTGGCCTGAGCAGGGCCTCCAAGGAATGAGGTAGCAAGAATAGCTAGTTCAAAGATCATGATCTTCCTGGGTAAATCAGAGAATATTCTCATTGGTAATGGCAAGGAATAAGGTTGCAGAGGTCAATGTGAAGGAATGGGAACAAAGACAAATTATAAGAACTTTTAGAATCTTGGAAATTAGTTTGAATGATTTTTTAATGAAAAGGTTGATGAAATGCTATGGGATTTGATTAACGAGATGGTTTAAGAAAATTAAACCAGCAGTAGCTCAAGGCCCAATTCTTATTCTAGTCCATAATGAATGTGCCTGTTTTGCTGTGTTTGCATAGTACTGATACAAGGATAGAAAACAGTATATACAATTGATTCCATTTTTCTGTTGTTTCCTTATCCTTGCTTTTCCCCCAGATTACACAACCATAAAGGGCAGAAAATGTCTTGTCTTTTATTTTTCATCTTTCATGAAGAGCTAGCACAGATAAATTCCTCAATAAATTATTAAAAGGAGCTTACTAATATAAAATATTGGCAGTCACGTGATCAAATATTATAGTAGGAGACTTCATACTGTTCAATGGCCACTATACAGTAATCCATGTGACCAGGACAGGCTTCTCTAGGGGACAAAACATAAAAACTCTTGTCCTATGTCTCTTCAAGCTAGTAAAAGAAAAAAAATGCTGTGAATAAATACTTTATGTGAAACAGGTAAACATAAGTTCCATAGCCGTTCATTCTTTTCACTGATAGCTAAGTATACAAAGATTCACCAGTGTCAGCTTTCTGTATGCCAATTTAGAAGAGTGATTAGCTGAGGTGTGAAACATAGAAAGGGAAACACTAGGAAGATATTATTTTAAGCTTATCCCCAAGTCCATTCCCTTCCAAAAAAAATCAAATCCAAGGTTTTCCTTCAAAAGCTAAATATGCAAATGAGTACTCAGCCACAGAGAAAGTAAAATCATAATTCTTTAAAAAGACAAAACAGAAATTTCTTTAAAAAGTTAAAAATTTACCATCTCTCACACTAGATTGATCTTCCTCTCTCTTTTTCTTGTCCTTTTTTTTTCTATCTCCCTTTTGATCCTTATTAATTTCTGTGTTACCTAATTTCAAATTGATATAGTTAGTTGAGGATTTTTTTTTATAGCTTAAGGGTTTAACCATAAGTATGACTTTAAAAATAACGGAATTATCAATCTTAAAAAACATCCTCATGTATCTTACCTAAAACATTTAAAACATTTTATCTTCCCCAAATGAAAAGTCTACTTTTATCAGTATGATTAATCTCTAGAATAAAAGGGACATATTAGAGAAGGTAGAACATAAGTAGAATTTTTATTTCTTACATGCTTCCTCAAGAAACTGAAATGATTTCTGAAGCTAAATTGGGAAAATGCTTGCTATGATTAATTTGCTATCCTGAAATATTATCAGGTGAATGGAGAATTTCAATATATATTCCATCTCAAATATTCATAAAGTAAAACCTGCTTTTCTCTCCCCAATTAATGATATTCTTGATTACTTTATTTCAGATAGCCTAACTCCATCTCCTGCTGTCCTGTGCAAAACCTTTCAAAGGCTTAAGTTATTCTAATAACTTTTTATGGAGCATCAACAGTAGACACCCATATTATAAATGACCAACATTTGACTTCAACCAATATTTAACTTTGACACTACCAAAGTAACCAACTTTTCTTACTTCACTTATTTCTTAAGATCTTGAATTATAATTTCCCATCTTTTGGGATGAAATTAATGTTTGAAAACCACTGTATACAAACCAGCATAAGGAACAGTCTCTCTCATATAACTACTAGACAAGTTGTAACAACTCTCAGTATTAACCTGTTTGTCTAAATATTTAATAAGTTGTGCAGATGAAAATACAGACATACTAAACAATTAATTTGATATTCCCCCCTTCGACTTATAAAAAACTTTAATGAAAATTTCAGAAGTGGGAAAATAAGCAGTATTGTGTCTTATCCTTTTACTGTTTTGGAATCGCAGTGTTAGTAGTAACAGTATCTTACATTTATAAAAGCTGAATGACTTACAAATAATTTTAAATTGAAATTTTAATTTAGGTAATTGTGTATTAATATGGGGTTGTAATAAATACAGAGTGATCCCTTGTACATAAAGGATCAGAAAGAAAATAAGAAATGCTGAAGACTGGGAAATAAAAGTGACATAGCAAATACCAACTCTGCTGTCTTTGGGAGCTGTGATTATACATATTTTATTTCTTACAATTGCTACTTTCAATGTGGCCAGTGGGTTATTAAGCTTATGGTAGGATTATCAGTTTACAAAAGTGTGAATAGACTTAATGAGATACTGGCCACAAACTCTTCAATTTAAAAAGTTTACAAATATATTCACATTTCAAAACTGCTCTGATTGCATTGTCTATGAATACTTTGTTCTAATACTCAATGAGATATCAAAAAATTATTATTTTTATATTTTTATTTTTTTGAGACAGTTTCTCTCTTGTTGCCCAGGCTGGAGTGCAATGGTGTAGTCTCAGCTCACTGCAACCTCTGCCTCCCAGGTTCAAGCGATTCTCCTGCCTCAGCGTCCCAAGTAGCTGGGATTACAGGCACGTACCACCACACCCACCTAATTTTGTATTTTTAGTAGAGACGGGGTTTCACCATGTTGGTTAGGCTGGTCTCAAACTCCTGACCTCAGGTGATCCACCTGCCTCGGCCTCCCAAAGTGCTGGGATTACAGGCGTGAGCCACCACTCTCAGCTAAAACAATTATTTAAGGATTTTAGTCAATTCAAGTAGTTCTTTCAATATGAGACCAAAAAGATACGGTTTAAGAAAGTTATTTCTTCCATGATCCCATTACAAGAATATAAATATCTCAACATGATGAGTTATAAATTAAACATCTCAAAAAGGCAACAGGGAATTAGAGACAGTTATTATATAAACATTGATTTAGAATTCTGAAACAGATATTTTCCCAAAAACATAATGATTAGGTTCCTAGATTAGTCCCTAAAAACCCACTAATTTCATAATTTGTGAAAAAGTGATACAGATAGTATTATTCCTCACTATACATTATAGAGCATTTCCTCACCCGTGTTCCGTTTAACACTTAGTATTTCTGATTTAGCATGTGGGTCAGTGACTCTTATCATCAAATTATGCCCCAAATGGTAAACTTTTAAGTCACTTACTTCGGGTTCTCTTTCAAATAACAGGAAAAAAAAAGTTACACATAATCTTTGATTATTTAAGGTCTGGCTAGTTATAGGTTTTGGTGATCTTTTTTTTCTTTTAAAGAGACAGGGTCGTACTCTGTCACCTAGGCTACAGTGCAGTGGTGTGGTCACAGCTCATTGTAACCTCAAATTCCTGGGTTCATGGGATCCTCCCACCCCAGCCTCTGGACTACAGGTGCACGCCATGATGCCCAGCTAATTTTTTAAAAAAATTTTGTAGAGATGGGGTTCTTGCTATATGATGCCCAGGCTGGTCTCAAACTCTTGGGCTCAAGCGATTCCGCCTCAGCCTCCCAAAGTGTTTAGATTACCGGCATGAGCCACTGTGCCTAGTTGGTAATCTTTCTTTTGGTGAAACTCTTCACAAAAGACTGTATTACTCTAAAAATAAATCTCACCTTAAAAGAACTCATTTAAAAATGAAAACATCTCGAGTTTTTAAGATTAGTTTATCAGTTTCATTATGTCAGACAATAAAATTCTATTAAAGGCCAACTCAAAATTACTTATAACAGAACTAATATTTTGAAATAAAAACAGATACTTACCAAGTGGAGCTTTCAGAAAACGCCGCTCAATGCCCTGCTCTATTTGAAAGAGTGCCATTGCCAGATAATGAACCACACTGCTCACTGACTGTGGTGTACTTGCATTCGTTGATACAGTACTTGGAGTTTCTGTTTTTATCCCCAAAAGTCTACAATTAAAACAATTCAGAGTTTATGGTACTTAAAAACACTATTAGGTAAAACTTGAGTCCATTCATTGGTTCAAATGCTTATTTATACCATTGTAAAAAAATCATTTCCTCAGTCTCAAGGAGTTGCAGTAAACAGTAGGGAAGGGAGATTCATTTAGAAGGACTAAGGGTAAATATTTGAAGGAGAGAGAGAAGAGGGAAGGCTTATAGGAAAGGTTTTAGAGAGGTGACATTGTGATGGGCCTTAAAGCCTAAGTATTTCAGGCAGCTTATCTCTATTTCTCGTTTTGCTTTTTTTTTTTTTTTTTTTTTGAGACAGAGTCTCACACTGTTGCCCAGGCTGGAGTGCAGTGGCATGATCTCAGCTCACTGCAAGCTCTGCCTCCCAGGTTCACACCATTCTCCTGCCTCAGTCTCCTGAGTAGCTGGGATTACAGGCACCTGCCACCATGCTCGGCTAATTTTTTGTATTTTTAGTAGAGACAGGGTTTCACTATGTTGGCCAGGCTGGTCTCGAATGCCTGACCTCATGATTCACCCGCCTTGGCCTCCCATAATGCTGGGATTACAGGTGTGAGCCACTGCACCTGGCCGAAAATGATCATTTTAAAGTGCAAACTCATTCACTCAAAGCCTTTGTACATGGTTTTTCTTCCCAGTGTCCTATTTTTCTCAACTTTAGGGCTCAGCTTTGCAGTCACTTCCTCTTGCACTTCCTTTACTGTCTCCCATGTTCCACTAACACAAGTAGCCCGCCCATTTACTTCATTTGCACTGGGTATAACCTTCTGTCAGAACACCGTTCTAGTAAATATAATGCTAGCCTCATGTTTCTCCATTGTTCCCTTCTAGATGACAAATTGCTTAAAGGCATATAATATCCAAAATAATCTTGAAAAAAATAAAAGTATCTACAGATATAAGGTATAGATTCTGATTAGTAATAATATTTAATACATATATTAGAGATGAGGTCTCATTGTTGCTCAGGCTGGAGTGCAGTGGCACAATCATTATTAGCTCACTGCAGCTTTGAAGTCCTGGGGTACAACAATGGAATAGATGGGACTACAAGTGCATGCTGATCAGGCGTGGTGGCTCAGGCCTATAATCCCAGCACTTCGGGAGGCTGAGGCAGGTGGATCATGAGGTCAGGAGATCAAGATCATCCTGGCCAATGTGGTGAAACCCTGTCTCTACTAAAAATACAAAAATTAGCTGGGCATGGTGGCACGTGTCTGTAATTCCAGCTACGTGGGGGGCTGAGGCAGGAGAATTGCTTGAACCAAGGAGTAGGAGGTTGCAGTGAGCCGAGATTATGCTACTTTACTCCAGCCTGGCAACAGAGCAAGACTCTGTCTCAAAAAACAACAACAACAACAAAAACCAAATGCATGCCACCATGCCCAGCTAATTAAAAAAAAAAAGAGACAGGGTCTCACTATGTTGCCCAGGCTGGTCTCCAACTCCTGGCCTCAAGTGATCCTCCTGCTTCAGCCTCCCGTGTAGCTGAGACTACAGGCCCCAGCCATCTTGCCTAGCTCAAATAATACTCAAGTCTACCAGAATTTACTAAGTTTTCCTATAGAAAAGAAGAATGATAGTATAATTACTTTCCGAAATTAATAAAACCTTAAGTTCAAAGATTAAAAAAAAAAAACTTTTGAGAATCATTATTTAAATGAATTGTCTTTTGGTTGCAATAGTACAGAGTGGAGTAACAGAGATCCTGAGGTTTAGAAAATGATCATTCCAGTGGTTACAAATATCAAGGTCCTCATGACAAGTTTTTAAAATAAGAAAAAGCAACATATTTACTTAAACAAACAAACAAACAAAGAAACAAAAACCCTTAAAATGGCAAGGAAAAGTAATGGTTACTTTAGAAAAACCCTTTTGTACCTGTCTTTTACTATGACCTTTGTTTGTTCATCAATTTCCATCTCTTCTACGTCTTCATTCACAGTTTTAATTATCCCATTTTCCTTGTTTTCCTCACTTAATAGCTCATACCGTCCACTTTCTAATGCTGATCTCCAGATATATCGATCTGTAACCTGTAACAAAATTCAAACTTACTAACCATGAAAAATGGAATATACTGTTTCTGAGAGGTATGAAGTTCAATATGCATATAAAATCAATTCATGGATATTTTAGAAATGATTATGAATCAAAAAGGTATCTAAAAATAAGGTTACTAAGTGGCCAAACTGGAATTCATATTCTTCATAGATGAAAACCATACTACCTTACTTTCTGTATAAATAAATCATGAACAGTTCTAAGATTGGTCACTTGATAGCAGCAAAAAAGTGATAGATGATGGCCAAGGCATGAACAGAATACATTATAAGCCATGAATTACAGATTTTTAAAAGGTAACAAAGAAACGAACCAATCAACCAGACTCAGCGGAGAAGGCAGGGGCTATCCAAGGAAGAAGAAAATATCCTTACACATTACAACATCTGATGAAAATATCAGAAAAAATATTTTGATGCAGGGGAATAAACAAGTTTTCATAAAAAGTTTATCATTCTCTGGTGTTTATTCAAAACACATATGCCTTGTCTATGCCATATAATTAACAAATATGACCAAAATTCTGGACCAAGTAGGTTAGACAAACTAAAAATGGGAACAAGTACAAACCTTAATTGCTCCTAATGTTCCTTGGTAGATTCTATCTTCAATATCTAAAAGAAAATCTCTCAGCCTTAGTTCAAGTTGCTTTTCTGCACACATTTGAGATGGATCATATGCATTGGAAGATCTTCCCCGACTGTATGTTGGTTTGCTATCAGGCTGAGGTTTGTCTGAAACAGTAAATACTTTTATTACGATTTTCTTATTAAAAACTACAATTACTCCATGTGGCTGTTATGATCTTGAAATAATGGATATAAAAGTGCTTTGTAAATCCTCAAGTGCCACAAATGAATGAATATCATTTATCTTATAAAGCCCTTGTACGGCTACTCAGGAGGCTGAGGTAGGATTGCTTGAGCCCAGGAGTTTGAGTCTGCAGTGAACTATGATATGCCACTGCAATCCAGCCTGGGCAACAGAGCGAGACTCTCTCTCTAAATAAATAACTAAAGCCCTTGTATCCAGAATATATAAAGAACTCTTACAGCACAATAAAAAGACAACCCAATTTTAAAATGGGCAAAGGATCTGAATAGCTATTTAAGGAAGATACACAAATGGCCAATGAGCACATGTAAAAGATGCTCAACACTGGCCAGGTGCAGTGGCTCACGCCTGTAATCCCAGCACTTTGGGAGACCAAGGCGGGTGGATCACCTGTGAGGTCAGGAGTTCGAGACCAGCCTGGCCAACATGGTGAAACCCCATCTCTACTAAAAATACAAAAAATTAGCTGGGCGTGGTGGCAGGCGTCTGTTATCCCAGCTACTTGAGAGGCTGAGACAGGAGAACACACTTGAACCCAGCAGGCAGAGATTGCAGTGAGCCCAACAGCCTGGGCAACAAAAACGAAATTCTGTCTCAAAACAAACAAACAAACAAAACACCCCAAGAATTGTGATCTACAGTTTTTAATCCTGAAAAAAACTGAAGTGGTCATGGTAACATGCCCCTAAATTTAAGCAATTGTTTTTTAAATTTTGATTTAATTTAAAATGTTTTTAGCTCTATTTTCTCCCCCACAGGAAACAAGTAAGCAATTCTTTACCTAGAGAATCTCATTTATTAATATAAAAACTCACATCTAAAAATGCCTTACTGCTTTTTCTTATTTGTCATCAGTGGACAAACCATCAAGCAGGAAATGCTGCTATCCGACCTGCCCTTGCAGCCAAGCTCCAAAGAAGTGACCATTAGTGGAACTTCTCCCTGGACTCTCAGCCAAAACCCTTAATGAGTAACCTCACTCACCATAATCTGTCCAAAACTGATGGCAGCCTTAGAGTCTATTCTTGGATTTCAGAGTCTACTGACCAAGGAATAAGGAGATCAGGGAGAATATGTATTTTGTTATACCATAGATGTGTTCCTCATAATTCAAATAGAACCCAGTGGAATTTAGATAATCTTGTTTCTATAAAGAAATACATTCCCAAACTCTAACTTGCAAACTAAAAGGATAGCCTAAATCAAAGATAAGGTGCTGTAAATGTATATCTAATAGCTTGAAAAAATGCTTAATCCTGAATGACCAGAGATTAGGGGGAGGAAAAAAAAGTAAAAACAATTTTCATTGAAAATTTACCTGAAAAATGAAATTTCTCTTCAGAAAAACGGGCTAGCTGTGCACATATTCTGCTTTTCTCTTGTAACAAAGTTTCTTTTAAGGCACTTTCTCTATGTCCTCTAGAATTAAGAGCTTCAATAAGCTGGTCTAGCTGTTCACAAGAACTGTAAAAGCACCACCGATTTGGCTTATGCACTGGTTTTGGCAGCTGCACAGAATGGTCACGTGGACCTTGCTCAATGTTGGAGGTAGATTCAGACATCAAAGGCTCTCCAGTTTTAGTGGATACCTGAGGATCTTGAGACTGTACATTATTCTGAAATGATGAAGGTCTAGGCAACAGCATGTCTTCAGTGAGACCAGAATAATCCTCTTCAATAAAGAGTCCAGGAATAGAAGGGAAAATCCAGTATCGTCTATACATGCGGTCACGACCCAGGGGAAAGATATTGGTACAGGCTATGGCACTCTGGATTTTTTCTAAGAGCTCTTTCTCTTTTCGTTGGTGTTCCTGTTTTAATGCTTCATCCTCTTCAGCAGTAAGAGGCTCTCTTGTCACACAGTTGATCTCTTCTTGCCTTGTAAATTCTTTAAATCCATTTTGTCCTCTTTTCCCTGTAGTTAAAATAAAATGTTTCATCATCATCATCATATTTCAAGTTTCCATTAGAAAAATATGAGATACAAAGTTATCCCAAGTTATTAGGTGTTATAGACTAAACTGTGTCCCCTCTCCACAACCCAAGTTCATATGTTGAAGCCCTAACCTCCAATGTGACTGTATTTGGAGATAGAACTTTTAAGGAGGTAATTAAGATCATAAAGGTGGGGCCCTAATCCAACATGATTGATGTTCTTAAAAGAACGAGAGACACGAGAGATCTTGTTCTCTGACATGCACAGAGAAAAAGCCATGTAAGGATATATCAAGAAGGCACTGTCTGCAAGCCAAGAAAAAGCCTCTTCAGACACTAACCCTGTTTGATCTTGGACTTCCAGACTCCAGAACTGTGAGAAAACAAATTTCTGAAATTTCTGTTGTTTAAGGCACCCCAGTGTGTGGTATTTCGTTATGGCAGCCCAAGCAGACTAATACTCTATGTTATTAAGAAATCAATATACTTAAATCTAAAGGGGCACAAAAAATCTGTAATTTCCATACTGGAGAGTGCAGTAGAGTATGTTAGTTATCCTCCAGTAGTCATCCCAGTCCTTCCTCTAAGGGAGGAATAACAGCAAACTACTTCTGGAGAAGACCAGCTTATAAATATTTGTCTTTGTGGATCTTTTGGTCTTCACAGCTATTCAATTCCACTGTTGTGGCCCCAAAGCAATCACAGGCAACATGTAGACAATCAGCATGGCTGTGGTTCAATATAACTATTTATGGACAGTGAAATCTGAATTTCATATAATTTTCACTTATCACAAAGTATCATTCTTCTTTTTTCCAGTCATTTAAATTGTAAAAATCCAGCCGGCGCAGTGGCTCACGCCTGTAAATCCCAGAACTTTGGGAGGCCAAGGTGGGCGGATCACCTGACGTCAGGAGTTCTTGACCAGCCTGGCCAACATGGTGAAATCTCATCTCTACTAAAAATACAGAAATTAGCTGGGCGTGGTAGCAAGCACTTGTAATCCCAGCTACTCAGGAGGCGGAGGCATGAGAATCGCTTGAACCCAGGAGGTGGAGGTTGCAGTGAGCCAAGATCATGCCACTATACTCCAGCCTGGGGGATAGAGTGAGACTCTGTCTCCAAAAAAGGGGGAAAAGCCTTTTTAGCTTATGAGTTATACAAAAACAGGGCAGGGCAGGGCCGGGTCGGGCACAGTGGCTCACATCTGTAATCCCAACACTTTGGGAGGCCGAGGTGGCTGGATCACTTGAGGGCAGGAGTTTGAAACCAGCCTGGCCAACATGACAAAACACATCACTACTAAAAATACAAAAATCAACCAGGTGTGGTGACATGCACCTATAATCCCAGCTACTCGGGAGGCTGAGGCAGAAGAATCGCTTGAACCCAGAAGGTGGAGGTTGCAGTGAGCCGAGATGGCACCACTGCACCCCAGCCTGGGTGACAGAGCGAGACTCCACCTCAAAAAACAACAACAAAAATGAGGCCGGCCAGATTTGGCATACAAACTGTTATTTACTAACCACTGGTTGAAGGTAACAGAACCACTAGTTTTCAGCTGGGCACTTAGCAACCCAAAAGAAGGACATTTCCCAGAGTAGGCACAACCAAACAAAAAACTTTTGTTCAAAGAGATGGGATCAGAAGCATTGTGTGTACCCTCTGGACTGTGCTTCCCTTTCCTCCTTCCCACTTCCAACTAGCTAGAATGCAGACATGGTGATAAATCATTTTGGAACATGAGAATGGCAGCAAAACCCTAAGGATGGCAGTACCAACAAGACAGAAAGAGCTTGGACCCCTGATAATCTGCCTTGACTATGAAAATATGTTGGAATTAAATTTCTCTGTTGTTTCAGTTGCTGTCAAATTGCTTTGATAGTTGGGAAGTATTTTTTCATTCTATTTCTTTTGCTTGAAAGAGTTTGTGTAAGACTGGAATTATCTGCTTTTTTAAAAATTTGGCAGAATTCACCTATAAAGTTGTCTAGGACTGATGTTTTCTCTGCAGAAAGATTTTAGTACTGATTCAAGTTCTTTAATGTTTAAGACCATCTACATTAACAAATTTCTTCATAAATCCATTTTGATAATTTGTATTTTTCTAGGATTTTATTTTTGCATATATTTTCAAATGCATCAAAAAATTGTGTATTATCTCCTCATCTTTAAGTTTCTACTCTATCCATAGTTAATGTTGCTCCCTTTCAGTCCTAACTTTATGATCGCCATCTATATAAAAATCAGTTTCAACAAAGGTTTGTCTCATTTGTCTTTCTCAGAAGAACACGCTTTTAGATTTGTTACTGTTCTTTACTACATTTTTATTTTTTTAAGAAAGGGTCTTCCTCTGTTGCCCAGGTTGGAGTGCAGTGGCACAATCAGGGCTCACTGCAGCCTTGATCTCCCAGGCTCAAGCGACCCTCCCACCTTAGCCTACTGAGTAGCTGGGACTACAGGTGCATGCCACCATGCCCAGCTTGCTTTTTGGGTACTTTTTGTAGTGATGGGGTTTCACCATGTTGCCAAGGCCGATTTTGAACTCCTGGGCTTAAGCAATCCACCTATCTTGGCCTCCCAGAGTGCTGGGATTACAGGTGTGAGCCACTGCACCTGGCCCTACTATATTTTTATTTTCTATTAATTTCTACTCTGATGTATTATTTCCTTCAGACTTAGGGGGATTATTCTTTTTCTCCCACCATCTTCTTAAATAAATGTCTAGCTGAGTTTGTGTTTCTTCTTTTCTAATATGTATTAAAGGTATACATTTTCCCCTAAGTAGAGGGACTGTATTCAACAAGTGTTAATATTCAGTAATCTTTAGTTTGATTCATTTTAAATATTTTTTAGTTTCCATTATAGTTTATCTTTTGACCCAATATTTAGAAGTCTGTTTTAAAACTCTAATCATATTAGGTTTGCTTTAGATTTTGAAATCAATTGCATTGTAATCAGACAATACAGCTTCCATGATAAAGGAAATTTTCCATCTACTTAGAGTAACCATTTAGAAAAAAATACAGAAAAAAGATCCCATCCAAATTACAGGCACAGAATTAACTTAAGGATTTCTTTTGATAGTCATTAAATAAGGTTGGTTAAGGATCCTCAAAAGAAATTTGTATTAACAGCTTTTAAAAGATGTATTCGCTTTGATCTAGCAATTTATGAAATAATTTTAAGGTAGGAGAGAGTTCCACTTTCATCAATATGATACAAATTATGAGCATTATTGATCTTTATATCTCTAGTATATAGGAGGCATCCAATGCATGCTGAATGAGTACATTATAGAATGCAAATTTCTATTTGGCCCAAATAAAGTAGTAAATAAATTCAATGCAACTTGCTGACTAACCAAAAGTTAAAGTTATCAGAAACTGTCCTATTAAAGACATAGGAATATTATCTCTTTTTTCTTAAGTATAGATGATGTGTAAATAATGACCCAATCATAAATGTACTAATAGGACTTCATAACACATTTTACAACTCATCACAGCTAAGAGGTGGGCATTTAAAAAAAAAAACACAGCCTGGAATCACGAACGAAAGCAATCAATATATTTCAGAGGAGCTGAATTAATAAAGTGCTTTATCAGTTAAAAACAAACAAACAAGAATGCTCTTAAGGAATTTCAGTATTACCCCTTCTGCCTCTTTTATGTGATCCTGGGTCATCTTCATCTTCTGTGACCATATCTTGATCTAATTCCTTTTGCTCTGTGTCTTTGCTCTCAGTGCTAGTATCAAAATCTTCCCTTTCTTCCTCCCTTAAGGATAAAAACAAGGATGACATTTACTAATGAATATATAATTCCATTTATGAAATATTTATTGCTTGCTTACGAAGTCCCGGGCATAGGCTTAGGAGGTAGTGAACAACATGACACAGTTTATGGTCTTGCAGAGAAAACAGATAATTACACAAATCATTTAAAAAATATGTAATAAGTACTAAAACAAGAGCAGTTCAAGGTATTATGAAAACATTTCAAGGAGAATGAAACTGACTCTTAGGGATCAAAAAGGCTGGCTTGAAGAAGTGACATTTTACAATTTGAGACCAGGGAGATGGGGAGGAGTGTGTGCTACAGAGGAATAACATACACAATGGAACAGAACTCAAGAGAAACAGGAGGAGCTTATAATTTTGAGAAAAGTGTAACGGAGAAAGCAGTAATCCAAGAGGCAGATGAGAGAAAAAGGCAGGGTGAGATTAGGCTAGGCCTTGTAAGGCCTTATCCAAAAAACAATAGGAAAAAAACCAGAAGAATTTAGAAAGGGAAATGGTATTAGAAAGTACTGTAGCCACTGTGTGAAAAATTACCTGGGAAAGAAAGTAGATGAGGGGCCAGTAATAATAGTAACAGATCAGTAGTGGTCTAGGTGGCTGGCTAGGCGGTGATGGTGGCTTAGAGTAGGAAGGAGAGAAGATGACAAATAGTGGAAGAGAGAAATTCAGAAATAGTAAAAGGCAGAATGAACACAACACAGCTGTTTAATTCATTACGTTATCCAAATTAAAACTAAAATTATATGAACCTTGAAATAAATTACACCATTATGTTCTAAATCCAAAGTTGGGTTTTGCAAGCTCTAATGTAAGGAGAGCCAGGGATAATGTAAATGAGTGGGGCTGAATGAATATTTAAAAAATATGAAGATGTGAAAGCCATACAATGTTACTTTTCTTATATACTGAGCTTATATACCATAACAATCACCATTTTAAAGTGTATAATTTAGTGGTCTTTAGTGTATTCACAAGGTTACACAATCATTACCACTGTCAATTCCAGAATACTTTCATCATACCAAAAGGAAACGCCATATCCATTAGTAGTCATTTCCCATTTCCTCTTTCTTGCTGCCCCTGGCAACCATACATCTACTCTCTACTGATTTGCTTATTCTGGACATTTCGTGTAAATGGAGTCATATAACATATGGTCTTTTGTCACTAGCTGCTTTGAGATAGAATCTCACTCTGCTGCCCAGGCTGGAGCACAATCTCGGCTCACTGCAACCTCCGCCTCCAGGGCTCAAGCAATTCTCCTGCCTGTACAGGTGTGTGCCACCATGCCTGGCTAATTTTTTGTATTTTTAGTAGAGACAGGGTTTCACCATGTTGGCCAGGTTGGTCTCAAACTCCTGACATCAGGTGATCCGCCCGCCTCAGCCTTCCAAAGTGCTGGGATTACAGGCGTGAGCCAGTGCGCCCGGCTGTAACTAGATTCTTTAGCATACATTTTCAAAGTTCATCCACATTATAGCCTGCATTAGAACTCCATTCCTTTTTATTGTTGAATAATATTCTCCTGTATGGACACACGAAGAGATATACCATTTGTTTATGCATTCATCAACTGGTGGACATTTGGGTTGTTATCACTCTGGCTATTAAGAATAATGCTGCTATGAACACTTATGTATACATTTTTGGGTGAAGGTATGCTTTTAATTCTCTCAGGAATATATCTAGGAGTGCAATTGCTGGGTCATACAGTAACAAATGGTTTAATTGTTTGAAGAACTGTCAAACTGTTTTCCAAAGTAACTGGATCATTTACATTCCCACAAGCAATGTATGAGAGTCTTGATTTCTCAACTCCTCATCAAAACTTGTTATTGTTTGTCAATTTGATTATAGCCAGCCTACTGGGTGTGAAGTATTATCTTACTGTGGTTTTGATGTACATTTCCCTGATGATTAATGATGTTGAGCATCTTCTCACGTACTTATTGCATATCTTCTCTGGAGAAATGTCTATTCAAATCCATTGCTCACTTTTTAAATGGGTTGTTTTAAAAAATTGTTTTTCTTTTTATTATTTCTTCTTTATTTTTTGACATTTAAAAAATTAACTCCCTATTCTGAATCTTTCAATTTTTTATTGATGAGTTGTAAGAATTCTTTTATATTCTGGATACAAATCCCTTATCAGATATACGATTTGCAAATATTTTCTTCTATTGCGAGTTTGTGACCTAAGATCTTAAGGCTTATTAGTGGGTATTTTTACACACAAGTATTAAAAAGTCAAAGTCAATATACTAATTTTGGAATACTGAGTTTCTTCAGAACTTTCCTTTGTAGATTTCATTAAAAAAGAAAAAAGATGATTTCTGTCAAATTCCTACTTGTTTTCATAGACAGTCCTATCTCAAATATTCTAAAATGCAATAAAATACTTTGGTATCTCTAAATTATTTAAGGTGCAGTCATCCTCTCCCTATATCATCTACCAAAAAACATCCAATCTCAACCCTGTTCTTCTATATGGCGCAGAATAACTATGAAATACAGTATACACCTGTGATACTGGTGGAAGGGAGAGAGAAATATATTATTGGTTAAAAATAGCCTATTGAGTGTTTTTCTGGGAAGTTATCATGTACCTATAATAAAAGACAACTTTTCTAAAAATCTGAGAGCATTTTTAGAGTTTAACGTGTCTGGTTTTTATTCTTTATGTATGGTAAAGCAGATGAAGTGTGATTCACACCATACCCAATAGATGTATCTGCCGTTGAATTTCTTTGCTCATCTTCTTTCAGTTTTTCTTGTTTCTCTTTCAGTTTTTGTTCTTGCTCCTTAAGTTTTTCTTCCTTCCTTTTACGAATTCTAAAAGTTAAAATGAAATATGGTAGGCTATCTGTTGCACATATACTTTTCACTTTTAGCATCTTGTCTTTAATCAAATCATGGAAAGTACTCCAAACATTATTATAAAACTATAATGTAGTAATCATTCATAAGCTTTTTTTTTTCTTTTTTTGAGATGGAGTCTCGCTCTGTCGCCCAGGCTGGAGTGCAGTGGCCAGATCTCAGCTCACTGCAAACTCCGCCTCCCGGGTTTACGCCATTCTCCTGCCTCAGCCTCCCGAGTAGCTGGGACTACAGGCGCCCGCCACCTCACCCGGCTAGTTTTTTGTATTTTTTTAGTAGAGACGGGGGTTTCACTGTGTTAGCCAGGATGGTCTCGATCTCCTGACCTCGTGATCCGCCCATCTCGGCCTCCCAAAGTGCTGGGATTACAGGCTTGAGCCACTGCGCCCGGCCTTCTCTTTTTTTCCTTTGAGACAGAGTTTCACTCTGCTGCCCAGGCTGATCCTGCTTCCCAGGATCAAGTGATTCTCGTGCCTCAACCTCCCGAGTAGCTGGAATTACAGGCATGCGCCACCACACCTGGTTAATTTTTGTATTTTTAGTAGAGACGGGGTTTGGCCATGTTGGCCAGGCTAGTCTCGAACTCCTGACCTCCCAAATCCGCCCTCCCAAAGTGCTGGGATTGCAAGCATGAGCCACCACGCCTGGCCTCATTCACAAGCTCTTAGTAAAGCCATCAAACATCAGTATAATCAATTCCACATTATAGCACCATGTGAAATATGGTTTTAAATGCAAAGAAACAAACAGCTTTCATTAACACAACTATTACAATTATTTCTTACCTGGCAGCTGCTTCTTCCCTCTCTTTTCGATGTTGTTCTGCTTTTAATTCCCGGAACTCCTGCTTTGCCTGTCGTAATATATCAACATAATCTTCAATAAAATCCCTAGTTGAAACTAGGGTCAGTAGCTTTCCACAGAGAGCATGGAGTATCTTCATTTTTTCTCCTGTCAAAAATTGGTAAATACTTATGTATTATCAGTCACAACAAATGAATTGTGTTTGAACTTTTTAAATTTGTGGCTCAATATGAAAATGCCTAATAAAGAATAGGGAGTAGTCTCTCAAACATGTCAATGACATGTCTTCAGAAAAAAGCAACTATGGGCCAGGCGCAGTGGCTTACACCTGTAATCCCAGCACTTTGGGAGGCTGAGGCAGGCAGATCACCTGAGGTCAGGAGTTCGAGACCAGCCTGGCCAACATGGTGAAACCCCATCTCTACTAAAAATACAAAAATAGCTGCATGCGGTGGCATGTGCCTGTAGTTCCAGCTGCTTGGGAGGCTGAGGCTGGAGAATCGCTTGAACCTGGGAGGCGGAGGTTGCGGTGAGCCAAGATCGCGCCACTGCACTCCAGCCTGGGTGACTGAGACTCTGTCTCAAAAAACAAACAAATAAACAAAAAAGGCAACTTTGAATCCAGTTTAACAGCTATTGATATATGAGGCATTTCAAATGTCTATCTTGTATACTAGTAGTTAAATAAACATGAGAAATTTTGTAATTACAAAGAATTGTTTTTCAAGTTTTATTTTACTTATTTGAGACGGAGCCTTGCTCTGTCACCCAGGCTGGAGTACGGTGGCACCATTGGGGCTCACAGCAACCTCTGCCTCCTGGGTTCAAGCGATTCTCCTGCCTCTGCCTCCGAGTAGCTGGGACTACAGGCACACAGCACCACGCCTAGCTAATTTTTGTGTTTTTAGTAAAGATGGTGTTTCACCATGTTGGCCGGGCTGGTCTTGAACTCCTGACCTCAGGTGATCTGCCCACCTTGGCCTCCAAAGGTGCTGGGATTACAGGAATGAGCCACTGTGCCCGGACCTCAAGTTTTAATTTTTTGGCTGAGTAACTGAACGTCAATCAATACTAAACTGTAATCATATGAATTAAAAAAAAAGACCATGGTAAATTACTATTTCTAAAAGACTGCACAAAAAAACCACCATAAATTATAAAGACTGCAAATGTTAGGAAGTAAGGTATTCTACTTTATTGTATGTTCTCTAAAGTATACTAAATTAAACTCTTTACTTGTACATGCAATTCTTTAAAAAAAGGAAGTGAAAAATAGCTTCATCTTAACCTTATATACTGTTTCTCATACCTCAAACACTTATTCAAGTGAATGGCAGGATTTAGCAGCCATTTAAACTTCTGATACACTAATGAATACAAGAGAAAGCTAATTTTCTAGCTAATTCTCACCCTTTTAAACTCAGTAGATGTAGCAGACTAATCATACATTTAAAAATATTAGAAAATCCAAATAAAAAAGACAATCATAAATAAAGTTAGTATGAATAACAACAATAGTCTGCTTTATCTTTTTCTCTTTTAATACTGATTTATCATAAAATTTCTCATCAGCTCTTTAGTTTTCTGAGAATAAGAGGGTAGGAAGTGGGCAGGTACAAATTCCAACTTGCAAAGCTTACCTGGTGTCAAATCATACACTGAGGTGCTTGACAGTTTCTTCACTAGACTGGGATTGCTCAAACGAAGCTCCATACAAGCATCATCTGTAGCATCAAATCCTCCTCGTTTTTGATATCTATACTTTGCATTTGCCGATGTTACATCAGCACCTGAAGCTAAGATGTGCAGTCTGAGGATTTCTGAAAGAGTGCAGCTATCAAGATCCAAACTTTTCAAACTGCAGCCTATAGTTGTTAAAAATGAAATAGTCATTTAGAATATAAACAATAAATACTCAGCAATGTAAATGTACCTTTATAAAATTAAAAATAAAAAGCCAAACAAACAAAAAAACAAAACCCACACATACCCTGGTGTAACTGTGGCCATGCAGCTGCCAAAGATGCAACTGCAGACAGTGCAGATTTTGTGGGGTCTGCATCTTCATCCAAAGCCTCTGTTAAATCTTTAAGGAGATAAATACTTTATTCTAGTGCAAATCAAAGCTTGAATATTTGGGAATAATGCCCGTTTTAAATGATGAAAAAAACAGCAAACACCTTAACATTCAGAACCTCAAAAGAACAAACACTAGGTACAAGCATTATTTCACATTCTGCTTCATCACCACCTACAGCTATAAATCCTAAACCATGCACTACACAGACATTTTCATAACTTAAAAGAAAAGACAATTTCCAAATTACCAATGAGACGCACATAAACATTCCCCCCAAAAGATAAAATGCACTTTAGAATTAAAAACAAATCTCCTCACTCAATATAACCTTAGAAAAGTCTACCTTGAAAATTGGAATCCATTTAAAGATACCCTAATCTTTTATGTTTTTTTTTTTTTTTTTGAGACGTAGTCTTCCTCTGTCACCCAGGCTGGAGTTCAGTGGCACGATCTCGACTCACTGCAACCTCCACCTCCCGGGTTCAAGCAATTCTCCTTTCTCAGTCTCCCGAGCAGCTGGGACTACAGGCACCTGCCACCACGCCCGGCTAATTTTTATATTTTTAGTAGAGACGAGGTTTCACCTTGTTGGTTAGGCTGGTCTTGAACTCCTGACCTCAGGTGATTTACCCACCTTGGCCTCCCAAAGTGCTGGGATTACAAGCGTGAGCCACGGTGCCCAGCCCTTTTATGAATATTTTAAGATTAAGTCATAACAAAGTATAGGTTATAGTCATCACAAAATCATCACAGAAAATGAGCTAAAAGAAGTAAAAGATGGCACTACTGTAATTTAACTATTGAAATATCTTCATTAAAATTTCACATTTTTATTTTGAAAAATTTTACAGACCAAGTGCGGTGGCTGATGCCTGTAATCTCAGCACTTTGGGAGGCTGAGGTGGGCGGATCACAAGGTCAAGAGATCCAGACCATCCTGGCCAACATGGTGAAACCCCGTCTCTACCAAAAATACAAAAATTAGCTGGGCATGGTGGTGCATGCCTGTACTCCCAGCTACTCGGGAGGCTGAGGCAGGAGAGTCATTTGAACCTGGGAGGCAGAAGGTCCAGTGAGCCAAGATCATGCCACTGCACTGCAGTCTGGTGACAGAGCGAGACTCTCTCAAAAAAAAAAAAGAAAGAAAGAAAAGAAAAATTTCCAATCCAAAAACCAACAGGGGCCGGGTGCAGTGGCTCATGCCTGTAATCCCAGCACTTTGGGAAGCCGAGGCAGGCGGATCACCTGAGGTCAGGAGTTTGAGACCAACATGGCCAACATGGTGAAACCCCGTCTCTTCTAAAATACAAAAATTAGCTGGGCGTGGTGGCACATGTCTGTAACCCCAGCTACTTGGGAGGCTGAGGCATGAGAATTGCTTGGACCTGGGAGGCATAGGTTGCAGTGAGCCGAGATGGTGCCACTGCACTCCAGCCTGGGTGACAGAGTTAGACTCCGTCTCAAAAACAAAACAGAACAAAACAAAACAACAGGAAGATTTCCCTGAATTTTCTAAATAAATTGCTTTAACTTTAAAATGGTGCTTAGCTTACAAATAGAACTAAACAACAAATCTACTGGTATAAATGTATGTAAAGCATTGGTATATCCAGTTATTCCTAATTATAATACATAGATTGATCAGTGTCAAGCTATGAAAAACCCTTCTGTTATATCATAGTACAATGTACACAGATTCAGACTAAGAGTCAGATAATGTATATTCTAGTATCAGCTATACTAGTGCCTCATAATGTGCCCTTGAGACAAGTCACTTAATCTGGGGTTCATTTTTATTTTTTTTGAAGATGGAGTCTCACTCTGTCACCAGGCTGGAGTGCAGTGGCGTGATCTTGGCTCACCGCAACCTCTGCCTCCCAGGTTTAAGCAATTCTCTGGTAATTTTTGTATTTTTAGTAGAGACAGGGTTTCACCATCTTGGCCAGGCTGGTCTTGAACTCCTGACCTTGTAATCCACCGTGCTCAGCCTCATTTTTCTTTTTCTTTTTGAGACAGGGTTTGAATCTGTCGCCCAGGCTGGAGTGCAGTGCTGCGATCTCACCTCACTACAACCTCTGCCTTCTGGGCTCAAGCCATCCTCCCACCTCGGCCTCCCCAGTAGCTGGGACTACAGGTGCATGCCACCATGCCCACCTAGTTTTTATATTTTTTGCAGAGGCGGGGTTTTGTCACATTGCCCAGGCTGGTCTCACATTACTGAGCTCAACTAATCCGCCTGCCCTGGCTTCCCAAAGTGCTGGGATTACAGGTATGAGCCACCATGCCTGGCCCATCTTTCTTAAAGGAATGAGTCTGGATCAGCCATTTTCAAATTCTTCCAAAAAAAAAAAATTTTTTTTTTCTTGAAAACTCAATATAAAAGATGCTCTTGTTAAAGTGAGATATGGAGATGAGAATTCTGCCTTTTCATCTTTCCAACTCTCCTGCAGTGGCACTGACGAATTGCCTTGGATTAGAGTTTGAAAATCACTAGGCTAATCTTCCGTGGTTCTTTAGCCTTCTACTATATGACTCTCCTACCAAAGTCCAAAGCCTGACAAAATTAACCTTAGAAAACAGTCCCTTACTAAAGGAAAAAGGCAGCTCTGGGATCGTATCTAATTACAATCATTGACAATTTCATGGCATTTCAAGCATACATAGGGCCACACAGGAGAAGCTATCTATAAAATTTGCATATATGCCGAAAGTCATTCCTACCAGACCTAATCTAGCCCAAACGACAGAAATCATATTCTTCTGTAGCAGAAAAATACTATATCTAAAATTTCCTCAATGTTCATTTTACATATAAAGCCAAACAAATTTAATTAATGAGCACTCCAAAATTAACAACAGTCCTAGATACAAACTGTAAAAGTGTGTTGGCTCTCATCCTGCAGCAATCACCACATTCAACCTATACCATCTATAGAAAGTTATAATTTCCTAAGACAAAGGCTATAAAAAGGCCTTTAGGAAATGAAAAACCAATGAAATGCATTTTTAATTGTGTTAAATAAAGTAATATGCTAAAATATATTCTTTAACTCTTTATCTATCATATGGCATTCTTAAGAAACTGTAAATATCATTCTAGGATTTGCTTAGTGATAGTCACTTGGGTACATCACACCACGAGAATATAGCCAAATTATATCCAGTATTTTATGACTAACTGCAACAGATATATTTATTGTCATCATAATCTAGAATTAGGTGCATACAATTCTAACACTAGACAATGATCCAACAAATACACAAAACTATTCTATATAAAGAGGATGCTCTTGTTCCCATACTTTGAAGGGCTTTTTAGTTCATAAGACTAAAGAGAGGAACTGATGTATTAAATATAAGATTTTTTAAATTGGTAATCAAAATCTCTCAGGTTTGATATAAAAACAGGGAGACCAAGGGCCAAAGAAATTAGATCTTCTCAAAGACAGATAATTTTACAGGCAATGCCAGAGGAAACACATATTCAAAATTTCAACTTCTTTACCATATTATGAAGCAACATAGCACAGTTGTAATGAGTCTCTAGATCAGACTGCTTGAGCTTGTATCCCATCAATTCCTTATTAGCCATGTTTCTTCAAACTAAGCCTCAGTTGCTTTATATGTAAAATGCAGAAAATAGTATCTACCTCAAAAGAGTAGTATGAGAATTAAATGAAACAATGTGTAGTCTCTTACATCACTTATTTTACATCACGTAAAATGTGGTCAATCATAAATAATAGGGAAGTGAGAAAACAGTGAAAAATGCCAGACTTATTTTTTTTCCCTCCCTAACATTTAAATATATATACATATATATATATGTGTGTGTGTGTGTGTGTGTATATATATATATATATATATTTTTTTTTTTTTTCCTTTGAAACAGGGTCTCACTCTGTCCCAGGATGGCGTGCAGTGGCACGATCACAGGTCACTGCAGCCTCAAACTCCCAGGATCAAACAATCCTCCCACCTCAGCCTCCCAAGTAGCTGGGGCTATAGGCATGCACCACTACACCTGGCTAATTTTAATTAAATTTATTTATTTAAAACAGAGTCTCTCTCTATTGCCTAGGCTGGTGTCGCGATCTCGGATCACTGCAACCTCTGCCTCCTGGGTTCAAGGGATTATTGTGCCTCAGACTGTATGGGATTACAGGCATGCGCCACCATGCCTGGCTAATTTTGCATTTTTAGTAGAGATGGGGTTTCACCATCCATGTTGGTCAGGCTGGTCTTGAACTTCTGACTTTAAGTGATCCGCCCACCTCAGCCTCCCAAAATGCTGGGATTACGGGCATGAGCCACTGCGCCTAGCCTTGTTTTATTTTTTGTAGAGACAAGGGTCTCACTATGTCACCCAGGCTAAATATTTTCAAAGACAGCATTAAAACTTTTATTTAGTGGCCAATATTATTTAGAGAGATACACCTTATATTTATACACAGTCCTATATAGGCAATAGTTATTTTAAAAACTCACAGATCAATCATGAAAGTGTAATGGCAGCTGGGCACAGTGGCTCAAGCCTGTAATCCCAGCACTTTGGGAGGCCGAGGCAGGTGGATCACCTGAGGTCGGGAGTTCAAGACCAGCCTGACCAACATGGAGAAATCCTGTCTCTACTAAAAATACAATATTAGCTGGGTGTGGTGGTGCATACCTGTAATCCCAGCTACTCAGGAGGCTGAGACGGGAGAATCGCTTGAACCCGGGAGGCGGAGGTTACAGTGAGCCAAGATTGCGCCATTGCACTCCAGCCTGGGCATCAAGAGCAAAACTCCGTCTCAAAAAAGAAAAGAGAAGAGAAGAGTGTGTAATGGCAATTCAAACACCAACCATTGCTTATATATATTTTTCCTTTATAATACTAATTTTCCCATACCATTTCCTTTTTACCACATTTTTATTTTCCACCATGACTTCCAAAACTACACAATTCAAATCTGGAATTAAATACAGCTTTATGTCTTGTATTGTTAGAATTTGATCAATAACTCTATAATGTTGGCTATTAATAAATATAATAGCTAAAAGAATATCATTTAATTGACTAAATTATCTGAGATGACAATAGGGGTCATATTGCTTAAAATGGTCTTAATAAGGGACCTATGGTGGTTAGCACTCAAGTTAGATATAAATATATTTTTGCTTGAACTCAGGCTGTAAAATCAAAAGGCAACAAACATCAGTGCATACTCATCAATATCCTGTTGCTTCAGAGACCAGGCATAAAGGAAGATGACCTTGAATTATCTAAGGTCAACAAAACTATCTGACTGGAGGAATGTCCCATCTTTCTGTACCAATATTCTGATATCAAGATGTCTCCTAACAGTTCTTTCTTACTGTGAATTTTTATGTAACACACTCAAGTATTGTTTAATCAAGTTTCTGGTCCTAAATCTCATATATGGTAAAGTTCAGGGTATTATTCAGGAGGCCAAATCAATCTCTTATTAGAAATGCTTAACATTTCCTCTGACTGAGGTGAATCCTAAACAAAATAGTGAACATACTGTTTTAAAAATATGTAAGGGTTTGCCCCAAGAATTATTCCTGCATTAACATGTAGCATACAACTGACTCTAGATATTTAAGCGTACAGAACTTAAAGGGCAAATTACCTAGTTCAAACTATTAAGTAAAATTTTACTTAACTCTGATGTAAAAACTGTCAGATCTAAAATGAAATCAGCAGTAGTATTTTCATTTTAAAATATTAATTACAATTAAAGTATTTCCTGGCCAGGCGCAGTGGCTCACGCCTGTAATCCCAGCACTTTGGGAGGCCAAAGCGGGTGGATCACCCGAGGTCAGAAGTTCGAGACCAGCCTGGCCAACACAGTGAAACCCCGTCTCTATTAAAAACAATACAAAAATTAGCTGGGTGCGGTGGTGGGTGTCTGTAATCCCAGCTACTTGGGAGGCTGAGGCAGGAGAATCGCTTGAACCTGGGAGGCGGAGGTTGTGGTGAGCCAAGATCATGCCAATGCACTCCAGCCTGGCAACAGACTGAAACTCCATCTCAAAAAAAAAAAAAAAAAAGTTTTTCCTTAGTTAGGGGCAAAAAAAACCCCCAAAAACAAAGAAACAGTGCTACAGTGCTAGTTAGCAGAATCTCTTGGAATTACAGATACTGGTCAATGAAATCTATAATGCTCCTAAATCATAGGGAAAGTCTAAAGGAATAAAAGCAAGATAGATCGAGGGAAAATATCTTTAAGGTTGTCAGACACAGGTTATATCAAAACAAAATTTTTATAACATAATCCATATGTTGTTAGCATATGATTCAATATCAGGTAACCTGAACAACTATATTTTATAAGCATAAAAGCCAATTTAATTTAAAATTAGCCTTCAAAAATTAGTTTCACTACAAAACTACTATGGTTCAATCAGCAATAATGTTGAACTCTGACCTTTGGTGTCAGCATCAGTTAATTGCTCTTTGGCTACTTCCTCTTCTTCTTCAGCTATTGCCTGGAAGATTGCAGTCAGGAAGAAAAAAAGCAATTCACACAGTGGGCCTTCACTGTCATTTCCTACAAGAGCTTCCTCTAATACTTCTGTGAATAAAATGTTTAAAATGAATTTAAAGTTCTGTTCATGTACTGAAAAAACAACTCCACTGGAATAAACATGTAATCAACAATAGTATGTGCACCTATTTTCTTAAGCATCAATTTATGAAAGTATAACCAAGTATTATCCAAGCCAAAATAAGAAACAATTTATAATTACAATAAAATACAATAAAATCATAAGCCAAAGTCACCTCATTCAAGTAGGTCAAAATAGCCTCAATAGATCAACATATTTCATTTAAATTTAAGGCACGAATTAAGGCACATTTTAAAAATTATAGTTTTATTCTAATCTGAACAATGCAAATATTTGTTATTGTGCCACTGTTCTTGAGGGCTATATATGTGCAAATAGTGAATAGGAGAGGTCATTATCCGCATTAGGTTTTAATCCTAATATTGTGTCTAAGTCATAAATAAGTGTTTCTTATCTAATTCATCTCACCTAAACCAGCACTGTTTAGACCTCCTTGATCTATAAGGCACAGTGATTCTTGCCTCATCCGGCTCATAAGGAGAAATAAAAGAATTTGAAAGCCCCCCTAAAGAATACACTTTTATTAAAATAAGAGTGGCATTATAGGCTGGGCACAATGGCTCACACCTATAATGAGCCGAGACTGAGGCAGGCGGATCACGATGTCAGGAGATTGAGACCATCCTGGCTAACACAGTGAAACCTCATCTCTACTAAAAATACAAAAAAATTGGGCCGGGCGCAGTGGCTCACGCCTGTAATCCCAGCGCTTTGGGAGGCCAAGGTGGGCAGATCACAAGGTCAGGAGTTCAAGACTAGCCTGGCCAAAATGGTGAAACCCTTTGGCCTCTACTAAAAATACAAAAATTAGCTGGGCATGGTGGCGGGTGCCTGTAATTCCACCTACTCGGGAGGCTGAGGCAGAGAATTGCTTGAACCTAGGAGGTGAAGGTTGCAGTGAGCCAAGATTACGCACTACACTCCAACCTGGGTGATAGAGCGAGACTCTGTCTCAAAAAATAAATAAATAAATAAATACAAAAGAAAAAGAAAAAAATTAGCCAGGCCCGGTGGCAGGCGCCTGTAGTCCCAGCTACTTGGGAGGCTGAGGCAGAAGAATCGCTTGAACCCTGGAGGTGGAGCTTGCAGTGAGCTGAGATCTCACCACTGCACTCTAGCCTAGGCGACAGAGCAAGACTCTGTCTCAAGAAAAAAAAAAAAGAGTGGCATTATAATTCTCTATTTCAAAGTCTCTACACAGATTTTAAGAAAATTATTTTTCCATGTGACAGCCAAAAATTCAAAATCTGATCCAAATCTCTCCTTATACTAAACGCATTATAAATGTTTATACAAAGTAAAAGTATATAAGTACACAGGCCAAAGAGAATTACAAATTAAAGGTAGGCAATAGCCTGTCTGCAAACACCCATATACCACTCCCTGCTCAAGAAGTGGAGTCTATTCCACCATCCTGTTGAATCCCAAGGTGGCCTCTCACTGCTCTGACCAATGGAATGTGGCAGAAGTAAGGCTGTGCCAATTCCAGGCCTAGGCTTTAAGAAGGCTAGCAGTTTCTGCTTCCTGCTTCTTAGAGTCCCCAGGTGCCACATAATAAGTATGAGATACTCTGATGAGATGAAAGGCCACATGAAGAGGACCAAGGCACCAGAACCTGTGTGAGAAGAAGCCATTTTGAATATCTAGCTAGACCAGAGAGATCCCAACTCCAGTGCCCCCACAGAACTTTACGAGATGGCTTGTGTTTTTAAAGGCACTAAGTTTAGGATGAACTATAATGTAGCAATAGATAACTAGAGCACTTGCCTAGGGTTACTCCATCAGGAAACTCATCTTGAAGATCAAAAAGTTCCCCAAATGCATTAAGGAACTCCAAAACCATCAGAGCATCACCAAAGATTTCAGGAGGTAGTCTAGTTTTCACTGGTGTTGGTTCTGGAAGTTCCTGAAAGATTAAACAATTTATATAACTATGTAAACCAAGAAAAGGAAAACTTAAAAGGTAGAGATGACATACTTTTTACCTAACTATTAAGCATTATTCTTTGTAAGCTACTGGTTCTCAACCCTGGCTGTTTATCACAATCACCTTTGAAACTTCTAAAATTATAGATGTCCTGAACTTGTTCCAACTTTACTAAATCACAGTTCCTGAGAAGGGACTGGGAGAAAGGAACATTTTCCTTCCTTTTACTAAGAACATAACTTTAGGCTGAGTGTATTTCTGACTATATTTCCTGGTAAGAGTCTCTTAACCCACATTTTGAAGTCAAATCAGCTGTGAAATACTACCTTCAATGTACTACCTCCTTATGATTTGGAACATAATTAATCTACCATCCACTGATTTAGAAATTGTTCTTTATAAGCCAAGTTGAATGAGTTTGATTTGGACACTTTGGCCATTTCTGGAAACAGGCAGAATCCTTACCTAGCAATCAAGCTAAATGCATGCCTGGCTACAGTGGTTTTTGGATTATTAAGGATTACACAAACTGACCTATTATTTCTACAGAATAAGATCCATTATCAAAGCTGATTATAAAACACTAACAATACTACCTTGGAATTCTAAGTGTGAACATTTGCTTAACTAGCTATTTTCTCTCGGTTAAATATAAAGAAAAGAGGCTGCTATTAAATAAAAGAATGATTTCATCAGCAAAGCCACATAAGGCATGTAAAACCTATGTGTGCCAAACATCACATAACATGTTTATACCTTAAGGTCATCACATTCCATATCTTCTCTAGGTTTACTCCACTGTTTTAAGTATTCCACATATTTTCGCTTTTCTTCACGTAACTTCTCTCTTTCCTAAAAATTTTTAAAAGTTAGTAACAATTCATGTAAGAAATTTACATGGCAACATTGGCATCTCCTGAGAACTTGTTAGAAATGCAAATAGTTGGACCTTACCCCACACCTACTGAAGCAGTAACTCTGAGGTTAGGACTTGGCAATTGGTGTTCTAGCAAGCCCTCCTGGTGGTTTTTAATACATGCTAAAGTTTTAGAACCACTGATCAAAATAATACCTATCAAAATAATGCTATAAAGACTGAAAATGGGCCGAGTGCAGTGGCTCACACATGTAATTCCAGCACTTTGGGAGTCAGAGTCAGGTGGATCACTTGAGGTGAGAAGTTCGAGACCAGCCTGGCCAAAATGGCGAAACTCCATCTCTACTAAAAATACAAATATATATATATATATTTTTATATGATACAAATATATTTATATAAAAATATATTTTAAAAAATACAAATACATTTATTTTTTTTAATTTTTAAAAAATAAGTCTATAATATAGAATTATTTTATATATGTATATAAAAATAAGCTGGGCATGGTAGCATGTGCCTGTCATTCCAGCTACTCGGGAGGCTGAGGCAGAAGAAGCACTTGTACCCGGGAGGAGAGGGTTGCAGTGAGCTGAGATCACACCACTGCACTCCAGCCTGGGCAGCTCTTGAATAAATATTAATTTAATCTGACTTGATCTATAGCTTTCCCTCTACTTCCTATCAATAAGATCCTAGCAAAATAAATTATTAGACTGCCTAAAATGAAACTTCCCCTTATATTTGTAATACATTTGTTATTTTCAAGATTCATTTGAATCTGATAACAGCCTAGAGACACAAAGAGGGAACAATAATTAAAAGCAACAATATTAGAATAGATGGACTTCTTTCTTGTAATTTAGGCTATTTCTCTTACTCACTTGGTCTTTTGAAACTCTTACTTTTTGATTCTGGTGTTTGAAATTGCAAGATAAATATTAACTGCTAAATGTCTCTAATAAAGCAGTGTAAATAAAATATTTTACTATTTTTTCCAGTAAGTATATTTAATATGTTATTATATTATTCTCTTCTTTGAAATTTAGGAACAACAGAGGTAAACAGATGTACACATCAAATTTTCAACGTAAAATGGCCTAGATAGTTACGGAACTTGCTGTAACTTGAATAGTCTGCTTAAATAAATTATCCACCCCCAACTTCAGAAATAATTCTTATAGGATCAAATAAGGTTAGCATTCTAATTCATTGTTGTGAACAGTGTAAATAAGCACATGCTTGGGAAATATTTAGTGATGTATATGTATAGAAAGTTTTGAAAATATTCTTACCCTTTGATTTATTCTACTTCTACAAATTTATCCTGGGACATAGTCCAAAAAAAAGAAGACTTTATTCAGAAATTTGAACACAGCAGTATTATTTAAAGCACTTGGACTATTTAATGAGTTATGCAGTCATTAAAAATTCCACTTAAGATTATTTAATAACATGAAAGAATGTTTATGATCATGTTAGATTAAAAAAAGCATATAAAACTTTAAATGGTGAGTGATCTGTTTTTTTAAGGCACAGGATAAAGACTAGAAATAAACAAATCAAAGTGCTAATTCTATCTCTGGCCAGGTGCGGTGGCTCATGCCTGTAATCCTAGCACTTTGGGAGGTTGAGGTGGGCAGATCACTTGAGGTCAGGAGTTTCAGACCAGCCCGGCCAACATGGTGAAACCCCATCCCTAGTAAAAATACAAAAATTAGCCAGGCATGGTGGTGGGCACTTCTAATCCCAGCCACTCGGGAAGCTGAGGCAGGAGAACTGCTTGAATCTGGGAGGCAGAGGTTGCAGTGAGCCCAGATCAAACCACTGAACTTCAGCCTGAGCAAGAGAGTGACACTCAGTCTCAAAAAAAAAAAAAGTGTTAATTCTATCTCTAAATGTTACCATTAGATTTCTGGTGATTTTTCTGTTCTCTATGTTTTCTGGCGTAAACTTATATTAGACCTTCTACACCAACTCAATGGTCTATTTGACAAACATTTGGTTTCCATTCCAAGATGGCCGAATAGGAACAGCTCCGGTCTGCAGCTCCCAGTGTGATCGACGCAGAAGATGGTGATTTCTGCATTTCCAACTGAGTTACCTGGTTCATCTCATTGGGACTGGTTGGACAGTGGGTGCAGCCCATGGAGGGCAAGCTGAAGCAGGGTGGGGCATCGCCTCACCCGGGAAGCCCAAGGGGTTAGGGGATTTCCCTTTCCTAGCCAAGGCACGCCGTGACAGACTGCATCTGGAAAACTGGGACACTCCTGCCCAAATACTGCGCTTTTCCAACGGTCTTAGCAAACAGCACACCAGGAGATTATATCCTGCGCCTGGCTCAGCGGGTCCCACACCCACAGAGCCTTGCTCACTGCTAGCGCAGCAGTCTGAGATTGACCTGCAAGGCAGTAGCCTGGCTAGGGGGAGGGGTGTCCCCCATTGCTGAGGCTTGAGTAGGTAAACAAAGCGGCTGGGGAAGCTCAAACTGGGCAGAGTCCACTGCAGCTCTGCAAAGCCTGCTGCCTCTGGGGGCAGGGCATAGCTGAACAAAAGACAGGAGAAACTGCTACAGACTTAAACGTCCCTGCCTGGCAGCTCTGAAGAGAGCAGTGTTTCTCCCAGCACGGTTTTTGAGCTCTGAGAACAGACAGTGTCTCCTCAAGTGGGTCCCTGACCCCTGTGTAGCCTAAATGACACCTCATACAGGTAGGTGCCCCTCTGGGATGAAGCTTCCAGAGGAAGGATCAGGCAGCAATATTTGCTGTTCTGCAGGCTCCGCTGGTGATACCCAGGCAAGCAGGGTCTGGGGTGGACCTCCAGCAAACTCCAACAGACCTGCAGCTGAGGGACCTCATTCTCAGAAGGAAAACTAACAAACAGAAAGGAATAGCATCAACATCAACAAAAAGGACATCCACACCAAAACCCCACCTGTAGGTCACCAGCATCAAAGACCAAAGGTAGATAAAGACCACAAAAATAGGGAGAAACCAGAGCAGAAAAGCTGAAAATTCTAGAAACTGGAGCGCCTCCTCTTCTCCAAAGGATCACAGCTCCTCACCAGCAACAAAACAAAGAGGGACGGAGAATGACTTTGACGAGCTGACAGAAGTAGGCTTCGAAAGGTCAGTAATAACAAACTTCTCCAAGCTAAAGGAGGATGTTCAAACCCATCACCAAGGAAGCTTAAAAACCTTGAAAAAAGACTAGACGAATGGCTAACTAGAATAAACAGTGTAGAGAAGACCTTAAATGACCTGATGGAGCTGAAAACCATGGCACGAGAACTATGTGACACATACACAAGCTTCAATAGACAATTCAATCAAGTGGAAGAAAGGGTATCAGTGATTGAAGATCAAATTAATGAAATAAAGCAAGAGGAGAAGTTTAGAGAAAAAAGAGTAAAAAGAAATAAACAAAGTCTCCAAGAAATATGGGACTATGTGAAAAGACCAAATCTATGTCTGATTGGTGTACCTGAAAGTGATGGGGAGAATGGAACCAAGTTGGAAAACACTCTTCAGGATATTATCCAGGAGAACTTCCCCAGCCTAGCAAGGCAGGCCAACATTCAAATGCAGGAAATACAGAGAACACCACAAAGACACTCCTCGAGAAGAGCAACCCCAAGACACATAAATGTCAGATTCGCCAAGGCTGAAATGAAGGAAAAAATATTAAGGGCAGCCAGAGAGAAAGGTCGGGTTACCCACAAAGGGAAGCCCATAAGACTAACAGCGGATCTCTCAGCAGAAATGCTACAAGCCAGAAGAGAGTGGGGGCCAATATTCAACATTCTTAAAGAAAAGAATTTCAACCCAGAATTTCATATCCAGCCAAACTAAGCTTCATAAGTGAAGGAGAAATAAAATCCTTTCCAGACAAGCAAATGCTGAGAGATTTTGTCACCACCAAGCCCACCTTACAAAAGCTCCTGAAGGAAGCACTAAACATGGAAAGGAACAACTGGTACCAGCCACTGCAAAAACATGCCAAAATGTAAAGACTATTGATGCTAGGAAGAAACTGCATCAACTAACGGGCAAAATAACCAGCTAACATCATAACGACAGGATCAAATTCACACATAACAATATTAACCTTAAATGTAAATGGGCTAAATGCCCCAAGTAAAAGACACAGACTGGCAAATTGGATAAAGAGTCAAGACCCATCAGTGTGCTGTATTCAGGAGACCCATCTCACATGCAGAGACACATATACGCTCAAAATAAAGGGATGGAGGAAGATCTACCAAGCAAATTGAAAGCAAAATAAAGCAGGGGTTACAACCCTAGTCTCTGATAAAACAGACTTTAAACCAACAAAGACCAAAAGAGACAAAGAAGGCCATTACATAATGGTAAAGGGATCAATTCAAAAAGAAGAGCTAACTATCCCAAATATATATGCACCTAATACAGGAGCACCCAGATTCATAAAGCAAGTCCTTAGAGACCTACAAAGAGACTTAGACTCCCACACAATAACAATGGGAGACTTTAACTCCTACTGTCAATATTGGACAGATCGACGAGACAGAAGGTTAACAAGGATATCCAGGACTTGAACTCAGCTCTGCACCAAGCGGATCTAACAGATATCTACAGAACTCTCCACCCCAAATCAACAGAATATACATTCTTCTCAGCACCACATCACACTTATTCCAAAACTGACCACATAGTTGGAAGTAAAGCACTCCTCAGCAAATGTAAAAGAAGAGAAATCACAACAAACTGCCTTTCAGACCACAGTGCAATCACATTAGAACTCAGGATTAAGAAACTCATTCCAAACTGCACAACTACATGGAAACTGAACAACCTGCTCCTGAATGACTACTGGGTAAGTAACGAAATTAAGGCAGAAATAGAGATGTTCTTTGAAACCAATGAGAACAAAGACACAATGTACCAGAATCTCTGGGACACATTTAAAGCAGTGTGTAGAGGGAAATTTATAGCACTAAATGCCCACAAGAGAAAGAAGGAAAGATCTAAAATTGACACCCTAACATCACAATTAAAAGAACTAGAGAAGCAAGAGGAAACAAATTCAAAAGCTAGCAGAAGGCAAGAAAAAACTAAGATCAGAGCAGAACTGAAGGGGATAGAGACACAAAAAACCCTTTAAAAAAAAATCAGTGAATCCGGGAGCTGGTTTTTTGAGAAGATCAACAAAATTGATAGACCGCTAGCAAGACTAATAAAGAAGAAAAGAGAGAAGAATCAAATAGACATAATAAAAAACAACAAAGGGGATATCACCACCGATCCCACAGAAATACAAAGTACCATCAGAGAATACTATAAACACCTCTACACAAATAAACTAGAAAATCTAGAAGAAATGGATGAATTCCTGGACACATACACCCTCCCAAGACTAAACCAGGAAGAAGTTGAATCTCTGAATAGACCAATAACAGGTTCTGAAATTGAGGCAATAATTAATAGCCTACAAACCAAAAAAAGTCCAGGACCAGACGGATTCACAGCCAAATTCTATCAGAGGTACAAAGAGGAGCTGGTACCATTCCTTCTGAAACTATTCCAATCAACAGAAAAAGAGGGACTCCTCCCTAACTCATTTTATGAGGCCAACATCATCCTGATACCAAAGCCTGGCAGAGACACAACAAAAAAAGAGAATTTTAGACCAATATCCCTGATGAACATCGATGTGAAAATCCTCAATAAAATACTCACAAACCGAATCCAGCAGCACATCAAAAAGCTTATCCACCATGATCAAGTGGGCTTCATCCCTGGGATGCAAGGCTGGTTCAACATATGCAAATCAATAAACGTAATCCATCACATAAACAGAATCAATGACAAAAACCACATGATTATCTCAATACATGCAGAAAAGACCTTCAACAAAATTCAACATCCCTTCATGCTAAAAATGCTCAATAAACTAGGTACTGATGGAACGTATCTCAAAATAATTAGAGCTATTTATGACAAACCCACAGCCAATATCATACTGAATGGGTAAAAACTGGAAGGATTCCTTTTGAAAACCAGCACAAAACAAGGATGCCCTCTCTCACCACTCCTATTCAACATAGTATTGGAAGTTCTGGCCAGTGCAATCAGGCAAGATAAAGAAATAAAAGGTATTCAGTTAGGAAATGAGGACGTCAAATTGTCTCTGTTTGCAGATGACATGATTGTATATTTAGAAAACCCTATCATCTCAGCCCAAAATCTCCTTAAGCTGATAAGCAACTTCAGCAAAGTCTCAGGATACAAAATCAATGTGCAAAAATCACAATCATTCCTATACACCATTAACAGAAAAACAGAGAGCCAAATCATGAGCAAACTCCCATTCACAATTGCTTCAAAGAGAATAAAATACCCAGGAATCCAACTTACAAGGGATGTGAAGGACCTCTTCAAGGAGAACTACAAACCACTGCTCAACGAAATAAAAGAGGACACAAACAAATGGAAGAACATTCCATGCTCATGGATAGGAAGAATCAATATCGTGAAAAATGGCCATATTGCCCAAGTTATTTATAGATTCAATGCCATCCCCATCAAGCTACCAATGACTTTCTTCACAGAATTGGAAAAAACTACTTTAAAGTTCATATGGAACCAAAAAAGAGCCCGTATTGCCAAGACAATCCTAAATAAAAAAAAGAAAGCTGGAGGCATCATGCTACCTGACTTCAAACTATACTATAAGGCTACAGTAACCAAAACAGCATTGTACCAGTACCAAAACAGATATATAGACCAAAGGAACAGGACAGAGGCCTCAGAAATCACACCACGCATCTACAACAATCTGATCTTTGACAAACCTGACAAAAACAAGAAATGGGGAAAGGATTCCCTATTTAATAAATGGTGCTGGGAAAGCTGGCTAGCCATATGTAAGAAAGCTGAAACTGGATCCCTTCCGTATACCTTATACAAAAATTAATTCAAGATGGATTAGAGACTTAAATATTAGACCTAAAACCATAAAAACCCTAGAAGAAAACCCAGGCAATACCATTCAGGACATAGGTATGGGCAAAGACTTCAAGACTAAAACACCAAAAGCAATGGCAACAAAAGCCCAAATTGACAAATGGCATCTAATTAAACTAAAGAGCTTCTGCACAGCAAAAGAAACTACCATCATAGTCAACAGGCAACCTACAGAATGGGAGAAAATTTTTGCAGACTACCCATCTGACACAGGGCTAATATCCAGAATCTACAAAGAACTTAAATTTACAAGAAAACAACATAACAACCCCATCAAAAAGTGGGCAAAGAATATGAACAGACACTTCTTAAAAGAAGACATTTATGCAGTCAACAGACACATGAAAAAATGCTCATCATCACTGGCCATCAGAGAAATGCAAATCAAAACCACAACGAGATACCATCTCACACCAGTTAGAATGGCAATCATTAAAAAGTCAGGAAACAACAGATGCTGGAGAGGATGTGGAGAAATAGGAATGCTTTTACACTGTCGGTGGGACTGTAAACTAGTTCAATCATTGTGGAAGACAGTGTGGCGATTCCTCAAGGATCTAGAACCAGAAATACCATTTGACCCAGCCATCCCGTTACTAGGTACACACCCAAAGGATTATAAATCATGCTGCTATAAAGACACATGCACATGTATGTTTATTGCTGCACTATTCACAATAGCAAAGACTAGGAACCAACCCAAATGTCCATCAATGATAGACTGGATTAAGAAAATGTGGCACATATGCACCATGGAATACTATGCAGCCATAAAAAAGGATGAGTTCATGTCCTTTGCAGGGACATGGATGAAGCTGGAAACCATCATTCTGAGCAAACTATCACAAGAACAGAAAACCAAACACCGCATGTTCTCACTCATAGGTGGGAACTGAACAATGAGAACACTTGGGCACAGGGTGGGGAACATCACACACAGGGGCCTGTTGTGGGGTGGGCAGCAGGAGGAGAGATAGCATTAGGAAAAATACCTAATGTAAATGACGAGTTAATGGGTATAGCAAACCAACATGGCACATGTATACCTATGTAACAAACCTGCACACTGTGCACATGTACCCTAGACATTTAAAAAAAAAAAAATTCAAGGGAGACTACAGACAACTAAAATGAGCACGGAGCATGTAACATGATCCTCTAAGGCTACTTGTGAATATCCCGAGAAATCTCTGAAAATGACTGACTTTGGAGGAAACCAGCTATAGAATTCTCTAAGGAATACGTACCACTCAAGACCACAATCAAAGATTTGATGAAACACTATTATTACACCTTATTTTTCAAATAGGATAAGAACACAGTACTACATTCTTGTTTTTTTTTTTTTTTTTTTTGAGACAGAGTCTTGTTCTGTCACCCAGGCTGGTGTGCAGTGGCATGATCTTGGCTCACTGTAACCTCCACCCATGTTCAAGCAATTCTCCTGCCTCAGTCTCCTTAGTAGTTGGGATTACAGGTGCGTACTACCATGCCCAGCTAATTTTTGTATTTTTAGTAGAGATGGGGTTTCACCATGCTGGCCAGGCTGGTCTCGAACTCTTGACCTCATGATCTGCCTGCCTTGGCCTCCCAAAGTGCTGGGATTACAGGTGTGAGCCACTGCGCCCAGCCTATTTTATTTTTCAAACTGTGTATTTTACCTCTTAAAGTTTTACATATAAACTTTTACATATATAATCTTCCCTAAATTTGGAAGTCTAAACAATGAAATCATTTAGAACTGCATTCTAAAAGAGGTTTTAAGTGATGTGTAAAGGCATGTTAAATTTTCCAAAGCAAAAGGGAGATAAAACAATCAGCTTTCTATGCACATTCATAAATGTGAAAGAAAGTAGTAAAAGCATTTGAAAATCAACCATGGAGGTAGATATGTAAAGTAGCAGTACTATATGTAGAGAGTATAGCTAATATACTCAAATGAATACCTTCTCTCTTTCTACTTTAAGCCTCTCTTTTTCTTCTTTTTTCTTTAGTCTCTCCTCTTCAACAATTTTTTTCAGTTCTTCCCTCTTTTTCTCTTTATCTTCTTTTTCTTTTTTCTTCGCTTCTAGGGCATCTGCTTTTTCTCTTTTTAATTTAGCCTTTTCAAAAGCTGTGGAGAAAAATCAAACTTAGAACTATATATAGACAAAAAAGAACACTTGGCAATTTTTTTTGATATAACGACAGAATCCTTGAAATAAATGAGATTAGTAGAGACTCTCAAAATTCCTAGAGGGAACCAGCAGGTGATTAAAATAGGAAAAGCAAATTGGCTAAGTTTATGACAAACTACAGTATTGGGACAAACATATATGTGCCTTTGGAAGCCCTAATACCCAAAGTGTTATCTGAAGACCAGCAGCAAAGTTATCATCACCTTGTTAAAAAATGCAGAATCTCATTCCCCAACCAGACCTACTAATTTAGAATCTTCATTTTAACAAGATCCCCAAGTGATTCATATGTATATTCAAGTTTGGGAAGCAATGTTTTAAAAGGCTTTGTGAATCAAACAAAATAGCCCCAGTTTGTAAGCCCCGGACACTCAAACTTCTGCTTAATCTAGCACTAAGCAATTTAATAGGGCATATGCAAGACCATGAAATTTTAAGAGATGAAGTGGTCTTATATAAAACAAGCAAACAAATAAACAATAGTTATCTGATAGAAAAAATAACTGCACTTCAAAACAATTAACCAGGAACATGCCATTTCAGAAATATCCCCCACTCAGGCACAGAGAAATATTCTTTCTTATTCCTAATCAGCTTTTGGAAAGAATGTTAAAACTCACCCAGTGACTTCATTTCTTCTTGTTTCAAAAGTTTATCTCTTTCTTTAGTAGCTTTGTTCCTATAACTTGCAAGAGTCTGTTTATTAGCAACATTGTCCTCCTAAAAAAACAAACCACACCAGTATGCCTGGTTCTTATAGTAAGAATAAAAAGCAAAAAAATTAAAACTTTCAGCAATTACACTTTCTTTATACTAAAATGATTTTTTTTCTTTTCTTTTTTTTTGAGACAAAGTCTCGCTCTATCCCTCAGGCTGGAGTGTAGTGGTGTGATCTCGGCTCACTGCAACCTCTGCTTCCTGGGCTCAAGTGATTCTTCTCCCTCAGCCTCCTGAGTAGCTAGGATTACAGGCATGTGCCACCACACCCGGCTAAGTTTTTTTAATATTTTTAGTAGATACGGGGTTCTGCCATATTGGCCAGGCTGGTCTTGAACTCCTGACCTCGAGTGGGCTACTCACCTCTGCCTCCCAAAGTGCTGGGATTACAGGTGTGAGCCACCATGCCCAGTCTAAAATGAGTTTTTATTCTAAAGTATAATTGGGCCGGGCACAGTGGCTCATGCCTGTAATCGTAGCATTTTGGGAAGGCAAGGCAGATAGAATACTTGAGGTCAGGCATTCGAGAGCAGCCTGGCCAACATGATGAAACCCCATCTCTACTAAAAATGCAAAAATTAGCTGGGAGTGGTGACATGCACTTGCAGCCCCAGCTACTCAGGAGGCTGAGGGAGGAGAACTGCTTGAACCCAGGAGGTGGAGGTTGCAGTGAGCTAAGATTGTGCCATGGTACTCCAGTATGGGTGACAGAGTGAGACTCCATCTCAAAAAAAAAAAAAAAAAAAAAAGTGCAACTGAATTGTTAATAACTCTAATCTTAGTAATACACAGAACATGAGTTAACTCTGTAGCTCTATAAATTATTACAAGAATATCTCAGGAAAAATTGGTAATACATAGAAAGAGCCTTAAAAATGCTTTATAAACTTTCAGCTTACTTTATAAACTAGATGGTGTAAATATCAAATATGAAAGATGCAGAAAAAAGACATACCAGAAACATTATTGTGGCCAATGTCAAATTTTATTTTTATTTTATTTCTTCTAAGAATAATGTCTCTAACCTAATTAACTTGTGTAGGTTTTTTTTGTTTTGTTTTTTTAAGACAGAGTCTTGGCTTTGTCGTCCAGGCTAAAGTGCAATGTGGCATGATCTCGGCTCACAGCAACCTTGGCCTCTGTCTGCCTTCCGGGTTTGAGCAATTCTCGTGCCTCAGGCTCCTGTATTTTTAGTAGAGACAGAGTTTTGCCATGTTGGCCAGGCTAGTCTAGAACTCCTGGACTCAAATGTCTACCCACCTCAGCCTCCCAAAGTACTGGGATTACAGGCAAGAGCCACTGTGCCCGGCTGCATTATTGCTTTTTAAAAACCCCCTATAACTTCCTCCTGTCAGAATTTATTCCTATTTTACACTTCAATCCCATAGTTTACTCCCTGCTTTACATTTCAGTAATTGCTCATGTGCTTGCTTCCACTTTGGTATAAAATCCTTGTGGTATGAAAGTCATATCTAATTCACACCTGAAACTTCTACAAGCCTCATTACTGAGCAGTTATCAACATATAGTACATACTCACATATTTTTTGGTGAGGTAATGAGTTTCTTCCTTTAGGCTATGGATGTGAGGGGAGACAAACATACTTCTTGATTCTGAATACTGTTTTACTAACAGTGAAAATGTAGTTTTAATCAATTCTCTACTTACCTGACTAATAGGTATTCGTTTGGGAGGTCTCCCTCTTCGTCTGTTAGCAGGACTGAAGATAAATGTGGGCGGATCATCAGGAAAGAAATAAGAAAAATCTTGTTCTGCTATTTTATACGTTGAAAGAGATGATGCCTTAACATAAAGACATAGGGTACAGTAATAACACATTAGTAAACAATATACAGATATGCCCTAACATGTCATATGGCCACTATTAATGCTGTTAAAAGACCAGGATAGGCTGGGTACAGTGGCTCACACCTGTAATCCCAGCACTTTGGGAGGCCAAGGCGGGCAGATCATGATGTCAAGAGATCGAGACCATCCTGCCCAACATGATGAAACCCCATCTCTACTAAAAATACGAAAATTAGCTGGGCATGGTGGTGCATGTCTGTAGTCCCAGGTACTTGGGAGGCTGAGGCAGAAGAACTGCTTAAACCTGGGAGGTGGAGGTTGCAGTGACCAGAGATCACGCCACTGCACTCCAGCCTGGACCCCATCTCAGAAAAAAAAAAGAAAAAAAAATAAGGATAAAAACATTAGAATTTTATGCATTATTGTGTAGTAAAATACGTTTTAATTGGTTTAACCAATCCTTTTTCCACTATATAATTAATTAGCCTTACCAGAAAGAAAACCACAATTCAAAGATTACATTACAATAAAATACCTCAAGAATGGTTGTACAGTTTCTTGTATTTCAAAATTATATATTATACAATACTTTATTTTGCTTTGACAAATTTTGTGAGATTTTCTATGTAAATGAATAATCAATCCATATATTTAACATTAAAAATCCACTGTATTAACCCGATAAATTTTTCGTAACCATTTGCCAACTGCTGAACATTTATTCAGATTTTCCTCCCAGGGTAGAGTAATAATTTAAATACTTAATGTATCAAATTTCCCATTACATCCCTCTAGTCCTGATAAAAGCAGAAATACTTGCAAATTTCTATAAAGTTTAAACAAAGAATTTAAGTTCAGAAGTCAACCTTATTCTTGCCAGAAATGGTGTGGTTCTAGAATAATTACTAAATCCAAGAGTTTATCTCCTTTTACCTTGTATCTAGAATTTGCCTTTTAAAGTTTTTTTATTTTAATTTTATTTATCTATTTATTTATTTTGAGACAGAATCTTGCTCTGTCACCCAGGCTGGAGTGTAGTGACGTGATCTCGGCTCACTGCAACCTCTGCCTCCTAGGTTCAAGTGATTCTCCTGCCTCAGTCTCCTGAGTAGCTGAGATTACAGGTGTGTGCCACCACATCCAACTAATTTTTGTATTTTTAGTAGAGACAGTGTCTTACCATGTTGGCCAGGCTGGTCTTGAACTCCTGACCTCAAGTGATCTGCCCGCCTTGGCCTCCCAAAGTGCTGGGATTACAGGCATAAGCCACTGTGCCCAGTCTTGCTTACCTTTTATCCATGTGCAACCCTAGACTTTTTGTTATTTTTGACCTAATGGCCAAGATCATCATTCTTCCTCTCAAGCAAATGAAAACAAGTGCCATTTACAGAAATACCTTTCAGGAAATGTGTGAGAAAATGATGATACAAAATACAAAAAGTTAACAAAACAGAAAAGGGTATTTTGTGTATAATTATTTTTGTGGGTAGAGCACAGCTTTAAACACCTAGAATTCAACCAGTTCTGGCCATGTAATAAATCAAGAATCTATCAAAATTTCACATTAAAGAAGATTTCATTAAAATGATCATATTCCATCCCACATAATCTCTGAATTATGTGGGATAACAGGATTATCTATGGAATAGAATTATGTAATTGTCTACAGAATTGCACCTTAAATATGAATATAAAGCACATGGGTGGTTGCGTCTCAAATATATATACACTCATAAAGGCCAAAATACGTTTTAGTACATTAATTGCCAAAGTTCCTTATTCATACACACAATACACAAGACCCACATTTTTGTGTACTTGTAGGTACTCCTAACAGCAGTCTATGCTCACCAAAACTGGTTATCAAACTTTGTGTGCTTGCTCACAAAGTGCTGTGCTGATATAATTTGGCTCTGTGTCCCCACCCAGATCTCATGTGGAATTGTACTCCCCAGTGTTAAAGAACAGGCCTGGTAGGAGGTGACTGAATCATGGAGCGGAATTCCCCCTTGCTGTTCATGAGATCTGGTTGTTTGAAACTACGTAGCACCTCCCACTTCACGCTCTCTCCTGCCAGCCATGTGAAGATGTGCTTGCTTTCCCTTTGCTTTCTGCCAAGATTGTAGGCTTCCAAAGGCCTCCCCAGAAGCAGAAGCATGTACAGCCCACAAAACTATGAGCTGATTAAACCTCATTTCTTTATAAATTACTCAGTCTCAGGTATGTCTTTATAGCAGTGTGAGAATGGATTAATACACCAGCATATCCATTAATAATCTTCTATTACACTCTAAGTGAAAAATGTTTATTGTGACCTTAATTCCCATTTATTTGAGTAAAGCTGATCTTCTTTCCATGTTCATTGACTTTTTCCTTGGTGAAATATTTGCTGATTTCTTTTATCACCATTTTCCAATTGGGTCATCTTTGCTCACTGATGTGTAAGAAATCTTTATAAATTAGAGAAATTGGCCAACTGGTGTTTACAATACACATATACAACTATTCACATATATCGATTGCCTACCAAGTGTCAGGCACTGTTCTAACCATTTATTGGTTAGATCATTAAAACTTTTTGTAAGTTTTAATCATTAAAAAAGTTTTAAATCATTAAACTTTTTGTAAGCATCATTTAATATGGCTACCTGATAATGCTATAGATAGAGCATAATTGAATCTTATCAAGGCAGATACATAAATATGCTCACATTTTTAAAAAATTATTTTTCAGATGACGCTATCTTACGTTTTCAAGTTTTTATATTTCTTCCACTGTGAATTTTAATCATATCTATTTGACCATTTTCCTACTGGGGTGCATATGTTTTTCTAGTTAATTTGCGTTCTTCATTATATTTACTCAAGGCATTTTTCCCCCAGTGCTTGCCCTTGAAATCTATGCATGACTTTTTTTTTTTTTTTGCCTGATACGGAGTCTCCTGTTGCTCAGGCTGGAGTGCAGTGGCGCGATCTTGGCTCACTTATGCATGACATTTTAAAACTTATGTTTATGCTCAATCTCATCCTTGGTATTTTTTTTCTATTTCTCCTAAGTACCTCGTCATATTTAACATTAAAATTTGTTTCATTTCTTTTGAGTTAGATTTAACTTTATTATTCCAATAGTTAACCAAGTGTCCATTTTTTAAATCAATCTTGTCTCTAGAGACCTGAAATGTTAACTTTTCGCATAAACTCATTCTTTTTTTAAAGTTTCTCTTCTTTTTAAACATGTATATATAGTGAAATGCACAAATCTTACACATGCAGGAGATGATTTGTGACAAATGCATACATCTCTCTAACCCATTCTACTGCCTTTTTAAACTTTTAAGTTCAGGGGTGCATTTACAGGTTTATTACATAGGTAACATGTGTCATGGGTGTTTTGTTGTGCAGATTACTTTATCACCCAGGTTTTAAGCAAGTACCAATTATTTTTCCCCATCCTCTCCCTCCTCCCACCTTCTGACAGGCCCCAGGTACGTGCTGTTTCTGCTTTTTTTTTTTTTTTTTTTTAAGAGACAGGGTCTTGCTACATTCCCCAGGCTGGACTTGAAATCCCAGCCTCACATGATCTTCCCACCTCAGCTTTAGGAGTAGCGGGGACTACAGGCATGAGGCTCCATTCTATTGCTTTTTTTACTTGGTGTGTCTTTATCCCAATAAAAGTTGAATATTTTGTATTTTAAAAAATTACTTTAAGTTTTACCATTTAACTTTTTACTTGGTGTGCAATGTGAAATCTCTAAAACTTGACTTTTTCCTCTCAAAATGGTTATTAACAAAATATAATGTCTGCTTAGTATTAGCATGATACATTATTATTATTATTATTATTATTATTATTATTATTATTATTTTGAGACAGGGTCTCACTCTGTTGTCCACGCTGGAGTGCAGTGGTACAATCACAGCTCACAGCAGCCTTGGTGATCCTTTTACTTCAGCTTCCTAAGTAGCTGGGACTACAGTTACCACCACCACACCCAGGTAATTTTTGTAATTTCTGTAGATACAGGGTTCACCATGTTTCCCAGGCTGGTCTCCTGGGCTCAAGCAATATGTACACTTTGGCCTCCTAAAGTGCAAGGATTACAGGAGTAAGCCACGGTGCCCAGCCAATGCTCTTTTTATTATACATTGTTCTTTCATCTAGTAGGCTCTGTTTAGCATTGTTCTTTGAATCTGTCTATTCTTCATAAGCCAGAACCACACTACAGGTATTAGGAAGCTATAGTTGCCCCACTTGATAACTTTTCTTTTTCCAAATTTTCTATTTTCACCTGTCCTTGTTGATCTTTTTTATAAGTGGTAGTAACTGAACCACCTAGCAATTCTAGCAATTTTAAAAATAGTAATTAATCTAATAAATATTTTTCAGAAGTACTAAAAATTGGCTCCAGATTTAAAAAGAGCAATCTTTAATCATCTTTGAAATAACATTTCAGCAATGTTGTAACTTTATAACACTACCCATTTTGTTTTCTGTCTTCCAACAAATAATTTCATTAACTACCTTTATTTTAATGATTCCATCTTGTGGTTCACAGTGTTGCTTCAGAAAAAGCTTTAGTTTATCACGAGAAAATAGGTGTTTTCTCCGGCTACAGGAAGGAAGGAAGTCAAAGAGAGTAGTGTTAACATCAAAGAGTTCAACCCAAACTCCGTAATTTCTGTAAATTTATAACCTGAATTTCAAGCCTAGGAATCAAAGGATACTTCATCTTCTAACAGTATTTATGTAGAAGTTACAAGAAACTTTTACAGAGGTATTTATGTAGGAAGTTATAAGATCTACATGAGTGAATCTATTATAAAAAGTCTATTACAAAAACAGCATATGCATTTGTTGTTTAGGGGCCACTGGGAAAACAAACTTCAAGAGCCAGACGCGGTGGCTCACGCCTGTAATTCCAGCACTTTGGGAGGCCGAGGTGGGTGGATCACGAGGTCAGGAGATTGAGACCATCCTGGCTAACATGGTGAAACCCTGCCTCTACTAAAACTACAAAAAATTAGTGGTGTTGGTGGGCGCCTGTAGTCCCAACTACTCGGGAGGCTGAGGCAGGAGAATGGCATGAATCTAGGAGGCAGTGAGCTGAGATCACACCACTGCACTCCAGCCTGGGCAACAGAGCAAGACTCCATCTCAAAAAAAAAAAGAAAAAAGTAAACAAAAAAGAAAACAAACTTTAAGGAAAATATGCTATAGAGAGTAAATCAAATTTTATAACATTAGATTATTACCCCTACAAGTATAATCATTAAAATTCTCTTAAAAATTAAAATCAGGCCAGGCACAGTGGCTCACGCCTGTAATCCCAGCACTTTGGGAGACTGAGGAGGGTGGATCACTTGAGGTCAGGAGTTCGAGACCAGCCTGGCCAACATGGTGAAACCCCATCTCTACTGAAAATACAACAAGAATTAGCTGGGCGGTATGGCACATGCCTGCAATCCCAGCTACTCGGGAGGCTTAGGCTGGAGAATCGCTTGAGCCTGGGAGGCGGAGGGTGCAGTGAGCTGAGATTGCACTGCTGCACTCTAGTCTGGGAGACAGAGTGAGACCCTGTCTCAAAAAAACAAAGCAAAACAAAACAAAACAAAAAAATTAAAATCAGTAGACTACCAGAAATCATATTAAGTGCTGCAAATCAACATTCAAGTGGATATTGTAAACAAAGTTGAACATAGCTTATATCAAATTTTAAAACATTTTGTATTTAAATCTCATGACAACCAACAAATTAGTGGGATGAAAATTAAAAGAGGCTTAAAATTAATATTCTAAAACATACTGTTTTTTATTCTCCCTTGCCCCCCAATTAAAAACAACCACAAGAGTAACCACCACCACCACAAACAAAACAAAACCAATAGAAAAGAAATAGAAGTATTTTTCTGGAAAAAAGTAAATGTTTTGAGTTCAATGTATTCCTTTCAAGAAAAAGCCAAGTTAAAAGCTCCAGTAAGTGAATAAACAATATATGATTTTTAAGTAGTGGCCTTCCCAAAAATGTATAGTTAGCCCTCCATATCTGTAGATCAAAAGTATTTGGAGAAAATAAAAACTGCATCTGTACTAAACATGTATAGACTTTTTTTGTTGGTCAGTATTCCCTAAACAATACAGTATAACAATGAATTATACTTCATTTACATTGTATTAGGTATTATACATAATCTGGAGATGATTTAAAGCATATGGGAAGATGTGTGTAGGTTAGATGCAAATACTACACCATTTTATGAAATTTGAACATCCAAAGATTTCCCTCCCACACAGATAAACAAGGATAACTATATTCTTTTCCTAGATTTAAAGCTCCATGAGAACAAGGACTCCGCTATATCTCTGCACCATACAGTAGCTGGTAAAGAGAAGGTAATTACTTGTTCACTGCTGAAGAAACTAGTCCTCAAGGACTACATTAGTTTACATGGTAGCTACTAGCCACATATTGTTTATTTATAAATAAAATTTAAAACTCAGTTCCCTCATTCTTTCTAGCTACATTTCAAATACTCAATAGCGACACATGGCTGTTGGATAGCATACATATAACATTTCCATTATAAAAGAAAGTTCTGTCGGGCGCGGTGGCTCGCGCCAGCACTTTGGGATGCCAAGGTGGGTGGATCACAAGGTCAGGAGATCGAGACCACCCTGGCTAACATGGTGAAATCCTGTCTCTACTAAAAAAAAAATACAAAAAATTAGCCGGGCATGGTGGCGGGCGCCTGTAGTCCCAGCTTCTTGGGAGGCTGAGGCAGGAGAATGGTGTGAATCAGGGAACCAGAGCTTGCAGTGAGCCGAGAATGCGCCACGGCACTCCAGCCTGGGCAACAGAGCAAGACTCCATCTCAAAAAAAAAAAAAAAAAAAAAAAAGGAAAGTTCTACATGTCAATGCTACTCTAGCATATCAAGTCTTCTTCTTTATTAGAGGAATATTACCATCTCTTTATTAAAAAAATAGCATCGTACTATTTTTTGATGCTAACAAAGACCTATAAGTCATTTAAGTCTTTTATTATGAAGTATAACTTTCTCACCTTGTAATTCTTTGGCTTACAAATTAGGAAAAAAATGAGCTAACCAAGACTGTAACCATGGTCTAGCAGAATAATTAAAGTATAAGTCAAAAAGTAAATAGAAAAATGAAAAATATTAAATAGGGAATTACATTATATAAGTAACATCCTGAACTAAATGCAAAAGAAAAAAACTCAACTGTGAATAAGGAAAATATCTGTAGTCTCAACAGTGCTACTCATGAGCCCATAAACTAAACAAATTTTTAAAAGTTTGAATAATCAAACATTAGTTTTGGAATATTATTTTTGAATATACAGTAAAATGTAGAATGCTCTAGAGATCTTAAACTAATGACGAGCCCCCCAAAACCAACAAACCAACAAACTACACATACCTCAATACAGCCACAGAAAGTGATATATCTATCTCAGGATTCTCTTAATACTTATATTATTACCACTTTTGTTTGGACACATGAATATATATGGAACAAAAGGGATGAGAACACAAGCAAAAATTATTTTACGTTAAATGAAATACAAGACTGACTCCTAGGTGGCAGGTTGATAGTTGGCTGATATCATCTTACTTTCAGATGACTAAGAGTCTAAACCCAACAGGCAACAATAGGGATTTTCCTAAAATATATCTGTATAACCTAAAGCCAGTTATTTTATGTATTAACTACTCACTAAAGCAACTTCTTATATTAACTTCTGTCTCCTCTGATTAGGCCTCAAACAGGAACTTTTTAAAGATACTCATTTTTTATGATTTAGCTTTCTTAATGAATAGGAAAAAACTGATCAAATGTTTGTCTAATGAATACTACAAATGTTAACATTTATAAGTACCTTCATTAATATTAAAAATTGAGTTATCTCATGAAAAGTACTTCATAAATAGGACCCTTTTAAATTCTTTAGATAGAAGACTATTTGGGGTTAGTCATCTAAACAAAGGGCTCCATCAGTCCATTAGGATTTTTTTTTTAAATAGAGACAGGGTCTTGCCACATAGTCCAGGCTGGTCTTGAACTCCTGGCCTCAAGCGATCCTCCTGGCTTGGCCTGTCAAAGTGCTAGGATTACAGACGTGAGCTACTGCACCTGGCCTTCATCAAGATTCTTAGGATTTATTTTAATCAGTCTATGAACATATAAATGTACATTTATTTTTTAAAAGGAAAGCAATCACAGTACTTCCTATTTCTTCTATATCAGACCTTCTTAATCTTACATAATTATTCTACTTTAAACTACTATTGAGAAGATAGTGAGTTTTACCTGATTTGTGTTGCTTTAACAATAGCAGACTCATATAATTCTTTTTTAGTGGGTTGCACTTTATACTTGAATAGTAAGGGATCAATTGCATCTTTTTTCTTCCTAAAAAGAGGAGGGAAAAGACAAATCAGTTAATAATTTGGAAAATGAAATTTTAAATGGAAACCTAGTAAGAATACACTATAACAAAATCACCTATGTCAAACATTTTGTTTGTTTTTGAGATGGAGTCTTGCTCTTGTTGCCCAGGCTGGAGTGCAATGGCACATCTTGGCTCACTGCAACCTCCACCTCTTGGGTTCAAACTATTCTCCTGCCTCAGCCTCTTAAGTAGCTGGGATACAGGCATACACCACCAGTTAATTCTGTATTTTTGGCAGAGGCAGGGTTTCACCATTGGTCACGCTGGTCTCGAACTCCTGACCTCAGGTGATCCTCCCACCTCGGCCTCCCAAAGTACAGGGATTACAGGCATGAGACACTGTGCTTGGCCAATATCAAAATTTAAAATTTTTATTGTCTTTTAGAGACAGCGTCTCGCCTTGTCACCCAGGCTGGAGTGCAATGACATCATCAAAGCTGAGTGCAGCCTCAAACTCCTGGCCCCCAGAGATCCTTCTACCTTGGCCTCCCAAAGTGTTGGCATTATAGGCATGAGCCACTGTATGTGGCTGTGCATTTTTACTTTAACTAAGGTTTTATAAGTTACTGATCCCTGCCTCCACCATTCTATTAGCCAAAACAGAAAAAAGCACTATTTTATTTTAGGTAGGTATTTTAGCTACTCATTCAATACATTTTCCTTGGGTGAAGAAAATAACTAGAGATGAAGCATAGAGTACCCAGTTTAAAGAGTAAAAAATTTAAAAAAAAAAAAAGTTCTTGGATTTGCTTTTAAACTTTCTTTACAGCTGTATAATCCAAGAATAAAAATGGAGACAATGTAGTTTAAATTGGCCAAGAGACTACACATTTAATCCCTACCCCCCACCAACTTCACATCTTTTCTTCCCTTTGAGGGTGTATTCATTCATTTATTCAATAGTTACGAGCCTGCAATGTGCCAGAAACTACTCTAAATAGTGAAGATTCAGTAGTCAACAAAATAGAAACAGTGAGGAGATACAAGCAAACAAAAACATATACAACAGGAGAAGTGATAAGTTCTATGACGAGAACAGAGTACAGGGTGGGGGAGCCACTGTTTTATAGAGTCATCTCTGATAAGTTGACCGAGTATGCCTTCAAAGAGGTTGATATTTAAGCAGAGATCTGGAGGGGGGAACAAAAAAAAAAAACGACCAAGAGAGCAACTCATGAAAAATCTTGGGGAAATGAATTTCTAAAAAAAGAGAAAAGAAGTAAAAACCCTGAGGTGGGAGGAGGCATGCACAATTTACACAAGTAGCAAAATGAATTAGGAAAATGAAAAAAGATTCAGAGATGTAGCAGCAGTGCCAGATTACAAGGCTTTGGATATTAACTCTGAGTAAAGTCACTAGAGGATTTTTAATAATAAGGTGATAATAACTTAACTTACACTTCAGAAGGATCACTCTGGCTGCTATGTGGAAAAGACAATCTGGGGCAAGAGTGTAAACAGGAATACCAGTTGGAAAGCTACTGAGAACTGATTGCAGCATGGACTTAAATGGAAGTAGCAGCAATAGAGAGAAGAGGTAGGATTCTGAAAATGCCACCTCTGTGAATGTAAAGAGGATATAAGTGGGGGTTATAGAGAAGAGCAGAAAATGATATGGTAAGATGATTAAGAAAAGCACTGACAATGAGAATCAGATTTAAAGTTACATAAATATAGCACACACAAAGCAGGGGAAGTGTTTAACACAAAAGGGATATGACACAATTAATTAAGTAAAACTATTTACCTACAATAGCATTACATTCTAAGTTGGAAGGCCAAGTATCTTTACACTAAGACTCAGTATATACATAAATCAGTAGATGTATTTAAATATGCACCTGTACTATATGGAATATCTAGTATTTTCTATTCTATTAAAGTTCATTACCAAGTTAATTTCACAACCTACATGGGGCCATAACAACCTGAGGTATGAAAAGCACTGTTCCAAGAGAACAGATCAAAGAAAGAATTCTAAATGTAAAGAAAGAAGCACTGCTGGCCGGGTGTGATGGCTCACACCTGTAATCGCAGCACTTTGTGAGGCCAAGGCTGATGGATCACTTGAGCTGAGAAGTTTGAGACCAACCTGGGCAACATGAGGAAACCTACAAAACACACACACATACACACACACACACACACACACAAAACTCAGTTGGATATGGTGGCATGCGTATGTGGTCCCAGCTACTTTGGAGGCTGAGATGGGAGGACCACTTGAGCCTGACTGGAGGCTTCAGTGAGTTGTAACTGTGCCACTGCACTCCAGCCTGGGTGACAGAGCAAGACCCTGTCTCAAAAAACGAACAGGCTGGACGCAGTGGCTCACGCCTGTAATCCCAGCATTTTGGGAGTCTGAGGCAGGTGGATCACCTGAGGTCAGGAGTTGGAGACCAGCCTGGCTAACATGGTGAAACTCCATTTCTACTAAAAATACAAAAAATTAGCCAGGTGTGGTGGTGTGTGCCTGTAATCCAAGTTACTCAGGAGGCTGAGGCAGGAGAATCACTTGAACCAGGAGGCAGAGATTGCAGTAAGCCGAGATCATGCCATTGCATTCCAGTTTGGGCAACAAGAGCGAAACTCCATCTTCAAAATAAAAATAATAATAATATAAAATAAAAAACAAATGAAGCAATGAGAAGAGTTCTCAGTAAGAAAATTTCAGCCAGGTGTGGTGGCTCACACCTGCAATCCCAGCACTTTGGGAGGCCGAGGCAGGCAGATCATGAGGTCATTAGTTTGCAACTAGCCTGGCCAATATGGTGAAACCTTGTCTCTACTGAAAATACAAAAATTAGCTGGCCTTGGTGGCCTGTGCCTGTAGCCCCAGCTACTTAGGAGGCTGAGGCAGGAGAATTGCTTGAACCTGGAAGGCAGAGGTTGCAGTGAGCTGAGATTGCACCACTGCACCCCAGCCTGGGCAACAGAGCAAGACTCCGTCTCAAAAAAAAAAAAAAAAAAAAAAAAAGAAAATTTCTTGAAATAAAGGAAAAACAAATGAGTTTTAATGAATTAGTAGCAGTTTAAGAACAAGAGAATTAAGTTATCTTAATACTTTTTGAATAGATATCAACTTAGCAACTAACCACTACTATTTTATACATAAGAGATTGATCAAGTATATTAAGTTGCACTTAAAATTATTACCAGTGGCAATATCTAATTACAAATGTTGTAAATATATATTTTACTATGCATTAAATATATATGAACATATTTTATATAACCAATACACAAAAAATATTAGTTCCCCCACATTTTAGTAAATTATAAAATAATTAATATACTAACAGGAGAGAAAACCAAGATGTGAGCGGTAATTCCTAAAAATTTAGATTCTAACTAAGTATTCAGATATTGGTATAGAGTCTAGAAAACATATATATGGACCTTTTTCGGGGAGACAGGGTCTCACTCAGTTGTCCAGGCTGGAATACAATTGTGCGATCATGGCTCACTGCTGCCTCAACCTCCCAGGCTCAAGTGATCCTCCTATCTCAATCTCCTGGGTAGCTGGGACTGCAGGCATGTGCCACCCATGCCCGGCTAATTTTTTGTATTTTTTATAGAGACAGGGTTTCTCCACATTGCCCAGGCTGATGTATAACTCCAGGGCTCAAGCAATGGCCCCACCTCAGCCTCCCAAAGTGCTGGGATTACAGGTGTGAGCCACCGTACCAGAGCTTATCTTTTTTTCTTTTTGAGACAGAGTTTTGTTCTTGTTGCCCAGGATGCAGTGCAATGGCACAAATCTCGGCTCACTGCAACCTCTGCTTCCCGGGTTCAAGCGATTCTCCTGCCTCAGCCTCCCGAGTAGCTGGGATTACAGGTGCCCGCCACCATGCCCAGCTAATTTTTGGTATTTTTAGTAGAGACAGGGTTTCACCATGTTGGCCAGGCTGGTCTCGAACTCCTGACCTCAGGCAATCCACTCACCTCGGCCTCCCCAAAGTGCTGGGATTACAGGCATAAGCCACTGCACCTGGCCCCAGACTATATCTTCATGGATTTAAGGCTGTAAAATGTGTGAGTTTATATGTGCAAAGAATGATTTTTTACTGTTCTTGCTGTACCATGAAATTCATTTGTGAAGATAAATAGAAAATTTTTTCTAATCAGTGAAAATATTCTTACTGGGGCTTTGCTATCTATAATACTTATGCAAAATTCTATATAAAATAAAATCCTAATTGCATTCTTCCCAAGAAGCACAATTACTGGAGACCAAGAAAAACTGCTTCTTATAATATGAATTCACCTACAAGATAGAAACTACAAGGATAATATTAAAAAGAACTTACATTTTAATCTTTTTTCTTGCTACCCAAAGCCTTGGCCTAAATGGTTGAATCAAGTTGAATTTAGTGATCTCAATCATGATGGTGACTCACCATTTTATTACCAACAAGTGTAGACCTGTGTTTAGTTCTACAACAAGCAAACATCAAATATTGTACTTATAAAATCAGAACACCATTCCTATTATTTATTTACAACAAAATTTCACAAATGTTTATTTCAATATGCCTAGTTATATATGTAAATTTTAATTCTACTTTGATTTTACCATAAAAGTTGTTTTTCCTAATATATTATGAACATTTGACAATAGTTATAAAAAATTAAATAATTTTCTATATCAGCTCAACAGAAATGACCAAAAAAACTCCTATACTTTCAACATAAAGGTTTCTTTTAAGAGAAATCATCAAATTGTATTCATAATTATTCTATAATGACAACCCACTAACTGATTAGGCACCAGTGGTTATTTATGGTGAGAGATATATAATTTTTATATATATATTTAAATATATATATTTAAAATGCTAAGGTTATTTCTCACACATTAAGTTTCCATCCATGGAACTACAAATAGCAAAACAATTAGGTCTGCTTCTTTAAAAATAACACTCAGATTCCATTATCTTACTAACAATTAGTCAAGTTATAATGATAGCTAGACTATATTGCATGAGAGTACATATAATATTTTGAAGCTAGATACATATTATTCCAGACTTTTTTTGTTGTTGTTGAGACAATGTCTCGCTCTGTCGCCCAGGCTGGACTGCAGTGGCGCAATCTTGGCTCACTGCAACCTTCAACTCCTGGGTTCAAGCAACTCTCCTGCCTCAGCCTCCCAAGTAGCTGGGACTACAGGTATGTGCCACCACACCTGGCTAATTTTTTGTATTTTTTGTATTTTTTTTTTTTTGAGACGGAGTCTCGCTCTGTCGCCCAAGCTGGAGTGCAGTGGCATGATCTCTGCTCACTGCAAGCTCTGCCTCCTGGGTTCATGCCATTCTCCTGCCTCAGCCTCCCAAGTAGCTGGGACTACAGGCGCCCGCTACCACACCTGGCTAATTTTTTGTATTTTTAGTAGAGACGGGGTTTCACCATGTTAGACAGGATGGGCTCCATCTCCTGACCTCATGATCCACCCGCCTCGGCCTCCCAAAGTGTTAAGATTACAGGCGTGAGCCATCACGCTCAGCCCCTGACGTTTCTAAAACAGTTTGCCCTTGTGCTCCTGCAAATCACCACTAGGACAGGATAGGTAACCAAAAGCGTACTCATGTATTCATGTACTATTTTCAGGTCAGGCTAAAGGATTTTTTATAATGTACTTCAACTTTTGGTATGTGTTTAGAGATGGTTCCATAAAACTTGATCCATTGTAAAAAATAGGCAGCAGCCTGATAGCTTTAAATCACAATAACAGACTATATTATTAGAAAGCATCATTCACATACTAATCTGAGCTGCTACAAATACCATATTTGGTTTCTTTTACAAATTCTAAAAGCAACTACACAAACTCACCTATACCTGGCACATCTGGCTACTGAAATCAGATGGTAAACTAGGGACTGAGTCAGGACTATCTATCAATTTAGTTCAGATTCCAGAGAATTTGTGATTGCAGATGAACTTCATTATTTGGCTGTTAACAGGGGAAACCTGTATCAAGTAATTACACACAGTGTGGTCTCACCAAGTTGTAAGGATATTCACATGTAAATTTTATTTAAAAATCTATTAGTAATTTTTGAGTGAAAGGAACAATAGCAGACAATATAACATTAGTGGGCCAATTCTTGAACAGCAAACATTAAGAGTAAAAAAAAATTATTGAAAGCAGACACAATACATATGTAAAATTTCAGAGAGAAAGACTAGGAGATAAAACCCTAATCCTCTTTACCTCAATCTTATATAACAAAATATTGTTTCTAAAATGCAGTCCAAACTCTCATCTAGTCCTATTAAATAATAGCCAAGAAGTCAATTTTTAAATAAAATTTACTTTTACTTTTAAATATAAATATAAATATGCACCCCCAAATATATCAAGATATTTTTAAAACTCTGGTAGTTAGAATATATTATTTAAAAACTCTGTAACTTAGGCTGGGCACAGTGGCTCACGCCTATAATCTCAGCACTTTGAGAGGCTGAGGTGGGCAGATTACTTGAGGCAGGCGATTACTTGGGACCAGGAGTTCGAAACCAGCCTGGCCAACATGGCAAAACCCCATCTCTACTAAAAATACAAAAATTAGCTGAGGGTGTTGGCGCACACCTGTAATCCCAGCTACTCAGGAGGCTGAGGCATAAGAATCTCTTGTGCCTGGGAGGCGGAGGGTGCAGTGAGCCGAGATTGTGCCGTTGCATTACAGCATGGCAACAGAGCCAAGAGTCTGTCTCAACACAAAACAAAACAACAACAACAAAAAAACACAACTCTATAACTCAACAACAAAAAGACAAACAACCCAATTTAAAAACAGGCAAAGAACTTGAATGGGTATTTCTCCAAAAAAATATACAAATGACCAATAAGCACATGAAATGATACTCAACATCATTAGTCATCAGGGAAATGTAAATCAAAACTATGAGATACCATTTTACACCCGATAGGATGACTATAATTTTTAAAAACCACAGTATAACAACTCATGGCAAATGTATGGTGAAATTGGAACCCTCTGACAATGCAAATGAGAATGTAAAGTGGCACAGCTGCTGGGAACAGCAGTTTGGCAGTTCCTCAAAAAGTTAAGCATAGATTACTATACAACCCAGCAATCCACTCCTAGGCATATATCCGCATGAATTTCAAACAAGGACTCAAGCAGATCCTATATGCCAATATTCAATGCAGCATTATTTACAGTAACCAAAAGGTGGAAACAATCCAAATACCTATCAATAGATGAATGGATAAACAAAATGTGATATACACATACAATGGATTATTCAGCCATAAAAAGGAATGAAGTTCCTAATTGTGCTACAACATGGATGAACCCTGAAAACATGCTAAGTGAATGAGCCAGATGCAAAAGGGATGAGCCGGATGCAAAAGGGCAAACATAACCTATCTATCTATACAAAATATCTAAAATAGGAAAATTCAAAGAGACAAAGTAGATCAGAAGTTCCTAGGGGCTGGGAGGAGGGAGAAAAAGTTATAGCTTAATGGATACAAAATTTCTATTTCAAAGTAAACAGTGGTGATAGCTGTACAACACTGTGAATGTAACTGATGCCCTTTTAACTATTTTTAAATTTAATTTTTAAAATTTTAAAATTTAAAAAGTCAAAGGGCATTAAATATACATTTTTTTAAATTACTAAACTTTACTGATACATAACTATCACCCAAAGTCAACAGTTTACATTAGTGTTCACTCTCAGTGTTACATATTCTATGAGTTTTCACAAATGTAGATAATGACAGGTATCCTCTTGTGGTTTGAAAACATTAAAGAAAAAAATTCCAGAAATAAATAATTCATAAGTTTTAAATTGCATGCTGTCCTGCCCCATCCCACCCAGGACATGAATCTTCCATTTGTCCTATATAGCCACACTGTATACACCGTGTATATACCAAAGAGAAGCCATAAGGTGCTTCCTTTAAGTGAAAAGGTGAAATTTCTGGACTTAATAAGGAATAAAAAATTGTATGCTAAGCTTCCTAAGTTAATCTATGATACGAATGAATCTTCTATTCATGAAATTGTGAAGAAGGAAAATGAAATTTGTGCATAGTGTATATAGTTTGGTATTATCTGTGGTTTCAAGAATCCACTGAATGTCTTGGAACATATCCCCCATGGATATGGGAGCACTACTGTATTGTACACAATAGTCTCAATGCCCCAGAAACCCTCTGTGCTCTGACTATTCATCCCTCCCTTCTGAAAACCCCTGGCAACCACTTATTCTTTTACTGTCTCCATAGCTTTGCCTTTTCCAGAATGTCACAGTTGGAATCATACAGCATGTAGCCTTTTCGGACTGTATAATGTATATAGGCATACACCCACATGAGTTTAAATATATAGTACATTTCTTTCAGTTAGTACATATGCATTTAAATTTCAGTTAGTACATATGCATTTAAATTTCCTCTGTGTTTTTTCATGGTTTAATAGCTAATTTCTTTTTAGTGCTGAGTAATATTCCATTGTCTTTATGTACCAGAGTTTATCCACTCACCTACTGAAGGACATCTTAGTTGCTTCAATGTTTTGGAGGTACCAGATAACACTACTATAAACATCCATGTGCAGGTTTTTGTGTGAATGTAAGTTTCCAGTTCATTTGAGTAAATACCAAAGCATGCAATTGCTACATCATATAAAAGTATGTTTGGTAGTATAAGAAACTGCCAAACTGAGCTCCTAAGTGGCTATGCCATTTTTCATTTCCACCAGCAATAAATGGAGTTCCTGGTGCTCCACACGCTCACTAGCATTTGGTGTTGTCAGTGTTCTGGATTTCGGTCATTCTAGTAAGTACACAGTCATATCTCATTGTTGTTTTAATTTACAATTCCCTAATGATATATGATGTTGAACATCTTTTCATATGCTTACTTGCCATCTATATGGCTTCTTTGGTGAGGTACCTGTTCAGATCTTTTGCCATTTTTTAATTGGGTTGCTCGTTTTTTTGTGTTTTTTTGAGACAGGGTCTGGCTCTGTCACCCAGGCTGGAGGGCAGTGGCTCAATCAGCTCACTGCAACCTCCACCTCCTGTGTTCAAGCCATCCTCCCACCTCAGCCTCCTGAGTAGCCGGGACCACAGGCACGCACCACAATGCCCGGCTAATTTTTGTGTGTGTGTGTGTGTGTTTTTTTTTTTTTTTTTTTTGTAGAGATGGGGGTTTCACTATGCTGCCCAGGCTGGTCTCGAACTCCTGAGCTCAAGCAGTCCACCCCCGTTGGCCTCCCAAAGTGTTGGGATTACAGGCATGAGCCATGGTGCCCAGCCCTCATTTTCTTAATATTGAGATTTAAGAGTTATTTGTATATTTTGGATAACAATCCTTCATCAGATTATCTTTTGCAAAACACTCTGTGGCTTGACTTCTCATTCTCTTGACAATGTCTTTTGCAGAATAAAAGTGTTCATAATTTTAATGAAGTCCAGTTTATCAATTACTTCTTTCATGGGTTATGCCTTCTGTGTCATATCTAAAAAATTATCACCATATCCAAGGTCATCTGGGTTTTCTTCTGTGTTTTCTAGGAGTTTTACATTTAGGTCTACAATCCATTTTGAGTTAATTTTTGTAAAAAGTGTAAAGTCTATGTCTAGATTTTTTTTTTACATGTGTATATCCAGGTTTTTCTAGCACTATTGATTGAAAAGACTATTTTTTCTACTGTTTTGCCTTTGTTGCTTTGTCAAAGGTCACTTGATTACATTTATGTGGGTCTAGTTCAGAAGCGTTTATTCTGATTCATTGATCGATCTGTCTATACTTTCACCAATACCACACTTTATGGATTACTGTAGTTTCACAGTAAGTCTTGAAGCTGGGTGGTGTCAGTTCTCTGACTTAGTTTTTCAATACTGTGTTGGCTATTCTGGGTCTCCCATCTTTCCATATAAACTTTATAATCAGTTTACTGATATCCACAAAATAACTTGCTGGGATTTTGATTGGGAATGCATTGAACCTACATATTAAGTAGGGATAAGCCTACAGATCAAGATGGGAAGAACTGACATCTTGACAACACTGCGTATATCTTGTAGACATAATGAGCTATGTGATGCTGGGCAAATTTCCTAACTCTGAACTTCCATTTCTACTAAGTGATAGAAGATACGTCCATCTACCATTACAGAATGATTCTAAGAAACAAAACAATTTATGTGTTGTTATAAGTGTAAATGAAAAAATGTTAATGAATAAATGAATAAAAATAAATGAATAAGTACTTGTTCCCTTCCCTTTTCTTTAAACAACCTACAGAAACATGAGAAAATCCACATTATGTTTTGATGGCAGGGAAAATTACCTGGAAGTCAATTACTCAAATTAGAGAATTTTTTTTTTTTTTTTTTTTTTTTTTTTTGAGACAGGGTCTTGCTGTGTCGCCCAGGCTGCAGTGTAGTGGCCGGATCTCAGCTCACTGCAAGCTCCGCCTCCCGGGTTCACGCCATTCTCCTGCCTCAGCCTCCCGAGTAGCTGGGACTACAGGCGCCCGCCACCTCGCCCGGCTAGTTTTTTGTATTTTTTTAGTAGAGACGGGGTTTCACCATGTTAGCCAGGATGGTCTCGATCTCCTGACCTCGTGATCCGCCCGTCTCGGCCTCCCAAAGTGCTGGGATTACAGGCTTGAGCCACCTCGCCCGGCCTAATTAGAGAATTTTTTAAAATTAGGGAATTAATTTAGAAATAATAAGGTCCAAAGACAGCTGTGTTTCACCCTTCCTGTGGTATCTGATGATGTCTACACAGAGCAGTAGCAATCCACAAACAGGTATTTTATGATATTGATATATAGTGAAGGCTGAGATTCTTTAACATAGACAAATTAGTTAAAAATAACTGTGAGCCAGGCGGGGTAGCTCACGCCTGTAATCCCAGAACTTTGGGAAGCCAAGGCGGGAGGATCACCTGAGGTTGGGAGTTCGCGACCAGCCTGACCAACATGGAGAAACCCTGTTTCTACTAAAAATACAAGATCAGCCAGGTGTGGTGGCACATCCCTGTAATCCCAGCTACTCGGGAGGCTGAGGCAGGAGAATCACTTAAACCCGGGAGGCAGAGGTTGTGGTTAGCCGAGATTGCACCATTGCACTCCAGCCTGCCCAACAAGAGCAAGACTCCATTTCAAAACAAAAATAAATAAAAATAAAAATAAAAATACCTGTGAATAGGCCAGGTGTGGTGGCTCACATTCTGTAATCCCAGCACTTTGGGAGGCCAAGGCAGGTGGATCACCTGAGGTCAGGAGTTTGAGACCAGCCTGGCCAACATGGTGAAACCCCATCTCTACTAAAAATACAAAAGTTAGCTGGGTGTGGTGGCGTGCACCTGTAATCCCAGCTACTTGGGAGGCTGAGGTGGGAGAATCACTTGAACCAGGGAGATGGAGTCTGCAGTGAGCTGAGATTGCACCACTGCACTCCAGCCTGGGCGACAGAGTGAGACTCTGTCTCAAAAAACAAAACAAAACAAAAAAATCCTGTGAATAAAAAATTGATTAGGCCAGGTGTGTGGGCTCACGCCTGTAATCCCAACACTTTAGGAGGTTGAGGTGGGTGAATTGCTTGATCTTAGGAATACCAGACCAGCCTGAGCAACATGATGAAACGCCATCTCTACAAAAAATACAAAAAATTAGCTGGGCATGGGTGGTGTGCACCTGTAGTCCCAGTTACTAGGAAAGCTGGCTTGAACCCAAGAGGTCAAGGTTGCAGTGAGCTGAGATCACGCCATTGCACACTACAGCCTGGGTGACAGGGTGAGACCCTGTCTCAAAAACAAAATGAAAAAAACAAAAAATAATTGATCAGCTTATTCACTTTTCTCATATCAAGGGTCTATTGCAAGTTAACTGTATACAAGGGATATGGCACAGTCTATTTAGTCAGGAAATTATGACTGATCGCTCCTATGGCCAAATTCAATCATACTTTGTAGTAAACTTCCTACAAATGTCACAAGTAGGATTCACCAATGGAAGTCTTCTCCAAAATGCTACATTATAACAGGCAAAATATTTACTAATTGAAATTCTGAATTAATGTGCTTTGTATTCAAAGTTACAAATTAGCCAGAAAATATGCAGGTAGCTCATGTTCAAATCTGAAAAAGGGACATTCATGAGCTGAATAACAGCATGCTGACCCCCAGAATCTACACATTCCTCATCTCAAATCACCTCACAGCACCTAAAAGAATTAAAAAAGTATAGGAAAAGTTACTACATGGGGCCGGGCATGGTGGCTCACGCCTATAATCCCAGCACTTTGGGAGGCCGATATAGGCAGATTAACTGAGGTTAGGAGTTCAAGACCAGCCTGGCCAACATGGTGAAACCCAGTCTCCACTAAAAAATACAAAATCTAGCCAGGCGTGGTGGCACGCGCCTGTAGTCCCAGCTACTCAGGAGGCTAAGGCAGGAGATCACTTGAATCCAGGAAGGTTGCAGTGGGCCGAGACTGCGCCACTGTACTCCAGCCTGGGCGATAGAGTGAGACTGCATCTCAAAAAAAAAAAAACATGGGTCGTGTGCAGCGGTTCACATCCGTAATCCCAGCACTTTGGGAGGCCGAGGTGGACGGATCACTTGAGGTCAGGAGTTTGAGACCAGCCTGGCCAAACTGGAGAAACCCCGTCTCTACTAAAAACACTAAAATTACCTGGGAGTGGTGGCACATGCCTTTAACCACAGCTACTAGAGGGGCTGAAGCAGGAGAATCACTTGAACCCGAGAGACAGGGGGTTCCAGTGAGCCAAGATTGTGCCACTGCACTCCAGCCTGGGCAACAAGAACGAAACTGTCTCGAAAAAAAATTCAGATAAATAAATGCTTACCATATTTAAACATGAATTTTAAAAATACCTTGCATATACAAAAATCTGTGTTTAATCCTTTAAGACTGGGCTTAGTTTTTATACCTTGAATTAAAATTTTCAAGAGGCATTCCAAAAAATTAGAGACTTTATTTGTACTTATTGTTAATGAATACTTACATGTTTACTTATATTTGTACCTATGCATATACTCATCTGATTTATAACTAACTCCATTTAAAGGTTACAATCTTTGACATAGTCCAAACAAAACACATGAAAACATGCTCAAGGACATACATTTACTACTATAATTCCCACAAATTTTGCATCCCAAACCCTATACTTAACGGAAGACATGAACAAGTAATATAGTAATTTATTTTTCTGGTTAATAGTAGTAAGTTGGCCAGGCACAGTGGCTCCTGTCTGTAATCCCAGCACTTCAAGAGACTGAAGTGGGAGGAGCGCTTGAAGCGAGGAGTTTGACACCAGCATGAGCAATATAACAAGACCCTGTCTCTACTTAAAAAAAAAAAAAAAAAAAGTTTTAAATTAAAAATTAGGGCATGGTAGCATGCGCCTGTAGTCCTAGGTACTCGGGAGGATGAAGCAGGAAGACTGCTTGAACCCAGGAGTTTGAAGCTACAGTGAGCTACGATCTCACCACTGCACTCCAGCCTAGGCAACAGAACAAGATTCCATCTCTTTAAAAAAAAAAAAAAAAGTGAGAGATGTATCAAAAGACTTATACAGGAGCATGTCATGCTTCATTCACTCACTTAAAAATTACTCTGTCAGACAGTGTGCTAGTTAGATGACCTTGTACAAAGCCAATTAACCTTCCTAAGTCTCAGGCTTTTCCTTGTTAAATTAGAATTACAACACTCTTCCAGAACTGACCAAAATGCATATAAAGTACTTAGCACAGTGCCTGATCATAGTCAATTCTCAAATGCTAGTTATAGCTATAATAGTTAATGTCAGGTAAAATGAGAACGTGAACAAAAAGTTTCTGAAAGAACTTATCGACACTGGTGTTTCAGGAGCAAAGTAAAAGAAGTAGGTAAGAGTGATCTCAGATTTCTTTTTTTAACATTATGGTACTGTTCACTAAAAATAGGAAACCAAGGAAGACACAAGACAGGCGGGAGAAAGCATTTTGAAGTCTGAGATGCCTAAAAGGGACCAGAATGGAGAAATAATGATTTAGAATAGTCATTGTGGAGAACAGAAGAGGTTGCTGAGCTAAAACATGTAAAAGAACTTTTAATCGGTTGCAGACTCAGCTGAGATTTTAAATTCCTAGCTACATGTTTGTGTGATTTTTCTCCAACAGCACCCAGCTGACACAGATCATCAACTGTCTGAATTTGAGGTGGTTACAGTGTTTCTTTATTGTGTGTGCCAAAGGGAATGACTGTTAAAGTACAGAATGGATTTTTCCAAGTAAACAAAAGTAGGGACCAGATGCGGTGGCTCACGCCTGTAATCCCAACACTTTGGGAGGCTGAGGCGGGTCGATCACCTGAGGTCAGGAGTTCGAGACCAGCCTGAACAACATGGTGAAACCACGTCACTACTAAAAATACAAAATTAGCCAGGCGTGGTGGCGCATGCCTGTAATCCCAGCTACTTGGGAGGCTGAGGCAGGAGAATCACTTGAACCTGGGAGACTTCAGTGAGCTGAGATCGCACCATTGCACTGCAGCCTGGGCAACAAGACGGAAACTTCGTCTCAAAAAAAAAAAAAAAAAAAAAAGAGGCAGGGGGCGGGGGGGGGATGTATAAATGACTGAATGAGAGTTAGCATCCATTGCTCTTCAGCAGCTGCATAGTGTTAACTAGGTAAATTGCAGTTTTGAAAATTCTAACATCATTGTTGAACTAGATTGTTTAGATGAGTACTATACCACAGTATGACTAGAAGGAAAAAAGGATGAAAGAAAAGTTATTTCAGCCAGGCGTGGTGGCTCATGCCTGTAATTCCAGCACTTTGAGGGGCTAGGGCAGGCAGATCACCTGAGGTCAGGAGTTCAAGACCAGCCTGGCCAACATGGTGAAACCCTGTCTCTACCAAAGACATAAAAATTAGCTAGGCATGGTGGTGGGCGCCTGTAATCCCAGCTACTCAGGAGGCTGAGGCAGGAGAATCGCTTGAACATGGGAGGTGGAGGTTGCAGTGAGCTGAGATCGAGCCACTGAACTCCAGCCTGGGCGAGAGAGCGAAACTCCATCTCAAAAAAAAAAAAAAAAAAAAAGTTGTTTCAATGGAGTATCAGTGGGCAATTTGCCAAATAATTTAAAAATTAATAAAAATCACTTACCCATTTTGAAAAGAACAGCTTTGTGTTTCCGAATCATCACTATCACTGATGATAATAGTTTCTCCATCCACACTGTTAACATGTCCATTAGCAAAACCATTTTGATGTGATGGAGGGAGGACTTCCAAAATCCTACATTGCAACCTGAAATAAAATGATACGTTTATAAATGCAAATCATTTGATATTTTACAGCCAAACATTTCAGAGCAACCGATTTGTTTTGAACCAGTTATTTTGTTTTGCAGAGTCTATTAGCTGAGTGATTTAAACAATTTAATTGAAAATCTGTGGGGCCAGGCTCGGTGGCTCATGCCTGTAATCCCAGCACTTTGGGAGGCTGAGGCGGGCAGATCACGAGGTCAAGAGATCGAGACCATCCTGGCTAACACGGTGAAACCCCTTCTCTACTAAAAAGACAAAAAATTAGCCAGGTGTTGTGGCGGGCACCTGTAATCCCAGTTACTTGGGAGGCTGAGGCAGGAGAATGGTATGAACCCGATAGGCGGAGCCTGCAGTGAGCCGAGATCACGCCACTGCACTCCAGTCTGGGAGACAGAGCGAGACTCCATCTCAAAAAAAAAAAAAAAAAAAGAAAGAAAATCTGTAACATTTAATTTAAGCAAATATTAGACATAATTTAAAGCTGTAAAACTATTTTAAAACACAACTTATCAAGATTATACAAAATTATCTGATTTCCTTCCTTCTGCTAGCTCTGGATTGTTTGTTCTTCTTCTAGTTCCTTAGATTGTAAAGTTAGGTTGCTGATGTGAGATCGTTCTTATATTTTAATATAAGGATTTACAGCTAAAAACTCCCCCCTTAGCACTGCTTTTGCTGTATCCCATAAATTTTGGTATATTTTTGTTTTCATTCATCTCTAAGTTATTTTCTAATTTTCCTTAGGATTTCTTCTTTGCTCCACTGGTTGTTTAAGAGCATGTTTTAACTTTTCATAAATTTGTGAATTTTCCAGTTTTCTTTTGTTAATGATTGCTACGTTCATGTTGTTGTGGTCAGAGAAGATACTTTGCATGAGCTTGTGATGCTTAATTTTAGGTGTCAACTTGACTGCAAAAGCAGATAGTCGCTAAAGTATTATTGCTGAGTGTGTCTATGAGGGCGTTTCCAGAGAACAGTGGTGTGTGAGTCAGTGGACTGAGTCGGGGAAGATTCTCCCTCAATGTGAGCAGGCACCATCCAATTAACCGGGGGCCCAGACAGAACAAAAAGGTAGAGAAAAGACAAGTTCATTCTGATTCCTGGAGCTGGGACATCTCTCTTCTCCTGCCTTTGGACATCAGCAACTCCAGGTCCTCCAGCCTTTGGATTTTGGGACTTGTACCAGTGTCCCCTCCTCCATACTCTCTCCCCATCCCTTTTCCTATCTCTCTCTCTCTCGATATGTATCTCCTGTTGGTTCTGTCTCTCTGGAAAACTCTGTCTAACACAGATACATACCTTCTAAAATCCAACGAGACTAAATTTGTGACCTAGCATAAGGTTTATCCTGGAGAATATGCCATGTGCACTTGAGAAGAATGCGTATTGTTGTTGGGTTGAGTGTTCTGTTTATGTCTGTTACATCTAGTTGATTTATTGCATTGTTCAGATCCTCTATTTCTTAACTTCTGCCAGGTTGTTCCATCCATTATGGAAGGTGGAGTACTGAAGTCTCTAGCTATTATTGTGAAAATGTCTGTTTCTCTTAGCAGTTATATTCCTAACTAAAGTTAACTGTTTAGAAAGTCATATATTGGCACAGTATCTTATTTTACAGATTTGGGGCCTTATAATTTTTGAAAGTATCCAATATTTTAAATTCTAAAATTCTTCAGACTATAACCTTTTTATTCTCACGAATTTTGTTGTGACTTCTGATCTCTGGAAAGCTTCCTATTCACTAACTCTATCACCCCTATTCTGGCTTCCTTTACTCTGCATACTATATCTGGATTTTATGGGCCATGATTTTAGACTCATTCAACCACAATTAAAATATTCCTTAATCCCATCTCTATTGTGCCAATTTTCAATGCTAGAAAAGACAGCACCTGTTTTCTCTCCACACTCACTCTTGTTTCAAATTCTTTACTTCCCGCCTTGAAATCATGAGTCTCCTATGAATTCAAGGTTAGGATCTCACTGTTATGGTTGAGATAACTTTTGTTCATTCTCAAAACAGATTTCCAAAACTTTCTCCTTTCCTCAAGTCCCAGTCTCAGCGCTTTAACATTAGAAAATGAAAGAAGAGATCTTGACTTAGGCTCTTTGACTTCCTTCTCAACATCAAATGTCCATATCCTTTATAACTGTTCCAGCCTGTAACCTCTTCTCTTATCCCGCTGCATTGTTTCTCCTCCTGTGTATCTTCAGTTTTCCTCTGCTAAGAAACATACTCTTCAATATCCCAGAAAGTTTACATCTATCTCTAGCTTTCTAGAGACTCCAGGGTATGGTCTCTTCTCACTCCCTAGAGGGACCTGGCATTGCTGAAGCCCAAGTAGATTCCAAGAACAAAAACAATCCAATTTTTATAAATATCCCCTTATATGGAAGCATAGTGATTGCCAAAGCAAGGGGAAGGCCAAGCAAAGATAATCTGCATCTGTACCTGTTCTGTAGACATTTTGCTTCTTGTAAAGACCATTTACACGCCTGTAATCCCAGCACTTGGAGACGGTGAGAAAGGCAGATCAATTGCTTGAGGCCAGGATTTCAAGACCAGCTTGGCCAACATGGCAAAACCCCGTCTCTACTAAAAATACAAAAATTAGCTGGGTGTGGTGGCACGCACCTGTAATCCCATCTACTTGGGAGGCTGAGGCACAAGAAGTGCTCGAACCCGGGAGGCAGAAGTTGCAGTGAGCCAAGATCATGCCACTGCACTCCAGCCTGGGCAACAGAGTGAGACTCTGTCTTAAAAAATTTTTTAAAAAGCCAGGCGTGGTGGTGCTGCACACCGGTAATACCGGCTATTCAGATCCTGCAACTGCATGCACCCCAGCTTGGGTGACAGAGGGAGACTATCAAAAAAACAAAACAAAACAAAACAAAAAAAAAAAAACATTTCATTGGCTAAAAAATAAATTAATAGCAACTTCCTATCAATTTATAATCTGCTCTTTAATGTACCCTCTTCTCCCAGCACTTATTCACTCATCAGTGAAGTCTTCTCTCCTTCCATTTACTGTCATGTGGTTCAGAAGTGTGACTTAGATTGTCTCTCCACTTCCCTACCCTTCTTACAATTTTGGTCATCATGTAAAAAACTTATCCCAAGAAAGTCACAGTAATCTAACTACTGGTCAACAAATCCAAAGTCTTGTCTTAGTTGTCTTAATCTTCTGTAAACCATTATCCACCCCCTTACTAAAAAATTCCACCTCTATTTTTATGGTACAAAATCTTCCCTATTCATCATCTAACCTACCTCCCTGACTATATTTTTTTCTGTCTTTGCCTGCTTCTTTATCTCCTCATACTACCAAAATATACACTGATTTCCCCAAAGTGCTACTGCGTATCTCTTGGTTGGTATATACTTTCCCTTGGTGATTCATCTCAGCTCTAGATAACTGATTGTCTGACTCTCAACTTCTAGAAATGTGGTCAAAAAAATCCATTTCTTCTCCAGAGGGAGTTTATGTAACCAATGAGGTTTCATCTCTATTAAGAGAGTCACAATAATAGTGTTGGTGAGGATGTAGAACCACCTTGAAAAACAGTATGACAGCTCCTCAAAGATTTACCATATGACCCTGTAATTCCACTTTTAGCTATATACCTGAGAGACATGAAACACATGTCCACACAAACTTGAACATAAATGTTCAGAACAGCATTACTCCTAAGAGCCAAAAATTATAAACAATCCAAATATCCATCAACTGATCATTAAAATGTGTTATATACCATACAATAAAATACTATCCAGCAAAAAAATAAACAGGAATGAAGTACTGATACATGGTACGATATTTACGAATCTTGAAAACATTATGCTAATGAAAGGGGCCAGACACAAAAGACCACCTATCGCAGGAATCCATTTATATGAAATATCCAGAAAGGCAAATCTCTAGAGAGAAGATAGACAAAGTAGGTACCAGAAACTTGGTAGCAGGGGGTGGGGCGGGCAGTGTAAGGGGACAGGAGGGCCATGGGCAGTGACTGCTAATGGGCAAAGCTTTCTTTCTGAGATTTTGAAAATGTTTGAAAATTAAAACTACATTTTAAATGGGTGAATTTTATGGTATGTGAAATATATCTCAATGAAGTCATTAAAAAATAGTTGCAAAATATAGTAGGGAGTAAATATAAAGGAGAGAGAGCATTGCTGGGATTATATTTATGGTATCTCTAAACTCCTTTTTTTTTTTTGAGTCTCGCTCTGTCCCCCAGGCAATGTGCAATCTCAGCTCACTGCAACCGCTGCCTCCAGGGTTCAACTGATTCTCCCACCTCAGCATCCCAAGTAGCTGGGACTACAGGCACGCGCCACCATGCCCAGCTAATATTTTGTATTTTTAGTAGAGATGGGGTTTCTCCATGTTGGCCAGGCTGGAGCTGCTATAACTCTTATGTAATCCTGGGGAAGGTTTTATTAACTACAAATATTCTAAGCACATAAATACCTACCATTGGGCTAAATCTCTATTCTCTGAGAAAAAGTGGTTCAAGATTAGATACTCTGCTGTCTGTATCATTCATTTGGTTATCCCATACCATTAACAAATTTTGATATACTGTAGGCATCCTGTCTCATTTACCAACTCTATTCTCCTAGGAACTTTATTCTTCCCATGTTCTACCCTCTTCCAAATGGCTAATAGAGCTGCCATGTTCTCCCAAACTAGTGGCCAGAGTTAGTTGATACAGGGTAGGCTCTACTTTGCTGAGCTCGTATATCTTTTCTAAGATTTTTAAACTTGGAATCTAGAAGGTAAAAATCAGTCCTTGTCTCCCATCATGAAAGTTGTAAGACAAAATTCTGGTGCTGTCGGCAGTCATATATCATGGAGGAGACAGTGTGCAGTGAGAGGTGGTAAAATCTATAAGACAGAAGAGATGGCAAGGGTACTAGAGGCAATTAGTTCTTTTATTCCTGTTCTTCCTCAGATTTAGCTGCACCTTGCCCATTCCAGGCTTAGCTGTTTAATCTTTCCTTCCATTTAACAAACGAATAATTCTACACTCAAACAAAAGAAAACATAATTGGTTCCACGGCACCCTAAAGCTTAAGAATCAACAAAATGTATACTATATGGGTCAACCCAAAGTCCTCAAAGCATCTGACCTTCTACCTTCTACTCATGTGCCCTCACTGAGATTTATGTAAGTTCAATTAAATTTAAACATCCTAGTCTTGGTCCTTTTCAAGCTGCTCTTTTTAAAAAATTGAGAAAAAAAAAAAAAGACTCACTAAAATCAGAAGTGAAAGTAAGAATATTATTGCTGATTTTACAGAAATAAAAACGGTTATAAGAGAACACTGGCTGGGTGGGATAGCTCACACCTAATCCCAGCACTTTGGCAGGCTGAGGAGGGGAGATGGCTTGAGCCCAGGAGTTCAAGACCAGCTTGGGTAACATGGAAAAACCCTGCCTCTACAAAAATACAAAAATTAGCCAGGCATAGCGGTGTGCACTTGCAGTCCCAGCCTACCCAGGAGGCTGAGGTTGGAGGATCATTGAGTCCAGGAGGTAGAGGCTGTCTCAGAAAATATATATATATGTATGTATGTATGTATATATGTATATATGTAGGTATGTATATTTCCTAACAAAGAAAAGCCCAAGAACAGATGGCTTCACTGGGGAATTCTATTCAACACTTACAGAAGCATTAACATACATTATCTCAAAATCTCCAAAAAACTAAAGAAGAGGGAATACTTCCTAATTCATTCTATAAGGCCAGCATTACCCTGATACCCAGGCAGACAAAGAGGTGGCAGAATATATGAAGAACTCTTACAACTCAAAAAAAAAAAAAAAAAAAAAAAAAACCCAACCCCAAACCACTCAATTCAAAGATGGGCAAAAGACTTGAATAGACATTTCTCCAAGAAGATACAAACAGCAATAAGCACATGAAAGACGCTCAGCATCATTTGTCATAAGGAAAATACAAAATCAAAACCACAATGAGATATCACTTCACACTAAGATGGTTACGTATTTTTTCTTTCTTTAAAACACAGAAATTAACAAGTATTAATGAGAATGTAAAGAAATTGGAACCCCAGTGCATTGCTGGTGGCAATATAAAATGGTACAACTGCTGTAGAGAACAGTTTGCAAATTCCTCAAAAAGTTAAACATATAATTACTATATAGCCCAGCAATTCCACTTCCAGGTATATATCCAAAAGAATTGAAAACAAGAACTCAGATACTCATACACCAATGCTCATAGCAGTATTATTCACAATAGCTAAAAGGTGGAATCAACCCAAGTGTCCATCAACAGATGAATGGATAAGCAAAATGTGGTATATACATATAATGGAACATTCAGAAATAAAAAGGAATAAAATTCTGATACATGCTACAATGTGGATGAACCTTGAAAACATGTTCATAGGCTGGGCAATAGAGTGAGACCCCCAACTCTAAAAAAAAAAAATTTAAAAATTAGCCAGGTGACCGGACGCAGTGGCTCATCATGCCTGTAATCCCAGCACTTTGGGAGGCCGAGGCGGGCCGATCACAAGGTCAGGAGATCAACACCAACCTGGCTAACACGGTAAAACCCCATCTCTAATAAAAAATACAAAAAATTAGCCGGACATGGTGGCGGGCGCCTGTAATCCCAGCTACTTGGGAGGCTGAGGCAGGAGAATGGCGTGAACCCAGGAGCCAGAGCTTGCAGTGAGCCAAGATTGCGCCACTGCACTCCAGCCTGTGTGACAGAGCGAGACTCTGTCTCAAAAAAAATAAATAAATAAAAGTAAAAATAAAAATTAGCCAGGTGTGGTGGTGCACACCAGTGGTCCCAGCTGCTAGGGAGGCTGTGGTGGGAAGATCGCTTGAGCCTGGGAAGTTGAGGATGCAGTGAGCTGTGATTATACCACTACACTTCAGCCTGGGCAACAGTGTGAGATGCTGTCTCAAAAAAAACCCCAAGCTTGGCCAGGCATGGTGGCTCAGGCCTGTAATCCCGGCACTCTGGGAGGCTGAGGCGGGCGGATCGTGAGGTCAGGAGTTTGAGACCAGCCTGACCAAACATAGTGAAACCCCGTCTCTACTAAAAATACAAAAATTAGCTGGACGTGGTGGTGCGCGCCTAAAATCCCAGCTACTTGGGAGGCTGAGACAGGAGAATCACTTGAACCTGGGAGGCGGAGGTTGCAGTGAGCAGACATTGCGCCACTGCACTCCAGCCTGGGTGACAGAGTGAGACTCCATCTCAAAAAACAAAACAATACAAAACTCCCAAGCAAACAAAAAAGAAAACAATCTGTTTAGTGAAATAAGCCCCAAAAGGACAAATATATGATTCCACTTATATGAAGTATCTGGAATAGGCAAATTCATAGAGAAAGAACATAGAATAAAGGTTACCAGAAGCTGGGGGAAGGATAGAATGGGGAGTTATTGCTTAATAGGTGCAGAGTTTCTGTTTGGGATGATGAAAAAGTTCTGGAAATAGTGGTGATATTTATACAATACTGTGTACATTAAGTACACTGTGAATGTACTTAATACCACTGAACTGCACACTTAAAATGACTAAAATAATAAAATTTTTATGTTTATTTTACTAAAATGAAAAAAAAAAAACAACTTTTTTTATTCTAAGAGAAAAGCTTGAGAAGAGGCTCAATTACCAATCCTACATTGGTAGCAAACGGAAATGATGTCTACAGAACTACAGGCTGACTTTCACCACTGACTGATAGAAATAAACCAGTGTTTCTCAAGAGGAACAACTACAGGAAATCATATCAAAACCTGTTAGGTAATTATGTAGCCTATTGATAAAAAGGTTCTGTACTTTTGTAACATGAGCTGTACAAAAATATGAAAGAAATCAAATGGATCTGCCTTTGAAGGGCTTAGATATCAGATCAGGGCTCATAATATTACTAAGGCTTCTGGGAAGTAATGAAGGAAGCTTTTCAGGGACCCTATGACAAGGTTTCTCAAGTTAGAAACAGAGATGATCTTTGCTGGCAGAGCCCCGATGAATGCTCCTTAAGTGGTAACAGTAGTGGTGGTCATGAGGCAAATACAGGGTAAATGAGTCCACTTGGAACCCAAGTACAGTTGATGTGAGGCCTGACAGTCATCAGTGGGAACAGCTGACCACAGTAGGTCCCACAGGGCTACAATAATTTGAGGACTAATATATTTAAAACCAACAGAAAGAAATGCAATTCCCTGACACTGGAATTACGGAGAAGGAAACCAGTGCAACACAGGGACATTGCCCAGAAGTAAATTATATAAATTGCAATAGTTATTGTCAATGCTACTATTAACTTTGTAGCACACCCAAACCACTGGTAGCATTCCTTGCCAATCTAATCAAGGCTAGCCCTTCCCATAGGTACTTAGGTAAACTTACGTTACCTCAAGATGTCAAGTCAACATCTAATAGATTTCCAGAGACTTAGTCTATGTCTTTCATAGCTACTTGTTACCATTTATTGATTCTAGAGAGTCCAAACAAGTTTATAGGAGTGTATGTAAAAAACAGAGAATCATGAATTAAGACCCAGCTAGAGGATCTTCAAGAGCATAGAAACTATTTGAATTAAAGTTATGCTCCATTATTTGAAAATACAGTGGAAGAATGATTAAGAGTCCTTATTATTAGCGTTCATGTGCGCCAGATTAAATATGTAATTTACATATATGTCTCTCCTCATATATCAGTCAACTCCATAAATTATACATTTTCTAGAAGATGAAATTTCGGCTCAGATTTTTTTTTTCTTTCTTTTTTCTTTTTCTTTTTTTTTTTGAGATGGAGTCTCGCTCTGTTGCCCAGGCTGGAGTGCGGTGGCACCATCTCAGCTCACTGCAACCTCCACCTCCTGAGTTCACGCCATTCTCCTGCCTCAGCCTCCCCAGTAGCTGGGATTACAGGCATGCACCACCATGCCCAGCTAATTGTTGTATTTTTAGTAAAGACAGGGTTTCACGGTGTTAGCCAGGATGGTCTCGATCTCCTGACCTTGTGATCCACCCGCCTTTGCTTCCCAAAGTGCTAGGATTACAGACGTGAGCCACTGCGTCCTGCCCAGGGTCAGCTTTAAATAATTTGATCTCAGTCACACAACCAGTAATGGTACAGCCAAAACTTTAACCGTGTGACTCTCAAGCCCATATACTTTCTAATTTTCCACTCTACTACTAGAGTTGAAGGGAATGGAAGGATTATGTTGACCCAAGGGTATTTCACAACTTTAAGCCCAGGCAATGTGAGGCTCCTTAAAGTGCTAACAACTTAAACATTTCAGAGTGAAAGCAAGACTGTGGAATGGGAGTAAGTACAGTATAAGGGCACAACATTAATTAGTCATAAATCTGTAATAAGCTGAACATGGGGCCGGGCGCGGTGGCTCAAGCCTGTAATCCCAGCACTTTGGGAGGCCGAGACGGGCGGATCACGAGGTCAGGAGATTGAGACCATCCTGGCTAACGTGGTGAAACCCCGTCTCTACTAAAAAATACAAAAAAAAAACTAGCCGGGCGTGGTGGCGGGTGCCTGTAGTCCCAGCTACTCGGGAGGCTGAGGCAGGAGAATGGCGGGAACCCGGGAGGCGGAGCTTGCAGTGAGCTGAGATCCGGCCACTGCACTCCAGCCTGGGCGACAGAGCGAGACTCCATCTCAAAAAAAAAAAAAAAAAAAAAAAAAAATAAGCTGAACATGGAAATAGCTTTTTTTTTTCTTTGAGATGGAGTTTCACTCTTGTTGCCATTCTGGGATGCAATGGCGCGATCTCAGCTGACTGCAACCTCTGCCTCTTGGGTTCAAGCAATTCTCCTGCCTCAGCTTCCCAAGTAGCTGGGATTACCAGCATGTGCCACCATACCCAGCTAATTTTGTATGTTTAGTAGAGATGGGGTTTCTCCATGTTGGTCAGGCTGGTCTCAAACTCCCGACCTCAGGTGATCTGCCCACCTCAGCCTCCCAAAGTGTTGGGATTACAGGCGTGAGCCACTGCGCCCAGCTGGAAATAGCTTTTTATGAGGATAGTCTGGAATGTATATACCTTCCTGTAAAAAGCTATTTTTAGTAGCAATTTAAATTTATATCTCAAAAATTCAATGAAACAAAAGCAAATTATAAAACTTTCTATAACTGAGACATATGCAGAATTTCTACAAGGTATTTGAGGTAGAAGGTAAATAGTTAACAGCAAAGGGAAAGGAGATCTAGAAGCCTGGGAAGACCTACTTGAAATAAGACACTGACCCTCTGTTTGGGTCTCCAAAAATGGAATACGCTGAATCTATAGCATACTTCACATCTGCTCCCCATTCTGCCTCATTAACCTTTATTTTCCAGTAATACAGGTGCAAGAATATTTATAAAAAATACTATGCTTGGACAATTAAGTCAATATTTTCTAACAGTGAACTGATTAATTTGAAGTTTAGAGTTAAAAAATGAAAACCTTAAATTAAGGTTATGTGATACCTCATTTTAAGTGGAAGAAACCACAGCATTCAAGCGAGTCAGCTACTCACACACACAGACTATGAATTATGTTGATTACTTGTCAATGAGAAAAAAGAAGTCAGGAAAAGATTGCTTTGTTTATAATTCCTCACTTTTTTAGAGAAATACATCAATGTAGCTCAAAGAATGTTTCTTTTTAAAAATTTATTATTTTTAGTAGACACAGGGTCTTGCTATGTTGCCCAGGCTGGCCTCAAACTCCTGGGTTCAAGCAATCCTTCCACCTCGGCCTCCCAAAGTGCTAGGATTACAGGCATGAGCAACCATGCCTGGCCTAAAAGAATGTTTCATTTTTAACTGTTCTGAGACCCTTTATGGACTACAGAACCAGACCTTATTATTTCTCCAACTGGCATGACCTATTGTAAGTCTAAATACCACAATAATCACTAGATTCTTACTGAAGACTAAATCCATTATTAAAGATATATTTAATACAAGTAAGTCTTTTTTTTTCTTTTTGAGACAGGGTCTTTGTTGCTCAGGCTGGAGTGCAGTGGTGTGATCTTGGTTCACTGCCATTTCTGCCTCCCAGTCTCAAGCAATCCTCTAACCTCAGCCTCCTAAGTAGCTGAGACTACAGGTGAATACCACCATCCCCAGCTAATTTTTTTTTTTTTTGTAGAGATGGGTTTTTGCCATGTTGCTCGGGCTTGTTTTGAACTCCTGGCCTCAAACAATCCTCCTGCCTCAGTCTCTCCAAGTGCTGGGATTACAGGCATGAGCCACTAAGCCCAGTCACAAAAATCTTTAGAAAGAAAATTCTACACACAAAATCCATGGATTAAACCCTACATATTTCTAATTAGTTTCCAAATATCTGGATATTATTAATATGCTGCTTAACCTCCTTAGTATTCAAAAGTATCTTATTAAAGCCTTATTAATTAGTGTGGCTACAGAATCAACCCAATTAATTAAAACTACCAAAAACTTTAAAATTCCAACTAGTATATTCGAATAAATAGGTATTCAATTGTTTGTGGACTCAGCTTTATGTCAGCCAGCACACTGGCACAAACATGTAAGACAGTCTTGCCTCCTTACAGCAAAGTTAACATTTTATGATCAGAGACAACAACACATTAAATATGAAAAGCCACCACAGATTTGACAAGTGATCTTTTGTTTCAACACAGTAACAGTATTTTCAAACTAACTGGCCTCAGTGTGAAAAAGGCATAGGAAAAGGCTTCTTGTCTTTCCTCTATTTTGAGCCATCCTGAACACTGAAAACGACTGTTATAACATCAGGATGATGAAGCAGAAAACAAGTAAAACCCTGAGTTCCTGACAACTTTGTGGACCTATCACACCAGCCCTACACTACACACTTCTGGACTCATTTTACACAAGAGAAAAACTCCTATTTTGTTTATGCCATTAAACACTTGAATTATATGCATCCAAGGCAAATCCCACTGATAAGTAAAGGCAATCTACTATTAGGTGTGCTAGATATTTATTAAACACTGATCACTTTATAAACATTTGTGTATGTTAAATTCACTTCATGAATCACAGAACCTGAATAAGGTTTTTAAATTTGAAAGTTACTGGCAATACAGATTTCAAGTCATATTTGTTTCAGAAAATTGAAAATCTGAAGAGAAACAGCAATGTGAGGGAGCCCTGCAGTGACAAAAATGTTCTGTATTATAACTATATCAATGTCAATATTCTGGTTGTGGTACTGTATTATAATTTTGCAAGATAACATCATGGGGGAAACTATTTTTTTCTTTTTTTTTTGAGACAGAGTCTCCCTGCTACCCAGGCTGGAGTTCAGTGGCAAGATCTTGGCTCACTGCAATCTCCTCCACCTCCCAGGTTTAAGTGATTCTCCTGCCTCAGACTCCCAAGTAGCTGGAATTACAGGCACCCACCACCATGCCTGGCTAATTTTTGTATTTTTAGTAAAGACAGGGTTTCACCATGTTAACCAAGCTGGTCTTGAACTCCTGATCTCAGATGATCCACCCACCTCGGCCTCCCAAAGTGCTGGGATTACAGGCATGAGCCACCATTCCCCGCCGGGAAGCAATTATTTTACAACTACATGTGAGCCTACAGTAGTCGCAAAAAAAAGTTTAATTTTAAAATATTAATGATAAACATTAACAAAATATTAACTCAAATTAAAAATATTCATTCCATAAGAGAAATAAATACATGATGAAAGTAATAAATACTACATAAAGCTAGAGTAATGATGACACTGTAGTATTGGTGAAAGGATTGCCAAATAGATCAAAGGAAGAGAATCAAGTCCAGAAATAGTCTATAATTCCATTTATATTTTATTTTGGAAAAGGCAAAATTTTGAGGACAGAAAACAGATCAGTGGTTTGTCAAAGGCTAGAAGGTGAAGCAAGGGTTGACTACAAAGGGGGCACAAATGAATTTTGTGGAGGTTCATAGAAAAGCTCTATGTCCTGACTGTGGTGAATTATACGACTGTGTCAAATTTCAGAACTTGGCTGGGCGCGGTGGCGCACGGCCTCTAATCCCAGCACTTTGGGAGGCTGAGGCAGGTGGATCGCTTGAGGATCAGGAGTTCGAGATCAGCAACATGGTGAAACTCTATGTCTACAAAAAATACAGAATTTAGCCAGTGTGGTAGTGTGCGCCTGTAGTCCCAGTTACTTAGGAGGCTGAGGCGAGAGGATGACTTTAGCCCAGAAGGTTGAAGTAAGCTGAGATCACACCACCACACTCCAGCCTGGACGACTGAGCCAGAACCTATCTTTAAAAAAAAAAAAAAAAAAAAGGCCGGGTGCGGTGGCTCACGCCTGTAATCCCAGCACTTTGGGAGGCCGAGGCAGGCAGATCACGAGGTCAGGAGATCAAGACTATCCTTGCTAACACGGTGAAACCCCGTTTCTACTAAAAATACGAAAAATTAGCCGGGCGTGGTGGTAGGTGCCTGTAGTCCCAGCTATTCGGGAGGCTGAGGCAGGAGGATGGCGTGAACCTGGGAGGCAGAGCTTGTAGTGAACCGAGATTGCACCACTGCACTCCAGCCTGAGTGACACAGCGAGACTCCATCTCAAAAAAAAAAAAAGTAAAAATGAACATTTCCTAGTTTTAAAATTAATTTTTTAAAAAAGAAAAGAACAATTAAAAAATTTTTTAAAAGTCAGAACTCTATTGAAAAGGGTGAATTTTAGCTTAGGCAAATTCTATAAATCTGATTTTTAAAATAAGACTGAAAGTAATACATTTAGCAGAGTTTTATTAGTTTAAACTACTTAGAATAAAAGCTTATCTGAATACAAGTTATTATTTGATTTAAATTATTCTTTAACTTAAAAGAAAAACAATTACTGCTTTTCTAAAAACATAGCTAACTGAGGTAGGTCTACTTGTTAGATCTCATTGAAGTATAGATTGGTCCTGCCTATTCTTATCAGAAGAAAAGCCAGAGAGTTGTGTGTAATGCAGAAAATATGCAAAGTGAGTCCTAAAGCTTGTCTCCATCTCAACCATAAGCATATAAAAATCAATCTTAAAAATCCCTATTTTTTCAGAAAGAAGCATTATACTGGTGTGTTCTCTCTTAAAACCTGAGTTAGTCAAATCAAAGTCAGGTGATTTATATATATCAAAATAAAGTACATAAAAACAACTGAAAGAATTTACAATGAAATTATTATATATACAACTACTTAAGATAATAAAATTAGGCTGGGTGAGGTGGCTCCCACCTGTTATCCCAGCACTTTGGGAGGCCAGGGTGGGTGGATCACCTGAGGTCAGAAATTCATGACTAGCCTGACCAACACAGTGAAACCTCGTTTCTACTAAAAATACAAAAATTAGTCGGGCATGGTGGTGGGCCCTTGTAATCCCAGCTACTCGGGAGGCTGAGGCTGGAGAATTGCTTGAACCTGGGAGGCAGAGGTTGTGGTGAGCCAAGATCACACCACTGCACTCCAGCCTGGACGACAAAGTGAGACTCTGTGTCCAAAAAAAAAAAAAACACAAAACAAAAAATTATTACTCCCTTCTCAAATTCTTCTAGCTGGTATTTTCTAGCTAGACCACCTACTTGTAGATTCCTTTTGGGAAGCTCAAACATAATAACCTTTTTTCTTTGTTTAACCATCCTTAGGGTACATTTATAACAACAAAATCAGTATTTTTTTTTTTTTTTGAGATGGAGTTTCGCTCTTGTTGCCCAGACTGGAGTGCAATGGCACAATCTTGGTTCACTGCAACCTCTGCCTCCCGAGTTCAAGCGATTCTCCTGCCTCAGCCTCCCAAGTAAGTGGGATTATAGGCACCCACCATCATGCCCTGCTAATTTTGTGTTTTGGGTAGAGATGGGGTTTCACCAAGATAGTCAGGCTGGTCTCAAACTCCTCAAAATCAATATTGTTAACTGACTCACTGACTGGAAGGAGATGAAGAAAATTGCAAGCATATCTTTGAAGAGAAAACTAAAATGTAAATATCAGCCCATTCTAGTTGCCAATCATAGCAAATTATTAATGCAGGGCTAAATTATTTGGCACTACAGTGCCCTTTATTCATTCTATTTGAATAGTGGTGACATAATCACTAGCCAAATAAGACTTACCTATGTTTTTTTTTTTTGGAGACAGAGTCTCGTTCTGTTGCCCAGGCTGGAGTGCAATGGTACAATCTCGGCTCACTGCAACCTCTGCCTCCTGGGTTCAAGCGATTCTCCCACCTCAGCCTCTCAAGTAGCTGGGATTACAGGCATGTGCCAACATGCCCAGCTAATTTTTTCTATTTTTAGAGACAAGGTTTCACCATGTTGGCCAAGCTGGTCTCAAACTCCTGACCTCAACACACCTGCCTTGCAAAGTGCTGGGATTACAGGTGGTGAGCCACCAAGCCCAGGCTTATTTACGTTTCCTTAATGCATTTACCTTATTCAGTCCTATATTAGTTATTCACATGTATTTCACTTATCCTTGCCTTGTAAACTCTATCCCTACTACAAATATAAACATCAATATAATGTCTGAGAACAATTAAGTACTAATCATTTACTCATATTTAATTATCCTGTTGCATCTAGCACCACGGTTTTCAAAGAAGATACTTAAATGGCTGAAATAAAAAAAAAAAAAATGATTCAAGACTCCATCCTATCAAGTTTTATTTTTTTAAAAATTTTATGTTTTTTTAACTTTTTAATCATTTGTCTGGCATGCAAAGTTTTATTTTGTTTATATACCAATAAATTAGCCTTTTGTGTTTATGTCCCTTGCACTAGAATCTAAGTCATAAGTCCTTGTCTTATTCATAACCCTTTTCCCAATGCCTACCACAGCAGTCAGCACACAATACTTACCGAATGGATTATATAAAATTTGCCTGTGTGTACTTTAAAGTACTAACTCAGAATACTCCCTACTACCTTCAAAGAAAAAAAAAGGCACAAACAATTGCATTTTTCATCCCTGGAAATTCAAGTCAAAAGATAGAATGACAACAAATAAATGAAATATCTGTTTCCCCCATGTTTGCTGTCACCTTTTGTTGCCACTAGATAGCATTCTTTTAACCTGAATCATTCTTTTTTTTTTTTTTTTGAGACGGAGTCTGGCTCTGTCACCCAGGCTGGAGTGCAGTGGCGCGATCTCGGCTCACTGCAAGCTCCGCCTCCCGGGTTTACGCCATTCTCCTGCCTCAGCCTCCCGAGTAGCTGGGACTACAGGCGCCCGCCACCTCGCCCGGCTAGTTTTTTGTATTTTTTAGTAGAGACGGGGTTTCACCGTGTTAGCCAGGATGGTCTCGATCTCCTGACCTCGTGATCCGCCCGTCTCGGCCTCCCAAAGTGCTGGGATTACAGGCTTGAGCCACCGCGCCCGGCCTAACCTGAATCATTCTTAAGAGTGAATGACCAAAAGCTTAATCTGACCACACTTTTGACAAAAATTATAAAATAGGTAAATAAAGTGAAAACTAAATCGTGGGTGTTCGATAAATGCATTTAACTATAATATCTTTTAATCCTGCTTAATTGCTATCCTTTAGTATGCTGTCATACGCACTTATTCCTCCCAAACAAGCACATAACAAGGCTCTGGTTCTGATACTGCCTGTACTTAAAAACGTCATCAACTCATGACCTTGGGCAAATTTTAATTAACCTCTGTGTATGGGCTCTTCAAACTGTAAAATGACCAAATGAGCAACTATCACATGGCTATCCTGGGAATTAAATAATAGTACATGCATGCTCTCCCAAGGCACTAGGGCCCATTCACATTTGAGGGATACCCACTCACTGAATTTATGGGGGGAAAAAAAAGGATATATGTCAAAAACCTAGAATAGTTCCTGCACATGGTCAACTCTCAAAAGTTTACTAGTATTGTCTTCATCTCCCTAAAATGACATATAGCAAGCTTTCAAGAACAGTGACTATAATGTAAGAAAACTAGGGACTGGCTAAAAAAAAGATGAGTCATTACAGCTGGCAGATTCTTCACTTGTCTGACAAATAAAAGGAGGATCTAACATTTACTGAGTTCTTTAGGTGTTAAGCACTGTGGCAGACTGTTGCAATTACTGAACTGAATCACACCTTTCTGATTCCTTCCCACATTAACTCTGGATTTACTCATGTGACTTCCTTTGGCCAATGTAACAAAAATACAGCATGCTGAGGCTTGTACTTTCTTGCACTTTGGGGCTTGCTCTCTCTTACTGCTGGGATCTTTCTACCATCTTGTGAACAAGTTAGGTCTAGTCCCCTGAGGAATAATAGGTCACATGGAAATGGACTTTAGGCACCTCAGTCTGAGGCCCCAGACATGTAAGGCTATCCTAGATTCTAGGACCTAGACAATCTAGTCCTATCTAGGTCAGCCCAGACTCTAAGAACATTCCAGCCAACCACAGAATTGTAAGAGTAATGTTTACTGATTTAGGCCACTAACTTTTAGGGGTGGTTTGTTATACAGCAAAGGTAACTACTACAACCACCATATAAATATAGCTATTTTTTTCCAGTTTTAAACAGATCAGGAAAGAGGATTCCTAAAATTAGCAAGTCAGTTTGGCCCCAAAGACTCTTTCTGCTATATCAAGCCATCTTTGCATGCCACACTCTGAGGTTTTAGGCTCTGGTGGTTTTATCCTACAACCCTTATTTAACCCTTTCCTTTGTACCAGGAGACAGTATACTATGGTCCAACTCATCACCTTTGTCACAACTACCCAACTCTGCTATTATAATGCAAAGTAGTCATATATAATAGATAAATGAATGAGTATGGCTGTATTCCAAAAATATTTTATTAATGAACACTAAAATTTGTTTCATATTATTTTACATATCACAAAATAGTCTCCTGATTTTTATTTTGAACCATTTAAAATGTTTTAACCATAGGAATTTTAGGATTATGTTTCTATTTTTATGAAAAATAATGTTGGATTTTTTTTTTTTTTTTTTTTTGGAGACAGGGTCACGCTCTGTTGCCCAGGCTAGAGTGTAGTAGCTCTCTGTAACCTTGAACTTCTGGGCTCAGGTTATCCTCCCGAGTAGCTGGGACTGTAGGCACATGCCACCACACCTGCCTAATTAACTCATGGCCAAATCCAACTCATCACCTTTGCAAGCTAAGAATGGTTTAAACACTTATTATCTGAAAAAGAAATCAAGAGAACAATAGCTACAAAAATATAAAATACGGCCGGGCGCGGTGGCTCAAGCCTGTAATCCCAGCACTTTGGGAGGCCGAGGCGGGCGGATCACAAGGTCAGGAGATCGAGACCACAGTGAAACCCCGTCTCTACTAAAAATACAAAAAATTAGCCGGGCGCGGTGGCGGGCGCCTCTAGTCCCAGCTACTCAGGAGGCTGAGGCAGGAGAATGGCGGGAACCCGGGAGGCGGAGCTTGCAGTGAGCCGAGATCACACCACTGCACTCCAGCCTGGGCAACAGCGTGAGACTCCGTCTCAAAAAAAAAAAAAAAAAAAAAAAAAATATATATATATATATATATATATAAAAAATACTTAGGAATAAATTTAACCAAAGAGGTGAAAGACTTGTATACTGAAAACTATTAAAACATTGATGAAAGAAATTGAAGACACAAATAAATAACTCGAAGAGTTAATATTGTTAAAATGTCCATCCTACCCAAAACAACTTACAGATTCAATGCAATCCCTATCAAAATTCCAACACTGGCTGGGCGCAGTGGCTCAAGCCTGTAATCCCAGCATTTTGGGAGGCTGAGACAGGAGGATCACGTGAGCCCAGGGGTTTGAGACCAACCTGGGCAACACAAGGAGACTCTGTTTCTACAAAAAAAAATTTTTAATTAGGCAGGTGTGGTGGCATGTGCCTACAGTCCCAGCTACTCGGGAGGATAACCTGAGCCCAGAAGTTCAAGGTTACAGAGAGCTACTACACTCTAGCCTGGGCAACAGAGCGTGACCCTGTCTCCAAAAAAAAAAAAAAAAATCCAACATTATTTTTCATAAAAATAGAAACATAATCCTAAAATTCCTACAGTTAAAACATTTTAAATGGTTCAAAATAAAAATCAGGAGACTATTTTGTGATATGTAAAATAATATGAAACAAATTTTAGTGTTCATTAATAAAACATTTTTGGAATACAGCCATACTCATTCATTTATCTATTATATATGACTACTTTTGCATTATAATAGCAGAGTTGGGTAGTTGTGACAAAGACCATATGGACCACAAAGCCTATGATATTTACTATTTGAACCTTTGTGTTTTTAAAATGTGCCAGCTCCTGCTTGGAATTATTCACAGCATATGTTTTTAATTTTAAAAGGTTTTGCTCAGCCTTTAGTGATGAGTAGTTTTGTATTTTTTCATACTTTTACTACTCTCTTCATTTTATTTAAAATTATTTTACACATTATTTATCTTAATTATCCTTTAACTTTTTTTTTTTTGGAAGGGAAGGGGGCTTTCCAGCAAAAACTGGAAAGCCTGCTAGACAAATTCTAAAAGAGCTGTAACACTTCCCTCCTTTAACTTTTATCTTTGGATGACCTCTGAATTTGTCTAAGACAGACAACCCCAATTTTAAAACTAATTCAGACGCACAGGTCAAATGAATTCCACTTGCATGCAATAAATACTACAAGCCTCCCAGGCAGCATGGAAAACAAATGATAATTTTACCTTGTCCTCAAAATTATTTCAAGTTTATCTATGAGAAAAGTTTTTCGTTAAAAACTGTGATCTTGGCTGAGTACGGTGGCTCACGCCTATAATCCCAGCACTTTGGAAAGGCCGAGGCGGATGGATCACGATGTCAAGAGATCGAGACCATCCTGGCTAACATGGTGAAACCCCGTCTCTACTAAAAATAAAAAAATTAGCTGGGCGTGGTGGCACGTGCCTGTAGTCCCAGCTACTTGGGAGGCTGAGGCAGGAGAATTCCTTGAACCCAGGAGACGGGGGTTGCAGTGAACCGAGATTGTGCCACTGTACTCCAGCCTGGCAATAGAGCAAGACTCCTCTCAAAAAAAACTGTGATCTTATATGGGCCAACTGGAATGGATTATGATGGAGGCAGAAAAAGATGTGGAAGATATTATTTTATCCAGAAGAGCCTCTAATTCCTCAGATCTGAAACTGTAATAACCATGTAGATATGAAATCCCCAATGAGGATTTAAGGTCAGAATTAGCTATTCAGTCTCACCTCTTTGGTGTGATGAGCCTATTATAATATTTGCCTGCCACTGATAACTAAGAACTTCAGAACCACTACTATTCTACTTCACCACCCTGCTGCTAATCAATTCAGAAAGACACAAAATGAAGCCAACACTGAATATCCTGTCACATTAGAAAGGAGGTGAACCTCAATTTACTTGCCATTCCCCATTTTTATCATCTTTCTTACGATAAATAAGATCCCCACAGTAATGACCGTAAGTCCTGGTGGAGACTCAGCTGACTGCATGTGGCATCAGTGTAAAGAATAAAGAAATTGCCATAAAAACTAACCACTCTCACCCCAGCATTCACCAATGACTTTCTTATGAGGCATTACACAGATGCTCCTAATAGCCACTACAATTTGGAAGCCCTTAGAACACTGAAGAAATTTGTATGGTAAGTCTAAACTTCATTGAAATTTTTTTTTTTTTTTGAGACGGAGTCTCACTCTGTCGCCCAGGCTGGAGTGCAGTGGCGCAATCTTGGCTCACTGCAAGTTCCGCCTCCAGGGTTCACACCATTCTCCTGCCTCAGCCTCCTGAGTAGCTGGGAGTACAGGCGCCCGCCACCAGGCCCGACTAATTTTTTGTATTTTTAGTAGAGACGGGGTTTCACCGTGGTCTCGATCTCCCGACCTTGTGATCTGCCCGCCTCAGCCTCCCAAAGTGCTGGGATTACAGGCGTGAGCCACCGTGCCCGGCTTCATTGAAATATTTTGTGAAGCATAAAGCAGTTATGTCCATGCAAAAACACAACATAGCTTTATATGCTATTTGAATTAAATGTTTAGAAAGAGATTCATTTTCTATTTTCATTTGTTTTTGTGACTATGTATGAATTTTTAGCGTATTAAAAAAAGGTTTCCCAGAAATGACTTCCCAATTTATACTATTATGCATAAGGGTTCTAAATGTTAACTGTAATTTGCAATGACAATCCAGGAGCCAATAGTTATCCCTACCTATGTAACAAATCTGCACATCCTTCATATGTACCTCGGAACTTAAAAAAATAAATATATTTAAAAATAAAATAATTTTTAAAAAAGAACAGTTATGCCAAATAACCCTTCTTTAAGAAATTAAAAATTGTATCATTGGCTGGGCATGGTGGCTCACACCTGTAATCCCAGCACTTTGGGAGGCAGAGGTGGGTGGATCACCTAAGGTCAGGAGTTCAAGACCAGCCTGGCCAACATGGTGAAATCCCGTCTCTACTAAAAATACAAAAATTGGCTGGATGCAGTGGCGCATGCCTGTAATCCCAGCTATTCGGGAGGCTGAGGCATGAGAATGCCTTGAACCCAGGAGTTAGAGGTTTGCAGTGAGCTGAGATCTAGACTGGGTGACAGAGCGAGACTCAGTCTCAAAAAAAAAACCCCAAAAACATTATATTAACATATTAGGGTCATCAGAGTTTACTGAAAACAATGCTGAGATGTTGCTTAGGACTTTTTTTGTCCTGGAACTAGCAATTTTGATCTTACAAATTCAGTAGTATATACAGAAGGAGCAGGATTGAGAAAAAAAAAAAAAAGGCAGTGTAAGCTGACCAAATGAAAGCTTTCTTTCTGAAAAAGAACTACAATAAATTTAATGTGTTGCTAAAAATCTATACTATCTTTGAGCCTAAATAATCCTTTCTGCTAACCTGTATTTTTTTCTTTTTTTTTTTTTTTTGAGACGGAGTCTTGCTCTGCCGCCCAGGCTGGAGTGCGGTGGCCGGATCTCAGCTCACTGCAAGCTCCGCCTCCCGGGTTCCCGCCATTCTCCTGCCTCAGCCTCCCGAGTAGCTGGGACTACAGGCGCCTGCCACCTCGCCCGGCTAGTTTTTTGTAATTTTTAGTAGAGACGGGGTTTCACCGTGTTAGCCAGGATGGTCTCGATCTCCTGACCTCGTGATCCGCCCGTCTCGGCCTCCCAAAGTGCTGGGATTACAGGCTTGAGCCACCGCGCCCGGCCACCTGTATTTTTTTCTTCATATTTCTACTCAACCCTTTCTCAAAAACTTCTACTTGATTAATCCCACATGTACCCAATCACTGGCATCCAAGCATGCATATTTAAATCAAAATAACTATATTTGTTTTTCGCTTGAATCTTTTATGTTCATCTTACTGCATCAATATATTTAGCAGCTCTCTTTTGTCCTGAACATTAACGCATTTTATGATTCACTGACAGCATTTAGGCTAGCAATACAAAAGAACCCAAAGATAAAGTCAATTTTCTCATTTTTAATTCTAATATACCCTGAGTACTTAACACTCTGTATCACAGGTTTTTGTGCAAATTTTCTCTCTCTTTTTTGAGATAGCGTCTGGCTCTGTCACCCAGGCTGGAGTGCAGTGGCACAATCTTGGCTCACTGCAACCTCTGCTTCCTGGGCTCTAGCAATCTTCCCACCTCAGTCTCCCAAGTACCTGGCACTACAGGCACGCACTACCAAGCCCAGCTAATTTTTGTATTATTTTTACAGAGACGGGGTTTTGCCATGTTGCTCAGACTGGTCTTGAACTCCTGAGCTCAAGCCATCCACCCACCTTGGCCTCCCAAAGTGCTAGGATTACAGGCATGAGCCATTGCACCCAGCTAATTTTCTTTTACTTCATCTAAATTGCTTAAAGCAATCTACCAATGCAACACAGAAAGTCCACAGGGAATATACCTTAATGGTTGAATAGTTAAGAGCTCTAATTGGTTTATTACCACCTGATGTCTAAACTGATATCAGCTTATAATATTAAAAATAATTAAGGCCAGGTGCAGTGGCTCATGCCTGTAATCCCAGCACTTTGGGAGGTCAAGGCAGGAGGACCACCTGAGGTCAGGAATTCGAGACCAGCCTGACCAACATGGTGAAACCTCATCTGTACTAATACAAATATTAGCCGGGCATGGTGGTGGACACCTGTAATCCCAGCTACTCAGGAGGCTGAGGCAGGAGAATCACTTCAACCCAGGAGGCGGAGTTGCAGTGAGCCGAAATCGTGCCACTCCAGCCTGGGCAACAGAGCAGGACTCTACACTAAATTTCTGATAGTGGTTATCTCTGAAGGGAGTATTTGGAAAATGAACTCCAGGCTTTCATCTTTTGCATTTTTCTCTGATATATGAATCTTTTACTTTAATAGAAAAAAACCAGATTTTTAAAAATTTATAAACTTTACTTCTGATAAGTGGAGCAAATCACATTTGAAAGTTCTGGGTCACTCATTATGATTATGAGGACTGAAATGAAAGCATCTAGCCCACTGCCTAGCATACAGGAAAAGTTTAATAAATGTTAGTGTACTTCCAGTTCTGCAATGTCTTCTAATGCAACCAAGTTTTATACTGACCCACCAGTATAGTTTTTTAACTGTTGCTTATTCCAGCTTCTCCTTTGCTATTAGGTCCCACTTCTTGCTGCTGTCAGGACACCCACCTTTAGAAGTACCTTCTACCACATATTGCTTCATATCTGCCACAAAGTCTTTCAGCTTCCAGAACATCTTAACTGTGCCTCCTTTATAGCAACTTATTCTCTTTCAGTTATTCATAAACTTTCATTAGCTCCTTCAAACTTTGAGTGTCTACACAGAAAGACTTGTATTCATTTTTGTATCCCCCATCAGAGCCCTACTGTGGCAGTCACTCAAATATCTGTATGCACAAATAGACAAAAGCTATCCCTGTGACTAAAAAAAAAGTTCACGCCGGGCATAGTGGCTCACGCCTATAATCCCGACTTTGGGAGGTCGAGGCAGACAGATTGCTTTAGCTCAGTAGTTTGAGACCAGCCTGGGTGACATGGTGATACCCCACCTCTATAAAAGATACAAAAATTATCTAGGTGTGGTGGAATGGGCCTGTAGTTCCAGCTACTTGGGAGGCTGAGGTGGGAGAATTGCCTGAGCCCGGGAAATGGAAATTGCAGTGACCTGAGATCCCACCACTGCACTCCAGCCTGGGCAACAGGGCAAGACTCTCTCTCAAAAACAAACGAACAAAAAGTTCAAAGAGGATCCCAAAATAACTTGGGACAGTTTAACACTAATGTTTTAATTTTGGCTCTTGAATAGCTTTTATAGTCTAGTCAGAGGTAAAGCACATGGATGAACCCTGTGGCAGTTACTTTCCTACCCAGTTTTAGATTTTCACCTTACTTTATGTCTGAAGTTGTATTCCAAAGAATTGGAACTATTAAGTAGTCTGTACACTAGCTAAATAGAAGATTATGTACTACAATATTACAGAGGTTCCTTAAGGGTAGTGCTGACTCTCCAAGTAGGCAAAATTTTAGAATCTCTGCCACTTCTCTGTATCAAGTATCTTTTCTCTTGCACACACTCAACTTTCTCCCAAATGGAATTAGTATAGCCATTCTGTGGTTGCAAAATGTAGACTTTCACAGACCCTGAAGACACCTGTTTTGACAGAGATGTAGATTCCTTCCAGACCCAAAGAACAGTAGGTAGAACTGGTGAAGTAGAAGAGGTTAAAGGTGGAAATTATGCAGAAAAACAGCTACCTATCCAGAAATTAACTGTTTTCAGTATCTATTTCAAAGACTACATCAACATGCCAATTCTTATTTAAAAAGAGATGCTTGTAAAAAGGTTTGAAAATGGCTAGGTACAGTGGCTCACGCCTGTAAATCCCAGCACCTTGAGAGGCTGAGGCTGGTAGAACACTTGAGGCCAGGAGTTCAAGACCAGCCTGGCCAACATGGCAAAACCCCATCTCTACTAAAAATATAAAAATTAGCCAGGCATGGTGGCAGGCACCTGTAGTCCCAGCTACTCGGGAAGCTGAGGCACAATAATCGCTTAAACCCGGGAGGTGGAGGTTGTGGTTGCGGTGAGGTGTGATTATACCACCACAGTCTACCCTGGGCAACAGAGTGGGACCCTAACTCAAAAAAAAAAAAAAAAAAAGTTTGAAAATGGGTTACCCAAAGCCCACTTTAATTTTAAAAATTACCAAATTTATGATTATATTTTGACTCAATTTTTCAGATTCTCTCAAACTCTAATTCTATCTTTGGACTGAATGATGACTACACAATAAGTCCAAAATGTTTCTTGGTTGTATGATTTCCACATCTTTTTTCCTGATTTAATTCTCTAGTTCCAGGGGAGGGGACAGAAGATGGGTGAATCACCCAAGTATTTGAGTTTCAGCTCACCATCCTTCCAACGTTTCATTAAACAATGATTGTGTTTGCTCAAAAAAAAAAAAAAAAAAAAAAAAAAGACAGAACCAGGCACAGTGGCCCGTGCCTATACTCCAAGCTACTCAGGAGGCTAAGGTGGGAGGGAGGATCCCTTGAGCCCAAGAGGCCATCTGGGCAACATAGTGAAGTAAAAATAAATAAATAAATTTAAAAAATAAAAATAAAGAAATAATACTTAGATGCCTTACAATCTGTTTGCATGGCATTCTTAGAAGAGCACATAGGCTGGGCGCGGTGGCTCACGCCTGTAATCCCAGCACTTTGGGAGGCTGGGGCGGGCAGATCACAAGGTAAGGAGATCGAGACCATCCTGGCTAACATGGTGAAACTCTGTCTCTACTAAAAATACAAAAAATTAGTCGGGCGTGGTGGCGGGTGCCTGTAGTCCCAGCTATTTGGGAGGCTGAGGCAAGAGAATGGCGTGAACCCAGGAGGCGGAGATTGCAGTGAGCCAAGATTGTGCCACTGCACTCCAGTCTGGGTGACAGAGCAAAACCCCATCTCAAAGACAAAAGACAAAGGGAGATAGTTAAAAGTAAATGAAACAATAAGAAAAGAATACTGAAGCAAGCAGATCTGAGTACCTATACCAACTAATTTAACAAAAGAATGGTCTCTATCTCATTTCTCTGTAATTCTGCATGCCTTTTACTGGAAATCTAGGAGATAAGTGATGTTAAATAACTTGCCAAAAAGTTATACAGGTAGTAAGTATGTGGTGAAGGCACAATTCAAACCAAAGGAAATCTAGTCATTTTAGGCAAGTTTATATCTTAAAGTTATTTTAACTGAAATTTAAGTGAAAAGGATAGAGAGAGATAAGGATATATGATGAGGAACTCAGGATCTAAAGTTAAAATTGTGGCTGGGCGTGGTGGCTCACAACTGTAATCCCAGAACTTTGGGAGGCCAAGGCGGGTGGATCACTTGAGGTCGGGAGTTTGAGACCAGCCTGGCCAACATGGCAAATCCCTGTCTCTCTAAAAAATACAAAAATTAGCTGGTCGTGGTGGTAGGCACCTGTAATCCCAGCTACTCAAGAGGCTGAGGCATGAAATTCGTTTGAACCCGGGAGGCAGAGGTTGCAGTGAGCCGAGGTCGCGCCACTGCACTCCAGCCTGGGTGACAGAGCGAGACTCCATCTCGAAATTAAAATAAAATAAATAAAAAATAAAATAAAATAAGATAAAATGTTAAAATTACAAGTCATCTCTGAAGTTTAATTATAAAATTTAATTTTCAATAGAAAATTAGTCAAAAGAAAAAAAAACTACCATATAAGCCTCAAGTCAACAGCAATATTATTCCCCCAATAAAATGCTACCATATTCTACAGCAATTCAAAATGTGTACAATACACACATACATATATATACATTTTCATTTTAATCTCGCAATAACTCAAAAGGATATCATTTGTCCAACAAAGTCTAACTCCAAAGTCTGCCCTTCACTATCACTACCTGCCTCCCATAAAACTTTTCTCAAACTATAAACAAAAAGCAGAGATAAAGGTATCCTATTAAAACCAAGTGTGGCTAGGCACAGTGGCTCATGCCTATAATCCCAGCACTTTGGGAGGCTGAGGTTGGCGGATCACCTTAGGTCAGGAGTTCGAGACTAGCCCTGCCAAGATGGCAAAACCCCATCTCTACTAATAATACTAAATTAGCCGGGCTTGGTGGTGTGGGCCTGTAATTGCAGCTACTCAAGAGGCTGCGGCACAAGTATCGCTCAAACCCAGTAGGTGGAGGTTGCAGTGAGCTGAGATTGCGCCACTGCACTCCAGCCTGGGCGACAAAGTGAAACTATGTCTCAAATAATAATAATAATAATACCAAGTGTTAAGTTTAGCCTAATGCTGCTTCCCTATATATTTTAAGTTCAGCCTAAAAGTTTCTCTGTATATGGTTAACTATAATCTAACTGGGTGTTTAAACAGACTATAACCTATAACCGACTCTTGTAACAAGTAGCTAAGTCACAGCAGCCATACTTCAACCACTCACAGGGAGCAAACTGTTCAAACCGTGTTCAAATAAGGCAAACAACAAGCTGCAACCAATCTGGCTATTTCTGTACCTCACTTCCATTTTCTGTATGTCTCTTTCCTTTTTCTGTTCATAAATCCTCTTCAACCACACAGCAGCACCAGAGTCACTCTGAACCTATTTCCGGTTCAGGGGGCTGCCTGATTTGCAAATCGTTTTTTGGTCAATTAAGCTCTGTTAAATTTAATTTGTCTTAAGTTTTTAACACATGTGGAGAATGCATGGATCTTTATTGTATTTTTATTCTTTATTTCTTAATTATTTGTTACATATATTTAAAAGGTCTTAGGGCTGGGCGCGGTGGCTCAAGCCTGTAATCCCAGCACTTTGGGAGGCCGAGACGGGCGGATCACAAGGTCAGGAGTTCGAGACCATCCTGGCTAACACGGTGAAACCCCGTCTCTACTAAAAAATACAAAAAACTAGCCGGGCGAGGTGGTGGGCGCCTGTAGTCCCGGCTACTCGGGAGGCTGAGGCAGGAGAATGGCGTAAAAACCTGGGAGGCGGAGCTTGCAGTGAGCTGAGATCCGGCCACTGCACTCCACCCTGGGCAACATAGCGAGACTCTGTCTCAAAAAAAAAAAAAAAAAAGGTCTTAGGCCAGGCATGGTGGTTCACACCTGTAATCCCAACATTTTGGAAAACCAAGGCTAGCAGACTGCTTAAGCCCAGGAGTTCGAGACGAGCCTGGGCAACATGGCAAAACCCTATCTCTACAAAATACAGAAAAATAAAAAGGTACCTGGGCGTGGTGGCACACATCTGTGGTCCCAGTTACTCAGGAGGCTAAGGTGGGAGGATCACCCAAGCCCAGGAGATCAACCGTGATCACGCCACTGCACTCCAGCCTGAGTGATAGGAGTGAGAAACTATCTCAAAAAATAAATAAATAAATAAATAAGTAAAGGTTTTTTTACCCTTATTGCACACTTAAGAAAAAGAACAAAAAATGAAACAGAGGCTGGGCGCGGTGGCTCAAGCCTGTAATCCCAGCACTTTGGGAGGCCGAGGCGGGTGGATCACGAGGTCAGGAGATCGAGACTATCCTGGCTAACATGGTGAAACCCCGTCTCTACTAAAAATACAAAAAACTAGCCGGGCGTGGTGGTGGGCGCCTGTAGTCTCAGCTACTTGGGAGGCTGAGGCGGGAGAATGGCGTGAACCCGGGAGGCGGAGCTTGCAGTGAGCCGAGATCACGCCACTGCACTCCAGCCTGGGAGACACAGCAAGACTCCGTCTCAAAAAAAAAAAAAAAAAAAAAAAAAGAAACAGAAACATACTTTAGCAGTATAACAAAGAGCTTAATATGCCTAGTATTTAATATAAATCTCCCACAAATATACTGATAACAAACAAGCCAAAAGAAAAATGAGCAAAGGACTGGAACAAGCAAGCTAAACACTGAGATACCATCCAATGTGGCAAAGGTTAAAAGACTTACTCAGTGTTAGATGAGTGTGGGGAAGCCAGGCCTAGCCTCAATGCCACACTGAATTTCGATGCTCTTGAGTTACCTTATTCATAACTTTAATATTTAGCAAGTCCGCATGTTTGTCTCTCTCCTAACTGAACTCAAGAGCATCTTTTTTTTTTAATGTATTTTTATTTTTATTTTTTTAGAGACCAGATCTTACTGTCACCCAGGCTGCAGCACAGTGGCACAATCATAACTTGCTGCAGCCTAGAATTCCTGGGCTCAAGTGATCCTCCTGCTTCAGCCTCCTGTGTAGCTAGGACTACAGGCACATGCCACCATGCCTGACTTTTTCTTTCTTTTTTTTTTTTTTTAATTTTTGTAGAGACAGGGTCTCACTATGTTGCATAGGCTTCTTGGAGCATCTTAATTCTTTCCAAAACCCCGATATACCTAGCCCAGTATCTAGCCTGTAAGAGGCACTTATGAGGCCGGGCACGGTAATCCTGTAATCCCAGCACTGGGATGGGTGGATCACCTGAGGTCAGGAGTTCAAGACCAGCCTGGTCAACATAGTGAAACCCCGTCTCTACTAAAAAATACAAAAATTAGCTGGGTGTGGTGGCGGTCACCTGTAATCCCAGCTACTCGGGAGGCTGAGGCAAGAGAATCGCTTGAACTCCGGAGGCAGAGGTTGCAGGGAGCCGAGACTGCACCATTGCACTCTAGCCTGGGCAATGAGAACAAAACTCCGTCACAAAAAGAAAAAAAAAAAAGTCACTTATGAGTAACATAAACATGTCCATGAAACACAAAATCAGAGTAATCAGAAAATAACGGGGCCTGATTTGAGTGCAAAGATGGCTAAACTGATACATTACTTCCTGAGGCTTCCGCATCTTCTTTTTTTTTTTTTTGAGACAGAGTCTCGCTCTGTTGCCCAGGCTGGAGTGCAGTGGCGCGATCTCAGCTCATGGCAAGCTCCACCTCCCGGGGTCACACCATTCTCCTGCCTCAGCCTCCTGAGTAGCTGGGGCTATAGGTGCCTGCCACTATGCCCGGCAAATTTTTTGTATTTTTAGTAGAGATGGGGTTTCACCATGTTAGCCAGGATGGTCTCCATCTCCTAACCTTATGATCTGCCCGCTTCGGCCTCCCAAAGTGCTGGGATTACAGGCATGAGCCACCGTGCGCCTGGCCTTTTCTTCATTTTAGAGACAGGGTCTCGCTCTGTCACTCAAGCTGGAGTGTAGTTGGCATGATCATGTAGTTGGCTCACTGTAACCTTGCATTCCTGGCCTCAACTGATCCTCCTGACTCAGTCTCCCAAGTAGTTGAGACTATAGGCATGAGCTAAGTTTCTCCATTTTACCATCCACTAAAGGCAAAAAATTGAGCTCATCCATGATTTCATCATCCATGATTTCTCCTTTCCCCACACATTCCCCTGCCCAACCCAGCATCCATCCCATCCATTAATAAACTGTGTTAATTCTCCATCCAAAATATCCTGAATCCATCCAATTTTCTCCATTTGTACTGCTGCCATCTGATTCAAAGTTCTTATCTGCACTAGAAAGCCTGTTGTAGTAGCCTCCAAACTGGTTCCTGGATTTCCATGCTTGACCTCCTTTCAATCATTTCACCAAACAGCAGTCAGAGCATTATTTTAAATTATTTCCACTTCAGGCCTTTCCCTCTGTCTAGAGAGTTCTTGACATGTTTGGTTCCTTCTCCTTCATTCTGTTCTGAGTTAATGTCACTTCCTCCACAGCAACATTCTCTGACCACCCTAGCTCAAGTGCCAACCACTTCCTCCTCTCACTCTCTACCATACCACTGCCTTCAAAGCACTTCTATTTGAAATTTGTTTTGCATTATTTATACTTCAACAAATACCTGCTCTGCTCACATACTATATGCCATTTTAAGTGCTAGCAATACAGTGAACAAAAATTCCTGAGCTCATGGAGCTTACATTCTGCTGGAGGAAACCACCAACAAACAAAATAAAGAAAATATAGTGCCAAGGTGAACAAAAAACAAAGCAAGGAAGATAAATATAAAATGTTGGGGCGAGGACTGAACTGTATTCTTAAAAATGGTTAAGATGACTAATTTTATGTTAAGTGTATTTTTCCACAACTAAAAAAAAAAAAATTTTTTTTTTTTTTTGAGACAGACTCTCGCTTTGTTGCCCAGACTGCAGTACAGTGGTGTGATCTCGGTTCACTGCAACCTCCACCTCCTGGGTTCAAGTAATTCTGCCTCAGCCTCCCGAGTAGCTGGAATTACAGGCGCATGCCTATAGTTGACCATTGACTACTCCCTTGTCAATAGTGCTCACGGCAAGTTACAGAGAAGACAAAACACCCAGCTAATTTTTATATTTTTTGTAGAGATGGGGTTTTGCCATGTTGGCCAGGCTGGTCTCGAACTCCTGACCTCGGGTGATCCACCTGCCTCAGCCTCCCAAAGTGCTGGGATTACAGGCTTGAGCCACTACACCTAGTCCACAATTTTAAAAATTTTTAATAAAAATGTTTTAAAAGTTGGAGCAAGGGTGGGGAGGCAAAAAATAAATAAATTTTAGAATAAAATAAATAAAAGTTGGGGCAAGAAAATGCTAAATTTCACATAGGACAGAAGGCTTCAATGAAAGTGATATGTAAGAAGACATGAAGTAAAAGAACTCACCATGTTGATATCTGGGGAAAAAAATTCCAGGCAAAGAGAGGAGTAATGCAAAGGCCCTGAGGCAGGATCATGCCTGGCATATTTGAGAAGCAGCAAGTATGTTTGGCTTTGCGAGTTGGGGAGCCATTAATCCATAGCACCTAAATCAGTGTCTGGTATAAAAAAGGAACTCAAATATATGACTATCGTATAGCAGCAAGATTGGTATAGGTACATCCCTTTAAAAGGTAAATTATGTTGTTACTTCACACTCCATAGGACAGTGTAGTTGATTTATAAGATCCACAGAAAAGGCCAGGTGCAGTGGCTCACATCTATAACCCTAGCACTTTGGGAAGCCAAGGTGGAACTACTGTTTGAGCTCAGGAGTTTGAGAGCAGCCTGAGCAACATAGCCAGACCTCAACTATACTAAAAGTTAAAAAAATAAATAAATCAGCCAGGTGTCATCGCACACGCCTATAGTCCCAGCTATTCAGGTGGCTGGGGCAGGATGATTGCCTGAGCCTGACAGATTGAGGCTGCAGTGAGTTCTGATTGTACCACTGCACTCCAGTCTAGCCAACAGAGCCAGAACCTGTCTCAAAAAAAAAAAAAAAAAAAAAATCCACAGAAAAACAACAGTATAACTTAAATCTTAAAAGGGAAAGAAGTTTTCAGTTATTTCTAAATACTTTTCCTGATGATTTCCTGCTATTGGTTGAAAAAATTTAATTACTTAGCTAAAAAACTTACTAGATTATCCACTGGCATCTTGAGTCCCCTTTTCTACTTAACTCTTTTTTTTTTTTTTTTTTTGAGACGGAGTCTCGCTCTGCCGCCCAGGCTGGAGTGCAGTGGCCAGATCTCAGCTCACTGCAAGCTCCGCCTCCCGGGTTCACGCCATTCTCCTGCCTCAGCCTCCCGAGTAGCTGGGACTACAGGCGCCGCCACCTCGCCCGGCTAGTTTTTTGTATTTTTTAAAGTAGAGACGGGGTTTCACCGTGTCAGCCAGGATGGTCTCGATCTCCTGACCTCGTGATCCGCCCGTCTCGGCCTCCCAAAGTGCTGGGATTACAGGCTTGAGCCACCGCGCCCGGCCCTTTTCTACTTAACTCTTAACTGAGCCTCCTTTAAATCATGATTTCCCTATAATTCATCATCCCCAATTAATCTCCTTTTTCATATGCCACCTCTTAGTATTTTGTTTTTACTATTCTTACCTTACCTATTACTCCGTTGTCAATAGTGCTCACAGCAAGTTACAGAGAAGACAAAATAGCTATGTAAAAGATGCCAACCTTGAGGATATATTAGTAAAATACACATATGAACTCTTAATTAGTGCTGTCTCCAGTCTTTGGAGGAGTTGAGGAATTGGGGAGTCTCTAGTCTCAAGTTCCACAAACTCCACCCTCCCCAAAAGCCCCAACCTATGGTACTTATAATCTAAGTGATCATGGGAACAAAGGACCTAAGGAGTGGATCTAATAACTGTAACCATTCTTAGTTTTTAGATAAAAATAACTAAAGTACTGTTCTCTTGTTCTTACAAGCACATTTCAAATTAACCCAGTTCTATGCTTAATTATTTAAATGTATTAGAACAAGAGTTCCATACTTTTTTTACAAAAAAAACAGAGTACATTCAGAATGTTGCACTTAAGGGAGGAAAACTTCAGGCACAATCGCCAATTACGAATGGCCAATATAGGTGAGGCTCAGTAGCTCAGCCTGTAATCCCAGCACTTTGGGAGGCCAAGGCAGGTGGACTACTTGAGTTCATGAGTTTGAGAGCTGCTGGGGCAACATGGTGAAACCCAATCTCTACAAAAAATACAAAAACTAGTTGGACATGGTGGAATGCACCCATAGTCCCAGCTACTCAGGAGGCTGAAGCAGGAGGATGGCTTGAGCCTGGGAGGTAGAAGTTGTAGTGAGCTGAGATGGAGCCATGGCACTCTAGCCTGGGCAACAGAGCCAGACCTCATCTACACCAAAAGTTTAAAAACAACAACAACAACAACCACAGAGCCAGACCTTGTCTCAAACAACAACAAAAAGAATAGCCAATATATTAAGAAATTAAGCCTTAGGCCAGGCGCAATGGCTTACATCTGTAATCCCAGCACTTTGGGAGGCCGAGGCGGGTGGATCACCTGAGGTCAAGAGTTCAAGACCAGCCTGATAAAGTCCCGTCTCTACTAAAAATACAAAAATTAGCTGGGCGTGGTGGTAGGTGCCTGTAATCCCAGCTACTCAGGAGGCTGAGGCATGAGAATCACTTGAACCCGGGAGGCAGAGGTTACAGTGAACCGAGAGCTTGCCATTGCACTCCAGCCTGGGCAACAAGAGCGAAACTCTGTCTCAAAAAAAAAAAAAGGACTTAATTACTTCCCAAAAATCAAACCCAAATAAGTTAGTTCTTAATATAAACACATTTGGTTGCTTGGCTTTGTAAGATTCAAGTAGGGTAGTACCTAACAATTAAAATGGATTATATTAATTTGTTAAGACATTAATTCTAACATTACATATAAACTTAAAATGATTCTCCAAATAAGATAATAGTAACAACATAAATAACTTTTGGCTTCTAAAGTTTAAAATCCAGAAAAAAAAATTTGTATTCAGGGCATCCAAAACAGTTAATATCCTAAAAGTCAAGAGGCTACAAAAGGTTTTAATGCATATAAAGTTTATTATTATAAATGTCAGTGACTAGTCAATCACAAAGCTTAAGACTTCAGGAAAACACTGGTAATTTTTAATTTATTGCCATAGATTATGTCATTTTCAATGTTCATATAAAAATCCACTTTATTTCTGAAGAGCTCGGTAAAAAGGAAAAGCACTAACACTGCATTTGTATACTATAGAAAGGAGAAGTGTATTGTATGTGAGTTATAGCTCAATAAAGCAGTGTAAGAAAGTATGAAAGAAAGAGAACTTAGTGGAGTATATAAAACTCAATCCTGGTTTTGTTAAATAAAATACTAAAACCAATCAATAAATACTGGCATATTTAAACTATTAGGTGACATAATGAGGACACAGTAGATACCATTAGCTAAAGAGTTCTACTCTTAAAGATGGAACTTCCATATAATGGAACTTTATTATACAGTAAATTAAAGAGAAGGAAGGCGGCTTATGTAACAGTAGGCTAACCTTCAAGATCTTTTAGTGAAAAGGGATCTAGAGTATACATGTTCTTTTGCATTAAAAAGAGAAGGAATTTGTGCATACATATTTGTTACATAAGACATATTATATATATACATACAGACGTATGCATGTATATGTTTTTGGTGGCATATGTATAAATTAGCTTTGGAAAGATATACAAGAAACAGCTAACACCAGGGCTATCTGTGGGTTAACAGGATAGCTGGAGCATAGTAAAAGGGAAGATTTCTTAGGTCATCATTTTGTGTGTTTTGAATTTGAGCAATGTGAATATAAACTTACCAAGAGGAAAAATTAAAAGTACTTTACCTTGCACCATTGTTCCTAATGACTTCCACAGTTTCTTCAACAAAGTATCGATCCTTGACATATGCAAAGATATCATCACAAATTTCATGTAAGCGTGAACGATGGGTAAGGCTGGTCAAGTATAAAACTGGAATAATTAGTGGTTCTGGAAAACTCTGAAGATTCTGTCTTGCTTTTTTTTCTGACTCAAGTGCTTCCTGATACGTCAGTCCAGGTCTACCCGTCACAGCACAACTCCACACAAGGCTGTTGCACAGAATGGTTCGTTCAAAAAAGTCACTGATTAAAAAACAAAAACAAAAACAAAAACCCATTACCTATCATTTCACAAATTTTACATTAAAAACTAATAGCATTATCAGGTTATTTTTGTGCTTTTAATGCAAAATTTTATGTAGACTCACAGAACTCAAGGGTTTGGTAACTGGTCAACTTGTAACACTAATACAAACATAAGAAAAAGTATATTTAAACTAAATATGTATATTTTGCAATTTAAAGGCACATCAGTCAAAACTAGACTTTGAGTTCCATCTGTTTTTCAGTGAAAAACTGAAAACTTTAAGCAGCTAACAAGAGAAAAGCTAAATAAACTAGTACTTCACATAATGAAAAATCAGTCATTAAAAAGTATAAAGTTCTTAATTAACATTTCCATTAATGTTAATAGAAAAATACCTATTTTCAGTTTGATCTATCCTTTATTTTCTTGAAACTATACGATGAGCTCACTTGTGTTTAAAAAAAAGAAAAAGAAAAGGTACCTACAGAAGCATAGATTTCTGGAATGTCATACAAAACTCAAGGTAACAGGCAGGAGGGATAACTGGGGAACAATTCTATTCAGTGCTCTTCTATTCTGCTGGAATTCCTTAATATGTGCATTTACTTATTTTCAAAAATTCTATCCACTCTTTTTTTTTTTTTTGGAGACAGACTCTCACTCTGTCGCCCATGTTGGAGTACAGTGGCTGGATCTCAGCTCACTGCAACTTCCACCTTCCAGGTTCAAGTGATTCTCCTGCCTCAGCCTTCCGAGTAGCCCACCACACTCGGCTAATTTTTTAATTTTTTTATTTTTTATTTATTTTTTGAGACAGATTTTGCTCTTGCTGCCCAGGCTGGAGTGCAATGGCGTGATCTCGGCTCACCACAACCTCCTCCTCCCAGGTTCAAGAATTCTCCTGCCTCAGCCTCCCTAGTAGCTGGGATTACAGGCATGTGCCACCACACCCGGCTAATTTTGTATTTTTAGTAGAGACGGGGTTTCTCCATGTTGGGCAGGTCTTGAACTCCCGACCTGAGGTGATCTGCCCACCTCAGCCTCCCAAAGTGCTGGGATTACAGGCATAAGCCACCACGCCCGTCCATGCTCGGCTAATTTTTATATTCTTAATACAGATGGGTTTCCCCATGTTGGCCAGGCTGGTCTCAAACTCTTGACCTTGTGATCCACCCACCTCAGCCTCCCGAAGTGCTGGGATTACAGGTGTAAGCTACCATACCCAGCCCTATCCACTCTCTTTTAAAATGCAAGAGATCTATATTATAGAAAGATTCCTAAGGCATAATGGGTAGGAAAAACACAAATCAATGAATACACAATCCCATGTACATTAATTATAATAATCACAAAAATGTATGTATTTATATACATACTGTAAAAAGATATTCCCTATGGAGAAAGGGGGGGTGACTGGGAAGGAAGGAAAAGGAAAACTTTTTTTGTGATTCTAAATAATTCTATATTGTTTGAATTTTTTTTTCTTTTTTGAGAGAGTCTCACTCTGTTGTCCAGACTAGAGGGCAGTGGTACAATCACCTAGGATCAAGCATTCTGTCTTGCCTCAGCCTCCTGAGTAGTTGGGACTATAGGTGCACACTAGGACAATCACCAATTTTTTTTGTGGGGGTAGAGATGGGGTCTCACTATGTTGCCCAGGATGGTCTCAACCTCCTGGGCTCAAGTGATCTTCCCACTCTGGCCTCCCAAAGTGTTAGGATTACAGGAATGAGCCACCATGCCCAGCCTGTTTGAATTTTTATTTTTATTTATGTATTTACTTTCCTGAGACAGAATCTCACTCTGTTGCCCAGGCTGGCAAGCAGTGTCATGATCTTAGCTCACTGCAACTTCTGCCTTCCTGGTTCCAGCAATTCTTGTGCCTCAGCCTCCCAGGTAGCTGGGACTACAGGTACATACCACTATGCCTGGCTAATTTTTGTATTTTTAGTAGAGATGGAGTTTCACCATGTTGGCCAAGCTGGTCTCGAACTCCTGGCCTCAAGCAATTCACCACCTCAGCCTCCCATAGCGCTGGGATTAGAGGCGTGAGCCACCGCATTCAGCCCTGTTTAAATTTTTTAAATTAGCATTACTCATATATCATTTTGCAATAATTTTTTTTTATTTTTAGGTGGAGTCCCACTCTGTCACCCAGGCTGGAGTGCAGTGGCACGATCTCAGCTCGCTGCAACCTCCACCTCCCAGGTTCAAGTGATTCTCCTGCTTCAGCCTCCTGAGTAGCTGGGATTACAGGTGTGCGCCACCACACCCAGCTAATTTTTGTATTTTTAGTAGAGACGGGGTTTCACCATGTTGGTCAGGCTGGTCTCAAACTCCTAACCTCGTGATCCACTCACCTCAGCCTCCCAAAGTGCTGGGATTACAGGAGTGAGCCACGGCACCCAGTGCAATTTTTTATTTTATTTTTTTTTTTTTTGAGACGGAGTCTCGCTCTGTCGCCCAGGCTGGAGTGCAGTGGCCGGATCTCAGCTCACTGCAAGCTCCGTCTCCCGGGTTTACGCCATTCTCCTGCCTCAGCCTCCCGAGTAGCTGGGACTACAGGCGCCCGCCACCTCGCCCGGCTAGTTTTTTGTATTTTTTAGTAGAGACGGGGTTTCACCGTGCTAGCCAGGATGGTCTCGATCTCCTGACCTCGTGATCCGCCCGTCTCGGCCTCCCAAAGTGCTGGGATTACAGGCTTGAGCCACCGCGCCCGGCCCTTTTTTTTTTTTTTTTTTAAGACAGAGTCTTACTCTGTCACCCAGGCTGGAGTGCAGTGGCACAATCTCGGCTCCCTGCAACCTCCACCTCCCAGGTTCAAGGGATTCTCCTGCCTCAGCCTCCCAAGTAGCTGGGACTAAAGGCACATGCCACCAGCTAACTTTTTATTATTTTCAGTAGAGATGGGGTTTCACCATGTTAGCTAGGATGGTCTTGATCTCCTGACCTGGTGATCCGCCCACCTCAGCCTCCTAAAGTGCTAGGATTACAGGCGTGAGCCACCGTGCCTGGCCAATATAATATTTTTAAAATGTAAAAAGTTAGCCCACTGTGGTGGCATGAGCCTGTAATTCGAGCTACTCTGGAGGCTGAGGCAGGAGAATCGCTTCAGTCCAGGAGTTGAAGGCTAGTGAGCCACAATCATGCCATTGCACTCCAGCCTAAGAGTAAGACTGTCTGGAAAAAATTTTATATATATGCATACGGTTATACATATGCAAAAGGGTTAACAATGGCTGCCTCTAAGTGGTAAGATACAGGTGAAATTTTTTCCTGCTTTATACTTTGTTCTACTTTTCTGTAATTATATGTAACCATATAAATAATTATTCTTCAATTTTTTCTCCTTCCTGAAATCTTTACTTCTCCCATCATTCTAAAAGTACTTCAACTGTTATATGCCTATTTCCTGGTTAGTACATCTATCTGTGTAGGTTATCTCTATTAGCTTGCTCTCCAAAAAGTGGGGGCAATTCCATTTAGATTGTTTCCTTTGTACATGTCTATAGAATTACTTTTTAAAAAGGTATCTATGGAAATAAAGCAAGAGAAACTAATCATACCTTAACATAAATGAGATCTACAGAAATAACATGCATATGCCAAGTTATATGGCTCTTAATTCAGTACAAAGAAGATTCTTTTGAAATATCGTTTAGTTTAGGAAATAATGGGTGTATATCACCAAAAATACAAAGTAAAAAACAGTTATCCTTATAAGATAGAAGGCAGATATCCTAAGAATTCAGAGAAAGGGAAGGGAAGAATTCAGAGGGCAAAAAAATATTTTTAAAACTACTATTAGAATTTTTTGGGGGGAAAGTGATGTTAAGAGGTAGGTCTTGGCCGGACACGATGGCTCATGCCTGTAATCCCAGCACTTCAGCAGGCTGAGGCAGGAGGATCACTTGAAGCCAGGAGTTCGAGACCAGACTGCACAACAAAGTGAGATCCTGTCTCCACCAAAAATTGAAGAAAAAAATTAGCCAGGGGGCGCACATCTATAGTCCTTGTTATTCAGGAGGCTGAACCCAGGAGTCCAAGGCTGCAGTGAGCTATGACTACACCACTGCACTCCACACTGAGCGACAGAGCACAGCCCTGTTTCTTAAAAAAGTTCTAGCCCAGGCACGGTGGCTCACATCTGTAATCCCACTTTGGAAGATTGAGGCAGGAAAAATGCTTAAGCCCAGGAGCTCAAGACCAGCCTGGATGACATGGCAAAACCCAGTCTCTACTAAAAATAGAAAAATCAGCCAGGTCCACGTGGTGACACATGCCTGTAATCCTAGCTACTCAGGAGGCTGAGGCAGGAGGAGCACTCCAGCCTGGGAGGCCGAG